>NW_028270152.1:75121330-76557948 GCF_037043375.1 Chiloscyllium plagiosum | reverse complement strand
CCCCACTCTCTCTCCCCCCCCACTCCCTCTCCCCCCTCTCTCCCCCCCCCACTCCCTCTCCCCCCCACTCCCTCTCCCCCCTCTCTCCCCCCCCACTCCCTCCCCCCCCCACTCCCTCTCCCCCCCTTCCCCCCCCCACTCCCTCTCCCCCCTCTCTCCCCCCACTCTCTGCTCCCCCCCACTCCCTCTCCCTCCTCTCTCCCCCCCCCACTCCCTCTCCCCCCTCTCCTCCCCCCCCCACTCCCTCTCCCCCCTCTCTCCCCCCCACTCCCTCTCCCCCTCACTCCCTCTCCCCCCCCACTCCCTCTCCCCCCTCTCTCTCTCCCCCCTCTCTCCCCCCCCACTCCCTCTCCCCCCCCACTCCCTCCTCCCCCTCTCCCTCTCTCCCCCCCACTCCCCTTCTCTTTCCCCCCACTCCCTCTCCCCCCCCCCACTCCCTCTCCCCCTCCCTCTCCCTCCCCCCCACTCCCTCCCTCTCTCCCCCTCTCCTCTCTCCCCCCCCACTCCCTCTCCCCCCCCTCTCCCCCCCTCTCCCTCTCCCCCTCTCCCCCCCACTCCCTCTCCCCCCCCTCTCCCCTCTCTCCCCCCCACTCCCTCTCCCCTCTCTCTCCCCCCCACTCCCTCTCCCCCCTCTCTCCCCCCCCACTCCCTCTCCCCCCCTCTCTCCCCCCCCACTCCCTCTCCCCCCTCTCTCCCCCCCACTCCCTCTCCCCCCTCTCCCCCCCCCACTCCCTCCCCTCTCTCCCCCCACTCTCCTCTCCCCCCCCACTCCCTCTCCCCCCCCCCACTCCTCTCCCCCCCACTCCCTCTCCCCCCCACTCCCTCTTCCCCCCCACTCCTCCCCCCCACTCCCTCTCCCCCCCCCACTCCTCTCCCCCCTCTCTCCCCCCCCCACTCCCTCTCCCCCCCTCTCTCCCCCCCCCACTCCCTCTCCCCCCCCACTTCCCTCTCCCCCCCCCACTCCCTCTCCCCCCCACTCCCTCTCCCCCCTCTCTCCCTCCCACTCCCTCTTCCCCCCCCCACTCCCTCTCCCCCCCACTCCCTCATTCCCCCCCCCACTCCCCTCTCCCCCTCTCTCCCCCCCCACTCCCTCTCCCCCCCCCACTCCCTCTCCCCCCCCCACTCCCTCTCCCCCCCCACTCCCTCTCCCCTCTCTCCCCCCCCACTCTCTCTCCCCCCCCCACTCCCTCTCCCCCCCTCTCTCCCCCCCCACTCTCTCTCCCCCCCCCACTCCCTCTCCTCCCTCCCACTCCCTCTCCCCCCCCCACTCCCTCTCCCTCTCTCCCTCCCTCTCCCCCCCCCACTCCCTCTCCCCCCCCCCACTCCCTCTCCCTCTCCCCCCTCTCTCCCTCTCCCCCCCCACTCCCTCCCCCTCACCTCGCGCTCCTCTCACTCTCCACGAATGTTTCCCGCCCTTTTCTGATAACTGCCGCTCCAGTTCCCGCCGCTGTGATGTCACAGAAGGGGCGGGGTCACTGCTGATTGGTCGGAAAGTGAGACGGTCCGCGTGGCTGGGACCGGGATGAGTCAAGTGTCAAGGTTCGTCGTCTAAAACAGCAGCAAGATTCACAACTATATCTTGCTTTAAAACAGTCCGTTTCATGCAAGATATTTAAAAGTCCAATGAACATATTGTTAGGGCAGAAACACTCTGCACCTGTACGACTCGGGAGATAGGCATTGGGTAATGGTAACGGGCTGAGAGGATTCAAACATGGGACATGAAGGTGGTAGAACTTGCTGCAGCGTCAGGAACATCTCACGACTGCAGAAGAAATGAGAGTCTGGAGGGAATGATCCTAGTTAACGTCTTCCATGTAGCAATGACATGGAAATGAGGTTCTGATGAAAGAATCTGAGGAGTTTAAAATGCGTAACTCACAGGCTTTTTGAAGCAGCTTGTGGCGGAGCCCACTAGGGAACAGGCAATACTGGATTTAGTGTTGTGCAATGACGCACACTTCATAAGTCCCCTTGGCCCTCGATGTTGTGCTGACCTTTTATCCTACTTAAACTAACCTATGTACCCTTAATTTTATGATCCAAGAGTTGCTTAAATGTCCATCTGACTCTACTACCACTGCTGGCAGTGCATCTATGCAGCCACCACTCTGTATAAAAATGACTCATCATCTTGTACATCAAGTCACCGCTTATTCTTCTTCACTCCAATGAGAAAAGTTCTATCTCCACCAACCGATCTTTAGAAGACATGCCTTACAGTCCAGGCAGCATCCTGATAAATCTCCTCTGCCACCCTTTCTAAAGCTTCCACTTCATCCCTATAATGAGGTAACCAGAACTAAACACAATATTCCAAATGTAGTCTAACCATGACTTTATAGAGCTGCAGAATAACTGTGTGGCTCTTGTAATCCCCCAGCTAATAAAAGACAACGCAGAGGGACCTTGTTGTTTGTGAGGACAGCGTGAAACAGGCTGACACACTTGAACAGGTTGATGTTAAGGAGGATGTGCTGGAGATTTTGAAAAACATGAGGATAGATAAATCCCCTGGGCCAAATGGGATATACCCAAGGTTACTTCGGGAAGCAAGGGATGATCTTTGCATCCTCACTGTCCACTGGAATAGTACCAGGTGATTGGAAGGTTGTAAAAGTTATTCCCTTTTTCAAAAAAGAGAGGAGGGATAACCCTGGGAATTACAGACCAGTCAGTCAAACATCAGTGGTGGGAAAGTTATTGGAGAGGATTCAGAGAGACAGGAATGGAAAAGCATAGTTTGATTAGGGATAGTCAGCATGATGTTGTGAGGGGCAGGTCATACCTCACAAGGCTCATTTAATTCTTTGAGAATGTGACAAAACACATTGATGAAGGTACAGCAGTGGATGTGGTGTATATGTATTTTAGTGAGGCTTTTGATAAGGTTCATGGTAGGCTCATTCAGAAAATAAGGAGACATGGGATACAAGGAATTTGGCTGTCAGGACACAGAATTGGCAGGTCCATAGAAGCCAAAGCGTGGTAGTAGATAGAACGTATTCAGCCTGGAGATCAGAAACCAGTTGTATTCCACAGGGATCACTTCTGGGAACTCTTTTTTATGATTTTTATAACTGACTTGAATGAGGAAATGCAAGAGTGGATTGGTAAGTTTGCCAATGACACGAAGGTTGGTGGAATTGTGAATAGTGTGTAGGGAGGGCTGTTGTAGGTTGCAACAGGACATTGACAGGATGCAGAGCTGGGCTGAGAAGTGGCAGATAGAGTTCAACTTGAAAAGTGTGAAATGATTCATTTTAGAAGGTCAAATTTGAATGCAGGTTACAGGGTTAAAGGCAGGATTATTGGCAATGTGGAGGAACAGAGATATTGGGGTCCGCATCCTTAGATCTCTTAAAGTTGTCACCCAAATTGATAGGATTGTTAAGAAGCCGTATGAACAGTGTAAATGACAAGGTCACTCTGACTCGTGAATACTGAAGCAAAGTATTCATTAAGGACTCCCCCTACCTCCTCAGACTCCAGGTATAAGTTTCCTCCACTACCCTTTTTGGCCCTACCTTCAATCTGGCCATCCTCTTACTCCTCACATAAGTGTAGAACACGTTGGGACTTTCCTTAATCCTACCTGCCAAGGCTTTTTCTTGCCCCTTTGTACCTCTTCTAAGTCCATTCTTCAGTTCCTTCCTGGCTACCTTGTAAACCTCAATAGCCCTGTCTGATCCTTGCTTCCCCAACCTTAAGTAAGCTTCCTTCTTCCTCTTGACTAGATATTCCACATCTCTTGTCATTCAAGATTCTTTTACCCTGTCATCCCTTCCTTGCCTCAGTGGACACTTGCAACAAGGAGGCAGTGATCATAATATAATTGAATTTACTCTGCAGTTTGATTGGAAGAAGATAGAATGAGAGGCAATGGTATTACAGCTGAATAATGGCAACTACAGAGGCATGAAGGAGGAGCTGTACAGAATTGCCTGGGAGAGGAGCCTAACAGGAAAGACAGTGGAACAACAATGGCAGGAATTTCTGGGAGTAATTCAGGAGACACAACAAAATTTGTCCTTAGCTAAAAGAAGCATGGTACCAGGAGGATGAGACAATCATGGCTGACTGGGGAAATCAGGGATAGCAATAACAGCAAAAGACAAAGCATATAATGTGGCGAAGGGCAATGGGAAACCAGAGGATTGGGAAACTTACAAAGACCAACAGATGGCCACAAAAAAGAAATAAGGAGGGAGAAGATCAAATATGAGGGTAAGCTAGCCAGTAATATAAAAGAAGACTGTAAGTTTTTTTTAGATATCTAAAGGGCAAAAGAGGACATTGGATCGCTTAGAAATGACACTGGGGATAAAGGAAATGGCTGAGAAACTGAATAATTGCTTTGTGACAGTCTTCACGGTTGAAGATATGATAATATCCCAAAACTTCAAGAGAGTCAGGGGGCAGGCTGAGTATGGTGGCCATCACCAAGGAGATTTGCCAGAAAAACTGAATGGCCTGAAGGTGGATAAATCACCTGGACCAGCTGGAGTACATCCCAGAATTCTAAAGGAGATAGCTGAAGAAATAGTGGAGGTATTAGCGGTGATCTTTCAGGAATCGCTAGAGTCAGGGAGGGTCCCAGAGGACTGGAAAATCACTAATGTGACACCCCTGTTTAAAGAAGGAGTAAGGCAAAAGATGGAAAATTATAGGCCGATTAACGTAACCTTGGTCGTGGGTAAGATTTTGGAGTCCGTTGTGAAGGATGAGATTTCCTAATACTTGGAAGTGTATGGTAAAATAGGGCAAAGTCAGCATGGTTTCATCAAGGGGAGGCCATGCATGACAAATCTGCCAGAATTCTTTGAAGAAGTAATGGTGCCACACAGGAGGTTGCTGAGTAAGATAAAGGCTCATTGTGTTAGAGGCAAGATTCTAACATGGATAGATGTTTGGCTGTCTGGCAGAAAGCAGAGAATGGGGATAAAAGGATTTTTCTCAAGATGGCAGCTGGTGACAAGTGGTGTTCCACAATGGTCAGTATTGCGAACACAAGTTTTCACTTTATACATTAATGATAGGAAGATAAATCTGATCTCAAAGTGTTGTGATTTCGTGGATGTTCAGGCATTGAGTAAGTTCAAGTTAGAGAATGAGAATAAATGGAAGGTTAAAATTTAAAATTTAAGGAATGATATGGGAGGCAGGTTCATGGTCCGTTAGCACTCGTCTTGGAGAAAGAATGTACCCACTTAAACTAGGCCGGGGGACCAATGTACAAGCAAATTGAAAAACTAAGGCCGTGGTCTGGGCTTTTAAGAAAAAAAAGGGGGCTGGGTAGGTTCAGGAAATGGGAGGTTCAGAAATGGAGAGGAATTGTCAAAAAAGTAAAACTTTGCAGATGCTAGAGATTGGAAACAAAAAAAGTTGTTGAGAAACTCAGCAGGTCCAGCAGCATCTGTAGAGAAGTGCAAACAGTTAATATTTCATAGAATATAGAACAGTCTTCTGTCAGGCAGAAAGTACAGAAGCTTGAACACAGGCATCAACAGGTTCAAGAACAGCATCTTCCCTGATGAATGGACTCTTTAATTTCAAATAATGTTGATCTTGTTGATGTTGATTTTGCTTTGTGCACCCTTTCTGCAGTGTAATCTAAATGCCTCACTCTGTCTAAGCATTATGATCTGCGTGTACTGCTTGCAAACAAAGTTTTTTACTGTACTTAGGTACACGTGACCACAATAAATCAAATCAAATGAGGGCAGTTGTGTGCAACATGGGTAATTTGAGTAACTCACAATGTAACTGGTAACATGCAGTTGTTTGTATGGAAAGGGGCATGTTTGAGAGAGGAATGCAATACAATGTTCCTCCTGACTTCCTGTAGTAAATGTGTCTTCTACCATGAGGTATTCACTGGAGACAGGCATCTTACAACCAAATCAATACGATAAACCAGACTGGTGTATTGTGACCTCATAACAGACCTTAAGTCTGTTTTGTTGTCAGTAAATTGTGTTCCAAATGCACCTGTGAACCCCGACTTTTTCAGTCAGAAGGCATTTAATTGTAACCCGCTTGATTTTACTTTCTGTTGATTCCATCATAAAGTCTCCCCCCGCCACCGTCCCTTCCCATCTTCTACAGTAATCAATGCGCTCTGGTCACAAAACGATTCTATTCACAGTTAACAATGGTTTAAGCCAATCAAGAATATTTGATATGTATCTCCTTTTACAGATAATCGTTAAAGAAGATGTTTATTCCGTCAGCTATCATTTAAAGACCAGAATAGCTCATCCTATCAGATTAGAAACATTTAGAATACTTGCATCAGTACTTGGAACTACAAACTTCTGGCCATAACGGAGACATGGGTTTCACAGGGTCAGGAATGGTTGCTGGATGTTCCAAGGTTTAGATCTTTTAAAAAGAACAGGGAGGGGGATAAAAGAGGAGATGGAGTAGCATTGTTAATTAGAGAGTGCATCACAGCTGCAGGAGGTGTTGAGGAGGGTTTGTCTACTGAATCAGTATGGGTGGAAGTCAGTAACAGGAAATGAGCAGTCACTTTATTGGGTGTTTTCTATAGATCCCCCTCACCAACCGTAGCAGCAGAGAGATGGAGGAACAGATTGGATAGCAGATCTTGGAATGGTGCAGATGTAACAGAGTTGATGTTATGGGTGACTTCAACTTCCCCAGTATTGATTGGAATCTCCTTGGTGCAGATGGTCTGGATGGAGCCGATTTTGTACAGGAAGGATTCCTGACTCCACATGTAGACAGACGACTGGGGGGAGGCCACATTGGATTTGGTGCTAGGCAATGAGCCAGGCCAGGTGTCAGATCTCTTTGTGGGAGAGCATTTCGGTGTCTGTGACTACAACTGCCTCACCTTTACCATAGCTATGGACAGGAATAGGAACAGATAGTATGGGAAGGTATTTAATTGGTGGAGGGGAAATTATACTGCTATTAGACAGGAGCTAGGGAGTATAAATTGTGAACAGTTGTTCTACGGGAAATGTACAACAAGAAATATGGAGGATATTTAAGGAGCACTTGTTGTGAGTGTTGTATAATTTTGTTCCACTGAGACAGACAAGGAATGGTAATGTGAAGGAGCCTTGGATGATAGGATCAGAGGAGCTTCTCGTCAGGAGGAAGAAGGACGCTTATTTAAGGTTGAGGTAGCTAGGATCTGGCACAGCTTTAGAGGATTACAGGGTAGTTAGAAAATAACTCAAAAATGGACTGAGGCGAGCTTGGAGGGGGCATGAAAAACCTTGACCGGAAGGATTAGGGAAAACCCAAAAGTGTTCTGCACTTAGGTGAGAAATAAGAGAATGATCAGAGCGGGTAGGACTGATCAGGGATAGTGGAGAGAACTTGTGCCTGGGGTCTGAAGAGATCAGGGAGGCCCTAAATTAGTTTTTTGATTCACAAAACTGGAGAGAGGGGCTGTGTTGATAGTGAGAACACCGTGGACCAGGTTAATAAGATTGAACAGATTGATATTAAGAAATCTGGGTGCTGGAAATTCGAGGAAACATCAAGATAGATAAGTCCCCAGTGTTGGACCAGATAAATCAAAGGGTACTATGTGAAGTGAGGAATTAGATTTCTGTGCCTCTGGCGATGATCTTTGCATTCTCACTCTCCACAGGCAGTAGCACTGGGTGATTGAGGGAGGTGAATGTTGTTCCTCTGTTCAAGAAAGGGAATAGGGAAATCCCTGGGAATTACAGACCAGTCAGTCTTATGTCTGTGGTAAGCAAGGCACTGGAAAGGATTCTGAGAGATAGGATTTATGACTATTTGGAAAAAACAATTTAATTAAGGGTGGTCAGCATGACTTTGTGAGGGGCAGATCATGTCTCAAGCCTTATTGAGTTCTTTGAGGATGTGACAAGTTGACAAATGTCAAACAGTGGATGTGGTGTATATGGATTTCAGTAAGCCCTTTGATAAGGTTCTTCATTGTAGTCTCATTCAGAAAGTAAGAAGGTATGGGATACAGGGAAATGTGGCTGTCTGGATACAGAATTGGCTGGCCGATAGAAGACAGCGAGTGGTAGTGGATAGAAAGTATTCCACCTGGAGGTAGATGACCAGTGATGTCCCACATCGATCTGTTCTTGGGTCTCTGCTTGTAGGTATTATGTTACTTGGATGAAGAAGCGGAAGGGTGCATTAGTAAGTTTGCCGATGACACAAAGGTCGTTGGTGTTGTTGATAGTGTCGAGGGCTGTTGCAGGCTTCAAGAACACATTGACGATGCAGAGCTGGGCTGAGAAGTGGTAGATAGAGTTCAACCTGGATAAATGTGAAGTGATTCATTTTGGAAGGTTGAATTTGAATGCTGATTACAGGGTTAAAGACAGGATTCGTGGCAGTGTGGAGGCAGTGTGAGCTTGGGCTCCACGTACATAGATTACTCTAGGTTGCCACCCAAGTTGATAGGGTTGTTAAGAAAGTGTATGGTGTTTTGGCTTTCATTAACAGGGGGAGTGAGTTTAAGAGCCGAGAGGTTTCGTTGCAACTCTAGAAAACCCTGATTAGACCACATGTGGAATATTGTGTCCAGTTTTGGTCGCCTCATTACAGGAAGAATGTAAATGCTTTACAGAGGGTGCAGAGGAGATTTACCATGGATGTTGCATGGATTGGAGGGCATGTCTTACGAATAGAGGTTGAGTGAGCTAGGGCTTTTCCCACTGGAGAAAAGAAGGAAGAAAGCTGACTTGATAGAGGTGTTCAAGATAGATAGCCATAGACTTTTCCCAAGGGCAGAAATGGCAGTCACGAGAGGCCATAATTTTAAGGTGATTGGAGGAAGGTATAGGGGAGATGTCAGAGGTAGGTTCTTTCTGCACAGAGTGATGAGCGCATGCAATGCACTGACAGCGGTTGTAGTAGAGTCAGAGACATTAGGGACATTTAAGCGACTGCTGGACAAGCACATGGATGGCAGTAAATCGAGGGGGGTATAGGTTAGGTTATTGTTAGATTAAAATAAATGAGACAATATCGTGGGCCGAAGGGCCTGTAGTGTGCTGTACTGTTCAATGTTGTATGTACAGGCCCTTTGGCCCTCGATATTGTGCCGGCCTTTTATCCTACTCTAAGATCAGACTAACCTACATGCCCTTCATTGTAATCTTCCATGTGCCTATCCAAGACCGCTTAAATGATCCTGATGTATCTGACTCTACTACTACTGCTGGCAGTGCATTCCACACACTCACCGCTCTCTGTGGAAAGAACCTACCTCTAACATCTCTCCTAAACCTTCCTCCAGTCACCTTATTTATGTCCCTTCGTGACTGACATTTCCAGCATGGGAAAAGTCTCTAGTTACTCACTCTACCCATGCCCGTCATCATCTTGTAACACCTCCATCAAGAGGTGTACACGTTTCAAAGCCAATAAGACTCTTGAAATCTGGGAAATGTCAAGATTGGTCCATGAGAAACAGATATAATGCATACATTACAAGAGATTACAAATAAAAACAGCCTTTATTTCAAGGGAAAAGAATATAAAAGCCAGTGAAGTTTTCCTCCAGCTGGACAGGGCATTGCTGAGAGTGACTACTGCTTGGGGTCAATAAACAGTTAAATGTCACCCCACCTTGTTGTTTCTTTATCTTCACCAAATTCCACTTCTTGATTTTCTGAGCTAAATTCTGTACTTTCTCTAACCCATTCTCTATTATCAAGGCAAAGGCCTTTTTATTCCCCCCAATTTGTTAATCTGTTCACTATTCAGTTTTGTTCCACTTATTTCAAAAACATGTATATAAATATATTAGCAGTTCAGAGAAGGTTCACACTATTCATTTCTGAGATGAAGGTCTTAAGAGGAAAAAATTCAGAGGTTAGAGCTGAATCATCATACCCTTTAAATTTTCTTCCTGGCTGCACGAGTCTCCAGCACTTCTGCCACCACAATCAGTGACCTGAAACGGATTGCCGTGCAAGGATTCTTGGAGCAGCTGCGTACATGTGCAGTCCAGAGGAAAAGTTCAGCTGTACCCATTGGAGTTTGTAATACTGTAATTTGAAAACTTGAGTTTTCAAATTAGGCAGTGGGCTTTGTTTTCAGTTCTATGAAGAATTTTTTTTAAGAGGTCAGCAAGTCAGTTGGAGAAGTGATAAAAATACATCATTTCCATGAAGACATTTGACTTAGTGAGATGCTAGCCAGATATCTACATTGTTAATTGATTAGGTATTTATACTACTGAGTTAATGACAGAAAAAAAGACTTATCAGGAAATCAACAGATTTATGGCATTGTGTGGATTTTATTGGAAATCTGTGCCTAACTTTAGTAGATCAGCTGTACCTTTAACAGATTTTTCAAAAAAAAAAAGACAATGATGATATGGTCAGCAAAATTCCAAGTGAGTTACTTGAGAAGATGAAACCATTTTAGTAAAGGAATCTATATTGGCCACCTCAGTTGAGATAAAATGAGATTACTGTCTGTTGTGAACACACAATGGTTCAATCGTGGAGTCATGGTCTGTGGGGAGAAAGGGTAAGTGAGAGAGCTGGCATTTTGCCTCTGTTGTACACCAAACAAGAAGTACCACACTTGTCAGGCTTGATTACAAAGTTGGGTTGGATTGAGAGCAGAGTACAGTCAATTTGGAGGGGGGATAGGTTCAAATGGGTAAGGGAGCCAGAGAAATTAGATTTTGATTTTATTGTCAAGTGTACTCAAGTACAAAAGTACAATGAAAAGTGTATAATGTTGCCACAAAAGGCACCATCTTAAGTACAAGTACCTAGGTATGGAATCTCAAGAACAAGGTAGAAAGAAAGAAAGAAGTTAAAAGTTAAACATTGCAATGATTTTGGTACAGCGAAACCTTAGCTTTAAGTATTTTTAAAATCTTCTTAAGTGCTTAGCCTTGATGGGACAGCATGTAAAGGAATCACCTCAAGACTAGAAGTCCATGCTGGGCCAAGAGACTGCCATGTACCACCAAGAGTCCTCCCTGCCATGCCAGGAAGCTGCTTCAGCAGATCTCTGCTGAGTCCAGGGCTGGAAGTCCATGGCCAAGAGAAGGAAGGAGGAGGAAAGAAAAGGGAAAAAAAAGGAAACTGACTAGCTCCATCTGAAGTGTGCTACTCCGCAAGATGGCCAATGTCACATTGGGAGTTCTTGATGAACAGGTTGAGTGTGGGTAAAAGGCCAGAGGGAGGGTTCCAGATAGAGGCAGTGTTGGAGGCAGGTGAAAGTGTTTGTGGATTGGGAGAGGACTTTTGTCCAAAGAAATGGTCATGGAAGTGAAGGAAGAAGAGTTCAACATTGTCATGCCTGAAATTCAATGAGATGGGGGCTCGGGGGATAAAACATGCCTGATAAACCTCTTTTGCATTTTCTCCAAAGCCTTCACATCCTTTCTATAGTGTGGTGACCAGGACTGCACACCATACTCCAAATTAAAATTTTATACAGTTGCAACATGACAACTTTTGTATGTAACTTGCCCGATTGAAGACAGGCATGCCATACACCTTTTTCATCATATCCAGTTGTGTTGCCACTTTTACTTGCACCCCAAGATCCCTCTATTTATTAATGCTCCTAAGGATCCTGCCATTTTCTCCATACTTGCATTTGACCTCCAAAAAATGCATCACCTCACTCTTGTCAGGATTCAAATCCATCTGCTATTTTTCCACCCAACTTTCCAACTGGTCTTTATCCAATTGTATCCTTTCATTACCCTCCTCGCTATTCACAACTCCCAACAATTTGTCATCTGCAAACTTGCTAATCAGACGACCTGCATTTTCATTCAAATTATTTACATATATTACAAACAGAGATTCCACCACTCTATTACTCTATGATCCTTGCAAAACACTGGTCACAGGCCTCTAATCAGAAAAACACCCCTCCACAACTACCCCCTTTATCTTTCTATGACAAAGCCGATTCTGTATCCAACTTGCCAACGCACCATGGAAGCCATGTGACTTAATCTTCTGGATCAACCTACCATGAGGGACCTTCTCAAACAAAGTCTATGTAGACACAATCCACTGCCCTACCCTCAATTATTTTTTTTACTTCCTCAAAAAACTCGAAGTTTGAGAGACAAGACCTCCCATCTATAAGCCATGCTGACAATCCCTAATAAGTCAATTATTCTCTAAATGTGAGTAAATCCTGTCTGTAAGAATATTCTCCAATAATTTCCCTACTATTGTCATAAGGCTCACCAGCCTATAATTTCCTGGATTTTCCCTATTGCCCTTCTTAAAGAAAGGAACAAAGTTGGCTATTCTCTAGTTTTCTGGGATCTTGTCTGTGGCTAAAGATGTAAAGATGTCTGTCAAGGACCCAACAATCTCATTTGTCGTCTTCAGAATCCTGGGATAGATCTCATCAGGCCCTAGGGACTTATTTACCTTAATGATTTCAAGACACCCATCACCACCTCCTTAATATTGACATGGCCCAGAGTATCAACGTACCCTTCCCTAATCTTCTCTTAATCTTATCATCCATGTCCTTCTCCTTGGTGAATACTCATTAAAGGACCTCACCCACTTCCTCTGGATCCATACATAAATTCCTTCTTTCATCCGAGTGGACTTATCCTTTTCCTATTTACCCTTTGCTCCCAGCATACATGTAAAATGCCTTCTCCTTAATCATCTTGCCAAAGACATTTTATGGTCTCTTCTAGCTCTCCTAGTTTCCTGTTTAAGTTCTTTTCTGCTTCCCTTATTCTCAAGGGCTTTGTTTGATTTCAGCTTTCTAAACCTTACAGATACTTCCCTTTTTTTGACTACCCTTTCAATATCTCCTGTCATTCATACAAGTTTGAAATTCTTGAGAAGATTTGTAGCTCAGGCTGTGGATGAGGTTGTTGACTTGCTCACTTAGCTGGTAAGTTTGTTTGCAGACAGACATTTTGTCACCATACTAGGTAACATCATCAGTCCGCCTCCAGTGAAGCATTGGTGTTCTGTCCCACATGAACACCAACTAGCCGCCAAGAGACATGATCAACTATCACTTGTGTCCAAACACATGGACAAAGAAGGACTCCAATTCAACTGGGTCAACATATCCATCCTAGGACAAGCCAAATAAACACAATCCAGAACTCCACTAAGAAATATGTCGAGTTAGACCCAATACACCAATCACTAAGAAACAAAACTGGAAATGATACCACCCAACCCAGCAAGCCTGGACACTTGAATAGCAAGCTGGATAGAACACGTTTCACCGGAAGTGCACTGATGTTACCTGCTATGATGAGGAAACGTATGCAAACTTTCCAACTCAGTGAGCAAGTCAACAACCTCATTCATCTAAGTCCCTGGCACTAAGAGAGTCTCTGTCAATATTGGGAAGTTAAAATCACCCACTGTGACAACTTTGTTTTCACATCTTCCATTGATTTACTTACATATCTGTTACTTTATCTCCTGGTGCCTATTGGAAGACTGCTAGTGTAGCCACATCAGAGTGATTGTGCCTCGATTATTCCTGAATTCAATCCATAGGCATTGGTGGACGAGTCCGTCAAGATGTCTTTTTTTGTCACAGCTATGATGTTCTCCTTAATCAGTACTGCAACTTCCCCCACCCCCTTACACATCTATCTCACATGAAATATTTAAACCCTGGAACGTTCTGCTGCCAGTCCTGCCCTTCTCAACCAATCTTTTGTAATGACTACAACATTGTCGTTCCATGTACTAATCCAGACTGTTAGCTAAATACAATGTGTTCATTAACTTGGTCCTGTCAGTTCTTCCTATTAGACTTAATTAACTTAACGTTGACCATTTACTCAGTTACTCCACATACTGACCTCCTGCTCTGTTCCTCACCTCCCAGTTACAATAGTTTAAAATGGAATGAAATCTCCAATAAGGGTAACGTATAAACCCAAAGAAAACTGCAGTAGATGTCCAACTTCCACGAATGCAATTTGATGAGCAAGTCATGAAGTATAAATCATTTGAGACATTTCCTCTTAACTTCCTTGTTCTATGAAAATCTCCTCATTTTGGTATCAAGGCTTTGAATAGGATCTATATAAAATTAAGCTAATTCAAGACCAGCTCCTACAGCGAGATGATATGTCCCCATTCAGGTGATTGGCATAGGGTATGACTCTTCTCACATTCATTCTTCTGCTTATCTGGAATTCTGAATGGTTTGCTTTTGCTTATCTTTTTATATTAATTAAAATAACTTTGGTCTTCTTCATGAAATGGTTGATATAAAAAATAATTATCCTAAGATTGTGGACATTTTTGGCAAGACAAGAGCTGCCTTATGGTGGTGCTGGCAGTGGCCATTTTATTTTGATGGTACAGTATAGCAGTTTGAGTGATTTGCAAGTCGCTTCAGACAGCAGCTAATTGTCAACTAGAGGTGCAGAATTGGGGTTACATATGGATATCTATAGATAAAAATGGCAGATTTCTTTCCCCAAAGAGCTTCTGTGAATCAGTTGAGGTTTTATGACAATCTGACAGCTTCAGGGGTTGCGCTTTCATAATGTTTCACCGATAAACAATTTTCACTTGCCAAATTAAAGAAAAACAAATTCAAATTCAAAAACTGCCTTGTGGGATTTGAATTCATATTTTCTGAATTATTAATCCTATTCACCATGACTTGCAAGCACAAGAAAAAGAACAAAAAAATTACCTGGTTGATGAATACAACTGAAACAATCCTTTTTTGGGGTTATGAGAAGTGAACACATGAGATTGCAAAGTTTATTGTACTGACCTGCGCAACTATGATACATCGGGAGAATCGAAAAGAAACCTACAATTTAAGTGAAGCCCAGTAAAAGAGATTAGTCTGTTGGTAAATGCTACTCTGGTAAGGTACACAGCACAGCATTATGACAATGACACTTCACCCACAGATAATCAAGATAACATTAAATTACTTAGATGCAACTAATACTTGTGTTTTTTAAAAAACAATCTTACATTAAAGTATCTTGTACAGTTAAATGTATTAAAAATGATATCTGCTTTATGTTTACCATAATCATTATCAAACTCTGAGACAAAACTAGAATGGTGTCTACACAGCAAAATGCTGACCACATTCAGCACTGTCTGACATCAATCACCCTGCAGAAACTGATGATTATAAAGGAGTTAGCTTTATGCACACCTTTAAATGGGGTTTCCAAAAAAACACTAAGACATTTATTGTACTGATTTCTTAACTCATTTCGTAGAGGGTTCAGTAAAAAAAAAAAAGTCCAATCATAGATGGGTTATGGAATTTTGTCCAGTTTCTGTTTGCCATTTGAGTCAAGTATTTGAACAAGCCTGGGCTTGGGTAGAAACTCTTGACTCTTGCAATATGTGGTAGCAGCGAAGAACAGAAGTATGGAAATAGGCCTTGTCAGATCTATATATTTCACAAAAGAAAACAAGCCAAGCAGCTTATAAGGAAATCAGTGGTTGTTTGAAGTGAATATTTTCACAAATCTTCACTGTTCCTTTTACAATTATACAGGATACAAAATACCATATAACCAAATCAGTTCACTCCAAGTACATTTGTAGAAACTGCATGTACAGCTTATATGCAGAAGAATCAGGACCAGCACCAGTAATTTGTCAGCCTTTTGAGAATGCAATCTCCCAAACCTGTCCAATAGTGAAGTGGGAGAAGAGCCCATTTTTGCTTTCTATCAAAAATCATCAAATTGAAGCAATTTTTACTGAGTAATCATACTATTTACACATTTTGATGGAAGAATAAAGGGAGCATGGAGGAAAATACTGAGGGACATCAAATTACCCAACATGATTGAATTTTGGATTTGGTTCACCCTTACAATCACATATAATTTGGAATGGTACAAATCTTTCAGACACGTGATGGTAGGAAGTTAGTGAGAAGAAAAAAATTGCAAAAGGTGAGTTCATTAAAGTAAGAATGTGATAACGTCAGACGCAATAACAAATCTCCAGATGTAGAAAACTACTGAAACTGATTCACTTGTGCCAATTTTCAATACCCCACAGATGGTATGGTCTCATAAAGTAAAATAATTCGCTTTTTGGCACTTTATCCGAAAAGGACAACTTGAGAGCCAAGATGTTATTTTCAGACAGTTCTTTCTGATCTGATTTCAATGGTAGCATACCTCCCCTTGCTGAGCTTCCTTTACATTTCAATTATGTTAATTAATTACTTTATTCAAAAAGGACACTTCAAAAAATGACTGCAAATTAATGAATTTTCTGAACAAACAGCAAAAATTGCATCTAATTCATCACCAGTTCAAATTCCTCCTCTAATTGTTACAGCCACCACCTTGAGTTAAAGAAACATTAAATCTTGCTGAAGTTGGGCTATGAGCACCACAGTTGCACAGGCCTTTATAATCTTCTATTTTCTGCCACGCTTATTTTCCAAACAAATTGAAGGTGCTGCAGTTAAACAGTTTGAAGTACTACTGATGATACCTGCAGCAGTAAAGTCAATTTCATTCCCACTCAATTGATGGTCTCTTAAGATCCTGATGAAAGACCTTGGAATGCAATGTGTTCTGCTGCTCCAGAATCATCTCCATCGCTTTTGCTGCTCTCTGGAAGTAAAGGCATATCAGACAAGTCTTCTTTGTCATCTTCATCCATACTAGGCCAAGCTACTTGATCTTCAACACGTTTCAGCCGTTCATTCAAAGCCTTCAACGCCAACTGTCTGGGGGTAAAGAGCAGAAAGTAAAAAAAATTATTCAATGTGCAAATCAGTTCAAACATTCACCACACACCAAAAATAAAAGCATTTCAAATCTAGTAAGTTATACTAAGCACATTTAAATGCTACTGATTTTTATTGTTAAGTGACTATTATTCTTACCTGTACCGTTAATTGTCCAGTACCCATTGCAAATGCAGAGCCATTAATGTACAAAATAACTGATAGCAAGAACCATTTTCTGCATTTGATTTCTAAGAAATGCATTTTTCAGAAGTCACTTGCTTCTGCCTAATTTGTATTCAAGGAGGTTACACACACTACCCAAGATTAAAAATAACATCTTCACATTCATCCATTGCAGGTGTTCCAGTTCACGTCTTCAAATTCAATCCATCTTTAGTCAGAAGCAAAGAAATAAAAGAAGTTTGGAACTCTCACTCCATCTCATATAACACTACACTGCCACCAGTTTTCCACAAATGCAAGTTTTTTTTTTAAGGAAAACAGTAGAATGCAGAGGCAGATTTGAAATACTATCTCAGTGACCAGTTTCCTCCTCTGGCTACAAGAATTCAACAAAATTTGCTTGGATTAATTCAGTTCCTAGGCAGAAGCACCACAGTACATTTAATGATACTGCATCGAGTCTGTAAGAGGTGGAAGATTTTAATTTGGCATCGTAAGAGGCACGTATATCAACTGAGGTTTTACTTTACATCTGCAAATGTGATACCTGATCTGCAAGGCTCAACGCCATCATCTGCTGAAAGAAGTGGAGAAATGTTCCATTTCTCAGTCTATCAATCATTTTCTAAGTCAGCAAGCATGGAACATTGGCCCACCTCTAGAATCCTGGAATTAAAATCGGAGAGGCCAAGTACAACAACAGTTTGAATACAGGCTATACTATTCCACTGCAGTAATAATTTGATCCTGGCACAGCTCAGTTAGCTCAATGAGTTGAGCGTTGAATTCCAGCAGTGTTTTTTTTCCTGTCTTAACACAGATTAGGTAGCTCAGTTTCAAAATTTAAGTATATGCTTATATCTAAATGCTAGGTTCTTCTAAAATTGATAAAATAAAATGATCAATGTTTATAGGCTGAGAAGAGAACCATAGGAGACAACATCTGGTGCCTTATCATATTGTCCCAGTTAGTTTTAGCTGGGTTAAGGGAAGCATCCAAAAGGCATTCACACCTCTTTCAAAACTCATCCAATTTAGAATTGGATCTAAATGTATCAGATATTGTGATGTGATATTGTAGATTTTAGCTTTGGATACTGAGAAACTATTTCAAAATATTCAGGCAATTTAGAATACTCTAGCTATCAGAGATGCACAGCTCCAACTAGCAGTAATCCATCATGTTCCTGACTTTTGTTTTAAAGGAACACAGCCTTTCATCATGTGGTCAGAATAGTGATCCCCAGGATGGTGAAAGGCTGAGCCATTGCCACTGAAACTTCCCCTGTTGGAGAAAGTCATTGCCTGGCACCTGTGTTGCTACTTACTACTTACCTGCCCAAGCCAGATATTCAGTGCATAATCTGTAGCTTCGAGCTCTCAGAAGAGCAATGGTGATGGAGTGAGCTAGTTTTGGTAATTAAAAAAAAATCTTGAGGATTTGGCCACAATCTAGGTGGCACTTTAGTGCAATGGAGAGAATCTTTTCAGAAGGGCATCTTTCAGGCAAGACATTAACTGAAATAAGGATTGTGGTTAGGCGGAGATTATAGTGCAACCTGAGGGCTGTTGAGACAACCATAAAGACCACTATGCTTGGAGTTCGTCAACAAACATAAACATGGTTGTGCCTCAGCTGGGCTGTTACTGAAGATTCACTCAGAGTTGAACAAATTGGCTCCACACTTAACTGAACCAAGGCATTAAAACATAATAGGAACAAAAGGAGGCTGTATGTAGATCTTGAGGTGTTCTGCTATTTCATAAGATCATTGGTGATTCTTGGCCGCACATCCCTGAATCATTTTACAATATTCAACACAATTTTGAATATACTCAATAATGGGTCACCCAGAGACCTTTGGATAGAGAATTCCAAAGATTCATGTCATGAAGTGAAACCTCACCATCTCAACCTGAAATGCAACTTCCTTATCCTGAGAATGATTAATGCTAAATGTTGCAGCCAGAGTAAAACAATATCTCAATATCTATCTTGTCAAACTGTTTAAAAATTTTACACTTAAACGAAACTTGCTTAAGTTCTAAATTCTAGGACTACGGACTCTCTATACTCAATCTCTCTCCATAGGTCAGTTCTGCCATTCCAGTAATCTTCATTGCACCTCTTCTAAAGTATATCCTTTCTGAAATTCAGACACCAAGACTGTACAAGAAATTTCAGGCATGCTCTCACAAAAGCTTCATTTTATTGCAGCAAACTCCATTACTCTTGTACTCCAACTTTAATGAAGGACACGGATGCCATTTGCCTTCTCAATTGAATATTGTACTCATGTTAACTTTTTATTTCACGTACGAGGTTACCCAAATCCTTCAGAACACCAATATTTAACAACGATCTTAGCTATCTGTAAGAATAATAGGGTGGTTATGGTCGGGGATTTTAACTTTCTAAACATAGACTGGGACTGCCATTTAAGGGTTTAAATGAAGAGGAATTTGTTAAGTGAGTACAAGAAAATTTTCTGATTTAGTATGTGGATGTACCTACTAGAGAAGGTGCAAAGCTTGACTTGCTCAGGGGAAATAAGGCAGTGCAGGCGACTGAGGTGTCGGTGGGGGAGCACTTTGGGGCCAGCGACCATAATTCCATTAGATTTTAAAAAGTGATGAAAAAGGATAGACCAGATTTAAAAGCTGAAGTTCTAAATTGGAGAAAGGCCAATTTTGATGGTATTAGGCAAGAACTTTCAAAAACTGATTGGGGACAGTTGTTTGCAGGTAAAAGGACGGCTGAAAAATGGGAAGCCTTCAGAACTGAGATAACGAGAATCCAGAGAAAATATATTCTGGTTAGGGTGAAAGGAAAGGCTGGTAGGTATAGGGAATGCTGGATGACTAAAGAAATTGAGGGTTTGGTTAAGAAAAAGAAGGAAGCATATGTCAGGTATAGACAGGATAGATTGAGTGAATCCTTAGAAGAGTATAAAGGCAGTAGGAGTATACTTAATAGGGAAATCAGGAGGGCAAAAAGGGGACATGAGATAGCTTTTACAAATAGAATTAAAGGAGAATTCAAAGGGTTTTTACAAACACATTAAGGACAAACGGGTAACTAGGGAGAGAATAGGGCCCCTCAAAGATCAGCAAGACGGCCTTTGTGTGGAACCGAAGAAAATGGGAGAGGGGTGCCAGAAGACTGGAGGTTGGCTAACATGGTGCCTCTGTTTAAAAAAAGTGGTAAGGACAAGCCAGGGAACTACAGACCAGTGAGCCTGATGTCAGTGGTGGGCAAGTTGTTGGAGGGAATCCTGAGGGACAGGATGTACATGTACTTGGAAAGGCAAGGACTGATTCGGGATAGTCAACGTGGCTTTGTGCAGGGGAAATCATGTCTCACAAACTCGACTGAGTTTTTTTGAAGAAGTAACAAAGAGCATTGATGAGGGCAGGGCGGTAGATGTAATCTATATGGACTTCAGTGAGGCGTTTGACAAGGTTCCCCATGGGAGACTGGTTAGCAAGGTAGATCTCATGGAATACAGGGAGTACTAGCCATTTGGATACAGAACCGGCTCAAATGTAGAAGACAGAGGTTGGTGGTGGACGGTTGTTTTTCAGACTGGAGGCCTGTGGAGTGCCACAAGGATCGGTGCTGGGTCCACTACTTTTCGTCATTTATATAAATGATTTGGATGTGAACATAGCAGGTAAAGTTGGTAAGTTTGCAGATGACACCAAAATTGGAGGTGTAGTGGACAGCGAAGACGGTAACGGGATTTTGGTCAGATGGACCAATGGGCTGAGAAGTGGCAGTTGGAGTTTAATTTATATGAACGTGAGGTGCTGCACTTTGGGAAAGCAAATTTTAGCAGGACTTGCACACTTAATGGTAAGGTCCGAGGGACTGTTGCAGAACAGAGACACCTTGGAGTCTAGGTTCGTAGTTCCTTGAAAGTGGAGTCGCAGGTAGATAGAATAGTGAAGGCAGCGTTTGGCATGCTCTCCTTTATTGGTCCGAGTATTGAGTACAGGAGTTCAAAGGTCATGTTGTGACTGTACAGGACATTGGTTAGGCCACTGTTGGAATATTGTTCGCAATTCTGGTCTCCTTCCTATTGGAAAGATGTTGTGAAACTTGAAAGGATTCAGAAAAGATTTACAAGGTTGTTGACTGGGTTGGAGGATTTGAGCTATAGGGAGAGGCTGAACAGGCTGGGTTTGTTTTCCCTGGAGCGTCAAAGGCTGAGGGGTGACCCTATAGAGGTTTACAAAATTATGAGGGGCATGGACAGGATAAATAGACAAAGTCTTTTCCCTAGGGTTGGGGAGTCCAGAACTAGAGGGCATAGGTTTAAAGTGAGAGGGGAAAGATATAAAAGAGACCTAAGGGGCAACGTTTTCACTCAGAGGGTGGTACGAGTATGGAATGAGCTGCCAGAGGCTGTGGTGGAAGCTAAGTACAATTGCAACATTTAAGAGGCATTTAGATGGGTATATGAATAAAAACGGTTCGGAGGGACATGGGCTGGGTGCTGGTGGGACTAGATTGGGTTGGGATATCTGGCATGGACGGGTTGGACCGAAGGGTCTGTTTCCGTGCTGTACACCTCCCTGACTCTAACTTATTACTCACTCAGGAGGGTTTAAACTTGAGTGGCGGGGACTGGGAACTAGAGAAGCAGGTCAGCAAATGGAGGGATTGAGGGGAAGGTACACATTAGGACTAGTAAATCAGAAAGGAAGGACAAACACAGACAGGTAAATGAGTGCAACAGTACTAATGGGCTGAAGTGTGTTTATTTTAACACAAGGAATATTATAGACAAGGCAGCTGAGCTTAGAACCTGGATCAGTAAAAGGTACAATAATGTTGTGGCCATTACAGAGACTAAGTTGAGATCTGGCTACTCAACTTTCCAGGGTTTCATTGTTTTAGATGGAGATAGGAAGATTAAGAGAATGGAGCTGTTGCACTGATCACATCTGCACCCAGAGACGCTCATCCACTGAGGCAATAAGGGTAGAGCTCAAAAATAGGATAAGTGCAGACACTCTGATAGGATTATACTATAGGGGCCCCAATTGTTAATGAGATATTGAGGAACAAACATGTAGGCAGATTATGGAAAGATGCAATAACAACAAGGTTATCATAGTACGTGACTATAGCTTACCCAATATTGACTAGGACTCCCTCAAAGCAAGCAGCTTAAATGGGGCAGAATGTGTTAAGGGCATCAAAGAAAGCTTCCTTGAAATAGTATTTGGATAGTCCAACTACATGAGGGGCTATACTGGATCTTGTATTGCTAATGAGCCTGGCTAGGTGACTGACCTTTCAGTGGGAAGCATTTTGTAAACAGTGATCACAATGCCTTAGGTTTTAAAATAGCTATGAATAAGAAGAAGGACCTTGCAAAAAGGTATTAAATTGGGGGAGGACAAATTAGGCCTATATAAGGCAGGAGCTACGGAGTATTAATTGGGAGGAGCCGTTATCAGGCAAGTCCACAACCGACAGTTGGGAGTTGTTTAAAGACCTAATGATCAGAGTTCAGGACTGTTCCAGTAAGGCGGAAAGGCAAGGATGGCAAATTATGGGACCCTTGGATAACGAGAGAGGTTGTGAATTTAGTTAAAAGGAAAAAAAATAAAGGTTTAGGAACCTAAAACGGAATAGGACGTGAGAGGAATATAAAGAAATCAGGAAAGAACACGAGGGAATTAGGAGAGAAGAAGGGGCCATGAAATTACCTAAAGTTAAAGTGGAAAAGTGTGAGGTGATTCACTTTGGAAGTAGTAACAGGAATACAGATTACTGGGTTAATGCGAAGATTCTTGGTAGTGTAGATGAGCAGAGAGCTCTTGGTATCCATGTACATAGATCCCTGGTTAATAGGGTTGTTAAGAAGGCATATGGTGTGTTCGCTTTACTGGTAAAGGGACTGAGTTTTGGAGGCACAAGGTCATGCTGCAGCTGTACAAAAGTCAGATGCGGTTGCACTTGGAGTATTGTGTACAGTTCTGGTCACCACATTATAGGAAGGATGTGGAAGCTTTGGAAAGGGTTCAGAGGAAATGTACTAGGGATGTTGCCTGGTATGGAGGAAAGGTCTTATGAGAAAAGGCTAAAGGATTTGAGACTGTTTTCGTTTGAGAAAAGAACGTTGAGAAGTGACTTAATTGAGACATCCAAGATAATCAGAGGGTTACATAGGGTGGACAGTGATAGCCTTTTTCCTCAGATGGTGATGGCTAGCACGAGGGGGGGCGTAGCTTCAAATTGAGGGGCGATAGATATAGGACAGATGTTAGAGGTAGTTTCTTTACTCAGAAAGAAGTAGGGGGCGTAGAATGCATGGCCTGCAACAGTAGTAATAGACCTGCCAACTTTAAGGACGTTTAAATGGTCATTGGATATACATATGGATGAAAGTGGAATAGTGTAGGCTAGATGGGCTTCAGCCTGGTTCCACAAATTGGCACAACATCAAGGCCAATGTAATGTTCTGTGTTCTATGAAAGGGATGTTTAAGAGACTTTTAGATAAGAACATGAATATGCAAGAAATGGAGGGATATGGACCAAGGGCAGACAGAAGGGTTTAGTTTAACTTCACGTCATGTTCAGCACAACACTTGGTCCATTTCTATGCTGTACAGTTCTATGTTCTATTTCAAAAATATTGTGAATATTCCTATTCTTCCTAACTAGCTCATTGTCCACTTAATTAAACTGTCTACATTAACAGACTGTGTCCTCCTCACAGCTTACTTTCCAACCTAGCTTTACATCAACAAAGCTATATACTACGCTCAGTCTATTCATCAAATTATTAACACAGATTGCAAATGTGATTCCTATCCCAAGCAAGCTGAAGTACAAAACTGGACATGAATACTTTTGTTTGATTAATGTTAGGTTTATTAATAGGATGCTACATATCTGCTTTTTACTAGCTGTGTCCCAGCAGGCACTATGTACTTCATGAAACAACATCTTCACCTTTGTATCTTAACAATATTGTTCATCTTCGGCAGTCCCATGCAGATGAGGATGAATCTCTTCCACTCTCAAGATGAGTCTGTAGGTGGTTGCACAGACTATTACAGCTGCCACAAGCTCTGTTACACTTGGGATAGATGGTGGTCATGGGAACAAATAGATGGGGCATTGATGTGGGCAGTATGCTCAGTTTGCTGTTTTCGCCTGGCTTCCACTTCGTTCCGGTGCAAGTCTCGAGGTGCTCAACACCTTCCTGGATGCTCCACCTCAACTTTGGAGGTCTTGGGCCTGTGATTTCCAGGTGTCTGTAGGAATACTGCCCTTTACCAACGAGGCCTTGAGCATATCATTGAAGTGCTTCCTCTGTCCATCTGGGGCTCACCTGCGGTTTCGAAGCTGGGAGTACAGCACCTGCTTGGGGAGACTCGTGTCGATCATGCGGATGATGTGCCCAGCCCATCGTAGCTGATCAAAAGTAGTCAGTTCCTCAATACTGGGGATGTTAACCTGTTTGAGGATGCTGGTGTTGTGCATCTTACTTCTCAGCGGATTCACAGGATCTTAACAACACAATTTACATACTACTAAACAGTAAATAGCTGAGATCTCATTGCTGATCATCGCACTGGTCCCCTGGAAACAAGCTGACAACCTGAAAATGATCTATTCGTTCCAACTCTTTTTGTCCATCAACCAATCCTTTATTCATGCTAATAGGTTATCCTCAATCCCATGTACCATGCTGTATGATGAAATTATGATCCTCTGGGGGAGAAAATAATGACATCCCATTATAGTTTGCTCTGACAATCTTGAAGTTTTCCAGGTGTCAGCTTAAGTGAGAGTGCTGCCACTAAATACAAGTAAAAGGCTGTCTGACTCCAAAGATGAAGCAGATAATCTGGTCTCTCACTACAGTGAGAATAGTTAAATACTACAGTAATGAAGGTGCTACCTTTTAGGTAAAACATTAAGTTGAGGCCCTGTCAAGTGAACATAAAAGACTCCCTGACACTATTTAAAGAGAGAGGGAGGGAGGGAGGCAGGGAGGGAGTTCTCCCCAGTGCTCCGGTCAACATTAATCACTTAACTAACCCTTAAAAGCATCAGTGGGAATCTGCAGTGCATATTTCCTACAATACAAATTACTAGGCTTCTGAAAGTGAAGGGCTTTGGTTCATCCTGAGATTATTAAAAATTCTACATAAATGCAAGCCTCTCTTTCAAAAGATATGTTTATCACAAAGCACTGGTGTAAGCCAAGTATATTACATGAGAATGATGATTCACTTGTGTAAAATAACTACAGCTGAAAAGTATTACATTGTCATCAAAACTCTTTGAAACCTTCAAGTGTACTTCACAGAATTGAGAGAATAATATTTTTTAACCAGAACAATGGAGTACAATTAAAATCAGCTCATAACACAAATACTTATTTGTTGCAAAGAACCATTTCCTGCAAGGATAGAACAGAATTAACGGATGCATGTATTTCACAAAAATGCAAGGAACCACTGGAGCATCAACCTCAAAAGCAAAAACCAAGTCTTAAAATGCAGCAATTCAGTTTCATTTTAACCCTTTAATACAGTCACAGGCCATACACTTGAAATAAATCTGCTATAATCTTACACTAAACAAACTC
This sequence comes from Chiloscyllium plagiosum, assembly GCF_037043375.1. Taxonomy (NCBI): domain Eukaryota; kingdom Metazoa; phylum Chordata; class Chondrichthyes; order Orectolobiformes; family Hemiscylliidae; genus Chiloscyllium; species Chiloscyllium plagiosum. Next base: position 76,532,447 of record NW_028270152.1, on the reverse strand, counting down.
CATACAAAAGTTTCAAGTACCTGTCTGCAAAGCAGAGGGAGAGAAGCCAACCTACTTTTGTCATCCCATTTCCCTATCCCCGTATCAGTCGAAGCAAACACTCAGACGCAGTATGGCTTTACCTTCTCCATCTTTATTCCAGGCCTTGGAGAGAGAGAACGGTCGCCCATGTGCACAGAGACACAAGTTCTCGGACTTCTCTCAAACAGCAGATTCTTAAGGAATGATATAGTCACTTAGGGGGAGCAGCATCCATAATGATTGTAATGGTGACCCAATCAGCGAGCATCAACAGTAAAGATTAAGTCACAATGGATGTTCCTTACCTTGTTAACTGGCATTACACAATGGATGCTTTTTACCTCATTAACTCACTGCCCTTGCCTCCAGCATTCATTGTTTACTGCAAGTTCTTATCTGGTCATAAATATGATTACTAAACTAAATAAGGTCCAATGTTATGATGCTCTAATAGGTGCTGAAGATAGGAGAGGTCCTGTGGAGACAGTGAATAATCTCTCCATTGGGTTAAATAATCAATGGAATGGTTCCAGCCAGTAACATGCTCGGATAATACAGGATATTCGAAAAATCATTTAAGTCCTTCGAATAAATTCCAGCCTGTAACTCACTCACAAGTAATCAATATTCCACAGATTAGCTTGGCCTTAAATTTTTTCTGTTGTCCTTTTATCCTTTCTTCTCACCATTATAGATGCTCCGTCTAATCTATTTTAGTTTTTTCACTAACTGGGGTAGGTCCTTACGACATCACAGCTATTTGCTCAAGATCTGCGCTCCCAGAATTAGCGTTCTCCTGTAGCCAAGCTGGCCCAGTGCAACTATAACATTGGCACCCATCCTGCAATTGCAGAAATCAGAACAACTTGCTCTTTTTTGCTTCATCGATTACAGCAGTGCCTTTTTAATAAAAATCTGCTCAAATGACTTTCCTCCAGTCCTTCAGAGAGTCAAATGGTTCCAGATGAGGTTTAAAAATAATTGTCTGCAACAAATATTATTGAGCCAAATACAGCAGTGGACAACTGAGCAAAACTGAGTTCATTTGGAAAACCTTCATGGCTGGACTCATAAGTTATACACGAGAAGACAGAGGTCAATGATTATTGTTCCAGGTGCTCCCGTGTCACCATCACTGAGCTTCCTCCTTCATAAAGCCACCATAATTTAAAAACGGTTCCACTCCATTCACAATCCATAAACACTGAAGTCAGTCGTTTTGTTGGTGTTCTGTTTAAGTAACCCCAGTTATGGCTGCTTATGAAGCACTCAAACACATGTCAGACAATGACCACTTCTTTCTAGACAAAGCCCAACCACTTCAACTCTATCAAAATTCCCCCATTAGTGAATCGATCTAGCCTCATCAACAGCTCCACAAGACACATGAATGGTAGCGGGCAAGTGCTTGGCGGCACAGTGGTTAGCACTGCTGCCCCACAGCACCAGGGACCTAGGTTTGATTACAGCCTTGGATGAGTATGTGGAGTTCGCAAATTCTCCATGTCTCTGTCGACTTCCATCACGTGCCCTGGTTTACTCCCACAGTCCAAAGTGGATTGATCATGGCAAATTGCCCCATAGCATCTAAGCATGTGCAGGCTAGGTAGAACAGTCATGGAAAATTCAGTGTTTTGGTGGTTGGGGGGGGGGGGGGGGGAATCCTGTTTGGGATAGTGTACAGGATGGGCCGAAGGGCCAAAAGTTAACGATGATGTTCGACAGCTGCATGACCTTGAATGAGTCCTCTGAATCCAGACTTGTCTTCTGTACTAGCAAGCAGCTTTGGCTTCTGCATCTGTTTGTTACACTGTATGAGAGAGTGTTTTGTTCCAAGTTGTTGGACTTCACTTCAGACTGGAATCACAAACAGTATCAAGAACAACCTAAGCCTCCAGACCAGCCATTGATTGAGGGGTCCCCAATGTGCAGGAGGGTGTGAGGCTCATTGATTCACTGCCCTTTAAGGAAAACAAAGTCATTAAATTAGATATTTACATTTTAAATGGACTGAGGTTTGAAAATGTTGTGATGCACAAGCCATCTGGATGGTTACACAGCACAGAAGGTTGTTTAGCCAACCAGGCCAGTGCTGACCCTCTGTAGGGGAACAGTTCCCCTGGTACCAATCCCCTACTGTCTCCCCAAAGCCCAGCATATTTTTTTTCATCAGATTGTAATCCAATTTCCCCTTGAAATCCTCAACGGAAGCTACCTCCACCATACTCACTAGGCAGTGCACTTGAGATCCTAACCACTCATTTTGTCAAAAAAAGATTTTCCTTTTATTTCCATTACTTCTTTCAATCACCATAAACCTGAACTCTTTGGTTATTGATTCTTCCACTAATAGGAACAGTTACTCCCTATCTGCTCCATCCAGACCCTTCAAGATTTTGAACACCTCAATCAAATCTCTTCTCAACTATCTGTTTTCTGAAGAAAATAGTCCTAACTTCCCCAATTTTTTAATATAACTGAAGTTTCTCATCCTTGGAACTATTCATGTGTTTTTTTCCCCGTTGTCCCTTTATATTATTTCTTCATATTATTCCTAAAATGTGGAGTCCAAAACTGGACACAGTAATCTAGTTGAGATTGAACTAATGTTTTATACAAGCTAGAACAGGATTTCCTGGTCTTTATATTCGGTAAACCTGCATCGACACCAGGTGGTGTCTATTTTATTAACCAAGCTCTCACCCTGTCCTGTCACATTCAATTATTTATGTACATATACACCAAGTTCCTTCTGTTCCTGTAACCCCATTAACATTTTACCTCGTATTTTGTATTACCTTTGCATTCTTCCTATCACTGCAACAAATCTGCAACAAATTTCATCTGGCAGTTGTGTCTACCCACAAACTGTGTCTCTTTAGAATTCTAGGTAAAAACAAGGGCTGCAGATGCTGCAAACAAGTTTCTAGAGTGGTGCTGGAAAAGCACAGCAGTTCAGGCAGCATCCGAGGAGCAGGAAAATCGACATTTTGGGCAAAAGCCCTTCATCAGGAATTCAGGCAGAGTGTCTGGAGGGTGCAGAGATAAATGAGAGGAGGGTTGGGGTGGGGAGAAAGTAGCATAGAGGCCCCCACTCTCCTCTCGTTATCTCTCCACCCTGCAGGCACTCTGCCTCTATTCCTCTTTAGAATTCAGATTCCTCGAACAGTAATTAGCTCAGTCGAGAGACACAGCTTTGCAAGCATGCTGGCAGGCAGAGGTTCAAGTCCTCTGTGCGGTACTGGGGTTGGGGGGGGGGCGTGATTGAGGTTCGAGTCCTCTGTGCGGTACTGGGGTTGGGGGGCGTGATTGAGGTTCGAGTCCTCTGTGCGGTACTGGGGTTCGGGTCCCCTGTGGGGGGTGTGATTTAGGTTCGAGCCCTCTGTGTGGTGCTGGGTTCGGGTCCCCTGGGGGGGCTGCATGATTGAGGTTTGAGTCCTCTGTGCAGTACTGGGGTTCAGGTCCCCTGTGGGGCGGGGCGTGATTGAGGTTCGAGTCCTCTATGCGGTACTGGGGTTTGGGTCCCCTGTGGGGGGACGTGATTGAAGTTAGAGTCCTCTGTGCGGTACTAGGGTTTGGATCCTGGGGGAGGGGGCTGGGGTGATTGAGGTTTGAGCTGAAAATATGTTGCTGGAAAAGCGCAGCAAGTCAGGCAGCATCCAAGGAGCAGGAGAATCGACGTTTCAGGCATGAGCCCTTCTTCAGGAATGAGGTTGAGGTTTGAGTCCTCTACGTGATACTGGGGTTTGAGTCCTCTACGTGGTACTGGGGTTAACGTCCCGTGGGGTGGGTTTGTGTTGACGTTTGAGTCCTCTGCGCAGTAGTGTGGCCTGAGTCTAGGAAGATTCATTTGAGATTCAAGTCCTCCACACTGTGCTGGAGTTCGAGCTCTCTGTGTTTAATTGGGGTTCGAGCAAAGTAAGAAAGGTGTTAAAGTCCCCTTGTGGCAAAATTTGATGCTCTGCGAGTCTTTGTTCTGGGGGAAAGAGAGTGGCATGGACTGCAGCGCCATATGGTCTGCTGCAAAGCCTTTCTCTTTTTATAAATGTAATTTCATTGAGGGGATGCAAAAAAAAAGAAATGCTGCAATTAAGTTTGCACCAATACTTGAGTTGAAAAAGGAAAGTTTCAATGTAGATTGTGCCATGCTGAGATTGTTTGATGTTTAAAAATCTTGGTTTTTTTTTTAAGAATACTGGTTTGGAAAATCCTTTTAAGGAACTGTTTTGCCTTGTTTGAATCAGGATCTCGATTCAATGTATTTTGTGGGCTATGTAATGGGGAAGATTTTGTTTTTACATTGAAATTGCATAACATTATGTCCTTTTTAAAATTATCAAACTTGTAACCTTAAAACAAATTAATTGAGGACCTTGAGCCCCCAACTATGCCTTGAAATTCTACAATGCCTGTTTAAAAAAAACAGTTGGGTCAGTGGTCATGCTTTAGCCAGATGAGAGTATTGTATTAAAATATCTTTGCTATTGTGTTTTTAATGCACAGTATTCACAAAATGAGTACATTTTGAGTTTGATGTTTTGTTAAGATTTTAGAGAATATTAGATCTTAAAGCTGTGCTGTTTAAGTTCTGTTAATCATTGTTAAGACTTAATTGGCCCCTTCATATTGCAAATTCAAAAGAGTGTTGATCTCTACCAAAGTTGCCACTGTAATTCTGACTGTTTTATTTGGGAAGTTTCATTTGGAGAACATATCTTAAAATATTCTGCATTTGTTTCCCCACGAATATTTGAGATTTAAATCTGAACTGAAACTGCCTCTTCAATTGTGAAAGCACAGGAAATGGAGGTGATAAAACTATACGGTGTCTTTGAGCGTTTTGCTTCGACTGAGGGGGGAACCAGGACGGCACTTCCAGTGTCTTAATTACCTTCTCTTTCACAATTACCTGCTCAGCACCTTCTCCCTTGATATTGACAGTGTAAACTATTTGTTTAATACTTCAGTTATGCCTCTCTTCTTTTCTGGTTCCTGAGCTGCCCACTCCTCCCCTAATCACCACTTTTAACAAGTATGTATGTGCCTATAGAAAAATTTAAGATTTGCTTTTATGTTAATTGGTATCACCATAAACCTCTAACGCTCATCCAGAGACTTCAGTCTGCCCATCCTCATTCACCTTCAATCTAGATATCCACTTATCTAGCCTTAATACCTCATCATCATAGAGTATAACAGACAGGACCAGCCTCTGCTACTCAGCTTGCTTACTTCTAAGTTAGATCATTGTAGGTGCAATCCATTCTGCAGGGATTTGAGCACATAATCAAGTTGGGTATTTCAGTGCGGTGTAAGGAACTGAAACAAAGTGGTTATGTTTCTGGACCCATAATCCAGAGACACAGAACATTACTCACAGAGTTGTGAGCAGTGCTGAACATCCCCACTTTTGGCTTTATGATGACATTCATGAAGACCTGAAGATGGTTGGACCCAAGACACTGCTCCCAGGAACTCCTCTATTGATATCCTGGGATTGGGAGATTTGGCTCTCAACCACCACAACCATCTCTCTCTCGTTCTCAGCATTGAGATCACCCCATCTTTCGCCATCAATTCACACTGATCCTAGTTTTGCTTGGGCTTCTTAACATCACAGTTAATCAAATGCTGTCAAATCTCATCTGTGGGATTCAGGTCTTTTTTTTTCAGTGTTTGGTAAAGAGATTTGGAGCTGGATAGATTTGATTGAACCCAAATTGAGCAATGTTCCAGGATCATTTTGAGAGAAAGACCCAGGTGCTTTGATACCCAAGTTTCTCAACAACTTTGCAGCAAGGTGAGAGTGGAGATAGCACAGTGCATAAGAACTAAAAAATGGGAACAGGGTCCATTCAATTTAGTGAGACCGTTGAACCAACAATCTGTCCTGGACCTGGCCAATAAATGCCACAGTCTAAAAGGCACAACAATGCCTCTTCTTCATCAGGTGGCTTAAAAAATTAGACATATCAATGAGAACCCTCAGCACCATTTACAGATGCACTACAGAAAAGCATTCTATTCAGGTGCATAATGGCCTGGTATGACAACAGCTCTGCCCAGGATGGTAAGAAAATACAGAAAGTTGAATGCACAGCTCAGATGGTCTTGGAAGCTAACATCCGATCCATGGACTCCATTTATACCTCTTGTTGATGCAGAAAGGACCCCTCCCACCCCGGTAATGCTCTCTTCCAACCTCTCATCAGGCAGAAGATACAGAAGCTTGAACACATGCACCAACAGGTTTGAGAACAGTTTCTTCCCTGCCATTATTAGACTGCTGAATTGATCTCTCTAACTTCAAATAATGTTGATCTTGTTTGTGTACCTCCTGTGCAATGTAACCTTGAATGCCTCGCTCTGACTAAGAGCCCTGTGATCTGTATGTTCTTGTTTGCTATAATCTGCCTGAACTGAGTCAGAGAGATTTACAGAGGAGAGCGTGAGGGCTGCAGATGCTGGAGATCAGAGCTGAAAATGTGTTGCTGGAAAAGCGCAGCAGATCAGGCAGCATCCAAGGAGCAGGAGAATCGACGTTTCGGAAGAAGGGCTCATGCCCGAAACGTCGATTCTCGTGCTCCTTGGATGCTGCCTGACCTGCTGCGCTTTTCCAGCAACACATTTTCAGAGGGATTTACAGCATGGAAACAGACCCTTTGGTCCAACTCATCCATGTTGACCAGGTATCCTAACCTATCTAGTCCCATTTGCCAGCACTTGGCCCATATCCTATTCACATACCCATCCAGATGTCTTTGAAATGCTGTATTTGTACCAGCCTTCACCATTTGCTCTGGCAGCTCATTCCATACACGCACCACCCTGTGTGTGAAAACATTCCCTTTATATCTTCCTCTCCCACCCTAAACTTATGCCCTCTAGTTCTGGACACTCCCACCCCAGGGAAAAGACTTTGTCTGTTTATCCTATCCATGCTCCTCATGATTTTATAAACCTGTAAAAGGTCACCCCTCAGCCTCCAACCCTCCAGGGAAAACAGCGCCAGCCTGTTCAGCCTCTCCCTATAGCTCAAATCTTCCAACCCTGGCAAAATCCTTGTAAATCTTTTCTGAATCCCCAGAATTGCACGCAATATTCCAACAGTGGCCTAACCAATGTCCTGTACAGCTGCAACATGACCTCCCAACTCCTGTACTCAATACTCTGACAGAAAGCATACCAAAACATCTTCTTCACTGTCCTATCTACCTGCAACTCTACTTTTAGGGAACTATGAACCTGCACTCCAAGGTCTTTTTGCTCAGCAACTCTTCCCCAGGACCTTACCATTAAGTCATGCTCTGATTTGCTTTTACAAAATTCAGCACGTCACATTTATCTAAATTAAACTCCATCTGCCACTCCTCAGCCCATTGGCCCAACTGATCAAGATCCCATAGTACTCTCAGGTAACCTTCTTCGTTGTCCACTACACCTCCAATTTTGCTATCATCGAAAAAGTAGTAATTACATCTCCTACATTCACATCCAAATCATTTATATAAATTTCGAAAAAAGCAGTGGACCCAGCGCTGATCCTTGTGGCACACCACTGGTCACAGGCCTCCAGTCTGAAAAGCAACTGTCCACCATCACCTTTGGGGCCAGTTCTGTATCCAAATGGCTAGTTCTCCCTGTAATGCATAAGATCTAACCTTGCTAACTAGTGTCCCACGAGGAACCTTGTCGAATGCCATACAGATCATGTCCACCACTCTGCCCTCATCAATCTTCTTTGGTACTTCAAAAAATTCAATCAAGTTTGTGAGACATGATTTCCCACGCACAAAGCCATGTTGACTATCCCTAATCAGTCCTTGCCTTTCCAAATACATGTAAATCCTTTCCCTCAGGATTCCCTCCAACAACGTTCCCACCACTGATGTCAGGCTCACCGGTCTTGTCCTTACCACCTTTCTTAAAACAGTGACACCACGTTAGCCAACCTCCAGTCTTCCGGCACCTCACCTGTGATTATCGACAATACAAATATCTCAGCAAGGGGCCCAGCAATCACTTCCCTCGCTTCCCATGGGGCTTGCAACACAAACCTTTTCACTTACTTAGGTAGATGTGACTACAATAAATCAAATCAAATCACACAATTGGTGTACTAGCTCTTTCTGTTCCACTTTCCTTTAGATAGCTTTCTAAGCTGTTCTTAAATATTGTCCTCACCTCTGCTTCTGGCACTATGGTAGTAAAGTTTTGGTCTAAATCTCTTGTGTATCATTCTATATTCACTCCTTCATTCCATATTCCCTCCTTCATTCCAGACCTTTCAATTATAGGAAAGTTTTCTTCTTTCTATCCTACCACATCCTGTAAATGTAAATGTCAGTCTGTAACCTCCCATCTTCTGTTGGAAAAGACAGTTTATAAGTTTCTTTTTAGTTTGCTCACATTAAGCTGTCTCTTGGTTTTTGTTTATATTCGTTCATGAGATGTGGCTGTTGCTGGCTGGGTCAGTGCATATCAGGGCAGTTTAACAATCAACCACATTTCTGTGGGTCGAAAATCACACATAGCCCAGACCAGGTTAGGACAGCAGCTTTTCTTTCCTAAAGGACATTAGTGCCGCATTTTCAACATCTTTCCCGTAAGTAAACAATTCAAAACTGCACTCAGTACTCCAATTGTGGCTAATTAAGGGTTTGATACAGATCACATCTTAACTTTTGGATTCCGTACATCTTTTTTCTTTATCAGCCTCATCCACTTTAGGTTCCATATTTAACTCTGGTGAACCCTAGCTCCCCAAATACTGCTACACTTAGGTAGCCACTAACTCCCTTTCATCAAAACTACATTTAAAAGTAAAAATGTACCCTCACTCTTAGTTGATCAATCACTAAACTTGCAATTACCCAACAACTTGTATTAACACAGCACCTCTGACACTGTAAACTATTTTGAGGCACTACATAGATGAGCTGTAACGCAAGTTGACATTGAGCCACACAATGAGATGCTGGACCAGATGATCAAATGCTTGATCAGGTTGGTAGCTTTTAAAGTGCATCTGAAAGAATAAAGAGATTTTGAAAGATTTAGGGTGGGAATTTCAAAGCTTACAGTCTAGGCAACTGAAGGCACAGTCACCAGTGGGTACAACTTTAAAATTGAGGGACACTTGAACATAAGCCTTTAGAGCAGGAGTAGGCCATTCAGCCCCTCGGGTCTGCTCTGCCATTTCATACAACCATGGCTGATCTCATGTCAGCCTTAACTCTCTTTTCCTATCTACTCTCAATAACACTTCAGCCCATTACTATTAAAAAAAATGGTTACCTCCTTCTTAAATTTACTCAATGTTTCAGCATTCACCACACTATGGGTAGTGAGTTCCACAGATTTATGACCCTTTGAGAGAAGTAATTTCGAGTCATCTCTTTTTAATCTGCTACCCCTTATCTTAAAACTATGACCTCTCATTCTAGATTGCCCCAAGAGAGAGAGAAATAGATAAATGCAGATGTCTTAGAAAGAGGTGACCTTATAGAGGTTTACAAAACCTTGAGGGGTATACACAGGGTTAATGGCAGGTGTCTTTTCCCTAGGATGAGGGATTTCAAGGCTACAGGGCACATTTTTAAGGTGAGGGGAAAGATATTTAAAAAAGACATGAGGGCAATGTTTTGTTTTACACAGATGGTGGTTTGCATGTGGAATGAACTTCCTGAGGAAGTGGTGGATGTGGGCACAATTACAATGTTTAAAAGACATTTGGATAAGTACGTGAATAGGAAAAGTTTGGAGAGATATGGGCCACAAACAGGTAAGTAGGACTAGTTTAGTTTGGGATTACGTTTGGCGGGGACTGGTTGAACCGAAGGGTCTGTATCCAAGCTGTATGACTCTATAATGCGAAGAAATTGAGGAATTTGAACAGAAGGATGAGAATTTTAAAATGAAAACACTGGGAGCCAATATAGGTCAGTGAGCACATGGAAGAACTTGGGACAATGAAGGATATAAGTAGCAGAAGTTTAAATGATGTCACATTTTTACAGAGCATAATCTGAGAACATAGAACAGTACAGCACAGAACAGGCCCTTGAGCCTACGATGTTGTGCCGACCATTGATCCTCATGTAAGGTAAACCTAATGTACGAACCCTCAAATATCTGTGACCATATGCATGTCCAGCAGTCTCTTAAATATCCCCAATGACCTCGCTTCCACAACTGCTGCTGGCAACGCATTCCATGCTCTCACAACTCTCTGCGTAAAGAACCCACCTCTGACATCCCCTCTATACTTTCCGCCAAACAGCTTAAAACTATGACCCCTCGTGTTAATTTCTGCCCTGGCAAAAAGTCTCTGGCTATCGACTCTATCTATGCCTCTCGTTATCTTGTACACCTCAATTAGGCCCCCTCTCTTCCTTCTTTTTTCCAATGAAAAACGTCCGAGCTCAGTCAACCTCTCTTCGTAAGATAAGCCCTCCATTCCAGGCAGCATCCTGGTAAACCTCCTCTGAACCCTCTCCAAAGCATCCACATCTTTCCTATAATAGGGCGATTAGAACTGGTCACAGTATTCCAAGTGCAGTCTAACCAAAGTTTTATAAAGCTGCAACACGATCTCACAGCTCTTAAACTCAATCCCCCTGTTAGTGAAAGCCAAAACACCATATGCTTTCTTAACAACCCTGTCCACTTGGGTGGCCATTTTAAGAGATCTATGTACCTGCACACCAAGATCCCTCTGTTCCTCCACACTGCCAAGAATCCTATCCTTAATCCTGTACTCAGCTTTCAAATTCGACCTTCCAAAATGCATCAACTCGCATTTATCCAGGTTGAACTCCATCTGCCACCTCTCAACCCATCTCTGCATCCTGTCAATGTCCCGCTGCAGCTACAACAGTCCTCTATACTGTCAACACCTCCAACCTTTGTGTCACCTGCAAACTTGCTGACCCAACCTTCAATCTCCTCACCCAAGTCATTAGTAAAAATTACAAAGAGTGGAGGCCCATGAACAGAGCCCTGTGGAACATAGGGAGGGAACATAGTTCATTGTAGGCTCTGCAGACAACTGCTTTCATTTCTGAATACTTAGCTTGAGAAATATTTGACAAGCAGAACTGACAATTCCGATGATATAGAACTGGACACTGTCTGAGTTCAGTACAAACATGTAAAAACAGACCGTGTATTTTCAGATTGTGTCACCAATTGTCAGCATGTAGCTGGCAAACATGGTTATGTTTGTCAAGTGCAAGCTTTCTTTCAAAAACTCATACTTTACTTTCAATTATTTTCTCTTTAACTAGATTATTAACAAATGTTTTTAGAATTTCCACCAGATGTTTTACTAATTAGCTTCAACTAGTATTCCAGAATTCTTTGATGTACTTTTTCAACACCTGGCACCTCGCCTCCATGAGCTGAATTTTCCCTTTTCTAAAAACTTTTATTGCAGTGTTACACAACACGTTTTCAGCAATTCAAATATTTACCAATTCTCTCATACTTTTTTTCTGTTCTCCTGTCCAATCCTGACCAATATTGACTGACACCTCTATATTTCTAGATAGGATCACTGGATTGAACTGGTCAATTATCTCCTCCCTTAGTTGGGAGGCACCAACATCAAATGTAACATTAATACAGCCATCTGGCTCAAATTAGTCAGCAGAATTCAAGGTTAGACGCTAGATTCATAGAACTGAACTAGTCACTATCAGTGCCCCTGGTACTTAGCTGGTTTTCAATCTCCCCATATACATCAAAACACTGAAATGTCATGTGTATTACACAATCCCAACCCTCTGACAAAATCACACGTATTAATCATTTGGTAAACTGGTACAGACATACATAACAGGCTTCCCTACTCTAACAATTCTTTGCTTAAGTTTCTGTCCGGCCAGATAATGCAAGTGAAGCACTATCAATGCATGTTTAACACCGTAAAACCTTCCTAAGATCACATTAGAGAATGGAAATGGAAACTTTTCTTTAAGTACCTTCTGCGTTCTGCATCCTGTGGGTCAGTACCAGGCAGGCTTATTGTAATGGATGATGGTGCCCCAACATCATATCGCTTGACTGTCTTCTTACATATTCTAATCTTCACCAGGACACTGTAGATCACATTGGCCACCACAGAGACAAGTGGCTGCAGAATCTCAGGGAAGAAGGTGGCGAACGCAAAGTGGTCAGACATGTCCCCTCGGCCTCGGCTGTGTTTTTGGTAGAATCGAAGGTAGACCCAGCTAGAGAGGACTCCATACCCGTAAGATGCCAGCACTGGGCTGCTGAGAACCGTGGTGAGCCGCAGGACCCCGAGAGCCACCAACACCGCCATGGGGACATCCTTCATCCGCAGCTGGGGCACCTTCAGGACCACCGTGTCACCCATGGTCTGTTTCAAAGCCACCAACACCCCACCAGCGAAGCCCCCCATGCCATGGATGCGCACAGTGAATAAGTAGTCCAGGTTGAAGGTGGCCATGTAGGTGAGGAGGTAGGAGAAGGCCCCGAGGACGCCTACCGCCACATTGAGGACAGTGAAGAAGATGAGCAGCTCCAGGGCGCCCCAGAGGGGTTCCAGGAGCGCCCCGGCCAGCAGCACGGCCCCCAGAGCCAGCGCCACATCCCAGACGTGCTGCTCCACCACGGCGTGAGTCAGCAGCGTCCAGAGCCAGCAGTTCGGTGGGAAGAGGTACCCCGGGGTGACGGCCAGGCCGTGTCCCGTGTCAGTCAGGAACGAAAGGCCGTACAAGGCGAGCACGGAGCCGCACAGGGCCTTCACCACCACGCTGCTGCTGCCCGCCGCCGCCACCAGCTGCTGCCGGGCCGCCGCCACGAAGCGGCTCATGGCGGGGCCCAGGAACCGGCGGGAGCCGCACCGACCAGCCCAGCTCAGCTCAGGCCCCGCAACGCCCGCCTGGTCAGTGCCCGCCGCCCGCTGCCCCTTGCCCCTTCAGTGGTCCTGAGGCCAACACCGGGACCGTGCCCAGAACACAACCCAGCGGCCTCGCCACGGCAAACACTCTCTGCCCCGCCCGTTGCCCCGAGCCGACATCATCACCGGGCGCCCGATTTACCCCGAGCCGACATCATCACCGGGTGCCCGATTTACCCCGAGCTGACATCATCACCGGGCGCCCGGGTGTCTTCATCAGTGACCGCGGTACCGCCCTGCTATTATCATCATCATCATCGGGCGCCCGAAGCCCCACATTGACTTTGCAATCGGGCACTTTCTGCCCCGCACTGACATCATAAATAGGCGCCCAAGGCACGGGGAGCCCTGCCGAAAGGGCCAGGGGCAGAGAGTGATCCGCAACCGCGGCCTGTTTCAGGCGAGTGAGGCCGCGGGGGGCCGGGGGGCCGGGGGGCCGGGGGGCCGGAGCCGTTCCACTCTCCAACGGCGAGATAGCGATTGTAGCCCCGGGCAATGAGGGCCAAAGGTATTTAGACAGCCGAAGGCCATTCAGCCCATCGAGTTCACACTGTCTATCTGCACAGTAATCCAGTCAATCCCATCCCCCCCCCCTGCTCTCTCCGCGGTAATCACTGTCCAGGAGGTCAGCACAGCCAGGCTGGGGGACGGGTGGCAGTTTGTAACTAAACTGGGATTTCTGCGCTGACGTTGAGGATAACGGAGTTGACAGTGTAGCTATACTTCCCCTGCCTGTGTGGCCTGTGTGGCAGCTTCAACTGGACACCAGGGAGCAGTGAGACTGCAAGGTGAGCACCGTGCTGTTGTGGGAAAGGCCACGGAAGGTATAGAATGTGGGGAAATAGATGGTGATGTCTTGAAAAATGTCCATGTTACAGAGGAGGAACTGCTGGATGTCTTGAAACACACATATAAAAGTGAATAAATCCCCAGGGCCAGATCAGGTGTGCCCTAGAACTCTGTGGGAGGCTAGAGAAATGATTGCTGAGGCCTCTTGCTGAGGCATTTTGTATCATCGATAGCCACAGGTGAGCTGTAGGAAGGCTGGAGGTTGGCTAACGTGGTGCCACTGTTTAAGGCGGTAAGGAAAATCCAGGGAACATCTGCAAACTTACTAACTGTACCTCTTATGTTCGCATCCAAATCATTTATGTAAATGACAAAAGGTAGAGGGCCCAGCACCGATCCTTGTGGCACTCCACTAGTCACAGGCCTCCAGTCTGAAAAACAACTGTCCACCACCACCACCCTCTGTCTTCTAACTTTGTGCCAGTTCTGTATCCAAATAGCTAGATCATCCTGTATTCTGTGAGATCTAAACTTGCGAATCAGTCTCCCATGGGAACCTTGTTGAATGGCTTGCTGAAACTTGAAAAGGTTCAGAAAAGATTTACAAGGATGTTGCCAGGGTTGGAGGATCTGAGCTATAAGGAGAGGCTGAACAGGCTGGGGTTGCTTGCCCTGGAGTGTCGGAGACTGACCTGTGACCTTAGAGGTTTACAAACTCATGAGGGACACTGATAGGATAAATAGACAAAGTCTTTTCCCTGTGGTGGGGGAGTCCAGAACTAGAGGGCATAGGTTTAGGCTGAGAGGGGTAAGATATAAGAGAGACCTAAGGGGCACCCTTTTCATGCAGAGGGTGGTATGTGTATGGAATGAGCTGCCAGAGGATGTGGTTGAGGCTGGTACAATTGCAACACTTAAAAGGCATCTGGATGGGTATATGAACAGGAAGGGTTTGGAGGGATATGGGCAGGGTGCTGGCAGATGGGACGAGATTGGGTTGGGATATCTGGTCAGCATAGAAAGGTTGGACTGAAGGGTCTGTTTCCGTGCTGTGCATCTCAATGACACTATGACAGCATTGGACAGGCTGAAACATTGCACCTGTCGGGGCAATGTATTCACCCACAACACTTTCCTGTTGTCTCCTACTCTCGTAAATTCCATAATCTGTACATAAAGACAGCAACACTGTGCATTGATGCTGTGAATGGAAATGATTAAGGAAATTTCACCTGCGTTGTGAAAGGGCAGACGAGATACGAACTGCTGTAACAATGCTGCGGGTTGTTGAGAAAGGTTACGTGCAAATGTTTACTGATCAGGAGACTGTCCTGGAAGCAGACAATGGGGACAGCCTCCAGCCCCAAGTGAGAATTGAAGCCTACCCTGCACTAAGGCAGCATTGCTGGATCTATGAGACCATGAACAATAGTGCTGATCACAAGTCAACATTTCTTGTGAAGCACAATAGCAATGAGAGTTCTCTCCTTTTGGTGTGGTTGAAGGAAGGTGAGAGTGGCACATACACATTTTTTTTTTTGCATCTAATGGAGAAGCAAGTTCACCCTTGACCTTCCATTTATTGATAAATCAAAAGCCGACGGTGACCATTAAGAAGGAACAAATTACTGCGGGTGACAAGAAGGCTGTTGCATTTCGCTGCCTTGCCAGTGGGTTTCCTATTCCAACCATTCACTGGTACCAGTGTCCAGTGCACAGAGACAGGGGCACGGGAAATGGAACCATCAACCTCCACAACCTGATACCCCAAACGAAGACGCCCAATGTTTCTGAGACTCTGTATGGACGGACAGAGGTGGCGAGTGTGCTATCAGTCCATAAGGTGAAGCCCGATTCCCTGTTAGAATGTTACGCATCCAATAAAGCTGGAGGAAGTTCCTTTTTCCATCTGATTAAAAAGTGGGTTCCAGATGGACAGGCCCAGTTCTGCAACTCCAGGATTGTACAACATGATGAAGTGCTGGAGTCTTGAGCCCATGGATTAGTCAACCTTTGATCAGATTGTGAAGCTGATTTAATAAGCTGAGGAGTGTATTCATGGAGCAGGATTATATCCGTCTGCCTGTGGAGTGTGAGCCTCCGGAATCTTCAACCTTCCAGTCTCCAGATCAGCGGAACTGTGAGATGATTGATGAAACAGTGTTACTGAGCAACACAATCACCTGCATGACAAAGTTAAACTGTGGTCGTCTTTCTCCCTTAAAGGAGAAAGTTAAACATCACACAACAGCAGGTTATAATCCAACAGGTTTATTTGGAAGCACTAGCTTTCAGGATGCTGCTCCTTCACTGGGTAACTAGTGGGGCAGATTCATAATACACAGAATTTATAGCAAAAGATCACCCTGTCATGCAATTAAAATGATACATTGAACAAACCTAAGTCTTTCATCTTTTAGAATGGGTCACAGGTTTCAGTTCATTAATATGAAAATCCCAGAACTTCTTTTAAGTCACATCCTCAAGATAACTTGCCTTTTTTTTTTAAATAAAACCTTAACAGCTCAGACAATGTATTAAAGATGTGAGGTTAGAGTCTCTGTATCCCAATCTTGAGTCAGACTGGTTCTATTTGCAAAGTAGGAATTTACAAAATGTTATCACGATTGGCTGTCTGCAGCTTGTGTGCTTTTTGATCAAAATAGAATGTATCTGTAAATACAATTCTACAAATGCAAATTCACCCTGTAGACATATGTGTATGTGTGTGTGAATGAGAGAGACTGTGTGTGTGTGCGCGCGCACGTCAATACAGACAGTCAACACCAACACCTCTACATCTTTAAGGAAGCTTCTTCAACCTGTTGTTCCCAAGACTCAGTGCCTTTTAATTCTATTTATCTTGATATTTTCACAACATTTTCTGATTAAATTGTTACAGATTTATTTCTACAAGCAGAAGAGATTTATTTGATGGGTAGACCGTTCAGTTGAAGGAATAATCAGACGGCTATTTGAGGGAGAGAGGGTACCTTTTGAAAATAACCTGGCGGTGCATGTTTTTTTTTTGTGTTCTAAAAAAGTGCTCTTTAATTAATGCTGAGCATTTTCAAAACTTGAAACATGTAAAGGAAAATGGCAAAGGCATTATTGGGCCCTGGGTCCATGAGATTGTAACTAAATCCCAGGCTGACTTTACACATTAAAAACATATGTTGCATTAAAAGAGACTCCAGGGGAAAGGGTCATTATTTGAAGTACAAGTACCATAGACCCACATGTAGAACACACCTGGATTCAACATTTTTACTAACACTACTTATGCAATGAAGTAACTTTGAACTTTTGTATTAACTTTTATATAATCTGTATTTTTCAACTGCTTTCGAACTGTTTAGTGAGAATTGAATTTCATTTTATTTTTAAACTGGGAAAACTGCTTGAAAAAAATTATACATAACAATTAATTTGCTTATTTCGGAATACTGACACTTGGCCTCTGAAATAGGGAAAAGGAGTGTCGTGAAGTTAAGCTGAGGAGGGAGCAGAGATTAAACTGGTAAATTACTGGAGTTATAGGCGTGCAAGCCATGTCAATCCAACCTGCTTTTGTAATTTAACCCTTTTAGTCCCAGTGAAATGGTGCCACAATATCACAATCAAATGAAAGCAAATTTATACAGTCTCACTGAGATGTTCACACTCTTCCTTCTTCCCAACAGTTGCTACTACTGCTGTAGTGTTAGCAGACAGCAAGATGGAAAAGGATCTCTTCAGCTGTGTGTGAAGCATCCTCAACAAATTGTTTTCAAATCGCCCCCAAAAGAAATGTAGAAACAGAGAAAATAAGTGCAGGAATAGGCCATTTGGCCCTTCAATATGATCATGGCTGATCATGCAATCTCAGTATCCTGTTCCTGCTTTCTCTCCATATCCCCGATCCTTTTAGCTGCAAGGGCAACATCCCACTCCCTCTAGAATATATCTAATGATATATTCAACAGCTTCCCATGGGGGAAAATTCCACAAGTCAACAACTCTCTGAGTGAAAAAATTCTTCCCCATTTCAGTCCTGAATGGTGTACACAAATGTGGTCACAGAATCATTTCCGTGGATCAGAAAATATGGGATTAAGTCCCATAGATACCAGAAATGTATCACATGTTTGAACTGGTTGATTAAAAGAAAAGGTTGAGAATCATTCCATGCAGAAGGAAGCATTTGCCCCATCAAACCTGTGCCAGCCCTTTGGAAGAGCTGGTCAGTTTGTTATAATCACCCCATATGCTATTTCTCTGTCTCACTCTCAGAAAATCTTGGATGGGAAGTGATGAGAATTATTTTTACACCGCAATTTACTGCTATCTGGATTGTCATTGCTAGTTATTGCAAGGGAGTGGTATGTTAAAGGAGGGATGTTTTATTGCTGTTGGTGGGATCACAACGACAATAATGTGTACAAATTAATTCTCTTTATTGGAAAAAGGGTATAATTGCATTAGGGGTTCAGAGAAGATTCACTCAACCCATTCCTTGGATGAAAGGATTATCTTTGAAGAAAATTCAAGCTGGTTAAGCCTGTATCCATTAGAGTTTAGAGGATGGAGCGGTGATCCCATTGAAACATGGAAGACCTTGTGGGGACTGTGTAGAGTGGATACTGGGAGACATTTCCTCTCAAGGAGGACACTAAAACTGGAGGGCATAATTTAAGAATAAGAGGTCTCCTTTTTAAGACTGAAAATGAGGAGAAATGGTTTCCTTCAACAGGTTGTTAGACAGTAACATTCGCTTCCGCAGATGGTAGTGGGCAGCTGGATCTCTAAACTTATTCAATAACTAGAATTTTGATAGACAAAGGAGTCAAGGGTTATGGGATGCAGGCAGGAAAAGGGAGCTGAGATCGCAGCCAGATCAGCCAATGTTTTATTGAATGCTGGAGCACTATGAAAAGTGTCTACTCTGTTCCTTAATCCTATGTTCCAATATTCTGTGTTTCTGCTGGAACAGGCACTGGAAGCAGATTCCAATGGTAACTTCTAAAAAACATGAAATAAATAATTGAAAAGGAATCTATTTGATGGGGTGTGCAGGGAGTACAGCTGAAAGCAATTCAGTCCATTGAGCCATTTAATACAATCTTGGTTGATTGAGTATTTCAGCGTTTTTTCACTTATGGTATCCTCACAAAATTTCAGAGATAGGTTTTTGATTCCAGTCAACCCCTACTTTAAATATACTTGAAGATTGAGCTTTGAGAGGCATTTACTCATGAATTGGCCCTAACAGCTTTCTGTGGTAGAGTATTCGATAGGTTTTACAGCTCTGAGTGAAGAAATTCTTCCTCATCTTAGTCCTGAATAACGGGATAAGGACCATGTGCAGGCAGGCGGGATTAGTTTAGAATGGCATCATGGTCAGTGCAGACATAGTGGGCCGAAGGGCCTGTTCCTGTGCTGTAATGTTCTGTGCTTCAGAGGCCTGTCATGTAGAGAATTTCAAAAACTCATGAACCTCTCAATAAAAGTGCTTTTTTCATTTCGGTCCTAAGTGGTATCGTCGATATTTTAATATTTTGCCCTTAGTTCTGGGGAGCCTCCTGAACAGAGGATACATTTTAGCTGCTTCTACCCTGGTCTATCACCTTAAGGATGTTGGATGTTTCAATGAGATCACTTCATTCTTGGAACCCTAGGGAATGCAGGCCCTGTTTGTCTGATTTCTCTTCACAGGACAGTCACACCATCCTGGGAACGTCGGGTGAGCCTTTGTTGCATTCTCTCCATAGCAATAATATCTTTCCTGAGGGAAGACCAAAACTGTACATACTACTCCTAAGCTAGACTTCACTGCCCCTCCAATAAAACCTTCTTGTAATTCAGGCCTCCTAATGGCTTCTTACACATTAGCCTTCAGTGGCTTATCATGAAGAACGCATATGTCCCCTTGTACATGTACACATTTCAACCCTCAGCATTTAAGAAATACTCTGCACATCTGAATCTCCTACTACAGTGGCTAACCCCACATTTTCCACATTATATTCCATCTGTCCATTCACTAAGCCTGTCCAGGTTCTTCTGAACCCCCTTTACACCTTCCTTCCAACACAAATTCCTGCTTAGCTTTACATCTGCAAATTTGGGAATGTTACTTCTGGTCCCCACCTCCAAATCACTGATATATAATATGAACAGCAGGGGTTCACTGACTCTGTGATAAATTAAGACGAGAGAATAGGTGGTTTGGGTTCCCAAACAGAAGTCCGATGGATGACCCATACAAAACATTAGGCGATGAACAATAGCCATTGTGAGGTCTGAAGATTTTAGACATGGTAAAGTCAGCCCAACAGCAAATTTGACAAAACAAAATGGGCTCAAAAACTAAAGAATTAATTGGACTTTGGCATCAATATTGTCAGGAATTTAAAGATACCTTTTTACTAGCCTCTTGGTATGAAAATGCCACTAAATTGGGCATCAAATTGACCAAAGGAGGTATTCTTAAACCAGTTGAAGTTCTTAGAAAAGAACATGCACATGAGAAAAGATTACAATCTGAGAGATCCCTATGTAAATGCGTATAACAATACTAAAGAACTGCACAGTTCAATGGTTGGCCTTAAATTAACGAGGGAGACTTTGAATATGCAGATCTTAATTATTGGACATCAATAATTCAAAAAGGGGGAAGTGAATCTACATGGAGGGTCCCATCAAATTCCATTTAAGTCAAAAGACAATGTAGCTTAGTGGGGATACTGTTGATAGTCAACTAGGACTCACTGCTGAGGTGACACCATATCTGGGAAAGCATCAAACAGTCAAGTCTGCAAGTGGCAAAGGTGTAATGTACAGCAGTTTCAGTGACAAATTACTGAGAAGGAGGCAGAGGTGCAAGTAAACAACCTCTGAGCAAAGGATGTGAAGCTGGGACTTCAATTCAAACTCCAACTAGTACCAAGATAGAAACTGCAGCCTGACAGTGGATGATGGCTCTGATCTCTGATCTCAGCTCTGATCTCCAGCATCTGCAGACCTTACTTTCTCCTCGATAGCTTAAAATGTCCAAAGTTTGATTTGAAGAAATTCTGGGTCACTCAACACTACATTTTGGAATAGTAGTCGAGCAGTATAGACAGAGAGTGGACAAGTTAGGAGGCTGTTGGAGGAGGCAGTGTTGCACATCAGTTGACATGGGAGACATTAGGGAATTGTCTGTGAAGTTAGAAAGGGGTGCAAGGAGCAGAAAGTGAATCCAATGGATAAGTAAAGTGAGGATAATAGCAATAGATTTGATGACATTACAGATCAAATGAATAAACAAATTTTATAGTTGATAAATTTATTAAATGTACTGTCTATAGTAACAGAGCTGAAAATGTGTTGCTGGAAAAGCGCAGCAGGTCAGGCAGCATCCAAGGAGCAGGAGAATCGACGTTTCGGGCATGAGCCCTTCTTCAGGAATGAGCCCTTCTTCCTGAAGAAGGGCTCATGCCCAAAACGTCGATTCTCCTGCTCCTTGGATGCTGCCTGACCTGCTGCACTTTTCCAGCAATACATTTTCAGCTCTGATCTCCAGCATCTGCAGTCCTCACTTTCTCCTGTCCATAGTAATAGCAAAGGTTTAGTTGACATTGGCAACTGTTTGGTAGATGCAGCAGCAAAAGCTGCCTCTAAAGGGGGATCTTATAGTTGTGCCCAGAATGATGAGGCAGCCTACAAATTCTAACAAGAACCAGTCTACTTCGGATGTATTAATGCCAACCATCCAAGATGTTGTTAATTTCAGGGGGACACCCTTGACACTGAGAAGCTGTTATGGTCTGAGTTGGGCTGTTTATATGATCCTGATGCTCAACTCTGGACTACTCCCGTGGGTCAAACTTGTATGTCTGATTAACTTGTTCAATGGGTTATTGAATGTGTTCATTGCGCAGCTCATTGTGGTGCCAGAGTGGTTAGTGACTTCCTCTGAGTACCCTGGTGGCATCCCCGCCTGCAGTTTATTAACTCAGAGGGTTATTGACCAATGCTTGATCTGTCTGGAGCATAACCCCGGCAAGAGCGTTCCCTGTGATCAGGGGAAGATACCCATTGCCTGGCAGCACTTTTGAGATACTCCAACTGGACTACATTGAGTTGAGTAAATGCGAATGATTATCATTGATGTCTTTTCTAAGTGGATTGAAGCCTACCCTAATACTAATGCTACTGCTGAGACTGTAGTGAAGATTTTGCTTCAGGAAATTATTCCCCGCTTCAGTATAACTGCGTGCATTAACTTGGACTATGGACCACACTTTGCTAATATTAATGAAGAACTCTGTTCCCAGCTTTCTATTTGTCTGCAACTGCATTGTGCTTATCATCCTCAGGCTACTGGCCTTGTTGAACTCTTAAGACTAAACTTGCCAAAGTAATGACTGAGACTGTCCTCTCCTGGGTTATGCTGCTCCCTATGGCCTTATTCCAGATGTGATCCACGCCTGCGGGCAAGACACGACTGTCTCCAGCTGAGATGCTCTACGATCACCTGCTCCACACTCCTTGAGGCTCTCTCCTCAGTCCACTTCCACCACATGACCGAAGCAATGATTGGTCATGTTCTTGCTCTAACTAACGTTATGTGTGTCTTTCACTCCCTTTCAGCCTCGTCATGAGTGTGTGCTAGTCAAGAAATGGATTCACAAGGGTCTCCAACCTCATTGGGATGGCTCCTTCCAGGTTTTACTTACCACCCGTACGGTGGTCAAAGTCACTGGTCGCTCGACTTGGGTCCACCTGCACCATTGTAAGTTGATTGGCCGTGCCAATCAAAGGGGAATACAAGGAGAGGATACTGGAATCCTAGGAAACTGGGATTCTGTCCATTTGGGTTTTTGAATTTTGCTGTTGTTTTAATGCTATTCTTATTACAGATACTTGAACTAAGAGGAGAGACAGGTGGGGGATCGCCTACTTATTAATACAGGCTCACAGAACACTCGTTTACCGGTGTGTTTATTGACCAATAATGGAACCAAGAGGACCCCACTCTGCCCCCACACCTCCGGTGTCCAGATCTTCAATTTAACTTTAACCTACCCAAACCAACCAGAGAGCGGTATTGTGCCAAATCTGTATTGTGCCAAATCTGTCAGTCAGTGGATGAGCTGCACATTAACTCAGCGGTGCAGGAGGCTGGGTACTTGCTGTCACAATTAACGTGAGCTCCTGTTGTATATTCTGAGAGACTGATGTTCGCTGAGTACAGGAAGAAGAGACCAACTTCTCAGAGCAAGAAGTGTGCATGGAAGTCATTATGGACTGTGGTCTCTGCGACCTGGAGACAGTGCACCCACAGGGTGTAAAACCTCAGCAGGATGGGAAAGCTAAGCAGCATTATCTTTTTTGGTGTTAAGATGTGAACTCTTTTCCAGAATTCTTCTGAACAGCAATTGCCTAAACAATACACTGTGCAGCTCTATGCATTCTCTCCAGGCCAGTGAAATGTGACAGTTATTGTCCTCCTTATGTATTAATCCTTGTCTATGTCTTGAATGCCTCAAATGTCATCCCCACTTTTCCATCTAAACCATTTCAAAGACCCATAACCACCTGCTTTTGCTCTGTGCAGCTGAGGAGAGACAGAGAGCCAGGGTGTGGGGAAGGGTTTTTCATGCTTATTGTCTTGATGAATGCTGGCAATGGATACTCACCTACTCCACGGGGAAGAAGGTCTTGTCACAGGAGGCTTGTAGGTATCAGCAACAAACCTGGTTAAAGTGCCTGAGTAATAAACAGGATGTCCAGGTTCAAATCCTAGCAGTGCCTCTACCTTACTTTAAGAATCCCATTGAATGCCATGTTGATCCAACTAGGGATCTGGTGATGTGTAACAAGGTGGAATCTTTCAAACAACATCCCATGATTAGTTGTAATTGTGCCACGCTCTTGTGGTGCAGTGATAAAAATAGAAATTGCTGGGAAAGCTCAGCAGGTCTGAAGCATTTGTGGAGAGAATCAGTGTTTACGTTTCAGAACTGAGGTAGGGTCACTTGACCCGAAACGTTAATCTAATTCTCTCCATAGATGCTGCCAGACTTGCTGAGCTTTTCCAGCAATTTCTATTTTTGTTTGTGATTTACACAGCATCCACAGCATTGTTTGGTTTTTATCTTGCAGAGCAGTGCTAGTACCTCTACCTCTGAATAATGAGATTGGGTTCAAGTCCCAGCTGTTCTGGAGCTGTGTAAAACCATCTTTGAACAGATTGATGGGGGAAATATCTACACAATGTGAAGAGTGTATGTACCAATGTACAGCAAAAGAGAACACTACTGTACATTGACAATCAACAAGGGGTGGCATGGTTCACAGTGGTTAGCACTGCTGCCTCACAGCTCCAGGGACCCAGGTTCAATTCCAGCCTCGGGCAACTGTTCTATGTGGAGTTTGCACATTCTTCCCATGTCTGTGTCAGTTTCTTCCAGGTGCTCAGGTTTCCTACCATTGTCCAAA
Source organism: Chiloscyllium plagiosum (assembly GCF_037043375.1). NCBI lineage: Eukaryota > Metazoa > Chordata > Chondrichthyes > Orectolobiformes > Hemiscylliidae > Chiloscyllium > Chiloscyllium plagiosum. The sequence continues at coordinate 76,508,245 of NW_028270152.1, read as the reverse complement.
GATGTGTAGGTTAGATGGATTAGCCATGCTAAATTTCCCTGTGGTGTTCAGGGATATGCAGACTAGCTGGGTTAACTATTGGTAAAGGCGGGATGCTTTCTGGAGGGTTGATGCAGACTTGATGGGCTGAATGGCCTTTATCTGCACTGTAGGGATTCTATGACAGCCTGAGCCTCCTGAGGCCCTGGTGTTTGCAAGTGTCGAAAGAAGTGATAGTCTGCCTTCTGTAGTCCGTGTCTGGGATCTCTTTGGAGCACATGAAAAGAAGCTGGTCAACAGCAAGTTCACATAGCTCTGGACACGTGTACTGGTTGTGAAAGCTAGACTTTTGTGTGAACTCCCCAGTCAGTCCAAGATTTAATTATATTTCTTACTTTTCAGCTTGACTGCGAACCCATCCACATAAAAGCTGGAGGTGAGGGAGGACAGACCTGCTCTCTAACCTAATGTGACTTTTCAGGTGTTTAACCATCCTGGCAACCTGAGCCTGGTCCTCAGTCCCCCTCTCGCTTTTGGGAATGTTGCTGCATCTCCTGCAGGATGGAGTAAATAGATACCTGGTTGATAATGACCTGATTGGGTATGCTCAGCATGGATTTGCAAATGGGATTTGCAAATGCATTTGATAAACCTGCAGGAATTTTTGAAGATGTTATGAACAGAATTGAAAAAAAAAGCCAAGGACATAGTAGACTTTCAGAACTTTTTTGATGACATCCCTCACATGAGGCTGGTTAATAAAGTTTAAGCACTTAGGATAAGAGGTAATGTAATGGCATGAATTAAAAAGGTAAAGTCACCATAGTCCTGCTCTCCCTTTAGAGAAATGATTGATGGTGGTTTAACTCAAGGATCACCACACCTTAGATGAGGGGAGAGGTTGAGAAGCAAAGTCCTTTCTGGTCACCTCAGCCAGTGCAGGAATTGAACCCACACTGTTGCATCCCTCTCATCAGCAGGTGTTTAAACAATTTAGCTGGTACCATCTGCAAGTTTGGAAATATTGCATTTGATCCACACCTCCAAATTATTGGTATATACGATGACCAGCTGTGGTTGGGTAGCTCAGCTGGCTGGATAACTGGTCTGTGATTCAGAGCTCAGGACCGGCATGTAAGGAGGAAGGACAAGGTTGGTCAGGTAGGGACCCTTGGATATTGAGAGAGGTTGTGAATTAAGTCAAAAAGTTAAAAAAAAGCATATGCAAGATTTAGGAAGCTAAAATTGGACAGGGCCCATTAGGAATATAAATAAAGCAGGAAAGAACTCAAGCAGGGAATTAGGAGAGCAGGAATGGGCCATGAAATCGCCTTGGCAAGATGTCCAAGGCATTCTATACGTACATTAAAAACAAGAGGATAACTAGGGAGGAGGTAGGACCACTCAAGAATAAAGGAGGGAACTTGTGCTTAGAGACAGAGGATGTAGGCGAGATCCTAAATGAGTACCTTGCATCGGTATTCACCCAGGAAGATATGGAGAATACTGAGATTTGTGTGGAGCTTGCTAATGTGATAGGATATTTTGAGATCAAGAAAGAAGTGGTGTTGGGTTTCTTGAGTAACTCCCCAGAGCTTGATGGTATCTACCCCAGGTTATCAAGAGAGACAAGAGATGAGATTGTTGGAGCCTTGACCAGAATCTTTGCGTGCTCACGAGCCACTGGAGGACTGGTAAGTAGCTAATATTCTTTTGTTCAAGAAGGGAAATAGGAATAATCCAGGAAACTTTAGACCAGTGAGTTTCACATTGGTGGTTGGGAAGCTTATGGGAGCTGAAACTTTATTGCTGGAACAGCACAGCAGGTCAGGCAGCATCTAGGGAACAGAAGATTCGACGTTTCGGGCACATGCCCTTCTTCAGGAGCTTATGGGAGAGAATTCTTAGGTAGAGGATTTATGTCCATTTGGAAAAGCATGACCTAATTAGGGACAATCAGCATGGCTTTGTGCAGGGCAAGTCATGTCTTATTAACTTGATTGAATTTTTTGAGGAGGTGACGAAGGTGATCGATGAGGATAGAGCAGTAGATGTTGTTGGCATGGATTTTAGTTAGGCTTTTGACAAGGTAGGTTCATCCAGAAGCTCAGGATGAACAGGATCCATGGGGACCTAGCTGCATGGATTCTGAATTAGCTTAGGATGCAGAAGATTTTTGTGGAAGAGTGTTATTCAGGCTTTAAATCCGACTAGTGTTATTGCGCTGGGACCTCTGCTGTTTGTGATATAACTAAATGATTTGAATGAAAGTCTAGTTGGGTCGGTTAGTAAGTTTGCAGGTGATACAAAGATCAGTTGAGTTTTGGATAGTGTCGAAGGTTGTCAAAGAATACAGCAGCATATAGATCATACAGTCATAGAATCATAGAGATATACAGCACGGAAACAGACCCTTCAGTCCAACTCCTTCATGCCGACCAGATATCTTATAGAAATCTATTGCCATTTGCCAGCATTTGGCTTATAGTCCTCTAAACCCTTCCTATTAATGCACCCATCCAGAGGCCTTTTAAATGCTGTAATTGTACCAGCCTCCACCGCTTCCTCTGGCAGCTCATTCCATACATGCATCACACCCCTTAGGTCCCTTTTATATCTTTCCCCTCTCACCGTAAACCTATGCCCTTTAGTTTGGACTCCTCCAACCCAGGGAAAAGACTTGCTTATTTACGTGCTCCTCATGATTTTATAAGCCTCTATAAGGTCATCCCTCAGGCTTCCAACGCTCCAGGGAGAATACCTTCAGCCCATTCAGTCTCTCCATACAGCTCAGACCCTCCAACTCTGGTAACATCCTTGTAAATCTTTTCTGAACCCTTTCAAGTTACACAACGTTCTTCTGAGAGGAAGGAAATCGGAAATGCACACACTACTCCAAAAACAGCTGAACCAAGGTTGGCTACAGCTGCAACATGATTTCCCAACTCTTATATTCAATGCACTGACCAACAAAGGCAAGCATTCTTCACTCTCCTCTCTACTTACGACCCCACTTTCATGGAACTATGAACCTGCACTCCAAGATTTCTTAATTCAGCAACACTCCCTTATCATTAAGTGTATGATCTCATATTTTTCCACATTATATTGTGTCTGCTATGATCTTGCACATTCACAAAGCCTGTCCAAATCCTCCTCGAGCTGTTTTACATCCTTCTCATTCCCACTTAAAAAAAACTGTACAGCACAGGAACGGGCTGTTAACCTTACGGGCATTAACCTTACCATTAGGTGTATAAGTCCTGCCCTGATCTGCTTTACCAAAATGCAGCATGTCACATTTATCTAAATTGGATCAGTTGCAAATATGAGTGGAGAAACGGCAGATGGAGTTTAATCCAGGTAAGTGTGAGGTGCTGCACTTTGGGAAATCAAATGTTAAAGAAAAGTATACAGGGACATTTAAGCGACTGCTGGACATGCACATGGATAGCAGTGAGTTGAGGGGTGCGAAGGTTAAGTTATTTAATTTTACATTAGGATTAACCCTTGGCATAATATCTTGGCCAATGGGCCTCTTCTGTGCTGTACTTTTCTATGTTCTATGTAAATGGCAGGGACCTGAATAGCATTGATGTACAGAGGGATCTTGGGGTTCAAGTCCATAGCCCACTGAAAGTGGCGATGCAAGTAGATATGATGCTACAGAAGCCATATGGCATGCTTGCCTTTATTGGTCTGGGAATTGAATACATGAGTCAGGATGTCATGTTACAGCTTTGTAAGATTTTGGTTAGGCCACACCTAGAGTATTGTGTTCAGTTCTGGTCGTCACATTACAGGAAGGTTTTGGAGAGGGTGCAGAAGAGGTTTACCAGGATGCTGCCTGGATTAGAGGGTATGAGCTGTAAAGAGAGGCTAGAAACATTCAGGCTGTTTCTCTGGAGTGGCGGAGGATGAGGGGAGACTTGATGGAAAGTCTATAAAATTATGATTTGGAGATGCCGGTGTTGGACTGGGGTGTACAAAGTTAAAAATCACACAACACCAGGTTATAGTCCAACAGGTTTAATTGGAAGCACACTAGCTTTCGGAGCGACGCTCCTTCATCAGGTGATTGTGGAGGGCTCGATCGTAACACAGAATTTATAGCAAAAATTTACAGTGTGATGTAACTGAAATTATACATTGAAAAATTGATTGTCTGTTAAGCCTTTCATCTGTTAGAATACAGTAATAGTTTCACTTCTTTCATGTGTAAATCACAAAACCTTTTTTTAAAGTTGCGTTCTCAGGTTAGCTGTTAACAATGGTGATAGCTAGACAATATGTTGAAGGTGTTGGCCCCCTGTGTTCTCTGTTTATGTCATGATGTTTAGATTGATTCTAAACTAAAAAGTGAGATAATAGAGTTTTACATAAATTCATGCAGTTTTTGAGCTCAGAGTTCTACATGAAAGCATGGAGTTTTTGAGCAAAGTACAATGTAACCCTGCAAGTACAAATTCACCCCACAAAATATATGTGTGCATGTGGGTCTTTGTCTGTGTGTGTCTGTCTGAGTTGGGGGTTGTGAGTGTGAGAAAGTGTGTGTGTGTAGTGAGTGCAGAGTGTCTTAAGTCTGTGAGGGGGTGCATGTGGGAGTGTGTGTGGGTGTCTATAAGGGTGTGTTGTGGGTGTCTGCGCGTCTGTGTGTACCTGTGTCTGTGTGTATGTGAGAGTGTGTGTGTGTAGGAATATCTGTGTGTGTGTGTGTGTAGTGTAATGGTGATCACCTGTAATGTGACATGAACCCAAGGTCCCGGTTGAGGCCCTCCCTATGGGTACCAAACTTAGCTATCAGCCTCTGCTCGACCACTTTGCTGCCTGTCCCGAAGTCCACCTTGGAGGATGGTCACCCGAAGGTCCGAGGCTGAACGTCCTGGACCATGAACATCATGGCATAGACAGAGAACACAGAGGGCCAACACCTTCAACATATTGTCTAGCTATCACCCATTGTTAACAGCTAACCCGAGAATGCAACTTTAAAAAAAGGGTTTTGTGATTTACACATGAAAGAAGTGAAACTATCACTGTATTCTAACAGATGAAAGGCTTAACAGGCAATCAATGTTTCAATGTATAATTTCAGTTACATCACACTGTAAATTTTTGCTATAAATTCTGTGTTACGATCGAGCCCTCCACTTATCACCTGATGAAGGAGCGTCGCTCCGAAAGCTAGTGTGCTTCCAATTAAACCTGTTGGACTATAACCTGGTGTTGTGTGACTTTTCACTTTTTAAAATTATGAGATGCATAGATAGGGTTGAAGGTCAGAATCTTTTTTCCCCAGAGTTGAAATGCCTAATTCTATTTACTGCTATGTAAGGTTAGGGGAAAGTTCAATGGAGATGTGAGGAGCAGGTTTTGTACACAGAGAATAATAGAAATCTGGAAAGCATTTCCAGGGGTGATTGATGGAGGTAGATGCAATTAGGAACATTTAAGGGACTTTTAGATAAACACATGAGTATGCAAGGAATGGAGGGATATGAACTAAGGCAGGAGGGATTACTTTAATTTGGTGTCATGTTTGGCACAATATTGTGGGCCAAAGGGCCTATTCCTGTGGTGTACAGTTTTTTTAAAATTGGGAATGTGTGTTGTGAGGAAGATGTAAAATAGCTTGAGGAGAATTTGGACAGCTTAGTGAATGTGCAAGATCATGGCAGATGGAATATAATCTGGAAAAGTATGAGGTTATCAACTTTGGTAGAAGATACAGATGTGAATAATATTGCTTGAATAGTGAAGTTGGAAAATGGACATATACAAGGGGATCTAAGTGTTCTAGTCGACAAGTCACTGAATAATATGCAGTTGCAGAAAACTATTAAGAAACTTAATGTAATGCTAGTCTTTGTTTCTGGAGGATTTGAGTGCAGAATAATGAAGTCTTGTTTCAATTGTGTAGGAGTTCGATTAGACTAATGGTTTTGAATTGGTACGTATTCTGCAACAAGGCGAAAGGTGTGCTACAAAATGTTTGGGATGCAATGTCGCTTGACCTGAGCATCTAGTCTGCATTTGTGCTTCTGATTTCTTCCAGAGCCTCAGTATCAATTATTGAAGGAAGTATCTGCTGACACCAGAAACCATAGCGACTGTGCATGAGCAAACCTTCAGAGCTGTGCATGTGCAGATTTCCGATACTGCACACGCAAAGGAGAAGGGTACTCCATTACATAGTCTCCTTGTGCATGTGCAAGACCAAACATTCAATGTGGATATGCACAATGATTGTGTATCATATTTTCAGTGTGATAAGGTATTGTGCATGTATAGTAAAGTGGAATAAATGTTTCTATGTTAGCACAAATTTTTAAGTGAATATTTTGGATTTTTTTTCAGTTATGTCATTGAAGTAACTCTTAAAAATCTAAGAAGAAATTGATAAGCTTCTTGCCAAAAGGGGTGATTGTCAGCGACAGACACAACTGTCAAGACCTCATGGTCAAACATCTCAAAACACTACAAGAGTCATTCAAATTCTACTTCCCCTCAACAAATGTGGAATGCCATGACTGGATACATGATCCATTTAGTTCTGATTCATCACAAGAGTTGATGTTAAAAGGGAAAGCGGGATACACAGAGCTATGAATGGATCACACATTAAAGCTGATGTTTGAAGAGATGTCGTTGACTGGTACATGAATATACAACAATCCCTGACCACACTATTATTCTGCTTTTGCCATTTTTGACAACATTCTTTTGGGAGTTTGCATTTTCAACAATGGCGTACATGAACACCAATGTGAGGCAGTACTTGTTAGTGGAGCAAGATATGTGGCTGACTCTTCTTGGATCAAAAACGCTGGTGACCACCAGCTGGCCCCAATTTCCCATGTCCCCAGTAAATTGTAATTTACTTTGTGATTTGCTTTGACCCAATGTACACAAAAAATTAGAAATAGTTGATTTTGAAGTTGAAGACGGTACATTTTTGTTGGTGGATTTGAAACTCTTGAACCTTTTTTAGCTTGTTGTACACAGTGTTACAAACGTCTCTAGTAAGGACTTACCCATAGTGAATGATTAAAAAGTAGACTTTCATTTGATTGGCTCTGTTGGCTGGGTGGCTCATTTGCAACGCAGAGTGATGGCAACAGCTTGGGTTCATTTCCCACATCAGTGGTTACCATGAAGGACTTACTCTCCTTCTCAACCTTTTCCCTCGCTTCTGATGTGGTGAATCTCAGGTTATATCATCACTAGTCATCCCATACGAATGAAAGAGCAACCCTATGGTCCAGTAGGACTGTAGCAAATTTACCCAAGATACAGGACTTATCCCTTTGTATCGGAAAATTCCTCCACTTTTTAAGAAAGGCAAAAGAGGAACACCAGGGAATTATAAACCAGTTGGCCTATCATCTGTGGTGAGGAAATTTTGGAGTCTATGAGTAAGGATGGGGTAAATACAACACATTGAAAATGTTCAGTTAATCAGGGAGAGCCGATGTGGATTCTGACAGGTAGGCCATGTCTGACAAACTGCGCTGAATGTTTTGAAGATGTGACTAAGATAGTGGACATGGGGATGTCTATGGATGTTGTTTATATGGACTTCCAGAAGGCACTTAATAAAGTCTCACATCAGAGATTGCTGACCAAAGTAGAAGCTGATGGAAGTGAGGGCAAATTACTGACATGGCTTGGCAACTGGTTGAGTGGCAGGTGACAATGTGTAGGTACTTGAATTGGCAGGATGTGACCACTGGTGTTCACAAGGGTCTGTGTTACAGCCTTGATTATTCGCATTATTTATTAATGATATGGATTTTGGCAAAGGAAGTCATATATCCAATTTGCTGATGACACAAAATTAGGTGGCATTGTGTATGTTTAGACAATAGCATAAAATTACAAAGGGATATTGATATAATAAGTGAATGGGAAAAACTATGTGCAGATGGATTTTAATGTAAGCAAGTGTAAGGTTATCCATTTTGGACTGATAAAGGGACTGATCAGGGTACTTTATAGATGGTATGAAGTTAAATACAGTGGGTGTCCAAAGAGACGTGGGAGTTTAGGTATATTGACTTTAAAATGTTATTAATAAGTGCAGAAAATAATCAAGAAAGCTAATGGAGTTACATCTAGAAGACTGGAAACATAAGGATGCAGGAACTATGCTGCAGTTGTACAAAAACCTAGGTTTGATCCCATTTAGAGTACTGTGAGCAGATCTGGGCACCACACCTATGAAGGGTATATTGGCCTTGGAGAGAGTACAACATAGGTTTACAGCAATGATACCTGGACCTCAGGGGTTACGTTATGAGAAGAGATCACACAATGTGACCTGTTTTCTCTAAAATTTAGAAGCGTCCAAGATATAAATCTTCAAGATATCAACAGGAAATTACAAGGTAGATAATCCCACTGGTTTGGGATTCTAGAGAAAAGGGACATAATCTGAAAATTAGGGCCAGATCATTCAGGAGTGATGTTAGGAAACACAAAGGGCGGTAAATGTTTGGAACTCTCTTCCACAAATGCTGGATCAGTTGTTAACTTTAAATTTGAAGGATCATTTTCGTTAAACAGAAGTATTAAGGGTTATGGGTCAAAGGCAGATATATGGAGTTAGATCAAAGATCAGCCATGATCATATTGAATGGTGGAATAGATTCAAGGGGCTGAATGGACTACTTCTGTTCCTAAGTGCAAGTTGTTGTGATGTTTATGAGCAAGCAATGCACCTGACAAAAGTGGGAACCACTGCACCTGGAGTTTTGGTCTCCTTATCTCAGGAAAGATATTATTGCCACAGAGGGAGTGCAATGAGGTTTCACCAGACTTGTTCTTAAAATGGCAGGACTGTCCTGTGAAGAGAGATTGGGTGAACTGAGCCTGTATTCTCTACATAAAAACTGGAAAAAAAAACTCTGCAGATGCTGTACATCAGAAACAAAAACAGAAATTGCAAGAAAAGCTAGGCAGGTCTGGCAGCATCTGTGCAGAGAAATCAGAGTTAACGTTTTGGGTCTGATGATCCTTTCTCATAACTCTTCACAGATGCTGTCAGAACTGCTCAGCTTTTCCTGAAATTTCTGTTAGTGCTTCTGTATTGTTTAGAGTTTTGAAGATTCATGGGTGATCTCATTGAAACCTACAGAATATTTTGATAGAAGAGATTCAAGTAACATGATTCCCCTGATTGAGGAGTGTAAAGCTAGGGGGCACAATTTAAAAACAAGGAGGATACCATATATGTTTGAATGAGGAAATGTTAATTTATTCAGAATATTGTGAACCTTTGGAATTCTTTATCACAGAGCGCTGTGGAAGCTCAGACTTTTGAGTACAAAGATTGATAGATTTCTGATTCCCCCAGTGGTGTATGCAGTTATGGGAATGGGGTAGATAAAAGGCGTTAAAGTATTTGATCAGCCATGATTGTATTAAATGGCAGGACAGGCTTGATGGGCTGAATGGCAGGCTATTCTTCCTCTGATATGGTTACTGGCTTTGGGGATTTTTTGGCCTGATAGAGGTTTCAATGTCTGTCATGAGACTAAGTTAAAAATCACACAACATCAGGTTATAGTCCAACAGGTTTAATTGGAAGCACACTAGCTTTCGGAGCGTTGCTCCTTCATCAGGTGATAGTGGAGGGCACAATCCTAACAGAATTTATAGCAAAACTTTACAGTGTGATGTAACTGAAACTATACATTGTAAATTTGATTGTCTGTTAAGTCTTTCATCTGTTTGAATACGATAGTTTCACTTCTTTCATGTGTAAATCACAAAATCTTTTTAAAAAAAGTCGCATTCTCAGGTTAGCTGTTAACAATGGTGATAGCTAGACAATATGTTGAAGGTGTTAGCCTCCTGTGTTCTCTGTCTATGCCATGATGTTTAGATTGATTCTAATCTAAAAAGTGAGATAACCAAGTTTTACATAAATTCATGCAGTTTTTGAGCTCAGAGTTCTACATGAATGCATGCAGTTTTTGAGCAAAGTACAATGTAACTCTGCAAGTACAAATTCACTCCACAAAATATATGTATGCATGTGGGTCTTTGTCTGTCTGAGTTGGGGGTTGTGAGTGTGAGAAAGTGTGTGTGTGTAGTGAGTGTAGAGTGTCTTAAGTCTGTGAGAGGGTGCATGTGAGAGTGTGGGTGTCTGTGTGTGCGTATGTGTATACGTGTGTCCGTGTGTATGTATGTATAGGAATGCCTGTGTGTGTAGGAGTGTCTGTGTGTATAGTGCAATGGTGATCACCTGTAATGTGACATGAACCCAAGGTCCCGGTTGAGGCCCTCCCTATGGGTACCGAACTTAGCTATCAGCCTCTGCTCGGCCACTTTTTGCTGCTGCCTGTTGGACTATAACCTGGTGTTGTCTGATTTTTAACTTTGTACACCCCAGTCCAACACCGGCATCTCCAAATCATGTCATGAGACTGACGGTCTCAGGGCAGTAACTGCTGTGTAAACGTCATTAGAAACTTCCAATTTTCCATCATGGTCTGAAATTGCACATCTCCCACCCTTAAAACATGGCACTTTACATTTTCACAAGGGATAGGCGTTGTGTCAAACTGGGTTTTGCACATACATACTTTATGGAGGCAGTTGGGTGTTTAAATCGCCACCTACCTCCAACAAAGTCTGATTTTGACATCTTGTGGCAGTGGATCCGGAGTGTGCAAATTGGGGGACAGGAGGGACACAGTGGTTAGTACTGCTGCACCAGGGACCCGGGTTTGATTCCAGCCTCGGGTGACTGTCGTGTGGAGTTTGCATGTTCTCCCCGTGTCTGCGTGGGTTTTGTCCCACAATCCAAAGATGTGCAGGTTAGGTGCATTAGGCAGGGGAATATAGAATAATAGGGTAGGGGAATGGGTCTGGGTCGGTGTGGACTTGTTGCGCCAAATGGCCTATTTCCACACTGTTGGGTTTATATTCCATGAAATGGTGTTAGTGTGGACAGACATTTTGGTCAGCGTGGACCAGTTTGAGCCAAAGGGCCTGTCTCTGTGCTGAACGACTCTATGACTCATTGTTTGGGTACTAGAGGATGCTCGGTGGGTTGACATGGTAGGTGGAGGGGGGTCTGGATCATAATTAATTCAAATATGGTATTGTGAGGCATGGGTCATGTCTAAGACCCTGCAGATTCCTCAACCAGTATACACGCTATGAATTTACCTAGTTACCTGTTACCTTTGCATGTATCAGGGAAAGGAGCACCAGCCGGCAGCAGTCAGTGAGGAGAATTGTAATTTTGTTTGAAGACAACAAAGGAAAGAATTAGACTATACAGTTTTATCTTTAACAACTTTACTAATAACTATCCAATGTTTTAGAAACTTGAGTACCACCCAGATACCCATAGGTTTTGCCAGTTTGTTGAATTCTTTGGTCATTGCTCAGTGACCATCCTCGGTTTGTCCCTATCCATCCTCCGCCTCCATACCTTCACTCTCCCTCACTTCCTTCCCCCACCCCCTTTCATCCCTCTTTTCCCCCTCCCTCCTCTCTACCACTTCCCCTCTCTGTTTTCCCCCTTTTTCCTTCCCACCCCCCTCCCTGACCAACATCTCAGTTTTGCTGCAGTGCTTCAGAGCAACTGGAAGAACACGTCATTTTCCACTTGGAGGCCCCGCAGCCCTCTGGGCTCAATATCGAGTTCAGTAATTTCAGGGCTTGAACTCTCCTATGTCTGAGCCCCCTACCGCACACACCAGATCTTATCACATAGTCTACCATTTCACACTACCCATTATTAGTCACTAACAGTCTCCATTAATAGCTATTCTTGCTCGTAGCCAGACTGTTAGCCACTCATTTGTCATTCCAACTGCTCTCTCTTTGGGCTCTATCCCTATCTTTCATTTATTCCTTAACTCCTCCCCACCAACCCTTTCGCCTGCATACAAACCAATATTTTCCTAGCTACCATCAGTTCTGAGGAAGGGTTACTGGACCCAAAATGTTAACTCTGATTTCTCTTCACAGATGCTGCCAGACCTGCTGAGCTTTTCCAACAACCTTTTTTTCCCCACAGATTTACTGCATCCGCAGTTCTTTAGAAATCTCCCTTCCTGTGCGCTATTCTCCCGTGATCAAAAAAACAGGGTCTTTATATCATCACACCAGATGGATATCCCACACTGCGAGAGGGGGTGCATCCTGCAGAATCACACCTGCAGGTGGGGAGTAATATCCTGTCCAATCATACCAAGAGTTGATTGGTGATGGTTTAACCTGAGGTTCCTCACACCTCAGGTGAGAGGAAAAGTTAAGGAGAGTTCTTCATGGTTAACCACAGCTGGTACAGGAATTGAAGCTGTTGGCATCACTGCATTGCAAATCAGCCATCCATCAAACTGCTGACTGGTGTGATACTGTGTCTGTTTGTAATGAGTTGATATTATGCTGCGATATTGTATGTTCCAATTGATAGTATACTATTGGGCATGTTTGTAATGGGTTATGATGAATCTTGTTTTCATTTGGTGAGCAAAAAAAATGAGCAAGAGACTTTTGATTCACCACAGTCCAGGAATGAGGTGAAAAATATGAACATCATTTATTAACTGATTATCTGTAATAAACAATTTGAAAATATTTTACAAGTAATGACAGACACAATATTTTACATTTTTTGTACAAAATCATGTGGAGTTAAAGTTTGCAGACAGTGAAATGCAAATATTCCCCCAGACATCATTAGACAGTAGCTGCTTTTACAGAACACTGACTACACACTACATCACCACAGACATCCCATCAGCTAAACACAGTCCAATAAAATCAGTTTCAGTGGATCACCACACAGGAGGCTGAGCAGATACAAATCTTCACCAAAGATGCTAGTTATACTGCATGATGCTGCTTTGATTGAAGATGTCACACAGAAAGAGAGCAGTACGAGAACTAGTAACAATATCAATCGGTGCCAACACAAACTCAGGAGAAACCATCATGTTTCTCTCACTCTAATTTTCACCATATTGTTGTTGTGATTTTTCCAGGAAGTGTGCTGCAAATACTTGGGAGGACAGGAAACTGTGCACAATGAACAGTAAATACAGAAGAATGCTGGGGATGAAGGACATTTACCATTCAGATCCCATAGATGTTCGAGGGTGATATTTATTCTAGAGCATTTAAGGGACTGGGGTAAGTGATTAACAACAACTGCCGATTGTGACACGGCACTGAATCATCTTCATCAAACACTAGCAATGGCACTGCATGCACTCAGGCAAATGAATGGAAATCCAAGGATACTGAAGTGTACCACTGTCACTCACATTGAGATGTGCATTCCCAGTGATAAAAACTGTTCCTTAAATAAACTACAGTTTCATTTGATATTACATCTTTTGAGCACAGAGTCCAGCTGTTGGTTGCACATGATATGGGTCAGGATATGAAAACAACAACCACTACTTCTGAAAATTAAGCCTTCAACTGTGCTCCCCAAATCTTTTTCCTCAAAAAGCTGGAAATACATCTATCATGTTACCTGCCTCTTTGATTGGATCATCTCCTGTCCTGCATATTCTCGACTTGCTGATTTGTCAGTTTCAGTTCTGCTCAAAATGTCTGATTTGTTTTCTAATGTTGGCATGTACTTTCAACATAGTCACGGTCACTGCAGCCTGTGTTCTGATCTGTTCTCCCAGAAAATGTTGTGCCCCTGTTCAAAAAAGGGAATAGGGATAACCCCGTGAATTACAGGCCAGTTAGTCTTACTTTGGTGGTAGGCAAAGTAATGGAAAGGGTACTGAGGGATAGGATTTATGAGTATCTGGAAAGACACTGCTTGATTAGGGACAGCCAGCACGGATTTGTGAAGGGGGGGGGTCTTGCCTTACAAGTCTTATTGAATTCTTTGAGGAGGTGACCAAGCATGTGGATGAGGGTAGAGCAGTGGATGTAGTGTACATGGATTTTAGTAAGGCATTTGATAAGGTTCCCCATGGTAGGCTTATGCGGAAAGTCAGGAGGCATGGGATAGAGGGAAATTTGGCCAGTTGGATAGAAAACTGGCTAAATGGTCGAAGTCAGAGAGTGGTGGTAGATGGTAAATATTCAGCCTGGAGCCCAGTTACAAGTGGAGTTCCGCAGGGATCAGTTCTGGGTCCTTTGCTGTTTGTAATTTTTATTAATGACTTGGAAGAGGGAGTTGAAGGGTGGGTCAGTAAATTTGCAGATGATACGAAAATTGGTGGAGTTGTGGATAGTGAGGAGGGCTATTGTCGGCTGCAAATGGACTTGGATATGATGCAGAGCTGGGCTGAGGAATGGCAGATGGAGTTCAACCCTGTCAAGTGTGAGGTTGTCCATTTTGGAAGGACAAATAAGAATGCGGAATACAGGGTTAACGGTAGGGTTCTTAGTAAGGTGGAGGAGCAGAGGGATCTTGGGGTCTATGTTCATAGATCTTTGAAAGTTGCCACTCAGGTGGATAGAGCTTGTAAGAAGGCCTATGGTGTATTAGCGTTCATTAGCAGACGGACTGAATTCAAGAGTCGTGAAGTGATGTTGCAGCTGTACAGGACCTTGGTTAGGCCACATTTGGAGTACTGTGTGCAGTTCTGGTCGCCTCACTTTAGGAAAGATGTGGAAGCTTTGGAGAGGGTGCAGAGAAGATTTACCAGGATGTTGCCTGGAATGGAGAATAGGTCGTACGAGGATAGGTTGAGAATGCTAGGCCTTTTCTCATTGGAACGGCGAAGGAAGAGGGGTGACTTGATAGAGGTTTATAAGATGATCAGAGGAATAAATAGAGTAGACAGTCAGAAACTTTTTCCCCGGGTACAACAGAGTGTTACAAGGGGACATAAATTTAAGGTGAAGTGTGGAAGGTATAGGGGGGATGTCAGGGGTCGGTTCTTTACCCAGAGAGTGGTGGGGGCATGGAATGCGCTGCCTGTGGGAGTGGCAGAGTCAGAATTATTGGTGACCTTTAAGCAGCAATTGGATAGGTACATGGATGGTGCTTAAGCTAGGACAAATGTTCGACACAACATCGTGGGCCTGAAAGTGCCTGATTAATGGAATTAGAAGAATTACAGCACAGAAAGAGGCCATTCAGCCGATCAAATCTGGTTGTTTACTGAAAAAAATGAAAAGATACTCCTAGTCCCACATAACTCGATTTGTCACTGCTTCGAATAACCATATCTTTTTTTCTTAAAAGAGATAATTTGCTAGGCCTGAATCATGTGGACAAAAAATTCCAATGATACAACAATTTTTTGTGCAATGAAATTCTTCCTGATCTATATGTTCACTGTGCAAAATTTTAAGTTAATAACTGATGGTCCTTTGTCATTAACTCACTAACAAAGACAACATTTTCCCTCTTTACTCTCTTAAAATCCTTTAGGAATGAAAAAAAATCTCCACTTCAAGCATCCCTAGCATTCCCAAATAGCAGCAGCATTAACCGTAATGTTGGCGTACTGCCTGCACTGGATGTAATAGGCATGAGTTAGTCCTGCGATACCCAATCCCCATATCCATTTCTTGGAATCCCAAATATAGCCCCCTTGTTCTGTTCAGGGGTCTGTTAGCAAATTTTCAATGCAGAATGATCCCAAAAATGTGGATTTAGCTCCCACACTGGTTGAGATTACCATAAAGGATTCTCCTTCTCAACCTCTCCTCTTGCCTGAGGTGTGATGATAGTCAATGAACTCTGTGCATGTGACCCATTAATTCACCAACCCCACGCTGTGCGGATGACTCATGATGCATCAACCCCACCCTGTGTACAGGACCCCCACTGATCCACCTACGCCACCTTGTGTCTGTGACCCCCTTACCCACCTACCCCACCCTGTGTCTGTGACCCACTTACCCACCTAGTGTCTGTGACCCACTTACCCACCTACCCCATCCTGCGTCTGTGACCCACTGATCCACCTACCCCACCCTGTGTACGTGACCCACTTATCCACCTACCTCATCCTGTGTATGTGACCCATTGATGCACCAATCCTTAACGTATTCCACTAACTAGCCCCAGTCCCAACCTTGCCCTCTTCAGCCAAATGCAATCCATCCCTTATGCTGATATCATTAAAAAATATTTGGTTAGTCAGAGTGATTTCTCAGCTTTCTATTCTTGCCTTAGAGGCTTGTACATTTCCTGCATGTCTTTGTCGGGCTGATGCAATGCCCCATCTTTGATGGAACATTCCTAATCGAATGCCTACACTCAATTGATCAAAACAAGGCCTGATGGTACACAAAACAGCTAGGAATATTGCTGTGGTATATATGCTACATAAAGAGGATACTTTAAATCACTTCCCAATTCATTCACACAAAAGATACTTGACCAGTGTCTCTGAGAATGGCATTGTAAAATAAAGGGCAGAAAATACTTCTCTGATCCTGGACACCATATTCTGTGTGTCAGGGCATGGCAGACTTATCGCTTGGGTTGAGTGTTTTGGCTTTGACCTGCTGTTTACCAAATCCTGGTGTTATTGAATAGCTTTGCTGGGAGTGACATGTGTTTTGTTTGTTTTCATTGTTTGAATGTCACACACTCTCACAAATCCACGTGTATTTTATTTTTGACTAAAAGGCAGTCTTTGATACTTGAACACCTCACATCCAGCACTCAGATGACAAAATCATCCTAAGATTGGTGAACAAAGAACAGGAGAACTGTCAGAAAACTTCCAGAGTACAAGTGTTGGCATTGACTCCATTGCACCAGACTAGGGATATCCTGTCTGCTCAAAGTCCAACAGGTTCTGCCAATATTACTTGCAATGAAAAATGGACAGTGAAGTCTCTAACACCAAAAACTAACTCAACGCGAGACTGTGAAGTTCCAAACAATATTTATGATGATCCCAAATTTTGGACTAACGGAAATAGATGACTTGAGAATATTGAAGTGAACTAAAACATAAGTGTCAAATTGATAAGGAACAGTTGCAGTCTTGTCGAGTTCAGTCTATCAACTCTTTTTTCCAACCTTGGTTCTCTTATCCCTCTGCTTTTTTCTGTTTTGCTTTTTTTATATTTCTGTTCTATTCGTTCAGCTGTCCAGGTCTGTAGTAACATTCTCTCACTTTGTTTCCTGTCCTGGTTTCCCCCCATTTTGCAGTCCCTTGATGTAAATGTATAACTAATTTGGGAGTGGACCTAAATTCTTGTAATTGTGAACTGTGGGATAGACACAGGACTCAAAACTATGAAGGTAGCAGAACAACATGAGATACAAGTACCTAAGTATCACTGGTGATTACAACTGTCATTCAACAAGTTTACACTCTTACCCTAACTTGTTTAAAAATCATAAAAAATTACACAGAACAGCTGTCTGCTTGGGTTATAAATCATGCAGAGTTTAACAAAGGAAATAGAAACATAAGTCAGTCATATTTCCTTTCAAAGCTGTTCCCCATTTAATGGTAATAACGGAACTAATGTCCAATTCTTTATCTCAAGTTCACATTCTGGCCTATCGCAATATCCCTTGATTCCCTTTCAAGCAAAAAATTAATGATCTCAGCCTTGAATATACCCAAGACTGGAGAATTCCGAAAATTCCTAAATTTCTGAGTGAGAAAATTTCTCTCATTTTGGTCCTCCATGCCGCTTAGCAATGATCGTGTAAATCTCTGTCAGAACCGTATATATTTCAATAAGATCAATGTTCTTCTGAATTCTAGATGTGGATGTACAAAACCTGAGCATTGCTGAGAAAAGAGACCCGAAAGATGGTGAACTATGCCTGGGCAGGGCGAAGCCAGAGGAAACTCTGGTGGAGGTCCGTAGCGGTCCTGACGTGCAAATCGGTCGTCCGACCTTGGTATAGGGGCGAAAGACTAATAGGAATAGGAGGTGGCTTTTTGAGCCTTTTCAGTCTGCTTCATTCAATAGGATCATGGCTGATCTGTCATTCCTCAACTCCACTCTGCTGTCCCGTCCCAGTTACTATTGATTTCTGGACTGGTCAAGAAGCTATCTACAGGAGCAAATTACTGCAGATTTCGTAATCTGAACTGAAAACAAAAAATGCTGGAGATTACAGTGGGTCAGGCAGCATCCATGGAGAGAAAGCAAGCTAATATTTCGAGTCTTAATGACTCTTCATCAGAGCTAAGGTGAAATGTGGAGGGGGCATCATTTATGCAGTAGTGGGAAGGGAGGGGTTGGATTGCTGGAGGAGAAAAGATGTTGATAGTTCAGATTAAGTGATCGGCATGTGAGAAGGGCAGAAAAATGGTGTGTCTAACTGCCAGACTGGGAAGACACTCCCACTGGGATGGGGAAGGGGAGAGAGGGTGACAGAGAATGTAATAAGCAAAGCTAAAAGGGAACGAGTGGTATCACAATTTGATGGTGTTGAACTCAATGTTGAGCCTAGAAGGTTGTAAACTGCCCAGTTTGAAGATGAGATGTTGCTCCTCCACTTTGCGCTGTGATTCTCTGGAGCATTGCAGCATCTGAGGACAGACAGGTTGGTTAGTGAGCAAGATGCTGTGTTAAAATGACCGGCTGTGGGAAGATAGGGGCCATGATTGTGCACAGACTGGAGGTGTTCTGCAAAGTGGTCACCCAGTCTGCATTTAGTTTCCCTAATGTAGAGTCGGTGACATTGCGTGTAGTGAATACAATACACAAGATTGGAGGAAGTACAGGTGAAATGCTGCGACAACTGGAAAGACTGTTTAGGTCCTTGGACGGTGAGCAGGGAGGAGGTGAAAGGGCAGGTGGTGCACCTTCTGCGGTTACACTGGAAAGTGCCGTGGGGAAGGGAGTGGTGTTGGTGGTTGAGGAATGTACTCACGTGCCCCAGAGGGTACGATCCCTGCAAAGTCTATCTCATCCTTGAACATACATGAGGAGTCTGTGGTGAAGAGTTTCAAAGACTCTCAACCATCTGCGAGAAGAAATTCCTCCATGTCTCAGTCTTAAATTGGTGCCCTTTTATTCTAAGACTATGCCCTCTGGTACTAGAATCTCCCACCAGGGGGAACATCCTCTCAGCATTTACCCTGTCATGCCCCTTAATAATGTTGAATGAAATAATGTTTGAATTAGGTCACCTCTCCTTCTTCTATATTCCAGTGAGTAGAACCCCAACCTGTTTAGCCTTTACTCCTAACACATTCCCTCTATACCAGGGATCACCCTAGTGAACCTTCTCCAATGCCAAAACTGCCCAAAGTACTCAGATGTGTACAGTTGCATTAAAACTTCCTGACTCTTATTCTCCAACCCCCTTGAAATAAGGGCCAGTGTTCCATTAACCTTCTTGATTATGTGCTGCACCTGTGTTTGTTTTGTATTTTGTGCACAAGTACTCCCAAGTCCCTTTGGTTGTAGCTTTTCTCCATATAATTAATATTATTCTTTTGTTCTCCCTTCTAAAATGAACTTCACATTTTCCCAGGCTATACCCATTTGCCACATGTTTAACCTATTAATATCTCTCTGTAAACCATGTGTATTCCACTCACAACTTGCTCTTCCACCTATTTTTGGGTTACCTGTCAATTTGACAATATTCACTTTTTCTCCAAGTCATTGATGTATATTGTAAATAGTTGTGGTCTCAGCACTGATCCCTGTGGAACTCCACTGGTTACAGGTTGCTAACCTGAAAAAGAACTTCTTAGCCCTGTTTGCTGTTTCCTGCCCATTAACTATGTCAATATACTACTCCAACACCACTTATGACTTAACATTTTGTGAGGTTCCTTTTTAAATGCCTTGTGGAAGTTCAAATATAATAAGTCTACTGGTTCCCCCCTTTTCACCCTGGTTGAAACATCCTCAGAAAAAAAACTCTAATAAATTAATCAGACATGATTTCTCTTTTATGATTTTAATTTAGATAAACGTGAGGTGCTGCATTTTGGAAAAGCAAATCAGAGGAGGACTTATACACTGTACACTTAATGGCAAGGTTCTGAGGAGTGTTGCTGAACAAAGAGACCTTAGAGTGAGGATTCATAGCTCCTTGAAAGTGGAGTCGCAGGTGGATAAGATAGTGAAGAAGGCATTTGGTATGCTTTCTATTACTGGTCAGAATATTGAATACAGTGTTGGGAGGTCATGTTCCAGCTGTACAGGACATTGGTTAGAGCACTTTTGGAATATTGTGTGCAATTCTGGCCTCTCTCCTATTGGAAAGATAATATGAAACTTAAAAGCGTTCAGAAAAGATTGACAAGAATTTTGCCAGGGTTGGATGATTTGAGCTATAGGAAGAGGGTGAATGGGCTGGGGCTGTTTTTCCTGGAGCTCAGAGGCTGACCTTTTAGAGGTTTTTAAAATCATGGGAGGCATGGATAGGGTAAATAGACAAAGTCTTTTTCCTGGTTTGGGGGGGTCCAGAACTAGAGAGCATAGGTTCAGAGTGAGAGGGGAAAAATTTAAAAGGGACCTAAGGGGCAACTTTTTCACTCAAGAGGGTGGCGCATGAATGGAATGAGCAGCTAGAGGAGGTTGGTACAATTACAGCATTTAAAAGACATTAGGATGGATATATGAATAGGAAGGGTTTGGAAGGATATGGGCGAAGTGCTTACAAATGGGACTAGATTAGGATAGAATATCTGGTCGGCATGGACTAGTTGGACCGAAGGGTCAGTTTCAGTTTCTCTATGACTCAATAACTCAATGAAGGCATGCTGACTCTCCTTGATTTTCAAAATTTGCTGCTTTACTTCCTTAATTGATTCCAATACTTCTCCAATTATAGGTATTACGCTAATCAGCTTATAGTCAAAATGTGTGGCACTGGAAAAGCACAGGAGGTCAGGCACCATCCGAGCAGCAGGACAGTCAACGTTTTGGGTGTAAACTCTTCATCAGGAATGTGGAGGTGGAAGGAGGCTGAGAGATAAATACAGGGGTGGGGTGGGGGGGAAGGAAGATGCACAGGTAGGACAGGTCAAAAGGGCGATGCCAAGTTGAAGGGTTGGATCTGGGATGAGGTGGGGGGAGGGGAGATTAGGAAACTAGTGAGGTCGATGTTGATGCCGTTTGGTTGTAGGGTCCTGAGGTGGAAGATGAGGCATTCTTCCTCCACTTGTCGGACGGCTCTTGTTTGGTCAGGACTTGTATGTCCTTGGGGGAATGGGAATGGTTGGCCACAGGTCGGTGGGGTTATTTAGCATGTGCGTCTCAGAGATGTTCCCTGTACTGTTCCACAAGTTGACATCCTGTCTTCCTTATGTAGAGGAGACCTATTGAGAGCAACGGATGCAGCATATGAGGTGGGTGGATGTGCAGGAAAATCTCCACCGGATGCGAAACGATCCTTTGGGGAGGTGTGGGCGAGGGTTTAAAACCTCTTGTACAGGTAAGGGAAGGTGCTGGGTGTGGATGGTATTTTGTTTGGGGGTTGTGGAACTAATAAGGGAGTCGCAGAGGGAATAGTTTCTGTGGAACACAGATAGGGATGGGGAGGGAAATATATCGTTGGTAGTCGGGTCTGACTGTAGGTGTCAGAAATGGCGGAGGAATATATGCTGTATCCTGAGATTCGTGGGGTGCAAGGTGAAGACCAGAGTGCTCTGTCCTCGTTGTGGTTGGAGGGGTGGGGTTTGAGGGCAGAGGTGTGGGAAGTGGAGGAGATGCGCTGGAGGGCATTGTTATCATGTGGGAGGGAAAATTGTGGTCCTTGAAACAGAAGGATATCTGGGATGTCCTGGAATGGAATTGCTCCTCCTGGGAGCAGTCACAGCAGAGGCAGAAGAATTGGGAGTAAGGGATAGTGTAATTACATGGGGGGGGGAGGGGGGAATGGGAGGAGGTGTAGTCAAGCTAGCTGTGGGAGTTGGTGGGTTTTAAATAGATGTCCGTGTTGAGTTGGTCGCCAGACATGGAGATGGAGACGACCAGGAAAGGGAGGGAGGTGTTGGAGATGGCCCATGTGAACTTGAGATCAGGGTGAAGTTGTTGAGAATGAGGACCAGTTTTGCCAATTGAATAAGGGTGTTGATGAAGTTAGTTTCCATAACTATCTCCCTGTTTCATGTTTTAAGGGATATATATTCATCTTGACCTCTCTCTTCCTTTTTATATATTTTAAGAAGCTCAGTGTCAGTTTTTATATTTCTTTTTAGTTTGTCCTCATAGTTACTTTCTCCCTCTTTGTCAATCTTTTTAGTCCTCCTTTACTGATTCTGAATTTATCCCAATTTTTGTGGCCACTGACATTTGCCTCCTCATATTCTCTTTCAATGTTATATTCTTAATTTTCTTGATTAGCCAGGGTTGGTTTATCTCTCTCTCTCCGAATCTTTCCATTTTATTGGCATATTTTGTCGAAGCTTTTTGTCTTGGCACTCGTAAGGACTTTCACAAGGAGTACCAACTGAAGGGAAAGCTAGCATTTATACTGCATGAAAAGAGACTACTGATTGGTTGGCAAGTAGATTCTGATCAGTATTAGTGTTGCTATATGGAGAACACAGCAATTCACACAATTAAAGAACAGTGCAGGAGGCCATTTGGCCCATTGTCCGTGCACTGGCTCTACTTCCTATTGCTAGTCTCTTGCCTTTTCCCCATATCCCTACACACCATTTCTATCCAATGCCCTCTTGATTGTCTCAGTTGAATGTACCTTCACCACTCTTCCCGGCAGTGCACTCCATACCCTAACTCCTAGCTGTGTGAAAAATTAATGCTGATTGATGGTTAATTACCAGGCTTGTATAGATTTTAAACTTCTTTAAATTTCAATCTGCCTTTTAAAACCATCAATCATCATTAACTGGTGTATTCTCCATAGCAATGCCTACACCAATTAGCATTGAATTTAAAATTAGCAGGTTGCGTAAATTTTAAACTCAAACACTAGCAATTAACCATCAATCATCATTTGATACATTCTCCATGGCAATGCCTCTACCAATTAGGGTCCACTTGCTGATCAATATGTACTGTTCTCAAATGCAGTATAAATGTTGGTTTTTCTCTTGAATTGGTATTTGTGAATTGTCCTGATGTGTGCAAAATAAAAACACTTCAACAAAGTGCACCTTTTTTCAGTGAGACTCAAGATGTGGATGTTTCCTAATGAGATAGGAGTTGTTGAGATAGATAGTTTTGTTGAGATAGAGGTATTTAGTAAACAGAAGCAAAAAGACAAAATAGGAACAACTTATATAAGTGCCTTTGATACTGTAAACAAAGTAAAGTATCAGGATGTTTGCTGATGAAGGTTTATTGATACACTGACTTCCTAATGTTGGTTTCTGCTGATGTTCAGGCCTAACCCTTTTCACTTCAGAACAGAGCAGCATATATAATACCTCTGGGAGGGGCAGTCTGGCACAATTTGAGTTTGACTGCAATGAGTGCAGGGTCAGATATAGTTTGAAAATACTCTGTCTCCTAGCTCTTTGTTTTTTAAAACAAAAATTCTTTGCAGTTCATTTAAACTTTCTGGAAGCACAGATATTTACCCTTCAACAGTCTAAATATTTAAAATGTGTCATTGACAAGTGAGTTCTATACATCATGACAGGTACAGTCTGAACACATTAAGAGACATTTAGTGAGAGGCAAAATGTTCCTTATTGAGTTATTTACATGAACATAGGACTAGGGAGGACAGCAAGAGTAACAGACGATAAATAGTGTTTGGATGTGAAGTTTATTTTATGAGTCAACAACTGTGTCTAAGTAACATATCTAAAGAATAATGTCCACTGCTGATGGTAGAGATTTAAAAATCCCTAATCGCGATAATCGTATTCACACGGAGGTTTGATATCTAGCAGGTGTTGAGATTTCAACCACTATAGGCATCTAGAGTGTCTATAGTTTCACAAGATCACAGCACGTAACATGTCTTATAAATGCTACACTTATTGAATTTTGTTCAATGATTTCCTGGATATTATTCTTTCAAAGTGTTGATCTTCCTTACGGAACAGATGCACAAATAATGAGTCTGTCTGTAGGCAACACCCTTTCAGTTTACAAATAACGTAACATACTCTCTTAATTCCAAGTAACATCTTGTTGGGAACTTGACAATACTCTCAAGCAACTTCAATAACATATTACACACATTCTCAAATCACTGTAGCTCACTTACAGTTATCTATAAGCAGAACACAGTGAAACAGGAGTGCACAACAAAGCTCCTTCACCACCGGTGAAAGCCAATCTCACTTCCCCTCCCAGCTCTGCTTTTCTCCTCACTTACCTCACATGTACAAAGTGTGCAAAACAACTGTTAACACTGACTTGGTTTCATCTGGACCTGTCTAATGTTACCTGTGACTTGTGCCTGCATATCTGTTCCACAGCTACAGCCCAGTTTGGGAGTGGGATGCAGACAACAGCTGGAGATCCTGGACCTTTGAGGGGTTTCTGCCTGGTCGCAGTCCCTGTGCTCAGACAAAGGAACATTTAAAATGAGTTTAAAATAACTTGAGGTACATAGTTCACTACTGAGGACAGAGTTTGCCCTGAATAAAAATGGAAGCAGCAGTATAAAAAGGAAGGCAGCTGCCAACTCCAAGGTGCTAATGAGTTACATGCTATCCTGACTGCTTATGTAATTACATTACAGTTACAGTCACGTCTGTTAGGAAGTTGCCCTGTGACTTGGTTGTCAATCAAAACTAAATAGTGCATAAATAAATGCAACCCGCTTCAATAGCAGATAGAAGCTGAATATACCAACAGAAGTAATGCTATCCAGTAACATTGAAACTGCCAGGGTCTCCTATTAAATGGAAAGAGAAAGTCTGGGAAAGCAATGGGTTCTGCACAAGGGGACGATAGGCTCCTCTTGTATTTCCCAACTTCGTATTCATGTAAAGGGTCTTCCACAAAGCAGATCCATGAAATCCTGCTTTCCCCATAAGTTCTTGTCAGGAAAGTACTGGTTGTCCAAACGACCACAATAGACCAGCTCCACACACACACACAGTTTGCAGCTCCACCACACGACAACACGGAGATGTGAGACTGGAATGAGGAATTAGGCTTCCGGGGGAAGGGAAGTCCTCAGCCGTGAGAGTTGCACAGCTGACATCTAGTTACATAAGGTCCCAAATCAAAGACTGCTGGCCCAGGGAAAGAGATTCAGATCGGCAGTCCAAGGCAGGAGAAATAACTGCAGGGCTAGTAAGAGGGAGATGGAGAACGTCAACATGGTTCCACCACCGCAGTCTGAGGTATTCTCCTGCAACAATGATGAAGACACCTTAGCAAGACCCAATAAATAACATAGCACATTACATTGTATTTACAACAAAGGAACAGGCCATTCAGATTAACTGGTATAACCTGAATTGAAAAACAAATGTTGGAAATATTTAGCAGTCCTGGCAGCATCCAGGACTGAGAATGCAATAAGAAAGACTGAGATGAATTCAACACTTCTTTGGAACTGATCCTCCCAAACCTGCTGAGCCTCCCTGCACTTTCAATTTATGTTGGTGTTTATGCTCTACACGTTCCTCCTCCCACTAGACTTCATCCACCCCCTTCAGCAAAGCCTTCTGTTGCTTTCTCCCTGAGGTACTCATCGAGCTTCCCTAAATAAATCTATACTTTTCACCTCAAATATAGTTAACTAAAGGGACTACAAAGAGGTTAGAAAAGAAATTAAATTAAATTCATTGTCGAGAACTACAAAAATAACGAGTGAAGTGTTCTGTAGACATAAGTAGTAACAGAATAACTAGGATGGGATGAATCACTGAGGCAAGTACAAGATAAAGTGGCATGGGAAATGACAAATATATTGAACAGTTACTTTCCCTCCTTATTAACCAGGGAAGCTAACATGATGAGGTAAAAACAATGACTGCAGATGCTGGAAACCAGATTCTGGATTAGTGGTGCTGGAAGAGCACAGCAGTTCAGGCAGCATCCAAGGAGCTTCGAAATCGATGAGCATGGCGTTAGACAACGAGATCAAAAAGATACAAAAATATTTAAGACAGAACTGGGAGGTTGATAACTGATAAAACAATCAATGTTAGTCTCATACAATGTCACTAATGGGAGATTATTCTAATTATAAATGAAAGTGGGTTCAACACCATTTCCTATTAAAAGCAGTGTTTACAGTTGCAATGTATCTCTTGCGATACAGTGAGAGTGTTCTCATCTCTGAGCGAGGAGCCCTGTGTTCAAGTCTACCTGCTCCAGAGGTATATAACATTTCTGAATGGGTTGATTAAAAAGATATCTACAGTTGCAAGAAATATAATCTTATAATTTCCAGCTATAGCTATTCAGAGAGTTCAGAAACATCCACATTCAGGTACAGGTTCTCTTTGGTTAAACTTTCAAGATTATAAAACATTTCATTATAACCTCTCTCAAGACTCTTCAAAAAGAAAATACTCAGTGTAGTGTTACCCACGATTTCCTCAGGCCTCAATTTCAAGTTCTGGAGTGAGTTTGCATTGTTAAATACCCTGTCTTTCTCTCACATCTACCTGGTTATCTTGATCGTAACCATGCCAAACTAACCATCACACAATGTGAAGCAATTGGTATGTGTTCAGGAGAAGGAGACATACAGAAAATCCTCTCTTTCTATTATCCCACGAACGAAGATGAATGGTGACACTTACTGCTGCATTGTAATCAAAACAGTCTTCAGGTGCTTTCCGATACCTAGGCTTCAGCACCTCTTCACACTGATCTGGTCCATCAGCTGAGGGTGAAAATGTTAAGGAACTAGTGCACTGTACTGGGTCCCATGCAAAGCAAAACTGCAGCCAATCCCACAGAGGCAAAACTAGCCAGGACTGGACCACATTATTCAAACAAACTCTGTCCAGGGTGGACAGAGAGGAACTATTAGCCTTGGCAGAGGATTGATAATCTGGGTACATCATTTAAGATTTTAGGCAAATAAGCATCGGAAGTACAAAGATAACATCTTCTTTACAAAATGATTGTGTTTAAGATCTGGAATACACTACCTAAGAGGGTGATAAAGGCAGATTCAATTATAGCACTCAAAGGAATTTGGCTAGACAAATGAAAAGAACAAAATGCAGGATTAAGTGGAAAGGGTGGCAGCATGGCACTAGCTGATTTGCTCATACAAAGAGCTTTCATGCACACAACAAGCAAAATGGCCATTTGACACAAGTAGGAGCACAAATAGGCTATTTAGCTAATCAAATCTATTTTTTGTTGAGGTCTACATTGTTGTTTTGGATTTTTTTGATTTCTCTTTAGAAAGTCATTAACTGTACTCTCTCACATCTGAAGAAATGTGATATGCTCTAATTAGTAGTTAGGCTTTAGTTGAACCAACCTTTGCAAAATTATATAACATTTTAAAGCCAGGCTGATTTAATCTGAAAGCTTGGCTGGTTGGATTGGTGGAGCTGACAATATGTCAATGGGTAATTATCCATATCACATTACAGTGTAATCTTTATTGATTTGAAAGCTCACTGAACTATTGCACCATGGAAAAAATACAGTTAAATTTATCTTCAGATCTCTTGTAATTTGATGCATGAGAGTTTTCTGCAAATGTTGTAACATTTCTGTTCAATTCACTGCACTTCAGTAATTTAAATATTGATTGATGGACAACAAGGAACAAAGTACAGCTCAACTACTTAGAATTCTTTGGTGTTCAACTGAATTAAAAATAACTCAGTTTAGAAGCTTTGGAAACCAAAACAACTGTTGGTAAATGTAGAGTTGGTGAAATTTGATTCTAATTCAACACTTTCACATTTGCAATGAGGCTGTGGGAATTCATCATCCACATGTTAGAGTATTCTGCACCCTGAATCTACAGGGAGCTTTGGATCAAGATGCTCAGGTAGACCCGACCTGAACCATTGTGTACAATAAATGGAGAGAGGTGAATTTTCATCTCAGATAGTAATACTTAATTCACAATTTGGCAGGCTAATTTTGCTTCCTTTTTTCCTCTCTTCTCCTTATACGACTAGTTGGAATTCAGCCAGATTTTGGAGTTACAGGAAAGAATAGAAATAGATGAAGGTATAAGTTTTAAACTAGGGAACACCCAGCTCTCTAAACGGAGACATAATTTGAAAGAAGTGGACCGGAAATGGGTATTATTTAAAAAGCACTCAAACCTCTTCGCTCTGATAGGTGCAAGAGCTGGACATACCCAACATTCAAACTGTACAGGAATTGGGTCAAGTGTTCTCAGAACCTCAGTAAAGCAACAAACAAAGGACAGAACAATTCAGGAACAAATAGTAATGTACAACTCACATGTATGATTAAAATTTTGTATGACTCAATCACCTTGTACTACACTGAGGTGATGCTGCCTATTCCGGAAGAGAAAAAAAGTGAATATATGACTAGTGAAGAGGAGTCAGGTTAATAACAAGACCTGGGAAATACGTAACAACGGAAATTAATGATTTAGATCAGGAACTTTTTCTTATTAATTTAAACTTACCTGGAATCAGACATTGTGAAAATCTACAGCATAGTTTATAACAAAGCATTGGATTGCCCCACTCCAGCTCATTGACCACTCCCTCCACTCCAGATCACTGACCCTCCTCACAACAGACTTCCTTAAGGCTTGGTGAATTCACGTGCTCATTGTGGAGCTATGTACAATTATTCAAGGACAGGATACATCGCACCTCAGACTGGATCAGTTTGCTTCGGTCACACTGACTACAAGTTAGCTTCTCGGCAACCACAAAGAGAAGGTTGGTGTTAGCCAGTCTCTGTGCATGATAAAACCTGTGACAAGACAGAAAGATTCATTGACAATCTGCAGTGGTTGTCCTGATACAACCACATATAAAAGTTGACTTTGAAACTTAGCCAAGTGGAACAAAACCAGTGATGAAAAGATCTCTGTCACATTGAAAACCTGAAAAATTAATCTGAGCCATCTTGACCATGAATGGTTGAGATCTTGATTATCCAAAAGGCATACGAGGCCCTCCAGAATTCTTTAGATTTCTCGGCTTATGAAATAATTTTCCTGCTGTAATGATCTAGTGGAACTCTTTCCTGAGCCTCAACTCCAGCTGGTGCTGACTGTCCTGCACAGTGGGTTGGCTTGAGACATAAACTGGGCACTTGTTGTAAGGTAATTCTAAAAATGTGTCAAATTGTAATCATAAAACTGATTTTAAGGGGTCACTCTAGCAGCCATCAAAATGTTTGCTCCTTTGCAGTTTGAGCACAGATATAATAGGCTGAATGGCTTCTTCCTGTGCTGTGACCTTTCTATGATTCTATATTGCCTTGATGGTTTACAACAGTAATTTTTCCATTCATAGGCCACATCTGCATTGGCTGTTTCCCTCTGAAAATGTTCTCCCCTTCTACCCGGTGCCTGTACTGGGCCAACAGGGAAACCATGTTTAACTGTGGTGACTTAGCAACACACTCCTTTCTTTTAACATCAGTTCAATGGGGATTGAACCTTGTATTAGTTGCTAACCTGGAGCAGTTACTGCAGTCAATTAAGTTGCTGTAGGATCTACTGTTGTTGCCAAAGTAGTATTGTGTCTGCTTGGTGACACAGCTCGTCTCTTTCAGTTCAATACCGTCTGCAAAGGTATCATCTAGTAACAAAAGAATAAGGAGAATTAACAGAATCATACTGGCAATTAGTTCAAATAACTTACCTGAAAATACCAGCATATTACACAGTATTATGGACCAGAATTAATGTTTTGCAGTTAAGATCTAAAGACTGACATTATTGTTACATTTATCGTGAGGTGGATTAGCTGACATTTTCAGGTTCAATGGCCCCAGTCATTTCACTGACTCCATGTCCTCTGATACATAAAGCATCTCACAGGCCAAAAGCCTCCAATAGCGACAATGTGGTTGGACCGTTGTCCATTTACTGCTCAAATGAAATTCCCATCCACCCATCTCCCTCAGTAGCACTCATCTAGGCTGATATTTCTGTTAATGTTGGTTTCTGCATATTTGCTGACCCTGTATCTCTTTAACTGGAGAAGGGCTGAGTGTAGAGCCCATGGTCCACCTCTTCAGGGTGATCCAACAAAGGAATTGAGGCAGGTGTGCAAACATCTGCTCCCACCTGAGTTAGGTGACAACTTTCACACTCTGTCCCAACCTTCCTCCTCCAGGAAGGCCAAAAGGTCCCTGAGCACCATAAAGGTCTCAGTTATGGAATATGTTCAACCTGCACTTAAATCTGAGAAAACTGGGCCCTTTTGTGTGAGAAATGTGTACTGTCTTATCTCACATGTAGCAATGGATCTAAATAAGATCTCATTAATTAGGTGACATCAGACAACCATAGGTCTGGATTTTGATAGCAAGAGGTTAGAATCCCTACGGTGTGGAAACAGGCCCTTCGGCATATGTTGTACAAGCAACTACCAGTCTTGTCTAAACTACAGGAAAGTTGTGTTTTGGGTGGAATTGTGTGATCTGAAGCAGAAATAAACCAGAGCCCAACTGATCTGTTTAATTTTTCTTTCTAAATAGTCCCACCCTCAGAGATACCAGAGGCTCTTACCTGTTTGGAAGCTGAATTGTAAGGTCAGGGTGTATAGCAATTGCTGCAATAAAGACCTGGGAAATGAATAAAACCATAGAGATTGATAATGTGAGCAGTGAAATTGAAAATCATCACTAAAGATGGGGCATTATCTCTGGCACTGTTGTGTTTTGACTGTGAATTCCAGTTTAGTGCCTTTGCTCCACCCACACTGAATTTGCTAAAAACCGCATCAACATTACTCATTGATAAACCCGTCATAGAGCTACTCATTTCATGGATTTGCATTGGAAACTTTCCTCAACCCAATACCAAAAGGGTGAGAAAGAACACTCCTTCCAATGGTTCATGGTGCAGTCTGTAAAGAATGTGATCCCAGTCATTTAAATGAAATTTTAGTGACAAGGGAGTGGGTTCACAAAGACCCTGAGATTGGAAATGTTGAAGCTTTCCTTCCCAAAGGTCTTTTGTGATGATCTGGCTGATGGAATTGGGTCATTATTTTGAAGACGGGAAAAAACAGCAAGGAGAGATAGTATTTCAATTTTAAATCCTCAGAGATACATTCTTAGTACAAAATACAAGTAGGATGGAACATTCATAAGACCCTTGCTCTGCCTCAGACTCACTGTCAAACAACTGGCTTACTCCCAATGTTATACACGTACTCAGACACTACTCTGACCACACATCAGCTATACTGTCAAAGAGCACTGCGGTATTACACAATAAGAGATCGCCTCTAAAGATTTTCACATTCCTTTTCTGGTGAGACAGTGATAAAGAGAGGAGCATTATCTTACCAGGCAGCAGCTGAGCTCCACCATGCCAAGTTCAGGAAATCAGCAACTGTAGGCTTAATTAAAACACAACATCCATGTCAGAGGTTTTCAATATCGAAAGATATAGCTCTAAGCTTTCCACTACCCCCTTAAACAGCAAATTTCTGATCACCATGCAGATTTCTAGAAGGCTAAACACCTGGAAACAGCCAATACTGACAAATGGTTTTTTTGGATTGGAGAGATTACAACTCTCCAGGGGTTGATACGAGGGCCACTGATTTTGAGATATTTAATAATTAATTGAACTATGTTTACAGGAGAGATTGAACAGCTTCTTTGATTGCAACCTAATGTTGATGCTTGCAACAATATCTCTGACAGATTCCTTAAGTATTGCAGAAAAGTAGAGATTGAAGAGTTGACCTGCCCTTGCTTTATATTGCTAATGATCACAAAGAAATCAGGTATCTCCCCACAGGCACAAACACATCCAAAAACATGATACAGCAGGTACAGGGTTTTGACAAATGTGTTTGGACATCATAGACCCGATTGACTCATATTTTCAAAAGCTTTAGTTAGATCTATGAAGAGTGGACATGGATCCTGATATTGCTCTTTGCACTTTTCTTGTAGTTGTCTTGTTGCAAACATCATATCAGCAGTCCCACAGTTAATCCTCAACCACACTGTAATTCTGGAAGGAAATCATCTACAAAGTTTAGTAGACAGTGCAACAGGATCCTTGTGAGAATCTTTCCTGTGATTGAGAGAGGACTTACTCCTCAGTAAATGCCACACATTTTGGATCCTTTCCACCACTGGGTGCTGATTATGAGGTACTGCCTTGAAATTCATTCAAGGGATTTGAGCATTGCTGGCTGGGCTAGTATTTATTGTCCATCCCTAGTTGCTCTAGAGAAGGTGGTGCTGAGCTGCCTCTTGAACTTCTGAAGTAGGTAGACCCACAATGCATTTTGGGAGGGAATTCCAGGAATTTTGACGCAGTGACACTGGAAGAACAATGACATACTTCCAAGACAGAATGGTGAGTGGCTTGCAGATTGTGGTGTTCCATGTATCTGCTGCCCTTGTTCTTCAAGATGGTAGCTTTGTTGGTTTGGAAGGTTCTGCCAAAGAATCTTAGGTGAATTTCTGCAGAAAATCTTGTAGATGGTATTACTGCTACTGAACATTGGAGGTAAAAACAGTTAGGTGGGCTGCTTTGTCCTGAATGATATCTTGCTTCGAGTGTTGTTGAACCTGCACATCCAGACAAGTGAGCAGCATTCCATAACACTCCTGACATTTGTATTATAGACAGTTGTCCAGCTTTGGTGAGTCAGGAGGTGGGCTATTTACTGCCATTGAATGTCAGGGAACAATGCTTAGATTTGTCTCTAATTCAAGACAATCATTGTCTGGTACTTGTGGGTGCAAATGTGACTTGTCACTTTTCATCCCATGCCTGGGTATTGTCCAGGTCTCATGCATTTGAATGTGGACTATTTTAGTATCTGAGGAGCTGTGAATGATGACAAGTACCATGCAGTAATTGCAAACATCTTCACTTTTAACTTTGATGGAGGGAAGGTCATTGAGGAAGCAGCTGACGATGGTTGAGCCTAGGATACTATTCTGAGAAACTCCTGCAGCGATGTCCTGGAGCTGAATTGACTGACTTTCACCAACCACAAACATCTAAATTTGACTCCAATCAGCTGACAGTTTTCCTTGATTCCAATTTTCTTTAGCATTCTTTGATGCCTACGTTTGGGTCATATGCTGTCATTTTCACCACACCTTTGGAATTCAGCTCTCTTGTCCATGTTATAGACAATAGACAATAGGTGCAGGAGTAGGCCATTCTGCCCTTCGAGCCTGCACCACCATTCAATATCATCATGGCTGAACATCCTTAATCAGTATCCTGTTCCTGCCTTATCTCCATAACCCTTGATTCCACAATCCTTGAGAGCTCTATCCAACTCTTTCTTAAATAATCCAGAGACTGGGCCTTCTCTGCCCTCTGGGGCAGAGCATTCCACACACCCACCACTGTCTGGGTGAAGAAGTTTCTCCTCATCTCTGTCCTAAATTGTCTACCCCATATTTTTAAGCTGTGTCCTCTGGTTCGGCACTCACCCATCAGCGGAAACATGTTTCCTGCCTCCACAGTGTCCAATCCTTTAATAATCTTATATGTCTCAATCAGATCCCCTCTCAGTCTTCTAAATTCAAGAGTATACAAGCCCAGTCACTCCAGTCTTTCAGTGTAAGGTAATCCCGCCATTCCAGGAACCTACGCTGCACTCCCTCAATAGCCAGAATGTCTTTCCTCAAGTTTGGAGACCAGTACTCCAGGTGTGGTCTCACCAGGGCCCTGTACAGCTGCAGAAGAACCTCTTTGCTTCTATACTCAATCCCTCTTGTTATGAAGGTCAGCATGCTATTAGCCTTCTTCACTACCTGCTGTACCTGCATGCTTACCTTCATTGACTGGTGTACAAGAACACCCAGATCTCTCTGTACTGCCCCTTTACCTAAGTTGATTCCATTTAGGTAGTAATCTGCCTTCCTGTTCTTGCCACCAAAGTGGATAACCATACATTTATCCACATTAAACTGCATCTGCCATGCATCTGACTACTCACCTAACTCATCACTACTCTTTGTTTCCTATCAACCAACCAACTTTCATTCCAAGTTAGTACTTTGCCCCCAATACCATGCGCCCTAATTTTGCTCACTAACCTCCTATGTGGGACTTTATCAAAAGCTTTCTGAAAGTCCAGGTACACTACATCTACTGGATCTCCCTCGTCCATCTTCAGAGTTACATCCTCAAAAAATTCCAGAAGATTAGTCAAGCATGATTTCCCCTTTAATAATCTTATATGTCTCAATCAGATCCCCTCTCATAATCTTATATGTCTCAATCAGATTTCCCCTCATAAATCCATGCTGACTCTGACCTATTCTGTTACTACTATCCAGATGTGTCGTAATTTCATCCTTTATAATAGACTCCAGCATCTTTCCCGCCACTGAGGTCAGACTAACTGGTCTATAATTTCCTGCTTTCTCTCTCCCACCTTTCTTAAAAAATGGTACAACATTAGCCACCCTCCAATCCGCAGGAACTGATCCCGAATCTATCGAACTCTGGAAAATAATCACCAATACATCCACGATTTCTCAAGCCACCTCCTTCAGTACCTTGGGATGTAGACCATCAGGCCCTGGGGACTTGTCAACCTTTAGACCTAACAGTCTCTCCAACACCAATTCCTGGCAAATATAAATTTCCTTAAGTTCAGGTCCTTCAGCCACTGTTACCTCAGGGAGATTGCTTGTGTCTTCCCCAGTGAACACAGATATGAAGTACCAATTCAATTCTTCTGCCATTTCTTTGTTCCCCATAATATATTCCCCTGTTTCTGTCTTCAAGGGTTCAATTTTAGTCTTAACCATTTTTTTGCCTTTCACATACCTAAAAAAGCTTTAACTATCCTCTTTTATTCCTGATGAAGGGCTTTTGCCCAAAATGTCGATTTCGAAGCTCCTTGGATGCTGCCTGAACTGCTGTGCTCTTCCAGCACCACTAATCCAGAATCCTTTATATTATTGGCCAGTTTACCTTCGTACCTCATTTTTTCTCTGCGTATTTCCTTCTTAGTAATCCTCTGTTGTTCTTTAAAAGCCTCCCAGTCCTCCGTTTTCCCACTTATCTTTGCTATGTTATACTTTTTCTCTTTTAACTTTATATATTTCTTAACTTTCCTCGTCAACCACAGCCACCCATGCCTCCTCCCAGGGTCTTTCTTCCTTTTTGGAATGAACTGATCCTGCAACTTCTGCATTATACACAGAAATATCAGCCATTATTCCTCCACTGTCATCCCTGCTAAGGTAATGCACCATTGGACTTTGAACCAAGGCTGTAATATCTGTGGAAAACTTTCTTGGTTCCAAATACTCTTGAAGGTGACTGCATGTTTGGAAAAAACATATTACACTTGCATAACAGAAAACATATAATACTTCCAAACTGCTAGAATGCCCCTTGCTTCAGGAGTTTTGTCTCATTTGGTTGATTCAACTATCTCTATCACCTTGATCACTCAAAAAAGCTCTTTAATATCTCCAGACAATGTGTCTCCATCGAAGTCACAGAGACAGTGATCACACAGCCTCTGGTTGCCCACAACAAGGAGTACATCTGGACAACAGCAAACAAATTCTCAAAAGGCAGCCAAAACCTTGGTCTCCAAATCAGCATCTCAAAGACAAGACAATGCTTCAGAGAGCACCAGGAACATGAGAAGAAGCACCAGATACAACTATTAATGGTTCTAGACTCATTGTTGTGAAACTATTCTCCTACCTTGATATCTCTGGGAATGCTACTATTTATGAAGATATTTGTGCAAACATCCATTCAGCAAGTCCTGACTATGGCTAAATCCTCAATCAGGTTTGGAAGCAGCGTAGTGTTAAACTGAACACTACATTCAAACTGACCAGGCCATTACTAAAGTCACTTCAGTCCCAGAGAACCACAGGGCTCTCATTAGAAAGAGAGATGGCTGGTGATAGTTTAACGTGAAGGGGTGAGGGGTCAGGGAAGGGGTGAGGGGTCAGGGAAGGGGTGAGGTTGAGAAGACGGGACCTTCATGGTGCCCTCAGCTTGTACAGGGAATTGAATCCACGCTGTTGGTGATACTCTGCACCACAACCCAGCCATCCAGCCAAATGAGCTAACTGACCTGCTTTCATTATCCTTACACCATGCTGTATGACCCAGAATCCTGGATATGCTAAAAGTACCACACCAAATCATTGGGAACAAGGATTCATGGAATTTAAATTAAAAACTAAATCTGGACTTGACCACAAAACATTGTCTATAGCTATAAAACCCCATTGCAGGAGGACACTCCACCAACAGCCCTATCTTCAATGAGCCCAAACATAAGTGCAAAAGATTGTGCTGAATGTTTCAGTACAATCCTCAGTCAGAATGATTCATTCTCAGCCTCCTTCAGAGTTTCTAATTCAGCTATTTCAATTCCCTCCAGTGTCCAGCTAGAGGCTCTGGACACTGCAAAGGGTATAGTTCTTGAGAACATTCTGGCAATAGTACTACCAACTTGCTCTTAGCCAAGTTGTCCCACTACAGCTACAACACTGACATCTATTCGACAATGTGGAAAATTGACCAGGATGTCCTGTCCATAAAAAGCAAGACAAATCCGATCTACCAATTACTGCCCATCAGCGTACTCTTGATCATCAGTAAAGTGATGGAAGCAATAACCTGATTGCTGATGCTTAGTTGGGGTTCTGGTAGGGACACCTGCCTCCTGACCTCATTATAGCCTTGGCTCAACTATGGACAAAGGGGCTGAATTCCATAGGTGAGGTGAGAGTGACAGTCTTTGGCTGTCACTCAAGGTCACACTTGGTCAAATGAGGCATCAAGGAGTTGTAGTAAAACTGCAATCATTGGGAATTGGAGCAAACTCTTCGTTAGTTGGAGTCATACATAGCACATAGGAAGATGGTTGTGTTTGTTAGAGGTCAGTCATCTCAGTTTCAGGACACCTCTGCAGGAGTACCTCAGGGCAGATGTTCTTAAATCAACCTTTACTTGATAGACAATAAAAATAGATCAATATAGTCAACATGGCTTTGGACATGGGAAATCATGTCTCACGAATTTGATTGAGTTTCTGAGGAAGTAACAAAGAGGATTGATGAGGGCAGAGTGGTGCACATGATTGGTATGGACTCAGTAAAGTGTTTGACATGATTCCTCATGGTAGACTGGTTAGTAAGGTTGGGTCACATGGAATAAAGGGAGAACTAGTCATGTGGATACAGAATTGGCTCAAAGATAAAAGACAGAGGGTGGTGGTGGAGGGTTGCTTTTCAGGCTGGAGGCCTGTGACCAGCAGTGTGCCACAATGATCAATGTTGGCTCCACTGCTTTTCATCATTTATATAAATAATTTGGGTGTGCACATAGAAGGTATAGTTAGTAAGTGTGCAGATGACACCAAGATTGGAGGTGTAGTGGACAGTGAAGGTTTCCTCAGAGTACAAGATGGGCCAATGGGCTGGGGGCAGGTGGATTTTAATTCAGATAAATGCGAGGAGTTGCATTTTGGAAAAGCAAATCAGGACAGGACTTAATACACTTAATGGTAAGGTCCTGGAGAGTGTTGCTGAACAAAGAGACCTTGGAGTGGAGGCTCATAGTTTCTTGAAAGTGGAGTCGCAGGTAGATAGGATAGTGAAGAAGGCATTTGGTATGTTTGTTTTTATTGGTAAGTGTATTGTGTACAGGAGTTGGGAGGTCATATTGTGGCTGTACAGGACTTTGGTTAGACCACTTTTGGAATACAGTGTGCAATTCTGATCTCCCTGCTATAGGAAGGATGTTGTGAAACTTGAAAGGGTTCAGAAAAGATTCACAAGGATGTTGCCAGGGTTGGAGGGTTTGGAGTGGCTGAGTAGGCTGAAGCTATTTTTCCTGGCGCTGAGGGATGACCTTATAGGGGTTTATAAAATCATAAGGGGCATGGATAGAGTGAATTGCCAAGGTCTTTCCCAGGGTAGGGGACTCCAAAACTAGAGGTCTTAGGCTTAAGGTGAGAAGGGAAAGATTTAAAAGGGACCTAAGGGGCAACATTTTAATGCAGAGGGTGGTGCATGTATGGAATGAGCTGCCAGATGAAGTGGTGGAGACTAGTACAATTACAACATTTAAAAGGCATCTGGATGAGTATATGAATAGGAAGAGTTGAGGGATATGGCCCATATGCTGGCAAATGGGACTAGTTTCTTTCATTTAGGATATCTGGTTGGCATGGACGAGTTGGACCGAAGGGTCTGTTTCCATGCTGTACAGCTCTGACTCTATAACCCATGCCTCCTGGTCTAGATAGTGTCTTGGTTCAATTATCTTCAGTTATTTCATCAATGATCTTCCCTCCATCATAAGGTCAGAAGTTGGGATGTTCACCGATGATTGTACAATATTTAGCACCATTCACAGCTCCTCAAATATTGAAGCAGTCCATACTCAAATGCAGCAAGACCTGGACAATATCCAGATTTGCACCACACAACTGTCAGGCAATGACAATCACCAATAACAGATATTCAACCATCGTCCCTTGATAATCAATGGCACTACCATCACTGAATCCTCAACTACCAACATTCTGGGGGTTAACATTGACCACAAGATGAACTGGAATAGCCATATAAATACAGTGGCGACCAATTCAAGTCACAGGCTACAAATCCTGCAATTAGGAGAAAGTGAGCACTGCAGATGCTGGAGAGTCAGAGTTGAAAAGTGTGACACTGGAAAAGCATAGCATGTCAAGCAGCATCCGAAGAGTAGGAGAATCGACGTTTCGGGCATAAGCCTTTCACCAGGATGAAGGGCTTATGCCTGAAATGTCGTCTCTCCTACTCCTCGGATGCTAACTGAACTGCTGTGTTTTTCTAGCGCCACACTCTTCGACTACAAATCCTACAATGAGTAACTCACCTCCAGATTCTAAAAGGACTGTCAGAATCCAGAAGGCATAAGTCAGGAGTGTGATGGAATACACCCACTTGCTTCAACAACAGTCAAGAATCTTGACACCGGCCAGGACATAGTAGCCTGTTTAATTGGCAACACATCCACAAATCTTCACTCCTTCCATCACTAATGCTCAGCAGCAACAGTGTACCATCTACATGATGCACTGCAGACATTTATCAGAAGTTCCTTAAACAGCACTTTCTAAATACATTACCACTTCTGTCTAAAAGAACAAGGGCAGCAGATAAATGGGAACACCAACATCTGAAAGTTCCTCTCCCAGTGCTGCTTGGACAAAGCCCTTATAGCATTGTGGATCTATGTACAGCATGTGGACAGCAGCGGTTCAAGAAAGCAGCTCACTAACACCTTCTCAAGGGCAACTAAGGATGGTAAAAAATGTTGGCCCAGCCAGTGATGTCTACACCTCAGGAATAAATAAAAAACAACAACATTAGAGCACTTGGAGTTGGGGGTTATGCACTGAACTGGCTTATGGACAGAAAATAGAACAGGACTAAACAAGTTCTTCTCAGTTTGGAAGCCCATGACCAGTGGGATACAAACGTCAGTGCTTAGGCTTCAATAGTTCACAATCTATGCCAATGATTTGGATGTGACCTAACTTTCAAATTTGTCATCAGTTCAAAACCTGGTGGGAATTTGAGTTGTGAGGAGGATGCAAAGAGGCTTCAAGAGGATTTGGACTTGTTCACTGAGTGGGCAAGACAATAGCCTATGGAATATAAATGTGAAAAAATATGAAGCTACCAGTTGGTTTGGAAAAATCAGAAACGCAGAGTGTTTCTAAAATGGTAAGAGATTGGGAAATGCAGACATTCAAAGGGATCTGATATCCTTGTACACCAGTTACTGAAAGCTAGCATGCAGGTACTGCAAGCAATTAGAAAAG
The DNA here is from genome assembly GCF_037043375.1 of Chiloscyllium plagiosum. Classification (NCBI taxonomy): domain Eukaryota; kingdom Metazoa; phylum Chordata; class Chondrichthyes; order Orectolobiformes; family Hemiscylliidae; genus Chiloscyllium; species Chiloscyllium plagiosum. The sequence continues at coordinate 76,468,499 of NW_028270152.1, read as the reverse complement.
AAAATGGTACATTGGCCTTTACAGCAAGAGACTTTATGTAGAGAAGAAAGAGATATTGCTACAACTGCATAGAGCATTGGTGAGACCACATCTGGAGGACTATATACAGTTCTGACCTTATTGAAGGAAGAATGCTGTGGAGATTCACCAGACTAATTCCTGGGATATGGGACTGTCTGATGAGAGATTGAGGAGATTGGGCCTAGAGTCTCGAGAGTTAAGAAGACTAAAAGGTGATCTTGAAATTTACAAAATTCTTTTGAGGATCAACAAAGCTATTTCCTTGGCTGGGGTCTTAAATTCAGTGGACACAGTGTAAACTTAAGAGGCAGGTGATTTAGGACAAAGATGAGGAATTTCTTCACACAGAGAATTCTGTATTCTCGTAGGCTGTAGTAACTCGGTAGCATACTCAAGACCGAGACTGATAGAACTTTAGATATTAAAGTTATTAAAGGGTTAGTGCAAGAAAATGGGACTGAATTGAAGGGTCAGCCACGATCTAGATGAATGGTGGTGAATGTTGAGGCGTCAAGTGACCTACTTCTGATTCTATTTATTATGGTCCTTGGAGCCACAGTATCAGCACCTGCGTTTCCTAATTAATCAGAAAGATCAGATAGATTTGGCATTTCATTCTATCAAAGGAAAGATTTTAATTAAAGATGCCCAGGCATGATTTAGAATGCTGAGCTGCATGCTGATACCCAATGTTGATTAAACCAAATGAATGGAGAGGGGGAAGGGTAGTTGCTTCCATAATTAACTGAAGCTCTGAGGGACTGATATTTACTGAGGACAGAAGGAAGAAACCAGTTTCTCAGAACAAGCAGGTGTGCATGGACTGTGGTCTCTCCAAACCTGGAGATAGTGCACCGACAGGATTTTAGACCCTCAGGGGACTGGGAAAGCTAATCAGCATTGTATCTTTGGGTGCCAAGACCCAAACTCTTCCAGAAATCTCCTATGCATCAATCATCTGTACAAGTCACTCACTTTGCCGTCCCACTCATTTTCTCTAGGCACCTTCGCAAATCCCCACGAGGACAGTGAACAATAAGCCTGCTCTTCTTTGTGCCTTCTAACACAAATAGTGCACAGTCATTCTTCACAAATCTGTTAAGGAAAGTTCAATTCCCACGATGCACCATTTTCTTATTTCTTTCATACATTTATCAACATATTTGTCCCTTTACTTCCTTTTCTGGTCTGTGGTAGACACTTAATAATGTGACTGAATCCTTCCAGTCCATTATAACAATCTTAATGGATTCTGCTTGTGAGTTTAAAAACCGAAAGAAACAAAAACACAAAGTATTGGAAAAGCAGCATCTATGGAGAGAAATCAGAATTAACTCTTCAGATCCGGTGACACTTCCTCAGTTTAGATGCTGTCAAACCTGCTGAGCTTTTCCAGCAGTTTCTGTTTTTGTTTCTGTTTATTAATTTCCATTTTTACTCCTGATAATTATTTTGATGAAAACATCACCACCATCAGCCCTTCTTTCTCGCCTACCATTCTGAAATACAACATAAGCTGTAATATTTAACGGTCAGTCCTGTCCTGTACACTGTTTCTAATATCCCTATTACATCTATTGCTTCAGTTTGAATTATTGTCCTCAATTCACTCATCTTTTTGCTTTTCCACTGAGTATTGCTCATTAGGAAATTTACTATACATTTATCTTTCATTGCTCTTGCTTTATTTGCATTAGGTGTTTACTGATTATGTCTTCAGAATATTAATAATGGAGAATACTCTCCACTGTCGTTATTCCAGCTGAGATAGGAATTCTGCATAGGGACCTTGCAGAATCTTCTGAAAGAATTTTCTGGGAAATTGATATTTTCATTGGGCAATATCTCTACATGAGGATCCCATTCAAAATCTCCATAAAAATGAAGACCTTAGTTGGTTCTGACAAAATTAAGTAAAATAGTTACTCAGGAAATGTTAGACTATTAAACATAAAGCTCTTCCCAGTTGGCACATTACTCTCCTGATACCCTAAAATCCCACATATAGACATTTTTAAACAACCTGTTTAGATGTATTATGACAGACCTCCACCCCGAACTGCTTAGTCACACAGACCTTTTCCCAATTTAATATTTTTATAACAATAATTAAAAGATTTCAAAGAAAATGAGAAGGAACACAACATATTGTTAATGATCCCGAAGATTTTTCTCTTTGGTTGTTGACTTCAAGAGTAAACTTACAATAAAAATGGACCTGGGTGCAGCTCCTGTGTCAGTGTTAGATGGTGGTCCACATACTGACTGATAGTTATATGATTCCTTTCTCATGTAGAATGAAGCATTGTAGAGTGCATTCATCAAGCTGGCGTCTACCTCACTGAAGAACATACCAATCTGAAGGATGAACCAAATACAAAGTACATTTAGGAGCTTTTTCTGCATGGTTAGTGACATGAGAATAGTGTTACACTTCGACCCCAGGTGAGGTTCCCCAGCTGCAACAAAGATGGCTTAAAAAGAATCCCCTTCCTTCTGAATACTTTTCTTCCAGACCCAAATGAACTTAGTTTTTGAAAAGAACCAATTTAGCCAGACTTCCTGGAGTCATCAAGGAATGAATTTATTAATTACTAAACATGAGAAGAACTAGTAATACTACAAACACATAAACATAGATTAAAAGTAAGACATGAGTCCATAAAGATAAAAGTTATACAAAGATATACAGACCAGTCTCTGAATTGTTCATGAAGAGTGGATAGTTGAATACAGTGGCCTGTTGCAGTGGAGATTATTGACAATGATAGTTCAACAGTTTTAAAGTTTCATAATCCTTAGTTTTGCAGATTACTTGACATTGTATTGTTTGGATTCCTTTCAACTATGAATGAATTCCTGAACTCAGGGTAAGAGTATTTTATTGTCCTGTTGTCTTTTGCCGAGCTACTAGCTAGCTGACTTTTACCACTCAGAGTGGGGCATTATCTTTTCCTACAACATAGGGGTGACTAGAAGGCAGCTCTTTCACTGTGACCTTTACGTTCAAACTAGACTGGTAAACACAAGAAGGTTTAGTCTCACTAACACAGAAGAGGTGAGAGTGGTTTTATAATCTATGTCTTAATGTTTTCTTCAAAGGGTTTGCTGTTGAGAGGGTCATCAGCCCCTTAAAATCTTTGTAGCCACACCAGATAACATTGCAAACTGTTTGAAGTTTCTTTGACACCTTTAGGTATTCATCCTACTGTTCCCTCGCAGAACTTGTGCCAGCCAGCCACTGAACTTATACCAGCAGTTATTTTGTCTCTGCAACAGTTTTCTTTTAAAAGCAATTTTGGAATTAAGGGTTAAATATGCTGGTAGTACTTTAGAGTTCTGACCCAGCAACTGTGACTCTCTGACTACTTGTCTGACATTGAGTTGTGGCTGTAAGCTTTCTTCAACTTCAAGCTGCCAAGATCCTGCACCCTAGCCTTGGCTCCTACCCTAGGTCTGACTGTTTTCTTTGATTGGGTTCAAAGATGTGAGGTGCTGGTAGCCTGTTTTAACAGAAAGTTTACTTTCAAAGACTAGCAACCACCTCCCCCCACCCACCCACCAAGCATGACTTTAGGCACTGTTTCACAATGACTGAAACTTTCACAGAACTCCATCTTTTTTACACTCAGCTTCTTCAACATTCTCTTCACCCCAACCCTCACATACTCCCATTTAGCTAAGCTTCCAGCATCCTTTCCAATCCTGCAGCTGTGTATCAATTATTTGTGGAGGTGCCAGTGTTGGACTATAGTGAACAAAGTCAGAAATCACATGACAGCAAGTTTATTTGGAATCCAAAGCATTCAGAGTGCTGCTCGTTTGTCAGGTGAATTCACCTTCATCTGATGAAGCAGCAGTGCTCTGAACGCTTGTGATTTTAAACAAACCTGTTAAATTTAACCTGGTGTCATGTGACTTCTGAAAATTATATCTCCATTGAGTTTGGAGTTCATGTTACAGCTATACAGGACATTGATTAGGTCACTTCATCATAGAATATCATTATAGAATCCCTACAGTGTGGAAAAAGGCCATTTGGCACACCGACCCTCTGAAGAGCATCCCACCCACACCCATTCCCCTACCTTATTACCCAACATTTACCCCTGACTAATACACATCCCTGAACACTATGGGCAATTTAGTGTGGCCAATTTACCTAACCTGCAAATCTTTGGATTGTGGGAAGAAACCAGAACATCCAGAGGAAACCCACGCAGACACGGGGAGAATGTGCAAATTCCACACAAATGGTTACCTGAGGTTAGAAGTGAACCTAGATCCCTGGCACTATGAGGCAGCAGTGCTACCTACTGAGGCACTGTGCTGGCCCCTTATGGAACATTCAGTTCTGGTTTCAGTGCCAAAGGATGGATGTTGTGAAACTGAAAGGGTTCAGGAAAGATTTTCAAGGGTGTTGCCAGGGTTGCAGGGTTTGAGCTATAGGAACAGGCTAAATAGGCTGGAGCTAAGGGGTGATCTTATAAATTTATAATATCATGATAGGCATAGATACTGATTCAGAATACTGAATGGCCTGGACAGAGCAGATGTTGGAAAGATGTTTCCATTGTAGGAAAGACTAGGACTGGAGGGCACAGACTTACAGTAAAGGAAAGACCTTTTAAAACAGAGATAAGGAGAAACTTCTTCAGCCAGAGAGTGGTGAATCTATGGAATTTATTATCACAGTAGGTTGCAGAGGCCAGGTTATTGAGTATATTTAAGACTGAGATAGATAGGTTTTTGAGTATCAAGGGGATCAAGGGTTATGGGGAGAAAGCTGGAGAATAGGGTTGAGAAACCTATCAGTCATGATTGAATGGCAGAGCAGACTTAAAGGGCTGAATGGCCTAGTTTCTGCTCCTAGGTCTTACGGTCTTATAGGCTGAATAGCCAAAGTCTTTTACCCAGGGTAGCGGAATCCAAAACTCGAGAGATTAGGTTTAAGGTGAGAGGAGAAAGATTTAAAAGGGACCTAAGGAGCAACATTTTCATGTGGTGAAAAAGGGTGGTACTTATATGGAATGAGCTGCCTGGGGAAGTGGTACAATTACAACATTTAAAAGGCACCTGCATGGGTACATGAATAGGAATGGTTTAAAGGGATATGGGCCAAATGCTTACAAATGGGGCTAGATTAATTCAGGATATCTAGTTGGCATGGAAAGGTTGGACTGAAGGGTCTGTTTCTGTGCTGTATATGTGTAAGACTCTAACTTGTACTTGCTCTTCTTTAGGCCTTTTATAGAAAGAGTGTGGACAATTTAGTGTGGCCAATTATCAGGAATCTGCAGGATCAGAAGAAAGCTGCTTGGCCAGGTGAGACTCAAATAGAGAACAGATCACTCTGTCCGTATTTCTCTCACTGTTCCCCCAGTCTGTTTTCTACTTCTACGAAGTGCCTGATTATTGAGTGTATTAAGATTATGAAATTAAATCAAGCTGTAAGTGTAGGAATCAGGATGCATAGTTATTTGTCCAACCAAAACTAGGAGAGATCTGGAGTAATGGTATGAAACAGCATTATGGATTGAGTGCTGAGGAGCATGGCGAACTGGACTGAGGATGGAGGGACAATATGTAGCAGACCCGCATTCCTTTTCTGCAACCATGTGAGTGCTCATTTGACTATAGAAACAGAAACTAGAGCAACAGTCGATCATTTGGTTTTTTTGAGCGTGCTCTGTCATTCAATATATTATCTCCATATTTCTGCTTTCTCTGCATAACCCTTGATGCCTTTAAAGGTACAATGCTGATTTGTGCCTGGGTACATCAATTGAGTTAACTGGTGAGCGACTGTCTAAGGGACTTTCTTCAAGGAAGTTGCACTTGTTATGGGAAAAGTAACTTGGTGAGGATCAATTTAATATAAGTTTCACATGGTCCAACATCAGTGGCTACTTTAGTTGAGCACATTAGTTATTGTGAAATCACAGCCAAGATGGTATTTTTGCAAGCAGGTTGGCTATGTTATTAGGACTTTTAAATTTATACGGGTTCCTGTTTGTGCTGCTGGAGGGTCTGTGAAAACATTGGTTGAATAACACCAAATGTGTTACAATTTGGAAATCATTTGGCAAAGGAGTAATTAGAAGTAAATAATTTTAATACAACATTAGTCTGGTTTTAAAAGATCTAGATCTGGTACGAACATAAGAAAAGGAGTAGGCAGCATGACCTCTTAATAAAATCAAGGCGGATCTTCTATCGCAACTCCACTTTCCCATAATGTTGTGATATTAATTTGCTTTTAATTTTTTCATGGGAAGATGTTGCTCATCACTCATTGGTCAGCTGTTTCAGAGGGCAATTAAGAGACAAACATGTTATTGTGGGTCTGGAGTCAACATGTAAGCCAGACTAGATTGCAGATTTTCTTCCCTAAATACAGTAGTGAACCAGATGGATTTGTGGTCTGCAATATTGAGCTCTTGGCATCTAATCAAAAAGGTGAAAATGCAGGTCAAGTACTGGAAAATGGAATTTTGTAGGTAGGAGCTTGATGACCTCTGTTGACATCATGGGCCAAAAGATTTCTATGCTATAATATTCTATTACTCCATAATGAATTAATATATTAATATTAATTTTATTATGGGGGTGATAAATATTGCAATCATGGGTTTGGTGGGCAAGTGTTCAAGAATTTGTTGTGTTTCCTGCTTTTGATCAATATCCAGTGAATTCTTTGGTTGAGTATATATGTGTATTGTTGTCTGATAAGCAAAACATTGGGTTCTGTTCTGATGCACGTGAAGCTGTATAGGTTATTAAAGTAGTCAGGGGGCATAGTGAGTGTAGTGGCCATAACTAAGGGAAAGGTGCTGAGGAAGCTGAAAGGTTTGAAGATGGATAAATCACCCAGACCAGATGGACTACACCCTAGAGTTCTGAAGAAGGTAGCTGTGGAGCCAGCACAGCTTTTTCAAGGCAAGGTCATGCCTGACAAATCTGGTAGAATTCTTTGAGGTAACAAACAAGTTACAAAGGAGAACCAGTAGATGTGGGCTATTTGGATTTTGAGAAGGCCTTTGACAAGGTACCACACAGGAGGCTGCTATATAAGATGAGCCCAAAGTGTTGGGTGCAAGGTGCTGGCATGGAGAGAGGATTGGTTGATTGGCAGAAGTCAGAGAGTGGGGGTAAATGCATCCTTTTGAGAATGACAGCTGGTGACCAGTGGAATTGAATTGAATGAGGTTTATTGTCATATGCATTCACATGAGTACAGTGAAAAGTTTACAAGTCGCCACTTACGGCACCATCTTAGGTACAAAGCAGAAATGTAAGGAAAAAATGTCACAAGTTAAACTTTACAGTCCTTCTAACTAAAATGTGGAAAAACAAAGAAACACAGTTAACCGTTCAACACCACAGTCCATAAGCACCTGGCTGTGCTGGGATTGACCTCCCTTACTTCGAGCTCGATCTCTGCCCCACCTCCATCCCTGGCTGCCTGTTCGTACCGCCTTGCAACCTGTTCCTGCTCCCGCTTTTGCTGCCCCTGGGTTACCTGTGACCGGTCTCGCCATTCTTGGGCTGCCTGCTCCACTTACGCTGTCCCTGGGCCATCTGCTCCTACACTCCCACTAGAGTCCCACTATGGTATCTTGAAGAATGGGGCCTGTACTAAAACTCCTAAGTCCCTTTGTGCTTCAGATTTCCAAAGCCTTTCCCCATTTAGAAAATACCCTAAAACCTCTGTTCCCCAATGCAGCAACTGCCAGAATTCTGCCTGGGCACATGAGCTGTCCTGTGGCCGACCGCCAAAGTTCCAAAGGGGTCAATATTAGGACCACAACAATTCATGTTGTACATTAACAATCTGTGAAAGAACTGAGGACATTGTTACTAATTTTCAGATGACACAAAGATAGGTGGAGGGACAGGCCAGGAGAGTGGCCTGCGTAGACTAAACTGGCAGATAGAATTTAAATTGGGAAATTATGACATTATGTGCTTTGTTAGGAAGTTAAAAATCACAAAACACCAGGTTATAGTCCAACAGGTTTATTTGGAAGTACAAGCTTTCGGAGCGCTGCTCCTTCATCAGGTCGCTAGTGGGGAACAGAGGTTTTAGGGTATTTTCTAAATGGGGAAAGGCTTTGGAAATCTGAAGCACAAAGGGACTTAGGAGTTTTAGTACAGGCCCCATTTTTAAGGAGGAATGTACTGGCCTTGCAGGGGGTCCAAAAGAGGTTTACAAGAATGATCCCTTGGATGAAGGACTTGTCGTATGAGGAATGGTTGAGGACTCTGGGACTGTACTCGATGGAATTTAGAAGGATGGGTGGGGTGTGTGAAATCTGACAGAATACTGAGAGGCCTGAATAGAGTGAATGTGGAAAGGATGATTCCACTATAAGAGACTCAGACCTGAAGGCACAGCCTCAGAATGAAGAGACAATCTTTAGAACTGAGATGAGGAGGAATATCTTCAGTCAGCGGGTGATGAATCTGTGGAAATTATTGTCACACAAGGCAGTAGAATCCAAGGTGTTGAGTGAATTTAAGACACATAGATAGGTTCTTGACTGATAAGGGATGAAGAGTTACGGGAGATAGCAGAAAAGTGGAGTTGAGAAACACCATGATTGAATGGTGGAGTGCACACGATGGGCTGATGGCATAATTTTGCTTCTATATCTTATGGTCTTGTTCGGGAGATTTATCAAGGGGGCTCTTGGGCACCTGTTGAAATATTCCTCAGTGTTTTCAGGACAGGAGCCAAAACAGAGGAAATATGGGTGTGAAACAAGGTTGATAGTTCATGATAGTACTTATATCAACCTGGAGAAGAAGCCCACTTGGTTGGTCTGCCTCTGCCACAGCTAGCTCTTAAAATTGAGTTAGTTATTTATATTTCATTTCTTATGATTTGTTCTATCCAATTCCCCTTGGTGTATTATAGTATCTGCCTCAAGCATTCATTGTTTTAATTCTCTGTATTAAAAACATTCTTCCAAGATTTCACTTTGTCCTGATAGTGATAACCTTCAGTCCAGGCTCCTACATTATCAATTTGACAACTAAAATAATGATTTTTTTTCACTGATTACCTCATTACAATCTTGTACAATCAGATCATCATTCAACATTTTGAAAAACTATTTTGCATTCCGTCTTAATCTTCCCTGTTTGAATAAAAAACCCTCGGGGCTGGATTATGATGAAAAAGTGACAGGATGGAACAACAACAGCCATTACTAATACACAAATTGGCAACAATTTTTAGTAAAGAAGAGAGACCCTGCAGATTGCAAATTAATTAATGTGTCACTTTGCCATTGGCTTTGTGAAAAGAACAACATGCATTTAAATTCCTCACCGTCAATTCTTCTATTCAATTACTGGGGAATCTTACTACATTCAAAACACCAGATAAAGGCAAAATGTTATGCCCAGACTTAAAGATCAATGAATCTGCACCTTACGTTTGTTTGTTTTGCATTCTAAGCGTTGCCTTATCATATTTACACTTTTTTCATTATCCTTTTGCCAAAAAATCTATTACTTCACGTTGCTGGAGGGTCTATCACATGCTGTTGATGATGCTTTGATGAGGTGGTGTAATGATCCTGGAGGTGGTACTCACTGCAGCTTGCAGTAATGGTGGTGGAGGGAATTCATGTTTAAAATAATGGATGGAGTGCCAATCAATTGGGCTAATCTTTTCTGTTTGTTATTAAGCTTTGAAAGAGTTCATGGAGTAGTAGCCTTCCAGATAAGAGAAGGGTATTCCATCACACTCATGACTTGAGCCCTGTAGATGGTGAATAGACTCTGGGTAGTCAAACAGCACAAAAACAGACCCTTTGGTCCAACTCATTCATGCCGACCAGATATCCAAATCTGTCCTAGACCCATTTGCCAGGATTTGGCCCATATCTCTCTAAACCCTTTCCAATCATAAACCCATCCAGATGCCTTTTAAATGTTGTAATTGTACCTGGCTCCTCTACTTCCTCCTTCCACACATGCATGACACTCTGCATGAAAACATTACCTCTCAGGACCCTTTTAAATCTCTCCCCTCTGATCTCAAATCCATGTCCTCTAGTCTTGGGCTCCCCCACCCTAGGAAAAAGACCTTGGTATTCATCCTTTCTATGCTCCTCATGATTTTACCAACCTCTTTAAGGTCACCCTTCAGTCTCCGATGGTCCAGGGAAAAAGTCCCGGCCTATTCAGAACTCTTCTATAGCTGAAACCCTTCAGTCCTGGCAACACCCTTGAAAATCAGGACAATGATCAAGACCTATGTCAAATGAGGCAGTTTAATGTACATGGCTGGGGGAGTGATGTAAGAGGAGGGCTTTAGATTTCTGAATAACAGACCATATCTGGAGACGATGGGACCTGTTTAAGAGGGACGGGTCTTCCCCCAAACAGTGATGAGAAAACCAGAGCACTGGACAGAAATCCACGCAGACATCGGGAGAATGCGCAAACACCACAGAGTTGTCTAAGGCTGGAATCGAACCCAGGTCCCTGGCACTGAGAGTCAGCAGTGCTAACCACCGAGCCCTGTGCTGCCAAAAATCTGTCTTGTCTTTCCCTTACTGTTTATACTGTATGACCCGAAAACCAAACACTCAAGATGGGACTTGAACCTGCAATCCCTGGCTTAGGAGGTCAATGCCTTATCCATTAGGCCACTGAGACTCATACCCTCAAAAAAAATATTGTTAATTACTCTTCAGGTTTTTAAATCCCAACACTTGCTTGTCATCTTTTTTCAAAAGTGCGTTACAGACCTTCTGTCTCTGTCTCTGCAGTGTCATGTTACCTGGCTCCAGTGTTCAGGCTGGTTGGACATGATCAGGAAACCTCCGTCATCAATTAACACACACAACAGATCCTGAAAATCAATAACATTAGGTGGTGAAATAAGTTATGTGAGCATCTCTCAGACAATCAACAGTTTAATCTGTTTGGATGAAGATCTCTGTTTAACCTAGCTCAATTTGCTAATTTTATACAGTTCTCAGTATGTGAAGACTCACAGCATTAGCAGAATACAAGATGTAATATGATTACTGAACTGACCAAAAAATATTTAATAATTGCTGTTAACAGAGATACAAGTCTGCAATTGAAACTGGTTTAGTTGGGAACATGGAGGGGGAAGGATAAATATGTTTGTGGATGACACAACGATTGGCCAGGTTGTTGACAGTGAGGAGGAAGGTGTTACATTACAGAAGGATATAAACAAATTGGTCAGATGGACAGATCAATGGCTGATGGAATTTAACCCTGAAAAATGGTGCCACAGGGTGGCATGGTGGCTCAGTGGCTAGTACTGTTGCATCATAACGTCAGGTTTGATTCCACCCTTGGGAAATTGTGTGGAGTTTGCACAGTTTCCCCATGTCTGCATGGGTTTTCACTGGGTGCTCTAGTTTCCTCCCACAGTCTAAGGATGTGCAAGTTAGGCAGATTGGCTGTGCTAAATTGCTCATAGTGTGCAGGCGAGGTGGATTAGCCATGGGAAATACAGGGTATTGGATTAGGGCAATGGGGTAGTTCTGGGTAGGGTAATCTTTGGAGGATTGGTGTGGACTCAATGGGTCAAACAGCCTGCTTCCACACTGTAAGGAATTCTCTGAAATGTGAACTATGCACTTTGGAAGAAGGAACAAGACAAGGTAGTCCTCAATGAATGGAAATACACTAGCAAGTTCAGGAAACAGAAGGATCCTGGGGTGCCACAGAACCCTGAGGGTGGCAGAACAGATTAATAAGGTAGTTAAGAAAGCATATGGATACTTGCCTTTATCAACTGTACCGTAGATTATAAGAACTGGGAGGTTATGTTGGAGCTGTACAGAACTTTGATTAGGCCACAGCTGGATTACAGTATGCAGTTCTGGTCACCACACTATTAGAAGGATGGGATTGCACTGGAAAGGATGCAGACGGGATTCACCACGATGTGGCCTGGAATGGAGCATTTCAGCTGTGATGACAGGCTGGATAAGCTCAGGTTGTTTTCTTTGAAGCAGAGAAAGTCAAAGGTGGTCCAGATAGAGTTGTATAAGATTATGAGATGCATGGATGAGGTCAATAGAAAGCAGCTATTCACTTTAGATGAAGGGTCAATAACAAGCGAGAAGAATTTGAAAGTGAAAGATTAACGGTACAGAGAGGGTTTGAGGAAACACTTTTCAGCCAGAGGGTGTTGGAGGTCTGGAATGCACTGCCTGGGAGGGTAGTTGAGACCGGAAATGTCACAACCTTAAAAAGTATCTGGATAAGCAGTGGAAGTGTTATAACATTCAAGGCAATGGTGCTGGCAGAAAAGAGGGACTGGTGCAGGTAGTAGGATATTTTTGGCAGTGTAGACTTGACAGGCCACAAGGCCTCTTCTATACTGTATGATTCTAAGTCTAACCGTTTTGGAGTGTTAAAATCCAAGCTCCCACTGAAGATAATGGAGAGTTTGGGATAGGGGCAAGGTTTAATTGAATATAATCAGTGTTCATGTCGACACTGACACTGTGCTTTTGGAGGATGTCACTGAGAGCCATTAGGAAGATGAGAAATAGGAGAGTGCGAAGCTGAGATCCTGGGGAAATGCCAGAGGTAACTGGGTGGGAGCAGTAAGAGAAGCCACGTGACACTTTAGCCACAATTAGATAGCTAAAGGTGAATGCAATTCCACCCAGGTGGACGAGGGGCTCTGGTGTAGTCAGGAAGAACGATAGGGGAATGCTTATCTTGGTCACAATCACAGAGGATGTCATTTGTGTGTCATGAGACTTCCAGAAACAGGTGGCATCAGTGAGGGAGGGTGCTAAGCAGGGCAGCTGGCAGAAGGGGTAAATTTTAGGGAGGAGAAGACTTCATGGGCAGATGAATTAAATAGTCAAAGGATTTCCTCCACTAGATGTAAAGCATAGAATTAGTTCCATGTAAATATTGGTTTAATCTTAATTCCCCTGCATGTTTGTAATGTCCTAATGCCAGTGGAAGAAAGAATCCTTGCTTCATCATATTAGGGCCATCTGTATGCTTCAGCTATCATGTTACACAAGGATTTGGTAACATCTTTTTGAGTGCTTTGGCAACTGAGGGATTCAGACATAAAGAAAGGCTGAGACTTTTTCACTTGAGCATAGATGACTGAGAGGTGAACTTATACAGGTTTATAAAATTGTGAGGGATAGAGACAGGGTTAATGGTAGTTGTCTTTTCCCTAGCATGGGGGATTTCAAGACGAGAGTGAATCACTTAAAATGAGAGGAGAGAGATTTAAAAAAGACATGAGGGGCAAATCTTTTACACAGAGGGTGGTTCGGGTCCTTGAGAAAATGATGGGTACAACGTTTAAAAGACACTTGGATAAGTACATGAATAGGAAAAGTTTGGAGGGAAATGGGCCAGGAGCAGGCAGGTGGGACTTGTTTAGTTTGGGATTATGTTCAGCATGGACTGGTTGGACCAAAGGGTCTGGTTGGACCAAAGAGACATGCATGAGTCCATGTCTCGGCCTTGGGAAAGATGGGGATGGTTTTGGGAGGGAATAAGTTGTTCAAAAACTTTGGAATAATAGGGGAGTTGGAGATGAGGCAGTAATTTCTAAAGATGGAAGTATTTGAGTGGAGAAGGATGATGATCCCAGATGTGAAGGAGAGGCATAGCAACTAAGGAGCAAGAAATATGAACAACATCAGTTAATGTGGGAACCACAAAAGGAAAGTGGATGATTGGCATTTTCGTGGTAATAAGGTTGAGGGAACCGCAATAGTTCTCATGGACAACACAAACTCAGTTAGAATGTGGGGAGAAAGGAGAGAACCTGAGAAAAGTAGAAGTTCAGGGATAGTAGATGAAAAATTGGAGGGGGCCCAAAGATAGTCCTTAGGGGACACCTGAGGTAATGGCACAGGAGCAGGAAGAAAAAGAAAATGGTGGTTCTTTGGCTACAATTATTTTTCTATGAATGAATCAATGTAGACATTGCTGACTAGGTCAACATGTATTCTACATGCCTACAAACCCAAGGGGCAGTCAAGAGTCAACTCAATTGCTGTGGATCTGGAGCCACATGTAGACCAGACAGATAAGGTTGGTCGATTTCCTTCCCTAAAAGGACATTAGTAAACAGCTGGGTTTTTATGACAATCAACCATGGTTGTTTGGTCACCATTAGGCTAGTTTTCTTTTGAAGATTGTATTGAATTTAAATGTCACCATTTGCCATGGTGGGATTTGAATCCAAGGCCCCAGGTTATTGAGGTTCTGGATTACTCATCCGCTTACATTACCACTGTAGAACCAGATGTGAGCAGTCCCACCCAGCTAGAAAGAGGAGGAGAGGCAACAAAGGATTAATTGTGGTCAGACTGGTAAAATCTATAGCTGAAAATATGTTGCTGGAAAAGTGCAGCAGGTCAGGCAGCATCCAAGAAGCAGGAAAATCGACATTTCGGGCATGAGCCCTTCTTCAGGTTCATGCCCGAAATGTCGATTCTCTTGCTCCTTGGATGCTGCCTGACCTGCTGCGCTTTTCCAGCAACACATTTTCAGCTCTGATCTCCAGCATCTGCAGTCCTTACTTTCTCCTGGTAAAATCTATATACAAGAAATCCTAAGCTTGCTTAATACAGTCCTTAGATAGTATCGCCACTTACAAAAGCCTCTGAGAGTCATTGGCAAGAGTTAGCAATTGAGTTTTCCCTCCCTGTTGGCACTGAGGCCAAATAAAACCACCTATGGCACAGTCAGCTTATTGTGAATAGAACAGAGAAGTGAACCTCAGATACTGTGCTGTTAAATATCATGTGCATTCTAATAGTCCCTTGTGTTATGCTAACTGTATTTCCAGCTACAGTGACTGTACCCAACAGTTTATTGCCAAATCCCCTTTATACCCACCTCACTGTTCACATCACAGTCCATCTCACAGTTGGAAGTTGGCATACACTGTGCAAAACAAATAGAAGAGAGTGTCAGCGTATTCCTCTGACTGTATTTACACGGAATGTGTCTGTGGTCTCTCTCACAGTATGCTCTGATGCACCCTGGAAACTAACAGCTTTACCTTTCACATTCTCAAATCCAGGCTGATGAATCTGACCTAAATAATGCTGACATGACAAACAGCAATGCGTGGGAAAAAAAATCAGTTGATTGGTTGCAGGGACACAAGGGTCTCACAGAGTCTAATAACTGTGCAAGACTCAGTATAAGGATTGTCATTGACACACACACTGTCCAGTAACGGGATAGGGGTCAGTATAAGGATCACACATCTCATCATCAAAACTCACAGACCAATAAATTCAAACAAAAACACATCCCGCAACACTGCCTGGAGAAATATGATTCTGTTGTAGGTACAGGCTGTACCTCTTTCATCTGGCAGTCTCAATGCTGGGCCTTTGCTGGATCAGACAATTTGCCAAACCACGAAAGATCATGTGTCAGAGTCTGCTTTGTGTTCAGTGGCTGCTAGTGTACACCCCAGGGGTGTGACCAGTTAGAGAGGCAAGAAGCCTCAAGAGGGTCTCCTCCACATCCTATCACTGACATTGCCTATCAGTTATTTTGTTTGTCAGCATGGAATAATTTTTATTCTTCTTGAAGTTGGAACCAGGAATACATTTACACAACATTCTCTATGTTATCTGAACTATGAACATTGATCTTATTTACAGATTCTGAAAATAAATCAGGCATACTGCAGGTTCTTCTGTGAAGGGTGCTAGACCACAAAGGGGACCAGACCAGAATTAGGGTTGGATTAGGGAGGTGTAATTTATAATCCAAAGGTTGGATTCATGATCTGGAGACACGAGTAAAAGTTTCATTATGGCAACTGGGGAATTTAAAATTAATATATTAAACAAATCTCCAATAAAAAGCTGGTATCAGTAATTGTGATTAGGAAATCATGATTTAAAAAAAAAATCCAGTAGGATGGGGGCCAACATTTATTGCCCATTCCTAATTGCCCTGGGTGAAGCTCCAAGTAATGAGACGAAGGGACTTCAGAGATATCTCCATCCTCAATGATATGGATGCTCAGCAAATTAACGCTCAAGTCAAGGCTGAAACAATGCCGAGTTCTCTGAAAGAATTAAAATACATATATACATCCTAATATACAATTCACTCCCACAACATACACATGCAAACATATTCATCTCCAATGTGATGCACACAGCTAGATATTCATATATGCACATTTAGGAGTGGATAATGAATGGCTACCTTGCCAGCTTATATCCCATGAATGGGATAAATACAAAAAGCGGACCTACTTTCCAAAACACAGACACATATGCACATATCACACACAGACATACCCCAAAAAATTACACACACATAAATTTCACATGCATGAAACATAGGCTGACACCTCATCTTCCTCTGAAATGGCCAAACAAGCCACTTAGTTGTATGAAACCAATAAGACAGAGTGTCTGCAGAAGGATCATTGCTAACAAACATGCAAATACACATGGTTTGATAGCAGAACAGGCTGCCAGCTGAAGGAAAACATACATCTCAACACACAACATGCACAGAACATCATGTATTTTGACATGCAATGGCCCTCTGAAATGGCTAGCAAGTTATTCAGTTATTTCAAACTGATAGCAGAACAAAGTGTCAGTGTAAAGACGTCAATAACACACATACTCTGTTCTATATCGTGTCTAATGTCTCTGAACTACTGGTGATGTGCTGCTCTGGCTGGGATGTTAAGTCCCACAGGCGTATTTACTGAGCTTCATTTAATTACCTTGCGTGGTTCCACCTGGTCTCTGTTAGTCTGGTTACTAGCTAGAATTTTAAACTTTGACACCCAGGCTTCATAGTCCAACTTCACTCCAACCACTGAAAAAAATACACCGAATAAAAGAATAGTGAATTAGGCACTCGCGCTGCCAAATTGGAAACTCTTGAGTTTCAGGATTGTAAGTGGATTGTAAGTGGATACGCTAGTGTATGGAACAAATTGTCCTACCTGCAGGTTTCAGGGATTTTCCATAGATGCGAAGGTCCACAGCAGCACTCACCAGAATCCCGATACTGTTGTTTATGAGGTCCATGTTAATCATACTATTTGCTGAGGATCAATGAGAATATAAAGTTAGAACTTGTCCATGTTATAATTTAATTTTATAGCATCAGTTCAGAAAACAGAAACATGCTTTACAAATGCATTAGCAACTCGTACAGAAACTACAAAAAAACTATTTAATAAATCCAAATGTGTATAAAGAGAATCAAGATGCCTTGGCTCCCAAAATACTGCCATTTTTAAGAATGAAGTAACATACACAATTCAAAGGAGGTGTGATGACAACTCGTGACACACAGAGACACACATCCACATCACACACGCAGACACATCTAAATCACATGCAGAAACACATCTGCATCATATACAGGAACACATTCATATCAACCATACAGAAGCCAAAGTCCAGCTGCACAAGATAGGAGCAGAAAGAGAATGAGAACAGTAATGATACGAGATACAGTAGTGAGGGCTACAGACAGGCATTTCTATAGCCTGAGAAGTGTCTCCAGGATGTGCCCCCCCTGGGGCCAGTTTAAAGGATATCACTGAATGATTGTGGTACAGTCTGAAGGCAGAGGGCAAATAGTCAGAGATTGTGGTTCACATTGAGCATAATAGAACACAGGATCTCAAAGGTTGTAATCTCTGGATTACTCCTGGATATAGTTAATGGGGAGAAGATGCTTCTACTAGTAGACTAGGATCCGAGGGCACATTGTTAGAGTGAAGGGTCTATCCTTTAGAACTGAGAGGAAGAGGAATGTGTTGAGCCAGAGGGTGGTTAATTTGCGGAACCCACTGCCATTGAGAGCTGTGGAGGCCAAGTCATTGTGTGTATTTAAGACATAGGTAGGTTCTTGATTGGTAAGGGTAACTGGAAAACAAGAAAAGGGTTTGAATCACAATTGAATGGCGGAGCAGACTCAATGGGCCAAATGGCTTAATTCTGCTCCTATGACTCATGGTCCTATGGAATAGATAAGGGAACTAATGGATGCAGTATATTTTGAAGATCAGAAGGTTTTGCAAAGAAGGTCTAATTTTCTGATGGTATAAGGGCTATGGGATACAGATTTAAGGTCAAGATGCTGTTGCGAAGATCCTTTTCATGTAGTAATTTGTAATGACATGGAACTTGTTGCCAACAGGGGTGACGCAAACAGAAACAATCAACGATTTTTAAAGGAAAATTGGGTGGATACAGGAAACAAACTTGCAGAGCTACAAGGACTGAGCAGGCAAATGGAAAGAACTAGATTGCACCATGGCAAGGTGGCATGGAAATGATGGGCCAGGTGGCCTCCTTCTAGGGTTAGGGTTAGGACCAGGACCCAGTATTAAGCTGTTGCAGTCAGTGCATGTTGGATCATCAATGCATATTTTCCATCTTCTTGGACCCTGTTTTAAAGTTACCAACCAGGGCCTTCTGTTGTTTATCTCACGACGTTGCACTAAAAACCTGTGGGAACTTACATTTATGCATTAACAATGAGACAATATTGAAGTCTCTGTATGTGTCTTGCTGAGATTCTATGGAAATAGCTATTCATTTAACATTGAAAGCCCAAGGAGCCATCATTTAATCTGATTTTACCAGGTCTGACACAAACCATCTATCTATGTTTCATTGAGTCGTCTGTGACTCTTAATATCAGGCAACAGTGGCACAGTGGTTAGCACTGCTGCCTCACAGCGCCAGAGACCCGGGTTCAATTCCTGCCTCAGGCAACTGCCTGTGTGGAGTTTGCACATTCTCCCCGTGTCTGCGTTGGTTTCCTCCGGGTGCTCCGGTTTCCTCCCACAGTCCAAAAAAAATGTGCAGATTAGGTGAATTGGCCATGCTAAATTGCTCGTAGCGTTAGGTGAAGGGGTAAAATAAAATGTAGAGGAATGGGTCTGGGTGGATTGCTCTTTGGAGGGTCGCTCTTCGGAGGTTCGGTGTGGACCTGTTGGGCCGAAGGGCCTGTTTCCACACTATAAGAAATCTAATCTAATATGTCAGGCTAAGATATTGAGGGCCTTTCAATTACGCTGTCACATTGAGACCTGGTAGTATCTCAATTGGATGGTATACAGAGTAAAACATAATTGACAAGAATGTGAAACTCAGTATGCTGAACCCTCAAGTCACTCACTATGTTTGAGTAGCTTCAAGGATAGCGTTTGCAAGTAACTAACACGAGATATGCTTCGTTTAGAACACAATGCAAATACACAGGATACATACGTTCCCTATATGGTGCATGGAAAAGGAAACCACTGTTATCCAGACTTCTCCTGTAGTAGCTTGCACTGAAGGGCTCGGGGTCTTCATTCCACTCTTCTGCCGCTCTGTAAATACATATTGATCACTAAGTGGTCAACAACTGATAGTGGCAATATACTTAACATCCCCAACCTCTCCTGAAATATGTTTCACAGGCAATTTGTGGATATTAAATCATTTACTAACTGGAAGTCTGATTTGGAAATCTCTGTTAATAGTCCCTGAATAGCTTATTAACAGCTAACTGTAAATATTTCGTTGGTAGTTAAGCCTTGAATCTTCAAGCAATGTTCAGGCAAAAGTAGCTCATGTAGATCATTATTTTTTAAAACATTTAGTAGATTAAGAGAGAATAGTTAGAAAAGATGTTACAGTTGACCATGCAGCATTGGAAATGACAAGAGCAAACCCAGTCCTGTTTACTCAGCAATGTTCTCCTACTAACATCTACGTACAGACTAATCAAGCAACAGTCTGATATAGTCATTCTCATAGAATCATACCTTACAGATAATGTCCCAGACACCAACATCTTCATCCCTTCATCAACATGTTCTGTCCTACTGGCAGGATATACCCACCAAGGTAGAGGCATAGTGGGATACACTTGGGAGGGAGTTCCTCTGGGGGTGCTCCATGTTAACCCCTATGAGGTCTCATAGGATCAGGTCAGATGTGGACAAGGAAACATACTTATTACTACTTACCACATCCTTTCCCTCAACAGGAGGAAACAGAGTGAAAAAAACACAGAACGTACTCTGGGTGATGTCCTGAATATTCATCATCAGAAGTGCATTGGTAACACCCATACTGATCGAGCTGGCCAAGTCCTAAGGGAATTATCTGCTACACTAGGCCTGTGGCAGATGGTAAGAGAATTAAATGGGAAAATCCTACTTTGCCTCATCTTCACAAATTGACCTGTCTGAGATGCATCTATCCAAAGTATCCAAAACAGTATTGGTGGCATTGATTGCTGCACATTCTCATCAAAACATTAAGCATACCCTCCATCGTGTAATGTGATACTACCACTGTGCTGATTCAGATAGATTCTGAACAGATCTTGCAACTCATGATAAGCTGTGGGCCACAACAACAATTCCTCTAGGCTGTGTGGCTGAGCATGCAGCTGTAATGATATTCTGTGCACAGTGATTGTGTTGGCACACTGAATGCAGCATTGATTTACGGTTCCAGAAGAGGACCACAGCTGGTAAGGAAGTCAGAAGGAATGTTGCCTGTGAACATAGAAAATGGGAGGAGTAGGCCATTCAGCCCTTCGAGACTGCTCTGGCATTCAATATGATTATGGAATTATAGAACCCCTGCCATGTGGAAAGAAGCCATTTTGCCCATCGAATCTGCACCAAGCCTCTAAAGAATGTCCCACTCAGATCCAGCCCCCAACCTTATCCTTGCAGCCCCGCATTTAGCATGGTCAATTCACCTAACCTGCACATCTTTGGACTGTGCGAGGAAACTGGAGTACCTGGAGGAAACACACATAGACAGTCGCCTAAGGTTGGAACCAAATCCAGGTCCCTGGTGCTGTGAGGCAGCAGTGTTAACCACGGAGCCACTAACTCAGTCTCCTGTTTCTGCTTTATCCCTATACCCTTTGATCTCTTTAGGCAAAAACCTATATCCAACTGCTTCTTGAAGTCATATAATATTTTAGATTTGACTGCTTCTGTGTCGGAGAATTCCTTCACTACTCTCTGAGTGAAGAAATTTCTCCTCACCTTAGTCCTAAATGACCAACCCTGTATCCTTGGACTGTAAACCCGGGTTCAGAATTCCCTGGTCATTGGGAACATCATTCCTGTGTTATCCTGTCAAGTCCTGTTAGAGTTTTATAGGTTTCTGAGATCTTCCCTCATTCTTCAAAACTCCAGTCACTCCTCATATGTCAGTCTTACAATCCAAGGCATCTGTCTGGTAAACCTTCGCTGCGCTCTCTCTATAGCCAGAACATCCTTCTTCGGATAAAGAGACCTAAACTACTCTGCAGTACTCCAGGTGTGGTCTCAACATGGCCTTGTTTAACTGCAGCAAGACATCCCTGCTCTAACAGCAGCATCAGGCATATCTAAAAATGAAGTGCCAACCTGGTGAAGCTGCCAAATATGACATACTTGTAAAGAGAACACAGAAGAGAGAAAAGAACAATACAGCATAGGAACAGGCCCTTCGGCCCTGCAAACCTGTGCCAACATGTTTTGCCCTTCCATACTAAAACTGTCTTCACTTACAGGATCCATACCTTTCTATTCCCTTCCTATTCAAGTATTGTCCAGAATGCTGCTTTTGTATCTGCTTCCACCACCACCTCTGGCAGCACAAGTTGATGGCACTCACCACCCTTTGTGTGGAAAAACTTGCCTTGCACATCTCTGTTAAACTGCCCCCTCGTTGAACCTGTGTCCCCTATGATGTGGAGGTGCCAATGTTGGACTGGGGTAGACAAAGTTAAAATTCACACAACGCCCAGTTGATAGTTCAACAGGTTTATTTGAAAATACAAGCTTTTGGAGCACTGCTCCTTTGTCAGGTAACTTGTAGGCAGGATCATAGTAAAAGATCGTAGTGTCATACAACTGATGCAAAGTATTAAACATACCTAGATTGCTATTAAGTCTTTAATCACTTAGAATGGGAATGCAGGTTTGATTGGTTAATACGTAAATCCCAGAATGTCTTTCAAGTCACAGTCCCAAGATAACTTAATGTTTTATCAATATCTAAACAAAGGTGACGTCTCAGCTCAGACAATGCATTAAAGGTGTGAGGTCAGAATGTGTCTGTATCTCAACCTTAAGTCAGACTGGTTCTATTTCCAAAGTAGGAATTTATAAAATTTCACATTGAAAGATTACCTACAGATTGCGTGTTTTTTAAACAAAATAGAATGTATCTGCAAATACAAATCTGCAAATGGAAAATCATCCCATAGATATACAAGTGTGCGTGCTTGTGTGTGTGTGTGAGGGAAAAAGAGTGTGTATGTGTGTGCATGCTTGAGAGAGACTGAAATATGGCCACCCAGCCCTGACTTCATTACAGTCTTGGTCCAAATATTGATAAAAAGAGTGAATTCCAGAAGTGAGGTGAAAGTGACTGCCCTTGACATCAAGGTCACATTTCATTGAGTATGGCATTAATGAGCTCATATCTCTTGAATGAATGCAAAAAAAAAATGAAGGGGACATTACATTGTTCAGTGGATGGTGGGATCAAGGAAATGACTAAGTGAACACAACTCATTCAAAACCAGCACTTAAGCCTGTATCATCTCTTTGCTCCAGAATTCCAAAACTAAGCCCACTTTCCTTTTCCATCCTTCAGTGCTCCTTTAAATGATGTAATGTTAACTGGATCAATATATTACCAAAGCAAAGCATTCCACATTCCAACAGTAATTCATATGTAAATATTTTTTACCTCCTTCCCTCACTCTCTGACTGACGATTAGAAATTGAACAGACTCAGCACTGAATCTCCAAGCCAGGGTAGAGTATTTTAATTCGAAGAACAGTGCAACTTCAAGAGGCAGTATAACTGGGAGGGACAGTGTGCTGTAACTCCAAGGGGACAGTAAAATTTTCAAGGAGAGTAAGCTGTAACTCCAAGGGACAGTGAAATACTAAAGGACAGTGTACTACAATTCCAAGGGACAGTAAAATTCTGAGGGACTGTGTGCTGCAACTCCAAGAATTATACAGTACCTTCAAGAAGGACTGGAATGCCATTGGCCAGTTTAATGCAATACCAGTGAAACACCTAATAGTCCACCACTTTAATTCTGAGAGGTACAATTATTCCAAGAGACAGTATAATCCTCAGATACCTATGAACTATAACATTGAGGCATAGGTGCAAGTCCAAAGGGCAGCATAACAGAGCAGCTTGACTGCAAGAGGCATTTTTCATTGGTAATGAAGGACAGTGTCTCTCTATGGGATAGTCTCCTACTGTTGGTATCTGTGAGGGACAAAATGCTTTTAACTCCAAATGTTTCCCCTTTAGAATCTCGTTTCTGCTTTTTAAGTTTTTTGCCCATATATTGCTTTGGACTCCATACCATTTACACAATAACAAGCCCGCTTTAAGAGGAAATGGATACTTACTTGGCTGGAAAAACTCTCGTAATTCCTCCATCGGTGGCCACAAAAACTGCCAGGAGACCTAGCCTAAAATCAGGAAAAGGGACCGAGAGACACAAAAACCAGGAGTGGAAGCAATAGGGAGAAAGTGAGTTAATAGGGAAAGAGACACAGAAAAGATAATGAGCGTAACAACATGAAGCAGAGAGAAAGAAAGACAGAAAGATAAAAAATTTGGTGCAATAAAATGAAGAGGCAGATAGAAAATCAGGGAGTGAAACACAACATATGCAGAACATGTGAGATATGAAAATAGAGAATAAGACACACATATTGAAAAGAAAACAAGATAACAGAGAGAAAGACCCAGGAGGAGGGGGCAATTGAGAAAGAGAGAGAAGGGGAATGAAAACAAATCAAGTTAGTGCTCAATTCAACAACTTTACATTCATCACTGGATTCTCAGTTCCAAAATTCCTATTAAATTTTCCTGTATGTGCCTCACTGGAGTCCCCTTCTACCAAATGATTTTAAATCACTATTTCCCTGGTCTAAAATGTATACAAAGTGAGCTCACATCACTGAAAATATAAATTCTTGTTTATTTGTTGGGTTAAAAACACAGAAAAAACAAAATTATCCCTGTTGACTGCCTAAGCAAGTTCAATCAAAGATTAAGATAATTACTTTCTGAAGAATTGATTGTTGTAATGATGAGGACCGAAGTCTGACAAATTCCATCCTATATTAGTTCAGAGCACAATTGATATAATTCAAAAAATCTCCTTGGTCCAATACATCAGCAATCTGCTGTAACTGAGATTCAGATATGGCATTGTCTGTGCTGCAGTTGCAGAGGGAGGAGAAAAAAAGTCTCCTTGGCATATTTTACTATGTTGAAGGTGTTGTATAATTGGAGTTTTGTTTTGTTCTGTAATTTTGACAACTTGACACCTACAAGTACAGAAAACATATTGGGAACTTTCTATAAACTGACAAACAGCCAAGTAATCAAGGAATTTAAACAAAGCATTTTTACTCCAGTCCTCTTGTCTCCTGTTGCTGTTACTATTGGACTGACTATCACACATTGGAACCCTGTTACTCTCACCTCTGCTGTGGCAATGACTGAATGATTACTGTCAACTGCTTCAATAATCCGAGCAGATCCAGGAACTTACGTGTGCAAGTCGTGATTCCTCCAAACTTTCTCCACTAGTTTGGCAGTAACCCCTGAATCCAGGATCAGATTATAGATCAGACTTGAATCACCTAGAAAAACATGGAGACAAGGTGACTGCTAGTGCGACATTGCTGGACTTGGCCTTGATGGAATTTTCACGGACGTTATGAAGTCCTCAGCCTCTCACATTAACTCATCATTGATCAAATTATAACTTTATGCCTACAAAATGATCAGGAACAGCAACACTAATTACTATGAGTTTATACAAGGAGAGCCCAGGCCTTGCTTTGAATATATTGTGCAGCTGACAAATTTATATGCAGTAACTTCACTGAATAGAGATCCACCAACAGGCGAAACTTGGTGAATGCAGGCAAGGTGAAATTAGATCCTAAATTGGTGAGATCAGATTTATAATTCCACCGCGGATGTCTTTTTTTTCCAAACATTTTACAAAATAGAACCCTTACACTGTGGAAGCAGGCCATTTGGCCCATCAAGTCCACACTGACCCTCCGAAGAGCATATCACCCAGACTTGCCCCCCTACTCTAACCCTGTAACCCTGCATTTCCCATGGCCAATCCACCTAGACTGCACTTCCGAATAGTCAATCCACACACGGGAAAAGTTATCATGAGTTTCAAATGAAGATCAGTGTAAAATGAATCTGACCCACACAAAGTATTCAAGAGGAAATACAGTAATAGTTAAGCAGTAAGTTTACAGAGACACTGGTGAGTTATATTGATCAGTGAGATTACAATTAGGATTATGATTATGGTTAACCAGTGAAATGGGAAGACAGTGGTATTCCAGTCACTATACATACATCTTTAGAACAAACCTTTTCTTCCTGTAGTCATCAAGAGCACAAAGTCAGATACTGCAGTAACACAGCACAATAGAAGTTATTTATGGTGGAGGTATCTGTAGTTATCTGTCCAGATTGTTGACAGCACATATCAACTGATTATTTGGCTCTGAGGAAGTGTGGGGAACTGGGGACATTTCAATCAGAGCAGCCAATCTCTTGCATGTGTTGAGATGTTTAGGCTAGATGAGCATGGCATCTCTAAATAAAACTCAGTGCATTTACTGTTGTACCACTTTGTATTCCACATGGACAAAGGATGTATTATAAGACATGATTTGATGTTTGAACAAAGCAGTAAATAGTAGAACTCCTTGAACAACTGCAAGAGCTGATATTAATAGGGATGTCCACAATAACGATGAGGATTTAATGTCAGGATGTTAATAACAGGGTGTGTGCTCCCAGCAAGCACTGCTTCACAATTTCACTATCTAGATGAAGATAAGGAAAAGCTAAGCGACACAGAAGGTCAGGTATGCTTGGAGTACGTACCTAACCCCATTGGTTATCCTTCCATGATCTTTAAGATTTGAGAATAACCTGGACAGTCACCTTTTGGGAAAGCTACGTGGTGGAGGAAGTGATGGAGGCTGGTACAATTGCAACATTTAAAAGGCATTTGGATGGGTATATGAATAGGAAGGGTTTGGAGGGATGTAGGCCAGGTACTGGCAGGTGGAACTAGATTGGGTTGGGATATCTGGTAGGCAAGGACGGGTTGGACCGAAGGGTCTGTTTCCATGCTGTACATCTCTATGACTCTTTTCACATTCTTGCTCTTCTATTCTCTATCTCCAGAAACCCACATATCCTTTTGCACCTTTGTACCTTTGGGTGGTTGTAAAATATCCCATTCTAACTATTTCAAAGAAGAAGGGGGTTTCTCCTGGCCACTGTTTATCATTAGAAAAACACCTGGCTGCATAGATGCTAGTGGGAGCTTGTTGTTTCCCACATCATTCATTTCAAATGTATTTGATTGGCCGTAAATCACTTTAGAGCCTGTGGTCATGAAAGATGCTATATAAATGCAGGATTTGTTTTTCTTCCTTTCACTGTTCCTGCACTTTATTTTGAGCCTTACTATTTGTGGTGAGCTTCTTTTCATTGGTCTTTTCAGAATTCTCTGCTTGAACTGGTTTGGACTAATATGATACCTCACTGTGCTGGGGCCTCATTGATTGTGAAATACCACTGAGACCTGGCTAGGGCATGATTCATGAAGGCAATAGTGTGTTATTGGGATAGTAAAGGGTCCCGTTCAGATTTAATTTAGATCTCATAATTAAAGTTACAGTGAACCCAAAAAAATCTTACAAATTACCTGGTTCAACTTTGAATGCTTAGATCATAGAAGGGAGGCAGTTAAACACAGACACATCAGGATCTTTGGACTCTCTATAGCTCAGTTTACCAATCGAGTCAGTGAGATTCCAGATCAGCTGTGATACGAAAATTCAGGAGATGGGGCTAAATGAGTGAACACTGTATGAAGTCTAACAAAGATAGAGTTAAATAATTTTATTTTGTTTAGAATGCATAACATATTGACAGCTGTAGTTTGTGCAATTTATTGAGTTTTTATTTTGGGAGATTAAGCTCATGTGGATGAAAGATAGAACTGCCCTGTCTACGATAAGAATAATCAGTGCTTCTGGAGTGCACAATATTTACTTTATGACACCACGATCAGTACAAAACGATCATTTATTTCATTAACACAGGACACTAACAAATGGCAAAAGGATTCTGAATTAAGAAAAGGTGGGGTAAAGCACTTTGGGTTAACAAAGTACAAGAGGTGTCAGGTTTAGCCAATCAGTTGAATACTCCATAGAGGGAGATAATTATTAGAAATTTATCATAGACAACGCCGAGCAGGTATTGGCCTATTTGGTGAACAATATACGCATCTACCAGCAATGTACGCTCCTTCTTTATTATGTTGTACTAATACTATTATGTTGATTTTCAAGTGCAAGGGCCACCTTACAATAATGTTCACATCACTGAGCCTTGCTCTGAGTGAAAAGGACATGAATGCCACTGACACGTTCTCCTGATTACTTGGCCTGCTAAAGTTATAAGCCAATTATCTGGACCTCAGAAAAATGTGGGCAAATATGGTATTTAAAACATCACAGGAGTATTCTGGTGCAGAAGCGGCCTTTATGACCATCCTGTCAGCGCCTGCTCTACAAATGAACACCATTACCTAGTGCCAATCTCATGCTTTTTCCCTATACCGTTGCACATTATTTCTATATAAACAATCATCCAATGCCTCAGTTGAATCTGCCTCCATCTCACTTCCAGGCAGTGCACTGCATACACTAATTATTAGCTGGTAAAACATGGATTTTGCACCTCACATTTGCTTCTTTTGCAAATAACTTTAGACCTGTAGTTCTGGTTCTCAATCCTTTTATGAGTGGGAACAGTTTCTTCCAATCTACTCTATCAAACTCACTCACACTTTTCAAATGCACAATTTATGAAACTGGGGAAAAGTATGTCTGAGCTGCTGTCTGCGATTAGTTTGCATTCAAAGCCAGTATTGTTTGGCATAATCCTCAACTGAAAGAGAAACCACGACATCAGGTTCTGGATAAGTGGTGTGGTAACTTTGAAATCCTGGCTGGGAAATCAAATCGTGACCTGAGTTTACTTGGGAAATGAAGGCTGATTGAATCTAAAAAGAAAAAACACAAAGAGATCTGACTTCAGGTCAAAGCAAGAAGTCTGTGGAAAGTTGTGTGCGCGTGACAGTTGAAAGGAATGAAACTTGAAGACTGGATTTAGCAGCAGGGATAGTGTAATAAGAGTTACTGTCACCGCTTCAGTTATCCATATCATGAACACCATTTTGACCAAGATAAGAAGTGTGCCATTTTGGTGATTACTTGGATTAGGTAAAGCTGCCACTGAAGGCCAAACACGGATCAAATGACCAAACAAGAAGTAGTGTCAAACTCTACCTGAGGAAGATAGGGTTGTGATTTTCTTTTGGCTGTACACGCTAAAGATTTTAAATGGACTGCCAGTAAATCTGTGAAATCTACCTTTGTTGTATCAATTATTTAAAGTAATTTATAGTTTTGACTGAACACAATTTACATGTTACTTCATTCTTAATTCTTTTTTGATTGTTAAAGTTAAAACTGTGAAATCTTTTCTCTTGTTTTCTTCCATTTGTTGTTTGATAAGTTTGGTTTTTTTACCCAAACAATTCCACCAAACAATTTTGACATCATTCAATGTTTGACAACACTCATTTTCGATAATCCATGCTCCAAAGCGATCGTCTAGTCATTATTTGACAGTTAACAGTGATCCATTTAAATCACCAACCCTGAAATGAAAACACACTGCTCAAACAACAATTGTAAGACTTGTCAGCAATGTTTGACTGAAATTATTCAGAATCTATTTACAAGCAACTAAGCTGAAATAAGCAAACAAAAGCAATTCCTCAGCCAAAAAACACTGGCTAGACATTACAAAGAGTGTTAGCCACTTTTCTAAATCTCAACCGCATACAGATGGATAAACACTGCAGCAATTATCATACTGCTATTATTGTTAGCTATATTACTTTAGATGATTATAATAATTTATTACAGTTGATATGGTACTATTGTAATTTTTTAAATTCATTCATGTAATGGTGAGCATCACTACCAGGCAAGCTTTTATTGCTCATCATTAACTGCATTGGAGGTAGTGGTGGTTACCCATCTTCTTGAGCTGCTGTGTGCCCTGGTTACTAGATGCACCCACAGTGCTGTTAGGGAGGGACTTCCAGAATTTTGACCCTGTGGCATTGGAGAAATGGCGATTCAAGTCAGATAGTGTATGACATGAAGGGGAACGTGTCTGTGATGGTGTTCCCATGGATGTGGGAGTTCAAAACTAGGGGCATATTTTTTAAAAAGTGGGCGGCACGGTGGCACAGTGGTTAGCACTGCTTCCTCACAGCACCAGAGACCCGGGTTCAATTCCTGCCTCAGGCGACTGACTGTGTGGAGTTTGCACATTCTCCCCGTGTCTGCATGGGTTTCCTCCGGGTGCTCAGGTTTCCTCCCACAGTCCAAAAATGTGCAGGTTAGGTGAATTGGCCATGCTAAATTGCCCGTAGTGTTAGGTGCAGGGGTAAACGTAGGGAATTGGGTCTGGGTGGGTGTGCTTCAGTGGGTTGGTGTGGACTTGTTGGGCCGAAGGGCCGTTTCCACACTGTAGGTAATCTAATCTAATCTAATCTGCTGACCCTGTCCTTTTAGGTGGTAGAGATCATGGGTTGGAAGATCGAAGTAGCCTTAGGAAGTTGGTGAGTTGCTGGCTTGTATTTTCTATTTTTTAATTTTAAACGTAATTTCACTGCACTTTCTCCCAGTGTTGCTGCATTCACATTGTTTTTTATCATCTCCCCCATCATCATGGCAAAGTGTCTCTTGCTTTTTCTCGCAGAGTTGGTGACTCTATGGGCACAAGCCCTGGAGAATGATCAGAAGGCAGGGTAACCTACCAGTTGAAATGGAAAGGGTGAGGGACACTTCTGTGAAAAAGTTTGGAAAATATGTGATAGGATTTGTTTATTTTTGTTTATATCATAATCTATAGGAAGCTGCATTTGGATGCCTATATGCATGCTTACACAAATTAAAGAAGCTGTGATTACTTTTGACTCCAGAATTATAATTGCTTGTAATCAGGACTCGTTCCAAATTAAACCTCAAAATAAATTTGATTTCAAATGAAGCATTGTTACATTTGGAGTGGCATCAAACACAGTAATCGATGTCAAAACTTTCTGGTAGGGAGGTTACTCGTCTCCATGGAGATCATAACAACATGCTGACACATTACTTAAAAATGATATCCTAAATTCCACATCTTGTTCAATGCTTGTTCAAGATTTTACTGAAATTTTAAATATCAGAAAATATCCCATCCACATATTTAGCATCAGTACCTTAAAAAATTTTCCCTTTAAAATCTAGACTTGACTCTCCATAAGAAAATTCTCTTCATGAGAATTTTTACGATGTTTTCATCCAATCTTTATTTAAAAACCAGTGAAACACAGTACAGTAGATCCCTGCAGGCAATAGCAAGCCTGCATCTTTTACAACATCTAAATAATGTCATAACTGAACCAGAAAATGAAGCTTCCATGAGCTGACAGGTAGTTGAGGGGTCCTGCCCCTGGAGACTGTTGCTGTACTCACAGTTCTTGTAGTCAGGAGTGTTCTTATCCATCAGACTGATAAAATTGAATAACAACTCTGTGTTGTTGTCTGACTTGACAAGATCCTTGCAGTATTCCCTAGGAGGAAATCCAAGTGTAAACACATTCCATGAGGGTAAAGTGGACACTGGGTGAAAGAGACAGTGACAAGCCCTTATCCTCAAACCCCTAGGGTGTCACTCCTGTACGAGGATGGGACAGTAACATGAAAAGGAATCATGCTGCAGGAAGATCCCTATCCTTTAACACACAGACAGCCGGGAGTTATACTGCCACAGATGAGTGCCATGCAGTGGTAGGAGCCTTCAGACAAGGGCCATCACAGCCTGGAAGCTCATGCATTATCAGTGATTTCATAATGGGAAGAGACTATGCCAGAGCAGAGAAATAGATATTCATTACAAAGGCAGACATAGCAGGTGCAATCAGAGGCCGCAGCTCAGGTTGGTGTGGGGCTGGTTGGAGGATGATGGTGGTAAGGAGGAGTATTGACTGATTCACGTCAGATTTGGGCAGCAGGGTGATGTATATGGCACAATGAGCATACAGCATGAAGCAAATGGGCAAGCGCACACACACACACAGCTACCTGGGAGCAATGAATACATGTCCCACGGTCTCAAAGGAGCTGGGTAACAAGGATTCAAAATCTGCAATAAAAAGGAACATTATCTGGGAACTACTGGCGAGGGGGAGGTGCAGCTCACACCTGCAGCGTCTCAGACATGTTATCATTAGCACAGGAGCGGAGAAGAAACTACACAACTCTTAAAAATGAGAAGATCAAGAGGTTGATCTGCAGGGTCGAAGCACATCTCAGGAGAGTAGTTGTAGCCACTATGTTGCCCAAAAACAGACAATTTTTACATTCTGGAACATGGAAAGTCCAAAATACTAGCCAATAAAAGAGGTAATTCTTTTTTTAAGACTAGAAATACTTGAAATAGTTGATTACCAATTGCATTTTTTCAACATCTTCCACTGCACCGATTATAGTCAGTAACTGAACGTCACTCATAAGGCACCAACATGGCCAAACTCTTTAAATTACATGGAGACAATCAAACTCTGTTTTGAAAGGATGGAGCATAGGGTCCAATTACAGGCTAATAGGGAGGAAGTGGATAGGTGGGGTCCAAACAGCACCGATATCTCTTCAGTATCATTGAGGAGGGGTGGGTTAGTTAGTGAGGAAGGAAGTGAGAGAAAGGAAGAAAAAGAGGGGAGAAACAGAGAAAGCAGGACATTAAAGTTGGATACAATAGGAAGCAGATATCTAGAGGAAGATATTCAGAGCAATGCAAAGGAAATTTGTAAGCCATTGTGGACATAACAAGACATTGCATCAATAGGGTTAGATAGGGAATTTGAGAAGGGGTCAGACGGGCAGGTAAATGGGCAAGCAGGCTGGGTACAGTGGGGGATAGGCACTGAACAAAGAGGGTGGGGGGGAGGGGACCAATATTCAGATACTTGCCCTTGTTGTTGTTTTGGACTGTGTGAATCCATCATAGAGAGAGAAAGCAGAAAAAAAGGGGTTGGGTAGGAAGGGGGTCACAAACAATATTTTATTCAATTACTATTTGAATAAAAATATTGTGTATAAATATACTGAGAATATTGCAACTGACAAAATAAAAATATATCAAAAGAGCAAACAAACAGTTGCAAACATCTAGACCGATAGCTCTAGGTGCTCTGCACACGAGGCTAGCATGCGATAGCCAGGGGCAAATGATTCTAAAGCTTCAGCAAACAGAACAAGGCAAGTCCAAATAATCCGGAAATTAAAAAGAAAAACCAAAGAAAACAAAACAACAGAATCAAACAAAAATGCAAGAAAGAAACTGAAATCCAAGTAGAACATAGTGAAAAGCATGCACATTTTCACAGTCTCTGCGTGGTTTGCTGCTTCAGAATCATCGTATATTCCAGAAGAAAGCAAGGAAAGGAAAGCTCGACTTTTGCTTCATAGCCAGCTAGATCATTTATTAATTTTATTTTGACTTTGCAGGTTTATTTTGCTGAACAAAATATAGAGTTTCACCAATTTCAGAAAGGTGACTGTGGTGTAATTGGTTAAACTCTGATTCTGATTAGGGAAACTTGCTTTCTGTCAGTGCAGTAAAGTTTTCCACAGCCAAGTGACAGCTGGGGTATCTGCAGCTTCAAGGTCAAACGAGAGGATAGATTGGACAACAGGTACTTACACTGAGCTTGAAGGATTTGGTCATCCAACTTTGCTTGGATATAATATCTGCTGTATGGTGGCAACACCAAGGCCAAGCTGCAAAGGGAATGAAGAGGCAATATCACATGTGAAACTGGTCTAAGCAATTTCTGTTTGTTTCACTGGAGATCTGGGATTAACATGTGAGGAGAATTTAGCAATTTCTAAAGTATTTCACAATGTTCAGGCATAACAAATGTCCTTACTAACAATACTAGTGCTGGTATGTGGCACCCCAGTCAACCCAGATAATCAAGGATCCAGATTGTTGTACAAGACAATTGGCCTGTCTGAGAATTATCTGTTGCGTGTGTCTGCTGTCTGCTCCAGTCTATAGTTAGACTATGTAATTTAAACCATCTAGCTTCTGTCTTATAGGAGATACACATGTTTTGCATCAATGAATGTAGTTAACTGGTCTTACTCTACTGTAATGTGCTATTTTACGAATACACAGTAAACCTTTAGTGTTATTCAAGATCGTGACTCTTCTTCTGAGGCTTCCATGTAGTCATCCATCACCAAATTATATTACTAAACCTTTAGAAGAGGGATCACTGGCAGCATTTTTATTCCAAAGAAGCAACAGCAGAACTAGATGTTAGCTAAGAACATCTCTTACAATACAGACCATCTTCTAAACTTTCTCATGTGGGACAATGCCATTAAGTAAAATATTTATGTAATAAGGAATTGTGTCAACATTTTGGATTAAAGTTATATATCTCTGTTAACTTAAAGTTATTTTAATTTAAGTAATATTTTCGGAGAAGCCTCTAGAAGCTCTGCAAACAGACAATAGAAAGAAACAAGGAAATTAAAGTTTTACAAAAGATTGGTCATCCTCAACAAGAGTATTGGGGCTAATTCTAGTGAGTTTGCATACAGAAAAAAGATCAGGATTTTAGAATTGGTTCCAGAGGGAGATCTATTGGCATGGTGCTTAGACTCATTTTGAAAAAAGGGGGCGGCACAGTGGCTCAGTGGTTAGCACTGCTGCCTCACAACACCAGGGTCCCAGGTTTAATTCCAGCCTTGGGTGACTGTCTGTCTGGAGTTTGCACATTCTCCCCTTGTTTGCGTGGGTTTCCTCCAGGTGCTCCGGTTTCCTCCCACAGTCCAAAGATGTTCAGGTCAGGTGAATTGGCCATGCTAAATTGCCCATCGTGTTAGGTGCATTAGTCAGAGGGAAATGGACTGGGTGGGATACTCTTTGGAGGGTCAGTGTGGACTGGTTGGGCCGAAGGGCCTGTTTCCACACTGTAGGGAATCTAACCTAATCTAATCTAAGATTGTAGAGCTTGGGTAACCCAGTAAAATTCAGAAAAACAGTAAGTAACATGGAGGGCTGTAGCAGATTTCAGAAGGATGCAAATAGACTGGTAAAATGGAGAGGCAGATAGTAGATGAAATTTAACAGAGAAAAGTAATGAGATGTTTATTGGGAAGAAGAATGAGGAGAAACAATATGAGCTTCCATGGGAACACGTTAAAGGGTTGCAGGAATTTGCAGGTGTACATACACACAGGACTTGTAGCTGACAGGACAATTTGAGAAAGCTGTTAAAAAGGCGTACAGAGTCCTTACTTTTACAAACAGACAGGAGAAAGAAACGAGGAAATTAAAATTAAAGTTTTACAAAGGACTGATCATACCCAACAAGAGTATTGGGGCTAAGTCTAGTGAGTTTGCATACAGAAAAAGATCAGGAGTTTAGAATTGGTTCCAAAGGGAGATCCATTGGCATGGTGCTAATGATGAAATGCTTCAATTGTGTGAAGGACCTGGAAAAGCTTAGTTTGTTCTCTTTATAGCAGAGATGGTAGAGGGGAGATTTAATAGGTGTATTCAATATTATGACGATTTTCCATTGGCAATTCAAGGCAAGATTTCCTAGCAACAGAAAGATCAGTAACCAACCACAATTCACAGATTTAAGGAAATCGGCAAAGAGCAAAATGGTTCTGCGGAGATTCTTTTTACACTGAGAGTTGTTGCAATTGTAACTTTCAAAAGGAAACAGGATAAATATTTGAAGTCAGAATATTGCCAGGGCTATGAGAAAAGAGGTGCATGGTTACTCAGGCAACTCTTACAAATAGCTAGCACAGACATGATGGGCCGAGTGGCCTCCTTCTGTGCTATATGATTTTAATGATGGATAATGCAGAGTTCAGATTACCCTTGCAATGATTTGAAGGATGGACAGTGTTAGACTTAGGTTATCGATGGTGTGAACTCAATGATTGGGTTCAATTTGCCAATTGAGCAGGGATATCATATTGGAAAGACTATGTTGACGGAAGGCATCAAAGTTAACTAAACTGCTGATTATCTTTTTTTCTGTCTTGTACCATCTCACATTATATTTAAATATCCAGTGTAACTCATCCTATTTTCAAAGCAGATGCCTATTGTTCATATGTCTCCAATACAACAGTTTATCCCACTTACCTTTGTTACATAACTCTTAATTAACACCATTTCTCCCACAATCCAATAATGGAAGTTCTGAAGTCTCACACTGACTCTGATATCACATTTATTTGTTTCATTAACAATGAAATATGTCGGGAAAAAGATAAGTATTAAATTGAGAAGTATTACAGACATCTGTGAACAGGCAACCGCTGCAACTTACATCATTGCTTTTGCAAAAGGGGAAGGTTACAGGCAAACTGTGACTGTAATACTACTGTGAATGTGCAATCCCAGCTTGATGTATTATAATCGATTTATTACCTGTAATCAGCACTTTGCACTGGGCTCCATGTGTATGTTCTAGTTACTTCATCAATATATCTCTGCAAAGAGGAAGATAGTGATAGACGTATACTTAAATGTGAGATTTTAACTTGGCAACACATTAGACTTCACACAAGTTATTTGAATCTTTAAGACAATTTCTGACAATAAGCAGAGAGTCACAGAATCATACAGTATAGAAGAGGCCAAAAATAAAGGCTACCTACACTAGTCCCACATTCTCTCAGTAGGCCCATGGCCTTGAATGCTATGATACTTCAAGTGTTCATCCAAGCTGTGAACCAGTCACTGATCCATCCCTTATCATAACATGACATCCCTTCTTTCTCTTAGTATTTTCAGTTCTTTTCACAAGGGAATGCAAAGTTATGGACAGTTATCCCAAAAGTTCTAGTTCACTCCACGTGGCATGTAAAGCTTCACATTCCCCAAGAAATCAATGCTACATTTCCTTAGAATGGAATCTTTAAGCATAAGCTGTCTATCACTGAGGAAATTATCATGTTGTTAACCCAGCTCCTTCCTTCCCCTTGAATACTATTTTTCAGGTGGAGATTTGGTTAAAAATATCAGAATATTGATCATACTGAGTCAACCACCTCATTTAGATATGTTACTGTCAAGCTGTGCATCATAGGGATGGTGAGAAAGAAAGATATGACTTATAAAGCATTTTGTCACAGGTCTCATTAAAACTCAACCCTTCGTACACTTGGGGCTTCAAAGCTATGTGAAATATTCAGCAGTTGTTTACACAGAAAGTGGACTCAACAATCAGCAGTAGCCAACTGATCTAATGCAAAGAGGATACTTGGAGTAAGACCAGTTTCCGAACTGTCTTCTTTTCACAATGGGATTCCAATCATTCTATAGTTCCACCAGGACAGTCTGAAGGAGTTCTGCTTTGCCCGACCCAACCAGGCCCTATCCACCAGCCTCCATTAATAAAAGCAAAATACTATTGGGGAGGCACAGTGGCTCAGTGGTTAGCACTGCTGCCTCACAGCACCAGGGTCCCAGGTTCAATTCCAGCCTTGGGTGACTGTCTGTCTGGAGTTTGCACATTCGCCCCTTGTTTGCGTGGGTTTCCTCCGGGTGCACCAGTTTCCTCCCACAGTCCAAAGACATGCAGGTTAGATGAATTGGCCATGCTAAATTGCCCATAGTGTTAGGTGCATTAGTCAGCGGGAAATGGGACTGAGTGGGTTACTCTTCGGAGGGTCAGTGTGGTCTGGTTGGGCCAAAGGGCCTGTTTCCATACTGTAGAGGATCTAATCTAATCTATAGATGTTGTAATTCTGAAACCTGACAACATCAATGAAGTTGGAGACAGAGTTAACATTCTGAGTCTCTTATTGGGAGGCGTTGGCTTAGTGATATTATTGCTAGACCTATTAATCCAGAGACCATGGGGATGCAAGTTCGAATCCCACTATGACAGATGGTGCAACTTGGATTCAATTTTTAAAAGTCTAGAATTAAGAGTTGAATAATGACCACGAAGCCAGTGTTGACTGTTGGGAAAATTTTCATCGAGTTCACTATATCCTCAGGGAAGGAAACTGCCCTCCTTAACTCATCTGGCCTACATGTAATTCCAGATCAAGAGCAACGTGGTTGACTCTTAACTGCCCTCTGGGCATTAGATGTGAACTGACTTACTCTGGGTGTGTGCCAATCTACTCCTGGTATGAACTGATTGACTTTGGACCCATCTTGTCTTTCTT
Organism: Chiloscyllium plagiosum; assembly: GCF_037043375.1. Taxonomy (NCBI): domain Eukaryota; kingdom Metazoa; phylum Chordata; class Chondrichthyes; order Orectolobiformes; family Hemiscylliidae; genus Chiloscyllium; species Chiloscyllium plagiosum. The sequence goes on along the minus strand of NW_028270152.1, from coordinate 76,431,019 downwards.
GTCCCATTAGCATTCTTTTTGCCTTCCACCAACATCCTTTTTGCTATTTAATCTTTCCTGCCATCTACACTATCTTTACTTCTACTTAAAGCCTCTTAAATCTCAATCTTTTCCCTGTTCTGACAAGAGGTTAATGGCCTGAAATGTTAACTCTATTTTCCCACCATAGATGCGATCAGATTGCTGAATATTTCAAGATTGTTTTACCAAACTGAGCCATAATGTTTGGCGTATTTAAAATTTTCTTATGTACTGCTAGGAAAGAAGAAAGGTTCGTCAGTTCCTACTGAAGGTTAGCATTACCACCGCACAATGCAGCATCAGCCTAGGTTAGCTATTGATTGGACTGTTACTCGGTAAAGCTGATACACAAGGAAGGCGTACATTTTCACTTATTATAGGCTAGTTGGAAAGATGGGCCCAAAAAATAGAGCTCTGTCCATATCTTCGAATTGTTTTTTTTACATAAGTTATAGAGTCATAGAGATGTACAGCATGGAAACAGACCCTTCGGTCCAACCCGCCCATGCCGACCAGATATACCAACCCAATCTAGTCCCACCTGCCAGCACCCGGCCCATATCCCTCCAAACCCTTCCTATTCATATACCCATCCAAATGCCTCTTAAATGTTGCAATTGTACCAACCTCCACCACATCCTCTGGCAGCTCATTCCATACACGTGCCACCCTCTGCGTGAAAATTAATTTCCATAAATACCTAAGACCATTTTATGCATGCTAGGTTTTGGTCTTTGTTTGATTGGATGGGCATTATTCACCATTTTGAAGTTTATCAAGAAGACATGGAATTACAAATTGTTACAGGCGATAATCTATTACCTCATCCAGGGATTTGAGTAGAGTTCGGATGTCACTTGTACCACTCTTCCCATCAATCATGTTCCTCCTTATCTGCATCACCAGTGATGAACAGAGCAAACAAAAAGAAACAACAGCACGTGAAACCGTAATTTCCTCCAAAGTGATGGAATGGGAACACACAGTCAGTACAGGAAATGGCTGTTGATGGCATTAGAATTGTCACATAATGGGATGGATGAATTGTAAATTATTGTCAATTCCAATGTTTAACTGTGATTCACGCAGAATTTTGCCTGATTGTAACATGATGAAAACAATGGTGATTAAAATGGGAAATAACATGTATTTTTCAGAACATATTTGAAGCATGGCGTCATTTGATTGGAAAACATAAGAACAACTGACAATTTGTTAACATCAATATCAGAGGGAGGATAGTGATAGATTAGAAGAAGTGCAATAGACATTTGCATGAATGGTACCATGTGGCTTGGTAAAGTAGATAGAGGAAAAATGTCTCCTTTAGGAGATACTAAGGGCCATAAGTATAAGATAGTCAAATAAATCCAATTGGGAATTTAGCAGAAATCTTTCCCTGCAGAGAGGGTGAGAATGAGTGCTAAAGTAGATGATGGTCTCTCACAGGATGAGACTGGAGAAATAATACTGGGAAACAAAGAAACGGCAGAGACTTCAAACAAGAGTTTTGTATCACTCTTCATGATAGAAGGTGCAAAAGTGTTATGGACCATACCAAACCTGCTCAAAGGTATATTAAGAAGATAGCCCAGACCCTGACTTTTTCTTACTTTAAAGACAAGTGCCAGACATTGCATTGCAGAAGCAATTTGTTTGGTCAAACTACCGGTCTTGAAACTGAATACACTTTAATAGAGTCATAGAGATGTACAGCATGGAAACAGACCGTCCATGCCGACTAGATATCCCAACCCAATCTAGTCCCACCTGCCAGCACCTGGTCCATATCCCTCCAAACCCTTCCTGTTCATATACCCATCCAAATGCCTCTTAAATGTTGCAATTGTACCAGCCACCACCAGTTCCTCTGGCAGCTCATTCCATACACGTACCACCCTCAGCGTGAAAAAGTTGCCCTTTAGGTCTCTTTTATATCTTTCCCCTCTCACCCTAAACCTATGCCTTATGGTTCTGGACTCCGCCATCCCAGGGAAAACACTTTGTCTATTTATCCTATTCATGCCCCTCATAATTTTCTAAACCTTCATAAGGTCACCCCTCAGCCTCCGACGCTCCTGGGAAAACAGCCCAAGCCTGTTCAGCCTCTCCTTGTAGCTCAAATCCTCCAACCCTGGCAACATCCTTGTAAATCTCTTCTGAACCCTTTCAAGTTTCACAACACATTTCCGACAGGAAGGAGACGAGAATTGCATGCAATATTCCAACAGTAGCCTAATCAAGTCCTGTACAGCCGCAACATGACCTCCCAACTCCTGTACTCAATACTCGGACCAATAAAGGAAAGCATACCAAATGCTTTCTTCACTATCCTATCTACCTACGACTCCACTTTCAAGGAGCTATGAACCTGCACTCCAAGGTCTCTTTGTTCAGCAACATGCCCTCGGACCTTACCATTAAGTGTATAAGTCCTGCTAAGATTTGTTTTCCCAAAATGCAGCACCTCGCATTTATCTGAATTAAACTCCATCTGATCAAGATCCGGTTGTGATCTGAGGTAACCTTCTTCGCTGTCCACTACACCTCCAATTTTGGTGTCATCTGCAAACTTACTAACTGTACCACTTATGCTCGCATCCAAATCATTTATGTAAATGACAAAAAGTAGAGGACCCAGCACCGATCCTTGTGGCATTCCACTGATCACAGGACTCCAGTCTGAAAAACAACCCTCCGCCACCACCCTCTGTCTTCTACCTTTGAACCGGTTCTGTATCCAAATGGCTAGTTCTCCCTTTACTCCATGAGATCTAACCTTGCTAACCAGTATCCCATGGGGAACCTTGTCGAATGCCTTACTGAAGTCCATATAGATCACAGCTACTGCTCTGCCCTCATCAATCCTCTTTGTTACTTCTTCAAAAAACTCTATCAAGTTTGTGAGACATGATTTCCCACGCACAAAGCCATGTTGACGATCCCTAATCAGTCCTTGCCTTTCCAAATACATGTACATCCTGTCCCTCAGGATTCCCTTCAACAACGTGCTCACCACCGATGTTAGGCTCACTGGTCTATAGTTCCCTGGCTTCTCCTTACTACCCTTTTTAAAGAGTGGCACCACGTTAGCCAACCTCCAGTCTTCTGGCACCTCACCTGTGACTATCGATGATATAAATCTCAGCAAGAGGCCCAGCAATCACTTCTCTAGCTTCCCACAGAGTTCTAGGGTACACCTGATCAGGTCCTGGGGGCTTTATCCACCTTTATGTGTTTCAAGTCATCCAGCACTTCCTCCTCTGCAATATGGACATCTTGCAAGGTGTCACCATCTGTTTTGCTACTTTATATATCTTTCATATCCTTTTCCACAGTAAATACTGATGCAAAATACTTGTTTAATATCTCTCCCATTTTCTGCGGCTCCACACAAAGGCCGCCTTGCTGATCTTTGAGGGGCCCTATTCTCTCCCCAGTTATCCTTTTGTCCTTAATGTATTTGTAAAAGGCCTTTAGATTCCCCTTAATTCTATTTGCCAAAGCTATTTCATGTCCCCTTTTTGCCCTCCTGATTTCCCTCTTAGGTATACTCCTACTTCCTTTATACTCTTCTGAGGATTCACTCGATCTATCCTGTCTATACCTGACATATGCTTCCTTCTTTGTCTTGAACAAACTCTCAATTTTTTTAGTCATCCAGCATTCGCTAAATCTACCAGCCTTTCCTTTCACCCTAACAGGAATATACTTTCTCTGGATTCTCGTTTCTGAAGGCTTCCCATTTTCCAGCCGCCCCTTTACCTGCGAACATCTGCCCCCAATCAGCTTTTGAAAGTTCTTGCCTAATACCGTCAAAATTGGCCTTTCTCCAATTTAGAACTTCAACTTTTAGATCTGGTCTATCCCTTCCCATCATTATTTTAAATCTAATAGAATTATGGTCGCTGGCCCCAAAGTGCTCCCCCACTGACACCTCAGTCACCTGCCCTGCCTTATTTCCCAAGAGTAGGTCAAGTTTTGCACCTTCTCTGGTTGGTACATCCGCAAACTGAATCAGAAAAGTTTCTTGTACACACTTAACAAATTCCTCTCCATCTAAACCCTTAACACTATGGCCGTCCCAGTTGATGTTTGGAAAGTTAAAATCCCCTACCATAACCACCCTATTATTCTTACAGATAGCTGAGATCTCCTTACAAGTTTGTTTCTCAATTTCCCTCTGACTACTATGGGGTCTATAATACAATCCCAATAAGGTGATCATCCCTTTCTTATTTCTCAGTTCCACCCAAATAACTTCCCTGGATGTATTTCTAGGAATATCCTCCCTCAGCACAGTTGTAATGCTATCCCTTATCAAAAACGCCACTTCCCCTCCTCTCTTGCCTCCCGTTCTATCCCTCCTGTAGCATTTGTATCCTGGAACATTAAGCTGCCAGTCCTGCCCATCCCTGAGCCATGTTTCTGTAATTACTATGGTATCCCAGTCCCATATTCCTAACCATGCCCTGAGTTCATCTGCCTTCCCTGTTAGGCCCCTTGCATTGAAATAAATGCAGTTTAATTTATTAGTCCTACCTTGTCCCTGCCTGCCCTGACTGTTTGACTCGCTTCTGTTCTCAGCTGTACCAGTCTCAGATTGACCTCTTTCCTCACTATCTCCCTGGGTCCCATCTCCCCACCTTACTAGTTTAAATCCTCCCAAATAGCTCTATCAAATCTCCCTGCCAGTATATTAGTCCCCTTCCAATTTAGGTGCACCTTCTTGTACAGGTCACTTCTACCCCAAAAGAGATTCCAATGATCCAAAAATGTGAATCCTTCTCCCATACACCAGCTTCTCAGCCATGCATTCATCTGCTCTCTCCTCCTATTCCTGCCCTCACGAGCTCGTAGTACCGGGAGTAATCCAAGATATTACTACCCCTGAGGACCTCCTTTTTAAATTCCTGCCTAACTCTCTGTAATCTTCCTTCAGAATCTCAACCTTTCCCCTTCCTATGTCATTGGTTCCAATGTGGATAATGACCTCTTGCTGGCCCCTCTCCCCTTTGAACATTCTGCACCCTTTCTTGAGACATCCTCAATCCTGGCACCAGGGAAGCAACACATCATTCTGATTTTTCGCTGCTGGCCACAGAAACCTCTGTATGTCCCTCAGACTAGAGAGTCACCTAACACAATTGATCTCCTGGAGCCCGACTTACCCCTCACTGCATTAGAGCCAGTCTCAATACCAGAAACTTGGCTGTTCATGCTACGGTCCCCTGAGAATCCATCACCACCCTGCATTTTCGAAACAGCATTCTCGTTGAAACAGATATAGCTACAGATGGCTCCTGCACTAGCTGCCTACCTCTCTTACCTTTCATAGAGTCATAGAGATGTACACAGCATGGAAACAGACCCTTCGGTCCAACCTGTCCATGCCGACCAGATATCCCAACCCAATCTAGTCCCACCTGCCAGCACCCAGCCCATATCCCTCCAAACCCTTCCTATTCATATACCCATCCAAATGCCTCTTAAATGTTGCAATCGAACCAGCCTCCACCACATCCTCTGGCAGCTCATTCCATACACGTACCACCCTCTGTGTAGGTCTCTTTTATATCTTTCCCCTGTCACTCTAAACCTATGCCCTCTAGTTCTGACTCCCCGACTACAGGGAAAATACTTTGTCTATTTATCCTAATCATGCCCCTCATAATTTTGTAAACCACTATAAGGTCACTCCTCAGCCTCCGACGCTCCAGGGAAAACAGCCCCAGCCTGTTCAGCCTCTCCTTGTAGCTCAAATCTTCCAACCCTGGCAACATCGTTGTAAATCTTTTCTGAACCCTTTCAAGTTTCACAACATCTTTCCGATAGGAAGGAGACCAGAATTGCATGCAATATTCCAACAGTGGCCTAATCAATGTCCTGTACAGCTGCAACATGACCTCCCAACTCCTGTACTCAATTATCTGACCAATAAAGGAAAGCATACCAAATGCCTTCTTCACTATCCTATCTACCTGCAACTCCACTTTCAAGGAGCTATGAACCTGCACTCCAAGTCTCTTTGTTCAGCAACACTCCCTAGGACCTTATGTATAAGTCCTGCTTAGAATTGCTTTCCCAAAATGCAGCACCTCGCATTTATCTGAATTAAACTCCATCTGACACTTCTCAGCCCATTGGCCCATCTGGTCCACATCCTGTTGTAATCTGAGGTAACCCTCTTCGCTGTCCACTACACCTCCAATTTTGGTGTCATCTGCAAACTTACTAACTGTACCACTTATGCTCGCATCCAAATCATTTATGTAAATGACAGAAAGTAGAGGACCCAGCACCGATCCTTGTGGCACTCCACTGGTCACAGGCCTCCAGTCTGACAAACAACCCTCCACCACCACCCTCTGTCTTCTACCTTTCAGCCAGTTTTGTATCCAAATGGCTAGTTCTCTCTGTATTCCATGAGATCTAACCTTGCTAATCAGTCTCCCATGGGGAACCTTGTCGAATGCCTTACTGAAGTCCATATAGATCACATCTACTGCTCTGCCCTCATTAATCTTCTTTGTTATTTCTTCAAAAAATTCAATCAAGTTTGTGAGACATGATTTCCCATGCACAAAGCCATGTTGACTATCCCTGATCAGTCCTTGCCTTTCCAAATACATGTACTTCCTGCCCCTCAGGATTCCCTCCAACAACTTGCCCACTACTGAGGTCAGGTTCACCGGTCTATAGTTCCCTGGCTTGTCTTTACCACCCTTCTTAAACAGTGGCACCAAGTTTGCCAACCTCCAGTCTTCCGGCACCTCACCTGTGACTATCGATAATACACATATCGATAATACAGCAAGAGGCCCAGCAATCACTTCTCTAGCTTCCCACAGAATTCTCGGGTACACTGATCCTGGAGTTAACCCATCTATGTGACTGTATCAGAGACTTTCCCCCCTTCCTATAACTGCCATCCATCACATATTGTTACTGTTGCAAATTCCTCATCGCTTCTAACTGTCTCTCCAAGCGATCCATTCGATCTGATAAGATTCGCAACAAATGGCATTTATTGCAGATATTATCCGCAGTAACCCTTAAACTCTCTTTAAACTCCCACCTCTGACAAGAAGAGCATATCACTCTACCAAAGGCCATTTTTGCTCCTTCACAATCTACAGACCCAGAAAATAACACCATCTTATTCCTCTGCAAAACACTGCCCAGGTTAAATGAATAGTTATGGCTTATATTTTAATTTTATCCAAGAGACATATCTCAGAAAACATATAATCAAGAAAGAACCCACTCTACTCATTACTGCAGACTTTCTGTAGGTCACACTTAAAAACAATACCATACACTTATCTGCTTCTGTGCTGTGAACTTCACCCAAACAGTTCCTCCAAGATCAGTTGTGAATTTCACTGTCTGCTAATTTTCCCAGAAGCACTCCAATGTCCAGCAAGATGTGAATTCAAACAGCAAAGGCAGTAATTGTGCAGGTTCACTGCTCTGCCAGTTTCTTTCTCTCGCTCTCTCCTGCACTGACCTCACCATGTGCTTCCTTTGTCTGTACTTCTTCCTTTTAAAACTGCTGTCGTTTTGACTATTTTTTTCCAAAGTTCCAAAACAATGCAACAGCATATAAAACAGTAATTGCTGCTCCTGGAATTCGAGGAAATCACTTCCAGCACCTAAAATATCTCATATACCATATTCATATACCATAGTTAAAATACAACAAAATGAAAAATTGAAACAGCAGGAAAAAAAAACCCAAGGCCTCACAAGTTTTGGAGCAGACAGCTCAGTAGCTCTGTCTCAACCTTCTTTCCTAAGAAAAAGGACAAAATATACCTCTTAAAGCCTTGGTATTGTTACAAAGAAAAAAATGACAAAAATAGTAGAATAACATGAGGTAAAGGGGACGGAGGAATTTAATCCCAATCAGAATCACTAGAGAAATGGTACTAGATACACCAAGGGAACTAAAAGCTGACAGGTCCCCTGATCGGATGGCCTGGTTCCAAGAATCTTAAAAGAAGTGGATGCATGCCATTTTCAGCTTGTTAAGCCGCAATTAGTAGAGTGCTGCAGCAATCTCAACGATTTATGTTCGATAGTAATGACTTGAGTTAATGACTAACTGCCACATTTTCTGATAATACATCAGCAGGTTGGAAACAAGTTGTGTGGACTGAAAGAGTTTACAAATGGACAGAAATAGGTTAAGTAAGTGATCAAAAAATTTAGTACTGAACTATAATGTGAGAATTTATGAAGTTGTCTACTTTGGCAGGAAGAATAGAAAAAAGCAAAATATTATTTAATTAGAGCAAGACTGTAGGATTAACTAGGAGAAAGTGAGGAGTGCAATTGCTGGAGGTCAGAGTCAAAAAGCGTGGCACTAGGAAAGCACTGCTGGTCAGGCAGCATCCGAGGAGCAGGAGAGTTGACATTTTGAGCATAACGTCTTCATCAGGAATGACTGATGAAGAGCTTATGCTCAAAACACGACTCTCCTGCTCCTCGGATGCTGCCTGACCGGCTGTGCTTTTCCAGTGCCACACTTGTTGACTCGAGACTGTAGAATGTTGAGGGACAGAGAAATCTGACGATCTTGGTTATCATGCTGGTGGAACAAGTACAGAGGAACCTCTATTATCCGAGTATCAATTGTGGGCGGCACGGTGGCACAGTGGTTAGCACTGCTGCCTCGCAGCGCCAGAGACCCGGGTTCAATTCCCGCCTCAGGCGACTGACTGTGTGGAGTTTGCACATTCTCCCCGTGTCTGCGTGGGTTTCCTCCGGGTGCTCCAGTTTCCTCCCACAGTCCAAAGATGTGCAAGTCAGGTGAATTGGCCATGTTAAATTGTCCGTAGTGTTAGGTAAGGGGTAAATGTAAGGGTATGGGTGGTTTGCGCTTCGGCGGGTCGGTGTGGAATTGTTGGGCCGAAGGGCCTGTTTCCACACTGTAAAAGTAATCTAATCTAATTATCCGAAATTTGGATGATCGGAAGAAGATCTCAAGGTCCCAATAGAAAATTACATCAAAGAGATGTTTCAACACTGATCGCATTTTTTGTTTACAATGATTGAAAATGAACCCAGCTTACTGAAATGCTGCTGAAAGCAGTCCTGGACATCAATGGGAGCCCAGGTTCCATCTCCAAATGACTGACTGACCGCCTGCCCTCTCTCTCTCTCTCTCTCTCTCCACCACACTTTCCCAGGAGTTATACATAGGGGTATATTGTAAACCTTCCTTCCCCAGATAATCTTTCCAACATTGTCCTATACATGGCAAAGGTAGAACCTGTCAAAACGTTGCAGTAAAAAGTTGTGTGCGTGGCTGTGTGCGCTATTTTGAGACTCATCCCCTAAAGGTAGCAACTGTCTTGCTGTTGGTGTCCAGTCCAGCTGCCCTAGATGGGGTGGAAGGGGGCGGACAGGGTCTCATGGGAGTTGATGTGGACAGGGGTGCATGGGGTGGGTGGAGAGGTGTGGTGTGGCGGCCAGGTCGGACAGGGAGCGGTGTTGGACGGGGTTGGGTGGGCGGACAGCAGGTGCAGGTTGGAGGTGGACGGGGGTGGGGGAGTCATGCGTGGTGTGCTGCTGCCTAGTCTCCTGAACAGGGAGCGGACTTAGCAAGTGCTTAGCTGTGTCAATCCATTAAACTGATTGAGTGGGAGTGGGGGAAGCCTTCAGCAGTGCTGCAGGTCCCTTACACATAAGTGTGTCGCTGCTCAGAAACAAATCCTGTCTCTGCTCAGAAACAAACTCTGAGACAGAGAGAGGGGTAAGGCAGGCAGAGCAAGGAAAAAGGAAACTTCAGAAAACTTCCAGCCCCAGAGGATAGGCATTGAATCAATTAACCGAACAATCAATTATCCGAACAAAATACTGCCTGCCCATCTCATTCGGAAAATCGAGGTTCCTCTGTAATTAGGAAGGCAAATACAATGTTGACCTTCATGGATTCCTGCAATGAAGAGATTGCCTTATAAAGAAAGTTTGAGAAGATTTGGTCTAAATCTAATGGAGTTTAAAAGAATGAGGAGTGATCTAATTGAAAATAATATTCTGAGGTGCCTTGACCAGGTAGATGCTGAAGGGATGTTTCCTCTTTGAGGAATCTAGAACTGGGGAGTTGCAGTTTCAAAATAAAGGGTCTTCTATTTAAGATAGAGATGAAATGGAATTTCTTCTCTCAGACAATCATTAATCTTTGGATTTACTATTCCAAACAACAGTGAAAGCTAGGTAATAGAATATATTCAATGATGAACTAGACCAATTTTTGATCTGCAAAGGAGATGAGTGTTTGAGGGGAGGACAGGGAAAGTGGAGTTTCCTGATCTTATTGAATGGCAGTGCAGCTTTGAGGGCCCAAACGTCTCCTCCTTCACCTACTTCTAATATTCTTATAGAATTTACATTAGGTAAATTAAGTGATTCAAAGAGACACATCTAAGGGAAAGTTGGATAAACTCAAAAGGAAGAATGAAACAGAATATATAAGGTTAGATGAAGAAAAAGAGTTGGAGGTTCCCCTGAAGCATAAACACCAGTATGGAGCAGATGGAATGAGTGAATTATTTCTCTATTCATCTTTTCTGATTTTTTTGCCCCACTGTCCCCATCCAGTGGCATGTTACTGAACCTCCAAAATACAAGTCCACAATTGTCAGTTGATATGCATGGTAAGTACCAAAATAGTCTTGGTCACTACACAGGCAGGTTGGACTTTGTTGATGGTAAGGGACAGAGTGTCAAAAGAATATCCATCATATTATCAGAGGAGGAAGAAAGAGTAATCAAATATAGAATTCTCTTTGGTTCTTTCAGAGCAGGGATCAGGAAAGATCTAAAAGAACAATTCTCTGTATTTGTGGAATGGTGAAATGTGAAGGCTGCCTGAAAGTCTGGAATATAGTCAGAGGTTGCTGAGACATCACTGGTTTGCATTCTGGGAGTGGACTTCACAGTCAGCATGGGTGTGAAGGACATCATAGAAGATCTGTCAATTAAAGAACGGTCAGCCCCAAACATTCGTGATGAAGTGCTTATGCTCGAAATGTTGATTCTCCTACCCCTTGGATGCTGCCTGACCGGCTGTGCACTTCCAGCACCACACTCTTCGACTCTGATCTCCAGCGTCTGTAGTCCTCACTTTCTCCCAGCCCCAAACGTTATCATACTGTAGTGAATCATGAAACCAGGCCACCCAGCCCATCAAGCCCACAGCAACCCTCTGAAGAGCATCCCACCCAGACCCTTACCCTAAAACCCTGCATTTCCAAGGCAGCAGTGATTACCGCTGAGCCACCATGTTTCCATCCCTCTCTCCTCCTCCACTAACCAAAAAAAAAGAGGCAAGGTTCGGAGGAGATGAGACAGATCAATGTGAGATGAAGTTCAGCAGCAGGAGTTCAAGAGCGAGCCTAAACAGCTTCGGGAAACTGTTGTTGGTGAGTAGTGGATAAGTTTTGAGAAATCATTATCAGAGCAGAGAGCAACAGCAGCTTCAATTTAGTTTTAAAAGTATTTACCTTGTAAAGATTAATTAAATTAAAGGGATAAGCCATGGCAGGCAAGCTCCAAATCATAGTCTGCTCCTCTTGCTTGATGAAGGAAGCCGGGCACATTTCCAGTGCCCGGGACCTGCGTATGTGCAAGAAGTAGCTCCAGCTGCAGCTCCTGGAAGCTTGGATTTCATAGTTGGAGCGGGTCTGGGGACACTGTGGAGTATTTGCAAGACACAGAATATCATGGATAGTATGTATAGAGAGGTGGTCACACCACTGACTCCGACTCCACAGACAGGAAGGGAATGGGTGACCACCAGGCAGAACAGGAGGGCTAAGCAGGCAGTGCAGGAATCTCCTGTGGCTATTCCTGTTTTGGATACAGCTGAGGGGAATGGCCTCTCAGGGGAAAGCAGCAGCAGCCATATTCATGGCATCATGGTTGGTTCTGCTGTGAAGGGAGGATGAAATAGTTATAGAAATGCCATATGTGATTTAATTGTATGGGGAATAGATAGGCGTGTCTGTGGCTGTTAACGAGAGTCCATGATGATACATTGCCTCCCTGGTGCTCGGGTCCTGGATGTTTCGGAGCAGTTGCACGACTTTGTAGAGTGGTCGTGGTACATGAACTAACGGCATAGGTGAAAAAAAAGGATGAGGTCCTAAAAGCAGAATATAGAGAACGAGGAAGAAAGTTGAAACGTTAACCTTAAAGATAGTTATCGCAGGATTACTACCAGTGCCACGAGCGAGTCAGAGTAGAAACAGCAGGATATATAGGATGAACAGGTGGCTGAATGACGGTGCAGGAGGAGGGTTTCAGATTTGTGGGGTATTGGGACAGGTTTTGGAGAGGTGGGACCTGCACAAACTGGATGGGGCACACCTGGGAAGGACTGGGATTTATGTCCTTGGTGGTGGGTACTTGGTAGAGTGGTTTGGGAGGGTTTAAACTAGTGTGGCAGGGGAGGAGAACCAGAAGAGTAGGACAGTAGATGCAGAACTAAGGGAGAGGTAGAAACCAAGGCAAACAGGACTAAGAACAAGAACAGGCAGGGAAACACTGATGAAAGGAGCAGGAGAGGGGTGGTGTCTGAAATACGTGTGTTTCAATGTGAGAAGTATAATAAGCAAGGTAAATGAACTTAGAGCTTTGCTTTGCTTAGTACTTGGAACTATGTGATTACGGAGACTTGGCTAAAAGAGGAACAGGACTGGGAGCTGAATGCCCAAGAATTTAGATGTTTCAGGTGGGATAGAAGGAGATGTAAATGAGGTGGGGGAGTTGCATTACTGGTAAAGACATATCTCACACTGTACTGAGGGAGGATACATCAAAGGACTTGTGCAGTGAGGGACTATGGATAGAATTCAGAAACAGGAAAAGTGAAACCCAACACTGGGCTTAGAGGCGTACAGGCCTTCCAACAGCCAACGGGAGAAAGAGGAGAGAATACGTAGACAGATTTTGGAAAGATGTAAAACCAGCAGGGTTGTTGTGGTGGTGATTTTAACTTCCTCTATATTGACTGAGACTCATTTCATGTTAGGGGCTTGGATGGGGCAGAATGTGTAAGGTAAAAACAAGGACTACAGATGCTGGAAACCAGATTCTAGATTAGAGTGGTGCAGGAAAAGCACAGCAGTTCAGGCAGCATCTGAGGAGCAGGAAAATCAACGTTTTCCTCATGCGCTGTATGCTGCTGCAGTCTCCTGAACTGGGAGCAGACTTTAAAAGCTCTGAGCCCCAGAGGAAAGGCATTTAATCGATTGACCGAATAATCAATTATCCGAACGAAATAGTGCCTGGCCATCACGTTCGGATAATCGAGGTACCCCTGTATTGGACAGGAACTAGAGAATTCTGATTGGAGGCGGCTGTTTGAGGGTGGATCCACATCAGACATATGGGAGCATTTCAAATGGCAATTGATAAGAGTTCAGGAGCAGCACTGCAAGAATGAAGGATAGGTATGGCAAGTCACATGAACCTTGAATAACCAGAGATGTTACGACCTTGGTCCAAAAGAAAAAGGAAGCATTCATAAGGACGAGGAGGATGGGAACTGACAAAGCCCTGGAAGAATATAAGAAAAGTAGGATAGAACCTAAACAAGGAATTAAAAAGGCTAAAAGGGATCACGAAATGTCATTAGCAAACAGGATTAAGAGGAATCTCAAGGCTTTTTACACATATAAAAAGTAAGTGGGTAACCAGGGAAAGGGTTGGCCCACTCTATATGTGGAGCCAGAGAAGGTAGGTGAGGTCATGAATGAATATATTGTGTCAGTACTCACCAAGGGGAAGGAATTGGTAGAGGATGATCTCAGGGAAGGAAGTGTTGAATTTTTAAGCCAAGTTGCTACTAAAAACGAAGAGGTGTTGTGCACCTCTTAAAAAGTATTAAGATAGATAAGTCCTGATTAGACCTATTTCAGAATATTGAGGGAGGCAAGAGAAAGATTGCTGGAGCATTGATAGTCATCTTTATATCCTCCTTGACCACAGGTGAGTTCCCAGAGGACTGGAGAATAGCCAATGTTGTCCCATTGTTTTAAAAGAGTGACAGGGATAATCCAGGAAATTACAGGCGTGTGAGCCTCATGTCAGTGGTAAGGAAATTATTGGAAAAAATTCTGAGGGACAAGATCTATACACATTTAGAAGCAAATGGACTTATTAGGATAGACAGCATGGTTTTGTGCAAGAGAGGTCATGCCTCACTAACTTGTTCATGTTTTTTGAGAAGGTGACGAAGATAATTGTTGAAGGAAAAGTGTCTACATGGACTTCAGTAAAGCCTTTGACAAGGTTGCTCATGGCAGATTGGTATAAAAGGTAAAGCTGGTAAGATGGACACAGAACTGGCTTAGTCATAGGAGATAGAGGGTAGCATTGAAAGGATGTGTATTGGAATGGAGGGTTGTGACTAGTGGTGTTCCACAGGAATCAGTGCTGGGACCTCTGCTGTTTGTGGGCTAAATAAGTGATATGAAGACACCGTCCTGTTCGCCTTGTTAAAAATCACACAACACCAGGTTATAGTCCAATAAGTTTAATTGGAAGCACTAGCTTTTGGAGCGTCGCTCCTTCATCAGGTGGTTGATGAAGGAGTGGCGCTCCAAAAGCTAGTGCTTCCAATTAAACCTGGTGTTGTGTGATTTTTAACTTTGTACACTGCAGTCCAACACTGGCATCTCCAAATCATGACTGTTTCCCTTGGTCCAGGAACTCCCCACTTATGTTTGGGACACCACTCATGCACTCCACCTCCTCCAGGACTTTTGTTTCCCTGGTCCCCAAAGTCTCATCTTCACCATTGACATCCAGTCGCTATACACATTCATCCACCATGACGAAGGCCTCCAGGCCCTCTGTTTCTTCCTCTAACGCTGACCCACCCAGTACCCTTCCACTGACACTCTCATTCTCCATTGGCTGACCTGGTCCTTACCCACAACAATTTCTAATTGCAATCCTTCCACTTCCTCCAGACCAAAGGAGTAGCCATCAGTTCCCAAATGGACTCCAGCTGTGCTTGCCTCTTCGTCAGGTATGTGGAACAGTTCATCTTCTGCAGCTACACTAGCACCATTCTCCACCTTTTCCTCCGCTAGATCAATGACTGTATCGGTGCCACTTCGTGCTCCCACAAGGAGGTTGAACAATTCATTAACTTCACTTACACCTTCCAACCCAACCTCAAGTTCACCTGGACCATCTCGGACACCTCCCTCCCCTTCCTGGACCTCTCGATTTTCATTTCCGGTGACCAACTCAACACGGACGTCTACTACAAACCCACTGACTCCCACAGCTACCTGGACTACACCTCCTCCCACCCTGCCTCTGTAAAAACACTATCCCTTATTCCCAATTCCTGCACTTCAGCTGCATTTGCTCCCAGGAGGACCAAATCCACCATAGAACATCCCAGATGGCCTCCTTCTTCAGAGACCGCAATTTCCTCTTCCACATGGTCAACAATGCCCTCCAGGGCATCTCCTCCACTTCCCGTACCTCCGCCCTTGAACCCCACCTCTCCAATCTCAACAAGGACTGCACCCCTTGGTCCTCACCTTCCTCCCCATCAACCTCCGGATACATCACATCATCCTCTGCTATTTCCGCTACCTACAATCAGACCTCCCCATCAGAGATATATTTCTCTCCCAATCCCTGTCGGCATTCTGGAGAGACCATTCCCTCTGCGAATCCCTTGTTAGGTCCAGGCCTCCCACCAACCCACCCTCCAATCCCGGTACCTTCCCCTGCCACTGCAACAAGTGCAAAACCTGCACCCAAACCTCCCCCCTTACATCCGACCAAGGCTCCAAAGGATCCTTCCACATCTGACAAAGAATTATCTGTACTTCCACAGAAGTCATCTATTGTGTCCGTAGTCTACTCTACATTGGGGAGACAGACGCTAACTTGCAGAATGTTTCAGAGAACATCTCTAGAACACATGAACTAAACAATCCACAGCCCGGTTGCCGAATATTTTAACTCCCCCTCCCACTCCAACAAGCACATGCAAGTCCTAGGCCTCCTCCACTGTCAAACCCTAACCACCTGATGCCTGAAGGAAGAACGCCTCATCTTCCACCCTGGGACCTTCCAACCACAAGAACGCAATGTGGATTTCATCATTTTCCTCATTTCCCCATCACCCACCTTTATCCCAGATCCAACCTTCCAACTCGGCACCGCCCTCTTGAACAGTCCTACCTGCCCATCTTCCTTCCCACCTATCTGCTCCACCGTCCTTTCCGACCTATCACCTTCACCCCCCACCTTCATCTACCTATCGCATTCCCAGCTACCTCTCCCGAGCCCCACCCCCTCCCATTTATCTCTCAGCCCCCTTGGGCCACAAGCCTCATTCCTGATGAAAAGCTTATGCTCAAAACGTCAATTCTCTGGCTCCTCAGATGCTGCCTGACCAGCTGTGCTTTTCCAGCACCACACGTTTTGACTCTGATCTTCAGCATCTGCAGTATTCACTTTCTCCTAGGTAAATGTAGCTGGTCTAATTAGTAAGTTTGCGGACAATACAAAGATTGGTGAGTTGCTGATAGTGAGGAGGACTGTCAGAGGATACAACAGGATATAGATCAGTTGTAGGCATGGGCAGAAAAATGGCAGATGGAGTTGAATCTAGACAAATGTGAGGTGATGCACTTTGGAAGGTCAAGTACAGGTTGAAATTATACAATGAATGGCAGTACCCTAGCAGCATTGGTTATACAGAAGGATCTAGGTGTGTAGGTCCAGAGTTTGCTGAACGTTGCAGCACAGGTAGATAAGGTAAGAGAAAAGGCCTATGGCATGCTTGCCTTCATTGGGAGGGGCACTGAGTGTAAGGATAGGTAACTTATACTGAAACTTTACAGAACTTTAGTTCGGCCACACTTGTAATATTGCTTACAGTTCTGGTCACCACATTACCAGAAGGATGTAGATGCCTTAATGAGGGTGCAGAAAAGATTTACCAGAATATTGCTTGGTATGGAGGATTTTAGCATTGAAGAAAGATTGGATAGACTGGATTTGCTTTCACTGGAACGCAGGAGGTCAAGGGACAACGTGATAGAAGTTTATAAGATTGTGAATGGCATGGATAGAGTGGAACGTATGAGGCTTTTTCCCAAAATGGAGGGGTCAGTTACTAGGGGACACAGATTCAAGGTGTGTAGTGGGGGGTGTTTAAGAAAGATGCGAAAGGCAAGTTTTTCAGATAAAGGAAACATGCTGCCATAGTACATGGTGGAAGCAGACATAATAGCAGCATTCAAGAGGCATGTGAATGAAAAAACTAATAGAAAAGGAATAGAGGGATATGGGTCCTGTTTGTGAAGACAGTTTTAGTATGGAAGGGCAAATGTATTGGCGTAGGGTTGGAGGGCCAAACAGTCTGAGCTGTAATGTTCTTTATTCTCTATATTGTGTTTTTACATTTCACTTGAGACTTCACAAAGAGGTCATTCCTTACCTGTTCTTTGTTTTCGTCCTCCAATTCTGCATCCAGGAAATCCAGAGTCACTGGCTCTCGAAAATTTATAATCTAGAAATGAGAACCAGGAAGAAAATTATGTATGACATGATATTGACAACCACATCATAGAGAGTTAAAAGTGAATGTGTCTCTGCCATCTTGCTTTGATTATATAGGTACTTCCTGCTGTGGTTTATTCTTAGGTTTCTATGTGTTTCCTCAAGAAGGGATGGATCAGGCATTTGCATTAAAATGTTTTCCTCTATCATAAGTGTCAGGTAGTAAAGGTGTCATGAGCCAGTAAGAAGCATCAGTCACAGGGAGAATATCACCACCTTTATTGTGCTTTCAATAACCACTATCAAAATCCAACTGTCAGAAGAGTACTGATGATGGACACACTCCATACATTTCAGTTGAGAAACAGGTCACAGGGTGAATCATTGGTCATTGCAATTTGAATGGAGTCCAAAATGCTACCCTCTCGTTATAAACTCATTATCCAAGTGGGTAAATGTTTAAGAAGCTCATATATCTTTACAGCTGAGTTCAGGGACTGTTGGAGACATCGGAGTGGATCACTTCTAAATCTCTTACCTTTGGCTGTAGGTTTGGATGGAACAGGACATACCCATTTGGATCGATAGCGAAAAAGTACCCATTGCCACCTAACTGTGAGGAGAAACCAACAGTGAATATTACCAAGAAACACGTGCAGAAATTTCAATACAAAATGCACTAGCGCACAGTAGCTCCTTCCTGCAATTGGTGTGTTTGCAGATTTCAGTGGTGCGTGAAAAAATTAGAGCAGTAAGATTAAGAAACTTTAAAAACTCTGTTATAGACTCAGAAAAATCATCCTAAAATATTATTGCATCTCATCCATTACCTTAAACATTTACCTTAAATAGTGACAAAAGGCTGAATCATCAACAGGGTGTAGTGTAGCAGTTCATCAAAGACTGTTCAGCAAACATCTACAATCTAAAAGAATATGGCCAGCATCTGCATGGGTACTGTATCACCTGGGTATGAGCAATAAAAGCTGACCCACTCAGAGATATCTATATCCAGAGACTGAAGATTAAAATTCAACTCATATGTTTATCATGACATCAACAGGTAATGAATACAGGGACCAAAAATATTCATCATACAGGGCAGTAACTCGAGGGGAAATGGTCATACAGGGAAATATCTTCAGGATAATAGTTACACATGACAGAACCTCAGAGTAATGGTCACACAAAGCAACAGCACCAGCGACACCAAATGCATTAGTACTTCTCAGACACTATAAAACAAATTGTGAGCTTCCAAAATACCAATCGAGTTGCTGTCTAATTGACAAAGTGCATGTGTGGTATTGATTTAATTCACAGCTTTGTTCCATACTTGTGAAAGAGCTAGTTTGCTCTAATGTATAGATTACTTTGATTCATCCAATCATCTGCTTTAATCAATCAATAAATTGGTATGAGATTCTACTCGAACAGCTAGAGCAGTTCAGCTCCAGGGATTTTGCTGGAAATGAGGGCATTGAAGTTTAGGTGAAGATTAATGGAGATCAGGCTTGCGAGAGCCATATCTATAGATGGAGACAGGGCCTAGAGTATGGGCGCCATGAGTTTAAAAGTGCAGGGGAATGTTTTCTGGGGAGAATGATGAACCAAGTCATTCACAGATGGAGAGATAGGAATTGAAGGAAAAGTAGATGAGGCTCTCTGTAACTAGTGCTGCTCTGTGAGCTCAATGGCCACATGTTCTATTAGAACACCGGATCCTTTACATCTCAGAGCATATTGCTCTGCAGCCTTATCATTATTTACAGTGTAAAAATACATTGTTTAACAGTTAGTAAGAAGTCTGAATTGAGCTTGTATTAATGCACAAAGAACTCAGGCCAGAATACAATCAAACATAGTGATAATGATGGACACATCAATCTAAGGTACAATGTGTTTTTCTCAAACTAATCAGTTAATTTGACATGAGGCTTGGACTTGGTCTGAGCCTGTGAGTGACTTAGGCATCAAGATAGCTGCTTGGCCCAAAAACAAAACCTGTCAGAAATTAAGAAAGATACTAGCTGTCACTTTGATAAGCTGCTGTTGTGCTGCAAGGAGTCTACAAAGACAATACAACTGTCAAGCAGAGGGTGTTCAATGCCTTAATTATGGCATTGTTGATCACTTTCAACAAGTTTGCAGTAAAGTATTCTTAAACTAAGTTACACAGATCACTTGCAGAGAAAAGAAGAATTCGGTAAATTGAACAAGATGATGATGACATGAAAGTGTGATGATGCTGTCACGTTAGAAAAGTTATTTTGCCTGGGTTTTTTTTTGAAGAGGTTGTAAAGGTGAAGGTATCGAACTAACTACTGGGGAATACCTACCAACTTAGGTTATCTCCAGGTTAGACCTTTAGGTTTTTTTAATAAAAGTTGGAACAATGAAAGCAGCCTGAATGGGAGTGGCCAGTTTGAATGGGAGCGGCCAGTTCTCACATACCAGGCTTTCTAGTTTAGGGTGTAGGTTTGCTCGCTGAGCTGTAGGTTTGATCTCCAGACATTTCATTACCTGGCTAGGTAACATCATCAGTGGTGACCTCCAAGTGAAGCGAAGCTGTTGTCTCCTGCTTTCTATTTATATCTTTCTCCTGGATGGGGTTCCTGGGGTTTGTGGTGATGTCATTTCCTGTTCGTTTTCTGAGGGGTTTTTTTTAGATTAGATTACTTACAGTGTGGAAACAGGCCCTTCGGCCCAACAAGTCCACACCGACCCGCCGAAGCGCAACCCACCCATACCCCTACATTTACCCCTTACCTAACACTACGGGCAATTTAGCATGGCCAATTCACCTGACCTGCACATCTTTGGACTGTGGGAGGAAACCGGAGCACCCGGAGGAAACCCATGCAGACATGGCGAGAACGTGCAAACTCCACACAGTCAGTCGCCTGTGGCGCTGTAAGGGTCTCTGGCGCTGTGAGGCAGCAGTGCTAACCACTGTGCCACCGTGCCGCCCACGAAATTCCATGCAAGGACTGCCACAAACACTACGTAGGACAAACAGGAAGAAAGTTAGCCATCAGGATACACGAACACCAGCTAGCCACAAAAAGACACGACCCTCTCTCCCTCGTAGCCCTACACACGGATGAAAAAAACCCACCATTTCGACTAGGACAACACATCTATCCTGGGACAGGCTTAGCAAAGACATTCCAGAGAACTCCTAGAGGCCTGGCACTCCAACCACAACGCCATAAACAAACACATAGATCTAGATGCCATCTATCAACCCCTCAGAAAATGAACAGGAAATGACATCACCACAAACCCCAGGAACCCCATCCAGGAGAAAGATATAAATAGAAAGCAAGAGACAACAGCTTTGCTTCACTTGGAGGTCGCCACTGATGATGTTACCTAGCCAGGTAATGAAACGCCTGGATATCAAACCTACAGCTCCATGAGCAAACCTACACCTTAAACTTCAACCTGAGCTACAAACCTTCACAAACCTTGCCATCTAGTTTTTTTTAGTTTTAGTCGTCAGAAGTTGTTTGGGGTCCCATAAGAGTTGGAGCTTCAGTGAATGATTTGTTTTTCTCCTGGATTGGAGAATTGCATGTGAGAATCTGTGTCCGAACTTATCTTTTTGCCAAGGGGTGTGTTTATAGGATGTTACTATATTGGAACAGTCAGGTACTGTAACTGTTATGTGGTTAAGTTTTCCAATAGCTAAGTTATTCAAAATTCTTCTTTCTTTTGTTTGTATTTCAACTATAGTGTTTAAATAAATAGTGTTTTGCTTAACGTTGAGTAGTTTAATCAGTCACATAACATCCGGAACATGCACTTCACATCTACCTTTAAAATAAGAAATATTTTAAGTTTAGGCAATAGAAATTTCGTGGGGGTCTGATCTGGCCCATAAACAAATCGGGGGCTTATCTGGGATCGAAATCTATACTTCCAAGTTGGGTTTAGGATTGTTGGACCCAAAGGCTGTGTGTGATAGGTGTTAGTTCCTTTTGTTTCAGGTGTTAATTTTGTATGGTTTAAACAGGGTGTGCTTTGGTCGTAATGGTTCATTCGGTCACTAAGAGTTTTCTCGGTGGGGGGGGGGGAGGGGGGGGAAAGAAGTGACTTCCGGAGTTTTACAAAAATGTGAGCAAGGCAAAGCTGTTGGAACTGACAGACAAGCTAGAGTTGGGTTTGCCTTTGTCTGTGAGAAATGGAGAGGTAATTGCAGCAATAGCTCGACATTTAAATATACTGGAAATGCCTTTGGAATCTTTAGAAAAGGTTAGAATTCAATTGCAGATGA
This sequence comes from Chiloscyllium plagiosum, assembly GCF_037043375.1. NCBI lineage: Eukaryota > Metazoa > Chordata > Chondrichthyes > Orectolobiformes > Hemiscylliidae > Chiloscyllium > Chiloscyllium plagiosum. Next base: position 76,409,169 of record NW_028270152.1, on the reverse strand, counting down.
AATAACTTGAACATGTAAAGGAAATGAAACAGTTTGTCCATCATTACGATTAAAAGCAGAGGAAAAAGAAAAGGAGAGGAAGGCCCTAGCCGAAGAAAGAGAGAAAGAGAGAGAAGAAAATCAGAAAGAGAGAGAGTTTGAACTTCAGAAGTTGGCAATTAGAGAGGAAGGTCAATTTAAAAGGGTAGAGATGAACGTGGGCTTAGTGATGGTGATGACGAGCAAACCCTTTGTAGCCATAGGCCTGATAGAGATCTGTTTAAATATGTTCAAATATTGGCTAAATTTGACGGGAAGGATGTACAAGCCTTTTTCATTTAATTTAAGAGAGTGGCTAAACCAATGAAGTGACTGGTGTCCATGTGAGTTTTACTGATCCATATAAAGTTGGTAGGTAGAGTTAGTGAGGTATTTGCATCACTATCAGTGGAGGTATCTGGGAGTATGACGAGGTGAAGAAAGCCTTCTTAAGTGCATATGAGCTAGAGAGGAACCTACAGATGTTTAAGGAATCTAGGAAGGGACGCTGGTCAAACGTACATCGAGTTTGAAAGGATCAAACAAAGTAATTTTGATAGGTAGAGAAGGCCATTGAAAACATATGATGTTCTTAGACACATCATTATTTTGGAGGAGTTCAGAAATTCATTTCCTGAAGTACTGAGAACTCATGTTGAAGAGCAGAGAGCTAAAACTGCAATATTTGCAGCTGAAAAAGCTAATGATTATGATTGGTTCATTCGTCAAAGTTAGGCTTCCGACATCAATTTCAATCTGTGAGGGATAGAAATTGGGGAAAAGAGAAATCCTCAGGTGGTAACAGAAAAGGAGGTCTCATCCAAGATAATAAAGATATTTATCAAAGGTTTAAAGGAAACTTATGAAGGGGAAAGAGGAGGAAAAAAAAAAGCTCAGGCGTTTTCACTGCAATAAAGTAGGCCACATGAAGCCACAGTGTTGGTGGTTTAGAAAAAGCACTGGGAAGACCGGTATAGGAAAATAGGATAAGGCAGTGAATTTTGTTGAAGTGGCAAAGGAAATCATAGTGGAAGCTAAAAGGCTGCACCAGAATGTGTAACCTGGTCAGAGGTTGGTTGAGAAGAAAGTGCTAGATCTTCTTAAACCAGTTACTTGTGAGGGTAAGGTTTACTCGCATATGCCAGGGGAGCAGGTAAAGAAATTACATTTTTAAGAGCTGCAGGAGCATGTCAATCCTTTATGTTGTGAAATGACGAGATGTGTAATTCAGAAGGTCTATTGCCAGAAAAGGTGATAATATGTGGAATTCATGGTGAGATATAAAGTGCTCCATTATGTAAAGTGAGGTTGGAGTATCTGGTGAAAAGTGGAGAAATCGTGGTAGGAGTACTGGAGGAAGTCTCAGCTCCAGGAATACAATTTGTCCATGGTAATGATATAGCTGGATCACAGATAGAAATGCCACCTACTGTGGTTGAAAAGCCAGTGAAAAACCAGGCTGCTGAGGTATTTTTCCTGACTGTGTGATAACAAAGTCAAAAAGCCACACGTTGAAGCAGAAGGATAAATCAAAGAATAAAGTTAAGGGAAGTTGAAGTAGAATTATCAGAGACGATGTTTGATCAAATGGTTGAGACAAAACAAGAACAGTTGGAGGACAAAGTGGATAGTTTTGGTTTAGAGAAATTAACTGAGTTACAACAGAAAAATTAAAGTTGAAGCAATTCTATCAAAAAGCATACACAGAAGAAGAATCTGAGTGTATTCTAGAATGTTACTATTTTAAAAATGATGTCTTGATGAGGAAATGGAGACCATCACGTTGAATATGACAGATGAGAAAAAGGCAGAGGTTCATCAAGTTGTATTACCAGTGGGTTATAGAAAGGAGGTGTAGCGGGTAGCACATGAATTACCAGTAGGAGGTTATTTAGGATCAAAGGAAACTCAAATCAAAATAAAAAAAACATTTTTTTGGCTTGGACTGCAAGTCAAGGATGTAATTGAATTTTGCCAGAAATGTCATACATGTCAGATAATCTGAAAATCTCAGGCAGTGATAAAACTAGCACCTTTACTACTCATTCCTGCATTTGAGGAACCTTTTACAAGCGTCTTAAATTGATTGGATAGGACCCCTATCTAAAACAAAAAGTAGGAATCAGTATTTGTTAACAATAATGGACATGTCCGCTAGATTTCCAGAGGCCATTTCATAATGCAATATCATAGCAAAAAGGATTGTTGAACAGTTATTCAAAGTTTTCACTCGATACGGACTACCAACAGAGACACAATCAGATCAAGGGTAAAATTTTACATCAAAATTATCAGACAAGTTACAAATAGCTTAGGAATAAAAGTATTCAAACCTACTGTGTACCATCCAGAATTGCACGGTGGCATCAAACTTTAAAGACCATGTTGAGGGCTTATAGTCAAGACTATCCAGATGATTAGGGTAAAGGAATTCCATTTGTACTTTATTGCAAATAGGGATGCACCAAAAAATCTACTAGATGCAGTCCATTTGAATTAGTTTTTGGGCATGAAGTGAGAGGACCACTGAAATTAATTAAGGAGAAATTGGTGAGTCAGAGTTCAAAGATCACATATTTGGACTGTATTAAATTTTAGGAACAGGTTAAATAGAGCATGTGAGTTGACTACACAGCATTTAAAAGTAGCACAGCATATGATGAAACAGAAAGCAGACAAGAAATGAAAAACTCACAATTTTGCTAATGGAGAAAAAGGTTAGCATCACTTCCAGTAATAGGTGAACCTTTAAAAGCAAGGTTTAGTGGACCTTATCAAATCAAAAGGAAATTGAGTGAGGTGAATTATTTGATAAAAATGCCAGATAGAAAGAAATCTTACAGAGTGTGCCATGTGAATATGCTCAAAAGGTATTTTGACGGGGAAGGAAAGCAAAAGGAGAATGTGAAGAACCAAGTTCAGAGGATTCTAGTTGGACATTCCTCAAATTAAATTGGACAATGGGGAAGTTGTCAAACAAAATTGTTGAATTACTTTCTGGAGGAAAACTGAAATGACTTGAAGGAGTTATTACTATCACATGGGAAGATATGGGAATAAGCTGGGAAGTACTAATCTAATTACACATGATGTAGATACAGAAAATGCTGTTCCAATTGAACAACATCTTTACAGAGTTAACCCTCTAAAGTTGGCACTTAAAAAGAGATTGAATGTATGTTCAAAGACAACATAATCAAAGTTGCAGTGACTGGAGCTCACCCATAGTAGTGGTGCCACAACTAGACAGTACTCAAAGAGTATGTGTGAACGATAGCAAAGTCAATGCAGTTACAAAATCTAATTATACCTTATTTCACATTTGGAAGACTGCATCGAGAAGGTGGCACAAGTAACTTGTATTTCTAAGTTGGACTTGCTCAGAGGATACTGGCAGGTACCTTTGTCCAAAAGAGTGAAGACAATTTTGGCTTTTGTAACATCGAATGGACTGTACCAATTTAAAGACATGCCATTTAGTATGGAAAATGCGGCAGCCACATTTCAAAGATTAACCAACAAAGTCATTTCTGGATTACTCAAATGTGTGGTGTACATCGATGATCTGGTGATTTTTAGTCACACATGGAAGGAATATTTGCAACATTTTTTTGGAATTGCTTGACTGACTTTGGGAGGCAGACTTGGTAAATTCGCAAAAGCCTAAATCATATTCCTGGGTTATGTTAACCCAGGAATTCCTGGCCCCATGGAATGTGAAAACAAAGGTTATTGGGGAGTTTCCCATACTAATGACGAAGAGAGTAGTACTACAATTTTTGGGTTCCTGGGATCAAGTGGGTTTATCAGTCACTCGCACCAAATTTTAGCAGAGTGTTTGCTCCACCAATGACTTATTGAAGAAGTGCAGAAAATTTCAGTGGATGGCGGACTGTAAGAAGGCATTTGAGAGTCTGAAAACTGTGTTAACCACTGCCACACCTAATTATGCAAAGCCATTCAAGGTGGCTGTTGATATGAGTGATATGGGTGTTGTTGCTATACTCCTACAAGAAGACAATGAGAAGATATAATGACCTAGCAGGTATTTTTTCCAGAAAACTGAATATTCGACAGAAATATTCCATGGCTGAGAAGGAAGCCTTGAGTTTGGTGTTGGTGTTACAAAATTTCAACATTTATATTGCCAGTAATGTGTCTGAGACAATTGTATATACTGATCACAACGCCTTAAAGCTTTTGGAGAAATTTAAGGACAAAAATTCCAGACTACTGAGATGGGAGCTTATTACTGCAGCCATTCAATGTGACAAAGGGGCTATGTTCTGAAAACTTGTGATTTCAAATAAACCTGTTGGATTATAACCTGGTGTCATGTGACTTCTGAATTTGAAAATTATATCTGTGGCAGGACGTGAAAACTTAATTGTTGACACATTATCACGATGCTGATGAAGAAAAATAGAGCCATTTTGTGGTGGGAGTAAACGGATTTAAATAGAACGTAGTAGTGAATGTTCACATGCTTTGAGTCAATGTAATTACATATATATTGTAGGGTACTAATAGAGTAGAACTAAGGGCTTTAAAATGAAGCTATCTTTGTATATTAATGGTTTATTTTAAGGGGGAGATGTGATGATGCAGGCACTTTAGAAAGGTTATTTTGTCCTGGGTTTTTTTGAAGAGAGGTTGTAAAGGCAGAGGTCCCAAACTGAACACTGGAGACAAACTGAGTAAACAGCTTTGGATGCCTTTAGGTTTTTTTAAAATAGTTGGAACAATGGACATGGAACAGCCATGGGGACCAAATTTGTACCCCAATATGCCAACATCTTCATGCACAGGTTTGAACAAGACTTCTTCTCTACGCAGGATCTCCAATCAACATTGTACACCAGGTACATTGATGACATTTTTTTCCTCTGGACCCAGACATGGAGTCACTGATAAAACTACACATTGATCTCGACAGGTTTTATCCCACCATCAAACTCACCATGGACTACTCTCTACCATCTGTCTCATTCTTGGACACATGCATCTCCATCAAGGGTGGACACCTCAGCACCACACTCTACTGTAAACCCACAGACAACCTCACAATGCTACACTTCTCCAGCTTCCACCCAAAACATATTCAAACAGCCATCCCCTATGGACAGATGAGGAGGAACGTGACAGGCACCTGGAAGTACTCAAGGATGCCCTCATAAGAACGGGGTACGATGCTCAACTCATCGACCGCCAGTTCCGATGTGCCACAGCAAGGAACCGTAATAACCTCCTCAGGAGACAGACACGTGCTGCAACCGACAGGGTACCCTTCATTGTCCAGTACTTCCCAGGAGCCGAAAAACTATGCCATGTTCTTTGTGACCTGCAAAACATTATCAATGAGGATGAGCACCTCACCAAGACGTTCCCCACACCTCCGCTGCTTGCCTTTAATCGACTGCCAAACCTCAAACGGATCATTGTTCGTAGCAAACTGCTCGGCTTTCAGAACAACTCCATACAACCCTGTCACGGTAGACGCTGCAAGCTGTGTCAGAGTGTGGACATGGATACCACCATTACGTGTGGGGACACCTCCCACCATGTACATGGCAGGTACTCGTGCGACTCAGCCAACATTGTCTATCTATATACTGCAGGCAAGGATGCCCTGAGGCATGGTACCTTGGTAAACCGAGCAGAGGCTACAGCAACGGATGAACAGGCACTGCACAACAATCAACAGACAGGAGGGCTCCCTCCCAGTTGGAAAACACTTCAGCGGTCCAGGATCTTCGACCTCGGACCTTTGGGTGACCATTCTTAAAGGCGGACTTCGAAACAGGCAGCAGCAAAAAGTGGCCGAGCAGAAGCTGATAGCTAAGTTCAGTACCCATAGGAAGGGCCTCAACCGGGACCTTGGGTTCATGTCACACTACAGGTGACCACACTATACACACACACACACACATACATTTGTGGGGTCAATTTGTACTTGCAGAGTTACATTGTACTTTGCTCAAAAACCGCATGAATCCATATAAAACTCTGTTAGCTCATTTTTTAGATTAGAATCAGTCTAAACATAATGGCACAGACAACAGAACACAGGGGGCTAACACTTTCAACATATTATCTGGGCTGACACCAATTGTTACAGTTAACCCGAGAATGTAAATTAAAAAAAAAAGTTTTGTGATTTACATATGAAAGAAGTGAAACTATCATGGCCATTCTAACAGATGAGAAACTTAACAAACAATCAAGGTATTTTTCAATATATAATTTCAGTTACATCACACTATATACTTGCTATAAACTCTGTGTCTTACAATTGTGTCCTCCACAACCACCTGATAAAGGAGCAGTCTCCAAAAGCTAGTGCTTCCAATTAAACCTGTTGGACTATAACCTGGTGTTGTGTGATTTTTAACTTGGAACAATGGAAGCAGCTTGAATGGGAGTGGCCAGTTCTCACTGACCAAGCTCTGTTTTTTTTCAGTTTTAGTAGTCAGAAGCTGTTAGAGCTTCAGTGAACGATTCCTAGCTGCTACTTTCTCTGAAATCTCTTGATGCTGTTTCCTTCTGGATTGGAGAATTGAATGTAAGAATCTGTGTCTGAATTGACCTTTTTGCAAAAAGGATGTGTTTATGGAATGTTATTACATTGGAACAGTTAATTAGCAACAGACATTGTATCTTTTATTTGGTTAAGTTTTCCAATAGTTAAGTTATTCTAAATTCCTCTTACTTTTGTTTGTGTTTTAACTATAGTGTTTAAATAATTTGTTTTGCTTAACATTGAGAAGTTTGACCAGTCACATCACATCTGGAACATACACTTCACATCTACCTCTAAAATAAGACAAAGTTAGAATCTAGGAAACATTCTTAAAATATTTTAAGGGGTTCTGCTCTGGTCAATAACATATTTCCCCATCAAGTAAATATCAGCCCTACAACACAAAATGATGAGACGGACTAAATTTATTGGTCAGTAATATTGGAAATTATGAATTTTTACAATAATTTATTCCTTGGCTAAGGAGCAACGATTACTGTAAAGCATACAGTTTAGGGTAGCTTCCCAAACAGTTTAGGGTAGCTTCTCACTGCATGCCTTCAACTATCGAAAGGTTCAGGGAGGTCACATCTTTCCCGTTAAAGGACATTTTGAATTAACACTTAACTGCAAAGATAAAGTCATTAAGGAGCCTATTTATGTATGGCAGAATCAGAACAAATCCTTGTTGTGTTAGCAAGTATATGTCTATGTCTTCTACAGTAGTGACCAGATGTTCCAACCCAGACTGAAAATATTCTAAATTAAGATGATGCGACATTCAACTCTGTGACGAAGTGCCGTGGCCATACAATTACATTTCGCTTTGTGAGGCTTTACCTCAGCCTTTTCAGGTAGGGAGGCTTTTCTCTAAAGAAGACTGGACATCATTTTGTGAAGATTTCCCACAGCTTTTTCAGCCCATTAAAATTCCATACTAAGAAGACAATAAATGTTTTGTGAGAAATTTTCTCAGCTTTTTCAAAAATTTCGTTAGTGTTGCGAATCCTTTCCAATCGGATTAGCAAAGGACAAATTTCTTTCATATTCAAGATTTCTAACCAGAAGATGCACTCAGGATGAAGCTGAATACATGCTATTATCAAGCCTAGTTTGACCTTCTACAGAAGTAGATCTGTGGTACTGGATTCCTCAGTTACTGATACAATATATCAAGACTTCTCTTTTACTCTTCCAGATCAGAATTCTTCCACCTAGTCTGGAGTTTAAGCCAACCTGTGTGATGGCAATGCAAATGATGAAGCACTACATACTGAAGGCGTGATGGAATTTTAATACTTTCAGCTGCAGGGGTGATCACAGTAGCGTTTAGTTTGGTAGCACATAGGATATGCCTCATGCGTTTGTCCTAGAATACAGAGGACAGGAACCTCTGCACATGCAGATAAATGTTTTAGCAGGATTGATGCATGAGAATGATGTCCTACTTCTAAATGAGAGCCCAGAGTGTTTTTTTTTGTTTTATCTAGTGATTCAAAGGTGCTGTTGGATGTGACAGTTGGAAATCCTGAACTTCCGTTATTCTCTTTTCGTCCTGAATGTTACAAGGAGGCTCCAGCTGCAGTCTTAGCAGTCCTGTCTCTAACTCTTTCTAGTAAAGCAGCAATCTCTGAGGAGGTTTTCATTGATTCTTTGCAGTCCTTGTGAGAGTCTTTGGAAGGAATTCATCTCTGATTTGCAATCTTCCCAATGATTCACTCATACCTTACAATCGAAAATATGGTGCAGGAATCTCAAGACATCATTGTCTTGCTTCCTCCAGATGAAATTAAATGGTTATCTTCCTCAGCTCTTCTTTGTCAGTATAGTTTCACTATTCAACAAGCCTTTCATTGTCAGATCTTCTCTTTACTAGAAGGTACCATGAAAGAGATACAAGTAATCAGCGCCCGCTCAAGAAGTCTTAAAGAACATTTGCCTCTTTTTCTGACGCAGTCACTTACTAGTCTTTTTCGTGTAATGAGCTTTAGTATATTGTTCGAAATCTTGTTCTTTTAGTTTCAGCTGCTGTAAGCACAGTTCCTGAGCAGCTTTCCAGCAATAATCTTCTTATGCCATTTTACTGACTAGTTCAGAAGGGATTCTGAGATTCCTGGATCACTTTACTCTTTGTTATATATTCATACACAGAATGTGGGCATTGTTGCTTGGGCCACCACTCACTGCTCACCATAAATGCCCTTGAGAAGGTGATAATAAGCTGCCTATTTGTGAAAAATGGACTTGCTAGGAGATGGGTGATGTTAAAAATCCATTCAACTGAGTCTTAAGGAGAATATCCTTAGTTAAACATTTTAGCTAATAATTTTATGAAAGTTCTTTTAGTCAGAAACTTGAAAGATACCTGGGTAGGGGAGCAGTGATACGGATTGGTGAATATGTAAATGTGTATTGAGTGAAGCTGGAGGTCACTGTGAGGTCAGTGGTCATGCACTAGTGTTTTATGTTGGACCCCACACAGCGCAGAGCATGTTGCTCTGTAGCATTACCATCGAGGACAGCATTATAACAAACATTGTTCAATAGTCTCTGAGAAGTTTGCCCTGATTTGTCTTAAGGTCTGAATCCACACAACAACACAATCAAACAACAGCCTTATGTTGTGGAGATATTTCTAGTGCTTCTGAGGCTGTGCAGAATAATAATGGCTGATGGGACTGTGTGGGAATTAGTACTTCGTATGGGCCTGATACTGTGCATTTACCATATCCTTCTCTTTTTATATATTAGTTTGCAAATAAATTACATTTGAGCAAGTAATTTTAATCAAAATAATGAAACTAAGTCCTGGGGTATTCTTTCATTTCAAAATTGATGGGAATCTTTGGTGAGCTTTCCCTCATGAGTTATATGAGGTGTTAGAATCATAGAATCCCTACAGCATGGAAACAGGCCCTTCGGCTCAACAAGTCCACACTGACCCTGTGAAGAGTAACCCACTCAGACCCATTTCCCCTACATTTACCCTGACTAACGCATTTAACCTACACATGCTCGAACACTATGGACAATTTAGCATGGCCAATTCACCTAACCTGCCCATCTGTGGACTGTGGGAGGAAACCGGAGCACCCGGAGGAAACCTACACAGACACAGGGAGAACGTGCAAATTCCACACAGACCTAGCCAGTATGGGGATTGAACCCACAACCTTGACGTTATTAGCACCCAGTGTTGATCATGAAATAAGCAGCACACTTAATACAAGTCTGACTTAAATAAGCTCACAAGTTACATCACTGGGAAACACAGTTTGCTGTGGTAAGTGTTGAAAATCCTTGTTATGTGGTAGAAACAAGCCAAAATGTGATGGGCAGTCATTATTATCCAACCTTAAAGCACCGAGTGTGCCTGAACAGGGGATCACTTACAATTACTCAACCACCTCTAAACAGACAGTTAGTGTCTATGAATGTTTAATATCCCACCTCTATCATGCAGTAATTTCCCTCTATTTTTCTGTCTGAGATCAAGTCAAACAAGTGATTGTAGCAGCCTCTCCAGTGTCATGGACATGTAGTTTGCAACTTGTACTTACATTGTAGCGGGGGGTGAGTTTCTTGATGTCATCGAGAGCAACATCAATCCCCATAACTCCGAGCATGAGCTGGTTCTGTAAAAGGAAATGGTCTATATAGAATATGGAAGTGACCAAAGTCGTGGACACAGAGGATATGCAACAGGATCACCTCATCAGCCATGCGTTTCACACCCTGCTGGAAACTCCTCTCTAAAGCAAGCCAGTCATAACAGTGTATGGGAAGCATTTGTCTATGCTCAACATGGACACTGTCCTTTACGTACACAGGGACATGCCACTTGTAATCTATTCAGAGAGCTGGCAAGAACCATTAACCTCCAAGTAGGTACAATGTTTTTGGTGACGTACTGAGCTCCTTACTTATCTACTCATACTACTATATCCTTTAGCATATTGACTTGCAGTCGTATCTGGAAAAATCCCAACAGTTAATGACAGATCTACTCTTTCAGGAACATTGGTGAAATAAGTCAGTATCTCCAGAAACTGAGCAAAACCATATCGAGGGTTAGAGAGGCCAGCAAATCAGTAAAGAGGTTTTGGTAAAATCTAAACTGCACTGCTTGCCAGCACTGCAAAGGGGTCTCTCCATTCTTTATGATACTGACTTATCTGTAGTGTTACTTGGAGCCAAATGAGAGGCTGGATGAACAATTAACAACAGCTTTCTTGAACATTGAAAAAGGTCTTGTCATATGATAGACAACAGCATGTGGTAATGTGTTATATGATGAGTAGGAAATGACCAGGAAATGGGAATAATTTTGTCATATCCGCCTATTCACTCAGTTCATATAGGGTCATTAAACTGAAAGATTGGCATTCATATTCAAACCACATACCTGCTGGCCATTCTCCACAGTGACATTGAAAACTGGCATTGTTCCTGTAATCACCAGCTCAAGGCTCTAGGAAAAGCAAATCAGACTCATCATGTTACATTTCAGTTTTTTGAGCAAGCACTATGATATTCCTTATTCTCTCTAACAGTCCACATTAAATGGTGATCCTTTTTGAGAGTCATGTCTTGAAATCACTTCTCTTGTACTCTTATTACTTACTTCTTGACTGTAATCATAGAGGACTTTGATCTCAGACCCTGCACCAAACATGCTTGCACACCCTTCCTGCCTCTTTACGTCAGAGTTTTATTACCTTTGTAGATAATACTGTACGGTGGCAGATATTCAGGGACTGCACTCTAGTTAGCAGAGAGGAGTGAGATATATCAGCCAGCACTTCCAAAGCTTGCTAATCAAAAAGTGTACTGCAAAAGCTGTAAACCTTAAATAAAAACTGAAAATGCTGGAAACACTCAACAGGTTAAGCAGCATCTGTGTTGAGAAAAATAGAGCTAACTTCTCAGGACTTTCATCAGAATGGGGAAAAGTTACAGATAAACAGATTTTGACCAAAGGGTGAGTGGGATAAAGACAAAAGGAAGGCCTGTCATAGGGTGGAAGGCAGGAGAGATCGAATAATGGAAAGGAGAAGCAAATTAAGAGAAAGAGAGAAAGGTGGAAGAATGTCAAGAAAAAGAATCAAAATGAAATTGTTGAACACATAAGTCAGATTGGGATGTCTGGTCAGCACGGATGAGTTGGGTGCGTTTCTGTGATGTGTGGCTCCATACCCATTGGACTATGTCAGATTGGTTGGTGGGGATGAGTTGGACTGAAGGGTCTGTTTCTGTGCTGTATGACTCTCTGACCATGTTGTGTCCAGAAGGCTTAATTGAAAGAGTGTTTCTGATTGTCAGGTTTACAGTGATCATCACTGAAATAGTGCAGCACGTCAAGGACAGAGATGTCAGCAACATGGAGAATTAAAATGAAAGGGTACCAGAGCTTAGGCTTTTGCTTGCAGATTGCACAAAGATGTTCTGCAAAGCAGTCACCTAGTAAGTATTTGATCTTTCCATTATAGAGGAGAGCATATTGTGAACAGTGATTACATAATATAGATTGAAAACAAGTACAAGTAATTCTGATTCAGCAGAAATGAGCATTTGTCAGCATGGAAGATTAGGTGAGAGAAGGTAAAAGGGCACTTGCAACATCTTATGCACTTGCTTGAAATTTTCTTTTGTCAAGGGGATAGATGTTGGGGGTAATTGAGGTGTGGACCAGACCAACATTGAAGGAATGGACTCTTTGGAATTCTAAAAGAAGGGAGGGGAAGGTGTGTCTGTGTTCACATGTGCTGGAAGGGTGGCAGACAACCAGGTTGAGGACTGGCAACCAGGATTCAGGGTTATCTTCGATTGAGAATGTTCCTCAAAATGGGGATGACACTTGCTCGTGGCAACAACCTGTCCATCATTATTTCAACATATAGAGGCTGTTGGGCTGCAGCAATCACATGATTCTGGCTGACCAGTAAACTCTTTTCTTTTATCACTTCCAAAGGTGTATCAGAAGGAATTATACATTGTTATGTGAACAAATTGGCTGCTTTATGATACACCTTCTGTGGTCATCAAATCTTGGCATGAGAATTGAAACTGAAACTTCTGGCACAGAAGCTAGCACAACTCTTGCCTGTGGAGTACGAGGGACTGCAGCTTACAAGGGTTTAGTGAGCTTACAAGGAACATTAGTTGACAGCTTATCCCCAGCAATGGAGACAGAGAAAATTAGGAAGGGAGGAATCCTCTATATTGGGGAGGCCAAAATCAAATTGGAAGATCGCTTTGCAGAGCAGTTCCATTCAGTTTGCATGAATGATCACCGGCTTCATTTCTCCATTGAGGCTGATTGTTTCCAGTCTTTCTGTGTTTTTGTCTCCATCAACAGATTACTATTCCACACATGATTCACAAAAGGTTAATAGGATATTCAACCAAGGAGGCTATCACAGCTGAGCCCAAAGTCCAGATAGATTGAATCTTCAGCAAGGTATCACAAGCAGGAGGACCAGCCAATTTTCCATTTGTCTGCCCAGGACACCTCAGCTAAAGTCAGCTAACTCAGCACTGACATAGAGACAATGCAAAGACTTCTGATATCCAACCTGTCCTAGCTGACCAAGTTTCCCAAACTAAACTAGTCCCATTTGCCTGCATTTGACCCATATTCCTCTAAACCTTTCCTATCCATTTACCTATCCAAATATTTTTTAAATGTTGTAACCGTACCTGCATCTACCATTTCCTCTGGCAATTCATTCCACATACAAACCACCGTGTGTGAAAAACTTGCCTCTCAAGTCTGTTTTAAATCTTTCTACTCTTACCTTAAAAACATGTTCGTTGGTTTTGAACTCCCCCAACATAGGGAAAAGACCTTTGCTATTCGCCTTATTTATGTCCCTCATGATTTTATAAACCTCTACAAGATCACCCCTCAACCTCCTACTCTCCAATTTAAAAAGTCCCAGCCTATTCAGTCTCTCCTTATAACTGAAATTCTCCAGTGCCGGCAACATCGTGGTAAATCTTTTCCATTTTAATTCCGTGTTGCTTGTGTTAAATGTCCTTTCATAGTATTTGGGCATCACTGGAAACGTCCCTTGACAACAGTTATAAGGAAACCACATTGCTATAGATCTGGAAGGATCTATAGCAAAGGACAAACCAAGTAAGGTGAACAGATTTCCTTCCCTTACTGGACCAGATAGGCTTTTACATCAATTGCCGATTGCTGTCATGCTCGCCATCACTGACTATATTCCAGATGAACTGCCACAGTGGAATATGAACCTGTATGCCACAGCATTAGCCTGGGCTTCTGGATTACTAGTCCACTGACATCACCACTGTACCACTGTCACATTCTATTAGCTGTTCCATTGGTTGGAACTGGCAGTCAACTGATGAAAACAAATCAATCTTTGTCATAGAAATTAAATACCTTTGTAAACAATTTAAATAAGGAATCATTTTGAACTTCATGTACACTCCAGCAGCTCAGCCCCATCTGTCACCACATTTCCCAAGTAAATACAGAAATCTATGAGACCTATGATACATATACTCTGACACCATGCTATCGGTTTGCCTACAATTTGCTGTGCCAGTTTTTGTGACATATAAAATCTGCCTTCTGCAAATCTTCAACATTTGGTACTGTGCTAGTCTCACTGCATTGTCTCTGCTGTCACGTTAGGTATAGTATTGGAACAGGTTACTTTGCTATTCAATTATCTCAGGGTTGTTTTTGTGCCTGTAATTAATTAATCCTTTGGACATGAAGAAAGTTTTGCTCCTCACTGACTGGGAATACCTGACATTGCATTTCATTTCAGTAGACTTGTGTCATTTTGACTCAGTTGGCTAGATTCCTATTCCTGATACTGAATACTGTGATTACAAGACCTAGTCCTAAGCTTGGACACATACTCTGCACTGACAGTATGGTACTGAGGAAGTGATACGCTTCAATGGAAGAGAAAGTGAACTGGGGTGTTAAATGGTGAACAATTCTTCTAGCATTCACGACAAATTTTAACCATGCAACATTCCAAAAGAAAGGAAGATTCCATGTAGACATTTGATCTACATTCCATTCCAAAGTAATCTTACCAAAGCATCCTGATAAACGTTAGTCCATTGAACCTTTTTGGCTTTCTTTCCTGCCATCACCATAGGACGACCAAGAACATCTAAATACTCCTGTAACATGAAAACATGGGCTGCATTAAAATGGCCATCTGGTTCATCTCTGATACAGTCTAAATCATTTCCGATCTTTTCGCAGTATCTTCAAATCGAATAAATCATGCAAATACTTCGATTCCATTCAACAGTGAATGGATAGAATACTGTTCAAAGAAAATTAAACAAAAATATCCTTTGTGTGTTCAACGTGACCTCAGAGACAAAGTAGTGACTGTTTCTATAAACTCTCCTCACTGCACCCCATATTCCATCTCCGGAAGAGTTCCTGGGATATTAACCTCTGGGACATGTCTGTTGATGTGAGGGCTAGAGTGATTGATGATTCATAATGTGTGCAGAATTTCCACACTGGAAAGCCATAGAAGTTGTTTGGGAGGAATTTTCTGAAGAAATTAATTCTCAGTGCATTCTTATTTTATGGTTTGTCCTGAACGCATGAAACAATAGTTTACTTTATGAAAGCACATTGTCCTCTTGGAAGCCAAATGGAAACCCTAAACACAAGCAGCTTTATTGCCAGCCTGTCACTCCCAAAATTGGAATCAAGTCATACACAACAGGTCCAATGTTACCCTTTCTTGGAGAAGTCAAGAAAGGGGACAAGAGGATAAATAATTAGCTGGGTTGGCTCTTCTCATCGATACTTAAGAGTGTCAACTTGTCACCACCCCAACAGCCTACCCCCTTCACCAGGCAGGAAAAGTGGCTGGATTCCTGATTGGGAAACAAGGGTGACCTTTCTGCCAGGTTACGGGTGGAGAAACTCCATTTGCCTCGATTAAAGCTATCCTCCTGCTCTTACCTCAGGCTCCTTGGTCCTCCTGTCCCTGCAAACCCCACATCACGAGAAGCAAAAGATAAAGCCTCACCTTTAAGACGAGGCTCCTATCATTGATCTCTAGGGTCCAAAGGTTTGTGGGGTAGGTCTCCATTACTGAAGCTTGCAATTGGCAGAGAACCTCATTGATCAGCTCTTAACAAGCTGACTGGAGCTTATTTCAGTGAGCTTTCATAGTGTTGCGAGTTTGTTGCCACTGAACACAGCTGCCCCACAAATTAGACCACAAATTATAAAATTAATGCCACGGTTTCTAAAATCTGTTTCCAAAGCTACTGAAAGCCATGTACAGTGAGAAGGGGGCAATTGATAGTGATATTTTCAGGATAACAATCTCTCACAAATCCTCAATGTCTCTAGCTGACAGCTACACAGACATGCTCACACGCTGTAGTATAAAAATGGTGTGTGGGATGGTGACACTGACAACAGCTGTCACATGCTATTGAGGCTCTCAGAAGAGACCAATGGAACAAAAGTATTGCAGAACTGTAATACAAGGACCAATATTCTGTACAACACAATATATATAAAAATGTTTATAAGAATTCCAGACTATCAGGGCACATTAGATAAGGGGGCACGGTGGCTCAGTGGTTAGCACTGCTGCCTCACAGCACCAGGGTCCCAGGTTCGATTCCAGCCTCGGGTGACTGTGTGTGGAGTTTGCACACTCTCCCCGTGTCTGCATGGGTTTCCTCCCACAGTCCAAAAGATGTGCAGGTCAGGTGAGTTGGCCATGCTAAATTGCCCATAGTGTTAGGTGCATTAGTCAGAAGGAAATGGGTCTGGGTGAGTTACTCTTCGGAGGGTCAGTGTGGACTAGTTGGGCCGAGGGGCTTGTTTCCACACTGTATGGAACCTAATCTAATCTAAAAAGGCAGAAATAAAGCTGCAGCAGAATTGGAGCAGGAGCAGTTTAGTCTAACCCCAAAGTTCATGGCATTCTGAATTCATGTGGACAGAACAACATGAAGTATATCCATGCTGATAGTTGAATGCATGAAGGCATCTCAACCTACATGGCACATTTAAGCATTCACATCCTCACAAGTGCAACATGTGCATATGTAGATAGCTAGACATATAGATCTCTTCACACATCCTCACACACCGACATGTACACATTTAAATTCCAAACAGACATACACACAAATACACAGACACCTAGACACATATGTCCACATCCACACAGATGAATAATCTCAAAGAACAAAGAGCAAAGAAAATTTACAGCCCAGGAACAGGCCCTTCAGCCCTCCAAGCCTGAGCTGATCCAAATGTACTGTCTAAACCTGTCGGTTAATTCCTAAGCATCTGTATCCCTCTGCTCCCCACCTACTCATGCATTTATTCAGATGCATCGTAAATGAATCTACCATACCTCTAACACCTTTGCTGGCAACGCGTTGCAAACGCCCACCACCCTCTGTGTGAAGTTCTTGCCGCGTATATTCCCCTTAAACTTTCCATCTCTCACCTTGAAACCGTGACTTCTCGTTATTGAATCCTTCACCCTGGGAAAAAGCTTGTCTCTATCCACCTTGTCTATAACCCTTCATGATTTTGTAAACCTCAATCACGTCCCCCCTCAATCTCCTTTTTTCTAATGAAAATAAACCTAACCTATTCAACCTTTCTTCATAGCGCGCACCTTCCATACTAGGTAACATCCTTGTTAACCTTCTCTGCACCCTCTCCAAAGCGTCCATATCCTTTTGGTAATGTGGCATCCAGAACTGTACACAGTAGTCGGAATGCGACTGAACCAATGTCTTGTACAATGTTAACATGACTTGCCAGCTGTTATACTCAATACCCCATCCAATGAAGGCAAACATACCATATGCCTTCTTGACCACTCTATCCACTTGTGCAGCAACTTTCAGATACAATGGACCTGCACTCCCAGATCTTTCTGCCCATCAACTTTTCCCAAGGCTCTTCCGTTCTATGTATAATTCGCTCTAGAATTAGTCTTGCTTAAATGCATCACCTCACATTTGTCTGGATTGAAAATCATCTGCCACTTTTCCGCCCAACTCTCCGGTCTATCTATATCTGCCTGTATTCTCAGACAGTCCCTTATGCTTTTTGCAACTCCACCAATGCTATCTCATGCAAACTATTTTGCCCTTGAAGATGCTGCACAAATTAAAATGTACAGGCTTGCATTTTCCTGAATTGAATAAATTGAGAGTCAATCTAATTGATGTGTTCAGAAAGATAAAATGATTCAATAAACTAAACACATTGAAATTATTTGCTCTGGTAAATCTGAAAAAAGGAAACATTTTTAAAATTAAAACTAATCTATTTGCTTGTGAAATCAGGAAAGATAGTAGAAATGTGGAACACTCTTCCACATGATTTCCAATCCTGGTGTCAACTGAAACTTACAATACTGAGACTGCTGGATTGTTTTGATAGGTAGATGATATCAAGTAATGCAAAACCGAGGAATGAAAATGGATTTTGAGACACAGATTATCCATAACTAAACAAAGGAACAAAACAGGCTCAAGCAGCTGAACACACCTGCACCAATGAAGTACTATTGAAAAAAATTAGTGAACACTGGTAGATATTTCCACACCGGGAGTTGGCAAATATACTCAAGGGTAACCGTAATAGATCCAAGCACATACATGTATATTAGCCTAGACTTAATTACAGGGAATCAACAGAATCAATAAGAAGACTAAATGAATGAGAATGTTTGTGAAAATAACATAACAAATGAAGCAATATAGCCTCTGAAGGCTGCCTAATCAACCTTAAATTTGAAAAGCTTATGCCATATGACTCATTGTGAGATAAGGAGATGTAAATAATAAGATGTGATATACTGGAGAGAGTGAAAGATTCTGGGGGAGATGAAATGTAAACGGTTAATGTGAATGTGTAAATATGATAGCCAACATCATCATTAGGAAGTGATATAAAATCACCTTGTTATTAGATGGCTGCCTTTAGTAGACAAAATATCCTTCTTGTACTTAGATGGTTCAATCAATACCTGAATCTTTATCAGTCCCACTCCTAGTTCTTCTGAAGTAAAATAGCAGAGTCTGGAGTACAAAATGGCTATCATTGTCAGGAGAAAGCATAATAGGTAAACGATAAGTCACAGGATCATCAGAAGGGAAGAAATAACAGGCCCTGCGCAGAACAATGTTGATCCCTATGATATTTCTACAGTTTGCCCCACGATGTTCTGACGCCACTCTGTAACTCTCCAAATCAGCAGGAGTCACTCACCTGAGTATTGATCCGAATTGCTCCAATGGATGGGATTTCAAAATAATATCCTACAAAGAGAAAAAGATATTAGTAATGAAATCCATGTGAATGATAAAATACACAGAAAAATCTCAGAGACATCAGCATCCTAATAAAACAGTTACTATTTTATCAAACCTGAAACTCCATAAATCTAAAGTACTTATTAATTTAGTAAGATGTAATCAAAATCTGAATTTATATCTGATCACTGGAGAGGATCTAAGAAATGATTAGATTCTCCCACACAATGTGAGAATCGATACAAGGTTCTAAAGAAATTGTGATTTTAAATGTAAAAGAAATCTTGGAGCTTTATTCTTGCAGAATCTATTGTCCAAAATAAAAAGTATTTGAATGACATGAACAAAGATACCTGAAACTGTTCTAATGCACTGTGCCTTTCATTGTTCTAATGCAAGGTGACCATCACTATTCTAATGCAACATGTGTTATGTATTAATGCAGCATGTTCTAATGCAACGTTCCTGTGACTTCAAATGTAGCATATCTGTCTTCATTCTAATGTAACGTTCCTGTGATTGTTCTAATGCATGGTGGCTGTGACTGTTCTAATGCACCATGCCTATCACTATTCTAATGCACCATGCCTATCACTATTCTAATGCGCCATGCCTATCACTATTCTAATGCGCCATGCCTATCACTATTCTAATGCGCCATGCCTATCACTATTCTAATGCGCCATGCCTATCACTGCTCTAATGCGCCATGCCTATCACTATTCTAATGCGCCATGCCTATCACTATTCTAATGCGCCATGCCTATCACTATTCTAATGCGCTATGCCTATCACTATTCTAATGCGCCATGCCTATCACTATTCTAATGCGCCATGCCTATCACTGCTCTAATGCGCCATGCCTATCACTATTCTAATGCGCCATGCCTATCACTATTCTAATGCGCCATGCCTATCACTATTCTAATGCGCCATGCCTATCACTATTCTAATGCACATGCCTATCACTATTCTAATGCGCCATGCCTATCACTATTCTAATGCGCCATGCCTATCACTGCTCTAATGCGCCATGCCTATCACTATTCTAATGCGCCACGCCTATCACTATTCTAATGCGCCACGCCTATCACTATTCTAATGCACCATGCCTATCACTATTCTAATGCACCATGCCTATCACTACTCTAATGCACCACGCCTATCACTATTCTAATGCGCCATGCCTATCACTATTCTAATGCGCCACGCCTATCACTATTCTAATGCACCATGCCTATCACTATTCTAATGCACCATGCCTATCACTACTCTAATGCACCACGCCTATCACTATTCTAATGCGCCATGCCTATCACTATTCTAATGCGCCATGCCTATCACTATTCTAATGCGCCATGCCTATCATATTCTAATACACCACGCCTATCACTATTCTAATGCGCCATGCCTATCACTATTCTAATGCGCCATGCCTACGACTGTTCTTTTGTGCACCATGCCTTGACTGTTCTAATGCAATGTTCTTCTTACCATTCTAATGTACTGTTCCTCTGGCTGTTCTAATGCAGTATTCCAACGTCCTGTGCCTGTTGTAATGCATCGTGCCCGTGTCTGTTCTAATACAGCATGACTGTGACTGCTCAAATATACCGTGCCTGTGACTGTTCTATTGCACCGTTCCAGCTATTGTAATGCAGTGTTCCTATGACTGTTTCAATGCATCTGCCTGTGACTATTGTAATGCACCCTGACTCTGTCTGCTCTAATGCCTATTGTAGCGGCCTCCCAGCGAAAACTCCTGGCCTGGTGTAACAGCCTGAAACGATCAACCCAGCCTTATGATCACCTTTGTACCTAAGATGATGCTGTTGTGGCGACGTATGAACTTTTCACTAGACTCATTGGGTAAATGTGACGATAAAGTCTAATTCTAATGCTATTCTGAGGCATGCCTGTGGCTGTTCGAATGCACCGTACCTGTGACTGTTCTAATGCATAGTGCCTCTTACTCTTTTAATGCCACTGTGCCTGTCACTGTTCTAGTGCATTGTGTCTGTGATGTTCTAATGCAACGTTCCTATGACTGTTCCAATACACTGTACACGTGACTGTTTATTGCAGTGCTCCTGTGACTGTTCTAATGTATTATGCATTGTCTTCACATGGACTGTGTGATGGTCACTGTCACCGAAACTGTCATGGAAAGACAGAGTTGCGACAGGTTGACTCGTAAGTATGAGGTCATTTTCCCTCTTGTTGGTTTCCTCATTATCTGCTGCAGTCCAGCACTCATGTCCTTTGAGACGCAGCCAGCTCAATCAGTTGCACTGCTGCCAAGCTACTATTGATAATGGCCAATGAAGTCCCCCACCTCGATTACATTTGTGGCCTTTCTACCCTCAACTACTTCTATGCTTTTTATAATTGATGTTCAGCTTTGAGGAGTACAGACTCATCAGCTGAGGGGGCTAGGGGCTTAAGTGCTTATCAGTAGGAAGTTGCTTTGCCCATGTCTGACTGGATGTCATGAGACATCATGGAGTCAGTCAGGAGTCCGGGTGCAATTGCAACTCAACATCAGAACACGTCACTCCCACCTTTACGCAGTCTATAATGCTTGTTGGACAGGATATACTCAAGGACTGAGCATGACTGAGGCTTTCTGGGGCTACTTCAGATGTCAGTTAAGAGTCAATCTTACTGCTGTGGCTCTGGATTCATATATAGTGATATTATTCGTACCTTTAACTGTGCTAACATTCTGCACCTGTATCTGTGCAGTGATATTCCTCATAGATTTAAGTGTGCTAACATCCTATGCATGTAACTCTGCAGTGATGTTCCTCTAGGTTTAGCTGTTCTAACATTCTGTAGTGCTATTATGATATTCCTCATAGCTTTAACCTGCTAACATTCTATACCTGTAACTACAATGATATTTCTTATATTTTTAACTATTCTAACATCCTGCGCCTGCAGCTACATTAATATTCCTCATAGCTTTAATTTGCTAATATCCTGTACCCACAGTGCAGTGATATTACTTTTATCTTTAAATATGTCTATATCCTGTACCTCTACCTCTGTAGTTATACACCTCGTAGCTTTAGTTGTGCTAGTATCCTGTGCCTGTAATTGCGCACGGATATTTCTTATACCTTCAACTGGGTCAACATCCTACATCTCTGGCTATAATTTCAAAGTTATAAGTTTAACTGTGTTCACTTTCTGTGCATGTAACTCTGCAATGATATTCCTCATTGTTTTCACTGTGTTAACATCCTGCACCTGTAACTGCAGTGATATTCCTCATAGTTTTAACTGTGTTAACATCCTGCACCTGTAACTGCAGTGATATTCCTCATAGTTTTAATTGTGTTAACATCCTGCACCTGTAACTGCAGTGATATTCCTCATAGTTTTAACTGTGCTAATATCCTGCACCTGTAACTGCAGTGATATTCCTCATAGTTTTAACTGTGTTAACATCCTGCACCTGTAACTGCAGTGATATTCCTCATAGTTTTAACTGTGCTAATATCCTGCACCTTTAAGTGCAGTGATTTTTGTTGTGCCTCTAACTGTGTTAACATGCTGTGCCTGTAATTCCACAAGGCTATTCCTCATAGCCTTAACTGTGCTAACATCCCATGCCTGTAAGTGCAGTGATATTCCTCATTGCTTCAACTATGCTAACATACCTCACCTGTAGCTCTGCATTGATATTCCTCTTAGCTTTAACTGCACTAATATCCTGTGCCTGTAAGTGTACAGTGATGTTCCTCGTACCTTTATTTGCACAAGCCATCCACTGTAGAGGTGTGACATCATAGTTGTGCTGTCCAACTGAGAAAGTAAAGACACGGACCTAAGAGTAGAGACAGCGAAAGAGAGAAAATGTGACTGGAGGGTACATTTAAATATTGTAGTTACATCTCTCAATCCAGCTTTTCCTGTTCTTATTCCAGATGTTTTGATGTCAATAATGTTATCTACATGTATGCTCTGTTTGTTAATGATCTTCAGTTGATTTTTTTTGTGTTGTCATCCTCTCATGTTAGTATCACTGAAGATATTTATCCTTCTGAAGATGGGAAGTGAATTTAAAGGGGTTTAGTGCATTGGAAGTGAATGTGAAGGAATTTGCTCCATTAGGAGGTGGAAATGAAATGATTTGGTTCATTGGAATTCTATAAAATGTTACAGAAAGAGAAAGAGTGAGACACAATGGGATTCTGTATAAAGGGCGTGAGCAGAAAAAGGGATTTAATCCATTGAGACCATTTTCAAAGTGACCTGGATGTAAAATGTATGTCAATGAATGGAAAATTAAGTCAACCATTAGGATTCTATCTAGGAACCATTATAAGAAAGGGACTTTATACAGCAGAATTCTACAATGGTAATGAATGGAAAACATTTGGCTAATTGAGATTTCATGTAATTGTGATTGGATGCAAAGAAGTTTTGTCCATTGGCATTCTACAATGAAGGGTTCGATTCATTGAAATTAGGTGCAATGGAGTGAATAGGAGAGTGCTTTGTGCATTAATATTATTGGAATGGGAATGGATTAAGTTATTTGGGAATGTGTACATGGGAAGAACCTGAGCTATTCATGGTGGCAGCATGATGACTCAGTGGTTAGCACTGCATTCTTGCCGCACTAGGGACCCAGGTTCAATTCGACTCTTGGACAACTGTCTGCTGAAGTTTGCACATTCTCCCCATGTCCCTGTGGCTTTCTTCCGATTTCCTACCACAGTCCAAAGATGTGTAGGTTAGGTAGATTGGTCATGCTAAATTGCCCATACTATCCAGAGATGTGCTGGCTTGGTAGATTAACCTGTACCTATTGGCTTTCGATTGCCATCCTGCATGATACAAAATTCTGACCTATTTGTTGAATCTCGAACTCTGCCTGAGCCAGTCAGCTGCTTAAACCCTCACTCACTCAAGTGGATCATAATAAGATATTGGCCTGACCGTATATGAAGCAGAGGGCAGCTTCAATTATTGATTTTCTGTCTCCTCCCCACCTTGTCAACCTGAATTCAAAAATCAGATGAAAGCCAATACAGGTGAAAAATAAATCAGAATATTTTCAATCATGTTTTCAAAAGAGCACCACATTTTGAGAAAATGGGGTCTAATCCGTTAAAATTGGAATTAATTTGAGACCAGCAAATTATGCAATGACCATCAACTGCATTCATGAAAACCATGTTTGACTCTGCAATAAGAATGAAGAAAAAGAACAAAGAAAATTACAGCACAGGAGCAGGCCCTTCGGCCCTCCAAGTCTGCACCAATACAGATCCTCGATCTAAACCTATCGCCTATTTTCTAAGGATCTGTATCCCTCTGCTCCCTGCCCATTCATGTACCTGTCTGGATACATCTTAAATGACTATCAGTCCCGCCTCTACCACCTCCACTGTGCCAATGTGTTCCAGGCACCTAGCACCCTCTGCCTAAAGAACTGTTCACGCATATCTCCTGTAAACTTTTCTCCTCCAACCTTGTACTCATGACCCCGAGTAACTGAGTCCCCCACTCTGGGAAAAAGCTTCTTGCGATCCAGCCTGTCTAGACCTCTCATGATTTTGTAGACCTCAATCAGGTCCCCCCTCAACCTCCATCTTTCTAATGAAAATAATCCTAATCTACTCAATTTCTCTTCATAGCTGGCACCCTCCATACCAGGCAACATCCTGGTGAACGTCTTCTGCACTCTCTCCAAAGTATCCACATTCTTTTGGTAATGTGGCGACCAGATAGTCTGTTTTCATTAATCAATAAGCTTCAAATTTTTTGGATCACAACATGCCACACTCATACTTACACCACTTTTGGTGTCCATTTTTAAAACTATTCCGCAGAATCCATTTGGACAGTGTCTGATTAAATATCAACAAAAGTCGCTGGTGAATACATTGTCAATATTAAGATAAATGTACCCCTGCCTGATGTGTTTGGCCTCTATTCCTCATTTTCAGAGGCAGTGTGCTGGCCATAGCTCAATGATAGTAGGTGAGAGTCTTTAGAGTGAGTTCCGAACATGAGTGCTGGTAAACTGAAGCCCCGTGTGCCCCTCAGGTGAGCATGCAAGATGGCATGGCACCTTCAGCCTGTGGGACTGAATGGGCTATTCCCGAATCAGCCAGCAGAGGTCACTCATAGCTCACTACGCAGACAATTCTGCGTTCTTTTTCACTTCAACCTATGTATTTACAGCGAAGAGGTGGTGGATTAATCATTGCGGCATCAAGATTATTCTGAGAGCGAAAAGGCTGTTTCTAATCAAAGATTATCATAATTTACGATGCAAGCAAGCATTACATCTCAAAATACTGCATTGCGTTTGCCATGCATATTTTGCGGGGGAAGAGGGAAGTTATTTTGGAAAAGGAACCAACAATGAGCTTTGACATATTAAAATGTTAATCAGGATATTAATAACAATCCCATAAGGTGAAATAGGCTACTGCAGACAGAAACAAATGAGCCATTTCCAACGACTACTGTATAGAGTTTTTAATAATTAAGATCTGTTTCCTTCATTTCAAATGCTTGTTGTATTTGTTTTCAGTGAATTTTGTATTGTCTTTCTACCAGTCGGAATGAACACCGTACAGTGAAGTTTCTGTGAATCAGACTGACTCTAGACACATTTAAAAATGGCAGGTGGGACCCAGATGTGGATGATCCCATTTTTACCATCAGTGGGAAGGGGATAGGGCATGAATCACAGTGTGAAACCAAACTAAGAAGGACCATTTAAAATTACTGATTATTTCAATCAATCAAGCCCCATTTTTATTGTTTCAAAGGTTTCAAACAATAGGAAGGGAATCAGAAACTTATGGAAGAGCCGTAAAGATGCTTGAAGGTGAAGGTCTGTTTAAGTGTCGTGATCTTAAGATATTTTAATTCTTAGCACTATAAAAATGAAAAGAAAAACAAAAATAATTTGTAACTTGTAGTGGGAATAAAGGAGAAGACAACCTTTGCTAAAGTACACTCTCATGGACTTAGTTCATTGAGTCGAGAGTGTGGTGCTGGAAAAGGCAGCATCAGGAATGAATGGTGAAGGGCTTACGCCTGAAACATCGATTCTCCTCTGCTCGGATGCTGCCTGACTGGCTGTGCTTTTCCAGTACCACACTCTTGACTCTGCCCTCCAGCATCTGCAGTCCACATTTTCTCCTTAGTTCACTCAGTGACAGGCCATCTTCTGAAATGCAAAAATAAACGGAGTCCTCAATTTATGAATATCCGATTTATGAATATTTTTATTCGTGAATGCGGTCCCATTCAAGGGTTTATTGATAATAGTTTAAAGATTCAACATATGAATGTTTTCTGTACTTACAAACAAATATTTTACATTATGTTTCAACTCGTGCACAAATAGACAATGGACACAAGAAGGAAACCTGTTCACAATGTGGGGACAGCCTGTATTAGCCAATTGTTTTGCAATTTCAGTTGTTGACATTTCCCAATGACTGTCAGCTCAACCTATTAAGTATTTTAGATCGGTTTCAAAAATTGGTTTACATCTTAATTTACAGCTTTAACAGGTTGATTAGCTATCTGTGATGTAATTTTGAGTAGAAATTTGTTTTTATAAATCATTTCAGAGGATTTACAATTTTGAATGGTGTTCATGATGGAGAGATTTTTCAGTATCAAGTGTGTATAAGTTAGGCCTCTCAGAGTTTACAAGCTTTTTTTATTTGGTCATTGGTCCTGTGGTCTGGCCATGGTGGAAACTGGGTGAGTGGTAATGGGAGTCTGAGAAGTCATACTTTGATAGGAAAGGGCTAGAGGGCCTAACAACTTTTACACAATGGGACCAAAGCCAGAAAACCAAGATGAGCCGAGCCATTCAATCGGCTCAACTCAGCAGCTCTGTGGCCTCCTCCGAATTGCATCTAAAGACAACTGCTGAGGCTATATCATACTATCAAATCACACCCCTTGCCAACATCTACAGAGGTGAAAATTGTACATGTGAGGATCATTTGCAATGATCCTAATATGCTGAGTTGGGAGATTTCTAGAATGAAGCTTCTGTCCTGGTGGTGAAATTCCCAGTCTGTATCTCACTCTCGTTTGAACATTGTGGACTGAATTTTCAGGGAACAGTAATCCTTGGATTTCTGCTCCTGCTTTCTTTATAAAGGCTGTGACTGAGCTCCCCATTGCCAGCTGGGAATTCCAAACTCAGGGTGGGAGGGGGGTTGAGTGATAGGATGTTAGCATGATAGAGTGGAAGATTGGTAAAGGTGGAGGATGGCAGGGTGCTAACATGGTATGCTGGCAACTGGACAAGAGTGGTGAGGCTGGGTAAATTCAGGGTTTGGAGAGGTCAGTATATTAGCGGGGATCAGTAATGAGGGGTTGTGGAGTCAGGTAGATGTCAGAGAGGGGTCAGGGTGGGGAGGCAAAGGTCAGTTGTTGGCCAAGAATTTGACTTAGTTTTTATTTTTCTAAGTTAAAAATCACACAACACCAGGTTATAGTCCAACAGGTTTATTTGGAAGCACTAGCTTTCCGAGTGCCGCTCCTTCATCAGGTGGTTATCTTTCTACAATTCCGTGTAGCTATCCAAGTAAGTGTCTCCCAACTTTGTTTCTAACTCACAGTGAGATATTTCAGCAGAGATCTGGGGAATTCCCATCGAAAGTTTAAATTTCCCAGGGAATCAGAGATTTGGAGCCTCTGAGGGGTCTTGATGGTTATGTCTGGTCTCGAACCAACCAGAGACTGGGAGATCTGGACCTTTGTGTCATAAGCTGGTGTACACCATCAGTCTGTCTCACTTTGGTTTGAGCAGTCTGTCTGTATTAGGTTGCCAACTCTAGTTTGGTATATTCCTTGAGGTTTCATCCTTCTGATCTTCTAATTCCTGCTGACAAATCATGTACATCCTCAAGGAATCTCACCTTCCCTTTATTAATCGAAAATTGATTGGATGATAGCTGACATAGTTGAATCATGTCTTCCCACTTCCAAAACTTTAACTAATAAATGTTCGAAAAGTGAAAAGAAACACTTTTCAAATCCCTGTATGATCTTTCTCCAGAATTGCTTGCAATTGCAATATTCCTGCTGACTCCAGTACTGTACTGGTAATGCCGCATCAACTATCTCTCTCTTTACTTAATTCATTTTGATGTTTCTAAACCGTGTGCTGAGCTTTGCTGTGGCTTTTCACAAAATTACCAGTTATTTTTAGTGTCTTTTTGTTTCTTAATGCCTTTCATTGTTACATTCAGCTGGTTAATTTACATCTCCTTCTCCCTGATGCCCTGCTTTATGACCATTAATCCACAGGTCTCTCTCAGTGATAGAGGTCAGTATGCACCGTCTGTTCACTTGCACTTCTCTCTGTCCCCTCCAGTTTTTAGTCTAATGAATGTCATCCACTTCCCAATTCCATCAAAAGATGCTTGTCTTTACAGGTGCTGATTGTATATTATCGGCACTTCCTGCTTTTGTTTGGGATTTTCAACATTTACCATTATTTTACTTTATATTTATGCTTAGGAAAGACCAAGAAATACAACTGACTATTGGATTAGTGTTAAAACTTGCTCACTGCCACCAAATACTGTTAATATTTAGTGCTTACATTTATCTGTATTGATACACAAAACTACTGATTATTATGTGTAAAATACTTTAATTTCATTGAAAAATCTATTAATTTCATGCCCCTATTAAGGAAAGATTCTGTATCAAAGTTCAGTGCCTTCTATGATAAAAATGAAGAAGGTTCCATATTGATATGTAATTTAGGAAATATACTGATTTTGTACAAATACAGCAAATACCATTGACAGTCTCGATTTCCTATTCAATACCCTCCGTTGAATATCACATGATATAACATTCATTGTAACTATTAATGTAAATCTGATCTTATTTGTACTATTATTTAAAACCCATTTATATCTAGATCCTCAGAGGACAGCTTATCATTGCTCCAGATACTGAGCTGTAGGCCAAGTCATCTTTATCAGGACATGTATTGAGGGAGGGTCATGCAGCTCTCTGTAGCAGGTGATATTAGATTAGATTAGATTAGATTACTTACAGTGTGGAAACAGGCCCTTCGGCCCAACAAGTCCACACCGACCCGCCGAAGCGCAACCCACCCATTCCCCTACATTTACCCCTTTACCTAACACTACGGGCAATTTAGCATGGCCAATTCACCTGACCTGCACATCTTTGGACTGTGGGAGGAAACGGGGGGAAATCCACGCAGACACGGGGAGAATGTGCAAACTCCACACAGTCAGTCGCCTGAGTCGGGAATTGAACCCGGGTTTCTGGCGCTGTGAGACAGCAGTGCTAACCACTGTGCCACCGTGCCACCCACTTACTGAAATCAACAACTCACCTGTCCAGCTTATTCAACAAGGCAATGGTGTGCACTGGAATGGTGGTCTTCCAGTGACCCCTAAACATTTTATATCCTATCAGAATGCAGTCTGCACACAGATAAAAATCAGCAAATCGTACAGAAGCCACAGAGGCTGAAAATGTTGTATTTCATTTCTAGCTTTGCTCAAGTTTGACCCATTCCTTTAAAGTATTCTTCCATGGGGATGGTTAGAATCTTTAGTGTGACTCCATTGGTGCTGTGTTCAGTTTCAAGGTCAAATCTTCCATAGAAGTACGCCCCTGTAAATGCCTGGCAGGTCTTGGGGTGCTACATGTGGGTCCCTGACTGGAAGACACCCTCCAGGACCCTTTTCACGTGGTCATTTGTTTTGTGTGAGCCTTGACACCAAATGTCAAATGCTGAGAGGGTACAAGAAATTCTACTCTAGGCCTCAAATGCACAACAATTTCACCAGTGTCACTCCTTAGTCACTGAAAATGGAACCGACCGTTCAGCCCAACCAGTCCATGCTGACCATGTTCCCAAATTAAACCAGTTCCACCTGCCTATGCTTGTCTCATGTCACTCCAAACCTTTCCTATTCATGAACTTATCCAAATGTCTTTTAAATGTTGCAACCATACTCACATCTACCACTCTCGTTCACATAAGTACCACCCTCTATGTAAAAGAAAGTTGCCCCCATGCCCTTTTTAAATCTTTCTCCTCTCACCTTAAAAACACCTCCCCTTGTTTTGAACTCTCTCCCACTGGCATGAGATATAGGATTAGCAATAAGCTATCTGGTCAATAGAGCCTGTAACCTCCCTTAATAAAATTGTTGTTGATCCTTGACCTCAATTCTTCTTTGCGATCTGATTCTAATATCGCTTGATTCTGTTACAGTCCGATAATCTTTCATTCTCAGCCTTGAACGGACTCAATAATTGAGTGTCCACAATTCTCTGAAGTAGAGAATCCCAAAGATCCTCTGAGCGAAAAAGTTCTCTTTCCCTCAGTCTTAAATGCATGTTCTTTTAATTATGAAATGATTTCCTTTGTTCCAAGACTCTCCATCCATGGAAAACAACCTCGCAGCAGTGACTTATGTTACAATAAGATCTACTCTCATTCTATTAAACTGCAACTAGTTCGGGGCCATTTGAGTAAAACCCTCCTCAGGATAACCTTCTCATCCCAGAATCAGTGCACCATCGTTCTACCTTATCTATGGAAATTTATTCTTCCTTATGTACACTTAACAAAATTATTCACAGCATTCCAGCTGTGACCTCAAAACAGTTCACAGAATTGTTACAGTGTAGAAGGAGGTTATTCAGCCCATTGAGCCTATACTGGGTCTTCAAATAAACATCATTACCTAGTGCAAATCTCCTGCATTTTCCACATACTCTTGCACACTATTTACGACTAAATAATTATCCAAAGTCCTCTTGAATGCCTCAGTTAACTCTACCTCTTCACCATAGACTTGCAATCCTTTTACACGTCAATCAGGATCGTCTCAGGGCTCTCCGCTTTCTCTTGGAAAAAAGATTTGAACTTTCCCCATCCTCCACCATACTCCTCCACCTAGCCTAGATGTGGCCATGGGGACTCACATGAGCCCCATAATGCCTGTCTCTTTGTGGGCCACGTGCAATGTTCCTTCCTCCAGTCCTACTCTGACCCATACCCACAACTGTTTCTCTGGTATATTCTCTGGACATTATTAGTACTGCTTCTTTCTCTTGTCTGGAACGAGAAAGATTTATCTATTTCATTTTCAATTTTCACCTTGCTCTCACCTACATCTGGTCCATCTCTGACTCCTCCCTTCCCTTTCTTTCCTCGACATCTCTGTTTCTATTTCTGGGGATAGGTTGGCCACCAATACCCACTACAAACCCACCAGGTCCCATAGTTACCTTGACTATGCATCCTCATTCCGTGCTTCCTGAAAAGGCACAATTCCATCTCCATTGCTTCTGTTCCGATGATGCCCGCTTCTACAAGGGGGCCTCTCAAATGCCCACCTTCTTCCTCAATCAAGGATTCCCCATCATCCTCATGGTTGTATTATGGTTCTCATGGTCTCTACCACAGAAATCTTTTGGGGCTAGTTAGAACATAGAACAATACAGTGCAGAACAGGCCCTTCGACCCTCGATGTTGCACTGACCTATGAACTATTCTCAGCTCGTCCCCTACACTATCCCAAAATCATCCATGTGCTTATCTAAGAATTGTTTAAATCTCCTTAATGTGGCTGAGTTGACTACATTAGCAGGTAGAGCATTCCATGCCCTTACCACTCTCTGCGTAAAGAACGTTCCTCTGACATCTGTCTCAAATCTATCACCCCTCAATTTGTAGTTATGACCTCTCGTGCAAGCTGACATCATCATCCTAGGAAAACGCATCTCACTCTCTACCCTATCTAATCCTCTGATCATCTTGTATGTCTCTATCAAATCCCCCCTTAGCCGCTTTCTTTCCAATGAGAACAGACCCAAGTCTCTCAGCCTTTCCTCATAAGACCTTCCCTCCAGACCAAGCAACATCCTGGTAAATCTCCCCTGCACCTTTTCCAATGCTTCCACATCCTTCCTGCAATCGGGCGACCAGAACTGTGCACAATATTCCAAGTGTGGCCGCACCAGCGTTTTGTATAGTTGCAGCATGATATTGCAGCTCCGGAACTCAATCCCTCTACCAATGAAACCTACCACACCGTTTTCCTTCTTCACAGCAATTTCCACCTGGGAGGCAACTTTCAGGGTTCTATGCACATGGACTCCAAGATCCCTCTGAACATCCACACTACCAAGAATCTTTCCATTGACCCAGTACTCTGCCTTCCTGTTATTCTTCCGAAAGTGTATCGCCTCACATTTAGCTGCATTGAACTCCATTTGCCACCTCGCAGCCCAATTCTGCAGTTTATCCAAGTCCCCCTGCAACCTGTAACATTCTTCCAAACTATCCACTACTCCACCAACTTTAGTGTCGTCTGCAAATTTACTAATCCATCCACCTATGCCTTGTGTAAGTCATTTATGAAAATGATAAACAGCAGTGGTCCCAAAATAGATCCTTGTGGCACACCACTAATAACTGGACTCCAACTAAATAGTTTCCATCAAGCATCACTTGCTGCCTTCTTCCAGAACACCAGTTTCTAATCCAAACTGCTAAATCACTCTCAATTCCATGCCTCTGCATTTTCTCCATCAGCCTACCATGTGGAACCTTATCAAAGGCTTTACTGATGTCCATGTATGCCACGTCAACTGCCCTACCCTCACCTTCTCAAAAAACTCAATGACGTTTGTGAGACACGACCTGCCCTCGACGAAACCATGTTGACTATCTGAAATCAAATTGTTGCTTGCTCAAATTGTTTATTAAATATATTCAAGAGGGAGCTGGACATGGCCCTTGCGGCTAAAGTGATCAAGGCATATGGAGTGGGAGTGGGATACTGAAATTGCATAATCAGCCATGAATGTATTGAATGGTTGTGCAAGCTCAAAGGGCCAAACGTCCTACTCTTGCAACGATTTCCTGTGTTTCTATGTTTCTATCACTGCAGTTCACAGGGCTCTCAGCCATGTCCAACCCTCTCACCAGTTCTCTTCCCTCTCCCAAGAGCCATAGGGTCCCCATTGTCCTCACTTACCACCCCATCAGCATCCACATTTGAAGGATGATGAGTTGCTATTTCTGCCATCTGTAGTGGGATGCCATCCCCAACCTTGTCAGCCTTCTGCAGGGATCATTCCCTCTGGTCCACTCCTCCTTCACCCCCAACACATCCTCATAACCCCATAGTACCTTCCCATGCAATCACAGAAGGTGTAACACCTGCCCGTTTACTTCTTCACTCCTCAGTATCCAAGTGCCAAACATACCTTCCAGATGAAGCAGCGATTTACCTGCACTTCACTCAATCTAGTCTATTGTATTCACAGCTCACAATGTGGTCTCTTCTACACATGAAATGCAGACTGGGTGACCTCTTTGAGAACACCTATGTTCTGTTTGCAAAGATGACCCTGAGCTTCCTGTTATCTGCCACTTCAACACACCATTGTGTTTCCTGGCCAATGTCTGTCCCACAGCTACCTAGATTACACCTCCTCCCACCCTGCCCCTGTAAAAACGCCATCCCATATTCCCAATTCCTTCGCCTTCGCCGCATCTGCTCCCAGGAGGACCAATTCCAATACCGAACAACCCAGATGGCCTCCTTCTTCAAAGACCATAATTTCCCCTCAGACGTGGTTGACGATGCTCTCCACCGCATCTCCTCCACTTCCCGTTCCTCTGCCCTTGAACCCCGCCCCTCCAATCGCTACCAGGACAGAACCCCACTAGTCCTCACCTACCACCCCACCAACCTCCAGATACATCGGATCATCCTTCGTCATTTCCGCCACCTCAAAACGGACCCCACCACCAAGGATATATTTCCCTCCCCTCCCCTATCAGCATTCCGGAAAGACCACTCCTCCGCGACTCCCTCGTCAGATCATCCAGCATCTGCAGCCCTCACTTTCTCTCAAAGATCCACACTCCCCACCAACCCAACCTCCACTCCCGGCACCTTCCCCTGCAACCGCAAAAAATGCAAAACTTGCGCCCACACCTCCCCCCTCACTTCCCTCCAAGGCCCCAAGGGATCCTTCAATATCCATCAGAAATTCACCTGCACCTCCACACACATCATTTAGTGCATCCGCTGCACCCGATGTGGCCTCCTCTACATTGGGGAGACAGGCCGCCTACTTGGAACGTTTCAGAGAACACCTCTGGGACACCCGCACCAACCAACCAACCCTGTGGCTGAACACTTTAACTCCCCATCCTACTCCGCCAAGGACATGCAGGTCCTTGGCCTCCTCCATCGCAACACAATGCCTGGAGGAAGAGCGACTCATCTTCCACCTAGGAACCCTCCAACCACAAGGGATGAATACAGATTTCTCCAGCTTCCTCATTTCCCCTCCCCCCACCTTTTCTCAGTCCCAACCCTCAGACTCAACACCGCCTTCTTGACCTGCAATCTTCTTACCGACCTCTCCGCCCCCACCCCCTCTCCGGCCTATCACCCTCACCTTAACCTCCTTCCACCTATCGCATTCCCAACGCCCCTCCCCCAAGTCCCTCCTCTCTACCTTTTATCTTAGCCTGCTTGGCACACCCTCCTCATTCCTGAAGAAGGGCATATGCCCAAAACGTCGATTCTCCTTTGATGCTGCCTGACCTGCTGCGCTTTTCCAGCAACACATTTTTAACGTCTGTCTCATGCCTGCTGCAGTATCCCAGCAAAGCTGAGCACAAGCTGGGAGAACAGCACGTTATTTTCCACTTGGGTACACTGCAAACTTCAGGACTCAATATCAAATTCAATGATTTTAGCACCTGAGCACCTTCTCCCATGTCCTCACATGAACGCCCACACATCAGGCCTTGTCATCACACAGGTTGCTACCACAAACAGCCCATTATCAGTTACCCGTGGTCTCCATTATCCCAGGCTGGCCTTTGTCTGCCCTACTGTTTTTCTCATTCTTGTCTCCATCTCCAACTTTTGGTTACTCCCCCCAAGTTCCCTCCCCCCCCGCCATTCAGCATATCTACCAACATTTTTGTAGCCACAATCGGTTCTGAAGAAGTCACTGGACCAAAAACATTAACTCTGCTTTCTCTCCACAGATGCCGCCAGACCTGCTGAGATTTTCCAGCAATTTCTAGTCAGAATCATACAGTCATACAGCATGGAAACAAACCCTTTGGTCCAACCAGTCCATGCCAAACATAATCCCAAACTAAACTAGTCCCATCTGCCTGCTCCAAGCCCATATCTTCCTAAACTTTTACTTTTCATTTACTTATTAAAATATCTTTTAATCTTTGTAATTGTACCCACAGCACCACTTCCTCAGGAAATTCATTCCACCTGGGAACCACCCTGTGTAAAACATTTGCCCTTTGTCTTTTTTAAATCTCTGTCCTCTCACCTTAACATTGTGTCCCCTAGTTTTGAAATCCTGTTCCTAGGAAAAAGACAACTACCATTAACCCTATCTATAACCCTCATTATTTTATGAACTTCTGTAAGGTTGCCTCTCAACCTCCCATGTTCCGGTGAATAATGTCCAGCCTACCTAGCCTTTCTTTTATAACTCAAACCTTCCACACCTAGCAATATCTTGGTAAATCTCTTTGGAAGCCTTTCTAGCTTAATGATATCCTTCCTGCAACTGGGCGATCCAGAACTGGACACATTATTCCAGAAGAGGCCTCACCAATATCCTGCACAACCTCAATACGACTTCCCAACTCTTATACTCAACATTGTGCATTTATCATACAAAAAGCTAGCATTGATGTTCAGCAGTTAGTGGGAATGAAATCAGAGTATTGGCTTTTATTTCCAAGGGAAAGGAGTCCACAAAATTGAATAATATTGCAACATTATTACAGTATTAAAGTACTAGATGATCCAAGTGCAATAGTGTATCATTTGAAAGAAGAAATACATGAGAGGCTAATACACAGAAAACCAGTTAGTAATAAGATCATAAGACATAGGAGCAAAAATTAGGCCATTCAGCCCATCGAGTCTGTTTCACCATTCAATCATGGCAGATAAGTTTCTTAACCCAATTTTCCTGTAATCTTTGGCATTTGCTCCAGAAGAGGAAATGGTTGCAGTGAAAGTTGAGGGAATACATATGGGAGCAGGAAAACAGCTGTGGCAGAGTTCAGGGAAAGAAAGACTTGCATTTATATAGCATCTTCACATGATCAGTTTCTCAAAGCATTACAAAATTATTCTTTTGATGTAGTCACTATCGTAATGTAAGAAAAGTGGTAACCAATTTGTGCACAGGAAGCTCCCATAAACAGCAATGAGATAACAAGCAGGCAATGATGATATTATTAAGATGTTAATTGAGGGATAGATATTTAGCAGCATTCCAGAAATAACTACCACAGGATTTCATACATCTTCCATGAGGACAAATAGAGACTTGATTTAATGATGCACTGAAAACACAGAATCACAGACAGGGCAGTTTCTCAGTGTAGGAGTGGGATTTGAATCCAGACTCTCACTCAGAAGACTGCCATCTTACTGTGGTATGAGTGAGAAATGAACTGGGAGATTTGAAAGCAAAAGCTTGTACTACTAAGATGTGTCAATTTGAGGTCAGAATCAGGTAATCAGGTAGGAAGAAACCTCTTCAACATACCCTTCACAATGCAATTTCTCCCTATCAGGACTCTTGCAATTATAAAACAGAAAACTTGTGTACCTGACAAGACTTCAAACCTTATAATTATTTTAAGCACTTCCAGGTGCTTAGAAATTGCAGCTATGAGGAAAGATTCCTGAGGACAAAGGAAGCTGAGGGGTTACTTAATTGTGGTGTACAAATTTATGATAGTCTTGAATAGGGGTCAGGGAAGAACAGTTTTGCCTACTGGAAAGGTCAGTTAACAAGGAGCATAGGTTTAAGATAATTGGTGGAAGAATTAGAGAGGACATGAAGAAACACTGTTCTGTCCAGAGGATGGTGGGTGTCTGGAATTCACTGCATGGTGGTGGTAGTGGAGGCCAAACATCTCAACCTGTTAATAAGGACCCGGGATCTATACCAGAAGCATTGTAATCTGCAAAACTATGGACCAGGTATTGGAAGGTGGGATTAGAATGGGCAGCTTGATTTTTGTTTGGCTGGCGCGGACACAATGGGCTGAATGGCCCTTTTCTGTGCTGTAACCTTCCTACGGTTCCATCATTCTTTACTTGACATATCCAGTACTCTCCGGCACAGCACTCTCAGGCCAACACATTTTGCATTTCTCTCATGCATTTCTCTCCACAAATTTCACACATCCCCATTATTTGAACAGCAGACACTTTGCACTCACTCTCAATATATTGCCCTCTTGCACCCATGCCGCACAGTCATCCTCCATAAATACTTTCCATCTCTCCTTTCCACATAATGCCATTACAACCACTAATACTCTGCTTCCTCTCTTGTCAGAAAAAGAAAGCATACAATTTAGCAAGATGCTGAGACCTGTTGGGAAGAAGGAGCTGACCCTTTGTGACAGTTAGTTACCTTTTTGGCCATTGGAAATGCATGCTCACTTGTTGAACTCGGAAGGAGACCTCCTTCCAAGAGTTTGGAGATGTTAGCAATGACATACTTTGAAAGCCTGAGCCATTGCTGTTTGGGCATATCAAGGATATTGAATCATTTGTCAACCCTTTGTTGTGGGTATCACCTCTTTTCAACTAACCAGTTTCATTTGTACTCATTTCATCTGCCATGTGGGAGAGCATGCACTGAGGGAAGCAGCTAGTGTTGAACTCCTTTGTTTCTGGAGCAATTGGCAGAGGGATGGCCTCTACTCTTGGCCCTCAGCCACGGTGGAAGGTGCCACTGTCTAATCTGCTCCCATGCTGTGGCCAAGATGGCTAACAGGAAAGTGGAGTTCAAGTCGAGTAAATTGCTAGACAGGTAAAGTGCCTTGCAAGCGGTTGGCAATCACCCGTCAAGCAGAGATAACCCTCTCCAAGGGAAGTACTTGAACAGCAGTTTCTCAGTAGCCAGGACTGGAGCTCTTCACTGTAATTGATCAAAGTCTGACCAGCTTATCAGTTTCACTAAACAGGTTCTTTCCACTGTGCTCTCATCTCAGTGACACTGGTGACTTGCTAAAACATTGGGAAACAGGCTTTCTGATGGGAAAATCCATAAATCAAGGTTAAAACAGTTCATGACTGTCTTTTGACAACAGCAACAACGTCTTACTTACCTGACAGATCTGAAGAGGTTCTTTACTCTTCTTTCATCCTGCTATAGACAAATCCTGGATCCTTATCTAATTACCCCACATGTTCCTGAATCCGCCTCCTCTGGGCGAGGCAAGTTTTATTCTTTGAATCTTTCTCACAGTTAACTTTTCTGCCTAGTTTTGTGACATAAATTAGATAGATTACACTCAATCCCTTCATCAAAGTCATTGACATAGATTGTAAATAATTGAAGTCCCAGCACTGATCCTTGCAGCAGCCCACCATACCTGCCAATCTGAAAATGACAGATCTATTAGAAGTTTGTTTTTGTCCCTTAATCAATCTTTTAAGAATGTGAATGTATTACCCTAACCACAGGGGCCCTTATCTTGTGCACAACAGTTTGCATGGAACCTTGTTAAAATATAGTTATATGAGTAGAACAATCAAAAATTTGTCGACAAAATATCCTTTTCACAAACTGGTCGACTGGGTGTAGTCATATCTTGACCTTCCAAGTATTCTATTACCACTTCCTTAATTGGACTGCAACATTTTCCTGACAACCAACATTAGGGAACCCTGAAAGATATCCTGTTCTATAATCTAGAGAACGAAAAGAAAGAGACAGAGCAAAATAATTGTGAATGAGAGGGCAACATTATAGGCAACAATGTGAGAGACAGTTGAATTAAGAGAGCAGACAAATGGAATGGAATGACAGTGAATGGCAACACAAGAAAGAGAATGAGTTAAAGTCATTAGCAGTTAAAAAGTGTGTTAGTGGGGTTAACAAACCGCAATAAAAAGACAGCACTAGAGATGCAACTGCAAGTAAGACATTGCAAATAAATAAGATTAAATGAAGTGGTCAGATTGGAAGAGAGAGAGATAAATTGAGGAGAAAGTGAGAAGAAATTGAAGACTGACTGTTCATTCTTGGGTCAGAAGCACACAGTCTTGAACATTCCTGTGTCTGCAAACCTAGAATTTAGAGAAAGTGTCCCAGGTGGTCAGAATTTAGTTCTAGAGAGATAGATGAAATGGGAATTGGGCCTGCTGACCCGAGAATCAGTGCAGAGGTAGCACAGCTATAGCCTGTGAAAGCCCACCTCAGTGATCCAGGAGTCCAACATATATGTTAAAAGAAGAAGCAGCCATTTAGCCCTCACTCCTGTCACCACCTGCTCACTACACTTTTACTGTCTCCCAAACACACTCTCCAGTCTATCTGAGCCCACTCATACCTCCAACTTACCTCTCATGGTCCCTCATAGCCTCCAGACCAAAATTAGTGTTACATCACGCCAACTTAAAAAACCATCTAACTCACTTTCCCCTACACATTCTACGCCGATTCACGTAGTATCCAATATAGTGTAGACTTCAGAAGCAATGCTGAGATGAAATGAAGTCTAAGTGACTTTACCATTTAAAAAAAAACTTATTGATAAAAATCTGTTCACTATGTTTAAATTTAGTCAAGTACTGAATATCTCAATAAAAACAGACATTTAAGACCACACATTGTAATCAAGCCCCATATCAAAGTCTTGGAGTTTTTAATTCAATTCTGAATTTATAAACATAATTGTGATAATGAAAGGTTGTGGACTCAATCATGCAACACTATTTCCAAAACAATAGCTGTTAGGCTTACAACAACAGACAACTTTGTGAAATTGCAAGCACTGATGTTTTTCAACTGCACAGTATTGTTTCGCATAAAATTCCAAGAGTTTGTGGTTTAAATGCCTTGAAAGCTTGAATGTTTTGCTGAGCCCATGTTTGCACACATTCATATCTATTGTAATACTTCCAATGAAGAAACTAATCTCTCTCAATGGCATTTTTTCTCCCAAAGAAGTACCTAGATCTCTCCAAAAGGAAACCCTACTTTTCCAAATAACTCCAACAGCTTTAGACAATTTGCTCACTCATTACCCCCTCCAGTTAAAATGGTGGGGGCTGGTTTCAAGATGAGAATTAAATCTTCCCCTCATCAGACAAAACAGACACAGACCCGAATTTGATTCAGACACAACTGGTGTTGGGATAACTATTGGCGCACTACTTGTCAAATTACAGTTGGTGAGTACTGACATCGGCATTATGTCATGGAAAATGTTGATGAATTTTTAACAGGATCTTCCACAACACTTCCTGATTGTCTGAGTCAAACGTCTTGATTAGATTTGTAGAGTGTTGGTGTTGTTCCTGGCATTCCTTTTGGAATTGCCAAACAATGAAAATCATGACCATACTTCTGAATTGAAGAATTGGTCTCAGCCTCAACCTCAAAAAGTTCTTTACTCATCCATTCCAAGGAAAGTTCTAGTCCGTCCCTTCATTAAACTCAATGGAGAAATCCTCCCAAACATCAAACATTTCCTCTACCTGGAAGCTACACTTCATCTAAGGCTGACATTGATGCAGAGATTCAACTCTGCAACCAATCCATGAGAATCACCTTCAGACACTTAAGGACAAGAGTCTTCGATGACTGCAATATCTGTGCTGATACTAAGATCCTTGTGTATAAGGCAGTCATCCTTTTAACTCTTCGAGATAGCTCTGAAACTTGAATGAATGCTAGACACTAAGGCCCTTGAGAAATACCATCAAAGCAGTTTCAGATGGATTCTCCACATCAGCTGGAAGAACAGGCATACTAACATCATCATCCTTGAAGGAGCCGACAGCACCAACACTGATGCCATGATCATCCAAAACCAATTCCGCTGGGCCGCCTATATATGTAGGATGGCTCAGTTCCGACTACCAAAGCAACTTTTCTTTGCCCAGCCCAAGGAAGGCACTTGAACTGGAGAAGAACCAAGGAAGCAAAGATTCTTGAAGGCTTCTCTCAAGAAATGCAACATGTCAATGTATGAGACACTCTCATCCAGAGGGAACTGACTCAGAGGAACCTTTTGTATGAAGGGACACTTTGAGAACACTCATTGGCAAGACGAAGTACAAAAAAGGAATCTGAGAAAGGAATGCCAGTAATCTCAAGGCCGAGAAACACTTCCACTTCTTGTAAATATCTGCCAAATGTGTGGTCAGAGATGTAGCTCCAGCATCAGGCTCATCAGCCACGCAAGGATGCACAGAACCCATGACAAGTGACACAGAGTTTCTAGGTAGACAATCATACTCATTAATGAGTGACAGCTTATGACTTTACTTGTATGCCAACAGTCCAATTCATTAGACTCATCTGATTCCTCCCAACCCGTTTCTTCATGAATTTCTGAAGGTAAAACCTGATCCACATGTAGAACCTAACCTCTCCGCTACTAATCACCTTGACTAAATATGAAGACCACATATTTTTATGACTGCCCTGTAGCCACTTTAACCAAGTATGAAAATGTTCTTTCACTTCAATGTTCTGGTTCAAATCCAGATTTCTTTCTCTTACTCTATCCTGATCAAGACTTCTCTTTATTTTGCAATGTTTTTTCTACTCTCTTCAGCAATTAAAAAAAAGTGATCGAGGCTGCCTTCTAAGAAATGCTGGTGTTCTACTGATAGTACAATGAGGGGGTATAATAAACAGCAAAAAAAAATCAATCTGTGTATTCCTTCCAGCTTGCATCCTGAACTTCCTTAACAAAAACAGGCTTAACAATTTGTGCTGTGTACTCTGCTGCTTCATTCGAAGCAGGATAATACAGTGGAACCCTCCTTTCATTCACGTGAAATTTGAAAACTTTTCTGAACAAATATCAGATAATTTTCTGTGGGAACACTTAAGCAGCAATCAAACTATGTAAAATCTCTAAAGCTTTGCCAATTGTCATGTGATTCATTGGAAACTCCTCAACCCCCCTCTACTGAATAACTATCACAATGAACAGATGTTGCCTTCAATTCTGTAGCATAAATGTGTAGCCTCT
This sequence comes from Chiloscyllium plagiosum, assembly GCF_037043375.1. Classification (NCBI taxonomy): domain Eukaryota; kingdom Metazoa; phylum Chordata; class Chondrichthyes; order Orectolobiformes; family Hemiscylliidae; genus Chiloscyllium; species Chiloscyllium plagiosum. The sequence goes on along the minus strand of NW_028270152.1, from coordinate 76,367,212 downwards.
GCCACACTCTAGCTCACCATTTCCATTGTTATGAAGGTGCCAACAGTAGCCTTACATACTCTAAACTATTGTACTGTACTTTTTATGTCCTTATAGAATCTTGGCCACCAAATATAGAAGTCGAGAGTGTGGTGCTAGAAAAGCACAACATGTCAGGCAGTATCCGAGGAGCAGGAGAATCGACGTTTCAGCCATAAGCCCTTCATCTTTCCTGATCCTGCTCCTCGGATGCTGCCTGACCTGCTGTGCTTTTCTAGAACCAAGCTCTCGACTCTGATCTCCAGCATTTACTGTCCTCACATTCTCCCACCAAGATAGACGCTTTGCTCATGACAGTTGCATAACATCTGAGACCTGTACTTTTCCACAACTGTAATGCTGGCTCCCCACATAAAACAACCTTTATCAACTGGCAACTTGTTCTTAAGAATAAAGTGCCCTGAGTACTAATTCCACAATGTATACTAGTTACAAATTTGTGAGATAGTCATACATCCTTGACAATACAGAGTTACTGTGAGTTGTTCTATCAATATCATTTGCAGTCACTGGCAATTCATCTACATGTGAAAAGAGAAATACTGCCTTCCCGTCATGTTCTATGTCAGATTGGGATTGTAATCTAGACATCATATCAATATTACAATGATTTTCCAATTCTTTACACTTAATGACATTGAGAAGCATCAAATGTTAGCTTGATCTTTTTTAGGCTGTAATGTACAAGCATTGTACCATCTAATTTATTTTTACAAAATCTGATGTTTTGTCACACTCCTTTGTCCAATACAAGAGTTCGTTCAATAGAACATTTCCCATCAACCACCACCCGCTCTGTCTTCTTTCAGCAAGCCAATTTCTGATTCAAACCACTAAATCACCCTCAATCCCATGCCTCTGTATTGTGTGCAATAGCCTACTATGGGGAACCTTATCAAATGCCTTACTGAAATACATATTCACAACATCAATCACTTTACCCTCATCCACCTGTTTGGTCACCTTCTCAAGGAACTCAATAAGGTTTGTGAGGCATGAACTACCTTTTACAAAACCATGTTGACTATCCCTAATCAACTTATTCCTTTCTAGATGAGTACAAATCTTATCTCTTATAACCCTTTCCAACACTTTACCCACAACCAAAGTAAGGCTCACATGTCTACAATTACTAGGGTTGTCTCTACTCCCCTTCATGAACAAGGGGACAACATTTGCTATCCTCCAGTCTTCTGGCACTATTCCTGGAGACAATAATGACATAAAGATTAAAGCCAAAGGATTTCCAGAGAATCCTAGGATAAATCTCAATCAGCCTTAGGACCTAACTATTTTTACACTTCCCAGAATTGCTAACACCTCCTTGCAAACCTCAATCCCATCCAGTCCAGTATCCTGCATCTCAGTATTCTCCTCGACAACGTTGTCTTTTTCTAGTGTGAATACTGATGAAAAGTATTCATTTAACACCTCCCTTATTCCCTCGGACTCCACGCACAACTTCCCACTGCTATCCTTGCCCTAATCTTATTCCAGTCATTCTTTATTCCTGATATACCAATAGAAAGCCTTTGGGTTTTCCTTGATCCTATCCGCCAACAACTTCTCAAGTCCCCTCCTGGCTCTTCTTAGCTCTCTCTTTAGGTCTTTCCTGGCTAACTTGTAACTCTCAAGCGCCCTAACTGAGCCATCACATCTCATCCTAACATAAGCTTTCTTCTTCCTCTTGACAAGCGATTCAACTTCCTTAGTAAACCACTGTTCCCACGCTCGACAACTATCTTCCTGCCTGACAGGTACAATCTTATAATGGATCTGCTGTAACTGTTCCTTGAATAAGCTCCTCATTTCAATTGTTCCCATCCCCTGCAGTTTCCTTCCCCATTGTATTTATCCTAAATCTTGTCTAATCGCATCATAATTGCCTTTCCCCCAGCTATATCTCTTGCTCTGCGGTATATACCTATTGCGGTATTGTGGTCAATATCACCAAAGTGTTCACCTATATCCAAATCTAACAATTGGCCGGGTTCATTACCCAGTACCAAATCTAATGTGGCCTCTTCCCTCGTTGGCCTGTCTACATACTGCGTCAGGAGACCGTCCTGCACACATTGGACAAAAACTGACCCATCTAAAGTACTTGTACTATAGCATTCCCAGTTGATTATTGGAAAGTTAAGGTCCCCATAACAACTACCCTGTCACTCTTGCTTCTTTCGAGCATCATCTTTTCTATCCTATCCTCTACATCTTTGGAACTATTTGGAGGTCTATAGAAAACTCCCAACAGTGTAACCTCATATTTCCTGTTTCTAATCTCAGCCCATACTACCTCAGTAGACGAGTCCTCAAACGTCCTTTCTGCAGCTGTAATACTGTCCTTGACTAACAATGTCATAACCCGCCCTCTTTGACCATTTTTCCTGTTCTTACTGAAACATCTAAATCCCGGAACTTGCAATAACCATTCCTGTCCCTGCTCTACCCATGTCTCCGGAATGACCACAACATCAAAATCTTAGATACCAACCCATGCTGCAAGTTCACCCACCTTATTCCAGATGCTCCTGGCGTTGACGTAGTCACACTTCAAACCGACTTTTTGCTTGCCGGTGCCTTCTTGCGACCCTGAAACTTGATTTCTGACCTCACTACTCTCAACCTCTTGTATACTACAATTTAGGTTCCCATACGCCTGCTGATTTAGTTTAAACCCACCCTCAGAACATTAGCAAATGATCCCCCCCAGGATATTGGTACTCCTCTGGTTCAGGTGAAGACCGTCCTGTTTGTGCAAGGTCCCACCTATACCAGAAAAAGCCCTAATTATCCAGGAATCCAAAACCCTCCCTCCTGCACCATTCCTGTAGCCACGTGTTCAACTCCTCTCTCTCCCTATTCCTCGTTTTGCTAACTCGTGGAAGAGCAACAAATTAGAGAAACAACTCTCTTTGTTCTAGCTCTAAGCTTCCACCCTAGCTCCCTGAAATTTTGCCATAAATCCCCATCCCTTTTCCTACTTATGTTATTGGTGTCGATGTGGAACACGACTTGGGGTTGCTCTCCCTCCCCCTCAAGGATCCTGAGAACATGATCAGAGACATCATAAACACTGGCACCAAGGAGGCAATACACCAACCATGAGTCTCTGTCATTCCTACAGAACCTCCTATCTGTCCCTCTAACTATGGAGTCCCCAATGACTAATGCTCTGCTCCTCTTATCCCTTGCCTTCTGAGCAACAGGGACAGACTCTGTGCCAGAGACCTGTGCCCCATTTCTTGCCCCTAGTAAGTCACCCCCCACCAACAGTATCCAAAACAGTATACTTGTTGTTGAGGGGAACGGCCACAGGGGATTCCTGCACTGTCTGCCGGTTCCCTCTCTGTCCCCTGACGGTAACTCATCTACCTTCTTCTTTTACTTGAGGTGTGACTACCTCTCTGTAACTCCTTACAATAACCCCCACTGCCTCCTGAATGATCTGAAGTTCATCCAGCTCCAGTTCCTTAATGTGGTTTTCGAGGAGCTGGAGTTGGGTCCACTTCCCAGAAAAGGGCAAGTCGTGCCTCACAAACCTTATTGAATTCTTTGAAAAGGTGACGAAGGAGGTTGATGAGGGGAAAGCGGTAGATGTGGTATATATGGATTTTAGTAAGGCGTTTGATAAGGTTCCCCATGGTAGGCTACTGCAGAAAATACGGAGATATGGCATTGAGGGTGAGTTGGAGGTTTGGATTAGGAATTGGCTGGATGGAAGAAGACAGAGGGTAGTAGTTGATGGCAAAGTTTCTTCATGGAGTGCCGTCACTAGCGGTGTTCCGCAAGGATCTGTTTTGGGACCATTGCTGTTTGTCATTTTTATAAATGACCTGGAAGAGGGGTTAGAAGGTTGGGTGAGCAAGTTTGCGGATGACACGAAAGTCGGAGGAGTTGTTGACAGTGAGGAAGCATGTGGCAGGTTACAGCAGGATATAGAGAAGCTGCAGAGCTGGGCAGAAAGGTGGCAGATGGAATTCAATGTAGCTAAGTGCGAGGTGATTCACTTTGGGAAGAATAACAAAAAGATGGGGTACTGGGCTAATGGTCGGATACTTGGTAGTGTGGATGAGCAGAGGGATCTTGGTGTCCATGTACACAGATCTCTGAAAGTTGCCACCCAGGTAAATAGTGCGGTGAGGAAGGCATATGGCGTACTGGCTTTTATTGGTAGAGGAATTGAGTTCCGGAGTCCTGAGGTCATGATGCAGTTGTATAAGACTCTGGTACGGCCGCATCTGGAATATTGTGTGCAGTTTTGGTCGCCATACTATAGGAAGGATGTGGAGGCATTGGAACGGGTGCAGAGGAGGTTTACCAGGATGTTGCCTGGTATGGAAGGAAAATCGTATGAGGAAAGACTGAGGCACTTGGGGCTGTTTTCACTAGAGAAAAGAAGGTTTAGGGGTGACTTGATTGAGGTGTACAAGATGATTAGGGGGTTAGATAGGGTCGACAGTATGAACCTTTTCCCGCGTATTGAGTCGGGTATTACAAGGGGGCATAGCTTTAAATTAAGGGGGGGTAGATATAGGACTGAAGTTAGGGGTAGGTTCTTCACTCAGCGAGTCGTTAGTTCATGGAATGCCCTGCCAGTAACAGTGGTGGACTCTCCCTCTTTATGGGCATTTAAGAGGGCATTGGATAGGTATATGGAGGATAGTGGGTTAGTGTAGTTTAGGTGGGCTTGGATCGGCGCAACATCGAGGGCCCAAGGGCCTGTACTGCGCTGTATTCTTCTATGTTCTATGTTCTATGTTCCCACAGATGCAGTTAGCAGGGACACTAATGTTAACCCTGACCTCCCACATTCTGCAAGAGAAACCATAACCTAAATTCCAACGAGATTACTAAAATACTAAAAAATAAAAAAAACTAGTCACCTTACCAATCTGGCGCACAGAACCTTTTTTTTGGTTAGAGGAGGAGGACGGCTGGGAGACACTACCTGAGTAGTGTTTCAGGTAAAGCAACAGCCCAAATATAAAGCCTGAATTACTCAGTAGTCCCATGTTTGCTCCTGCTCAGTGTGTCACAGTATTTGACAAATTATCAGATAGCTTACATTCTAAGACCTGATTTACAGCTACTTTATAATCCCCACATAATCTTATACTATGATTTGCATTTGGAACTATCGCAATGGGAGTAGCCCAATTACTGTTCTGTGATAATGTTCTCCATCTCCAATCTTTTCAGCTCTTGCTCTTAGAACTTTGCACACTGGACAAGATCTACAGGAAATGGCCTGACGTTCCTGGCAATGTGTTAGCCATGAAATGGGTGGCCAGTTTTACTAAATACTTGAGGATACTAGGCTACAAATTCTTCCCTGCTCCCTTTGTATTTCCACTGAAGTAGTTTCCATCACTCAATTCTCTTCCTGCCTGGATAGTTTAACCCTTGCTCCAACCAATCAGCAATTTCCTGATTTGCAACAGTGGCAATGTCATTTAAAATGGATCTGACAGCCTCCATAATATTAGTTCAATAACCCCTTCCCTTTTCTCTTCTCTTTCCTCTTAGCTCCATACCCAGGGACCAGTTCAGTCAGTTAGTTACAGTTCTCACTGTACAGTACGATAATGATTCGAAGCTAACCTGTCACAGTGTGTACAATACCTGCTGCTATGATTAAGTGCCTAATTAGGCATCAGGTCACAATGGGGAGAACATGCTACAAATCTCACTCTGTAGACTGAAGCCAAATATTCTAATTGAACTGGAGACGAACTCTTGCTCTCTGGAGAATTTCACAGGCATAAGATTATACTGACTGTGAGAAACAATGTACAGTTTGAGCAGTCAGCCCAGCCATATAGTGTCATGCTACATTACCACAGTATAATAAGCACAGCTACCATCTAGTTATAAATGATGAGCAGGGCAGTCTGTGAGAGTATTAAAAATAAAGCTTTGCCACAATATATGTCTCAATATTTATGTTATAAAGCAAAGACCAGGACTACAGTGAAATAAACACAAATAATAATGTTATTACCAAACAATAACGTATTCCCAGGTCTACGTTACAGAGAGAAACTGACACTATTTTAGTGAAATGCAGTAGTAGTGGAGAGTGGTGGGGGGGGGAGGAAGTTCAATTAAAGGGGTGTTTAAAAAGTCAAGATCAAATGAGACAGCAGAGGTTCAGGATACTGAAGAGGTGAACAATACTCAAAAGTGTGACAGTAATGGGCAGAAAACAGAACCAGGGCGGCACGGTGGCATAATGGTTAGCACTGCTGCCTCACAGCGCCACAGACCCGGGTTCAATTCCCGCCTCAGGCAACTCTCTGTGTGGAGTTTGCACATTCTCCCCGTGTCTGCGTGGGTTTCCTCCGGGTGCTCCGGTTTCCTCCCACAGTCCAAAAACGTGCAGGTTAGGTGAATTGGCCATGCTAAATTGCCCGGAGTGTTAGGGGGAGGGGTAAATGTAGGGGAATGGGTTTGGGCGGGTTGCGGGTCGGTGTGGACCGGTTGGGCCGAAGGGCCTGTTACTGTAAGTAATCTAATCTAATCAAAGTTATAATGAAAAAGAGACAAAGCTTAAGGCACTTCCTTTGACTGCATGAAGTATTTGTAACAAAATAGTTAAGGCAACAACACAAATAGAAAGAAATGAATATGCCTTGACAGCTATTACAGAGATGTGTTTCCAAGATGATTGGGACTGGGAACTCAAATTCAAGGGTATTCAACATTCCAGAAAATTAGAAAAAAAGGAAATGAGGTGAGATAGCTTTGTTAATAAAGGATGGTATCAGCTCGGTGGTGTGTAGTGATATAGGTGAAATAGATTGTGATATGGAGTCAGCTTGGAATAGCAAGGGAAAGAAAGCACAGGTGACTATAGTCTTGTTTCGGCCTTTAGGTGAAGAGTTGCCTCACTGTAGAACAAAGCACAAATCAATAAATAGTCGTGGCATTTAAGAAGGGCACTACAATTGTCATGAGTGATTTTAATTTGCACATTGATTAGATAAATTAGATGGTCAAGAGTAACATAAAAACTAAATTTATTGAGTGCACCTGGATTTGTTTCTTAGAGTGGTACATGACACAACCTGTCTGGGTACAGGCCATTTCGGTCGAGTAATGTGCAATGAGATTAATAGAAGACCTCAAAGTTAAGGATTCTCTAGAGGGTAGCAATCACAACATGGCAGAATTTCAAATTCAATTCAAAGCAGCAACTCTGAACTTAAGCCAGTGTCCTCAACTTCAATACGAATAAGCATAAGAAGTAGGTCATTTAGTCCATCCAGCCTGCTCCACCACTCAATGAGGTCATGGTTGACCTGATAGCCCTCAACTGCATTTTTCTGCTTTTTCCCTATAATCCTTGATTCCCTTACTGATAAAAAAAATGTTTAGCTCAGCACTGAATATACTTAATGACCCAGACTCTGAAGTCGGGGAGAAAGTGAGGACTGCAGATGCTGGAGATCAGAGCTGAAAATGTGTTGCTGGAAAAGCGCAGCAGGTCAGGCCCTGTGGAGTGAGCCAGCAGGTCAGGCAGCAATGGGTGGCACAGTGGCATTTTCAAAATGCTCTTTAGGGTGGGTTTAAACTAATTCAATAGGGGGATGGGAAGTAAAATTGTAGTTCAAGTATATGGGAGAGTAGCGAAGTCAGAAATAAAATTTCAAGATTGCAAGAAGGCACCGGCATGCAAGACGTTGATTTGAAGTGTGCCTACTTAAACGCTAGTAGCATCCGGAATAAGGTGGGTGAACTTGCAGCATGGGTTGGTACCTGCGATTTCAATGTTGTGGCCATTTCAGAGACATGGGTAGAGCAGGGACAGGAATGGTTATTGCAGTTTCTGGAATTTAGAGGTTTCAGTAAGAACAGAGAAGATGATAAAAGAGAGGTCGTGTGGCAATTAGTCAAGGATAGTACTAAGGTTGCAGAAAGGACATTTGAGGGCTTGACTATTGAGGTAGTATGGGCTGAGATTAGAAACAGAAAAGGAGAGGTTACACTGTTGGGAGATTTCTATAGGCCTCCAAATAATTCCAAAGATGTAGAAGATAAGACAGCAAAGATGATCCTCGATAGGAGCGAGAGTGACAGGGTAGTTGTAATAGGGGACTTTAACTTTCCAAATATTGACTGGGAATACTATAGTTTAGATGGGTCCGTTTTTGTCCAATGTATGCAGAATGGTTTCCTGACACAATATGTAGACAGGCCAATAAGGGGGAGACCACATTAGATTTGGTACTGGGAAATGAACCCGGCCAGGTGTTAGATTTGGAGGTAGGTGAGCACTTTGGTGATAGTGACCACAATACGGTTATGTTTACTTCAGTGATAGAAATGGATAGGAATGTACTGTAGGACAAGAATTATAGTTGGTGGAGAGGCAATTACGATGCAATTAGGCAAGATTTAGGATGCACAATTGAAATGTGGAGCTTATTCAAGGACGAGCTACTGCAGATCCTTGATTCGCATGTACCTGCCAGGCAGGGAGGAGGTTGTCGAGCGCGGGAGCCATGGTTTACTAAGGAAGTTGAATCTTGGGTTAAGAGGAAGAAGAAGGCTTATGTGCGTATGTTAGAATGAGATGTGATGGCTCAGTTAGGATGCTTGAGAGTTACAGGTTAACCAGGAATGACCTAAAGAGAGAGCTAAGAAGAGCCAGGAGGGGACATGAGATGTTGTTGGCAGAAAGGATCAAGGAAAACCCTAAGGCTTTCTATAGGTATATTAGGAATAAAAGAAAGATTAGAATAAGATTACGGCGAATCAAGGATAGTGGTGGGAAATTGTGTGTGGAGTCCGAGGAGATGGGGAAGAACAAAATGAATATTTTTCATCAGTATTCACACTCAACAAAAAATGATGTCGAGGAGAATACTGAGATACAGGCTACTAGGTTAGATGGGATTGAGGTGCATAAGGAGGTGTTAGCAATTCTGGAAAGTGTAAAAATAATTATGTCGCCTGGGCGTGATGAGATCTATCCAAAGATTCTCTGGGATGCCAGGGAGGAGAATGTCGAGTCTTTGACTTTTAACTTTATGTCATCATTGTCTACAAGAATAGTGCCAGAAGACTGGAGGATAGCAAATGTTGCTCCCTTGTTCAAGAAGGGAAGTAGAGACAACCCTGGAAATTCTAGACCTATCAGCCTTACTTTGGTTGTGGGTAAAGTGTTGGAAAGGGTTATAAGAGATAGGATGTATAATCATGTAGAAAAGAATAAGTTGATTAGGGTTAGTCAACATGGTTTTGTGAAGGGTAGGTCGTGCCTCACTAACCTTATTGAGTTCTTTGAGAGGTGGATGAGGGTAAAGTGGTTGTTGTGGTATATGCATTTCAGTAAGGTATTTGATAAAGTTCCCCATGGTAGGCTATTGCATAAAATACGGAGGCATGGGACTGAGGGTGATTTAGCGGTTTGGATCAAACATTGGCTAGCTGAAAGAAGACAGAGGGTGCTGGTTGTTGGGAAATATTCATCCTGGAGTTCAGTTACTAGTGGTGTACCGCAAGGATCTGTTTTGGGTCCACTGCTGTTTGTCATTTTTATAAATGACCTGGACGAGGGCGTTGAAGGTTAGTAAATTGGTGGATGGCACTAAGGTCAGTAGAGTTGCGAATTGTGACGAAGGATGTTGTAGGCTACAGAGAGAAACAGATAAGCTGCAGAGCTGGGCTGAGAGTTGACAAATGGAGTTTAATGCAGAAAAGTGTGAGGTGATTCACTTTGGAAGAAGTAACAGAAATGCAAAGCACTGGGCTAATGGTAAGATTCTTGGTAGTGTAGATGAACAGAGACATCTCGGTGTCCAGATACATAGATCCTTAAAAGTTGCCACCCAGGTTGGTAGGGTTGTTAAGAAGGCATATGGTGTGTTAGCTTTTATTGGTAGAGGGACTGAGTTTCGGAACCATGTATAGTTGCAGCTATACAAAGCTCTGGTGTGGCCACATTAGGAGCATTGTGTACACATTATAGGAAGGATGTAGAAGTTTTGGAAAGGGTGCAGAGGAGATTTACTTGGATACTGCCTGGTATGGAGAGAAGGTCTTACGAGGAAAGGCTGAGGGACTTGAGGCTGTTTTCGTTCGAGAGAAGGTTGAGAGGTGACTTAATTGAGACATATAAGATAATCAGAGGGTTAGACATGGTGGACAGTGAGAGGTTTTTTTCTCAGATGGTGATGGCTAGCTTTAAATTGAGGGGCAATAGATATAGGACAGATCAGAGGTAGTTGTTTTTACTCAGAGTCATACGAGTGTAGAATGCACTGCCTGCAACAGTAGTAGACTTGACAACTTTAAGGGCATTTAAATGGTCATTGGATAGATATATGGATGAAAATGGAATGGCCTAGGTTAGATTGGCTTCAGATTGGTTTCACAGGTTGGTGCAACATTGAGAACCAAAGGGCCTGTACTCTTCTATGTTCTATAAGGTTTCCCATGGGAGACTGGTTAGCAAGGTTAGATCTCATGGAATACAAGGAGAACTGTCCATTTGGATACAGAACTGGCTGAAAGGTAGAAGACAGAGGGAAGTGGTGGAGGATTGCTTTTCAGACTGGAGGCCTGTGACCATGGAGTGACACAAGGATCGATGCTGGGTCCACTACTTTTTATCATTTATATAAATGATTTGGATGTGAACATAGGAGATATAGTTAGCAAGTTTGCAGATGACACCAAAATTGGAGATGTAATTGGCAACGAAGAAGGTTACCTTAGATTCCACCAGGATCTTAATCAGATTGGCCAATGGGCTAAGCAGTGGCAGATGGAGTCTGATTTAGAAAAATGCAAGGTGCTGCGTTTTGGAAAAGCAAGTCTTAGCAGGACCTATACACTTAATGGTTATGTCCTAGGGGTTGTTGCTGAACAAAGAAACCTTGGAGTGCAGATGCATAGTTCCTTGAACGTACAGCTGCAGTGAAGAAGGTGTTTGGTATGCTTTCCTTTATTGGTCACAGTATTGAGTATAAGAGTTGGGAGGTCATATTGCGGCTGTAGAGGATGTTGGTTCGGCCACTTTTGGAATATTTTGTGCAATTCTGGTCTCCTTGCTATTGAAAGGATGTTGTGAAACTTGCAAGGGCTCAGAAAAGATTTGCAAGGATGTTGCCAAGGTTGGAGGATTTGAGTTATAGGGAGAGGCTGAATAGGCTGGGGCTGTTTTCCCTGGAATGTCGGACGCTGACGGGTGACCTTACAGGGGTTTATAAAATCATTAGGGGCATGGATAGGGTAAATAGACAAAGTCTTTTCCCTGGGGAAGTCCAGAACTGGAAGGCATAGGTTTAGGGTGAGAGGGGAAAGATATAGAAGGACCTAAGGGGCAACTTTTTCACGCAGAGGATGGTGCATGCATGGAATAAGCTGCCAGAGGAAGTAGTGGAGGCTCATACAATTGCAACATTTAAAAGGCATCAGGATGGGTATATGAATAGGAAGGGTTTGGAGGGATATGGGCCAAGTGCTGGCAAATGGGCGTAGACTAGGTTGGGATATCTGGTTGGCATGGACGAGTTAGACCAAAGGGTCTGTTTCCGTGCTGTACTTCTCTATGACATGGATCATTCACATAGCCTTTCTGGCTGAAGATTGTTGTGTGTGCTTCAGCCTTATCTTTTACACTTATGAGCTGGGCTCTTCCAACATTGAGGATGGGGATATTTATGGAGCCTCCTCCTTCGGGGAATTACTTAATTGTCCACTACCATTCACAACTGATGTGGCAGGACTGCAGAGCTTAGATCTTATCTGTTGGTTGGGGGATCACTAATGCTGCATATGCTCCTTGGTATGCAAGTGTCCTGATTTTATGCAGCTTCACATGGTTGACACTGGTGCTGCTCCTGGCATGCCCTTCTGCACTCTTCTTTGAACCAGAGTTGATCCCAAGCTAAATGATAACAGTAGAAGGGGTGGATATGGTGTACTATGAGATTGCAGATTGTGTTGGGAGTACAATCCAGCTGCAGCTGATAACCTAGAGTGCCTTATAGATGCCCAGTCTTGAGTTGTTAGATCGGTTTGAAGTCTATCTCATTTAGTACGGCGATAGCGGTACAAAACACAATGGAGGGTATGCTCAATGTGAAGACAGGTCATCATCTCCTTAAAGGACCACATGGTGGTCTCTCTTATGAGTAGCGTCATGGACAGATGCACCTGCAGTTGGCAGATTGCTAAGGATGAAGTCAAGTATGTTTTTCCCTTATTGGTTCCCTTATCACCTGCTGCAAAATCAGTCTAGCAGCTAGGTCCTTTTGGATCCCACTAGCTCGATCAGTAATACTGCTGTCAGGCCACTCAGTGATGGATCCTGAAGTTCTCACCCAGAGTACATTTTGCACCTTTGCCACCCTGGGTGCTTCCTCCAAGTGTTGTCTAATATAGATTGGTACATCATCCAAGTGAGAATTGTACATTGTAATCAGGAGGTTTCTCTGCCCATGTTTAACCTAACATCTTAAGACTTCATGGGGTCCAACATTGGGGATTCTCAGGGCAACTGAATTAACAGCGTATGTCACTGTGATACCACCTTTATTCGGCTTGTTCTGCCAGTGGGACAAGACATAGCCAGGAATGGTGATTGCATCAAGTGTGACGACGACAAGTTGTTGCTTGATTAGTTTGTGGGACAGCTCTCCCAATTTTGGCATAAGATGTTAATAAAGGACATCAGTAAACCAGGTCTGTCTTTTTTAAGTAAATCAACAATGATTTCACAGTCATCATTCAGCTCTTGATTCCAGATATCAATTAAATTCAAATTTCATCATCTGCCATTGTGGGATTTGAATCCCAACCCCCAGTACATTTCCTGGACCTCTGAAATACAAGTGTATTGAAAAACATCACAGTATTGTATGTCTTCCAAATACAAAGAATAACGCAAAGCAAATATTTACACTTTGTTGACAGTCAAGAACAATTGACTGTGTCTGGCAGCAAAATAACAACATGGCGGGGGGGTTAGTGTGGGAGATTCAGGAAATGAAGCGGGGGTGCGTGGGGGGAGGTGGTAACAGTGATTTATAGGGAGTGCAAATACTACAACAGTTTGCTTTGCTCTCCAACTGCTTTCAGTGAAATAGCTGGCTATTGTTAACCTCCCTTGCAGGAGCATGGGGATAGCTAATGGCTAATTGAAAGTATTCAAATACACTATCTTGAACAGATAGGTTCAATATTAATAGCAATGCATAGTCCTGATTATAATGTTTGCTGCAGCATGATACTGATTTTGGAAAAGCAATTTATTCAAACCAAAGAAACTTTGTTTGATACTAAATCAATACCACCAACCACAGAAGGATGGGTGAAGGTTGAGCCGTCAAAGATCAGACTGGACTGTTTTAGAAATTCCACACATTTGACAGGCTTGACCTACGAACCTTAGGGCTGGCAAAGAGAAAATTGAAAACATTCAGAGTCCCTGAGTTAATCCACATACACACCCGGGCCATATCCCCAGCTCACAACAGCTAAGGTAATGGAAATATCAGATCAGGGAATCTCATAATACTTGTTTGGTGAAGACAGTTTTGGATTCAGCAATGATGGAAGCCCCACTTGACTGAATTGCCTACCTTAGAAAAGGCATATGAATGAGAAAGAAGAGGAGCTGCTCACAAATGAGAACACATATCGAGGAGGGAGAGAATTAAGTAAACTCTAAAAATTAGTTACTCGGTTTCCTTTAGCAAACCAAAAAATGAACTGAAATCAAATATGAGAGTGTACAAAATATCAAGTCTGCCTAAAGGTTAGAAATATCTCCACAGAATGTGAGCCCAAAAACATTATTACCTTATTTCTCTATGAACTTTCTACGTACAATATTTAAGACATTGAACTGGCTAGTATCAATTTGCAATTTCATTGACATGAGTGACTAATGTTGCAGATATTTCTCTGCTCCTCTCAAACAGGGGAAGGGAGAAAGAGTTTGCAATGCTTGAATGATGATCAAATGAAAGGACTTTTAGTTTTCAGTTGATCATGTAAGATTCCAGTCCCAACTTGAGGTTGGAGGTAAAAGAATGGAAAATTGAACCAATGCTAATGAAAATTTCTAGTTCAGAGCAAGAGCAGGAAATGGTATCCACATAATCATCAATGGGCCAGGCTGGGGGGACTAAGCAAAATTGGGAGAAGAAATGCTCTGCATATGTCTCAATAAAGTGAGGCATAGATAGGATGCATACAAGTCACTGATGAAGAAGCAGCACTCTGAAAGCTAGTGCTTCCAAATAAACCTGGTGTTGTGTGATTTTTAACGTTGTCCACCCCAGTTGAACACCAGTTTCTCCACATCAGGACATAATATGGGTGGGGGTCAACATTTTCACATAATCTCTGTCTCCGTTTTGTTTTCTTTCTTTGAAGGTTTCAGTTTTACTCTGGTTTTATTCTTGATTTTTACCTGAAAGACCATTGTTATCATACCATTCACATCTCCTCTGGACAGATCATCTGCTTCTTTACTTGTCTTCTTATCACTCCCATTGGCACCACCCCTCCAAATTTTCTGGCATTTAATCTCTTCTGTTTTTCACCCCATCACATACTTTTTCTTTTATTCTTTTCTACCTGCAAGCCCTCCCCAATTTCCAATTTTTAATTATTAGATTTACGATTTTTCACTGTTCTAATGGAAGGTCATTTACACGAAGCATTAACTCTGTTACGCTGCAGAGAATCCGCTGACCTGTTGAGTGTTTCCAGCATTTCTGGATCCAACTGTACATTTCCAGCATCCATAATAGATTGCTTTTGGACTATTAAAAGATATGGGGAATAAGAAGCAGAATGGGATTGATTTAGCTAGGATATTGAAGGCTATGTGGAGAGAGGAGAAGAGTGGGATTAGACTTGGTGGGATATTAAAACGTATTGGCAACATGCAGGACGATGAAATTTAGGATGTGGAGAAGACATTGTATAGGTAGAAGGACCTGTTCTTGTTTCGGAACAGTCAATGATTCCAATATTACTCATCTTTTACATAGAATATTAAGGAAGTTGTCAATATTTTTAAATACTGTCCAGTCATTTCCTCCTGTTGCTTTTAGACTCAAATATATTGAAAAATATATTTCAATATGTGTATATTTTCCCAGAGGTATGACTATAGGACAGAAGTTTATATTTTCCATATTTATCTCTAATCAAATCATTGCCTTAGACACCATTCATCCAATCACAGTTTAAATGCAGACTGAAGTCTTCACCTTCTGGGCTGGAATGATCATTGTTTATGGAGTGTTGATTTGCAGAAGCGTCAGATAATTGCTCACTTCCTTTCTGTCAATGCTGTAATATTACACCTATTTTTCCTATCAACCTGTTCAGAGATGTTATTCCACACCTCTGGAACAGGTGGAACTTGAACCTGTATCTCTTGGTCCAAGGGTAGGAACTCTACCATTGTACAACAAGTTGTAATATTATACTTTGGTTTGACCACACTTGGAGAACTGCACACAATGCCAATCATTGTTCTGTCAAAAGGTTATCAATGTAATGGAAAAAGCGTCAATCCATTTACAAGAATAATAACAGAAGTGAGAAGTTCTAATTGCAACCCTGACAGAGATATTTCATTGGCTGCATCTTACTGTGGGACTTTTGAAATTCTGAAAAGTGCTTTTTAAATGCAATTCATACTTATGGTTGTAAACAGATGATAAGTGGGGATCACTACCATTACCCTCACATAAATAAACTGGATGGGTACAACCATTGCAAGATAGATCTATAAACATCAAAAATTGCCACAACACCCTATTAAAATAGTTATTTCATACTGGCCTGATGGGAGACTGTTCAGCGGCCATAGGGAAACAAAGATAATTCATTTCCTTCAGGATAATATTCCACTGACAGAAATTCAACCTTTCCACAGCCCAGATCATTTTAAAATAGTCACCATAGTAATATGCCACAACTCCATCATGCAGCAAAACACACAATTTTTGGAGGATAAAGTGAAATAGGATGGGCAGGTTTGGCCCAAGATCTCGCAATTGCATTGTGCTAACCAGACTTGCCCATAACCATCTTGCTTCACATACACTCCAGTCTCACACTGCTATCCTCACTCACACTGGGATCACACCACTGTTCAGCAGATCACTCACCCTGCTGACACTGCTGGCAGCCTGTTGTGATGGCAAAACAGAATTGCCAATTACGCACATTACTCACTGTTTTATTGGGCCAATTGTGTCTCTCAAAGACATCCTGGGCTCGATCCTCTCCTCCATCTGTGAACATCATTATCATCTTATTACAGTTTGCTCGAATGTTTGTGCTGGACTGGAGGAGACAAACAGGGAAGACAGTTAATCTTTTTGTTTGATTGTCCAATGACCAATGATTGGCAGTCATTGCAAGTGATGATAATAATGGTCTCATCAATCGTCAAAAACCAAACAATGAATAGTTATGAACAATCAGCAGACTGGAGGCCTGAGCAGAGTGGGTACAGCCAGTGTGATGAAGGCCTGAGCAGAGTGGGGACAGCCAGCGGGATGGAGGCCTGAGCAGTGTGGGGACAATCAGCGGGATAGAGGCCTGAGCAGAGTGGGGACAACCAGCGGGATAGAGGCCTGAGCAGAGTGGGGACAACCAGTGGGATAGAGACCTGAGCAGAGTGGGTACAGTCAGCGGGATAGAGGCCTGAGCAGAGTGTGGACAGCCAACGGGATAGAGGCCTGAGCAGAGTGGGGACAACCAGTGGGATAGAGGCCTGAGCAGAGTGGGGACAGCCAGCGGGATAGAGGCCTGAGCAGAGTGGGGACAACCAGCGGGATGGAGGCCTGAGCAGAGTGGGGTCAGCCAACGGGATAAAGGCCTGAGCAGAGTGGGGACAACCAGTGGGATGGAGGCCTGAGCAGAGTGGGTACAGCCAGCCGGATAGAGGCCTGAGCAGAGTGGGGACAACCAGCGGGATGGAGGCCTGAGCAGAGTGGGGACAGCCAGCGGGATGGAGGCCTGAGCAGAGTGGGGACAGCCAACGGGATGGAGGCCTGAGCAGAGTGGGGACAGCCAGCCGGATAGAGGCCTGAGCAGAGTGGGGACAACCAGCGGGATAGAGGCCTGAGCAGAGTGGGGACAGCCAGCCGGATAGAGGCCTGAGCAGAGTGGGGACAGCCAGCGGGATGGAGGCCTGAGCAGAGTAGGGACAGCCAGCGGGATAGAGGCCTGAGCAGAGTGGGGAGAGCCAGCGGGATAGAGGCCTGAGCAGAGTAGGGATGGAGGCCTGAGCAGAGTGGGGACAGCTTGTAGAATAGAGGCCTGAGCAGAGTGGGGACAGCCAGCGGGATGGAGGCCTGAGCAGAGTGGGGATAGCCAGCGGGATGGAGGCCTGAGCAGAGTGAGGATAGCCAGCGGGATGGAGGCCTGAGCAGAGTGAGGATAGCCAGCGGGATGGAGGCTTGAGCAGAGTGAGGATAGCCAGCGGGATGGAGGCCTGAGCAGAGTAGGGACAGCCAGCGGGATGGAGGCCTGAGTAGAGTGAGGACAACCAGTGGGATGGAGGCCTGAGCAGAGTGAGGACAGCCAGCGGGATGGAGGCCTGAGCAGAGTAGGGACAGCCAGCGGGATGGAGGCCTGAGCAGAGTGAGGACAACCAGTGGGATGGAGGCCTGAGCAGAGTGAGGACAGCCAGCGGGATGGAGGCCTGAGCAGAGTAGGGACAGCCAGCGGGATGGAGGCCTGAGCAGAGTGGGGACAGCCAGCGGGATGGAGGCCTGAGCAGAGTGGGGACAGCCAGCGGGATGGAGGCATGAGCAGAACGGGGACAGTTGTGGGGCTGGGGACTAGTGCAGGTGTTCAGTGGCTTGCAAGTCTGGGCAGACCACGTCTGGAAGGTCTACTGAAAGACTGTAATACTTATCTTTTTAACTTTATTCCCATTTTTCAAACTTATACAATATACAACTGTGAACAATGTAACTTTTTTCCTTTCTTTTTTCTTTTATTTCTGTATCTCGTATCTAAGAACTGTAGCTAGATACTTTGTACCTAAGATGGCGCCATATCAGGCGACGGTGTAAGCTTTTCGCTGTATTCCTGTACTTGAATACACCTGACAATAAAGTATATTCTAACTCTAATACATTCAGCTATAAATGTTCACCTTTATAAAAATAACTAGCCATTGATGCTACCATTCCATTACGTATAGAGAAGACTGTAGCCAATGTTTTTGGTCCCCACTCTAAACCTCACTTCCTAGCGACTGCTCCCTCTCCCTGGCAATATTCTGATCAAATCTGTGTATTTGTCACCTTGGTGTCACACAGATCTAAAGAAGAGCTTTTGATTTATTTCCCTGCTCATAACTTTCCCATCTCAACTTACCTTCTGCTGAAACCTATACAAGTGTCTTCATTATTTCCACACTTGGCTATTCCAACATCCTGGCTGGTCTGTCATATTCTATCCTATATAATTTTGGGGTCATCTCATGCTCTGCTGCCTATATCTTACCCCTCAGCAGGTCCTGTTCCCCTGTCGCATTGTATTTCCTGATATATATTGTGTCCTGGTGAAGCAACAACTAGATGTTAAATTCTATTTTTTTCAAATCTCTCTGGCAGTGTTCTCTTCCCTATCTTTATATTCTCCACAAACCCTTCTAAGACATTTGCACTCGTCTACTTGTGGCTTCCTGTGTATACCCATTTATCATCAGCCGACGATGGCTTGAAACTTCCCAGGCCTTAAACCATGGTAATCCAACTCTAAAGCCTTCTGCATTTGAAATTTCACTTTTTAGAGTCATAGAGATGTATTGCATGGAAACAGACCCTTCAGCTCAACTCGTCCATGCCAACCAGATTACCTACCTTACCTAGTCCCGATTTGGAGATGCCGGTGTTGGACTGGGGTGTACAAAGTTAAAAATCACACAACACCAGGTTATAGTCCAACAGGTTTAATTGGAAACACACTAGCTTTCGGAGCGACGCTCGTTCATCAGGTGATTGCGGAGGGCTCGATTGTAACACAGAATTTATAGCAAAAATTTGCAGTGTGATGTAACTGAAATTATACATTGAAAAATTGATTGTCTGTTAAGCCTTTCATCTGTTAGAATACAGTGATAGTTTCACTTCTTTCATGTGTAAATCACAAAACCCTTTTTTTTAAAAACCCGAGAATGCAACTTTAAAAGAAAAAGGGTTTTGTGATTTACACATGAAAGAAGTGAAACTATCACGGTATTCTAACAGATGAAAGGCTTAACAGACAATCAATTTTTCAATGTATAATTTCAGTTACATCACACTGCAAATTTTTGCTATAAATTCTGTGTTACAATCGAGCCCTCCACAATCACCCGATGAAGGAGCGTCACTCCGAAAGCTAGTGTGCTTCCAATTAAACCTGTTGGACAATAACTTGGTGTTGTGTGATTTTTAACCTAGTCCCATTTGCCAGCACCTGGCCCATATCCTTCTAAACCCTTCCTATTCATATACTCATCCAAATGCCTTTTAAATGTTGCAATTGTACTAGCCTTTACCGCTTCCTCTGGCAGCTCAATCCATACATGCACCACACTCTCCATGTAAACATTGCCCCTCAAGTCCCTTTTAAATTTTTTCCCACTCACCCTAAACCTATGCCCTCTAGTTTGAGACTCCCACACTCCAGAGAAAAGAACTTGTCTATTTACCCTATCCATGCCCCTCATGATTTTATAAACCTCTACAGGGTCACTCCTCAGCCTCTGATACTCCAGGGAAAACATCCCCAGCCTATTCAGCCCCTCCCTGTAGCTCAAATTCTCCAATCCTGGCAACATCCTTTTACATTTTTCCTGAACCCTTTCAAGTTTTACAACATCCTTCTGATGGGAGGGAGACCAGAATTGCACGCAATATTCTAAAAGTGGCCTAACCAATGTCCTGTACAGCCACAACATGACCTTCCAATTCCTATACTCAAAGGAAAGCATACCAAACACCTTCTTCGCTATCCTATCTACCTGCGACTCCACTTTCAAGGAGCTGTGAACCTGCACTCCAAGGTCTCTTTGTTCAGCAACACTCCCCAGAACCTTACTGTTAAGTGTATAAGTCCTGCTCTGATTTTTTTTTCCAAAATGCAATATCTCACATTTATCTCAATTATCTCCATCTGCTACTTCTCAGCCCACTGCCCCATCTGATCAAGATCCCATTGTAAACTGAGGTAACCTTCTTCACTGTCCACTACTCCTCCAATTTTGGTGTCATCTGCAAATTTTGTCACTATACCTCCTATGTTCACATCCAAATCATTTGTATAAATGATAAAAAGCAGTGGACCCAGCACCAATCCTTGTGGCACACCACTGGTCACAGACCTTCAGTCTGAAAGGCAATCCTCCACCACCACCCTCTGTTTTCTAACTTCGAGCCAGTTCTGTATCCAAATGGCTGGTTCTCTCTGTATTCCATGAGACCTAACTTTGCTAACCAGTCTACCATGAGGAACCTTGTCAAACGCTTTGCTAAGTTCATATAGATCACACCCACTTCTCTGCCCTCATCAATCCTCTTTGTTACTTCTTCAAAAAATCCAATCAAGTTCGTGAGACATGATTTCCCATGCACAAAGCCATGTTGACTACCCCTAATCAGTCCTTGCTCTTCCAAATACATGTAAATCCTGTTCCTCAGGATTCCCTCCAACAACCTGCCCACCATCAATGTCAACCTCACTGGTCTATAGTTCCTTACCATCTTTCTTAAACAGTGGCAACACGTTAGCCAACCTCCAGTCTTCCAGCATCTCACCTATGACTATCAATGATACAAATATCTCAGCATGGGGCCCAGCAATCACTTCCCTAGCTTCCCACAGAGTTCCAGGGTACACCTGACCAGGTCAAGAAAGCTTTTTGCTGATCTGACCTATGTTTCCTTACACTGTTCAGTGCTATACTTTGATTTATAATACTCTTGTGAAGGCTTTATTAAAGAAATCAAGGGTTACGGGTAAAAAGCAGGAGTATATAGTTGAGAAATATATCAGGCATGATTGAACTGTGCCAGAGGATGTGGTGGAGGCTGGTACAATTGCAACATTTAAGAGGCATTTGGATGGGTATATGAATATGAAGGGTTTGGAGGGATATGGGCCGGGTGCTGGCGGGTGGGACTAGATTGGGTTGGGATATCTGGTCGGCAGGGACAGATTGGACCGAAGGGTCTGTTTCCATGCTGTACACCTCTATGACTATGACTCTATGACCTAATTCTGTTCCTATATCTTGACAAACTTGTTTTGAGATGTTTTAATATACTAAAGGTGTTAATTAGATACAAGCTCTTGTTGCACCAACAGTGAATGGGAATCAATATTCATCACCCTAAGGCTTATTCCTATTCGTTAGTGTAATGTGAATGTTGCTGGCTGCTTCAGCATTTATTGCCTATCCCTAACTGCCCAGCGAGCAACCACATTGCAATGGGTCTGGAGTCATATGTAGGCCAGACCAGGAAAGGATGTGTGATTTCCTTCCCTGAAGGACAATAGTTAACCAGAAGAGATTTTCCAACAATCAAGAATGGATAAATCAAATATTTATTGAATTCAAATTTTATCACTTGCTGGGATTCAACCTGTTGTCCCCAGAAGTTTATCTTGAGTTTCAGGATTACTAATCTAGTGACATGAAAACTATGCTACATCCTCGACTGATTGTTTCTGAATGCTCACCATCCTAACCATGACTGGGTCACAGTGAGAGACATCACAGAAGTAATTCCTCCCCAACCCTTCCCAAAGGCACAGAATCCAGCAGGTGGGCCACTTACAAATTCAGTAGCCAATAGCCTCTCATATACAAGCAATGGTCGGCTTTTACCTGGAGGAGGCAGCAAGGTTATGTACATGCAAAGTTAAAGTAGATATAGTAATATAGAATCTCCAGTTTCAAGTTGATTGATATGATATTTTCTTTCTGAGTTTTGGGTCATCCAGCTTATAATGGGCATATTGCTTGCTCATTCTATGTGATCTTGAATCTACTAATCAATCTATTCAAGTACTTAAACAACAATGCAAATGTTGGTTTGGAGCAGCTAGGAGGTTTCTCTTCACACTTTAATGGGATGTGGGCATCACTGGCAAGGGCAGCATCTAATGCTCATCATAATTATCCCGGAACTGAGGGTCATGCTGGGTCAATTTGGAGGGTACTTATTTGTCAACCACATTGCTGTGGTCTGCAGTCGCATGTTTAGATTAGATTAGATTAGATTACTTACAGTGTGGAAACGGGCCCTTCGGCCCAACAAGTCCACACCGACCTGCTGAAGCGCAACCCACCCAGACCCATTCCCCTACATTTACCCCTTCACCTAACACTATGGGCAATTTAGCATGGCCAATTCACCTAACCTGCACATTTTTGGACTGTGGGAGGAAACCGGAGCACCCGGAGGAAACCCACGCAGACACGGGGATAATGTGCAAACTCCACACAGCATTACCCAGGACCTCTGGATTATTTTTAACACAATTGCTATGGCACTGCACTCACCATCTCCTCATTTATGAAGGGATGTACTTGCATTAGAAGCATTTCAGTGAAGAGTCACTCGACTGATTCCTGAGATGAAGGGGTGAAAAAAGATTGAGTAGATTCGGATTAAACCCATTAGAGTGCAGGAGAATTAGAGGAGACCTTGCTTAACCATATATAATTCTTACGGGGCATCACTGGCTTAATGCTGAATATTCGCCCTCATAAGGAAGCCTGGAAACAGAATTATAATTTAAAAATACTGGTTTAAGATAAGACATGAACAGAATTTCTTCTCTCATAGGATCATTAGGATGCTGAAATTTTCCTTCAGAAACAGCAGTGAAGGTTGGGTCATTGACCGCACTCAAAGCTGAGTTAGACAGACCTTTGATTGAAAATGGGGGCAAACATTATGGGAGACAGGCAGGAAAATTGAGTTAAGGCTATAATCAGATCAGCCTGATCTAAGCAAAAGGCATTGCAGCCTCAATGAGTGAATAACCTACTCTTGCTCCTATTTCTTATGAACTTATAATTTTATGATATTCATCAGCTCTCCATGATACTGATAAACCCCATGTACAGACTTGCTTGAGATAATGTATGATGTATGTGGGTGGCACGGTGGCTCAGTGGTTAGCACTGCTGCCTCAGCACCAGGGACCTGGGTTGGATTCCAGTCTCAGGCGACTGTCTGTGTGGAGTCTGCACTTTCTTCCTGCGTCTGCGTGGGCTTCCTCCGGGTGCTCCGGTTGTCTCCCACAATCCAAAAATATGCAGGTCAGGTGAATTGGCCATGTTAAATTGCCCATAGTCTTAGATGCATTAGTCAGGGGTAAATATAAGATAGGTGAATGGGTATGAGTGGGTTACTCTTCGGAGGGTCGGTGTGGACTTGTTGGGCCAAATGGCCTGTTTCCACACTGTAGGGGACCTAAACTAATCTAGTCTCCTCTGGCAAGCAGAAATATTCGCACATAGTCAAACAGCCTTGATACACCCTTACATGGGCATGTTGGAATCTGATTTTGTCAATTTTATCATTTTCTCCTCTCCAACCACCTCATTGTTGAATAGTTTCATCAATATCAACACAGAACCCCTTCAACAAGATTATTTTTCATCATCACATGAGAAGGGATTTGAAGATATTTGTACCAAATTCTTCTGGTGCTCTGGCTGAGATCAACTAACATGGCACAGGTCAGGAACTAAATTTTAGACGTTTACATCCATGAGATTGTGAGAGATTAATATGTATATATAAAGGTTCAAAGTGGTTCTGAATTGTTTTGAAAATAATATCAATTAGTTTTATTTTATGGATTTAATATGTTACTTTCGATAAGAACTTAAAGCAGACTGGTTAATGTTATGATTTTTAGCCTAGGATTTGTTCCCAGATATGTCTCCTTTTCTGCCAGCATTACACCACCAACACGAATGATCTGGCTTCTCTTTTGGCTGTATCTATCTTCATTTTCAGTTCGACAGCCAGCAATAATGCTTTCCTCCTAGAGCTTGAACATTCAACTAAACATTTTCCACCTATGCTGTCTTAAAGCAAAACAAAATCTATGATGACAGCATGCCTGCATCAGGAACAAAATAAAGAATCAAAAGGAATCAGGTAAGATCTGTAAATGGACATGTGACATTCAATACTAGTAAGTGGAAGAAATCACACTTTTTTTTAATTTAAAAGTGTGGGAATTCAAAAAAGCTCCTCAGAACAGCAACAGATTGAAAGAAACCTCCAAAGGGAATTTTAGCATCACTATCTTTATTTGTCGGACAATGATTCATCAAAGTTTAACACAGTAGCCATCCTAAGTATAAAACACTGCAAGGCTCCATTTTAATTCAGAATTGCACAGGAAGATCTGAGGCAACATTTTCAGATTAGAGAATTTTGAATGCAAGAGAAGCTTTGTTTTAGAAATCAACCACAATATTGCTGAAAGGGGCTAGGCAATCTGCAACCACAGAACTTGTGAAAAATCAATAAATATTGTCTCTTCAGAAAAGTGTGCCCTATTCACTGAGACTACGTGTGCTAGCAAACTTCAAATATTTAACTACAGAAGCTATCACAGCTGCTGAGTCTGACTTCAAGTTTTCAACCGTACCAGTTGGATAAGAAAAATCCTTAAGCAAGTAACTGGTCAGAGATGTCAACTGAATTTATTTTTGAAATTATTAGTATTTTTATAAATATTTACTTCTAATCTTGTATTTTATCTCATAATTGCATTGCATTTTAACTTAGTGACTTTCAGCAAAGTTTTACACTAAACTTTCACTGTTCAATGTGAAAACTGTGGAGGCACTTTATGATCATGGTACAAAGCTAAAGTTTAGATTGAGTATCTAGGGGGATTAAAAAAAAACTTTCATTAGATGGACGGTTGTAATTGGAGGAAATAAATTAAAATAATTAGTAAAATAACCAGGGACAGATGATAAGAAATCTTTTTACAGAGTGAGTTTTTATGATATTGTATGCAGTGCGTGAAAAGGCGATAAAAACAGTTGCAATTGTAACTTACAAAAGAGAAAATTGTGCAGACCTATGGGAAAAGAGAACTGAAGTATTTGGAGAGCTCTTTCCAATAGCTGGCATAGGTATGCTGGGTTAAACTGCCTTCTGTGTTATATCATTTTGTGAATCAGTTTGGCTCAGGTGGCAGCAGCGTTACCTCTGAGTTAGGAGCTTCTGCGTTCAAGTCCTACTGCAGAATTTCGGTAAATAATGTAAGATGGTAGTACTGCGGAAGTGCTTCATTATCCTGGTCATCTTTTGACTAAGTCATTACGTTATGTCAATGTATACTTTAAAACTTATGTGATACTTTTCAAAGAAGGACCAAGGGTTCTGTTGTGATCTGTGCATCAGCAAGCTGCACAGCAAGCTGCCAGTCATTACTTTGATTAACTGTGGAAACATGTTATGTGCAAATCCCCATTTTCAAAACCACACAGGGTCAGAACTGAGATTTGTTGGATGGAGCACTGCAAAGGGCCAGTTGTCTCAATCAATTGGATGGCAGGTATGAATTAGATTGGTGCCCGCATCACGAAGTTTGATCCCTGTTACAGCTAGAGTGGATATATGTCCTGCTTCCTCACCTGACCTTTGGAGGAGTCCAAAGCATTGTGGGTCAGGCCTACCCTCAGGCAGAGAACTGAAGAAAGAAGCTTTCTAACCGTGCCATTTGCTTGCTTAGTTTCCTAATTGTGAAACATTCTCTTTTATTTTACTGAGTCCATAAACATGAATAACCATTGCTGTATCTCTACATCCTATGGTAATGGGACAGTTGTCATCTTTAGAACCCATCCTGTACTGACCTCAAACTCCTCAGGGAGGTGGTGCAGGTTTAAACACATATAAAATCATAGTATGATGTAGCATAGAAAGTAATTCTCCTCCCACATTCCCAATTCTACCTTCCAGAGATCTCCCATTGAAGAGAATTGTACTTGATTCTGTTCAAAAAAATGTGACCTCACATCAGCAAAAGTTAAAATCAACCACACTCAGTGACAGGACTGAGTAATTCTAACTTACACTTGATTCTCTGTGATCTCTATCCTCTGACTTCCCCATTATCTTGCCCTCATTTGATCTCCTACAAATATTAGTTCTGAGATTTTATAATTTAACAGTGCCATTTGAAATCATATATTTAGCTCCTTGCCTCAAACCAATGGATTATCGGTACAGAACTAATAAAACACCTTAATTCCAAGGTTACAAATTAGCATCCTCTAAACTCTTTTATACCTTTCTCCTGGTCCAGTGCTCATTCTGAATGGTTAAAGCACAGCAAGACATTCAGCCTTAAGTCCATGATGGCTCCTTGTAAGAGCTATCTACTTAGTCACACAAACCTCAACCTCTCCTTGCTTCTCTTCATATCTTTTCCCTCTAACTGTTTATCCAATTTCTTTTAAAAAGTCTCTATTCCCATTGGTGGATAGATTGAGTTCCAAGGGACATCAATATAAGGAACATCAACTACAATTTCCCCAGATCTTCTATCCCATCATTCCTCAGCAACTTCTGTGGCATTAGAGCACATGGCATTAACCTGTTTGGTCATTCATATTGAGATCCAGTTTGACCACATTAGGTAACATCAGCTCTTCATCTTGAAAACAAAATTGTATTAAATTAAAATTATCTGTAAGGAAGGCCACAAATATTCCACTTTACATACCTTAACCACTTTCTTGGACCTTACTATTCTTCTCCATTTCACATCCAACTTCAAATGATTGTTTTCCAAACTCAACTGATCAACTTCACTGTCTCTAACACTTCCTCTTTCTCTCTGTCCAACTTCTCCGTGTCCCATTCTGATTCAATGCATCGTAAAACAACCAGTAGTCATGTACACCATCTCATTCCCTGTGAAACTATTTCGTCCAAACCTCAGAAACTGCTCTAATGGATTATCAGTCAAGGTCAACAGGAGCATGTCCCAAGGTTCAACCATAACCGTCTCCTTGATCCACGTTACTCTGATCTAACGACACTGTCGTTCATTATTTCTTCATCAAAATAGCAACTGTTCCTACAATCTACCATTATCCTCTGGATGAGAATTTATCACTTCTAAGTTCACAGTGGGAGTATTCCGTCCCAATTGTATTTAAAAACTTAGCAACTAAAGTACTGATTTAATTCTTCCCTCTACTAGATCAGGCTGAAATTATCTGGATCCCAATACCATACAGAACATCTTGATTGATGTGCGTAGATATCTGTGGCTTGAAAACTGGCCTGTTCTGACACATATAAACCCATGGCAGAAATATGTAATCCTTGAATTGACGGCAGCCCATGAGGACATGAACAGCATTTTTTCCATCTCTATAAACTCAGGAATTACATTAGCTGTAATTGCATTACATTTTTGCACTCTTCCTATTTTGAATTGTTTTTATGCTAATAATGCTTCTAATGTCTCCGTACAAAGTGCTTTGAGAAGCGCAGACAACCCTTTGAGGTGAGAGGTTTTACCCTTATAACTTTGATTAGTTTGTCATTTATTCTCTGCTACCTTACAATTTGAAATGTTATTATATCATCATTGATCTCTGCTCCTTCTTGCATCATTTGATTAGAAGCAAATTATGAGCATCTTGATGATTTGGGTCAGCTGCTCAATTTTATGGCTAAGATTTGAAAAATCAATCTGGGCTGGAATGTACTCCTCAGTGGAGGCCTGCATCCTCCTGTCCCATTTGCTCATGTTCACTGTGACTTAGATCTACCTTGAGAATGAAAGGAGCTGACCCCACAACTTAACTAACAAACATGTCTGTTGATTGCATTATTAAAATGACCAGGTGGTAGATATTTAACTTGAAGATGGCACAGAAAAGGTGGTATTGAACAAGCAACTTTTCATAAGCCAAGGATTATCAGGGTCTGTAAAGTGGCCAAATGATCAATCAGTCCTGGTTTGTGCCATCGATTGGAACACACTGAGACAAATTTTAATCCCCATGTTTGCTACCATTTTTGATGATATGGAAAGAAGTTTGCTCTTCTCAATTTGTCACTGCATGAGTAATCCAGAGGCCCAGGCTAATGCTTTGAGATGACTAAATGCTAATCATCATAGACCAGTGATGAAACAGGGGACACGATTGCATCTGGTAGGATTTAAATTCAAGTAGCAAATTAGGAATATAAAGCTAGTTTCAGTATTAGTGACCATGACAATTACCATCTATTGCTGTAAAAATCTTCTGGTTCACTACTGTCTTTTAGGAAGAGAAATCAGCCTTCCTTACCTGGACTGGCCAATATGTGATTCCAGACCCTATAGCAATGTAGATGACTCTTGATTGCCCTCTGACATAGCCAAGCAAGCCACTTAGTTCAAGAGCAATTAGGAATCAGCAAAACATTCTGGTCTTACCTGTGACGCATGAAAGAATAAAGAGTAAGATTTCTATTTCTACACTTCTTTGACATCTTCTCATCTTATGGTAATAACAAGGGAACTGATTTATTAATGTAGTTGCTCCACATTTCTGTATCATTAGATTAGATTCCCTACAGTGTGGAAACAGGCCCTTCGACCCAACATGTCCACACCAACCCTCCGAAGAGTAACCCACCCAGACCCATTCCCCTACCCTATATTTACTCCTGACTAATGCACCTAACACTATGGGCAATTTAGCATGGCCAATTCACCTAACCTGCACATCTTTGGACTGTGGGAGGAAACCGGAGCACCCGGACAAAACCCACATAGACATGGGTAGAATGTGCAAACTCCACACACACAGTCGCCCGAGACAGGAATCAAACCCGGGTTTCTGGCACTGTGAGGCCTATGGGAAAAATGTCACTCATGATCGCTTAAACATCACCCGGACATCTAACGCAAAGTATAGCACAGCCTGAATGAAGGTTGAAATCATATTTATTAACAAAAGTAAATTTATCACAATATATTTAAAAATTGTAAGAAAGCTGCACTCGATACAGTACCTCTCACAGAAAGCTGCTCTCACATTTGGCAGCTGACATCATGCATGCGCAGAACGGAGCGGACCCCAGCGCATGTGTAGAACGGCAAAAACACCGGCTCATGCACAGAATGGTGCGGAGATTTTGGTACAAATATGGGCGAATGAACAGAATGAAGCATGCGAACCAATCCCTGCTGGAATTCAATATTGCTAGCTGAGGTAAGCATTCTCCAAAATAATGTTCCCTAATTCTTCAGCGACATTATAGCCAAATCGCAGTGCCGAAACTGTGTTATTCCAGAACTACCTGTACAATCACATCAGTTCAAAAAGCTGAATCTTATCAGGATGGTTGGCATATTTCAATGTGCTTACATTGAGTAGCTGATCAAAGGCATAATTGAATCCTGATTTATATTCTGTCACTCCCTGGGCATTCATGTCTTGCACGGCATCTTTGAGGACCTTCTTATTCCGTACATTGGCTTGAACCAAATGCTTGAAGCAGGCCACTGGTTTGGCTTCGTCATTGAACTGCAGAAGGGAAAAAGCCAGTCACAAGGCAGTCAAAGAACAGCAACATCCGGGTGCTAACAATAGAGGCCATTAATTAACCAATGACAAGTCAGGACATTATTCATCAACCAAAGGCCAGAGACAGACCAAGGGCCAATCTTCAACCAACCACAGGCCTGTGAAGAACAAGGGGCCATTCAGCAACCAATTGCATGCCAATTGAGTCATCAAAATCTAAACGCAAACTAGTCAATTGGTGAATTACATCTTTCAATTACATAGTTGCCTAGAGATTTATGTAACAGAGACAAAAAGATGACACTTCAAGATGGAGGGAGTGCCGGACTCATCCTGTGGAGGGAGATCCCATCCACAGTGTGGCCAGTGACTGCTGTGAGTGTCTTGAAGCGACGACCATGGGGCATAATTTAAAAAGTGAGGAGGGCAGCTGAACCTCCAAACCCTCACCTGAGCCTGCTGCCTAAGACCGCCTCCACTTGCTGTCCATGTTTTTTGGTCACTATAGAGATCCACTAGGAATTTCTAATTAGTCTAGGATACAGACCTAACAGGGTGCTTACTTGCTTTATTGGCTATCTACTGCTCACCTTTTCGGAAACCACCTGGAGTAGGACCTTGCCAGTAAACTGGCCTTCTGAAGAAGACTCTCTAAACGCTAAAAATTAACTCTGCTCTCTCTCCACAGATGCCATCAGACCTGCTGAGTTTCTCTAGCAATTTCTGTTTTTATAACAGTAAACTGGCCTGATGGACAACAGCATGAAATTCTTGGCCTGTTCACCTCTGGCTTCAGTGTCACCAATCTTCGACAACACAGGCTGAAGAGTTAGCACAGCCAAGGCAAGATTTAGGGTACCACATGAAATACATCGGGTCACGAATAGACACCTTCTCAAGGATAATTAAGGACGGACAATAAATGTAGGACTAGCCAACAACACTTCTATCCCAAGAATGAATTACAACAGCCAATGTGTGAAATATACTTAATGATTCAGTTCGATAGTTCTGTGGTAAAGAATCCCAGATTCACTATCCTGCGAGAGAAATAAAAAATTCTCCTCATCCTTGTTTCAAATGTGAGACCCTTTATTCTGAGACTATGCCCAGACTCCACCACAAGGGGAAATGACCTCTCCCATATACCCTGTCAAGGACTCTAAGACTTTTGTCTGTTTCAATAAGGTCACTTCTCATTCTTCTAAATTTGAGAGAGTGCAGGCCCAACCTACTCAACTGCTCCTCATAAGACAGTCTTTCCCTATCTGGGATCAACCTACTGAACTTCCAATTTCAGTATATCTTGCCTTAAATAAGGGGACCAAAACTGTTCACAGAATTCCAACTGTAATCTGACTAATGCCTTGTATAGTTTTATTAAGAGCTCCTTATTCATATACTACAATCTTGTTTGCAATATAGGCCAACATTT
Source organism: Chiloscyllium plagiosum (assembly GCF_037043375.1). Taxonomy (NCBI): domain Eukaryota; kingdom Metazoa; phylum Chordata; class Chondrichthyes; order Orectolobiformes; family Hemiscylliidae; genus Chiloscyllium; species Chiloscyllium plagiosum. The sequence continues at coordinate 76,336,169 of NW_028270152.1, read as the reverse complement.
CATTTGCCTTTCCTATTGTCGGCTGAACTTGGATTCATGGATCCAAGTGATTCATGGATGAGGACTCCAAAGTCTCTGTTTGGTTCAGCTTTCTGCAGTCTTTCCCCATTTCAATAAACTTGGCTCAACCTCACATTTTCCCACAATATATTCCATCTGCCAAGTTTTTGCTCACTCACTTTAACTGTCTATATCCCTCTGTGAACTTGCAGCACTTGCTTTTCCAACTATTTTTGTGTCATAAAAATGTACAATCATTATTAATATGGCACACTTCTATGAACTCTTTCCTCCTCAGCTCATGGCAATTCTGTGTGGCTTTCCTGAGTTATGTTTCAACTAGCTAACCAGTAATACCCAGGTTTTAATATCCTCAGGTATTCACAGTGAATTCCAGTTTTAGATACTCAACAGTTTCACAGTACCACCAAGAGGTTCTGACGCTTTTCCTGCTAAACAGAAGAACTGACCTCTTCTTTTTCCCTATATTTGGTTGTTTTTGGTATCTCCTCTATATCGAGGTCTCCTGTAATGGTTGTTACAGCAGTTACTTCCTTCCCACCAAAGTTTTTTTTAAGAAATGACAAAATGAAAGTGACAATAAATATCAACAGGATCGCTATGATCCATAAGCTGACATCAAGTAATTATCTAGCAGCATGTTTACTCTATTATAGTGCAATGTGAAGGAAAATAAAAGTTTTGTTCCCAGAAAGAATCAAACTATCTTTCAGATGAAGGTAGTCAAGGGCATAACTGTTATTCTGACATACTGAGCAGCTAGTTACATACCGACTGGTTAGAGGAATGCAAGTGGTTGATGGACACAGGGTAAATCATCAGTCCCCAGAGATGGGATATATCAATAAGTGCTGAGGGGTAGAGGGAAGTTCTCATCAAGGAACTGTCTCGTTTCGATAGAAGATGAAGGTAAAGTAAGGAAAGATTCCTGATGAAGGGCTTTGGCCCAAAACGTTGATTTTCCTGCTCCCTGGATGCTGTATGACCTGCTGAGCTTTTCCAGCACTACTCCAATCTTGACTTTGATCTCCAGCATCTGCAATACCCACTTTCACTTAATAAACTACCTAAACATTCACATCACTGCCTGTAGTGGGAACTATGGTTCAAAAACCCCAAACTCTAACAGTTAGTGTCATAAGTGTTATTTCGCAAAAGTCAAGGTCTAATTAGTTCTAAATTTTTAGCAGTAGCTCTAAATTGCAGTTAAACATGTGTAGAGCTGTTTAGTAAAACCAGAAGTTACAATGGCATCAATATATAATAGGGACCAATTTATAGGGAGTTTGACATGCAAAAACTAAGGCAGACAGAACAAAAGATGTGCTGCAGTGATGGAGGTTATGAACTGAAACTTGTTTGCTTTGGTTAAAAACAAGGACTGCAGATGCTGACTTGACACTAACATTTTTTACAAACCCACCGACTCCCACAGCTACCTGGACTATACCTCTTCCCACCCTACCTCCTGCAAAAGTGCCATCCCGTATTCCCAATTCCTTCGCCTCCGCCGTATCTGCTCCCAGGAGGACCAGTTCCACCACAGAACACACCAGATGGCCTCCTTCTTTAGAGATCGCAATTTCCCTTCCCATGTGGTTAAAGATGCCCTCCAACGCATCTCGTCCACATCCCGCACCTCCGCCCTCAGACCCCAACCTTCCAACCGTAACAAGGACAGAACCCCCCTGGTGCTCACCTTCCACCCTACCAACCTTTGCATAAACCAAATCATCTGACGACATTTCCACCACCTCCAAATGGACCCCAGCACCAGGGATATATTTCCCTCCACACCTCTTTCCGCCTTCCGCAAAGACCATTCCCTCCATGACTACCTGGTCAGGTCCACGCCCCCCAACAACCCACCCTCCCGTCCTGGCACCTTCCCCTGCCACCGCAGGAATTGCAAAACCTGCGCCCACACCTCCTCCCTCACCTCCATCCAAGGCCCCAAAGGAGCCTTCCACATCCATCAAAGTTTTACCTGCACATCCACCAATATCACCTATTGTACCCGTTGCTCCTGATACGGGGAGACTGGACGCCTCCTAGCAGAACGCTTTAGGGAACATCTCTGGGACACCCGCACCAATCAACCACATTGCCCTGTGGCCCAAAATTTCAACTTCCCCACCCACTCAGCTGAGGACATGGAGGTCCTGGGCCTCCTTCACCGCCACTCCCTCACCACACCTCAGAACACTTCAACTCCAGGGCATCAATGTGGACTTCACCAGTTTCCTCATTTCCCCTTCCCCCACCTCACCCCAGTTCCAAACTTCCAGCTCAGCACTGTCCCCATGACCTGTCCTACCTGCCTATCTTCCTTTCCAATAATCCACTCCACCCTCCTCTCTGACCTATCACCTTCATCCCCACCCCCATTCACCCATTGTACTCTTTGCTACCTTCCCCCACCCTCCTCCCTGACCTATCAACTTCATCCTCACCCCCACTCACCTATGGTACTCTATGCTACTTTCTCCCCATCCCCACCCTCCTCTCATTTATCTCTCCACCCTTCAGGCACTCTGCCTGTATTCCTGATTAAGGGTTTTTGCCCAAAACGTCGATTTTCCTGCTCCTCTGATGCTGCCTGAACTGCTGTGCTTTTCCAGCACCACTTTAATCTAGAACTTGTTTGCTTTAAGTCTGAGTTGCACCAGATTTTTGAAGGCTTGCTTGCTGCATGGCTAGTAAGTCTTCTTGCTGTATTGTATCAAACTCACCACATTATTATCAACCCCTACCCTAGTGTGTCCATTTTGCATCCCATCTTACTGCATGCCATTCATGGAACAACTCCCCACTCAGAAAATATCCACTAAAAGCATGGAACCCGTAGTGTTCATGCCATCTTCAAAAGGCCACAGTACATTTGGATAAGTACGAGCATTCCCAAGTTGCCCTCCTCAGCATTATCCATTCAGAGTAATATTAACGTACAGCACGGAAACAGACCTTTGGGGTCTAACTTGCCCATGTCAACCATATTTCCTAAATTAATCTCGTCCCATTTGTCAGCATTTAGCCTATGTCCTTCTAAATCCCTCCTATTCACGTATCCATCTAGATGCCTTTTAAATACAGGAATTGTATCAGCCTCCACCACCTCCTGTGGCAGCTCATTCCTTACACACACCACCCTTTGCATGAAAAAGTTGCCCCTTAGATCCCTTTTGTATCTTTTACCTTTCACCTTAAATCTATGACCTCTTGTTTTGCACTCCCCTACCCTGGGAATAAAACCTCAGCTATTCATCCTATCCATGCCTCTCATTTTTTATAAACATCTATAATGCCACTCCTCAGGCTCCAACACTCCAGGGAAATGGCCCCAGCCTATTCGGACTCTCCTTATAGCTCAAACTCTCCAACTCCAGCAACATCTTTGTAAATCTGTTCTACATCCTTTTAAGTTTTACCACATCTTTTGTATAGCAGGGAGACCAGAACTGAACACAGCATGCCAACATGGCTTAACCATTGTCCTGTAGAGCCGCAATATGATATCCCAATACCTATACTCAATGCACTGACCAATAAAGGCAAGCGTACTAAATGCTTTGTTCACTACCGTGTCTACCTGTGACTCCACCTTTAGGGAACTATGAATATCTCCTAAATTGGCAATCTCTAGAAATAGTGTGCATCAGCATGTGCTTGGGGTTAGAGGCCTGGGGGCCTTGGGCTTGGGGCCTTGTTATGTGATCCTTGTTAGGTAGAGCTGTCTTCTTCGGATGGAAGGTGGGCCAGAAGAGATTGTGGGAAAATCCAGGCAAAAGTTCTCTAACATTTTGGCTAGCAAGCAACATGCTGCCTTCACAAATCACACTCCATGCCAACTGCCTTCTCATCCTCTGGTAATCAGTGAACCATCTTCAATTGTCATGGTTTGTTTCATTTTTATGCGTAATTAATTAATGTACAAAATCTGAAGTGCTGCTTTTTAACAAATTTAATAAATTATGAACATTTCTTATGAAAGGTTGACTGCCTGTATAAAGTAACTGTGCTACCAACCCTAAACTCCAATCTGAGATTCAGATCATAATATTGTAATGCCTTCACAAAAAAATGAGCTGTTCTTGCTGTCTCTGTTTCCTTTCTCTTTGTGACTTTATCTGTGCATTCATACTTCAGTTCCTCCAGTCGTGGTTCTCCTTTGCCTCCACCATTCTTTTGTTTCTGTCAATCACATGGCATCTAATCTTAACTTCTTTTCTGTTGGTACTGCTTCCATGTCAAGGAATGCCAAGTCACATCAACCAGTATCCCTTATTATTCAAGAAAAATAAAACTGACTCTTTACAATTGATGCAAACTATTCAACATGTTTTTCAAACATGCTTAAAAACAACTATTGAGTCCACAGACATTTGAAAGAAATTCGGTATTTTCCTAAATGTACTGATTCCGGATCAAAGGTTGCCTTATGCACAGTTACTGATATCAGTCATTCACAGTATTAACATATAATTGGGGGGGGGGTCCATGATGTAGCAGTGTCAACAGGAAGGCACTGACTCCTGCTGTTGAGGCACACTCAGAGGTTGGTATTGTTGATGGATTTAAGCCAACAGATGAGTGATAGCAAGAGTGGAGTGATGGCAAAAGGTAGTTGCAAGGGAGATAGATCAGCAGAACAGTAGGGCGTGGCTCTCAACAGGCTACCTCATCATGGTGTTGGATCTCTTGGATGGAAATTGAGTGCCTTTGAATGAGCGACCCCAACAGAGACCAAAAGCAACAATGTACAGGTTTCTTTGTTGTGCTTGATTTCTGTTTTGAGCATGCTCAATGATTGAGCTTCCTCTGTGGTAGAAAATCCCAGAAAGCACAAACCTCTGAGAAAAGATATTTCTCACCTCAGTCCTAAAAGGCAAAGCTCTAATCTTGAAATTATGTTCCATGGTTTTAGACTCACCAGCCAACTTGTCATATACTCTAAGTATTTTGAATGAGGTCATCCCTTATTCTCCAAAACTCATAGGAATACAGACCCAGTTTCCTCAATCACACCTCACATAACAATCCTGTCATCTCAAAGATTAATTTGGTGAACCTTTACTTTTATAGAACTATAGAATCCCTACAGTGTGGAAGCAGACCATTTATCCCATCAAGTCCACATTGATCGTCCAAACAGCATTCCACCCAGCACCCTCCCCTATCGCTGTATTCTTGCATTTCCCATGGCTGATCCACCTAGCCTGCAAATTCATGGACATAATGGAGCAATTTAACATGGTTAATGCACCTAACCTGCACATCTTTGGGCTGTGGGAGGAAATTGGAGCACCCGGAAAAACCCCACCAGGTGATGTATCAGCAAGGTTCTACACATTTACAGCAAAATATCTTCAATCTTGTGCTCAAATCCATTTGCGATGAAGGCCAACATACTATTTGCCTTCCTTTTTGCTTGCTGCACCCACATGCTAGCTTTTAGTGACACAAGGAGAAGGGCACCCAAGTCCCTTTCAACACTCGCACTCACCTAACCTCTCACCAGTAAAAAAAAAATTTAGCCTTTCTAACTTTTGCCTACTACTCGCTTCATACCAGTGCTGATGGGGTGAGACCCTTAAGTGGAAAATAAAGGCTTGAACTGGCAGGCTAGTGGGAAGACCACCTGTGGACCCTCCCATCACAGACTTAATGAGGATAGAGGCAGGAAGGACCTGATTAAATTCGCCCTGCCATCAAACTTATCCCCAGGGTGGGTATTAAATTCCTCTCACAGAAACACATCTCACATAAATATCTGATGCAGCCTTCCTTCACAGACTTTTTGTGGTCATTAAATTTGTGAATACAATTTAGCGTTGTCAAATACGTAGAAATAATTATGAGTTCTGAATTCTAATCTAGGCAGTGCACCTTCCACTGTCGTCAGTATGAATTATAACTGTGGTACTAGCTTGACTATACCTTTGCCCTCTTTGCAATTCTCCAAATCATTGATCTGAGTCGAGATATTTGTCTATTTGTGATAATGGTCCCTTTGCTGTCCATAATTATAGGAAATGAAGGCAATAACTTCAGGCTAACAATAATTTTCCTCTGAAACATTGACCTTTCACCTCAATTAACTGGTGACTGAAGTGCAGCCAATAGTGTGATGATGCTGAACTGAAACAGTCCTCAGGCTCATCTGCTACGGATGGCAGAGTGAATGATGAGCAAGGAAAGAGCATAAGGGTTTATCCACAGATGGATTACAGATTGGTGATCTTCTAGGAGAAAGTGAGGACTGCAGATGCTGGAGATCAGAGCTGAAAATGTGTTGCTGGAAAAGCGCAGCAGGTCAGGCAGCATCCAAGGAGCAGAAGAATTGACGTTTCGGGCATAAGCCCTTCTTCAGGAATGAGGAGAGTGTGCCAAGCAGGCTAAGATAAAAGGTAGGGAGGAGGGACTTGGGGGAGGGGCGTTGAAAATGCGATAGGTGGAAGGAGGTAAAGGTGAGAGTGATAGGCCGGAGTGGGGGTGGGGGCGGAGAGGTCAGGAAGAAGATTGCAGGTTAGGAAGATGGTGCTGAGTTCGAGAGTTGGGACTGAGACAAGGTGGGGGGAGGGGAAATGAGGAAACTGGAGAAATCTGAGTTCATCCCATGTGGTTGGAGGGTTCCAACCAACCACCCTGTGGCTCAACACTTCAACTCCCCCTCCCACTCCACCAAGGACATGCAGGTCCTTGGAATCCTCCATCGCCAGACCATAGCAATACGACGGCTGGAGGAAGAGCGCCTCATCTTCCGCCTAGGATATTCACTAGGATATAGACATCCTGTAGGCTTGGTGGCCCATCTGATGGTAGACGTCATGGGTTTGTGAGATTCTTTTGAAGGGGACTTGGTGAGTTGCTGCATGCACCGTGTTAGATACTGCTGTCACACAATGCACCCATGGTACAGGGAGAAAATGTTGAATGATGGGTAGAGTGGAAATCTAGTGAAACTGAAAGAACTGTGGATGCTAGAAATCAGAAAAAGGTCAGAAACTGCTGGACAAACTCAGCAGGTTTGGCAGTATCTGGGGAGAGAACTCAAGAGTTTACATTTTAGGTTCAGTGGCCATTCTTCAGAACAAAGATGCTAATCTAGTGAGCCTTGTGAGACCTGTTGGAGCTGTATTCATCCAGAACAGTGTGGAATATTTCATCACACTCTTGACCTGTGCTTTGGATGCTGGAGAGACTTTGGGAGTATGGAAAAGAGTTACTCGCTGCAGAATCAAGGGTGACAAAGGTTACATGCTCCAGCCATAAATGAGGGAGTTGATGACCTTATGATAGAACATAGAAAAGTACTGCCCATCAGTGAAATTAGTTTCCCTCTCTCTAGCCTAACAAATCTTTTAATCATCTTAAACATATCATTAATAATGTAAGAAAAAGTAGCTGGATATTAGCAGGCTAAGGATGACTTGATTGAAGATCTTACACAAGATCTTGAATGGTCTTGACATGTAGGATGTAGAAATGATGTTTCCTCTTGTGGCTGAGTCCAAAAGTGGGGGCACTGTTGAAAAATTAGGGGTTGCCCTTTTAGGACAGAGATAATGATTTTTATTTCCTCTGAGGGCTGTGCAACTTTAAAACCCTCTGCTTCAGAAGGTAGGGTCATTCAATATTTTTAAGGTAGAGATGGACAGAATCCTGAAACAAAGAACTGCGGAGACTGGAAATCTGAAATGAAACCAGAAATTGCTAGAGAAACTAAGCAGGTCTGGCAGCATTTGTGGAGAGAAAACAGAGTTTATGTTTCAAATCCAGTGATTGTTCCTCAGATGGGGAGATCACTGGACTCAAAACATAAACTCTATAGACAGGTTCTTATTAGGTAAGGGAATCAAAGACTATTGGGAGTAAGTGTGAAAGTGGAATTTGAACAATAAACAGATCAACCACGATTTTATTGAATGGTGGTAAGATTAAGGAGGCCGAATGGTCTATTTCGACTCCTAACTTGTACACTTGTATGTAACCCAAATATAGTGGCACAGTCAGCAGTGTAGTTTGGAACAGAAAGTTACCATGAGATGCTGTTATTCTAAGACAGATTGAGTTTTTTTTAGGGAGAAGTAGGAGGTTTCCCACTTTGATCCAAGAAAGATAGTTCAGTGTGTTTTTAATGGTGAGAAACCAGGAGCTGTGGAGGGTCAAAAGAACTTGAGGCTCCAAATACAGAAATTGCTAAAAAGTAATAGACTGATGGAAAAAGTTCAAAAGTCTCTATCTCAAGGAAACTGGAATATATAAAAATGTTAAGCATAATAATTGGGAGCATGTGTGGATGACTTAATCCTTCAAATCTGATCTACCATTCCTGATCCTCCATCTTAGGTTCACCTATAAATTTTGAATCCCTTAGTATCCAAGACATCTATTTATCTCTGTCTTCTGGAGTAGAGAATTTCAACTATTCGTAATCCTTTGAGTAAAACTCTTGAAATGCTTGAAACTCTCCAGCCTGGGGGGGAGTATCCTCATATCACCTAGCCTGTCACGACTATTTATAATTTTATAAGTTTAACTAGATAATCTGCTGTTTTTTCTGGCATCACTCATAGGATTGTGACTCTTTATAATTCTCTACCACAAAACGTTAAATAAGCATCCTTTGAAAAAGATTTTGCTGGGAATCAAATGACATGGGAAATGGTGAGAAAATGAAGATCAAACATGATTGTATTGAATGATATAGCAAGTCAAGGGACTGCCACCTTAAACATATTTTAGAATTAGAATTAGAATCTCTACAGTTTGGAAACAGGCCCTTCAGCCCAGCAGGTCCACACCAACCTTCCAAAGCGCAACCCCCCCAAACCCATTCCCACACCCTAAAATTACACCTGATTAAAGCACCCAACCTATGGGCAATTTAGCACAGGCAATTCACCTAACCTGCATATCTTGGATTGTGGTAGGAAACTGGAGCATCCAGAGGAAACCCATGCAGACACAGGGAGAATGTGCAAACTCCGCACAGTCGTCCGAGGCTGGAATTGAACCCAGGTCCCTGGCGCTGTGAGGGAGCACTGCTAACCACTGAGCCACCGTGCTGCCCAACGAACATTCAATGAAGTGCAGGATTTTAAAATTGCACAGCCTTCAGAGAAAAAATAATCTCCCCATCTCTGTCCTAAAAGCGCAACACCTACTTTTTAAATGTGCTCCCCGTTCTGGACTCAGCCACAACACGAAACATCATTTCTACACCCACCTTGTCAAGACCATTTAGGTCCTTATGCACTTCAATCAAATCACATCGTAGCCTCCTAATCTCCAGCAGAAACAAGCCCAATCTGTCCAACCATTCCTCATAAAACAATCTTCTTATCCTAGGAATCAGTCGAAAAAAAACCCCTCTGAATCATGTCCAAGGATTAACATCCATCCTTAAATAAGGAAACTAAAACTGCACACTGCATTCAATTTGTGGTTTCACTAATATTCTGTATTAAAAAAGCATGCCATCTTTACCTTTCTGTTCAATTCCTTGCATAACAATGAGTAGCACGGCATAAGCATTCTTTACTACCTGCTGCATCTGAGGCCCCTTTCGTTCATGGATGACCATGGGTTGCATCCTTGTTGTTCTAGCTTTCTGCTTCCCTGAAGCAATGTCGCTTGTGGCTGAAGAGACCAATACTGGAGTCAAGATTAGAGCGATGCTGGAAATGCACAGGTGGTCAGGCAGCATCCGAGGAGCAGGAAAATCCACGTTTTGGGCAAAAGCCCTTCATGATCACTCCAATACTGGAGTGACAGTCCCTGTTGCAGAGGTCACATCAGTATGTGGTCGCTGAACTGCTAGAGCTGCTGCACTTCTTCCTTCGTGCCCGCTTGTCTGCTGCAGCGCTCATTAGCTTCTTTTCCCCTGTTTTGAGGTGTTGGTCCAGGGTGCTTCTCCATCTCGCACAGTCAGCTGCAAGCCTTTCCCAGGACTCCGTAACGACACCAAGCACCTTCATGTCCCTCATGCAGATGTCCTTGTAGCACAACTGAGGATGCCCAGTGGGTCTCTTCCCAGATGCAAGCACTCCATAGAGGACATCCTTTGGGATGTGGCCATCTTCCATGCGGTGGAAGTGGCCCAGCCAGCACAGTCTCCGCTGTCTGAGCAGAGTGTACAAGCTGGGAAGGCCAGTGTGAGATAGGACCGCTGCATTGGATACACTGTCTCGCCAGGATATGCCCAGGATACGGCGGATACTCCTCAAGTGGAAGGTGTACCTGATACTAATGTTTTGTGATTCATGGACTAGAACACCTAAATCCTTCTGCACCTCAGAGTTCTGCAGTTCTCCACTTATGCAATACTTTGCTTTTTTATTCTTTCTGCAAAAGTAAACAATTTCATATCATCTCCTATTATATTCCACCTACCAGATATCTGCCCACTCACTGTTTTCTTCACTACCACCCCATTACTCCCTTCATTTAAGACACTGATATAAATTGCAAAATGCTGAGACACCGGAACAGACCCATGAGGGACATCCTGCCAGTCAGAACAAGAGTCATTTATGGTTTTTCACTGTTTTCTGCCAGCCAGCCAATCTTCTATCCATGCCAGTATGCTACCATATACCATGAGCCCAGATGAAATGCAATAACTTATTAAGTGGACTGTTGTCAAATGACTCCTAGAAATTGAAGTATTATATGTACAAACTCTTTTTATCCAAAATGCATGTTACTTCACCAAAATACTTCAAAAATTGGTTAAACATGATTTCCCCTTTCACAAAACCATGCAAAGTTCCCGATTGCCTTAAATTTTTCTTACTACCCAGCTACAACCTCCTTAATATTCAATTTTAATAAGTTCCCCACAACACATATCACACTGATATATTAGGTTACAGCTTCACGTTTTCTCCTTTCCTCAGTTCTTGAATATATTTACCACTTTCCAGTCTTTGCTACTATTCCAGAATCAAACAAACTTTGGAAATTAACACCAAAGCATCTGCTACCTCTTGGCCACCTCTTTTAAGACCCTTGGATAAACAGTCCGTCAGTGACCTAGGAACTTAATAGCACACAGTTCCATCAGTCTCAATACTGCTTCTCTAGCGATTGTAATTTAACTATTTTGTTTAACTTTTTTCCTCTTAAGTCCCTGTGGAAACTCTCGCTGTCTGTTTTTTACATTTCAAGCTAGCTTTCTCTCATATCCGAATTTCTTTCAAATAAACACAGAAATTGCTGGAAAAGCTCAGCAGGTCTGGCAGCATTTGTGGACAGAAATCAGATTTAACATTTCAGGTCCAGTGACCCTTCCTCAGAACCTAATTTCTTTCTCCTGACTAATCATTCAAAATCTGTCCAGTTAGGTAATTGATACATATAATCAAAAGCTGAAGCTCCAAATTCTTGATAAACCTTTATCAGGTCTATCAACTGGCAATCATGGTTTAGATCCTCAACTAAGAATATAATCAAAAAAATCCAAAAATCAGTGAATTGTCCTATGTATCAAAACAAAATAGCCAATCAACTAGGCAGCCAGTCAGAAATCAAACTCAAATAACTCTCAAGAAACAAGTTACTAGTTACTCGATCCTGTTGTTCAGAATCCTGACATGTTCCAGAACACACACTTCCTAAAGTGAAAAATAGACAAACTGTACTCAAGAACAAAGGTTCAGTGATAATTCAGTTTAGTAACATGCAGTCTACTCAGAATGAGCTGTAATTCTAGTGGGATCCAGTGAGTGACAGTATCCTGAATATCATTTCCAGTGTCTCAAAAGCTGTGATTTAGAATTCAAACTGCAACGGTTGACACATATTCCTTTCAGTCAGAGAACAATGGAATGAAATCCAATCTTTTCAACAGGATGATAAGCTCCTATATCACATTAACTGTGTAGAGAGCACAAACCTTTTCCCACTGTGCTTCTGATTAGCACGGTTATCTACTTTTCTCCACAGTGTAATAAAGAACAGAAAAATCTCATTTTACCATTTGGCAATCAGACCCAAAGGCACCTTATCTCACACTGACTGCTGCCTGACCTCGCTCTACTTCTGTCGGCCCAAATCAAGCCTGAAGCACAGTACCACTGACAGTCCAGTTATTCTGACCTTGATAGCGGTATGCTCTGACTACTAACTGTACTGACACCCTTCATAAGCTCAGAACCAATACATACATACTCATATAGTAATGAGAACAATCTCATCTCTACTCACTTAACATGAACTTTCTCTGCTTACTTCCAATTCTGGCCACTTGCACATGTCCGATTTTCATCTTTATAGAGCTGACAGCCGTGCCCTCAATTGCCAAGGTTTCAAGCTCTGCAGTTCTCTCCCTAAACTTATAAAGACCTCTATACTTTCTCTTCTCCTTGAGCACATGCCTCACAATTTAGCTTTTGTTACCTGCCCGAATATGGTTTCATATGACTTGGCATCAAATTTTGTTTGGCCACACGCAAGTGTAGCCCCTTTCAGGTCATCTTAATCACACAATAAAAATGAGACATGTATTGTGTTGAATCCCAATATATTCAAACACTTGCATGCTTTTCAGCATGCTTTTTGCATACTAAAAGACACATCAGATTATTCATAAATATTACAAAGTACTCCTAAGCAGGCCATTAAGCTTAACAGGTACATGCTGTGCTTATGCTCCACATGAACCCCCACCTATTCTTCCTTATGTAATCTAATTGATTCCTGTCTCCCCTAATTTGCTTATCTTGCTTCAAATGTGAATTGCACATTCTAACCACTATTTGGGCAAGGAAATTCTATTGGATTTACTCTGACTAAACTGTATTTATCACCTCCAGTTCTAGTCTAGCCTGTAAATGGAAACATCTTTCTATCATACACTTCTATAATCTTAAACATGTCAATCAGGTCATTCTACAATCTTCTCTTTCCTGGATGAAACAGGCACAGTCTGTTCAATTTGAACAGGGATTTGGTAAATTTCTTGTGAATCCTGCTTGTACTTTTACTACTGCTCCGATTTCCTGTTTTTTATAATCTGGGGACCAAAATGCAATATAATCAAAATGCAATATAATCAACATAAGTTTCAGATAACATCTCTGATTTTCAATTCTAACCATTTCGAAATGAAGTCCAGGGCTGTTGGGTTTGCATTTTTAGTGTAGTATTAACATGCTGTCTCTGTTTCTCAACCATGTTTAGACACTTGTTTTTCTAGGAGTATGTGGCCTCCTGCCCAAATATACAACCTCATGTACCTTTGTTGAAACTAATTACATGACCACTCTGCAAGTTTGCTAATGTTGTCATATATTTTCTAACACTTAAAACTACACTCAAAATTTGGTGCTTTATGAACATTTTGATATTGTACTTCCAATTCCTTAGTCTAAATCATGTACAAAAATTGTGAACACAGTAGGTCCAACACGGATCCTGAAGAACATTGCTTCCCATTGTACGCCATTCAAATCAACTATCTGAAAACCCTCTTCTTGTTTTTTTTGGAAGTTAACTTATATTCCATCACCTATTTGTCCCTCTACACATTATGGCCTTACTTATAAACCTACTACGTGGTATAGCATGAAAGGCTACTTTGGAAAAAAAACTACTAAATTTCTCTAAACTACTCTTTCTGTCACTTCCCTAAACAACTCAGTAAAGTTGGTCAAACATGATCTTTCTTTTGAAATCTGTATTCACTGCTCTTTGTTATACTTCCCATTTTCAGTGGTGAAGTGGGATGCATAGGATGGGGAAGGAAACTGCAGGAGATGGGCACAATAGAAATGTGGAGCTTATTCAAGGAATAGTTACTGTGTGCCTTTGAGAAGTATGTACCTGTCAGACAGGGAGGAAGTCGTCAACCGCAGGAGCCATGGTTTGCAAAGGAAGTTGAATCTCTTGTCAAGAAGAAGAAGGCGGCTTTTGTGAGGATGAGACGTGATGGCTCAGTTAAGGTGATTGAGAGTTAAAAGGTAACCAGAAAACACCTAAAGAGAGAACTAAGACGGGTGAGGAGGGGATATGAGAAGTTGTTGGTGGATAGGATCATGGAAAACCTTAAAGCTTTCTATAGGTAATTTGGACTACGTGCTAAATTTTAGGGAAAATTAAATAGAGTTGGGGAGTTGGTTAGACAGCATTTAAAAATATCACAGCATATTATGAAACAGATAACAGACAAGAAATCAAAAACTCACAATTTAGGAAGTCACTAACTGAGGTAGTAGGCTAGGTCACTGGAGTGCTTTTAGTCAGTAAATAGACTGAAATGGCCAAGCTGATACCATTTAATTGGTAAATAGCAATTAGTGAGAGGGTCAGGAGTTATTAACCTTCCGATGCAGAGTCTTAAATCAAGTGAATAAAAATGGTAAAAGGTTGTTTAATGAGATGTATGTAATTATACTTCATGATAACATCTGTAGCAACAGAATTTGTTCATCATCGAACAGATCCTCAAAATATCCCAAACATGGATTTAAAATATTTCAGTAAGTGGCTGCAAGTGAAAGTAGAATATTTAGACTTTGTGAAGAGTTTCTCTCATTCTGTTGATTCCTTGAACAGTGTGGAAACTGCTTACCTCAGAAAGCTTACTTACTGTATCTACTTATTTTGTCAAATTGTACTTTGGAGATTTGTAGCCTGTAAGCAAGTGAAATGAGTATTTAAAGCAGAGTAATAGCAGATAAGATAGTGTACCACTGCTGTAGAGAAAAGCTTGCCCACACTTCTAGTTACAGGTTGTGGAGTCAGGTCTCCCTCCAGAGACTTGAGCACATAATCTAGACTGCAACTCCACTAAGAACAGATTATCTCATTGCTTATCTTACTGATATCTACGAGAATTGAAAGCAAAGTGCTGGAGAAACTCAGCAGGTCAGGCAGCACATTTTTCTTCTTTCATGGGATAAAAGTGTCACTGACAGGGCCAACATTTATTGTCATCTTTAGTTGTTCTTGAAAAGGTGGTGGTGGTGAGCTGCTTTCTTGAACTACTGCAGTCCATGTGCTGTAGACCTTCACTGCTGTTAGAGAATTCCAGACTTCTGATGTGGTGACACTGAAAAAACAATAATATATATTTCCAAGTTGGAATAGTTAGTGTCTTGAAGAAGCACTTGCAGGCTGTGATATTCCTACACCTCAGGAATGAATTGAGAAGAAAAAGTACCTGTTGTCCTTTGTCCTTCCAGATGGTAGCTGTCATGGGTTTGGAAGGTGCTGTTTAAACAACCTCATTAAATTTCTGTAGTACATTTTATGGATGGCAAACACTGTTGCTACTGAGCGTCGGTGGTGGAGGGAGTGAAAGTTTGTAGGTGTGGTGCTGTTCAAATAGGCTGCTTTGTCTAGGACAGTGTCAACCTTCTTGATGTAATTGGAGCTGCACTCATCCAAGTAAAGGAGGACTATTCCATTATACTCCTGACTTGTGCCTTGTCGGTAGGGGACAGGCTTTAGGAGGCGAGTTACTTGCTGTAGGATTCCTAACCTCTGATCTCTATTCTTGAGCTGCTGTGCTTTTATGGTGGGTCCAGTTCAGTTTCTGGTCAATGGTAACCCCTAGGATGTTGATAATGGGATATTCAGTGATGATAATACCTTTGAATGTCGATGGTTAGATTTCCTCTTTTCAAAGACGATGATTGCCTGACATTTGTGTGGTGTGAATGCTATTTGCCAGTTGTCAGCCCAAGCCCGAGCATTGTTCAAATCTTGCTGCATTTTGACAGGGTCTACTGCAGTATCTGAGCAGTCTCAACTAGTGCTGAACATTGTGCAGTCATCAGCAAACAACCCCATTTCTGAATTTATGATGGAGGGAAGGTTCACCTATCACTTAGCAGCTGATGATGGTTAGACCTAGGATACCACCCTGAGGAATTCCTCCTCGAGTCTTGCTACAGACCCTTGATGCCACATTCAGTCAAATGCAGCCTTGATGTCAAGGATAGTCACTCCCATCTCACCTCTGGAATTTCGTTGTTTTGTCCATGTTTGCACCAAGGCTGTAATGAGGTCAGGTGCTGATTGGCTCTGGTGGAACCCAAAATGGGTGTCAGTGAGCAGGCTATTGCTGAACAGGTGCTGCTTCATAGCACTGTTGATGAAACTTTCCATCACTTTACAGATGATCAAGAGTAGACTGATAAATCAGTAATTGGCTGGATTCGATTTGTCCTGCTATTTCAGTACAGGACATACCTGGTCAATTTTTCAGATTGTTGAGTAGATACCATTGTGGTAGCTCCATTGAAACAGCTATGCTAGGGCTTAGCTTAAAGAAGGTTACATGTCTTCTGTACCATTGCCGAATATTGTCAGGGTAGACAAGCAGGAGGTTGGAAGAACACAGAAGCCAGGCAGCATCAGGAGGTGGAGAAGTCAAAGTTTTGGGTGTGACTCTTCTTCAGGACTGGGGGTGGGGGTAAGGGGAGCTGCAGATAAAGGGGGGGGTGGGAGAGGGTTTTGGGTGGGGAGAGGGGCAGAGTGGTGAGGTAGTGATAGGTGAACACTAGTGGATACAGCCTGGTTGGTCGATGGGAGGAATGAAGCTGGTTGGTAGCTTGAAGGAAGGGTCGGTCAGAGGAATGGAAGGGAGGAGCAGAGGCTGGAAAGGGAGTCAGGGGATAGGAAGAGAGGTTATTTGAAATGGAGAACTCAATGCTGAGTCCTCTGGGCTGTAGGCTGTCAATTTGCGTTCTGATTTGTTGTGGCAATGGAGGATGGTTAAGTCAGAAAGGGAATGGGAAGGGGAATTGAAATATCAGGGCCCAAAGACTTTGACTTAAGCCATTCCTGGTATCACACGGAGTGAATCAACTGGCTGAAGACTGGCATCGATGATGCTGTTACTTCTGGAAAAGCCGAGGTTGATCATCCACTTAGTACTTCTGGCTGAAGAATGTTGCAAATGTGTCAGCTTTATATGTTGCTCTAATGTGTTGGGCTCTTCCATCACTGAGGACGGGGGTACTTGTGGAGCCTTCTCCTCTAGAGAGCTGTTTAATTGCCTGCCACATTCATAATTGGATATGACAGGACTGGAGAGCTGAGATTTGATCCATTGGTTGTGTCATCACTTAGCTCTGTCTGTCACTTGCTGTTTA
The DNA here is from genome assembly GCF_037043375.1 of Chiloscyllium plagiosum. Taxonomy (NCBI): domain Eukaryota; kingdom Metazoa; phylum Chordata; class Chondrichthyes; order Orectolobiformes; family Hemiscylliidae; genus Chiloscyllium; species Chiloscyllium plagiosum. The sequence goes on along the minus strand of NW_028270152.1, from coordinate 76,319,043 downwards.
TGTTCTTTGACAAATAGTCCTGTTACGTAGTTTCACTTGGTTGACACCCCTTTGTTAGTTGTGCCTTGCCATGTCATGGGGATATGCCGGGTCATGAGGTTTCAAATTATGCTGGAATACAAATCTGCTGTTGCCGATTGCCCATAGTGCCTCATGGATGCCTAGTCTTGAGTTCCTAGAGCTGTTCAAAGTCCTTCCCATTTAGCACAGTGACAGTACCACAAAACACAATGGAAGGCATCCTCAATATGAAGCCTTTGTCTTACAAACAACTCTGTAGTAGTCACTCTTAACGATAATTGTCACAGACAGATGCATCTGCGGTAGGCAGATTGGTGAAGATGAGGTCAAGTATGTTTTTCTCTCTTGTTGGTTCCCTCATCACCTGCAGTAGACCCAGTCCTTTAGAACCCCATCAGCTTTATCAGTAATGGTGCTGCTGAGCTATTCTTGGTGATTGACACTGAAGTCCCCCATCCAGAGCACACTGTATGCCCTGTCCATCCTCAGTACTGCCTCAAAATGGCGTTCAAAGTGGAGAATCATCAATTAAACATGTAATAAGGAAGACTATCATAATGTTGGCCTTTATTTTAGAATGAAGTATACAGTTAACAAGATCTTGCCAAGACTCTTCAAAGCACCAGGTTAAACCTTAGCTCAAATACTGTAAACAGCTTTGGACACCTTCTCAAATAAATTATATACTGGCAATATACGCAGCCTTCAGAAGGCTCATTGGGTCGATACCAGGTATGGAGGGACATCTTGTGAGGAGTAGATTGGGCTTGCACACTTTGGCATCTAAACAAATGAAAGGCAACCTAATTGAAACATCTAAGATTCTTAAGAGGCTTGACAGGTTAAATGTCTTGTTATGGAAGAGTCTAGGACCCGAGGGCATAATCTCAGAGTAAAGAGTTGCACACATAAGAAATTGCTCAGAACTTTGAGAATAGGAATTGGGATATTACGTTGAGGTTGTACGAGACATCGGTGAGGCCTCTTCTGGAGTTCTGGTCTCCTTATTATAGGAAGGATATTATTAAGCTGTAGAGGGTTCTGAAGAGACTTACCAGGATGTTGCTGGGAATGGAGGGTTTGAGTTATAATGAGAGACTGGATAGGCTGGGATTTCTTTCACCAGAAGGTAGGAGGTAACCTTATGGAGGTTTATAAAAAAACACGGGGTGTATGCAAATAAGGTCAAAGGCAGGTGACTTTTCCCTAGGGTTGGGGATTTCAAGACTAGGGAGCATTTTTCTTTTGTAAAGTGAGAGGAGAAAGATTTAAAACTGACGTGAGGGACAGTTTTTTTTACACAGAGAGTGGTTCATGTGTGGAATGAACTTTCAGAGGAAGCGATGGATGCGGGTACAGTTGCAGTGTTTAAAAGACATTTAGATAAGTACATGAATAAGAAATGTTAGGAGGGATATGGGTCAAGTGCAGGCAGGTGGAACTAGTTTAGTTTGAGATTATGGTCAACCTGGACTGGTTGGACTGAAGGATCTGTTTCCATGCTGTACAACTCGATGACTTTACGACAGGGATGAAGAGGAATCTCGTCTCTCAGAAAGTAGTGATTTACCAGTATTCTTTACTATAGAGGGCTGTAGAGACTGAGGTGTTAAAGGCTAAAATAGACATGTCTAATTGATAAGAGAATCAGGATTATGGGGAAAAAACAAGAAAGTGGAGCTAAGGATTGTCAGATCAACAATTATCCCATTTAATGGCAGAGCAGCCACCCTGGGCTGAATGGCCTACTTCTGCTCCAACATTTTATGGTTCTCTGGTCTTATTACTCATCAGTGGGAATATGGTAATCAATAGCTTGTTTCCTTGCTCATGTCTGGCCTGGTGCCATGAAAGTTCTTGGGGCCTGTAGTCAACATTTGCCTGGGCAAATCCTTCCTGACTGTATACCACTGTGCTACTACCTTTGCTCGGTTTCAACTGGTAACAGTACTCCCCCAGTCAGGGATAGTGAAGACATTCTTCATTTGTGGAGAAAGAAATGCAGTTCATATTTCAATTCCAATATGATTCTTCAGAACGAAACAGAAGTGGAAATGTGATGAGTATCATGTTGATATGCAGTACAGGACTGAGTTTAGTGGAACAAAAGGGCAGATCTGGGAAGGTTTAAATGGCAAAAGAGATTAAAAGTGTCTTAGAATCAAAGATAAAGGAAGTGAGAATGCCCGTTGTGAAGAAGCATTAGCCCAGAGAATGCATTAACAGCAGAAATAAAGGTCAGCTCTGCGTGAAAGCAATATCGCAACAGACAGTATTTTGTGCTAGTGCCAGTGGGGGCAATTTCAGAATGCAGGAGAGATTTGGTGGCCTGAGGATTTTGAACTCAACTCAACATTGTGTCCAAAATGTTGAATTGGGCAATTAGGTCCAGTTCTTGCAGCTTGCATTCGGCTTCAATACAACACTGAAGGAGGCGTCAGACAGAAATGTGAGCAAGACAATGAGAAAATAAGTTGAAAAGGCAAGTGACTGGACAATCAAGGTCATGCTTGCAGACTCAGTGGAGGTGTTCCACAAAAGTGTCACCCAGGCGTGGTTTGGCATCCCTAATGTAGAAGATACTTCAGTGTATGCTGTGTATATAATAAACTAGATTCAAAGAAAGGAAAGAAAAGTAAGTAAATTCCTGCCGCACGTGGATGGAGTGTTTTGGTCATAAACACATTTTTAAGGTGAGAGGAGAGACATTTCAAACAGACATCGGAGGCAATATGTTTGCACAGAGGGAGGTTCAGGTGTGGAATTAACCTTCAGACAAAGTGATGTATGCGAGTACAATTACAACGTTTAAAGACTTTTGGATGGATACATGATTAAGAAAGGTTGGGATGGATAGGAAGCAGGTGGGACTAGATTAGTTTGGGATTATGGTCAATATTAGAGTGATGCTGAAAAAGCACAACAGGTCAGGCAGCATCTGAGGAGCAGGAAAATCGACGTTTCAGGCAAAACCCCTTCATCAGGAATGAGCTCAAAACGTTGTAATTGCACTCGCATCCATCACTTCGTCAGAAATTTAATTCCACACCTGAACCACCCTCTGTGCAAAAAAAATTGCCTCATTCCTGATGAAGGGCTTTTGCCTGAAATGTCAATTTTCCTGCTACCTCATTCCTGATGAAGGGCTTTTGCCCGAAACATCGATTTTCCTACTCCTCGGATGCTGCCTGACCAGCTATGCTTTTCCAGCACCATTCTAATCTTGACTCTTATCTCCAGCATCTGCAGTCCTCACTTTCACCTAGTTTGAGATTATGTTCGGCACGGACTGGTTGGACCGAAGGATCTGTTTTCATGCTGTATGACTCTCTGACTATGACAGAAAAGTGCAAGTCTTATCCCTCCTATAATTGCATGGGAAGCTACCATGGGAGGGAGATGAGGTTTTGAGGATGGAGGAGTTCGAGAGGCTTGTGATGAGGCATATTAAGACCCTGCTGCCCCCTTCCCTCTCACTGAACACCCTGCAGTTCATTCATCAACCCAATGCTCAACAGCTGATGCCATTTCCACCACCCTCCACCTGGCTCTCACTCACCTGGAGAAGAAAGACACCTACGTCAGACTACTATTCATAGACTTCAGTTCTACATTTAACACTATTATTCCTCAGCACCTGACTGGAAAGCTGAGTCTGCTGGACTTAAATACCTCCTTTTGTAATTGGATCCTGGATTTCCTGACTGGGAGACCTCAGTCAGTCTGGATTGGGAAGATCATCTCCAACACCATCATACTGAGCACAGGGGCCTCCCAGGGCTCTATGCTCAGTCCACAGCTGTTCACCCTGCTGACACATGACTGTGCAGCGAAGCACAGGTCAAATCACAGTTCGCTGATGATACAAGTGTAGTGGGTCTCATCAGCAGGAACAAGTCAACATACACAGAGAGGAGGTGCAGCAGCTAACAGACTGGTGCAGAGCCAACAACCTGTCTCTGAATGTGTACAAGACGGAAGAGATGGTTGTTGACTTCAGGAGGGCACAAAGCGACCACTGTCCGCTGGACATCAACAGCTCCCCCATGGAGATCATGAAGAGCACCAAATTTCTTGGTGTACACCTGGCGGAGAATCTCATCTGGACCCTCAACACCAGCTCCATAGACAAGAAAGTCCAGCAACGTCTCTACTTTCTGTTCAGGCTGAGGAAAGCCCACCTCCCAATCCCCATCCTCACCACATTCTACAGAGGGGTCATACAGTACCCTGAGCTGCTGCATCACTGCCTGGTTCAGGAATTGCACCATTTTGGATCGTAAGACCCTACAATGGATAGTGAGGACAGCTGAGAAGATCATCAGGGTTTCTCTTCCCTCCATTACAGACATTTACACCACACGCTGCATCCGAAAGGCTAAGAGCATTGTGGAAGACACCACACACCCCTCACTCAAACTCTTCTCCCTCCTGCCGTCTGGCAGAAGATACCGGAGCATTCAGTCTCTCGTGGCCAGACTGTGCACCAGTTTCTTCCTCAGGCTATCAGGCTCCTTAACACAGTATGATCGGACCCATTCCCATCTGAAATTCTTTGCATGACTTAGAATTGCTGCTAGAAAAATACCTATTATTTATCATTCTTCTATTACACTGTAACTTACGTGTTTTGCACTTCTAATGCACTTTATCCCGTGTAGAATTGTGTAGTTGTGCTGTCCATGTAGCACCCTTGGTCTTGGAGGAAAATTGTCTCGTTTTTACTGGATTAGTTGACAAATAAAAGCTACTCTCTCTAACAACACGTTGTGAAGGGAATAACCACATTGTGTGTTTTGTGGTGGCACTGTGCTGGAATTGATGAATGATGATATCTTGTATCTGAGATTGGTGGAATAGAAAAAAGGGCCTAATCAAGTACATCCTCGGACATTTTCTGAGGCTTGGGAAGAATTTGCAGAGGACCTTGCAGACATTTTTGCTTCATTGGAGAATTTCCGAAAGACTGTAGGATGGCTAATGTTGTTCCATTGTTTAAGAAAGGTAGCAAAGACAAACCAGCGAACTGCAGGCCAGTGAGCCTGACATCACTGGTAGGCTAGTTGTTGGAGAGGATACTGAAGGACAGGATCAACCAACGTTTGAATAGTCAAGATTAGAGTGGTGCAGGAAAAGCACAGCATCCGAGGAGCAGGAAAATCGATGTTTCGGGCAGGAGCCCCTCATCAGGAATGAGGTTGGGAGCTTCCGGGGTGGAGAGATAATGAATAGTCAAGGTCTGATTAGGGATAGTCAGCATGGATTTGCGGGTGGGAAGTAATGTCTGACAAATCTTTTAGAGTTTTTCAAAGAGGTAGATGAGGGTAGGACTGTGTATGTTGTCTGTATGGACTTTAGTATGGCCTTTGACAAGGTCCCGTATGGCAGGCTAGTCATGAAGGTTAGATCACTTGGGATCCAGGGAGAGCTAGCTAATTAGATTCAAAATTGGCTCGATAATGGGAAGCAGAGGGTGATGGTTGAAGGTTGTTTTTTGGACTGCAGGCCTGTGACTAGTGGTATGAAACAGGGGTCGTTGCTGGGACCTTTGTTATTTGTTATTTACATAAATGATCTTGATGTGAATGTACAGGGTGTGATTAGTAAGTTTGCGGATAGTGAGGAAGGTTATCAAAAATTAGAGAGAGAGATCTTGATCAGATGGGAAAGTGGGCTGAGGATTGACAAATGCAATTCAATACAGATAAGTGTAATGTGTTACACTTTGGAAAGTCAAACCAAGGTAGGATTTATACAATAAATGGTAAGGTCATGAAGAGTGTTATGGAACAGAGTCAGAGAGACGTACAGCATGGAAACAGACCTTTCGGTCCAACTTGTCCATGCCGACCAGATATCCCAACCCAATCTAGTCCCACCTGCCAGCACCCGGCCCATATCCCTCCAAACCCTTCCTATTCATATACCCATCCAAATGCCTTTTAAATGTTGCAATTGTACTAGCCTCCACCATTTCCTCTGGCAGCTCATTCCATACACGTACCACCCTCTGCGTGAAAAAGTTGCCCCTTGGGTCCCTTTTATATCTTTCCCCTCTCACCCTAAACCTATGTCCTCTACTTCTGGACTCCCCCACCCCAGGGAAAACACTTTGTTTCTTTATCCTATCCATGCCCCTCATGATTTTATAAACCTCCATAAGGTCACCCCTCAGCCTCTTGATGCTCCAGGGAAAACAGCCCAGGCCTATTGTACCTCTCCCTATAGCTCAAATCCTCCAACCCTGGCAACATCCTTGTAAATCTTTTCTGAACCCTTTTAAGTTTCACAACATCTTTTCGATAAGAAGGAGACCAGAATTGCACACAATATTCCAATAGTGGACTAACCAATGTCCGGTACAGACGCAGCATGACCTCCCAATTCCTGTACTCAATACTCTGACCAATAAAGGAAAGCATACCAAGTGTCATTTCACTATCCTATCTACCTGCGACTCCACTTTCAAGGAGCTATGAACCTGTACTCCAAGGTCTCTTTGTTCAGCAACACTCCCTAGGACCTTACCATTAAGTGTGTAAGTGTGTAAGTCCTGCTAAGATTTGCTTTCCAAAAATGAAGCATCTCACGTTTTCGAAATTAAACTCCATCTGATACTTCTCAGCCCATTGGCATATCTGATCAAAATCCCATTGTAATCTGAGGTAATCTTCTTCGCTGTCCACTACACCTCCAATTTTGGTGTCATCTGCAAACTTACTAACTATACCTCTTATGCTCGCATCCAAATCATTTATATAAATGATGAAAAGTAGTGGACTCAGCACCGATCCTTGTGGCACTCCACTGGTCACAGGCCTCCAGTCTGAAAAACAACCCTCCACCACCACCCTCTGTCTTCTACCTTCGAGCTAGGTCGGTATCCAAATGGCCTGTATCTCCCTGTATTTCAACTCCTAACCAGTTTCCCATGGGGAATCTTGTCGAATGCCTTACTGAATGCCATATAGATCACACATACTGCTCTTCCCTCATCAATCTTCTTTGTTACTTCTTCAAAAAACCTAATCAAGTTCATGAGACATGATTTCCCATGGACAAAGTCATGTTGACGATCCCTAATCAGCCCTCGCCTATCCAAATACATTGTATATCCTGTCCTCCAGGATTCCCTCGAGTACATAGATTGTTGAAAGTGGTGAACAGGTAGACAGGGTGGTGAAGAAGGCATTTGGAATGCTGGCTTTAATCAGTCTAGGCATTGAGTATAAGAGTTGGGTTATTACGTTACAGTTGTATGGATCATTGGTGAGGCCACGCTTGGAGTATTGTGTACAGTTTTGGTCACCCTGTTATAGGAAAGACACAGTTATGATCCTGCTCCACAGCTACCTGATGAAGGAGCAGCGGTCTGAAAGCTAGTGCTTTCAAATATACTGTTGGATTATCACCTGGTCTTGTGTGATTTTTAACATAGTTAAACTGGAAAGAATACAAAGAAGATTTGCAAGGATGTTGCCAGGACAAGTAGGCATGAATTATAGGGAGAGGTTGGCCAGGATAGGACTTTATTCCTTGGAATGTAGGGAAATGAGTGAGAACTTATTGAGGTGTATAAAATCATAAGGGGCATAGAAAGGATGAATGCATATAGTCTTTTTCCCAGGGATGGGGATTAAAAACTAGAGGACATAGGTTTAAGGTGAGAGGGGAAAGATTTAGGAAGGACCTGAGGGGCAACTGCTTCATGCAGATAGTGATGCATATATGGGATGGGCTGCAAGATAAAGTGGTTAGAACACAGAACATTACAGCGCAGTACAAGCCATTCGACCCTCAATGTTATGCCGACCTGTGAAACCAATCTGATGCCCATCTAACCAACACTATTCCAAATTTCATCCAAATGTCTATCCAATGACCTTTTAAATGCCTGTAAAGTTGGTGAGTCTACTACTGTTACAGGCACTGCATTCCACGTCTCTACTACTCGCTGAGTAAAGAAACTACCTCTGACATCTGTCCTATATCTATCACCCCTCAATTTAAAGCTATGTTCCCTCCTACTAGCCATCACCATACGAGGAAAAAGGCTCTCAATATCCACCCTGATTATCTTATATATCTTAATTAAGTCATCTCTCGACCTTCTTCTCTCTCATGAAAACAGCCTTAAGTCCCTCAGCCTTTCTTCATAACACCTTCCCTCCATACCAGGCAACATCCTAGTAAATCTCTTCTGAACCCTTTCCGAAGCTTCCGCATCCTTCCTATAATGCACTGACCAGAACTGTACACAATACTTCAACTGCAGCTGCACCAGAGTTTTGTACAGCTGCAGCATGACCTCATGGTTCCGAAACTCAATCCCTCTACTAATAAAAGCTAACACACCGTACGTCTTCATAACGTCCCTATCAACCTGGGTGGCAACTTTCAGGGATCTATGTACATGGACACTGGGATCTCTTTGCTTATCTAGACTACCAATAATCTTACCATTAGCCCAGTACTCTGCATTCCTGTTGCTCCTTCCAAAGTGAATCACCTCACACTTTTCTGTATTAAACTCCATTTGCTACCTCTCAGCCCAGCTCTGCAGCTTATCTATGACCCTCTATAACCTACAACATCCTTCGACACTATCCACAACTCTACCGACCTTAGTGTCATCTGCAAAGTTACTAACCCATCCTTCTACGCCCTCATCCAGGTCATTTATAAAAACGACAAACAGCAGTGAACCCAAAATAGATCCTTGTGGGACGCCATTAGTAACTAAATCCCTGGGAAAAACATTTTCCATCAACCACCACCCTCTGTCTTCTTTCAGCTAGCCAATTTCTGATCCAAGCTGCTAAATCACCCTCAATCCCATGTCTCCGCATTTTGTGCAATAGCCTACCATGGGGAACCTTATCAGCCTTACTGAAATCCATATACACCACATCAACCTCCATGCCCTCATCCACCTGTTTGGTCACTTTCTCAAAGAACTCAATAAGGTTTGTGAGGCATGACCTACCCTACAGAAAACCGTGTTGACTATCCCTAATCAACTTATTCCTCTCTAGATGACTATAAGCCTTATCTCTTATAACCTTTTCCAACACCTTACTCAGAACCGAAGTAAGGCTCACTGGTCTATAATTATCAGGGTTGTCTCTACTCCCCTTCTTGAACAAGAGAACAACATTTGATATCCTCCAGTCTTCTGGTACTATTCCTATAGACAATGGTGACATAGACATCAAAGCCAAAGGCTCTGCAATCTCCTCCCTGGCTTCGCAGGGAATCCTAGGATAAATCCCATCTGGCCCAGGGGGCTTAGCTATTTTCAAACTCTCCAGAATTGCTAACACCTCCTCCTTGTGAACCTCAATCGCATCTAGTCTAGTAGCCTGTATCTCAGTATTCTCCTCAACAACATTGTCTTTTTCCTGTGTGAATACTGACAAAAAAATAATCATTTAGCGCTTCCCCTATTTCCTCTGACTCCATGCACAACTTCCCACTACTATCCTTGATTGGACCTAATCTTCCTCTCCTGCGCTTTTCCAGCAACACATTTTCAGCCCTAATCTTCCTCTCATCATTCTTTTATTCATGATATACGTATAAAAAGTCTTAGGTTTTTCCTTGATCCTATCTGCCAATGACTTCTCATGTCCCCTCCTGGCTCTTCATAGCTCTCTCATTAGGTCTTTCCTGGCTAACTTGTAACTCCCAAGCACCCTGACTGGGCCTTCACAAATCATCCTAACATAAGCCTTATTCTTCCTCTTGACAAGAGATTCAACTTCTTTCGTAAACCATAGCTTCCTCACTCAACCACCTCCTCCCTGCCTGACAGTTACATACTTATCAAGGACCTGCAGTAATTGTTCCTTGAATAAGCTCCACATTTCAGCTGTGCCCATCCCCTGCAGATTTGTTCCCCATCCTATGCATTCTAAATCTTGCCTAATCGCATCATAATTGCCTTTCCCTCAGCTATAACCAGATACATACCTATCCTTTTCCATCGCTAAAGTAAACATAACCAAATTAGATTAGATTCCCTACAGCAAATCCATGCTGACCCTCCAAAGAGTAACCCACCCAGACCCATTTCCCTCTGACTAATGCATCTAACACTAATGCATCTAAATTATGGGCAATTTAGCACGGCCAATTCACCTGACCAGTCTTTGGACTATGGGAAGAAACTGGAGCGCCCAGAGGAAACCCATGCAGACACGAGGAGAATGTTCCTTGGATGCTGCCCGACCTGCTGCGCTTTTCCAGCAACAAGTTTTCAGCTCTGATCTCCAGCATCTGCAGTCCTCACTTTCTCCCATAACAACTACTCTGTTACTCTCACTTCTATTGCGAATTATCTTTGCTATCCTACCCTCTAAATCTCTGGAACTATTCGGAGGCCTATAGAAAACTTCCAACATGGTGACCCCTCTTTTCCTGTTTCTAACCTCAGCCCATATTACCTCAATAGACGAGTCCTCAAACGTCCTTTCTGCAACCATAATACAGTCCTTTACTAACAATGCCACACCACCCTCTCTTTTCCCATCTTCTCTGTTTTTACTGAAACATGTAAATCCCAGTACCTATACAACCATTCCTGTCCCTGCTCTCTCCACGTCTCCGAAATGGCCACAACATTGAAATCCCAGATACCAATCCATGCTGCAAGTTCATCCACCTTATTCTGAATGCTCCTGACATTGAAATAGACACACTTCAAACCAACTTCTTGCTTGCCAGTGCTCTCTTGCGACCTTGACACCTTATTTCTGACCTCACTACTCTCAACCTCCCGTGTACTTGAACTACAGTTTAGGTTCACATCCCCCTGCTGAATTAGTTTAAACTCATCCGAAGAGCATTAGCAAATTTCCCCCCCAGGTTATTGGTACCATCTGGTGGTACAATAGGCAAATACAATAGCAACATTTAAAACAACATTTAGATAGGTACATGGAGGGAAGGGTTTAGAGGGATATAGACCAAATGTGGGCAATTAGAACTAGCTGAGTGGACACGATGGTCAGCATGGAGCAGTTTCGAACATGTTTCCATGCTGTATTACTCTATGACTTTGTGACTGGTGGAACCATATTGTTGTTCTAGGATGAAGGAGAATGGGAGAGACAGAAGTGTGTCAATGGGTTGGAAATTGCTGGGAGCTTTATCAACCACATCGGTGGGAAGGGTCAGATTCTTGATTGAGGAAAAAAGAAGTCATATTGAAACTGCCTTTGTGATAAGTTGGCATCATTGGTACAGATGCGACAGAGACAGAGAAACGGGGAGATTGGAATGGAGTTCTTGTAGGAGCAGAATGTGAAGAAATGTAGCTTTAGGAGTCTGTGGATTTGTGATGGATATTACTGGACAATCTATTCTGGAAATGTGACAAGGTACTTAAGGGAGGGAAAGGAAGACTCAGAGATTCACCAAGTAAATGTGAGAGTAGAGTGGAAATTGGAAAGAAGTATTTTTTTCCAGTTCTGGATGAGCAAGAAGTGGCATTGATTCAGTCATTAAGAATGAATTATTTGAAGGGTGGGGTGGGTTGGAAGGAATATTCCATATATCCTACAAGACGACAGATAGAGCTGAGACCCATGCAGCTATCCATACCTTTTATTTGGAGGAAGTGAAGCAAGATACAGGAGAAGTTGTTCAGTGTTAGAATGAGCTCTGCCAGGCAGAGGAAACTGGTGGTGGATGGGATCTGTCTGAATCTCTAGTCTTGGAAGAAGAAGAGGCCCTCAGATAGTTTTGATAGAGGTATTTGCCATCTTAGGCTCTCTGCTGCACTCACCCGCTCGAATTCTCTCATTCAACAAATTCACATTTAATCTCAGAATATGAATAAGATCTCCATCACTATTTCATTTCACACCCCTTTCAAAATCCTGAATAAAATAAAAAATTAGTGCTGTGAGATTGATCACCTGACTGCAGTCCTGTGTCTACCTTCAGTGCAACCACATACTACTTAAACCCACTAGTAAGGTGGAGCTATGATGCCTTATTTGTTGTTAAGTAAACACTGGCTGAAATCAATTAGAATTTGAAAGTACTTTGGGCAAGGAATTTGTGGCTCTGAAATGTGTTTCAAGCTCCAAAAAAGTATCTAGTTTTCTCTCACTTTCTTGAAAGGAGCAGATGTTTTGCATTTATGATGAATTGTTAAATGACAGACAATCTGGAAGGCTTGATCATGTAACATTCTGTCTGCGTGAAATCCAACCACATGATGCCTGACTCCAAGGCATGAGAACACATGACCTCCATAAATCTTACACTGTATAACTTCATGGCTGCAGCTGTTGTGAGAGAAGTTCCCAGAACCAGAAAGGCCTCCCTTGTGCAGGGGGTGAGGGGAAACTGAGGGAGTGGGATATACAAAACTCAGATATAGAAGAGGAGAACCAGATGGCGGGGGGGGTTTGATGGAGGGGAGGAAGAAGAAGTTTGCTTCTTTTTAGTGACACCTTCAAATGCTGAGAGACTCAAAGTGCTGACTCTTTACACCTTCCCCACCGGATATCACCGATCACAGTGGAGTTGGACCTCACTGAGGTTAAAGCATTTCAATGATGTCAGTGAGCACAGGGAAAGATGAGCAGGGGAGTGGTGCTTGGGGATGACACACTGGGAAATTCTAAAAAGATTCTGCTGGGTTCAAAACTCTACATGTGTTCAATACAACATTTGTATCCATAACATCAAAGCAGAGTTAAAGATTGACATAAGATCACTTCTCCAAATGATTACACAACCTCCATCTATCTGAACTCCAGAAGGTCTTTCTAGAATAATATCATGGCTTGTAACTGTCTTACATCGGGCAAAACTTGACACAGGCTGGACAAGCTGATGGGACTTTGTGATCCAGGGAGATGACAGGACATTTCAGTCACCATTACATCCACCAATTGCAAACCAGCCACACAATCTCTTACAGAATAAACAGATCGTAAAGATATTCTATCCAAGTTTGGTAAGGCATGTATTTTGTGTTAGATTCAGTACTTACCGATGCAACATTCACATAGTCATCATCGGACAGTGTGTCCAGCATCTCAATGACAGATGTCTTCATTAGCTTCAGCGTAAGGCCACTGACACTACCGCTCCTAACAACAGACAAAACACAGGGCAGTGACCTCTCGGAATAGACACTTACACGCATACACATTCATGTGCATACGAGATAGGCACCACACAGAGACAGAGATGCATCTATAGACACACCCACCCACACATATATATCAGTATGCGCACACATCCACACAGACACATAAACAGTTATGCATACAAATATGCAGATATATACACAGTCACATAAAAAAGTTACACACAGATGCAGACATTTGCTGTATGCTACACACACACTTTTTTCCAGATCTATGCATTGTCTAGATTACACTGAAATATAGATCTGTACGCAAACTTGACGGACTCAGTCTACTAATAGATCCAGAGAATTCTCAAATCACTTATTCAATTACCTTTATTTCTTATTATCTAAAATATTTTTACAATGAAACAATTATCATCATAACCAGAATATCTCAACTAATTCAAACAAGCACACTATAACATGTAAATACTTTGGAGGAGTTTTAACAGTCTCCAATAAGGTGGACTGGATGAGGTGTGATGTTAAAATGTGCAAGAATCGAAACCACAAAGCCATCATGCAACTTTTAACCAAGGCAAGACAGGGCTTGGGCAGCCAATCTGACTGCAGGAAGCCAACCTGGTAATTGAAACATTATAATCAAACTACCTCATTTCCCTTCCCACCCCTATCCGCTTTTCGTAAAGACCGTTCCCTCCGCAACTATCTCGTCAGGTCCACACTCCCCCAACAAACCACCCTCCCCTCCTGCCACCTTTCCCTGCTACCACAGGAACTGCAAAACCTGCACCCACACCTCCCCCTCACCTCCGTCCAAGGCCCCAAAGGAGCCTTCCACATCTGTCAAAGTTCCACCTGCACTTCCACATGTCATATACTGTAACCGTTGCTCCTGATGCGGTCTCCTCTATATTGAGGAGGCAGGACACCGACTCGCAGAGCACTTCAGAGAACATCTCCAGGACACCTGCGCTAACTAACCCCACCACCCCGTGGCCAATCACTTCAACTCCCCCTCCCACTCTGCCAAGGACATGCAGGGCCTGTGCCTCCTCCATTGCCACTCCCTTACCACTCGACGCCTGCAGGAAGAATGCCTCATCTTCCGCCTTGGGACCCTCCAACCTCATGGCATCAAGGTGGATTTCACCAGTTTCCTCATTTCCCCTCCCCCAACTTATCCCAGTTCCAACCTTCCAGCTCAGGAACCCCCTCATGGCCTGTCCCACCTGTCCATCTTCCTTCCCACCTATCCATTCCATTCTCCCTTCCGGTCTATCACCTTTACCCGCACCTCCAACCACCTACTGCACTCTCAGTTACTTTCCCTCCAGCCCCAGCCCCAGCCCCAGCCCCCCCCCCCTTCCAATTTATCTCTACACCCCCGAGGCTCCCAGCCTCATTCCTGATGAAGAGCTTTTACCCAAAACATTGATTTTCCTGCTCCTTGGATGCTGCTTAATCTAAGATCAACTTAACCTACACACCCTTCGATTTACTTCCATCCATGTGCTTATCCAGCAGTCACTTAAGTGTCCCTAATATCTCTGAGTCTACTACCAACGCTGGCAGTGCATTCTACACACTCATCACTCTCCGCATAAAGAACCTACCTCTGACACATATACCTTCCTGCAATCACTTTAAAATTATGACCCCTCGTGATAGCCATTTCTGCCCTGGGGAATGTTCTCTGGCTATCTACTCTATCTATGCCTCTCATTACCTTGAACACCTCTATCAAATCACCTCTATTCCCTCTTCTCTCCAGTTTGAAAAACCTTAGCTCACTCAACCTCTTTTCATAAGACAAACCCTACAATCGAGGCAGCATCCTGATAAATCTCCTCCACACCTTCTCTAAAGCATCTACATCCTTCCTATGAGGCGACTAGAACTGGACACAATATTGCAAGTGTGGTCTAACCAGGGTTTTATAGAGCTGCAGCAAAACCTTGCAGCTCTTAAACTCAATCCCCCTGTTAATGAAAGCCAAAACATCGTATGCCTTCTTAACAACCCTATCAACTTGGGTGGCAACTTTGAGGGATCTATACATGTGGATCTGAAGAACCCGTTGTTCCTTCACACTGCCAAGAATCCTGCCTTTAACCCTGTATTCACCATTCAAATTCAATCTTCCAAAATGAATCACTTCTCATGTATCCAGATTGAACTCTATCTGCCACTTGTCAGCCCAGTTCTGCATCCTGTCAGTGTCTTGTTGTAGCCTGTAAAAGTCCTCGATACTATCAACAACACCACCAACCTTTCTGTCATTGGCAAACTTACTAACCCATCCTGCCAATTCTTCATCAGTCATTTATAAAAACTACAAAGGGCAGGGGCCCAAGAACACCACTGGTCACTGACCTCCAGGCGGAATACTTTCCACTCACTATCTCTCGTTGTCTTCTTTTGGCCAGCCCATTCTGTATCCAGACAGCCAAATTTCCCTGTATCCCATACCTCCTAACTTTCTGAATGAGCCTACAGTGGAGAACCTTATCAAATGCCTTACTGAAAAAATCCATATACACCACATCCACTGCTCGACCTTTGTCAACTTGTCACATCCTCAAAGAACTCAGTAAGGCTTGTGAGGCATTACCTGCTCCTCACAATGCCATGCTGACTATCTTTAATCAAATTCTGTTCTTCCAAATAGTCATAAATCCTATCTCTCAAAATCCTTCCCAGTACCTTGCTTACAACAGATGTAAGACTGACTGGTCTGTGATTCCCAGGGATTTCCCTACTCCCTTTCTTGAACACAGGAATAACATTCGCTTGTCTCCAATCAGCCGATACTACTCTCGTGGAAAGTGAGATCTTCTCTACAGACACATCTATCTTCCCCTCTGACTTTCTCATTTCTATCCTGCATTCCAAATTCCCTTTCCAACTGTTCCAGTCTCCAAAATGACCATTCCAATCTTTTCCTAGAGGGTTATTTTTGAGCAAAATGGAGTCTCAGCTATAGACTTGGATGACCCCTGGGAAATTAGCTTCACAAAGTTCCACTTCTGTTACGAGCAACTGTGACAGACGTGCCTGAAAGGCTTTGGGACTCAGACATAAAAATGACAAGGAATACAAGGAAAGCAATCACAGAATTATACAGTATAGAAGAAGTCCTTTGGCCCATTATATCTATACACTACTACCTCCACTAGCCCCACTTTCCCACACCAGGCTGATAGCCTTGAATGTTATGACACTTCATCTGCACATCAACATTTTTTCAAGTTTATGAGGTTATCTGCTTCAACTGTCCTCAAAGGCAGTGCATTCCAGACACTCATGACCCTGTTGGTGGAAAGATTTTCTTCAATTTCCTCTAAATGCTCCTGCTAGAGGTCCTCTGCTCCTCCTGTTCTTTTTCTTTCCTATTCCGTTTTCTTTCTTTCTCATTGTGAGGGCAGTGAGTCCAGGGTAATCATGAAGGCAGTGATCCCCGGGTAAATATGAGGGCAGGGAGCCCTGGCTAAACATAAGAGCAGAGAGCCCCGAGTAAACACAAGGGCAGTGAGCCCCAGAGGAGCGTGAGGGCAGTGAGCCCCAGGAAAACACGAGAGCAGTGAGCCCCAGAGGAGCGTGAGGGCAGTGAGCCCCGGGTAAACACGAGAGCAGTGAGGCCCAGAGGAGCGTCAGGGCAGTGAATGTGAGGAAAGTGAGTGTGAGGGCAGTGATCCCCAGAGGCGCGTGAGGATAGTGGGCCCCAGAGGAGCACAGAGGGCAGTGAGCCCCAGAGGCGCATGTGGATAGTGGGTTCCAGATAAACACGAGGGCAGTGAGCACCTGAGGAGCTTGAGGGTAGCGAGCAGTGCATGGGGAGTGAGGCCCGGAGTAGTACACCGGCAGTAAGTCTTAGAGCAGCATGTAGGCAGCGAGTCCTAGGTGGAGATGGGTGCAGGGCATCAAATTCTGGAACTTATCTTGGAGCAGTTGAATGCTGGTACAGAGCAGTCTTGGAATGCTGTGGGGATGGGCTTTGAAATGGGGTCTAGCATGGGCAGACTCACCATGTGTGGAGGCCCTGTGCTGAGCTGCTACAATGTCATGCTTATTTGAAATTTTTTACCTGACTGTGATGTCAATCCTTTAATGATGTCCTATTTAACAATGACACCATAAGAAGCAGATAAGGTAAAAGCTTTTCACTGTACTTCAACAATAGGGTACACATGACAATAAAGGATATTCTATTCTAAACCTTTCACTTTAAAACTATGCCCCTTTGGTACTGACCCTTGAATTAGAGGAACGGCTATTTTCTGTCCACCATGTCCATGTCCGTCAATCTTGTATACTCTATCAGATTTCTGAAGAAGGGCTTATGCCCGAAACGTCGATTCTCCTGTTCCTTGGATGCTGCCTGACCTGCTGCGCTTTTCCAGCAACACATTTTCACCTCTCATCTCCAGCATCTGCAGCCCTCACTTTCTACTCTATCAGATTCCACCACAACCTTCTCTGCTCTAAAGAAAACAATCCGAGCTTGTGCAACCTTTCTTCATCATTGGAATGCTCTATCCTTGGCAACGTTCTTGTAAATCTACTCTGTAGCCTCTCCAGTGCATGCATATCCTTCCTGTGCTGACCAGAACTGCACACAGTTCACAAGCACCCCAAGATCTCTCTGAACTTCTTAGTGTCTTGCCATTAATTGCGGACTCCCTTGAATTATTAGTTTTTCTAAAGTGCATCACCTCACATATATCAAGGTTAAATTCCATCTACAACTGATCTGCCCATCTGATCAATCTCCTCCTATATCCTCGTATAATCTAATGCAATGCTCCTCACTGCCAACTACCCAGCCAATCTTTGTGTCATCTGCAAACTTACTAATCATCACTTCCAAATTCTTATCTATATTGTTTACAGAGGAACCTCAATTAGCCGGCATTTGATTATCTGAATTTCAGATTATCCGAACAAAATCACAAGGTCTCGATGTTTGGCTAAACTGTGTTATCCGGCATTCGATTATCCAAACAAAATACTCCCCGCCCGTGTCGTTCAGATAATCAAGGTTCCTCTGTATATATATCACGATCAACAGGGGACGCAACACTGACCCCTGTGGTACACCATTGTACAACAGGCTATAGTCACACAAACAGCCTACCACTACTCTCTGTCTCTTGCTACTACAGGTCGTTCTGCTACAATGCGACAGTTGTGTTCCTCTGCAACTTCGTGCTATACAAAATCATGTTATGGAAAACTTATAGAAAATCATGCTAACAAAGGTTGCTAATAGGAAATCACTACACCTGTTCAGTAGAAAGCTCGCGTTCTCCAAACAACATCCATAATTCATCAATCGCATTATAGCCAATTTGTGCTGATGAAACACGCGTTAAAGTAGAATGATCTGTATGTCAATTTTGATCCAGCTTGTTAAGTACTCTAGATCCCATGAACGGTTACATTCTCTACCAGTTTCCCATGTCGGACCTAGTCAAAGATCCTACTGGTATCCATATAAGTACACCAAATGCCCTACCCTTATGGGCGGCACAGTGGTTAGCACTGCTGCCTCACAGCGCCAGAGACCCAGGTTCAATTCCCACCTCAGGCGACTGACTGTGTGGAGTTTGCACATTCTTTCCGTGTCTGCGTGGGTTTCCTCCGGGTGTTCCGGTTTCCTCCCACAATCCAAAAAATGTGCAAGTTAGATGAATCGGCCACGCTAAATTGCCTGTAGTGTTAGGTGAAGGGGTAAATGGGTCTGGGTGGGTTGCGCTTCGGCAGGTTGGCGTGGGGCCGAAGGGCCTGTTGGGCCGAAGGGCCTGTTTCCACACTGTAAGTAAACTAATCTAATCTCTACACTTGATTACCTCCTTGGAAAATTCAACCAGATTCCCTCTGTCAAAGTCAGGCTGACTATCCCTGAACAAACCTTGCTTCCTTAAAGGAGATTAATGTTCCCCTTCCCTATTTTCTCTAATAGTTCCTCTTCTACTGATGTTAGACTCTCAGTTCCCAGGTTTATCTTAATCACCATTTTTGTAAAGTGGAACCAAATTAACTGTCTTCCAGTCCTCTGGTACCTCCTCTGTGGTCAGAGATGATTTAAAAATTTGAGTCAGGGACTCTATAATTTTCTTCCTCATCTCCCGCAGTAGTTTAGGATACAACTCATCTGGACCTGGAGATGTGTTCACTTTTAAACCTGCTAAATCTCCAATATCTCCTCATTCCCTAAATCAAACTGTTCACGAGCCTCACGGTCCATCTTTTCAAATTCTGTACTTGCAACCTCCTCCCCAATAAAGACAGATGTGAAGTACTCATTTAACACTCTGCAATGTCTTCTGTCTTTATTCACAGATTTCCTCCTTGGTCCCTGATGGATCCTACATTTTCCATGATTACTCTCTTCCCCTTGATACACTTGAGGTTGGAATTCTATCCAATCTTGTCCATCAGCATTTTCTCATTTCCCCCTCCCTGCTCTCTTATTTGTTTTTGAGATCCCCCTGCACTTTCCATACTCCAAGGGTCTTTGTTGTTTTGTTCCCTTTTTCACCTGTTATACATCTCCCTATTGTTTTTTTTTAATCCAGTCCCAAATATTCCTAAACATTCAGGGTTCTCTGCGATTGTTATTCTTACATTTCACCCTAAAGGGAATATGTTCAGCCTGTAGTCTCCCCAGTACCTTTTTGAATGTGTCACAATGTTCTGCTATAATTTACCCTCAAGTATCTGCACTCAGTCTATTTTTGCCAGTTCCTACCTTATTTTAACAAAACCTCCTTTACTCCAATCCAAAATCTGTTTTTCCAGACCATCTTACTCCATTTCTATAATAAACTTAAAATGTATTGTGTGGTGACTGCTTTCACTAAAATGCTCCCAACTGTCACCCCAGAGATAGAAGAGGCATTAGTTTTAATGCTTAAGGAATGTATCAACTCAATGATGAGCAAGGATATGAGAGGTTTTGGAGATTTTATGGGTAGAATTATGAAATCAAAAAGTATTCAGTACTGTACTGAGAATTGTGTGCAAGTACTGCAGGAGTAGCTGTAAATTGGTAGT
Organism: Chiloscyllium plagiosum; assembly: GCF_037043375.1. Taxonomy (NCBI): domain Eukaryota; kingdom Metazoa; phylum Chordata; class Chondrichthyes; order Orectolobiformes; family Hemiscylliidae; genus Chiloscyllium; species Chiloscyllium plagiosum. The sequence goes on along the minus strand of NW_028270152.1, from coordinate 76,298,849 downwards.
TTGCATAAATGCTGAGTTTAAGCATGTAGTAAAACAGAGTGGGATAAGCAGACAGGCACATGCCAGAAAGGTAATGAATTGCTACATGCGGGATAGTTTTCTAAAGCAGCATGTTTATGAACGAACTAGATGATATCATAGTAGATTTAATACTGAGTGATTAACCAAATTGATTTACAACCTAATGGTGCATGAAAATTTACCTTACAGTGATCATAATACAATTAAGTTCAATATTATGTTTGAAAAAAGGGAATCTAACTTGAAAAGAATGAGACAGACACTGTTCACTGTAAACTGAACAAATATGTATATGTGTGAAACAACCGAAAATCAGTGCAAGTGTTTATAACAAAACTGAATGTAATAAGGAACAAGTTTATACCACTAAAGGGTAAGAATTATACTTGCTAAAAAAGATAACCATGACAAATAAAACGGGTGAGGAACAATATGAAACTAAAAGGGAAAGCATTCAACAATGTTAATATTTGCAGAACCTCAAGTAATTATAAGAGATGCAAAGAACAAGAAACGGTGACAAAGCAGATATTAAGAGCTACAAAAATGGACTATGAAGAGAAGCTCTCAAGAGATGCAGAAATCAATTCAAGAAATTTCTGCCTTTGCGAATAATGCGAGTACCCATCTGGTGTGTATAACAAGCACATACACTCCCTTCCACTACACAATGACCATGTGTCAGTTTTGCACCTTAAAATCAGACATGGCCCCATTGAATCTCCAGTTCTATTCCCCACACTCTTCTGGGTTAAATGGCTAGTTTTGGTGTGAATTAATGTATCAGAAATTACAATTCAATGTGAAATCAATGACAACATAATGTTGTGCACAAAGCACACACAGGCTGAACCAGTGGATGCTGGTTCACTGTCAGGAAAAGACAGTGTGCCCAGCTAAGTTAAAAAGCAAAAATAAATTTTGGATGTCAGAAATCTGCAATTAAAACAGCAAGGAATGGAAATACTCAACAAGTATGGCAGAAACTGTGCAGAAGGAAACAGAGTTTACAATTTTTTTTAGTTGAATATGATCCTTCAACAGAAAGTGTGGGTTAAACCAATGAGTACTTACACATCTACTATAATCATCATGTCCTTGGGGGATGAGGCACCTTGAATATACCTACAAAGAAATGAAGTCAGAAAAAGGCTGCTTAGTCCCCAAAAGCTTCAGTTCAACAAAGTCAATGAAAATTATGTGAGGCACCTTGCGGTCAATAGTTCTGTTGAGGAAACCAATTACTTTGAAAAATAGATTTAGCTACTGCACTGACGAGTTGAATAATAATTTATCTTTCCAAAACGGAGCCTGTGAATGCTGCATCATTATTAGGAACAGTTCCAGCATCTGCTTTCATACCACACATGAAACATCAAGATCAATTAAATATACAGTCCCATTATGAGCATTTTGCAGCAAAGTACACAACCTGCTGCATGCACATCCTGATCAGTAATATTAGCAGACTTTAGGTTCACACCCTTGGGTGTGTGGTACGTACACTGTGCTCACACCCTTGGGTCTGTAAGGCGTACTCTGCATTCACACCTCTGAGTATACAGTGCACATTCTGCACTCACACCCCCTGCAGTATACACTGCACTCAAGTCTGCAGTACACATTTTGCTCTTACATGACAACTCTCCATGCCCTCTGTGCTGCTCAGTCACTCACTTGACTCACCCCCACCTGCACCAAAACTAATAGGTAACAGTAAAAGTGCCACCCGCTTTCATCGCTCTTAAAACCTGGTTCATTTCATTTGAGAAGGAAAGCAGTCCCCAACAGGACAAGAAGAGTCAAATGGATGTTGGGTTGCTCAACATTTACCTCCACAACTCAGCATCTTGACCTGGACCCCTAGTTCACTAGCCAAATCAAAAACCACTGGTCTGTTATTGATTAACTAGGTGGAACCAGAGTGAAGGTTTGTCCCTCGACTTGACTGAGGCTAGCTGACAACCATGTTAAGCTCCTTCCTTTGTGTATGTGCCACATGACAATGCAAGACAGAAGTAATATTAGCTTTGCTTCTCTGGCTGAAGCAGCAAAGCACAAAAAGACAAAGTAACATCTGCCATGAGCAACCACATATGGTCAGAGTGACTGAATGCTGTAACAGTGAGCAAAGAGCCTGAGATGTAGCCTCTTCCAGTCCACAAACTGGGTATGTGTCCCTGAGCGCAGTGTCCTTGCTGCACCATGACAATGCAAGTTACTGGTGCAGACACAGTGCAGCATTAATTTGCAGAAGTGTCCTGCAAGTAATCTGAGAAGTGCCATGAGGGTCTTTATAGAGTCATAGAGTCCTACAGCATGGAGACAGGCCCTTTGGTCCAAACTGGTCCATGCCGACCAAAATTTCCATCCACACACACCCCATTTCCCTGCACTTGACCCATATCATTCTGAAACCTTTCCCATTCATGCAATTGTCCAAATGCCTTTTAAATGTCATTAATGTATCCACATCAACTACCTTTGCTGGTAGCTCATTCTGTGTGCATACCCACCCTCTGTGTAAAAATGTTGCCCTTCAGGTTCCCTTCTATTCTTTCCCCTCTAACCTTGAACTGATGCCCTCTAGAGTCATAGCCATAGAGATGTACAGCGCAGAAACAGACCCTTCGGTCCAACCTGCCCATGCTGATCAGATATCCAAACTTAATCTAGTCCCACCTGCCAGCATTTGGCCCATACCCCTCCAAATCCTTCCTATTTATACACCCATCCAAATGCCTTTTAAATGCTGTAATTGTATCAGCCTCCACCACTTCCTCTGGCAGCTCATTCCATACACGTACCACCCTGTGTGTGAAAAGGTTGTCTCTTAGGTCCCTTTTATATATTTTCCTTCTCACCCTAAACCTATGCTCTCTAGTTCTGGACTCCCCCATCCCAGGGAAAAGACCTTGTCTATTTATCCTATCCATGCCTTTCATGATTTTATAAATCTCTATAAGGTCACCCCTCAGCTTCCGACGCTCCAGGGAAAACTCTTCCTACAGCTCAAATCATCCTCTTGGAAATCTTTTCTGAACATTTTCAAGTTTCACAACATCCTTCCGACTTGAAGGAGGCCAGAATTGCACACAAGTCTCCCCAGTGATTCCTGATGAAGGGCTTTTGCCCGAAACGTCGATTTTACTGCTCCTCGTAAGCTGTCTGAACAGCTGTGCTTTTCCAGCACCACTAATCCAGAATCTCGTTTCCAGCATCTGCAGTCATTGTTTTTACCTGGAAGATGACAGGAAGCAAGTAATGCTTGTGGGATTAAATTGCATCAATTTCAATGCAAGAGGGCTGACAGGTAAGGCTGGTGAATTCAGGGCATGGATAGGATGTGGGACTGGGATATTGTAGCCATTACAGAAACATGACCAAGGGAGGGACAGCACTGGCAGCTTAATGTACCAGGTACAAGTGCTTTAGGTGGGACAGAGGTGGTGGAAAGAAGGGACGAGGAGTTGCATTTTTGATTAAGGTGAGTTTCACAGCAGTAATCAGAAACTAAATAACTGAAGAATCATCCATTGAGGCTTTGTGGATGGAACTAAGAAATAAGAAGGGGCTGGTGACGTTAGTGGGATCATACTATAGGCCCCCCAAATAGTCAACAGGAAGTAGAGGTACGAATATGCAGGGAGACTGGGGAGACAGGCAGGAGAATAGTGTTGTCATAGTTGGAAATTTTAATTTTCCTAACATAGACAGGGACTGCCAGAGTGTTAAGGGCTTAGCTGGGATGGAATCTTTTAACTGCATTCAGTGAAATTTCCTCAAGCAGTATATAGAGGGTCCTACTCAGGGAGGTCAAACCTTGACCGACTCTTGGGAAATATGGCAGGACACGTTACGGCGGTGACAGTAGGGGAGCACTTTGGGACTGGTGGCCATAGTTGTATTAATTAATCCTGATGAAGGGCTTTTGCCTGAAACGTCAATTTTACTGCTCCTCGGATGCTGCCTGAACTGCTATGCTTTTCCAGCATCACTAATCCAGAATCCTGTCATCTTCCAGCCTGACCCATCTCCTCACTTTACTATTTCTGATTACTGTATCTCCTTTCAGCCTTGCACTTCCCTCTCTTCTGTTGAGGATCCCACCCTCACCCCCGCCAATCTAATTTAAACTCTTCCTTGTAGCACTAGCAAACCTGACTGCAATGATGTTGGCGCATATCGGATCCTAGTGTCAGTGGGTGTGAGATGTGTGTGACCAGTGACCGAGCCCTGAATATTGGTACTCATTCAGTACAAATGGTAGGTGAATCCAACACAAACTTCTGGTTTCCAGAGAAAGTCTTTTTGGTATCTAGCTTGTTTGGTGAGTTTGCAAGATAAAAAGCTGAAGATAAATTATATAGATAGGGCCCTGAACAAGGCATTTAACAAAGAATAATTACTCTTCAGTGGCAATTTATTGTTGCCTAGCCAGAAACTCACCACAACAGTTGTGAAAAGTGAGATGACAGAGCAAGAGGGCCCTTGTGTCGCTAGCTCCGAGCCAGAACGTCTGAGTTCATATCTCACTTACTCCTGAAGTATGCAATAATATCTCAGAATAGGTTGATTAGAAAATGCTTGCCAAACTCACCAAACTCTAAAAGGTAAAGCAAGATACTCCTTATGTTGAGATTAGCCTCGTTAGACCTCCTGTTCAATTATGTCACAATTCTTTCCAAAGCCCACGTCATCCTGTAAGATTCCACCCCCTCTGTTCACAAACCTGGGTTCATGTGACAGATATTAATAAAAAAAAACTCTCAGCTATCTAATTCCCAGATTTGGAGGATTATTAGAGTAAATATTGTATCAGTAAAAATGAAATGTATCACATTGATTATAAACCTTTTACATTTATATTTGAGATGCTTATTGTAAAAGTTATTGCAAATATACAGTGTGTTTTTTATATATATGGAAAACTTAACATAATAATAGATAGAGTAACTATCATTAATTAACTGTTCCAATATTGTAACATCCCATAAAGACACCCCTTGGCAAAAATGCAAATTCAGAAAAACAGAATTGTCTCACAGATGAACCCAGTGACAGAGATAAGACTCAGTTTCTAGCTGTAACTGAGAGAGTGAAAAGATAGTTTCTACTTCTTGAAAACTCAAGCAGATTCTACCCTGTTGTGACTCCAACAGCAACTGCTTAAAGCCACAACTATAAGAAAAACCAGAAATCTAAGTCTGTGACAGCTGGTTACATTCATCAGGGCTGTTTCTATTGTTCCAACTTTTAAAACAAAACCCAAGGCCTCACAGGCGGTTTACTTTACTGACTTGCCAAGTTGACAGCTGGGCACCTCTGTCTTAAAACCTCTCTTTTAAAAAAAAGGAAAAATAACCTCTTAAAGGTTTTTAATATGTGTTAAATAGGTATTGCTTTTATTGATGTGACTGGCTACAAGTAAATGGTGTTGCAATTAATTAATTTTGATAATTAAAATCTGAAAAAAAATCTAATGATGTGATATTCTGCTGCTTTTCAAAGATTGAAAGTTGGTCCTTAGGATGTATAGGATGGACAAATTGCCAAAATAATTTACAGATCATTTCTAAAAATTTGTTATCCTCGGCTCACTGGAAGTATATCCGGGTCTCCAGAAGGTAAGTAGTAAGTCTCCCAGTGAAGAAACTAAAGTATTCAGAAGAAAAGAGGGAGAGAAAATCCCAAAATATCATTAAATGCAACTAATAAGGGTTGATGAAGAATTCAAATAAAGTGAAAATGATGGCACAAATGTATAATGCGTTTGGAGTTGTGCTTCAGACCTCACTAAGATTTATGTACCTGTGATTCTGACATATCTTTTTCATCTACTTTAGGATGAAGTACATCCAAAGGATTGGATATAGTGATGAGGTTTTCAACAAGTTTTGAATGGGTATATCTAAATCCTTATTTTACCACATCCTTGCTTGAGGTCTGCCCTTAGTCGGTTTTGTGACATTTAGCAATTGGGACTGTATGGGGCTTGGCCACAACTGTATGAATTTGCATTAAGTTGACAATCAGGCTATAAAGTGCATGGGAGTAATTAAGGGCTACGGGGTAAGTGAGCATGGGGTCATGTGAATGAATACGGGCTGATATGGTGTGAGGGGTAAATGCAAAAGGGCATAAATCTTAACAAAACAACTGGGATGAGATCCCAGAGAATAATGTCAGCTTTTTAAACAGACCGTGTCAGCAGCCTCCAATGTGGGTCCAAAAGCATTGGAACCAATTTTGTCCATCTATTCCAACCAGGAAGTGTTCTGACTCCTGCTATCCCTCACCCTGTGAGCAGAAATCAGATCCATTATCTCTCTATGGGGCTCTGTGCTAGATTTTATTTGATGATATTCCTGTGAACTTCAGGATATCATAAACTGTCTATACAAATACAAACTGTCATTGAGGGCATTGTGATTGCTGCCATAAATACTTTTCCATGTTTGCTTGCAAACAACCTCTTTCCCCTTGACTACGAACTAGAGCAAGCATAATCCTGACCACCCTTAATGGGGGTAGTGTACAGCTCTGTAGTAAGGCCACTTTCTATCCCCACTCCTCCCTGAAAGGAAGAGCTTGTAAAATCACCTCTTATGTATTGCAACTGAAAGGAGTGCCTTAAAGCTCTGGGAAAGAATAAGTTTATGAAGATCGGGGAGAAGAAATCAAGCTTTAACACTATGAACATAGGATACCACTCAGCCTGTGATAATATTGCATGACTCCACATTAACCTGACTGTACCGCCATGGTTAACTTAGTTGATTCACTTTCTCTGGCAATGTGAAGGCCAAGTGCACTGATGCTGAGTCCATGCTATCACTCTGACCTTTTGGAGATCTTGAGAAAACATAATACTGACTTCTCCCCTGTCAGAATTTGCAAAGCATAGAAACTATTCTGCTGCAGCTAACAGCTTGCTGGGTGCAGAGTGACATGTTAGCAAAAACTATTCATTGCTTTCCGAAATTTTAATCCCTTTTGATTAACTTGATCTGCAGGAAAATAAAGCTTCCCAACAAAAGATGGGCACTTTTTCATTCTTTTGCAATCAGACATTTTTAAAACCATGCAGGAAAATAAAGTTTTTGGTTACTAACTGGATGCAGTGATATTGTAACGTGGGTTTGACTATTCTCCATTCAGCATCAAAAATACAGGATCAACGTCGAGCCAATTAGGGACCAAAATGGGGCTTTACACATGCACGAAAGATGCATAGCTGCGGCATTAAATGAATATGTTGCATCTATCTTTACTTAGAAGACAAATGCTGCCCAGGCCATTATTATAGAGGAGAAAACTCAATCACTAAAAGGGATTAAAATTTATGAGGAAAATGTATTTGATAAGCATCACTGCTATAAATTGACAAGGCCACCGGAACCGGATCAGATGCCTTCAAGAATACTGGAGGAAGTGAGAGCTGAAATTTCAAAGGCACTGGCAATAATCTTTCAATCTCCTCTGAATTCAGGAATGGCGTAGAGGGCTGGAGAATTTGACACATTAGGGCCTTGTTCAAAAATTTGGTACAGCAATTACAGAGCAGTCAGTTTCATTTTAGTCATGAGGAAATATCTAGAAAAAAAATACTCAGGATAAAACTAACAGTCATATGGAAAAATCTAGGTTAATTCAGAAGAGTCAGATTTGTTAAGAGAAAATCATGTGTGACAAACTTGCTGGAGTTTTTTTGAAGTAACAAGGGTGACTGATGAGGGCAAGGCAGTTGATTTGGTGTACATGGACATTCAGAAGGTGCCCAATTTAGTGCCACACAACAGACGTGTGAGGAAAGTAATAACACATGGAATAAAAGGATCAGTAGAAGCTTTGCTATAAATTGGCTGAGGGATAGGGAAAAAGAGTAATCGTCAATGGATATTTTTCATATTGGAGGAAGGTTTATTGTGGAATTCCGCAGGGCAGTATTGGAACTACTGATTTTCCAAATGCACATTAATGATATAGATCTTGGTGTGCATGGGTCAAAGTTTGTGGATGACACCAAATCTAGGAGAATTATACACTGTAAAGAGGACAGTGAAGAAGTTCAAAAGAAAATTGACACCGCTGGAGCAGGTGGATAGGTAGCAGATGAAATTTAATGCAGACAGGTGGATCCACTTTGGCACAAAGAACATGGAAAGACAAAATAAAATAGGGTGTATTGTTCTAAATGGTGCACATAGGTGCTTATGGTAGGCAGAGCAGGGAGAGAGAGAGAGAGCTGTTGTTAATAAAGCAAAACAGTATTCTAGGCTTTAAAGGATAAGAACAAGGAGGTTCTGCTGAACCCATACAGGACACTGGTCAGACCTCAGCTGGAGTACTGTGCACAGTTCTGGGCTCTGCACCTATAGGAAGGATGTGAATTCATTGGAGAGGGTGCAGCAGAGATTTTGGAAAATGGTTCCAAGAATGCAAAACTTCAGTTATCAGGTTAGCTAGGAGAAGTTGGGACAGTTTTCCTCGACAATGAGAAGGCCGAGGGGAGATTTGAGAGAAGATTTCAGAGTGGATTAGGAGAAACTGTTCCTACTTCTAAAATGATTAAGAACTGGGGGCACAGTTTTAACATGTTTTGCAAAGGAAGTAAATGCAAGACAGAAAAACGTCTTCATAAAGTGAGTAGTTTGGGTTTGAGATGAGCTGCCTGGAAATGTGGTGAATTCGGAACCACTTGATGATTTGAACAGAAACAAATGTGCAGGTTCAGGGGAAAAGGCAGGACATTTATACTAAGTCACAAGGCTCAGAGAGGCAGTGCACACGTCATCACCGAATGACATGTTTTTGAACCATAACAAATCTGTGATGTCTGGAATGTTGGATATGTGATCGGACCTACACTCATAATGCTTGCTATGGGTACAATGCAGCTGTGGTTAGGCAGAAGGGTGATGGAGAACATCAACATCCCCCTAAGTGGTCATTCTCCTAATAAGTTAGGGGGATAACATTTCATGCCTATTAAGGAGAAGGAACACCAGCAAGGCACCACCTGGACTAAATCCCAGGGGACTCCAAGAGTGCCCTACAACTCCACTTCTCATTGTGACCCTACTGCCTCCAGTAGGTCAGGCTGAGGAGGGTTCTTTTACCTCTCAAAGAACCCTCAGCAAGCTGGAACATCTAGTCCTGGACTACCACAGGACATCCACCAAAGTCATCACAATCAACAGAGCATAAGAGCCAGCAGGTTGCCTTCATTTAAGCGGTGGCTATTAGGTTGCACCTAAGCACAGTGGCAGGATCAATTAACGAAGGTGCCACAGGTATGTTGTACAGATGAAACACTCTTTAAATATGCATTCAATTTCATTTTATTTGTATGTTATATTGTGTCATGTTGTTAGTTGCTGCAATGGTTGTTTAAAGATGTGGCATTTAATTTTCTGTTAAGTTTAAAAGTATTTGGGATGCAATATTTATCATTACATGGTCAGAAATGGCATCACTGACTCACATGATATGGTCAGAAGTTACATGATACTAGGTTATAGCCCAACAGGTTTATTTGAAATCACAAGCTTTCGCAGCCCTGCTCCTTCATTAGCAGTGTGACTTCATGTGACTTCTGACCTTGTCTATGCTAGTCCAACACTGACACCTCCACATTACATGATATTAATTGGTTTAAAGCTGGGGACTTGGAACACAGCTGGCAACTCAGTAGTTAGTGTTCACCTGATTATCATCAGACTGAGGTTGTTGCCTGGGCAGTGTATGTATTCTTTCTGGCATGTCTATGATATAGTTCCTTATAAATTATTGGCAACATTTGCTAACTGTGTTACTGAGACATGTGCGACTCCGTCCCAAATAACAAGTGAATGTAACTTCGAATACAACATACTGGTTCTGGTGTTCTGGTCTGGCTGGCACTGACATTGTAATTTTGCCTGAGCATTACTTTCGCGCCAGTAGGATGCACAATATTTAAGAATGCGCTGCCCACAAGATCAACACTGCAGCGTTTGGAGGCAGGGTCACTTGATCCGAAACTGATTTTTCTGATGCTGCCAGACCTGCTGAGCATTTCCAGCAATTTCTGTTATTTCTTTCTGACTTACAGCATCTGCAGTTCTTTCAGTTTTAATTTGTCATCATTTGACTCTTAATTACAAATTTTTATAGAATTCAAAGTCCACCATCTACCATGGCAGGATTCAAACCCGAGTCTTCAGAACATTATCTGGTTCTCTGGATTGACTGCCTAATAATACCACAAGGCCACTGTCTCCTCTATGATGACGACCTTTAGTGCTGTCAAGATGCTGCAGTCCGCTCAGAAGCTGATGACAATAAGGCTGTCCGCTATCTCATGGCATTGTTCCGGAATATGCCACTGCATCCAGAAACTTCCTCAGCAGCAGCATCATCCTTCCTTACTTCTTTTCAGAAGTGACGGCTGGCCCCTTCATCTCCCTCTTTGCAAATTCGTCTACATTTTACTGACCAAGGTTGTATTAGAAACACCGGACCACAGCAATCTTGAAGACTCTCTCAATTGAGTATTGCAGCTCTCTGCCCAAGTGGTCCAAGCATTGTAATTATCTTCAACAGTCCAATGGTGTGCTTGATTACGGCCTTAACTGAGGCAAGAGCAGCATTGTACTTATCCTCAGTTGCACTTTATGGTACCACACTGAAGTCATCGAGTCAGGGTTTTGGTGGGTATCCCCTGTCCCCAATAAGACAAACTCTTGCAGTTGGTGAGGGGGAGCAAACAATTTTGGCACCCAAGAGTTAGGGAGGATCTATGAATAATTAGAACTTTCTGGATAGTGTGAAGGGATTGTTTCTGCTCATCACAGCCTAGTTGTACATTCAGAGTGAAGGTTTTCATTAAAGAATGCTGCTGATTCCAGGGAGCTCACAAGGACATGTTTGTAGTCACACTCCCCTTGCAGCTCTGGAAATGCTGCAGTGCTACTGAATGGTATCTGCCTGGTTCTTTCAGGCTGATTTGAATTTAACCAAATTGGAATGTAAACACATTGGAAGCTTGAAAAGAGGCACTGGCAAAGCAGTTCAAAGCTGAGGTAAACTATCAGCAGTATTTGAAACTTTATTGCTGGAACAGCACAGCAGGTCAGGCAGCATCCAGGGAACAGGAGATTCGACGTTTCGGGCACAGACCCTTCTTCAGGAATGAGCAGAGAGTGTTCAGCAGGAGAAGATAAAAGGTAGGGAGGAGGGACTTGGAGGAGGGGCGTTGGAAATGTGATAGGTGGAAAGAGGTCAAGGTGAGGGTGATAGGTCGGAGTAGGATGGAGGTGGAGAGGTCAAGAAGAAGACTGCAGGTCAGGAAGGCGGTGCCGGGCTGGAGGGATTCGGCTGAGACAAGGTGGGGGGAGGGGGGATGAAGAAACTGGTGAAGTCCAAGTTCATCCCCTGTGGTTGGAGGGTTCCCAGTCGGAAGATAAGACGCTCCTCCTCCGACCGTCGCGTTGTTGTGGTTTGGCGGTGGATGAGTCCAATGACCTGCATATCCTCGGTGGAGTGGGAGGGGGAGTTGAAATGCTGTGCTACAGGGTGGTTGGGTTGGTTCGTCCCGGTGGCCCAGAGGTGCTCTCTGAATCGCTCCGCAAGTAGGCGGCCTGTCTCCCCAATATAGAGGAGGCCACACCGGCTGCAGCGGATGCAGTAGATGATGTGGGTGGAGGTGCAGGTGAATCTGTGGCGGATATGGAAGTTTCCTTTGGGGCCTTGGAGAGAAGTGAGGGGGGAGGTTTGGGCGCAAGGGAAGGTGCCGGGAGTGGAGGTTGGGTCGGTGGGGGGTGTGGATCTGACAAGGGAGTCGCGGAGGGAGTGGTCTCTACGGAAAGCTGATAGGGGAGGGGAGGGAAATATATCCTTGGTGCTGGGGTCTGTTTGGAGGTGGCGGAAGTGACGGCGGATGATGCGCTGTACATGGAGATTGGTGGGGCTCAAGGGCGGAGGAGCGGGAAGTGGAGGAGATGCGGTGGAGGGCACCGTCGACCACGTCGGGGGGGAAATTGCGGTCCTTGAAGAAGGAGGCCATCTGTGTTGTACGTATTTTGAACTGGTCCTCCTGTACAACACAGATGGCTCCTCCGCCCTTGAGCCCCGCCCCTCCAACCGCCACCAGGACAGAACCCCACTGGTCCTCACCTACCACCCCACCAATCTCCATCTCCATGAAAGTAATGCTCAGGATATATCCAGGGAATCTCCTGTTCCCTGGATGCTGCCTGACCTGCTGTGCTGTTCCAGCAATAAAGTTTCAACTTTGATCTCCAGCATCTGCAGACCTCACTTTCTCCTATCAGCAGTATTTTTGACCTTCTGCTGTTGCTTCTTGCTGATATTCTGGCCACTGTTCAGCCTTGCTCTGAGTCTCTTACAGCTGGTTCCTCTGCAGGTGCAGAATCACTCAGCCAACTTAACCCATCAACATTTCTGGCAGAGCTGATCTGAACATATTATCTGGAACAATTTAGTGGCATCTCCTTTGCGGGCCTCCTCTCTCCTGTCCTTAATATTTTTTTCACAATGCAAAGTCCTAAACCTAGCATTGGGAAGGCCATGGTCTCTATCCCCTCCACTATGATCAAAACTATCTTGGAGAATGATTACTGAGATTGCAGCCATGTCCAGTGATGCTGGAAATTGAAGCCATGACTGTGCTCCTTCATTCAATTATTACCAAGCTTCCTTCAACACCCTTGGACTTCAATGCAACATCTTTGCCTTGCCCTCAATTACGTCCCACTCACGTCCTTATCAACCATGACACTATCAGTGACTCTTGGGCTTCCCCCAGCAGTACAGAACCACTCCTCAACATTCTCTGCATTCTCTCGAATATCTTTTATAATATCTCTAATCCTAAGCTTCCCACACTTCCTCTTGAATTTCAGGCTTTTGGAATAATCAACAAAGCTATGGTATGTTAAACAACATAGCCAGAGGGAAGAGGAAAGACTATTATTAAACCATATATAACTCTGATCAGAGTTCAGTGTACCTTGGGTCGAGTTCTGATCACTGACAAACATGATAATTAAGAGATAATGCAGAGAAGATAACTGAAGTTGATCCTGAATATAGGGCTTTGAGGTTTGAGAGAAAAAACTAGAGACCCTTGGATATTTTCAGCCTTGAAAATGGTATCAAAGAGATGAAAAGATAAGCACAGGACAGCGTTTTGAATTCAGCTGCAGCAGCAGAACTAAAGGACAGAGATTGACACTGGTAACAGCCAACTTTCATATTGATATCAAGAATTCCATCTTCAAACAGAAATAGTGATTAAGACTGGGAGTGAATGGAGGACAGAGTGATGGAAGGGAAACCTTGGAATCATCTTCAAAACAACTCCATGAAGCAGTGGGAAACATAAAATGACTCTGGACAGAATACTTTAGAAGGGCTGAATGGCTTTCTTCTTTCACAAGTGTTTTGGTGTTGTGTTTGGGAAGTTGTGAAGAATTTATTCTGGCACGTTGCGTGAAAACTGATTAATTATCTGCAGTAACCAAGATAATAAACACCGACTGATTCCACTTTGAATTCATCTCAAAGATATTTAGTTTGCCCCAACTAGTCATGTCTGTGTTTATCTGCAACAGGACGTGCAAACCCGTGTCCCCACATTTCGATATTCCCCTTTCTTTTGACTCATTACTATTAACTAGCTCAACTCTAATGAATAGAGATTTACCTGACCTGGTAATTGGCTCTGATCTAATCAGCAAACACATTTCAATAAATCTTTATAAGATATATGAGTAATGTAAAGCTGAGGAAGGAGTTTATTGATGTGTTTTAAATTAATTTTCCATTACACAGGTCATTTTCATTTTATTGAAATCTCGAACATTAATTGCGTATGATTTTGCAGCACACCATTCCCATTAACCCCTCACTCACCAGGGTCTCCGTCGTACATCGTACAGATCAATCTTATTGGGAAGGCCCCAAGGAGTTGCTGCAAAGAACACAAAAAAGTTAAACAGTCTTTCTGTGATAAGTAATTCTGTGATGAGGACTGAATAAGAAAATTTGAATTGAGACATGCATTTAATTCCACATTTTTTAATGAAGGTGTGAACCTCTGCAAATTAAACTTTGCATTCTTTCAATGAACATTCAATGTAGCAAAGTTAATGCCACAAACCAAGTTAGTACCAGTTGGAACTCTGATTGTTGTGTGGTACTGTAGATAGCATCTTAGCTCTGAGCCAGAAGCCGAGTTTGGGTCTCCTCGCAGGATTTATTGCCATGAAAAGTGTGTTCCTGACATAGTCAAAGAAGTTGATTATCAACCTGAAAATCCTGGCAATTTACCCATGGCAGGTCATGAGAGCAGGACGGTCTCATGTTCAGCTAGATTAGTTTTGTAACCATAGAGCAATTCGCTCCCCCTGTTAAAGATTCCATGTACAGATCCTTCGTGTGTGTGTGTCCTGTGCTTTGAGGGATGACCAGAAGGGTCTCAAGTGCTAGCACCGAACATCATTGGATTATTCTCACTATAGAACCTCCTGTGATGGAGCCAGGAGCAGATGTCAGCTTTTCTGCTTCAATGGGCTCACATTTAATTTCCAAATATGCAAAGTAACATTTTTCAACATAGGCTTGAGCATATCACCTCCTGATTGAACAACAAGAACGCCAACGTGATATGTACTGTGCTTCTGCTCATGATTACTTATTTGAGTGTTACAATTGCCTAACTGTTCAGAGTCCCAGCTTATGGAGCAGACAAAGAGATATTTAATCTTTAAATGCAGGGTTCCTTTCTGAATTTTACATGGGCTTCATTCTGTAGTCTGGTGTCACTGACATACCTGGATAATATCTGGTCACACCTGTGGCACTACCAAAAACCTGCCAGAGCAGTGAGGGGTCCTCTTCTCGGTTACGCTTGAATACATCCTCCAGAGCAGCTGTCCAGTTCAACTCATTAAGGATAACAGTTGCTGAAAACACAAAAGACATTGAAAACATGATGCAGCTTAAGAAGATGTGACATATGGACTGTTCTTATTCCCTTCACCAACCACCAAAATAACAAAGGCCATCCTTTTCAAAAACAACAACTTTTTTAATTCTACAAACAATCATAAGCAGCAATTGTGGAATAAAGGTCTCATTGATATGTGATTACCACTGACTGCACACCCTGAAGTTCCATGTTGAACATCACTTGGAAGAAGCAAAGGATTTATTCTGGGTCGGTACTTCACCGACAGTCACCAAGTGGCTCACTAGTACTACCACTGACAGAGCTAGCCTGGTCTTGGAGGACGTAACTCCTGGACTAGGCCTGAAACAGGTGTGAGAGATCCAGGTGTGTGGAGAAACCTACATGACATCATCGTCAACTTTCTGCTCGTTGCAGATGATTCTCTCCATGACAGTACTGGTAGGAGGGAGCATCACACAGTCCTTGTGCACAGAAAGCCTGTCTTCATACTTTTGTGACATTACTAGAATTTTAAATGGGCTAGCTTCAATACAGATTTAGCAGCTTAAACTGCACATTCACGAGGCACTGTGAGCAATCAGAAGCTGAATTGTGTTCCACCAAAATATGTAACTTCATGGTTTGGCTGTGCCTGATTTTACCATTACCATTAACACAGGGTCCAAAGCATATTGAGCAGAACAGAGCATGCCAGAAATAGTACCAGGCCTGCCTAAAAATGAGGTGCCAACTTGGTGAAACCACAACACAAGATGCATGCCAAAAACCAGAAACCACAAGCTGTCAGTAGTGTCAAGTGATCTCATAACCGACAGTTCTGGAGTCTCTGTACCTAGCCATGAATATTGATGGACAATTAAAGTAGCAATGCTAAGAAGAGGCTTTATAAATCATAACACCATAAATATATGAACAGAAATTAGCATTCAGCCCATCAAGTCTGTTCTGCCATTCAATCATGGCTGATAAGTTTCTCAAGCCCATTCTCCCACTTTCTCCCTTGATCCACTTGATACTCAAGAACCTATCTGTCTTCATCTTAGATATACTCAATAGCCTGGCCTCCACAGCCTTCTGTGGCAATGAGTTCCAGAGAGTCACCATTCCGGCTGAAGGAGTTTCTCCTCATCTCCAGTCTAAAAGGTCTTCCCTTTACTCTCAGGCTGTACCCTCGGGTCCTCGTCTCTCCTAACAATTGAAACATCTCCCAAACATCTACTCTGTCCAGGACACTCAGTATTCTATATGTTTCAATTAGACCCCCCCCCCCCCATCCTTCTAAACTCCATTGAGTATAAATGCAGAGTCCTCAAACGTTCCTCATATGATAAGCTTTGCATTCCTGGAACCATTCTCATGAACCTTCTCTGAACACGCTCCAGGACCAGAACTTCCTTCCTGAGATATGGCACCACGATCGTCACCATTCTCAATGTTGGTGAATCCCATCACAGAACGATTAATAGTCAATTGCATCACATGTGCTTTCCATCAGCAGGAAGAATGAAACTACTGATGGCATTTTCACTTCTGCGCAGACAATGGAAACATCCTGGAATGGATCTTTTTCCTGGAATGGATGAGTGTCCTGGACGTTTCGGGCATGAGCCCTGAAGAAGGGCTCATGCCCGAAACGTCGATAATTCCTGAAGAAGGGCTCATGCCCGAAACATCGATTCTCCTGCTCCTTGGATGCTGCCTGACCTGCTGCGCTTTTTCAGCAACACATTTTCAGCATATCAAGCAGATATTCTAAACTGATCTGGTCCCATTTGCCACCATTTGTCCCATATCTCTCTAAATCCTTCCTATTCATTTACATGGCCTCTGGATGGGTACATGTTGTAATTTTACCTGCGTACACCACTACCACTGGCAACTCATTCCATACACGCATCACCAATGCATGAAAATGATCCACCTCAGGTCCCTTCTAAATCTTTCCCCTCTCACCTTAAATCTATATCCTCTAATTTTAGACTCCTCTACTCTGGGCAAAAGACCTTGGGTATTCATTCTATCGATGCCTCTCATGATTTTATAAATCTCTATAAGATCACCCTTCAGCCTCTGACACTCCAGGGAAAAAAGCCAAAACTTATTCAGCCTCTCCCTATAGCTCAAAATATCCAATCTCTGCAACATCCCTGTAAATATTTGCTGAATCTTTTCAAGTTTAACAACACCTTTCTGATAGCAGGGCTACCAGAATTGAACACAGCACTTGGAAAATGACCCTTTTGTTCCAACTCTTTGTTTCCTGTCTGCCAACCAGCTCTCTATCCACATCTGTACACTACCTAAAGGCCTCGCCAATGTCCTGTACAGCTGCAACATGACCAACTCCTATACTCAAAACACTGTCCTCCTGTGTACCTGTGACTCCACTTTCAAGGAAGCATGCACCTGCATCCCTAGATCTCTTTGTTGGGCAATACTCCGCAGGGTCCCACCATTAACGATATAAGTCCTGCCCTGATTTGCCTTAACAAAATGCAACACCTCATATTTATCTGAATTAAACTCCAGCTGCCATTCCTCGGCCCATTGCCCATCTATTCAAGATCTCGTTATACTCTGAGATAATCTTCTTCACTTAACTACTACACCACCAATTTTGGTGTAATCTGCAAACGTATTAACCATTCCTCCTATACTCACATCCAAATAATTTATATAAATGACAAAAAGCAGTAGACCCAGCATCAATCCTTTCCTGATATAGAGACTGGAATGTAGAAACTAGAAGCAGGAATAGGCCATTTGGCCTTTTGGGCCATCTGTGCCATTCAATGTGATCATGGTTGATACCCTACCTCAATTCCTTATTCTTACTTTCTCTGCTCCATACCTTGACTGCCTCATGAGTATCTGTTGCATTTCTCCTATGGAAGTATATCCTCTGTCAGTTAGGGAGACCAAAGCTGCACATAAAACTCTAATTGAGGGATTGCCAACTGCAGCATGCTGTATAACTGCAGTACGGCATTCCTAACTTCTGAATTTTAATACTCCTGCAATGAAAGTCAATATAACTTATGCCTTCCTGAGGGTTGTACTACTTTCTTTAACTGGTGTACAAGACACCAAGATTTCATTGTACAACTACATTTCCCAATATATCGCCATTTAAAATATTTTTTTCCTTTTTTCACATCAAAGTGTGTAATTTCACATTTATCCACATTATATTACATGTGCCATGAGTTTGCCAACTCACTCAAGTTCATTTTGATAGTTTCATGTCTTGAGGGCTATTCCAAGACAAATTGAAAGCAGCAACATTATAATACAAAGTATTGTGGTCTACAAACAGCCAAGGCCATGGAAACCTTTGCTGCCCTTCCTCCATAGTCAGAGCATCCTTTCTCAGATAAGGAAACCAGAACTATACACAGTGCTCCAGGACTGGTCTCACCAAGGCCCTGCATAACAACAGCAAGACATCCCTGCTCCTGTATTCAAATCCTCTCATTATGCCTTTTTCACTGCTTGCTGCACCTGTATACTTACATTCAGCAACCGGTGTACGAGGACACCCCACATCTCAATGCACTTGCCCTTTCCCAAACCTATCACCATTCACATAATATTCTGCCTTGTTTTCACTACAAAAGTGGATAACCTCACATTTATAGCACATCGGCCATGCATTTGCCCATTCACACAGCTTATCCAAATCATATTGAAGCATTTCTGCACCTTCCTTGCAGTTAACCCTCCCACCAGCTTTTTGTTGTCTACAAACTTGAAACTATTTAGTTCATTCCTTAATTTAATATTGTGGATAGCTGGGGTCTAAACTCTTAACTCCTGCAGCACACCACTAGTTAATGGCTGGCATTTGGAAAATGACCCATTTGTTCCAACTCTTTGTTTCCTGCCTGCCAACCAGCTCTCTATCTACATTAGTACACTACCCAAAGTTCTATGTGCTATAGTTTAACACAATAATCTGTTATATGGGATGTTATGGAAAGCCTTCTGAAAGTCCAAATAATCTATATCTACTGGCTCCCCCTGAACAATTCTACAAAATATAAACTCGAAAAATTCTAGTAGATTTGTCTAGCGTGATTTCCCTTTCATACATTCACGCTAACTCTGTCTTGCAAGTACTCTGTTCTCAAATCTTTTATAATTGGCTCTTGCATTTTCCCAACTACTGATGTTCAGGCTAACTGGTCAATGATTTATGGTTTTCTCTCAACTTCGTTTGTAAATAGTGGAGTTAAGTTAGCTACCCTATAATCGAAAATAATGTTTCCAGTGTCTATAGTACCTTGAAAGATTATGCCAGTACATCTACTGTTTCCAAGGGCACTTCTAGCTGTAACATTTGTCTTCACTAATCTTTATCTCTTGTACAATCAGTTCTGATATAACGCGATAGCTCCATTCTATGTGATGTCACGTTATAAGAAAATCGCGCAATAGCCATGCCATTTAAACTAATAGGGCTAGAATCGCGTTATAGCCAATACAGGAAAGGAAGGTTCGCATTCTACAAATAATGGTCTAAATTCTCAAATCGCGTGAAAGCCAATTCATGTTGAAGAAACACATGTTTTGGAGAACCGACTGTATCCATACACTCAAGGGGTTTGGTTAGCTCAGTTAGCTGGATGGTTGGTGAGCGAAGCCAACAGCGTGGATTCAATTCCTGCATCAGCTGAGGTTACCATGAAGATGCTCCTTCTCAATCTCACCTGAGGCTGGTAACAATCAAACTAAAACACCATCTTTTTAATGAAAGAACAGTCCTACTGTCCTCCAATCACTACAAAGTATGCTAATTACCAGACTTCCAGATGTGTTCTAGTCTAGTTCTTGAGAAACGTTATAACCACAACCCAACATGTGGGGACAGAAAATAATATAGTGCAAAGAAATAGGAGTGCACTGGCGTCTAAGAGGAGGCAAACTTCTACAAAATTTCTAAAAATGGTCTGAATGTTAAACTGATAACAATTTTCATTGTGTCTCATAGAATTTGAAAGAAGGCATGGAGTGCTTAATTTCTCAATCTCCTCTGAGAGCGCAGAGCATGGTCAGATACGCTGCTGAAACTGCCACAGTGGTTATCTTTGTGAGTCAGAGACTTGAGGGCAAATGTAATGTAAAGGGATGAGGTGAATATGTAAATAAGATAGTTGACATTGTAAGCAAAAACAGAAATTTCTGGAAAAACTCAGCAGGTCTGGATGCAGCTATGGAGACAAATCAGAGTTAACATTTAGGATCCAGTGACCCTTCTTTCAGATCCTTCTTATGCAGAAGATGGGGTGGGGGGAGGATGGAGGAGTAAGCAATAGGTGGGGATACAGTCCAAAGAGAGAGAAACACAGTTGAACAGACAAAGGAGTAGAATGTAGGCGAATGAATAGCTGCTAATGGGGACTATTAGTGGCTATCAATGGATTGTGTTACTAATTCATGTGATGACAAGGCCTAGTCTGAGGTGTTGGGGGAAGGTGCTGAAGCCCTAAAACCTGATAATGTGTCCAGAAGGCTGTAGAGTTCTGAAGCAGAAAACAAAGTGCGGTTTTTCCAATTTGCACTGAGGTTTGCTGGAGCACTGCAGCAAGCCTGAGATGCAAATGTTGGCCAGAACATGGTGGTTTGTTGAAATGGCAAGCAACAACAAGCTCAGGGACTTTTTTGCAGACAGAATGTAGGTGTTCTTTGAAGCAGTCACTCAGTCTATAATTCGTTTCCCGAACGTAAGGGAGAACACATTGTGAGCAGTGAATGCAGTAGACTATATTGAGTGAAGTGCAGGTAAGATGCTACCTCACCTGATGTGTTTGAGCCTATGGACACTTCGGAGGAAAGAAGTAAACAGGCAGGTGTTATACCTTCAATGGTGTCAGGGAAAGGTGCCGTGGGGGATGTTGGGGGTGAAGGAGGAATGGATCAGATTATCCTGGAGGGAATAGTCTTTGTGGAAAGTTGACGAGGGAGGGGAATATCTGTCTGCTATTTTTATCCCACTGGCTGGGGCAGAAATGGTAGCAAATGATCCTCTGGATGTGGATGCTGGTGGGATGGTAGGTGAGGGCAAGGGGGACCCTATTGCTGCTGTGGGAGCGGCAGCAGTGAGGGTTGAAGTGCAGGAGATGGGTCACACCCAGCTGAGGGCCCTTTCAACCATAGTGCTGGGCATTCTCAGTTGAGGAAGAAGGTGGATATTTCAGAAGATCCTTGTTAAAGTTGGCATCATCGGAACAGATGCAATGAAGAAGGAAGAACTGGGGGAATGGAATAGAGTGTTTACAAATAGCAGGGTATGAAGATGTCCAGTGAACGTAGCTGTGGGAATCAGTTGGTTTGTATTGGATATTAGTGGCCAACCTATCTCTAGAAATGGAATTGACATTGTAATTAGAAAGGGCAGAGGTATTGTAGTGACCTGCATATAGTTTGTATTTATGATGTTTAAATAAAAAGGCAATGTTTGATCCAATATCAAAAGATTCCTACAGAATTTACCAATTCTATTCCAGACTCAAGCACAGCAAACCATTTACAAGAATCTTACCTGGATCAGCCACATAAGTGCTGTTACTGCAAGAGCAGGATACTCTAGTTTGAATAATTCACCTGCTTACTCCTCAAAGTCTGTTCACCATCTATTAGGCATAAGTCAGGGTTGTGGTTGACTACTCTCCACTTGCCTGAATGAGTGTTCTTCCAACGACATTCAATCAGGTTTACACAATCAACATCAAAGTTAATACAATCAAGTTGGTTGACATCCCATTCACCACCTTAAACCTTTAGTTCCTCCACCATGGTACAGTGGTAGCAAAGTATACTATCCACAAAATACATTATAGCAATTATCCAAGGATTCTTTGATGACACATTCTAAAACCACTACCTTCACCACATGGAGGACTAAGGGCAAAAAATACATGGTAACGTCTACCTGCAAGGCCCATTCCAAACCACTCATTATCCTGACTTGGGAATACCTGTGGATTGCCATTATTTTACTGGGTCAAAATCCTGGAACTCCCACTTGAACAGCACTGTGGATCCACCTACACCACATGGACTGCAGTGGTTCAAGACAGTGATTGCTCAAAACTTTCTTAAGGGCAATTAGGGATAGGTGATAAATGCTGGTCGAGCCAGCAATGCCCACATTCCATCAGTGAATTGAAAAAAAGTAATGGGACATGCTCTGCCTTAAATTATTCAAAATATGACGAGGCACGTAAATTATCTGGATGTGGCATTGGAGTGGTGTATTCTCAGAGTATGATAAGTACATATCTCTGATGTTGTGGAATTTTCTGAGGTCAGATAGTTCAGTATAAAATGTAAGTTCTCAGGCTGGGACTGGGCTTGGTGCATTGGTGCAAATGGCATTGTGCAGCTGCTACTTTAATGTTGTTCACGTTAACAATAGAACCAGAGTAAGGAGCAAGCCTACTCCATGTTTTATTATCTATCCTTTGTTTAAGGGCATTAGAGCACTGTCATATGTTTAGAATTGTCAGATATTTAGAAGATGGCAAAAGAAGTTGGTGAATTGCCTTCCATACTGTGGAACTGGAATTAAGTAGGCAAATTTTTCCACCCAAGGACTTTCACTCACATGCTAGACCCTAGCTAAGGCTGCATGTTAAGCCTTTGGACAAGATCTTTTCTCAAATGAAATAGATGGATCCAAATTACAGTTCATCCCATGTTATCACATAGCTGCAGCAACTGTTGCATTTCTATTTGTGATTCCCCTGGTAGACAGTAATCCATAGGATATAGGGTCTATTGCTGCTTGCAAGTTCCTGTATTTCTTGCAGCAACTGCAGCAGGATTAAGGTGCTCATAACAAAAGCTGGACTAGAACAGTAGGAGAGAGATGACAATAGAAGCCAAGGAAACATGGGAAAAGCACAAAGTTGGGGATGTTGCATGCAATTGCTGTGCTTATTCCAGGCAGCTTTTGACAAGTTTCCATGTAAAAGGATGGTTAACAAAATTATGAATCATGGTAGCCACGAGTCACAAAGTCAACTTGAATAAAATATTAATTCAAAAATCCCCAACAAACTTAAATTACTGTTTGTAGATTTAAATTACTTGGATACTGGAATAAGTCAAAATTTCAAAATTTGCCCGTGTTATAAAACTTGGAGTTATGGCCGGCAGTGAGCACCATATCAACTGTGACAGCAAATTGATAAGTTTGTGGAACAGACAGATGAGTAACAGATAGGATTGAATACAGAGAAATGTTATGTAAAATGTTATACATTTTTGGCAAAGTTGGTATGGAAAGGTAAAATAGATGCATTAGCATAATTTAAGTGTGCAGGGACACAGGGACGTGGGAGTTTATGTGCATCTATCTTTGAAATTAGCAGGAAATATGAATGGAATGCTATCCTGGACTTCATAAATTGTGTTGATGAGTCCAAAAGCAGACAAGTTATGCCAAATCTTTATAATGTTCTGGTTAGGCCACAAATGGAATATTGCATTCCTCTACGGAAGGACTTGAGGGCCCTTGAGCAGATGCAAAAGATATCTACCAGGGCGGGGGCTTTCACAACAAGAATATGCTGCAGAAGCAGGAACTGTTTTCCTTGGAGCAAAGGTAATTGAGAGGAGATTTGATTGAGGTGTTAAAAAATGTAGATGAGGACAACATTATCTTATTAGCTTATGGCAAAAGGACTAGGAGACAGGGCTACAAGTTTCTGGGCAAGAGATAAAGAGACAGCGAAGACGACAGTATGCATGCAGTGAGTGGCAATGATCTATGTCTGTCTATGTGGGTGGTGAAAGTGGAGACTTCAAAAAATTTTTGGATGCATACTTGAAACAAATAAAAATGCAGAGCTGCAAAAATACATTATGAGAACAGGGTGGACTGGATTGCTGTGCAGAGAGCCAGCATCCTTAATGGGCTGAATTGCTTTCCTCTGGGTTGTAATGACTCCATGGAGTTTTCCCCGAAAACAAAGTGTCATGTCATTAAAATTGGGCTTCAGGCATCAGCAGTTGGCAACCAGTGAATGTACTTTAATGCCACATTTGTATAAATTACTGCATACACTTAAAAATCAAAATTGCACAAAAATTTTACTCAGAAGTTGCTTATAGCAATGATATTTCTTGTTGAATCAGTAGATTTGGTTTTCTCATTGGAGTCAGTAATGTAGAAACATTACAGCAGGATTACTTGTTTGAAAATGCTTTAAATCCTTTTTCTTCTTTTGTGTTCTCTAATTTATAAATGAAGTTAGTCATTTCACTAGAAAACAAAATTAAATATCTGATTAAAGTTTTGGTGTCATAACAAGACGTTTTTAAACAGTGGCTAATTGTCATTTAATCGGATTCCATGTGAAAAAATGCCATATGTTTAAATCTCTGTCACTTAGTTGTACGGAACTTGAATACTGCTGAAAGAAAATGACAAATTGCCAAAGTATTCCATCTTGCACACCACAGGAGCACAGCAAGGCTGTCTTGCAGGACAATGACTATCCTGTTCAATTCAGTGTTCACAGTATATTGCACAAACTTGCAAATGAACTAGGAGACCAAGACTTTTGGATCTGAAAGTGCTTGGTCTACAGCAATTTCCCTGGAAAGACAAAGAATCTCAAAAATTTGAGCAATAGGTTAAGCAAGCCAATTCACAGTACTACTAAGTAATGGTTACATGGGTGGTATTATCCTTGCATAGGATGCTTCCGTAAGTCCAGTGAGGCTTTATGCCTACCACACAATTGAGCAACACGGTGTACGAATTCAAGTGTTGGTGTCATGTCAGATATATAGACTGCATATTCCAGAAAGTGGCTGATGGAATCAAATGGCATTTTCCTTCAGTTATGTAATAGGCAAAGGAAACACCGTTCTCAACCAACCTGCACTTGTAAAATCCACAACAAACTATTGGCTATTAGAAGCAATTTCACAAATTGGTAGTACTTGGTGTAGAACTCAGAGTACACTAACATCTACTATAACAACCAAACTAGAATAATCTGTCAAACTCAAAGTGACCCTTTTAGACATTCTAGAAGAGCCACATTTCATATAAAGTGATCCACAAAGTACAAAGGAAAGTAATATACTCTGTGGTTTCTATAAATTCCCTGGGAGCTTTAACAGCCTACAGTTACCAATTGCTTACATAATAGCACATCTATGGCCAGAAACAACATGCCGACAAATTGGCAACCAGTTCTTCTGAATTAAAACTGTTGAGATCATTTGAAGTGTAACATTGTGTATTTGGCAACATGGCCATTTTCTTTAGGAACATTCAAGTTCACATCTCAAGGAGTATGTCAAAACATAGAAGGCAACGCCAGCATTTATATATACTGGACAAGGTTACATACGACCTACTACCACTGAATCACAATTTAAAATGACAGAGATGCATCCACCAGATCAGCAACAATTCAACACAAAGTGATAGATTCACGCTGTCATGTGGACAGTGAGACAGAGTTACACCGTGATGGGGAGTCTGATCGATTCACACTGTCGGAGAGTATGTGACAGATTCACTGTCACGGAGAGCGTGACAGATGCACACTGTCCTGGGAAGTGTGACAGACAGACACTGCCAAGGGGTGCGTGACACATACATACTGTCATGGGAGTGCGTGACAGATACACGCTGTCTCAGGGAGGGTGACAGATACCCACTGTCATGTGGAGCGTGACAGATACACACGGTCATGGAGAGCGTGACAAATACACACGGTCACGGAGAGCGTTACAAATACACATGGTCACGGAGAGTGTGACAAATACACACAGTCACGGGAAGTGCGACAGGTACACACTGTCATGGGGGGCTTGACAGAAAGCATTTTCACGGGGAGCGTGACAGATACACACTGTCACGGGGAGCATGACAGATACACACTGTCACGGGGAGCGTGACAGATACACACTGTCACGGGGAGCATGACAGATACACAGTCATGGGGGTGCGTGACAGATACACACTGTCATGGGTGTGTGTGACAGATACACACTGTCTCAGGGAGGGTGACAGCTACACAGTCACGGGGAGCGTGACAGATACCCACTGTCACGGGGAGCGTGACAGATACCCACTACCACAGGGAGCGTGACAGATACCCATTGTCACGGGGAGCGTGACAGATACCCACTGTCACGGACAGTGTGACAGATACACGCTGTCACGGGAAGTGTGACAGATACACGCTGTCACGGGGAGCGTGATAGATATACACTGTCACAGGGAGTGTGACAAATACACACTGTCACGGGGAGCATGACAGATACACACTGTCACGGGGAGTGTGACAGATACACACTGTCACGGGGAGCGTGACAGATACACACTGTCACAGAGAGCGTGACAGATACACACTGTCGGGGGGAGCATGACAGATACACACTCACGGAGTGTGTGACAGATACACGCTTCAAGGGGTGTGTGACAGATACACACTGTCACGGGGATTGTGACAGATACACACTGTCACGGGGAGTGAGACAGATACACACTGTCACGGGGGATTGTGACAGATACACACTTTTTTTAATTTCAAAAATATACTTTATTCATAAAATAATTTGATGGTCTGTACAGTTGGACATGCCATACATATGTAAACATTCCATTTCTTTGCATACTGAAACAGAGTAATCATTCCTATTTACAGGTCTGTATGATTACATTTATAGCTGAAGCGTCAGCAGAGCCCAAATGACTGTGCGGGCCCCTGTTCTTCTTTAGGCAGGCAGACTTTACACAGTGATCTTTCCCCATCGCACCTTGGCGGCAGCTGCCCCAAGCTTCAGCACGTCCCTCAACACATAGTCCTGTACCTTGGAATGTGCCAGTCTGCAACATTCAGTCGGGGTCAACTCCTTCAGCTGAAAGATCAACAGGTTTTGGACCGCCCAGAGAGCGTCCTTCACCGAGTTGATGATCCTCCAGGCACAGTTGATTTTCGCCTTGGTGCGCGTCCCGGGGAACAGGCCGTAGAGCACGGAGTCCCGCGTCACGGCGCTGCTCGGGACGAACCTCGACAAACACCACTGCATTCCTCTCCAGACTTCTTCTGCGTAGGCACATTCCAGAAGGAGGTGTGTGACAGTCTCGTCCCCCCTGCAGCCGCTTTGAGGGCAGCGTGTGGTGCGGCTGAGAGTCCGGGCGTGCATAAAGGATCTCACAGGCAGAGCCCTTCTCACCACCAGCCAAGCCATGTCTTGGTGTTTGTTGGAAAGTTCTGGCGATGAGGCATTCTCCCAAATGGCTTTGACAGTCTGCTCAGGGAACCGCTCGATAGGATCCGCCCTCTCCTTTTCCCGAAGGGTCTCAAGGACACTACGTGCTGACCACTTCCTGATGGACTTGTGGTCAGAGGTGTTTTTCTTCATAAACTTCTCCACGAAGGACAGGTGATACGGAACGGTCCAACTACTCGGAGCGTTCCGTGGCAGCGAGGCCAGGCCCATCCTTCGCAACACCGGGGACAGGTAGAACCTCAGTACGTAGTGACACTTGGTGTTTGCGTACCGGGGATCCACGCACAGCTTGATGCAGCCACACACAAAAGTGGCCATTAGGGTGAGGGTGGCATTGGGTGTATTTTTTCCCCCGTTGCCCAGATCTTTGTACAGCGAGTCCCTTCGGACCCGGTCCATCTTTGACCTCCATATAAACTGGAAGATGGCCCGGGTGACTGCAGCGGCACAGGTTCTGGGAATAGGCCAGACCTGTGCCACGTATAATAGCAATGACAGTGCCTCACACCTGATGACCAGGTTTTTTCCCGCGATGGAGAGCGACCGTAGCTTCCATCTGCCCAGTTTCTGCCTCACTTTGCTGATATGCTCCTCCCAAGACTTGGCGCACACCCCAGCCCCTCCAAACCAAATACCCAACACCTTCAGGTGGTCGGGTCCTGACGGTGAAGAGGATCGAGAATTGGTCGGCCCAGTTCCCAAAAAGCATGGCCTCGCTCTTGCCGCGGTTTACCTTGGCCCCTGAGGCCCGTTCGAACTGGTCACGTATGCACATGAGTCTGCGCATGGACAGCGGATCTGAGCAGAAAACGGCGACGTCATCCATGTACAGGGAGGCCTTAACCTGCAGGCCCCCGCTGCCAGGAATAGTCACCCCTCTCAGGCTCGCATCCTTCCTGATGGACTCGGCAAATGGCTCTATGCAGCACACAAACAAGGCAGGAGAGAGAAGGCAGCCCTGCCTGACTCCAGATCTAACTGGGAAGCTATCTGATTCCCACCCATTGATTAAGACTGCACTGACAATGTTGGTGTAGAGCAGTCTGATCCAATTGCAGATTCCCTCCCCAAAGCCCATTTTGGAGAGAACATCTCTCATATACCTGTGTGATATCCTGTCAAAGGCTTTCTCCTGGTCCAGGCTGATCAGGCAGGTGTCCAACCCTCTGTCCTGCACGTAGGCGATCGTATCCCTGAGGAGTGTGAGACTCTCAGCGATCTTCCTGCCCGGCACAGCACAGGTTTGGTCAGGGTGAATCACCGACCCCAGAGCAGACCTCACCCGGTTGGCGATTACCTTTGATAGAATTTTGTAATCCGCATTCAACTGTGAACTTGGTCTCCAATTTTTGAGTCCTCCCTCTCCCCCTTCCGCTTGTAGATGAGGGTGATGATGCCTTTCCTCATGGATTCACTCATGGTACCTGCCCGAAGCATACTGACATACACCTCCAGCAGGTCCTGGCCAATCAAGTCCCACAGAGCGGAATAGAGCTCGACCGGTAAGCCGTCGCTTCCGGGAGTTTTATTCTTTTCGAAGGACTCGAGGGCCTTGGTCAGCTCGTCCAGAGATAGCGGCTGGTCCAGCCTCTCTCGTGTTCTGTCGTCTAAGACCTCCGTGATAGAGGACAGGAACGACTGGGAGGCCGTGCTGTCGGTCAGCTTCGCGTCATACAGACTGGCATAGAAGGAGTTACTGATCCTCATGACATCAGCCTGAGATGACATTATCGAGCCATCTTCTTCCTTCAGGCTGCTGAGCACGGAGCTCTCTTTGTGCACCTTCTGGTAGAAGAAACGTGAGCACATCTCGTCCTGCTCCACCGAACGGACCCTGGACCGGAAGGTTATCTTGGAGGCCTCCGAAGCAAAGAGCGAGGCCTGCTGGCCCTTCACCTCCTTGAGGTCCTCCATGACATCCACCCCCATCGTCTGCAGCAGGAGCAGGTTCTGCATACTTTCCTGGAGTTGGGACAGTTTTCCCCGCCTCTCTCTCGCCTCCTGAACACCTTTGAGGATGAAGAACCTCTTGATGTTCCCTTTTACTGGTTCCCACCAGTCCGCTGGGGACTCAAAGAGGGGCTTCACGGTTCTCCAACCTGCGTAGTCCCTCTTGAGCTCCTCAATGTTTCCCGGGGTCAACAGCTTTGTGTTCAGCTTCCACATTCCCTTACCAGCCCGCTGCTTGTCCTGTAGGTGACAGTCGGCCAGCAGGAGGCAGTGGTCAGAGAAGAACACCGGCTTGACATTGGTGGATCTGACCGAGAGCGTTCGGGACACAAACAGGTAATCTATCCTTGAGCGGATAGACCCGTCTGCCTGTGACCAGGTGTATCTACGCTGCGCTCCATCTGCAGGGGTGCTGAAGACGTCGTGCAGCTTGGCATCTTTGACCGTGTCCATCAGGGCTCTGGATGTGGCGTCCAGTTTGCTGTCCCACCCGCCGGATCGTCCTTCTGCATCAATGATGCAGTTGAAGTCTCCGGCCAGAATGACCGGCCTGGACATAGCCAGCAACAGTGGAAGCTGTTGCAGGACGGCCAACCGTTCACTCTTACCCGCTGGGGCGTACACGTTGATTAGTCTCATGGGAGCGTTTCTGTATGTCACATCAGCCCACCACCTCCTTAACCTCGGAGATGGTGAAGTTGCCTCTCCGCAACAGGATACCCAGGCCTGAGGAGCGGTTATCGTTGCCCCCCGACCACACTGACGGCCCATGGGCTCACAAGCTCGACCATCTCCTGTAACTGCTGAGGTGGGTATCCCACACTCCTGCAGGAACAGAACATCGGCTTTCACGTTGGCCAGGAAGGCCAGTGTTGAAACACATCGCGCAGCAGATTTTATGCTGCGCACATTGATAGTTGCAATTTTAAACCCTATTTTGTTAACAGGTTGTAGAGTTACCCATGTCCGATTGTCGCTGGTCCTGCCCCTCTGGGGTAGCTGTCTGCATCCCCATGCAGAACACGAACTGCTGAACCCTCGCAGGGCTGAGGTGGCTGTCCAGCTCCCCACTCGGCCCATTTGCCCGCTTCGGTGTCATCGGGCCGAGACCAGGGTACACGCTGTCTGTTTCTATATCTGACAGCGGGGCTGTCAGAGGGTCGCTGCTCCCAGTAACCTGGAGCTGTGTGGCGGTGGGGCCCTCCTGGCTTTCACCTGGTGGGGGGTGATGGTTTCCCATTTCCTCAGGAGGTTCGTCCCTTGGTTGGCAGTTGCTGCTCTCCTTTCTCCTCGCAGCGCTCTGCCTCTTCTTTTGGTGACGACCCTCCTTACGCCCGTCCTCACCCTCCGAACAGCTGTCCGGGTCTTCCCCATGCAGCTGCCTTTTCTCCTTTTTCTGGGAGGTCTAGGTAGCGGGGTGGGTTTTCCTCCTCCTGTTTTGCACCACGGTCCATTCCTCTGCCTCCTTCGTTCCTTTCTCCACCTCCTCCTCCTCCGCCTGTCCTGTCGGAGCTTCGCTCTGCAGCTGTACCTCTCCAGTAGCTGTCATCTGCTCTGCTCCGGCCTGTCCTTCCTGTTGCGTCCCCCCAGACACCATTTCCTTGCCAGTTTGCAGTGCCTTGCCGTCCTTTTGTGGCCCACCTCCGGCCATCTGCGCGTAGGTGGCGGCCCCTCGTCTTGGGCAGGCCCTGTACATGTGGCCCGCCTCCCCGCACAGATTGCAGTTCTTTTCCTCCTTGCATTCTTTGGTCGGGTGACCCTCCTTTTTGCAGTTCCGACAGATCGTGACCTTGCAGTCCGCCGCCATGTGGCCTGACCTCCCACAGGTTCGGCACACTTTCGGCTGCCCTGCATAAGTCAGGTACCCTCTGATCCCTCCGATAGCAAAGCTGGAGGGTGGGTGGAGGATATTCCCGCTGGCGTCAACCCTCAGGGTTACCTTGACCTGTCGTTTGCTGGTCCAGATCCCGAAAGGGTCAACCACATCGGTGCTTTGTCCCTCGACCTGCATATATCTTCCCAGGAACGTCAGGACATCGGTTGCTGGCACGTAGGGGTTGTACATGTGGATTGTAACAACCCGACTCCTCTGTGCAGGAAGCACACACAAGGGGACCGCCGACAAGATGGAGAACAGAGGCTCCCCTTCCTTTTCCTTGAAGACCTTCAGGAGTTGCTTGCATTGCTTCACGCTCCTGAAGGTGACGTCAAAGTAGCCTGCCCCAGGGAAATCCTGCAGGCAGTACCCATCTGCTGCGGCGAACCCACAGCACTCGAACAGCACCTTCTTGATGAACACCATCCGATCGACTGGTGTACGCTCTTCCACCTTCTTGACAGACACCCGGAAGGTGTTTCGGACCCCCTGGCCCGGGATGCGGGCAGCTGTTGAGGCCATAGCTCTGAGGTTGGCTGGTCCCTGAATTGGCATGAGGCCGAAGCCAGCATGATGATCCACCAATAGCAGGTCAGCACAACCAACGATCCTCCAACGTCCAATCACGATCCAGCGATGATCTCCACTAGCTCTGATGACTCGCAACTCGACCCCTGTCCTGATAAGAACAGACACTTGATCTTAGCCAAAAGGCCGAGAAGCCATGTTCTTCGTGACCTGCAACACATTATCAATGAGGATGAACACCTCACCATGACCTTCCCCACACCTCCACTACTTGCCTTTAAACAACCGCCAAACCTCAAACAGATCATTGTTTGTAGCAAATTGCCTGGCTCTCAGGACAATTCCATACAACCCTGTCACGGTGGACGCTGCAAGATGTGTCAGACTGTGGACATAGATACCACTTATGTGTGGGAACACCTCCCACCTTGTACATGGCAGGTATCATGTGACTCAGCCAATGTTGTCTATCTTATACGTTGCAGGCAAGGATGCCCGGAGGCATGGTACATTGGGGAAACCGAGCAAAGGCTACGACAACAGACGAATGGGCACCGCACAACAATCAACAGATAGGAAGGTTCCCTCCCAGTGAAGGAACACTTCAGTGGTCCAGGACATTCAGCCTCGGACCTTCAGGTGACCATCCTCCAAGGTAGACTTTGGGACAGGCAGCAGAGTAAAGTGGCCCAGCAGAGGCTAATAGCTAAGTTCGGTACCCATAGGGAGGGCCTCAACCGGGACCTTGGGTTCATGTCACATTACAGGTGATCACCATTGCACTACACACACACACAGATATTCCTACACACACACACTCTCACATACACACGGACACAGGTACACATAGACGCGCACACAGACACCCACACGCACCCTTATAGACACCCACACACATTCCCACACTCACACATGCACCCCCTCACAAACTTAAGACACTCACCACACACACACACACACACACACACACACACACACACACACACACACACACACACACACATACAAAGACGCACATGCACACATATATTTTGTGGGGTGAATTTGTACTTGTAGAGTTACATTGTACTTTGCTCAAAAACTGCATGCATTCATGCAGAACTCTGAGCTCAAAAACTGCATGAATTTATGTAAAACTCTGTTATCTCACTTTTTAGATTAGAATCAATCTAAACATCGTGGGATAGACAGAGAACACAGGGGGCCAACACCTTCAACATATTGTCTAGCTATCACCATTGTTAACAGCTAACCCGAGAATGCAACTTTAAAAAAAAGGTTTTGTGATTTACACATGAAAGAAGTGAAACTATCACTGTATTCTAACAGATGAAAGGCTTAACAGACAATTAAATTTTCAATGTATAATTTCAGTTACATCACACTGTAAATTTTTGCTATAAATTCTGTGTTACGATCGAGCCCTCCACTATCACCTGATGAAGGAGCATTGCTCCGAAAGCTAGTGTGCTTCCAATTAAACCTGTTGGACTATAACCTGGTGTTGTGTGATTTTTAACAAGGTTTAGGGTGAGAGGGAAAGATATAAAAGAGACCTAAGGGGCAACTTTTTCACGCAGATGGTGGTATGTGTATGGAATGAGCTGCCAGAGGATGTGATGGAGGCTGGTACAATCGCAACATTTAAGAGGCATTTGGATGGGTATATGAATAGGGTTAAAAATCACACAACACCAGGTTATAGTCCAACAGGTTTAATTGGAAGCACACTAGATTTCGGAGCGACGCTCATATGAATAGGAAGGGTTTGGAGGGATATGGGCCGGGTGCTGGCAGGTGGGACTAGATTGGGTTGGGATATTTGGTCGGCATGGACAGGTTGGACTGAAGGGTCTGTTTCCATGCTGTTCATCTCAATGATTCTATGACTCTATGGTTTACAGACATAAGCTGCATCTGTTCACAATGGTTCAACCCAGGAGTGCTAGAATCACTTTGTGGCAAGGAATATAAAGTAAACACCATTTCCTTTGTGTATGCTGTTCAGATTTAGATTGTTCCGTGCTGTCCAATCTCAATTCTTCCTTATGCCTTTAGTCTCATATTGCTCAGTTTCAGAACATCCATCTTTGCATAATCATTTGCTCTCAGATTATCAGCAAGATCGTTTGATCAGTCAGTTTGGGATGATGTGACTTTGATCTGGTTTGTGAGTTAATTTTACACCATCTTGCTGAGCGGAATGATTAGATTAGATTAGATTAGATTTCTTACAGTGTGGAAACAGGCCCTTCGGCCCAACAAGTCCACACCGACCCGCCGAAGCGCAACCCACCCATACCCCTACATTTACCCCTTACCTAACACTACGAGCAATTTAGCATGGCCAATTCACCTGACCTGCACATCTTTGGACTGTGGGAAGAAACCGGAGCACCCGGAAGAAATCCACGCAGACACGGGGAGAACGTGCAAACTCCACACAGTCAGTCGCCTGAGGCGGGAATTGAACCCGGGTCTCTGGCGCTGTGAGGCAGCAGTGCTAACCACTGTGCCACCATGCCGCCCACAATGTTTGCATGATTTTTTTTATCTCTGGAAACTGTCCCCTTCAGACATTTCAGGCAGTAGCATAGTTCTTTGCTATTGTGTTCTTAGGTTAACTGTTGATGTTTTAAGGTATGAAAGTTTTGATTTATTTTCCTTCTCGTTCACCCTATTGCTCTGATAACTTGTTATCGTATTTTTTTCTGTGTCTACAAGCTCTGCCATTTGATCTAGATTTGAGACATTCCTTTCTACCTGTGAACTTGCAATTATTCGCAGCCTCTGCAAGTTTCCTCTCTGGTGTGCATTTGTTTACTGCTGTTTCACTGCATTAGTTCCGCTGCCCTTTCTCTTGAATTAACTGAAAGCTTGTTGGATAGTCAGCATTTTAATCTGCCTACTTGGAGATTCATTGCCCTGGCAGATATTATGAGCTTGTCCTTTCCAATCAAATAATTTGAACTTCAAAATGTGCAGACCCAAAATAAGCTGATCTATCAGACTTCCATCTATTCCCTGAACTTGCATCTGGCTGAAGTTTTCAGTTTTGCGAAGAAATTGTCAATGGGATCACCTGGTCCCTGCCTCAAACTCTGAAATTTGTAACAGTGTTTAACAGTGGCTAGAGGTGTATGCTGAATTTTTCAAACATTTTGTCTGTGTTGTTACTATTATGCACACTTACCAACTAGCTTTTAAACAATTTAACCCTTTCTCTCCTACCAAAAGGATGCACCTTACAATTTCCTCCTCACTTAGTTTTTCTCCCTCTCTGCCATTAATTGGGGTTGATTTTTCAATCTAATTCGGTATAAAATATGTTTTAAACATTTAGTATTTTTCTCTTTGCTGCTATGTATATCTTCTATTTTAAATTATCACACTTAAGACTCAAAATGCTGGAACTCCATTCAATATATTTTTTGCTGTTCTGTGGCTGTCGAACTGATACATTGTTGATCAGCACCTGGCTGCAGTTCAGCAGGAAGTCTGACACCTGCATGTAAGTTTCCTAACAATTATTTTCTAACTCTTTACAAGCAGCATAACCATGTAACATCAGTATTGAATTCATATTTCTTGATACATTTGTTGAACAAAGATTATCAGTCTTAGTTGTGAGAAATAAAATGGAAATTTTAAGATAACAACTAGCTCTGTGCAGGCATTTGCTGATTCATCTCAATTCCGGTTCACCGATCAGAGGAGCTGTGAATAACAAGGGTCATCCTCCATCTCTTTGTGACATTCTCTTTTAATTATCCTCAGTTTTTGAATTTCATCAGATGTAATTTTCCACTCTTGAACTAAATTCTGATCACTTAGTCTGAACTATCAGCATTCTTTTTCACCCATCCCAAGCTATTGCATAAAGCTGCTCTCTCCACACTTCTCTTCAGCTCTGAGTAAGAGTCATCTTGAATCGACACATTAGCTTGCTTTCTCCCCATGGATGCTGCCTGACCCACTGTGATCTCCAGCATTTGTTTTGTTTCCATACTTAGGTTTTTCCACAGATCTGTGAATGATTATGTAAATCTGAATGTAATTAACAGAATCACACCCAGGCAGAATTAGCAATATATCTTGGATCTGACAGACACCAGATGGGGAAAATTATCACCACTGTGTCTGAAATCAAGCCAGAGATTCAGATCAAATGCCTAATCCCTGGAGTGTAACCATTATTTCAGCTGACTAATTTACACATCCATACAAATATTTCCCATGTTCGCATATAAACAGGAAGAAGCCATTTAGCCCTGTCTGTTCTACCAGCTGATGTGTGACCTAACTCTACACACCTTTTTCCCATATTCCTTTAATACCTTTGATTCACAGAAATCTATTAATTTCAATTTTAAAGTTAAGAATTGCTCTAGCATCAATTGCCATTTGCACA
Source organism: Chiloscyllium plagiosum (assembly GCF_037043375.1). Taxonomy (NCBI): domain Eukaryota; kingdom Metazoa; phylum Chordata; class Chondrichthyes; order Orectolobiformes; family Hemiscylliidae; genus Chiloscyllium; species Chiloscyllium plagiosum. Next base: position 76,262,819 of record NW_028270152.1, on the reverse strand, counting down.
AGAGATTTCCAAAAATCTGTCATTCTTTGCAAGTAGAAATGTTTCTTAATTTACCCCAGAAAGATTTGGTTGTAACTCTTAGACAATGCATCCTAGTCATAGACTGACCAATTAATGGCAATATTTATTCCTCATCAACCCAATGAACCGAATCTTCCTGCAATTTAGCTAAGTGTTGGTTTTGGGAGTTTCATGGAGGCTTTCCTTCCCTGAGCCTTGGTAACATTTCTCATGCCAGGTTTCACTGCTCATCTCTGGACTCCTCTCGTGCAATTTTGCAGCTAGCAGAGGCTGTGTGCTCACCAGTGTCTAGGTGTTCTGGTGTTAGTACTGCTGGCACCAAATTTGAACCCCAGCTGCACCTCATTTCAAACACTGCAAGCCAGGACCTATGATTTCTTCTATGTCGCATAACCACAGCGCATAAGGAGTTGGCAGGAAAAAAGAAGTTAACATTCCAGCTTGCAGACAAGAATTTGTTGGACAAGGAGATCCATCCTCTTCACTTAGGACCTCCAATGGAGATCACGCTACTAGCCTCACACGTAGCTCCCCAGGTCACTGCTCTTTCCACTTGCCATAGAAATGACCTTCTACAAGGTTGAGTACTACCAACTTCTCTCTGCTACCTCATATTCTCTCTACCTCTGTCACTACACCCATGTCCCACTCAGAGTGCAGCATCTTCCCTCAGTTGCTCTCGTCCACCTCACCCTCCCAAACTACTAAGTCTGCCTGCTCTCTGTGCTTCCCACTCAATCAGTGGGGACTGCATACTGCTGCAGCACCATCACTAACAATTCTTGCAACCATTTTCATCTCACTCAATCTCTCCATTTGCCTCATTGCAGAAGAAAATGCCTTAACAGGACCAAAAATTGCCAAGGCAAATTGCAGGGTAGCCAACATTTGTATCTTATGTCTTATATGGAGTAAATCCTTGAACTCGTGGGAGAAGACCATGACTTCTCATAGGGATGCCAAGAGCTCCAGTGCTGGAAACTAAGTGAGCTTCTTTGTTCTGCATTGTTCTGTTGGCCCATTACCACAATGGTGAGCAAATTCTGAACATGTTTTTCTTCCCATTGGCACCCACACTACCTCCACATCCATAGAGGCTCCTTCACCACCTCTAAAGAATTCCTCCAAAAGATGCACTTGCAAGGCTTTCTCCTGCAGCCTCCACAAGCTCAGCTACTCACCTGTCAATGGGTTTTCTATTTTGATTAGAGTTGGGAGCACATTCTAGTGAGCACATCATTGGCATGTCTCCGCAATTGTGGAGCAAGAAATGCCGCAGGTCACTGGCACTCAGGACTTATAGCGACCAGTCTCCTAATCGCCACCAGATAGAAGATGTCCAGCCATTAACAACTCCCTCTCAAGGAGGCAGTATGGTGCCATAGGCACCCAGCTAGAGGAACAATCATGCACAGACCCCTGTCCTTAGAGGTTTCCACTCAACACTCCAAAGTTGCCGAGCCCCTCTACTTCCACTTTGCCTTTGACCTCCAGTCCTGTGAAGGTTGAAACTGAGGATGAGCTTGTGTTTGATCAGGGTACTCCCAACATGCCTGGGCTCTCTAGCCACAAAACACAGGGGTCATCTACCCAAATCTGCCAGGTTAGCAGGCTGTACTATACAGCAGACTCACCAGCTTTGGATGCTGAGTCAACCGCTTGATATAGTGCAAGCAAAACCTATTAGAAGGTGTTCACATTATCTTTGCAATCATTAGTCTCCTCAGCAAAGTACTACATCTTGACTGAAGTCATGAATGAAAAAGTTGGAGGATTTCTGCTATTTGCGATTCTTGTCTAAAATAAGCAATACCTCTCCAGAGTGAGAGTGAGAAAAAAAAGCAAATATGTCTGAGGGCAAATACTTGGCATTGGTGCCATTTCAATATAAATAGAATATCGCATCTGTAGATATGTATGCACTTTTAATCATCATCTGTCTGACCAACTGTTATTTTAGCAGTAGGACTAAGCTAAGCAACTATCATGAGATCTGGCAGCATCTGTAAGGAGAGAAAAGAGCTGACGTTTCGAGTGTAACTGACCCTTTGTCAAAGCGCTTTGACAAAGGGTCAGTTAGACTCGAAATGTCAGCTCTTTTCTCTCCTTACAGATGCTGCCAGACCTGCTGAGATTTTCCAGCATTTTCTCTTTTGGTTTCAGATTCCAGCTTCCGCAATAATTTGCTTTTATTTAAGCAGCTATTATGTTTGATATAGCAGCTTCCTCATTTCCTAAAGACAAGCAGAAGTTATAATGGAGAGATATTAGACAAGAATCACAAATGGCACAAATCCTTCTACCTTTTCATTCATGACTTCAGTCAAGATGTAGTAGTTTGCTGAGGAGACTAATGATTGCAAAGATAATGTGAATACCTTCTAGTAGGTCTTGCCTCCATTCATATGCTGCAGGTAAGGTATGTGTGATTCTCATGATTTGAGAGCACCGTCTCTGCAGACAAATCTTCAATCTAGCTATGTGTCTTACAAGACCTTTAAGGATGGGTGATGTCCAACCCTGCATTAATATCCAAACTCTGCTTTATAGTGATTTGTTTGGGTGGGAAAGAGGTTCCAAGTGCACATTCTTTGAATTTAGAAGTGAAGGGTACTTTCGATTATATGCTCATTGAGCTTTATTTGTGAGATTCTGACTGGAGTGTACTGCATGCGCTTCCAGGTAAATCGACCATAGGAACCTCATCTTCAATAGGCCTACTTTCTGCTTCAAGATGACTCTGGTGGAAAGATAGGCTGCATTGTAGCTACACTCAGCTTCAGTCGAGAGATCCATCTAGAGTCATCAGCCATATTCAAATGGGTCTTCTAACAGTCATCCTTGTAAGGCAGGTAAAAACAATGACTGCAGATGCTGGAAACCAGATTCTGGATCAGTGGTGCTGGAAGAGCACAGCAATTCAGGCAGCATCCGACGAGCAGCAAAACCGACGTTTCGGGCAAAAGCCCTTCATCAGGAATAAAGGCAGAGAGCCTGAAGCGTGGAGAGATAAGCTAGAGGAGGGTGGGGGTGGGGAGAAAGTAGCATAGAGTACAATAGGTGAGTGGGGGAGGAGATGAAGGTGATAGGTCAGGGAGGAGAGGGTGGAGTGGATAGGTGGAAAAGGAGCTAGGCAGGTCGGACAAGTCCGGACAAGTCAAGGGGACAGTGCGGAGCTGGAAGTTTGAAACTAGGATGAGGTGGGGCAAGGGGAAATCAGGAAGCTGTTGAAGTCCACATTGATACCCTGGGGTTGAAGTGTTCCGAGGCAGAAGATGAGGCGTTCTTCCTCCAGGCGTCTGGTGGTGAGGGAGCGGCGGTGAAGGAGGCCCAGGACCTCCATGTCCTCGGCAGAGTGGGAATGTTGGGCCACGGGGCGGTTTGGTTGATTGGTGCGGGTGTCTCGGAGATGTTCCGTAAAGCGCTCTGCTAGGAGGCGCCCAGTCTCCCCAATGTGGAGGAGACCACATTGGGAGCAACGGATACAATAAATGATATTAGTGGATGTGCAGGTAAATCCTTGATGGATGTGGAAGGCTCCTTTAGGGCCTTGGATAGAGGTGAGGGAGGAGGTATGGGCACAGGTTTTACAGTTCCTGCGGTGGCAGGGGAAAGTGTCAGGATGGGAGGGTGGGTCGTAGGGGGGCGTGGACCTGACCAGGTAGTCACGGTGGAACGGTTTTTGCGGAAGGCGGAAACGGGTGGGGAGGGAAATATATCCCTGGTGGTGGAGTCTTTTTGGAGGTGGCGGAAATGTCGGCGGATGATTTGGTTTATGCGGACGTTTGTAGGGTGGAAGGTGAGCACCAGGGGCGTTCTGTCCTTGTTACGGTTGGAGGGGTGGGGTCTGAGGGCGGAGGTGCGGGATGTGGACGAGATGCGTTGGAGGGCATCTTTAACCACGTGGGAAGGGAAATTGCGGTCTCTATAGAAGGAGGCCATCTGGTGTGTTCTATGGTGGAACTGGTCCTCCTGGGAGCAGATACGGCGGAGGCGGAGGAATTGGGAATACGGGATGGCATTTTTGCAAGAGATAGGGTGGGAAGAGGTGTAATCCAGGTAGATATGGGAGTCGGTGGGTTTGTAAACAATGTCAGTGTCAAGTCGGTCGTCACTAATGGAGATGGAGAGGTCCAGGAAGGGGAGAGAGGTGTCAGAGATGGTCCAGGTAAATTTAAGGTCAGGGTGGAATGTGTTGGTGAAATTGATGAATTGCTCAACCTCCTCGCGGGAGCACGAGGTGGCGCCAATGCAGTCATCAATGTAGCGGAGGAAGAGGTGGGGAGTGGTGCCGGTGTAATTACGGAAGATCAACTGTTCTACGTAGCCAACAAACAGACAGGCGTTCGAGACACCACCCATGCCCTCCACCTCCTCCAAGACTTCCGTTTCCCCGGCTCCCAACGCCTCATCTTCACCATGGATATCCAATCCCTCTACACCTCCATCCGCCAAGACCAGGGCCTCCAAGCCCTCCGTTTCTTCCTCTCCAGACGTCCCCAACAGTATCCTTCCACCGACACTCTCATTCGTTTGGCCGAACTGGTCCTCACCCTTAACAATTTCTCCTTTGAATCCTCCCACTTCGTCCAGACCAAAGGGGTAGCCATGGGCACACGTATGGGCCCCAGCTATGCCTGTCTAACTGTGGAGACCATTGCCTGTTACCCTGCATACTTGGTGAGTTCCAGAGGGAGATTAATTAGTGATTCCTCATGAGCCTTCTAGTCGTTATCATATCCAAACCCTGCCCCCCCCATTCTGAGTCCAAATGTTCCTCCTCACTGCTGTGCTGATGGGGCCTTTTGCATTGCCCATGATCTCATTCCTGTGGCTTTCCAGTGCTAGTCAGAGGGCATAAAATAAATAGGCAAACTTTTGTGAAGAGCATCAAGCAGCCGCCGCAGGGGACTTGACCTCGGGTGGAAACCTACAACTGAGCTTCTGCTGTCTCTGTCTCCATCTCCAAGCCTGAGTCCTCATAGTCCTTAGGACTGGCTCTCAAGCTTTGAGTGAGCAGAGTTTCCCATCGCAGATACCAATGGTGGTGGGTCTGTCAAAGTAATTGCCTCTGTGAAGGGATCCTGCCAACAGAGGTGCCAGCATGATTTTGCAATTTTCTTCCTGGTTTTAACCATGTCTTATACTGGTCACTTTTGCTTTTAAAGATAACTCTCAGAATCCATGGTGAGCTGTCACTGAGGTTTCTTTTGTGGTCCATATTTCCCTGTTTATCGCTTCTCGGCCTTTTGGCTCGGAATATGTGTAGTTTCTAAGGACCAGAGGAAGAGATTCTGCTCGAGTGCTGGCGGGGGAGAAACCACGGGAATCGTGTTGCGAGTTGTCGGAGCTGCTGGAGACCATCGCTGGATCGTAATTGGACGTTGGAGGATTGTTTGGTTGTGCTGACCTGCTCTTGGTGGATCTTTATGCTGGCTTCAGCCTAATGCCAATTCAGGTACTAGCCAACCTCAGAGCTATGGCCTCAGCAGCCGCTCGCAGCCCTGGCCAGAGCATTCGTAACACAGTCAGGGTGACTGTGAAGAAGGTGGAGGAGCACACACCGGTCGATCGGATGGTGTTCGTGAAGAAGATTTTGCTGGAGTGCTGCGGGTTCGAAGCAGTGAAGCTAACCGACAGCACGGCAAGAGGTTCTTCATCCTCAAAGGTGTTCAGGAGGCGAGAGAGAGGCGGGGGAAACTGTCCCAGCTCCAGGAAAGTATGCAGAACCTGCTCCTGCTGCAGACAATGGGGGTGGATGTCACGGAGGACCTCAAGGAGGTGAAGGGCCAGCAAGCCTCGCACTTTGCTTCGGAGGCCTCCAAGATAATCTTCCGGTCCAGGGTCCGCTCGGTGGAGCAGGACGAGACGTGCTCACGTTTCTTCTTCCAGAAGGTGCACAAAGAGAGCTCCGTGCTCAGCAGCCTGAAAAAAGAAGATGGCTCGATAACGTCATCTCAGGCTGATGTCATGAGGATCAGTAACTCCTTCTATGCCAGTCTGTATGACACGAAGCCGACCGACAGCACGGCCTCCCAGTCGTTCCTGTCCTCTATCACGGAGGTCTTAGACGACAGAACACGAGAGAGGCTGGACCAGCCGCTATCTCTGGACGAGCTGACCAAGGCCCTCGAGTCCTTCAAAAAGAATAAAACTCCTGGAAGCGACGGCTTACCAGTCGAGCTCTATTCCACTCTGTGGGACTTGACTGGCCAGGACCTGCTGGAGGTATATGTCAGTATGCTTCGGGCAGGTACCATGAGTGAATCCATGAGGAAAGGCATCATCACCCTCATCTACAAGCGGAAGGGGGAGAGGGAGGAACTCAAAAATTGGAGACCAATCTCACTGTTGAATGCGGATTACAAAATTCTGTCAAAGGTAATCGCCAACCGGGTGAGGTCTGCTCTGGGGTCGGTGATTCACCCTGACCAAACCTGTGCTGTGCCGGGCAGGAAGATCGCTGAGAGTCTCGCACTCCTCAGGGATACGATCGCCTACGTGCAGGACAGAGGGTTGGACACCTGCCTGATCAGCCTGGACCAGGAGAAAGCCTTTGACAGGATATCACACAGGTATATGAGAGATGTTCCCTACAAAATGGGCTTTGGGGAGGGAATCTGCAATTGGATCAGACTGCTCTACACCAACATTGTCAGTGCAGTCTCAATCAATGGGTGGGAATCAGATAGCTTCCCAGTCAGATCTGGAGTCAGGCAGGGGTGCCCTCTCTCTCCTGCCTTGTTTGTTTGCTGCATAGAGCCATTTGCCGAGTCCATCAGGAAGGATGCGAGCCTGAGAGGGGTGACTATTCCTGGCAGCGGGGGCCTGCAGGTTAAGGCCTCCCTGTACATGGATGACGTCGCCGTTTTCTGCTCGGATCCGCTGTCCGTGCACAGACTCATGTGCATACATGACCAGTTCGAACGGGCCTCGGGGGCCAAGGTAAACCGAGGCAAGAGCGAGGCCATGCTCTTCGGGAACTGGACTGACCAATCTTTGATCTCCTTCACCGTCAGGACCGACCACCTGAAGGTGCTGAGTATTTGGTTCGGGGGGGCTGGGGCGTGCGCCAAGTCTTGGGAGGAGCGTATCAGCAAAGTGAGGCAGAAACTGGGCAGATGGACGCTACGGTCGCTCTCCATCGCGGGAAAAAACCTGGTCATCAGGTGTGAGGCACTGTCATTGCTGTTATACGTTGCACAGGTCTGGCCTATTCCCAGAACCTGTGCCGCTGCAGTCACTCGGGCCATCTTCCAGTTCATATGGAGGTCAAAGATGGACCGGGTCCGAAGGGACTCGCTGTACAAAGATCTGGGCAACGGAGGAAAAAATACACCCAATGCCACCCTCACCCTAATGGCCACTTTTGTGTGTGGCTGCAAAAAGCTGTGCGTGGATCCCCGGTAAGCAAACACCAAGTGTCACTACGTACTGAGGTTCTACCTGTCCCCGGTGTTGCGAAGGATGGGCCTGGCCTCGCTGCCGCGGAATGCTCCGAGTAGTTGGACTGTTCCGTATCACCTGTCCTTTGTGGAGAAGTTTATGAAGAAAAACACCTTTGACCACAAGTCCATCAGGAAGTGGTCAGCACGTCGGGTCCTTGAGACCCTTCGGGAAAAGGAGAGGGCGGATCCTATCGAGCGGTTCCCTGAGCAGACTGTCAAAGCCATTTGGCAGAATGCCTCATCGCCAGAACTTTCCAACAAGCACCAAGACATGGCTTGGCTGGTGGTGAGAAGGGCTCTGCCTGTGAGATCCTTTATGCACGCCCGGACTCTCAGCCGCACCGCACGCTGCCCTCGAAGCGGCTGCAGGGGGGACGAGACTGTCACACACCTCCTTCTGTAATGTGCCTACGCAGAAGAAGTCTGGAGAGGAATGCAGTGGTGTTTGTCGAGGTTCGTCCCGAGCAGCGCCGTGACGCGGGACTCCGTGCTCTGCGGCCTGTTCCCCGGGACGCACACCGAGACGAACATCAACTACGCCTGGAGGATCATCAACTCGGTGAAGTACGCTCTCTGGGTGGTCCGAAACCTGCTGATCCTCCAGCTGAAGGAGTTGTCCCCGACTGAGTGCTGCAGACTGGCACATTCCAAGGTCCAGGACTACGTGTTGAGGGACGCGCTGAAGCTTGGGGCAGCTGCCGCCAAGGCGCAGTGGGGAAAGACCACTGTGTAAAGTCTGCCTGCCTAACGAAGAACAGGGGGCCCATGCAGCCATTTGGGCTCTGCTGACGCTTCAGCTAATTATATGGGCATATGATTGAAAAATGTACAGACCTGTATAAAAATGATAAATTCTGATCTCTGTATGCACATGTTGACATATGTATGGCATGACCAACTGTACAGACCATCAAATTATTTTATGAATAAAGTATATTTTTGAAAAAAAAAGAAGCCGACCGACAGCACGGCCTCTCAGTCGTTCCTGTCCTCTATCACGGAGGTCTTAGACGACAGAACACGAGAGAGGCTGGACCAGCCGCTATCTCTGGACGAGCTGACCAAGGCCCTCGAGTCCTTCAAAAAGAATAAAACTCCAGGAAGCGACGGCTTACCAGTCGAGCTCTATTCCGCTCTGTGGGACTTGATTGGCCAGGACCTGCTGGAGGTGTATGTCAGTATGCTTTGGGCAGGTACCATGAGTGAATCCATGAGGAAAGGCATCATCACCCTCATCTACAAGCGGAAGGGGGAGAGGGAGGAACTCAAAAATTGGAGACCAATCTCACTGTTGAATGCGGATTACAAAATTCTGTCAAAGGTAATCGCCAACCGGGTGAGGTCTGCTCTGGGGTCGGTGATTCACCCTGACCAAACCTGTGCTGTGCCGGGCAGGAAGATCGCTGAGAGTCTCGCACTCCTCAGGGATACGATCGCTTACGTGCAGGACAGAGGGTTGGACACCTGCCTGACCAGCCTGGACCAGGAGAAAGCCTTTGACAGGATATCACACAAGTATATGAGAGATGTTCTCTCCAAAATGGGCTTTGGGGAGGGAATCTGCAATTGGATCAGACTGCTCTGCACCAACATGGGTCCAGAGGAAGAAAATGTTGTCAATGTACCTGGTGTACAATGTTGGTTGGAGATACTGCACAGAGATTCTTCTCTATGCAGGATCTCCAACCGACATTGTACACCAGGTACATTAATGACGTTTTCTTCCTCTGGACCCATGGCGAGGAGTCACTGATAAAACTACACAGTAACATCAACAAGTTTCATCCCACCATCAAACTCACTATGGACTACTCTCAACTCTCTGTCTCATTCTTGGACACATGCGTCTCCATCAAGGATGGACACCTCAGCACCACACTCTACCGCAAACCCACAGACAACCTCACAATGCTACACTTTTCCAGCTTCCACCCAAAACATATTAAAACAGCCATTCCCTATGGACAAGCCCTACGCATACACCACATCTGCTCAGATGAGGAGGAACATGACGGACACCTGGAAGTACTCAAGGATGCCCTCACAAGAACAGGGTACGATGCTCAATTCATCGACCGCCAGTTCCGACGTGCCACAGCAAGGAACCGTAATGACCTCCTCAGGAGACAGACACGTGCTGCAACTGACAGGGTACCCTTCGTTGTTCAGTATTTCCCAGGAGCTGAAAAATTACGCTATGTTCTTCGTGACCTGCAACACATTATCAATGAGGATGAGTACCTCACCAAGACCTTCCCCACACCTCCACTGCTTGCCTTTAAACAACCGCCAAACCTCAAACAGATCATTGTTCATAGCAAATTGCCCGGCTCTCAGGACAATTCCATACAACCCTGTCACGGTGGATGCTGCAAGACGTGTCAAACTGTGGACATAGATACCACTATTACGCGTGGGAACACCTCCCACCTTGTACATGGCAGGTACTCATGTGACTCAGCCACTGTTGTCTATCTTATACATTGCAGGCAAGGATGCCTGGAGGCATGGTACATTGGGGAAACCGAGCAAAGGCTACGACAACGGATGAACAGCACAACAATCAACAGACAGGAGGGTTCCCTGCCAGTGGGGGAACACTTCAGTGGTCCAGGACATTCAGCCTCGGACCTTCGGGTGACCATTCTCCAAGGTAGACTTCGGGACAAGCAGCAGAGAAAAGTGGCCCAGCAGAGGCTGATAGCTAAGCTCGGTACTCATAGGGAGGGCCTCAACCGGGACCTTGGGTTCATGTCACATTACAGGTGATCACCATTGCACTACACATACACACACACAGGTAACACAGACGTGCACACAGACACCCAAACACACCCTTATAGACACACACTCCCACACTCACACATGCACCCTCTCACAGACTTAAGACACTCTGCACTCACTACACACACACACACACACTTTCTCACACTCACAACCCCCACCCCAGACAGACAGACACACACACAGACAGACAAAGACCACATGCACACATATATTTTGTGGGGTGAATTTGTATTTGCAGAGTTACATTGTACTTTGCTCAAAAACTCCATGCTTTCATGTAGAACTCTGAGCTCAAAAACTGCATGAATTTATGTAAAACTCTGTTATCTCACTTTTTAGATTAGAATCAATCTAAACATCATGGGATAGACAGAGAACACAGGGGGCCAACACCTTCAACATATTGTCTAGCTATCACCATTGTTAACAGCTAACCCGAGAATGCAACTTTAAAAAAAAGGTTTTGTGATTTACACATGAAAGAAGTGAAACTATCACTGTATTCTAACAGATGAAATGCTTAACAGACAATCAATTTTACAATGTATAATTTCAGTTACATCACACTGTAAATTTTTGCTATAAATTCTGTGTTACGATCGAGCCCTCCACTATCACCTGATGAACGAGCGTCGCTCCGAAAGCTAGTGTGCTTCCAATTAAACCTGTAACCTGGTGTTGTGTGATTTTAAACTTTGTACACCCCAGTCCAACACCGGCATCTCCAAATCATGACCCTAAACTTATGCCCTCTAGTTCTGGACTCCCCGATCCCTAGGAAAAGACTTTGTCTATTTATCCTATCCATGCCTCTCATAATTTTGCAAACCTCTAAAAGGTCACCCTCAGCCTCTGACGCTCCAGGGAAAACAGCCCCAGCCTGTTCAGCCTCTCCCTGTAGCTCAAATCCTCCAACCCTGGCAACATCCTTGTAAATCTTTTCTGAACCCTTTCAAGTTTCACATCTTTCCGATAGGAAGGTGACCAGAATTGCATGCAATATTCCAACAGTGGCCTAGCCAATGTCCTGTACAGCTGCAACATGACTGATTAGATTACTTACAGTGTGGAAACAGGCCCTTCGGCCAAACAAGTCCACACCGACCCGCCGAAGCGCAACCCACCCATACCCCTACCTTTACCCCTTTAACCTAACACTACGGGCAATTTAGCATGGCCAATTCACCCGATCCGAACATCTTTGGACTGTGGGAGGAAACCGGAGCACCCGGAGGAAACCCACGCAGACACGGGGAGAATGTGCAAACTCCACACAGTCAGTCGCCTGAGTCGGGAATTGAACCCGGGTCTACAGGCGCTGTGAGGCAGCAGTGCTAACCACTGGGCCACCGTGCCGCCCACAATGACCTCTCAACTCCTGTACACAATACTCTGACCAATAAAAGAAAGCACACCAAACATCTTCTTCACTATCCTATTTACCTGCGACTCCATTTTCAAGGAGCTATGAACCTGCACTCCAAGGTCTCTTTGTTCAGTAACACTCCCTCGGACCTTATCATTAAGTGTATTAAGTCCTGCTAAGATTTGCTTTCCCAAAATGCAGCACCTCGCATTTATCTGAATTAAACTCCATCTGCCACTTCTCAGCCCATTGGCCCATCTGGTCAAGATCCTGTTGTAATCTGAGGTAACCCTCTTCGCTGTCCACTACGCCTCCAATTTTGGTGTCATCTGCAAACTTATTAACTGTACCTCTTATGCTCGCATCCAAATCATTTACGTAAATGACAAAAGGTAGAGGACCCAGCACCGATCCTTGTGCTGGTCACAGGCCTCCAGTCTGATCAACAACCCTCCACCACCACCCTCTGTCTTTTACCTTTGAGCCAGTTCTGTATCCAAATGGCTAGTTCTCCCTGCATTCCATAAGATCTAACCTTGCTAATCAGTCTCCCATGGGGAACCTTGTCAAAATCTTTACTGAAGTCCATACAGGTCACACCTATTGCTCTGTCCTCATCAATCTTCTTTGTTGCTTCTTCAAAAAACTAAATCAAGTTTGTGAGACATGATTTTCCACGCACAAAGCCATGTTGACTATCCCTAATCAGTCCTTACCTTTCCAAATACATGTACATCTTGTCCCTCAGGATTCCCTCTAACAACTTGCCCACCATTGAGGTCAGGTTCACCCGTCTATAGTTCCCTGGTTTGTCTTTACCGCCCTTCTTAAACAGTGGCACCACGTTTCCCAACCTCCAGTCTTCCGGCACCTCAGCTGTGACTATCGACGATACAAATATCTCTGCAAGAGGCTCAGCAATCACATCTCTAGCTTCCCACAGAGTTCTCGGGTACATCTGATCAGGTCCTGGGGATTTATTCACCTTTAACTGTTTCAAGACATCCAGCACTTCCTCCTCTGTAATCTGGACATATTGCAAGATATCACCATCTACTTCCCTACAGTCTATATCTTCCATATTCTTTTCCACTGTAAATACTGATGCAAAATATTCATTTAGCATCTCCCCCATTTTCTGTGGCTCCACACAAGGCTGAAGGAGACATCATTGAGGGGTGAAGGTAATACACTCACTGAAAAGCACCCTCCAGTCAAAAGCATGGAAGCGACTGCCAGAGTCAGAAACCCACAATTTGGGTAAATCCCAGTGTTATGAGAGATAATGTGTAAAGTCAAATGAATTGGTTGCAGTCAGATACAGAAATTCACAAGCTTAATGTTAAAAGGCAAAAAGATCTCTTGACAGAAAAGGGGAAAAAAAGAGCTCAATCAGAAAGTTCACACAGTTAAAGAAGATTTCCAGAAACTAAAATCACTTCAAGATGAAAAGTTAGAATAAGCAAATTAATTAAGTGACCTGGAATGACTGAAAGCTGAGCGGGCCATACCCATAATGTGGCAAACTGAAAAGGAACGTATGGAAGAGAAACTCCATGCTGCATAGCGAGCAGAGAAGGTATCAAAGACAAAGAGCCTGACCCTCTGTTCAAATCTTCCAACATCATGTTCATCAAGTATAACAACTTGAAAATGAAAAAATAACAGTTCTGAGTTCGGATAGCAAGCTTCTGAACCACAGATTCAGCTTAACACAATTTCACAGCCAGAGAATTCATAGATCATACAGCATAGAAACAGACCCTTCCCAAAGTAAACAAGTCCCACTTGCCTGCATTTGGCCATATCCCTCCAAACCTATTCATATACTTATCTAACGGTCTTTTAAATGTTGTAACTGTGCCTGTATCAACCACTTCCTTTGGCAGTCCATTCCACACATGAACGACTCTGTAAAAAATGCTGCCCCTCACGAAACTTTTTGAAACCTTCTCCTCTCACCTTAAAAATGTGCCCTCTAATTTTGAACTCCCCCACCCTAGGGAAAAGACTTTTGCTATTCACTTATATATGCCCCTCATGATTTGAGAAACCTCTATAAAGGTCACTCCTCAACTTCCTCGGGTCCAATGAAAAAACATCCCAGCCTATTTTTATAACTCAAACCTTCCATTCCTGACCACATCCTGATAAATCTTTTCAGAACTCTCTCCAATTTAATATCTTTCCTCTAGCAGGGCAACCAGAACTGCACACCGCACTCCAGAAGAGGCCTCACCAACATCATGTACAAACTCAACATGATGTCCTGGGCAAGAATAACAAAATACAAGAAACAATGGTGAGATTAAAAGAGGAAATACAACATGCAAGAAGCCAAGGAAAAAGCTGAAAAACTGATAGACACAAAGAGATTTTTAACTTTAGTCATGGAACTCCATTATGTCACTTCCTAGTCAAACTTTTAATCAGGAATATTTCAACAGATCCTGACTTCCTACAAGGTGTGACTAGTCTATAGGTTCTTTGTAGCCCACACTGCTTCTTCATCACATTTTACCATGCCTGAAGTAAAGGTTTTATGCTAACTTCTATTTTTAGTGTTTCCATGAGGTCCTGCTTACTGCTTGTTTATTCAAGTGCTTGTGGCTGCTGACTATCTGTGTGAAAAGCTGTTAAAGGGGAAAAGTCTTTAAGACTATAAGCTCACTTTGTCTTTCTCTGGGTCCAGTGGATTCTTTCCATCTTTTGGTATTAAGAAACAATGCACATTACTGGTCATCCTGTGGTACTTGTGAGTACAAGGTTGGAACCACTATTCCTTTTTCTCTGACTGGGTATAAGCAACCATTTGGCTTATATTGATAGAGGAACAACCACTCAAGAATTTTAACAAGGGGCTCTTGTCGTAACAAGATGTAGTTTATTGCAAAATAGCATTTAGGTACAAGTTGCATAGGTTGGTTAAACTTCATTACTGAGACTACTGGAAGACACAGATGATACATTTTTGAGGTCCAAGACTGTTTGACAGTGATTTAAGTGGACTTGCACAGAGTTTAATGCAGTGCACAACATTAACTCTTACAAAACCATACCTGTTGTGATGAAGGTTCATGATATTTCATTTGAAAACTTGAGTTCTGAAGTGGACAGAGCACATGTAAGTGTATCTTTGATTGTAATTGTATAATATGCATATTAAGAAGGTTAAAATATACACAACACCAGGTTATAGTTCATCAGGTTTATTCGGAAGCACGAGCATTCGGAGCGCTGCTCCTTCATCAGGTAGCTGTGGAACTGGATCATAAGACACAGAATTTATAGCAAATGATTACAGTGTCATGCAGCTGAAATGATATATTGAACAAACAGTTAAGTAACAGCAATCTAGGTTTGTGCAATATATCATTTCAGTTGCATGACACCATAATCTTTCGCTATGTCTTATGATCCCATTCCACAGCTATCTGATGAAGGAGCAGCGCTCCGAAAGCTAGTGCTTCCAAATGAACCTGTTGGACTATAACCTTGTGTTGTGAGAGTTTTAACTTTGTCCTCTCCAGTCCAACTCCTCCACATCACATTAAGAAGGACATTTTAGTTTCACTTTGAGTCCTGTAAGCTGTACCAAGATGCCTGGAGTTTGTTTACATTGTGTAGATTAGGCTTTTAAGAAACCCTTTAGTGAATAGTTTAGTGCATTCATAAACAAGAATAGAAAAGAAACATAAATTGGGCTATTGCCTTGCAATAATGTGTCCTTTCCATAGAGAGATACAGACAAAACCTCTCAAAACTCACAAGATACAGACATGCAGCGTTCCGAAAGCTAGCACTTCCAAATAAACCTCACCTTGACCTCCCTCCACCGATCGCATTTCCAAAGCCCCTCCCCCAAGTCCCTCCTCCCTACCTTTTATCTTAACCTGCTGGACACACTTTCCTCATTCCTGAAGAAGGGCTTATGCCCAAAACGTCGATTCTCCTGTTCCTTGGATGCTGCCTGACCTGCTGCGCTTTTCCAGCAACACATTTTCAGCTATAACCTGGTGTTGTGTGATTTTTAACTAGATACGGACGGTTTCCCTTTAGAAAAAGTGTAAACTATCCAGGAGAACAGTGATGTGAAGGTATCTTGCACAGACAGTGTGTGTAGGTTTCCACTGTCAGGGCAGGAGAAACTAGTTCAAGAATAGTTTGTGTGTTTTTTATTTCCTTTTGTGTGTAATAAACATGGATGCACTTTTGTTGGAAGTATATTAGCAGCCTCTTGTGAGTATGTTCAGTGAGTGATGACATGGAAACCAAACCGCAAAGAAACGACGTATGTTCTGCCAAGAAAGGTTTCACTCTGGGATCTGATTGTCCAATAATACTATAACTTGAAGTCATAGAGTCCTACAGCACAGAGGGGGGCCCTTTGGCCAAAACTGGTCTATGCTGAGCAAGATGTCCATCCATGCTAACCCTAGTTCCCTGCACTTGGCCCATATCCTTCTAGGGCTTATGCATGAAACATTGACTCTCCTCCTCCTCGGATGCTGCCTGACCTACTGTGCTTTTCCAGAGCCAAACTTTTCGACTCTGACTCTCCAGAAACTGCAGTCCTCACTTTCTCCATATCCTTCTAAACCTTTCCTATCCATGTATTTGTCCGAACGCCTTTTAAATGTTGTTAATAAGTCATAACATTATACAACTCAGAACTAGTTGGATAGCAGAGGGGGTGGGAGTAGGGGGGATAGTTGGGTGGTTAGTTGGGTAGAGACATATCAGTGGTTGGACACTCAGAATTAGTTAGGTTGGAATGATCAGGTGTTCAGAGGTGTTACGTCAGGAGGTTGGAGGCTGATTGGGATATCATGGAAATAGTTGGGTCAGGTCACGGAGGGTGTGATGTGAAAACAAGCCATGCCAGAATCTAAAATTGTTCACTGAATTATAAAGGTCAGTTGTGAATCTGCTTTAGTTAGATATAATATAAACAATTTAACCATTTCAGCAGTTACCTTGATGTTGAGAAATGCAAGAAATATACGAGCATAAGAGGTACAGTTAGTAAGTTTGCAGATGACACCAAAATTGGAGGTGTGGTGGACAGTGAAGAGGGTTACCTCAGATTACAACAGGATCTGGACCAGATGGGCCAATGGACTGAGAAGTGGCAGATGAAGTTTAATTCAAATAAATGCAAAGTGCTGCATTTTGGGAAAGCAAATCTTAGCAGGACTTATACACTTAATGGTAAGGTCCTCGGGAGTGTTGCTGAACAAAGAGACCTTGGAGTGCAGATTCATAGCTCCTTGAAAGTGGAGTCGCAGGTAAATAGGATAGTGAAGAAGGTGTTTGGTAAGCTTTCCTTTATTGGCAGAGTATTGAGTACAGGAGTTGGGAGGTCGTGTTGCGGCTGTACAGGACATTGGTTAGGCCACTGTTGGAATATTGCGTGCAACTCTGGTCTCCTTCCTATCAGAAAGATGTTGTGAAACTTGAAAGGGTTCAGAAAAGATTTACAAGGATGTTTCCAGGGTTGGAGGATCTGAGCTATAGGGAGAGGCTGAACAGGCTGGGGCTGTTTTCCCTGGAGCGTTGGAGGCTGAGGGGTGACCTTATAGAGGTTTACAAAATTATGAGGGGCATGGATAGGATAAATGGACAAAGTCTTTTCCCTGGGGTCAGGGACTCCAGAACTAGAGGGCATAGGTTTAGGGTGAGAGGGGAAAGATATAAAAGAGACCTAAGGGGCAACTTTTTGACACAGAGGGTGGTACGTGTATGGAATGAGCTGCCAGAAGATGTGGTGGAGACTGATACAATTGCAACATTTAAGAGGCATTTGGTTGGGTATATGAATAGGAAGGGTTTGGAGGGATATGGGCCAGGTGCTGGCAGGTGGGACTAGATTGGGTTGGGATATCTGGTCGACATGGATGGGTTGGACCGAAGGGTCTGTTTCCATGCTGTACATCTCTATGACTCTATGACTTGATGATGTTCCAACTTTGAGAGTAAAAATGAGCGTATTTTGAGAGGAGAGGAGAGCTGGGAGGTAGACCTGAGATGATTTTATGCACAGAGTAATCATGGTTGAAATGAGGAGACAAAATGCAAAATAGCAACGCAACACAGAGATGCTGAGTGTATCCAAGGATGTGCAAAATGAACAAGTGCTCAGACAGCAACCAAGGACCTCTAAAGTGCAAAACGGTTGAATCCGTAAGATGATGCCTGTCCCTGATGCATTGTGTCCTGGCAGCAATGATAGATGTTGATGCGCTCTGAAGTGCAGAACTATGCTATAAGTTGTACCATGATGATGTGGTGAGGCTAGTATTTGTTCAATGACAACCTCTGTGAAGGGTTTATGGACATTCACTGTCCATAGTATGTGTCCTTAGATGTTGGTGATTGATGTCCAAGATAGAGGCCTGGAGAAAGAAATGGCAGGCTGGAGTCGCCAGGGTAATCACTGTGACTTTCATATCATTGGGGCCATCTATTTTCAATCTGGAGGATGGGAGAAAAGCAAACAACATATCAATGAAATGATAACAATGGCATGCAAATAGGCCTCTCCCATTACAGTCAAGGAGCCATAAACTTGTATGGCATGGAAATAGACTCTTCGGTCCAATCGTCTAGGCCGACCAGATATCCTAAATTAATCTGGTCCCATTTGCCAGCATTTGGCCCTTATCCCTAAACTCCTCCTATTTATATACCCATCCAGTTGCCTTTTAAATATAATAACTGTACCAGCCTCCACCATTTCCTCTGACAGCATATTCGACACATGAACCACCCTCTGCGTGAAAAAGTTGCCTCTTGGGTCCCTGTTACCCTCTCACCTTAAACCTATGTCCTCTAGATTTGGACTCTCCTACCCTGGGAAAAAGACCTTGGCTATTCACCCTATCCATGCCCCTCTTGATTTTGTAAACCTCTGTAAGATCACTCAGCCTCCGATGCTTCAGGGAAAATAGCCCAGTCTATTCAGCCTCTCCCTATAGCTCAAACCCCCTAGCCCACAACCATCTTTGCAAATCCTTTCTGAACCATTTCAAGTTTAACAACATCTTCCCTGTAGCAGGGAGACCAGACCGAATGCAGTATTCCAAAAGTGGCCTAATCAATGTTCTGTACAGCCTCAACATGACTTCCCAACTTCTACACTCAATACACTGACCAATAATTGCAAACGTGCCAACAGCCTTCTTCACTACCCTGTCTGCCTGCAACTCCACTTTCCACCAGTGAGATTCTCATCTCATTGTTCAAAACTTGTTTGGTGAATTGGGCTTTATTTTCTTGATATTAAAAATCTGATTTCAGCCAACCTCACTCAATTTTCCCAACCGACTCTCTAATGTCCATGATGCTTAATGGCTGGGATGATTCCTCCCTGTCCGTTACACCAGTGTAATTAGTTGGTAACATGCAAAAAAGACAAGAGTTTCTTCTCATTAGACTAGTAGGATCCCCAACCAACCAGGCCTGATGACAGCAAACCATGGCATGGTGAATAATAGTGCAGACAACTTCAGACAATATTATGAACTATGGTGGGGATTGCTTTCGCAAAAATGGTTGTTTGACGCTATTTTTATAGTCATGGTGTTAAAATAATGATTCTACTTATAAGGAGGGAGGCTGCAGTTTCTAGACCACGTGTTCTCTCGACCAAATTGAGTTTTAATTAAAGATGACATAGTAAATAAAAAGCAAATAACATTTAATTTGGCTGTTTAGTCGTGAGTGAAGTAAATAAAGCCGTATTAAATGTACTAACTAACAGACTTTATGCTGATAACAACCTTCAGTAGTTTTCTGCTGATATCACTCAGAGCTGCTGGAATATTTTACACTCCTGATCAGCTCTGAGAGACGCGCTTCTGCTTCAGGCACAGGCGATACACATCAGCACTGATTGGCTGTCAGTGTCTGTCAGATTACTATAGCCTTGTGCTCATTAAAGCCCCAGAATCTACCTCAGATAATTAGAATCTTATATGGAAAATATTCAGATAACTCGCATTTATTCTCCACTCTTGATTTCCTGTGATTCAGTACCAGTTTTAATATTGCAACCACAAGACTGTGGCAGGGTCCAAAATGCCAATCATTTATTCAAATGTATTTAAATTGGAAAAAAATGAGGAAAGCAGAGACTCTCTCAGAAGGGACCTGGAAATTAAGTATTTATCATAATGCTTCAGGTCATTAGTATAAGATAGAGTCAGAAGGGAATTCAGGAGCAACTTGAACCCAAACAGTGGCGAAAATGTGTCAAGACTACCTCAGGGAGCCATTATAGAAAAAGTGAAGTTACCTTCAAGGAAAAGCTTGATAAACACAGAATGGAGAAGGGCTAGAATGACGTGTTGATGAAGAAGGTTAGAAGGATATCCAATGTAGTCCTCTATAACGAAGTTGGAAACCTTTGAACAGAAACTACTGCATGTATAAATAGAGCTGTTCTTTCTCTTTATCTCTGAGTAACTTAATTTGCCTCTGGTGGCTCATACAAGTTCATACAAGCATAACTCAATCAACCCACTGGTTAGGAATAATCTCAGGCTGTCTTTAGGTGCTGTACTGAGTGCGCACAGCAAATGAATTAATTGGAGACCTACTGGGGTGTGCTTAGCTTGGTTACCTGAATGGATGGTTTGTGATCCAGAGTGACACAGAGGTCATTTTCATTTCTGCACTGGCTGAGGTAGGCGTGAATGCTCCACCTTCTCAATCTTGTCTAAGGCTTGGTGACTCTTGGGTTATACACATCTCTTGCCTTCTTACTTGAATGAGGGTGTAGCCTATGGTCCTCTGGGACTATGGTCACTTTCAATCATATCCTTTTATTAAAGAACAAGCAGAATTGGATGGAAATCCTAATCCTAAATGTCAAATGCGATTGTTGTAGATTTCACGACCAAGTCTGGCTGTAATATCCCACAGGAAAGTAAGTCCATTAGCAGACTATGACACATTAAGAGTCTATTGCACAGAGGTGTCTGATACATAATCAATTAGTTCCCACGTAACAAGGTTCACTTGCAAAACGTTGATTGGCCCAGGTGTTAAAATTCATAGAAAAAGAGAGGAATGTTCAAAATAAGTGGGGTATTCAAAATCCTTCTTCCTTCCAGTATAATGGTTTATGTTCTGAACTCAGTCAGTCAGTCTCTTGCTGTTTAATGGGCTGTATATCAACTCTTTCCACATAATAGCCCATGTATCAGATTTTCATGTCACAGAATTGGCTGTGAATCCGATTCTATGTGTAATAGGCTATGTAATGGTCCATTTCCGTATCAGACCCTCCGTGTCAAGGGCTATGTGTCATATGTCTGTGTATTCGGCTTAGTATTACATGCCCAATGAAATGGATTTAGTATCAGACACTCTATCAAAAGTGCTGTGTATCAGACACACTGAATAATGGGCACAGTATCAGACCCTTGGCGTAATGTGTTCAGAACCAGACCCTCCGTGTAAGGTGCTGTGCATCAGACTCTCCCTGTAATGGGTTCAGTATCAGACCCTCCGTGTAATGCGCTCAGTGTCAAACCCTCTGTGTAATGGGCTCAGTATCAGACTCTCCATGGAATGGGCTATATATATATGTCTGCCACTTTATGGTGGGCTGTATATTGAATTCCTCCCTGCTTACAGTGCACACTGAATCCCGTCCTTTCAGCTAACTTGTTGGAAGAAAAGCTATAATGGAGTTTCAATTGTCCTTCAGCAAGCATCTTGTAAAGCTTTACATCACTGCCCATTACTCAGATAGAGGTATATTGTCAGAGTGGAAAACGTGTGCAGAGTTTTAGTTGGATCCCTGTCTCCACGCTCTCAGCTGTATTAGTTACTCGGAAAGATGGAATACCGGGAGCCAATATCATGTCAGCTTACAGATGACTAAAGGCAGGCTGGCAGGTTCTGCTGTTGCAAAGATTCATTGCAGTAATTATCACAGAACGTGTGGCAATCAAGGCAAGCAGTGTCTGCCATCACTTGGAACATGTGGTGTGCCTGGCAAGTGAGGGGGGGGAAATATGACATGAAAATGACAAATCTAGCACAATTGCCCCTTAGTAAATTCCAGCAGTCCAATATTTCATTTGTAATTTAAATGTTAATTAATTTGAAAGGGTTTCATCCATCAATATAGTTACTGCATCAGGAAGATGATCAATCAGCAGTTTTCTGACGTCAGCTGTATACCTGATGTCCATCACGTGCTCCAAATCACAGTCCTGGGATTCAGTGTGTTAGAAACCTGAGTCTGTCTGCCTATCCTTCAATGCAGTGTCCACAGACAGCTTGTTGTTTTCAGCATGCGAGAGGGATTAACACAATACAGCACAGCTCTCATGCTGCTCAGGATTTTAAAGTACAAAACAGGACCAATTGTGCCTTTAAATGTGGGCTGTACAAAGACTTTGAGATGTGTTCTGCACACCGGTGATCTTCACAAAAAATCAAATTCTCAAAATTACTGAACATCTACCACTGAAAAAAAGTTCATGGTCACTTGAATTTACACTGGTGTATGTATAAGTGCATATGTTCCCATGTGTACATGAGAATGTTTTCATATGTGTGTGTGTGTGTGAGAAACAGAGCGAGACGGAGAGAGCATGAGAGAGAAAGAGAGAGAGAGAGAGAGAGAGTATTCAAGTGTGTGGCTAAGAGGCTACTTGGAAGACAGCAAGAGCAAGGACAGAAATCATGGGCCTTCATGCAACTCTGGGCCTGAGCACAGTGTTCCAACTGTGATTTGAATACAGCAAACTTCCAAAAGCCCCACCCCAGATTGTTGGGTTCTGAAGTATGCTCAGAGGAAGAGCTTGTGTGCGGGATAGTGCCTCTGTGTCAGTGACTGAGCATACGTGCGTGAGTGAGCATGAGAAAGCATGTGAGAAAGTGTACATTTACGAGTGTGTACATAATTATGTATGAGTATGTGCAAGTGAGAGAAGCATTGTGTATATATGCGTGCACAAGAATCACGTAGTGTAATACAGAGCGTATCCATACTGGGTGAATGCCATAATGTAGTGCATGTGAGTCAGTGCATGGTCTATAAATATGGACCAATTTGTTTCTCATCTGTCCAAGACCTCACAAGATCCTCGCAATCCAGTCAGTGGACAGCATTTCAGGCAATCACGGTTGTGCTGCTGCTCTAAGGGTCGAGTATGCCAAGGACAAGGATGACAGGCCAAGGAAACAGCCATGAGGGTTCCAAGCAGCAATATGACAGACTAAGATTACGTGCATATGCTGCTCTGTAACGGAAAGTTGAGACTGTTGAGATTTTCAAGTAAATGGTTCCTACAACACTTACCAATCCAGTACAAGAATGGTAGGTCTATATTAAAGAAAATAACACACACGAAAAAAGCAGTGTTCTGAATTTCAAAATCATAGCAAAATGTTTTATGCAAAATTTGTAACAGTGCAAGAGTTATATTTATACCACAAACTACACAAAAGAGAAACATGTAAAAGGCTGAACTGCGAGTACTTTATTTGTGAACTAGAAGATCAGTTGTCTATGGGTGTAGTGAGTCAGTTCTGAGTCGGGTTCTAGAGGCTGCTGGGCTTTTGAGGAAATTCAAATATCATTTTCAGGCAAAAAAAAAAAGTATGCAAAATAAAAATGAGATGCAGCCGAACACAGCACAGGGAAATCCAAAAAAATAGCAAAGCACCTATAATGCTGAATCTCCACATACAGAAGGCTTTTCCCTTACGTAGCAATACCTTTTACAAAACACAGGAAACACCCGCATGATGACTAACAAATTCCCCAGTATGAATTGGAAAGCCACAGTTGTCCTAAGTGAGTTTGGGCTTTTTTAAACAAAGGACGGAACTATGAGTTTAGCTTTGGTTATTCAAGAACTGGATAAGCAAGCAGCAAAAATACAGGTAGTGATTTGGAAAAATGGGTTGCAAGGCAGTGTCAACAGAGCTGTCTGAAGAGGTCCAGAGAGATGTGGCTAAGCAATGGGAAATAATAAAACTGAACTTTAGAATTGACCAACTACAGCAGATGTCTTACAGGCAACAGACACAACAATCAATTAGTAATTCCATCAGTAGGTGCTGCGACAATGGTAAGGACTGTGATGTCTCAGAGGCCGAGTTGTTTAAATGGATAATGGAGTAGTAATAGCTGCAACACCCTTTGAAACTTTGTGAAAGGACCTTTCTGAGAAAAAGAAAGGTAATGCATAGTTACATTGTAAGAGATGGAAAAAAATATGAAGATATCAGTTAGGCAGTACCATCTGCGAACAATATGTCCTGTTATTAGAACTGGCATGATAACTAGAATGCAGAAAGAAGGCAAGCTATACTGGAATTATGGCCTCTTCTTTATAAGAGTTTTATAAGTTCTGTAGTGCAAAGAGACATTGGGCTCTAAAGTTGCAACTAGAGGCTACAATAGGAGGCAACAAAAAAAAAGCAGGGACTGTGCCATGGAGTATTCTTGGATGTGTACAGATCGCTGATAGTAATGCAGTGACAGGCACAAATCAAAGATGAGCACAAGCACAATCTACACTTATTGATAGTGGCAGATTGTCATTAAGGACATCTGATTGAAGGCAAGAGTGCCAGATGAACGTATGTCAGATCAACTTTTATGGCTCGATTTATTCAGGTATAGGATCCATGCTTACCAGGGCAAGATATATGACACAACCTACAACCCGTGACAAAGAGGACCTGCAGAGATATTTAGTTTTCATAACTTTCTAGCACCATACATACCAAATGTCTCTGCGAAGGCATTATCATGAAAAGAACTCTTAACAAAAGACATCCTCTCTAATGAAGAGTCGCTGAACTTGAAATATTAACTTCGTTTTCTCCCCTGAGATGAGGTCAGATCTGTTGTGTTTCTCCAGAAATTTAAGTATTTTTTTCAGATTTCTATCATCTGTAGTTGTTTGTTTTATTATCTCATATGTATGGCAGGCAGACCATCAATACGTGACGGAATCACTCAAACAAGCACTGTCAGAAATTTGTATACTGTAGTACTATGACCCAAAGAAGACAATAATTCTGGGAGCTGATGCATCTCAGAAAGAACTAGGTGCATGCAGAATGTAAGACGACAAACTAATTATGCTTGGATCCAAAAATCTATTTCAAGTGCAATCAAATTATTCCAACATATAGTATGAAACATGTGCTCTGGAATTTAGTATCACACTGTTTAGTAAGCAGTTCACCTTGGGAACCAATCATAAACCATTGGAAATGACTTGGAGCAAACCCCTGACAGGTACACTGCATAGATTACAATGACTTCTCCAAAAAGTACTGACACACACTAGTTACCAACATGGTTACTCGGACACACTGAGCAGATTAGCAAATCTGAACAAGGATGTAGAAATTCCATTGAACATGTATGTAGACAGTATTGACCCCAAAGTGGAGTTGAGTTGATTAATTTTGGTCAACACCAATGCAAACTTCTTCAGGAAGAAACAGCTAATGAAGACACAGTGGCAGTGTTTTGATCTCCGAAGGAAATCATCAAATTATGTCATGACCCAGACCAGCTTGCCAACATTGTTATAATCTTGTTAGAGACCAATAAGTTTTTACTTCTCCAATAGACAGAAGACAAGATCCTGGAAACTTCGAAAAAAGCTACACAATTCCACAGTTGAACAAACAACAATAAATGTTACATTACACGCTATAACAATAAAACTATTTGTAATACATGTACAACTTCTTACACCAAGTATTAATGCATTGCAAACATGGAAAATATGCTGTGATCAAGCAGCCCACAGCGCACATTGAAATAGCAACTGCAATCAAGAAAGAATCTATACATTTCTCCGCAACTGCCATCACATGTTAATGATATGATTGGTAATCAAATGCCATTAAACTTCACAAGCGATTAAAATTCTTCCAATATTCTGTTTCAAACAATCTGTGAAGTAATGGTACTTCTGAATGCTGCTGAAACATCGATTCATTACTCCCTGGTCATTTCTGTGATTCTCTCTTCTACTGTAAGCCCTAAATTCCTCTCACTCTCAAAACTGTCAAAAACATTTCTTTCCTCATTTAATTAAAATTCTTCTTTGACCTATGACCAGTATCTAAACAGTCTCACCAGCCTGTTAGCTTTGTGTCCTCCATTTTCTGTCATATAACGAATTACTCCACTTGCATTGCAATTGCTGCAGGAAAGGAATGCTTTCCAAATAATTTTTTTTTAGTGCTTCCAACATTTATTATTGCAGTATGTGTTTATCTGCAGTATTAACTCCCGTCCAAAACAGATTTTTAACTCCCGTCCAAAAATATTTCTATCTAAATTTGATAAATACCATCCAATAAAGTAAATGCCAGAACAGATGTGGGAATTTCCAAATAGAATTTCTGAAGGTTTGCACACAATTTATTGAATTCCATTATTTACTGTTCTGTAGAACTATTGCCACACTTCTGAATTTGTCAAAACCTGACTACTTTTCATAAGAAATTAGTAAATCATCTTTTGATAAATTGTATCAATGAAAGTTAATAACTTGTTCAAACCTTTTTCAAGTGTCTATATCATCAATCTCCAATGCTGACAAACTTTGCTTCTCATCTTGTGTTTATATGGTAGTAAGAAAGCCAAGGTCATACCTTGTTTCCACTTTAGTAATGAATTAACCAGTTTCCTACTGGTCATTCAACTCACATCTGGAAAACAGGGACAGATAATCAAGCCCTGAAACTTTAGATTTTGATACAGCCATTTCTCTGAGGTTTCCTCTGAATCACTCTTTGGCAAGAATAATGCTTAGTTTTCAATATTGGTCAGACAGCTAACCATCCTCTGCTACTACTGTTAAATACCACAGATTCAAGCTGTTCAGAGAGACTCCATGTATCTACTTTTCTAGTCAGAGTTTTATTTCAATTTCTTTCATCATGTTAAAGCCAATTCACATTCTAGCAGAATCGACTATACATTTATGTATTCGAGGTATATAAATATGTACCCCGTTCCCACACAAATATGCCAGAATGGAGAACCAGCATGGATCTTGCTGCTGTTCCTGGGAGTTCAGGCTTAGTTAAAGATTCATTGCAATTTTATTAGTTATTATATCTCACTAATACGATTTTTATTTGTTTTGTTTCATTAATATTAATTAAACCAAACAAAAAAAAATTAAGATTATTTTCAAATGGACCTTTTATTTGAATGTCTTTATTGCATTTTGATAATGCAAAATGCAAAGTATTGCATTTTGGTACAACAAGGGTAGGGATTACACAGTTAATGGTACAGCTTAAGGTAGTGTTGTAGAGTAGAGGGACCTAGGGGTTCAGGTACAAAATTCTTTGAAGTTTGTATCACATATAAATAGGGTGGTTAAAATAGACCTTTCAGTGTCTACAGTGAATGGCTGAAGATTATTTTAAATTCTAATTTTAGAGCTTAAGAAAACCTATACACATTAAAAAAAGCTTTTTTTTTCTTCAAATTGCAGGAGCTGATCATGATATTTTTTCCCCACTATGAATTTTTTTTCTGAGCTTTTCAGAGGCCTTCTTTATTTTAAATTTAAAAGTTAAAAGAAACTATATGTATTTAAAAGGATTTTTTTCATTGCAGATTTTTTTGAAAAGTCTAAGTTTCTTTAAAAATAAGGAGTCGTGTTTTCGTTTCGGGGAGTTTTACACGTGGTAGGCATGCTCTGGAGAAGATCTTTTCCTTCAAGGAACTTATTGAAGAGGAGTCATCTTTTATTCAGTTAATCAGCTAAGTGCATGATTTTATTTAATGTTTGAGATATATTTTTTAATTCTTTCCATTTTAATATTATCTTCGGTATATAATGAAATATAGGTTATTTTATATCAAGTCTTATTGAAACTTTTTCTAAGGCTTAATGTTATTAATGGCAGATATGAAGTAAAGAGTGAGATGGCGAGTAGATTTAGGAAAGTTATTACACAGCAGGATCAGTCGGATAGATGGGTGACTGTTGGGAAAGGTAAGAAGGTAGTTCAACAGTCTCCTGGGGCTATTCCTCTATCAAATAGATATTCAGTTTTTGGAATTGTTGAAAGCGATAGTCTCTCTGAGGAAAATGGAAGGGGCAGTTAGCTATTGGACACTTGGAATGATTCTTATGTTAGGCAATGCTCAATTTAATAGAATTATGGTTATAGGGGGCTCTGTTGTCAGGAGATTCTGTGGCAGTGTGTGTAAGTTTAGGATGGTTTGTTGCTTTCCTGGTACTAGGATTAAGGATGTTTTTATACATTTCAAGCATATTGTTAAAGGTGAGATTGAGAAACCAGAAATTATTGTACAAGTTAGAAGGAATGACATTTTTAGGAAAAAATTATTAGGAGTATAGAATGAATGTAAGAGGTTAGGTAGAAGATTAAAAAATAAAACCTTAAAAGTAGTAATCTCTGGTTTACTCCCAATGACAAACTCAAACAAGGGAAGGAACAAAAAGGTAAAGTAGATAAATCAGTGGCTGAAGAGCTGGTGTATTGTTCAGGGATTCAGATGTTTGGACAACTGGAATATCATTTGGTACAGCAAAGACATGTTCAAAAAGGATGGGTCTAACCTGAACTGGAAAGGAACCAATATCTATTAATGGAGACGATACTGATAGAATTCCTCCACTCCCCCTCTCTAAATAGTAGCGTAAATAGATACATTGATTTCGGGTGTAAGTTTGCTCGCTGAGCTGAAGGTTTGATATCCATCTCAGCAATCACATCCCTAGCTTCCTAAAGAGATTGAGAGAACACCTCATCAGGTCCTGGGGATTTATCCAACCTCATGATTTTTAAGATATCCAGCATCGCTTCTAATGTAATATGGGCATTTTTCAAGATGTCACCATCTGTTTCCCTATCATGCAAGGTTTGTGAAGGTTTGTAGCTCAGGTTGAGGTTTAGGGTGTAGGTTTGCTCGCTGAGCTGTAGGTTTGATATCCAGACGTTTCATTACCTGGCTAGGTAACATCATCAGTGGCGACCTCCAAGTGAAGCGAAGTTGTTGTCTCCTGCTTTCTATTTATATCTTTCTCCTGGATGGGTTTCCTGGGGTTTGTGGTGATGTCATTTCCTGTTCGTTTTCTGAGGGGTTGATAGATGGCATCTAGATCTATGTGTTTGTTTATGGCGTTGTGGTTGGAGTGCCAGGCCTCTAGGAATTCTCTGGCATGTCTTTGCTTAGCCTGTCCCAGGATAGATGTGTTGTCCCAGTCGAAATGGTGGGTTTTTTTTTCATCCGTGTGTAGGGCTACGAGGGAGAGAGGGTCGTGTCTTTTTGTGGCTAGCTGGTGTTCGTGTATCCTGATGGCTAACTTTCTTCCTGTTTGTCCTACGTAGTGTTTGTGGCAGTCCTTGCATGGAATTTTGTAGACGATGTTGGTTTTGTCCATGGGATGTACTGGGTCTTTTAAGTTTGTTAGTTTTTGTTGGAATAGAGTGTTGGTGGCTTTGTGTGCTACTAGGAGTCCGAGGGGTTTTAGCAGTCTGGCTGCCATTTCTGAAACTTTTTTGATGTATGGTAAGGTGGTTAGGGTTTCTAGCTGTGTTTGGTCTGCTTGTCGTGGTTTGTTCTTGAGGAATCTGTGGACTATATTTTTTGAGTATCCGTTCTTCTTGAATATGTTGTATAGGTGGTTATCCTCTGTTTTCCGAAGTTTGTCTGTGCTGCAGTGTGTGGTGGCTCGTTGGAATAGTGTTCTGATACAGCTTTGTTTGTGTGTGTTGGGATGTTGCTGGTGTAGTTAAGTATTTGGTCAGTGTTTGTCGATTTTCTATATACGCAGGTTTGTAGTTCTCCGTTGTCCGTTCTTTCGACTGTGACGTCGACTGGATATCAAACCTACAGCTCAGCGAGCAAACCTACACCCTAAACCTCAACCTGAGCTACAAACCTTGCAGAAACATTGATGGAAAAGGTTCTCAATGTGAAGATGGCACATTAATTAGAAAAGAAAGACAAGAGAGTCAGAGTATGTAATAACTCTGAAGAACTAAATGCATTTATTTTAATGCAAGGGGTCTTACATGTAAGGCTGATGAACTCAGAGCACATTCAAGAACATGAGAATGGGAAATCATAGTTATTACTAAAACTTGGCTGACAGATGGACAAGACTAGCAGCTCAAAGTTCCAGGTTTTAGATACTATAAGAAGGATAGGAAAAGAGGCAAGAAAGGTGGGGTGTGGGGTGGCATTTTTGATTAAGGAATATATTACTGCTGTAATGAGAGAAGATATTTCTGAAAAATCATCCAGTGAAAATATATGGGTAGAAAGATCAACTTGAGATTTCTAGTAGAATAGAAGTCTTCAATTGCTCTTAACTTCTTCTTGCTGAATCCTTATATAACCTGGTTCGTTTAATTGCATTCCCGGCAATACAGTACTTCTAACATCGAGTCTAACATAAAAACCATTTCGTGGGCGGCATGGTGGCACAGTGGTTAGCACTGCTGCCTCACAGCGCCAGAGACCCGGGTTCAATTCCCGCCTCAGGCGACTGACTGTGTGGAGTTTGCACGTTCTCCCCGTGTCTGCGTGGGTTTCCTCCGGGTGCTGAAGAAATCTGAGTTCATCCCTTGTGGTTGGAGGGTTCCGAGATGGACGATGAGGCGCTCTTCCTCCAGCCGTCATGTTGCTATGGTCTGGCGATGGAGGAGTCCAAGGACTGCATGTCCTTGGTGGAGGCCACATCGGGTGCAGCGAATGCAGTAAATGATGTGTGTGGAGGTGCAGGTGAATTTGTGGCGGATATGGAAGGATCCCTTGGGGCCTCGGAGGGAAGTAAGGGGGGAGGTGCGGGCGCAGGTTTTGCATTTCTTGCGGTTGCAGGGAAAGGTGCCGGGAGTGGAGTTTGGGTTGGTGAGAGGTGTGGACCTGACGAGGCAGTCACGGAGGGAGTGGTCTTTTTGGAACGCTGATAGGGGAGGGGAGGGAAATATATCCCTGGTGGTGGGGTCCTCGACACGGTCCTGTCCCCCCTAGTCGAAGAACTCGCCATCTACGTTTGGGACACCACCCACGCCCTCCACCTCCTCCATGATTTTCGCTTCCCCAGTCCCCAACGCCATACCTTCACCATGGACATCCAGTCCCTGTACACCTCCATCCCCCACCACGAAGGACTCAAAGCCCTCCGCTTCTTCCTTTCCCAATCAGTACCCTTCCAATGACACCCTCCTTCGACTGACTGAACTGGTCCTCACTCTGAACAACTTCTCTTTCCAATCATCCCACTTCCTCCAAACCAAAGGAGTAGCCATGGGCACCCGCATGGGCCCCAGCTGTGCCTGCTTCTTCGGAGGATATGTGGAACATTCCATCTTCCGCAGCTACACTGGCACCACCACCCACCTTTTCCTCCGCTACATCGATGACTGTATCGGCGCTGCCTCGTGCTCCCACGAGGAGGTTGAACGGTTCATCCACTTTACTAACACCTTCCACCCCGACCTCAAATTTACCTGGACCATCTCAGACTTCTCCCTCCCCTTCCTAGACCTCTCCATTTCTATCTCGGGCGACCGAATCAACACAGACATTTACTATAAACCGACAGACTCCCAGAGCTACCTAGACTGCACCTCCTCCCACCCTGCCCCTTGTAAAAACGCCATCCCATATTCCCAATTCCTTTGTCTCCGCTGCATCTGCTCCCAGGAGGACCAGTTCCAATACCGAACAACCCAGATGGCCTCCTTCTGCAAAGACCGCAATATCCCCCCCAGACGTGGTCGATGATGCTCTCCACCGCATCTCCTCCACTTCCCGCTCCTCTGCCCTTGAGCCCCGCCACTCCAATCGCCACCAGGACAGAACCCCACTGGTCCTCACCTACCACCACACCAACCACCATATACATCGTATCATCCGTCTTCATTTCCGCCAACTCCAAACGGACCCCACCACCAGGGATATATTACGCTCCCCTCCCCTATCAGCGTTCCGAAAAGGCCACTCCCTCCGTGACTCCCTCGTCAGGTCCACACCCCCCACCAACCCAACCTCCACTCCCGGCACCTTCCCCTGCAGCTGCAAGAAATGCAAAACTTGCGCCCTCACCTCCCCCCTCACTTCCCTCCAAGGCCCCAAGGGATCCTTCAATATCCGCCACAAGTTCACCTGTACCTCCACACACATCATTTACTGCATCCGCTGCACCCAATGTGGCCTCCTCTATATTGGGGAGACAGGCCGCCTACTTGCGGAACGTATCAGAGAACACCTCTGGGACACCTGGACCAACCAACCCAACCACCCCGTGGCTCAACACTTCAACTCCCCCTCCCATTCCACCAAGGACATGCAGGGCCTTGGACTCCTCCATCGCCAGACCATAGCAACACGACAGTTGGAGGAAGAGTGCCTCATCTTCCGCCTCGGAACCCTCCAACTACAAGGGATGAACTCAGATTTCTCCAGTTTCCTCTTTTCTCCTCCCCCCACCTTGTCTCAGTCCCAACCCTCGAACTCAGCACCACCTTCCTAACCTGCAATCTTCTTCCTGACCTCTCCGCCCCCACCCCCACTCCGGCCTATCACCCTCACCTTAACCTCCTTCCACCTATCGCATTTCCAATGCCCGTCCCCCAAGTCCCTCCTCCCTACCTTTTATCTTAGCCTGCTTGGCACACTTTCCTCATTCCTGAAGAAGGGCTCATTCCCGAAACGTCGATTCTCCTGCTCCTTGGACGCTGCCTGACCTGCTGCGCTTTTCCAGCAACACATTTTCAGCTCTGAACTCCAACCTTTTACAGTCCTCTCTTTCTACTTTGCTATGAAATACTGCCTGCCCATCTTGTTTAGCTGAATCGAGTTTCCACTGTATTACCATCAGGAGTCATTGAAGAGATATTCAAAGATTGCTTAAAAGGACTAAAAGTCAGTAAGTGCACAGAGAGCGGACTCAACGTTACAAGTGCAGCATTGGTGCAGCAGTAGGTAATTAAATTAACTAGGTTCTATCAGGACTCAGTGAGAACAAGTTAGGATCAATTGAAGATCTCTGTGTGACTAGACCTCAGGCAGAACTAGTCCTCGTAGATGGTGTTATCAAGCAGAAGGGTCTGGCAGGGATACCCAAGACCAAATGGTGGATTTGGGGCAGCACGGTGGCTCAGTGGTTAGCACCGCTGCCTCACAGCACAAGGGTCACAGGTTCAATTCCAGCCTCCGGTGACTGTCTGTGTGGAGTTTGCACATTCTCCCTGTGTCTGCATAGGTTTCCTTCGGGTGCTCCGGTTTTCTCCCACAGTCCAAAGATGTGCAGGTCAGGTGAATTGGCCATGCTAAATTGCCCATAGTGTTAGGTGCACTAGTCAGAGTGAAATGGGTCTGGGTGGGTTACTCTTTGGAGGTTTGGTGTGGACTGGCTGGGCTGAAGGGCCTGTCTCCACACTGTAGGGAATCGAAGCTAATCTAATCAAATGGAACTAGGTGACAGGTGAGTGTTGTATGTTAATCATGGCATACCTGTGTGAGGAGCTGTGTGTATATTTATTTATCTTGCATATATGTATATAAATCATAATTAATAATTTTGTTTTGCTATGCTATACCCAAGAGCTATACATCGAGATATGAATTTATCATCCCAAACACAGATCACTTGTGGAAGGCAAGCAAAAATGACTCTGCAAATTCATCGCTTGCCAAGTTCTCAGAAACATGGGACAACTTTTCAAAATGCAAGAGAGAATAAAGATACTACATGACCAACATGCAGTTGCAGAACTAACCAATGAATATGTAGGACAGAAGGTCAGACTCAAATATTAATCAAGGAACCTGGTTATCTGCAGCTGTCTTCAAAGTGTGCAGTGAACCTAAATCCTACAAAGTTAGAACACTGATTCAAATAGCATTGAGGAGAAACAGAAGCCCATACATGAGAATGGTATTGTACTCCAACTATCTACAGAATACACATCAAGACATGATCAAGTAATCATGATTTGGAGATGCCGGTGTTGGACTGGGTGTACAAAGTTAAAAATCACACAACACCAGGTTATAGTCCAACAGGTTTAATTGGAAGCACACTAGCTTTCGGAGCGACGCTCCTTCATCAGGTGATTGTGGAGGGCTCGATCGTAACACAGAATTTATAGCAAAAATTTGCAGTGTGATGTAACTGAAATTATACATTGAAAAACTGATTGTCTGATAAGCCTTTCATCTGTTAGAATACAGTGATAGTTTCACTTCTTTCATGTGTAAATCACAAAACCTTTTTTTAAAGTTGCATTCTCGGGTTAGCTGTTAACAATGGTGATAGCTAGACAATATGTTGAAGGTGTTAGCCCCCTGTGTTCTCTGTCTATGCCATGATGTTTAGATTGATTCTAATCTAAAAAGTGAGATAACAGAGTTTTACATAAATTCATGCCCACATTTTTGAGCTCAGAGTTCTACATGAATGTATGCATTTTTGGGCAAAGTGCAATGTATCTCTGCAAGTACAAATTCACCCCACAAAATATATGTGGGTCTTTGTCTGTGTGTGTCTGTCTGTCTGGGGTGGGGGTTGTGAGTGTGTGAAAGTGTGTGTATTTGTGTGTGTGTGTGTGTGTGTGTGTGTAGTGAGTGCAGAGTGTCTTAAGTCTGTGAGAGGGTGCATGTGTGAGTGTGCACGTGTCTGTCTCCTGAGGAGATCATTACGGTCCTCAGGAGACAGACACGTGCTGCAACTGACTGGGTACCCTTCGTTGTTCAGTATTTCCCAGGGGCTGAAAACTTACGCCATGTTCTTCGTGACCTGCAACAAATTATCAATGAGGATGAGCACCTCACCAAGACCTTCCCCACACCTCCACTACTTGCCTTTAAACAACCGCCAAACCTCAAACAGATCATTGTTCGTAGCAAACTGCCCGGCTCTCAGGACAACTCCATACAACCGTCATGGTGGACGCTGCAAGACGTGTCAGACTGTGGACATAGTCTTCTTGGGGAGACAGGCCGCCTACTTGCAGAACGTTTCAGAGAACACCTCTGGGACACCCGGACCAACCAACCCAACCACCCCGTGGCTCAACACTTCAACTTCCCCTCCCACTCCACCAAGGACATGCAGGCCCTTGGACTCCTCCATCGCCAGACCATAGCAACACGACGGTTGGAGGAAGAGCGCCTCATCTTCCGCCTAGGAACCCTCCAATCACAAGGGATGAACTCAGATTTCGCCAGTTTCCTCATTTCCCCTCCCCCCACCTTGTCTCAGTCAAATCCCACGAACTCAGCACCGCCTTCCAAACGTGCAATCTTCTTCCTGACCTCTCCGCCCCCACCCCGACCTATCACCCTCACCTTAACCTCCTTCCAACTATCGCATTTCCAACACCCCTCCCCCAAGTCCCTCCTCCCTACCTTTTATCTTAGCCTGCTGTACACACTTTCCTCATTCCTGAAGAAGGGCTCATGCCCGAAATGTCGATTCTCCCACTCCTTGGATGCTGCCTGACCTGATGCGCTTTTCCAACAACACATTTTCAGCTGTGGACATAGATACCACTATTACACGTGGGAACACCTCCCACCTTGTACATGGCAGGTACTCATGTGACTCAGCCAATGTTGTCTATTTTATACGTTGCAGGCAAGGATGCCTGGAGGCATGGTACATTGGGGAAACCGAGCAAAGGCTATGACAACGGATGAATGGGCACCGCACAATAATCAACAGACAGGAGGATTCCCTCCCAGTTGGGGAACACTTCAGTGGTCCAGGACATTCAGCCTCGGACCTTCGGGTGACCATCCTCCAAGGTGGACTTCGGGACAGGCAGCAGAGGAAAGTGGCCGAGCAGAGGCTGATAGCTAAGTTCGGTACCCATAGGGAGGGCCTCAACCGGGACCTTGGGTTCATGTCACATTACAGGTGATCATCATTGCACTACACACACACACAGATATTCTTACACACACACACACACACATTCTCACATACACAAGGACACAGGTACACAAAGACGCGCACACAGACACCCACACACACACACACTCCCACACGCACCCCCTCACAGACTTAAGACACTCTGCACTTACTACACACACACACACACATTCACAACCCCCACCCCAGACAGACACACACACACAGACAAAGACCCACATATATTTTGTGGGGTGAATTTGTACTTGCAGAGTTACATTGCACTTTGCTCTAAAACTGCATACATTCATGTAGAACTCTGAGCTCAAAAACTACATGAATTTATGTAAAACTCTGTTATCTCACTTTTTAGATTAGAATCAATCTAAACATCAGGTCATGGACAGAGAACACAGGGGGCTAGGATGCTGCCTGAATTGCTGTGCTCTTCCAGCACCACTGATCCAGAATCTGGTTTCCAGCATCTGCAGTCATTGTTTTTACCTTCAACATATTGTCTAGCTATCACCATTGTTAACAGCTAACCCGAGAATGCAACTTTTAAAAAAAGGTTTTGTGATTTACACATGAAAGAAGTGAAACTATCACTGTATTCTAACAGATGAAAGGTTTAACAGACAATCAATTTTTCAATGTATAATTTCAGTTACATCACACTGCAAATTTTTGCTATAAATTCTGTGTTACGATCGAGCCTTCCACTATCACCGGATGAAGGAGTGTTGCTCCGAAAGCTAGTGTGCTTCCAATTAAACCTGTTGGACTATTACCTGGTGTTGTGTGATTTTTAACTTTGCTCAGGTAATGAATGTGTGGAGGACCATCATGACAACAAACAGCTCTCGCAACGTGTAAAAGATCAACATACACACATCCAAGTGCAAAGTCGAGATCTCTAGTAAGTTATACCATCAAGAAATGAGGAAGGATTGTCAAACAATCTGTAAAGAACTTCTGAATTGTTTTGGTGCACAGGAAAGCTATTCAGTCCATCTTGTCTGTACGAGCTCTTTGAAAGAGATAACAAACAGCAAACAGCATAACAAACAGCAAAGAGCTTATTTAGTAGAATATGGCAAGGATACCTGCGGCCAAGTAGAATTTGGGACCAACTTTTGGTTATACAGTCAGAGTCCTACAGCATGGAGACAAGGCCCTTTGGCCCAAACTGGTCCATGCCGACCAAAATATCCATCCACTCTAACTCCATTTCTCTGCACTTGACCCAAATTCTTCTAAACCTTTCCTATCCATGTATTGTCTAAATGCCTTTTAAATATTCTTAATGTACACAACTCAACCACTTCCTCTACCAGTGTATTCCATATGCATACCACCCACTGTGTAAAAACGTTGCCCCTCAGGTTCCCTTTTATTTTTTCTTCTCTAATCTTAAACTGATAGCCTCTAGTCCTTGATTCCCCAACCCTGGGAAGAAGACTGAGTGAATTCAGCCTATTCATACCTCTTAAGATCTTGCACATTTCTATGAGATACCCCTGTTGGAAAGTGTGGTGCTGGAAAAGCTCAGCAGGCCAGGCAGCATCCGAGGAGCAGAAGAATCGATGTTTCGGGCATAAGCCCTATGAGATACCCCCCTCAGTCTCCTACGCTCTAAAGAAAAAGTCCTAGCTAGACAAACCTCTCCCTACAACTCAGACTATTGAGTCCTGGCAACATTCTTGTAAATTTCTTCTGCACTCTTTTCAGCTTAATAACATCCTTCCTATGACAAGGTGACCAAAACTGAACATAATACTCTAACTGCGGCCTCACTAACATCCTGTACAACTGCAATATAACTGCCCAACTTCTTTGCTCAATGCCCTGACTGATGAAGGCCAGTGTGCCACAAGCCTTTTTTAATACCTGTGACTCCATCTTCAGAGAACTATGCACCTGAACTCCAAGGTCCCTTTGTTCAAATACACTTCTAACAGCCCTACCATTCACTATGAAATTGCTACATTGATTTGACTTTCCAAAAGGCAAGACCTCACACTTGTCTATATTAAACCCCATTTCCCCAGCTGATCAAGGTCCTGCTGCAATTTCTGATAACCCTCCTCACTGTTTACGATACTGACTATTTTAATGCAATCGGCAAAATTACAATCATGCCTTGTACATTATCATCCAAATCATTGATAACAAACAGTAAAGGGCCCAGCACTGACCCCTGAGGCACTCCACTAGTCACAGGCCTCCAGTCTGATAAGCAGTAGGTAATTAAACTAACTAGGTCCTATTATCCTCTGCTTCCTACCATCAAGCCAATTGTGTATCCAATTTGCCAGCTCCCCCTGCATTCCATGTGATCTAACTGCGAGAGCAGGTGATATATTATTTGGGTGTAACTAAGTTCGAACCTGACTGGACGTAAACGCAAACTAGTAATCAGTGGCACTGGAGGAACAAGAGGACAACTTGGATCCCCACTGGATCTGA
This sequence comes from Chiloscyllium plagiosum, assembly GCF_037043375.1. Taxonomy (NCBI): domain Eukaryota; kingdom Metazoa; phylum Chordata; class Chondrichthyes; order Orectolobiformes; family Hemiscylliidae; genus Chiloscyllium; species Chiloscyllium plagiosum. Next base: position 76,224,816 of record NW_028270152.1, on the reverse strand, counting down.
AGGAGTCCCCACCCCTTCTGGACAGTTGGCATGCTTCTCCAACCTTCAGCTAAATGTAAGCAAGAAGGGAGGTGAGTCACTTTAATCATCAATAATTGAAGCCCCATTAAAAACAGCCTCTCTGGATTTTGTACATTGCATCTTGAATAGCAGGGGGTCACGCTGTCTACGACAATATGCTTTTGTGAAGTATATTTAATTGGTGAGATGTTTCATTCCCTGATGTGGCAAGAGTAATGGCAAGTGAAGTGACAAAATAGGGCAAAAATAAAAGAATGAGATTTTTGACTTCAAGAAGAAAATCTCTCAATTTCCCTTCAAGCTTTAAATAAAAACTTCAGAATCTCACCACTTAGTGATGACGGCCTTATTTCTATGCATTTGCATCTCATTAAAGCCCCAACTCACTCTTTTTAGATCCTACTTCAAGTTTCCCCCACTCCACCAAAAAAGTAGACAGCCCAAACTCCCAAAAGGTAAAACAGAATGGCTGCAATTAGTGAATGCGTGTCTGGCTGTCATTCCACTGCTTCAGCTGCCCAACATCCACTTGTGTACCATGGCTAACATTCTCCTTTACTCTTGACCCTCACAACTCCAAATCAGCAAACCACCAGCTTCATCACATCACCATGCCTGCTCAGAGAACAACACAGGCACCACTTTAGGCCTAGATCACCTTACTTTGGAGCTGACTGCACCTACAGCTTATATGCTTCTGTCAGGCTGTTTTGCACACACAGACAGCTATGCATCACATGCATCCACACAGGATGTTTTGTGCTGACATGGACACACGTATTTTACAGCTCCTAGCTTCCTTTCTTGATGGTGACTGACTTCAGCACTGAGTTAAAGGCTGAAACCATCTGGACTTGAACTTATTTTTCAGCAAAGTGGAAGACGCTGGGAACTCAGGATAGTGAGTGCACTATCAGTCAGAAAGGGGGTGAATATGTCATTGTTCTATATCAACATCAGAGCTGCATCCAGAAGCTTATGTTCTCGGAATTATACAGCATTGACGCTCATTGGATTTAATCAGTCTACAAGTACATTGAAGTTACCCATGATTAATACATTCCCTTGCTACCTCTAATTTCCTGATCTACATCATTCCATACATGATCACTGGTGGCCTGAAAACATCTCCAATCAATATTTGCTGTCCACTACTCCTTCTTCTTAAATTTACCAAAACAGATTCTTATTTTTCCAATCTAAGATCCTCTCATGAATGTAATGATACTATCCCTGATTGTCAACACTGCTCCACTTCTTTGTTCTTCATTCCTGTCCTTCCTGAGTGTTGAACATCTTTGAATGGATGACAGAGATGGTTTACTAAGATCAGCTCTGATGAAGAGTTATCTAGACTAGAATCGTTAGCTTGCTCTCTCCATGGATGCAATTTGACCCACTGCGATCTCCAGCATTTGTTGTTTTTAGTACAGATTCCAGTATGTGCAGTAATTTACTCCTACACTGGTTTGGATACTATTAGCTATGAGGAAAAATTGGACAAACTTGGCTTGTTTTCACTGAACGTCAGAGGATTAGGGGTGACCTGATAGAAGTTTACAAAATTATGAGAAGCATAGTTGGAGTCTTTTTCCCAGGGTAAAAATTGTCAATTACTAGGGGATACAGGTTGAAGGTAAAAGGGAGTAAGTTTAACGAAGATGTGAGAGGCAAGTTTTGTTTTACACAAGGAGTGGTAAGTGTCTGGAATGTGCTGCCAGAGAGGTGGAGGTGGATACAATAGCAATGTTTAAGAGGCATTTTGACAGATGAATGAATAGACAGGGAATAGAGGGTTACAGACTGCAGAGAGGCAGAAGCTTTTTAGTTTAGAAAGCGTTGTATGTTGGTGCAGTCTTGTTGGGTCAAAGCGCCTGTTCCTGTGCTGTACTGTCCTTTGTTAAGACAATAAGATATAAGAGCAGAAATTAGGCAATTCAGCCCTTCGAGTCTGCTCCGCTATTTAATGATGGCTGGTAAGTTTCTCAACCCCATTCTCCCACTTTACCCCAGTAACCCTTGATCCCCTTTACAATCTAGAACCTATCTATTTCCATCTTAAATGTACTCATGACCTGACCTCCACAGCCTTCTGTGGCAGAGAATTCCTAGATTCACCACTTTCTGGATGAAGAAGTTTCTCATTACCTCTTTTTGAAAAGGTCCTCCCTCTACTCTAAGGCTATGCCCTCAGGTCCTGGTCTCTCATACCAATGGAAACATCTTCCCAACATCTGTTCTGTCCAGGCCATTCAGTGTTCTGAGTCAAAATGTGTGGCACTGGAAAAGTGCAGCAGGTCAGGCAGCAGCTGAGAGCAGGAGAGTCAATAATTTGGGCATAAGCCCTTCCAAAGGAATGTGTCCTGTAAGTTTCAATTAGATCCTTCTAAACTCCATCAAGTATACAGGGGAATCTCGACTATCCGATCGAGATGGGCGGGCACTATTTTGTTCAGATAATCGATTATTTGGTTAATTGGTTTAATGCCTTTTCTCTGGGGCTTGGAGTTTTTAAAGTCTGCTCCCTATTCAGGACACTGCAGCAGCACACAGTGTGTGAGACCCCGCCCCCAACACCGCCCCTTCCAACCCCACCCGACACCGCCCCCCCACCCCATCCGACACCACCCCCAACCCCGTTCAACACCGCCCCCCACCTGCCCTGTGCCCCCCGCCTGACCCCAACCCCATCCAGCACTGCCCCCGCCCACCACCGCCCCCCCCAGGGCTGCCAGACTGGACACCAACAATAAGACTGCTGTTGCTGCTGCTGCCTTTGTGAAGTAAGTCTCTAAATAGCGTGCGCACACACACACACACTCTTTGTACAGGACAATGTTGGTCAGATTATCTGGGGAAGGGAGGTTTAGGGTTCACCCCTCTGTAGAACTCCAGGGAAACTGTAGGGGAGAGTGAGGGTGGCAAGTTAGTCATTTGGAGATGGTGCCTGTTTAATCATTGTAAACAAAAGACACGATCAATTGTTGAAAATACATCTTTGATGTAATGTTTCTACTGGGAGCTCGAGATCTCCTTCGGATAATCTAATTTTCGGATAATTGGTATTCGGATAATCGAGGTTCCTCTGCATATTCAGAGTCCTCAAATGTTCCTCATATGTTAAGCTGTTCACTCCTGGGACTATTCTCGTGAATCTCCTCTAAATACACAGCAGGGCCAATTCATCTGTCCTAAGATATGGGCCCAAAACTGCGCACAATACTCCAAATGTGGTCTGATCAGAGCCTTTTAGAGCCTCAGAGGTACATCCCTCCCTACTTTTATATTCAAGTCCTCGCGAAATAAATGTCATCATTGCATTTGCCTTACTAACTACTGACTCAACGTGCAAGTTTACCTTGAGAGAACCCTTGACTAGACCTCAAAGTCTCTTTGCACTTCAGACTTCTGAATTTTCTCCCCATTTAGAAAATACTCCATGCCTCTATTCTTCCTAACAAGGTGCATGACCTAACACTTTCCCATGTTGTACTCCATCTGCCACTTCTTTGCCCACTCTCCTAACCTGTCCAAATCCTTCTGTAGTCTCCCCGCCTCCTCAATGTTACCTGTCCCTCTACCTATCTTTGTATCATCTGCAAATTTATCCAGAATGCCTCAGTTCTTTCTTCTGGATCAATAAGGTATAAAGTGAAAAGTTGTGGTCCCAACACAGCCTTGTGGGATGCCACTTGTCACCAGCCACCACCCTGAGGTGCTTTCTGCCAGACAGCCAAGCTTCTATCCATGCTAGTAGCTTGCCTTTAACACCATGAGCCCTTATCTTACTCAGTAGTCTCCTGTGTGGCACCTTGTCAAAGGCCTTCTTGAAATCCAGGTAAATAAAATCCATTATCTCTCCTTCCTCAGAGATTACCACTAGAGCTTCCACTATCTCTCTAGCTATCTCCCTTAGATCTCTGGAGTATCTGGTCCAGGTGATTTATCCACCTTCAGGTCATTCAATTTTTCTAGCACCTTCTCCTTGGTGATGACCACCATACTCAGTTCTGCCCCCTCACCCTCTTGAATTTTTGGGATACTACTCTTGTCTTCCACTGTGAAGACTAATGCGAAGTAATTATTTGGTTCCTCTGCCATTTCTTTGTTCCCCACTACTATCTCTTCTACGTCATTTTCCAGTGGCCCAATGTCCACTTTGAATTAGAATGTTCCTGCTTCTCACAGTCAGCTTTGCTTGCATTCTATCTGAACTCCTTTTTGGGTGACATGTCTCTGGCAAGCTAGTTTAACTCATTTCCAACAGGACTAGTAAATCTCCCTGCAAGGATATTAAACCCAGATCTGCTGAGGTGTTTAACATCCACCTTTGCCGGTCCCACCAGCCCCAAAGTTTGTCCTAACACTCCAGAAATGAAAAACCTCTTACACCATTTTTCCAGCGACAAGGTGCTTTGAGTTGTACAAACTTCTGAATTATTTTCTATGATCAACAATCTCATTACGAGGTTCAGATTGCACATTGGAATACTGAAGGAGGCCTAAAATTGATTCTGGACAAAATATAGGCAACAATAAAAGGCACAGTATGTTGGTAGATTGGGATGTAAGAAATTATTTATGTGGCATATGAACAGCGTCAGCGTTTTAGGGCCAAATGGCCTTTTGCTCTGTTGTACATAGTGTGTAATTCTGCATAATACTCACAGCCCTTATAGATATCTGTTGGGATCTGTACTGCCATGTAAGAATAATTGACTTTGACCTTGAAGTTCGGATCATCCACAAACTCCAACTGGAGAGGATTAATTTGCTCCCCATCTGAGATTTCATCATCTCTTTCACCACCCTATAAGAAACAGAGAAGACAGAATGAGAAACGCTAAGGAGGATGGCAATGGGAAACTCCAGTACGGGCCTCAGCAGTTTATTCCTGTAAGGCAGAATCATAAATTTGAGAAAAGGCCAAAAAGGTTTTAGTTTTCACAATATTTGCTTCCTCCATGAGGTTCTTCATCCCACTTAGATGCATTGTAACAAGATTTACAGGACCAACTCTCAGCATTATTCCGAACACTACTGACATGAATAATGGGGTCAAAGCTGAGTGGTCAGAACAGTTACAATACTCCAACCTGCATGGGATTAAACAAGACAGCTCAAGTTAAAGATGTGGAACTCGCTTAGGCCAAATATGTTAAATGGCTTCACCACACACTGTACTTCTTATTCAGTGAACCCAAACTAATGAGAACCAGCCGTTAAAAGCTGTTGTCACTCAGTTTATTTGAATCTAGCTTCTACTCCTCTCACACCATTAAAACACGAGTAAAAATAACACATAACTTCTGGTGCTTTGATAAGGATTCCATTATCTCTCCTTTTTTTCAAGCTTGCGAGTGTTCAATAAAGCTGAAGTACACTATCCTCATTCAAGGTGTCTTTTCATCATTCACCCAGTGAGACTGCCCTCCCACAGTTCCATTGTGACTTCTCTGAACGTAGTTAATCCATCAAAAGTATTGGCTTCCCCTCGCTGCACGGTTACTCTCGAGGTTCCCCAAGGATTAATAGCTGGATTCACATGTTATCTTAAAATTGCCATTTGATAGCAATATCGGTCAAGAAAGAGTCAGCTTTCACATGTATGCTGTCATACTGCTTGGCCTGTCTGCCATCTCTCTGTATCCCTCTTCTGCTTTAAGTTCAATATCAGAAAGGCCAAAATGGTTAGCTGCAAGCCCATCACAAGCTCCACTTCTGTGTCACCTCTGGCTTAATCCCAAGCAGGACAACCTACAAACTCAGATGAGTTTTAAACTCCATTTCTACCTGTATACTTAACTCAAGACTTTCCACTCGAGACATTACATTTGAGTCTGTCATCCTTCATAAACTTCCAGATGCCTAAATCTCTGCCACATGAATTCTGTTTCATATCAGGTACTGCTCAATCAACACTCCTGCTCTCTTACCTAAACTGGCTTTCAGCGTCTCAATATTCAGGTCAAAATTTTAATTCTCAACCAGAAATGACTCAAAGCTTTCTCTCACCCTATTCCTATATTCCACCCACCATGTTCTGTTCCTCTTCTTCCTGATTCTTTTCTGCATCCATTCCCTTCACCCGATGTCAGCTCCTTTAGTCCCCTTGATCATACTCTTTGAAGCTCACTCCTTAACCATTTGCATCTCTATCCCCAACCTCCTCCAAACCCATCATTTTAGCATAGCCTTAATTCACACTTTGAATCGCTCATCTCCTGCCAAAGTCTGTTTTCAGGGTAACTGTCTGTGAACTACCTAGGAATCCGCCAACTCTTGATGCTGAAGATGATATATAAACAAAAGTTGTTGCTATTGTTTCCATAACACAAAGCAAAATAATCACAATTAAAAGAAACAGTATGTGGTACTCTTAATTCATAATTTCTCACCATAGATTGGAAGTTGTCAGTCTATTCTCAATTGACATGGCATACTTTGTATCGACAGTCATCATGAGGAAGTCAAAAGGTTGCATTACTAAACAGGTGCATTTTCTTTGCAACTTCAGGTTTTACTACTAGCTGCCTCAATGACTGAGTGCAGAGATAATCACACAATGTTTCTTTTTCTTGATGCAGATGGCATTATTTTAGGAAATTGCAATTGATGCTACAGGAATTCATCTTGTACTAATCTGTGTCTTTCTTACATTATGCCTTATCTTTAAAATCTAACAATACTTCCTCATTAGTATTCTGGCCTTAACTTCTTACTGAAGCTCTGCCCAAGTATCCAGCAACAGAGAACACTGATGCAGAGTTTCAATTTTCAAGGTTTAAGGAGGAGAACTTGGATTTTATAGCATTAATCGTAATCTCAGACAGACCCAAAGTACTTCACAGCCAAAAAGCACTTTTCAGAATATATAGTCACTGTTCTATTGTAGAAAATCTGACCTGAAGTTTTTAAATATTATGTTCCCACCCATAACTTTGGCCAGTAGTCTCTTCTGCTGAATAGATCTGTGTTGTGTGTCAGGGCTCTAAAAATACCAATATAACAGAGTCCAGGGAAATTGTCTGGAAAGCTGAAGATTCTGATGGACAATTAGCCTGTATCCATTTAAATTGGAGAATGTGGAGGGTTCTGCTCCTGTTAAGTAAATATTTTCCTCAAAAAAGAAATTGGGCAATTCAAAACCTAGGCTAACTCCTGGGTAACTAGCAGACTGAACCCCTAATTGCATCTGCCTCAGAGTCCTTATGTCCCTTGGACTCTGACCCAACAACGACCCTTCCCCACGAGATGTGACAATACCCTCTTCCTCTCTGCTCTCTGTGGGAGCCCCTCTCCTGCCAAAACCTGAGACTGCTCCTTTCCTTGTCACTGGATGTCTCTTTCTCTCTCTCTTCCACCCCCCCCCCCCCCCACAGAAACTGAGACCACACCCCTATTCCCTGCTGCTGGATCTGAAACTCTCCTCTCTCCTTCGGACCCTCTTCTCCAACAAAATCCAATATCTTCCCCCTTCTGCATTGCTGGATGACATCCTCCTTGCTCCCCAAGACTGACACCAGCCTCTCCAATCTGGGATACTCCTCTCGCCCCAGGACCCCCCATCAACTGTGGGACCTGAGACCACTCCTCTCTCCCCAAGACCTGACATCTGCCTTCCCCCAAGGATCCTATTCTGTTTGTAGACAGACACACTTTTTTGCCCAAACAAAGCCAAAACTCCTTTCCACACTGACCTTCCCTAAACACACTATAATGTATCTGGCACCTATGTACACCTGGCACCCTTCCACCCTACCCACCTCTCACCCTACTTACCTTATGCAGTTACCATTTTACAGGGGCTGTCAAAATGTCTGGTGAAATCTTGGATATTTAAATCACAGAATACAGCAATAACTGCCATTAAAGTGGGCATTCGCTTTGCCATTCCCTGAAATCTTACATATGATGACACTGTTGGATTTCAGATAAGTATGTATTTCTGAAGGAACAATGATCAGAATCTCTTACTGGAAATGCAAGCCTGGTCTTAATGGAAAGAAGTAAGAGCAGAGAGGCAACTTATGTATGATTGCTACTCCTCAGGAAATCCAGCCAAGGGAATTGATTAGGTGAACTGATGTAATGATCTCAGTTGAGGAATAAATATTTAACAGGGCTTTCAGAGTCATTCAGCCTCTTCTGTGAAGAGAGATGTGGGAATGATTTGCAGCTGCCAGAGAGAGAGTTGATGATATTTTTGACTAATGCCCCTTACAAAAGATGGTACCTCCAACCATGCAGCACTCCCTCTGTAATCTCTGTACAGTACTGCCAGACTACGTTCTGTAATTAGGTCACTGCAGTGGAATTTAATATGACAACTGTCTGACTCAGAGGCAAGAGGATAACCACATGGCCTAGATTGACATATTTATTTATTGTTGATTGGCAGGCGAATTCCCAGGTGCAGTGGCTTGATTCCTGCATCTGTTTGTCTTCAGCTGAATTTGTTTCTCATTTTGATCTTTGAGTTAGCCTTGCAAGTCATTGTTTCCACCTCCAAATTAGAGTGAGCTGATATTTGCCCTTTCTCTGCCATGGTCATTGAATGACATATGGCTCTATTCAGTGTGCCTGATTTATTTAGTTCTTCTCATGTCAATACCTCTTGTGTTAGAGACAATATTTCTGTACCTCAATTGCTCCACTTCTTACATTAGGTTGCTCCTTGTTGTACACGTACTAGAGACCTCACAACCTTCCTCTATGACTGTCATGGTTCTGATAACATCGTCCTGTATACTGCTCCAAAGGAACTGACTTTATTAGACTATAATTTTAGTTTCTGTCTCATTGTCTTGCCATTATCCTTCAGTTCTCAGTTAAAGTCAAATAAGCAGTCAGAATGAATCTCTCGTCACATTTACTGTCATCTTTGTCATCATTTTGATCAATCTTAATTTTTTTATTACGCTTCTCTCATTCAAGTGTGACTCTTACATTTCACAGAAGATCATGTCTCTTATTAAGGATTCATACAAGTCTCCAGAATTGCTAATGAATGCTACAGTTTTCTGTGTGGTTATTCAGATTCTTGTTTACTTGATCTCACACACCTGGTTAAAATATGAATTGTTGAACTATTGCTTCCACTTGTAATGCAATATTCATCAGACGCTCACATTAATTCCCAAGTGACACATTCTCTTCATTGCAAACAATATATTGGCGGCACGGTGGCTCAGTCGTTAACACTGCTGCCTCACGGGACCTGGGTTCGATTCCGGCTTCAGACGACTGTCAGTGTGGAGTTTGCACATTCTCCCCGTGTCTGGGTAGGTCTCCTCCCACATTCCAAAAGAAGTGCAGATCAGGTGAACTGGCCATGCTAAATTGCCCATAGTGTTAGGTGCATTGATCAGGGGTAAATGTAGGGAAATGGGTCTGGTGGGTTACTCTTGGGAGAGTTGGTGTGCACTTGTTGGACCGAAGGGCCTGTTTCCACGCTATAGAGAATCTAATCTAATATTGTCTACCTAGAGCATCTACCGCTGTCGATTTCACAGGAACTTGGTGTCACAGTCTTGGCCTGCATGTATTGCTCATCACTAATTGCCCTTGAAAATGTAATGGTGAACTGCCATCTTGAAAAGCAGATATCCATGTGGATACATGTACACCCACAGTGCTGCAAAGGCAGAGTTCCATGATAATGACCCAGCAACAGCGAAGGAGAGGAACTTGCAAGTAATGGCTACAGCAGAAAGAAAGTTTATCCTCTCTGCCAGTTAAAGTCTTCCACAACATTGCCCCACACCCCCGAAAAAAGTATTAACTTTGACTAAAAGTATCTACTTCTATTAATAACTAAATGGGGCTGTTTTCTCTGGAACATCAGAGGCTGAGGGGTGGCCTTATACAGGTTTACAAAATCATGAAGGGCATGGATTGGGTGAACAGCCAAAGTCTTTTTCCCAGGGTATGGGGGTCCAAAACTAGAATGCATAGGTTTAAGGTGAGAGGAGAAAGACATTAAACAGACCGAAGGCACAAAGAGTGATGCATGTATGGAATGAGCTGCCAGAGGATGTATTGGAGGCTGTTACAAATACAACATTTTAAAGGCATCTGGGATAACAACTTTCAATGAATAGGTTTTAGCAGGATATGAGCCAAATTATGGCGATTGGGACAAGATTAATTTAGGATATCTGTTTGGCATAGACAAATTGGACAAAAGGGTCTATTCCAGGGCTGCACGATTCTATTTCACAAAAGTAGTTAAAGATATATATCTTTTTATTTTTCTTATATTTTTGACTGTGAAGTGGAATGGGAAAACTTATAAAAACCAAAGGTCGCTAAAGGATTACTGCATTTTTGAAAGCAAGTAACAAGTCACTCATTGTAGATGTTTCGGGTCCAGTATTCCTTCCTCAGAACTGCAGTGTTTTTGTTTCTCATTCACAGCAGCCACAGTTCTTTTGGTTTTAACTCATTTTAGACACTGTTTATGTAGCTATTGGTCCCAGCAGTAACAGGTGATGCTGCAGATGAACTGCAGACAAGAACTGTGTACAAATGGAAACCCAACCTGTATTAAGTAGCTGTTTGGTCTGTGAAATAGTGACTGCTTATTGATGACAAAGGCCTTCTGCTTACCATAAACTATGTAACTAGTTCTCAGGTAGCTGACCACCTTAGGAATATTAACGGATAGTGAGAAGCATTCAACATCCACCAGCTCAGGATCTTTCTCTATTCACTGTAGTAAAGGAAGATTTAAACCTGAAGAACACCAGTTTATCGTTACATAGAACACTGAACAGTACAGGCCCTTTGGCCCATGATGTTGGGCGAAGCATTTATCTTAATCTAAGATCAACCTAACCTACACACTCCGTGATTCACTGCCGTCCATGTGCTTGTCCAGCAGTCGCTTAGATGTCCCTAACTCTGTCTCTGACTCTACTACCACCGCTGGCAGTACATTCCACATACATGCCACTCCCTGCATAAAGAACCTACCTCTGACATATATACCTTCCTCCAATCACCTTAAATTAATGACTCCTCATGACAGCCATTTCTGCCCGTGGGAAAAGTGTCTATCTACTCTATCTATGCCTCTCATTACCTTGTACACTTCTATCAAGTCACTTCTCTTCCTTCTTCTCTCCAGTTTGAAAAGCCCTAGCTCACTCAACCTCTCTTCATAAGACAAGCCCTCCAATCAAGGCAGCATCCTGGTAAATCTCCTCTGCACCCTCTCTAAAGCATCGACATCCTTCCTATGATGAAGTGACCAGAATTGCACACGATATTCCAAATGTGGTCTAAACAGGGTTTTATAGAGCTGCAGCAAAGCCTCCCGGCTCTTAAAGTCAATCCCCCTGTTAATAAAAGCCAAAACACGATATGCCTTCTTAATAACCCTATCAACTTGGGTGACAACTTTGAGGGATCCATGTACATGGACTTCAAGATCCCACTGTCCCTCCACACTGCCAAGAATCCTGTCTTTAATCCTGTATTCAGCATTCAAATTCAACCTTCCAAAATGAAACACTTCACATTTAATCAGGTACTCCATCTGCCACTTCTCAGCTCAGCTCTGCAACCTGTCAATATCTTGTTGTAGCCTGCAACAGCTCTCAACACTATCTACAACACCACTGACCTTTGTGTCATCAGCAAACTTACTAACCCACCCTTCCACTTCTTCATCCAAGTCATTTATTGAAAATTACAGAGCAGAGGCCCAACAACATCCCTGCAGGACACCACTGGTCACCGACCTCCAGGCAGAATACTTTCCTTCCACTACCGCTCGCTGTCTTCTTTCAGCCAGCCAATTCTGTATCCAGACAGCCAAACTTCCCTGTATCCCAGACCTCCTAACTTTCTGAATGAGCCTACCATGGGGAAACTTATAAAATGCCTTGCTGAAATCCATATACACCACATCCACTGCCCGATCTTGGTTAATTTGTCTCGTCATATCCTCAAAGAACTCAATAAGGCTTGAGAGGCATGACCTGTCCCTCACAAAGTCATGTTAACTATCTTTAATCAATGGTTTTCCAAATAGTCATCAATCCTATCTCTCAGAATCCTTTCCAGTACCTTGCTTACCACACATGTAAGAGTGACTGATCCATAATTCCCAGAGATTTCCCTATTCCCTTTCTTGAACACAGGATCAACACTCGCCTCCCTCCAATCATCTGGTACTATTCCTGTGTAGGGTGAGGATACAAAGATCATCGCCAGAGGTGCAATAATCTCATTCCTCGCCTCATGTAGTACCCTTGGATATATTTAGTCCAGTCCTGAGGACTTATCTATCTTGATGCTTCCCAGAATTTCCAGCACATCTATTTTCTTAATATCAATCTGTTCAAGCCTATTAACCTGGTCCACGGTGTTCTCACTATCAACAAGGTCCCTCTCTCTAGTGAATACCAAAGCAAAAAAACTCATTTAGGGCCTCCCCTACCTTTTTAGATTCCAGGTACAAGTTCCCTCCACAATTCCTGAGCAGCCTTACCCTCTGATTATTCTCTTAGTCTTCACCTAATCATTCCGGTCAAGGCTTTTTCATGCCCCCTCGTCTCAGTCCATTTTTGAGTTCTTTCCTAGCTACCCTGTAATCCTCTACAGCTGTGCCAGATCCTTGCTTCCTCACCTTCAGTAAGTTTCCTTCTTCCTTTTGATGAGAAGCTCCTTTTCTCTTGTCACCCAAGGCTCCTTCACCTTACCATTCCTCGCCTGTCTCAGTGGGACAAAGTTATACAACACTCACAACAAGTGCTCCTTAAATAGCCTCCACATTTCTATGGTATATTTCCTGTAGAATAATTGTTCTCAATTTATACTCCATAGCTCCTGTCTAATAGCAGTATAATTTCCCTTCCCCAATTAATTACAATACTGTCTGTTCCTATCCCTCTCCATGGCTATGGTAAAGGTGAGGCAGTTGAGATCTGACATCTGACCTGGCTCGTTGCCTGGCACCAAATCCGATATGGTCTCTCCCCTAGTCGGCTATCTTCATATTGAGTCAAGAATCCTTCCTGGACACACCTGGCAAAATCAGCTCCATCCAGACCATCTGCACTAAGGAGGTTCCAATCAATACTGGGGAAGTTGAAGTTACCCATAACAACAACTCTGTTACATCTGCACCTTTACAAGATCTGCTGTCCAATCTGTTCTTCCATCTCACTGCTGCTATTGGGGGGTCAATAGAAAATACCCAATAAAGTGACTGCTCCTTTCCTGTTACTGACTTCCACCCATACTGACTCAGTGGATAAACCCTCATCAACTTGCTTTACTGCAGCTGTGATGTATCTCTAACTAACAATGCAACCTCCCCATCTCTGTTCTTTTACCTCCCCTCCCTGCTCTTTTTAAAAGATCCAGCAACCATTCCTGCCCTTGTGAAATCCATGTCTCTGTAATGGCTACAACATCGTAGGTCAAAGTTCTGAGCCACAGAGCAGGGCTCATTGCCAGAGACCTGGCCACTACGGCTTTCCCGAGAGGTCGCCCCCCCAACAGTATCCAAAATGGTATACTTATTATTGAGGGGAAAGGTCACAGGGGATCCCTGCACTGTCTGCCTCTTCCCATTCCGTCTCAATTGTAACCCATCTACCCTTTTTCCTGTACCTGAAGTGAAACTACCTCCCTGTAACGCCTCTTTATTACCCCCCTCCATCATCCAGCTCCAGTTTCTTAACACGGTTTCCAAGGAGCTGGAGTTGGATGCACTTCCTGCAGACAAAGTCAGTGGGGACACCAGTGGTGACCATTACCTCTCACATCCTACTGGAAAAGCATGTAACCATCCTAACATCCATTCCCACTGTTCTGAATTCCCAAAAGATTCTATTGAAAAAACTAGTAACCTTACTGAATCGGCACACAGAACCTTTTGTTTTGGTTCGAGGACGACGATGGATGGGAAACACTACCAATAATGTTTCGGGTAAAGCAACTGCCCAATAAGTTACCTCACTTACTCAGCAGTTCCGTGTCCACTCCAGCTCAGTAGGTGCTCTGCCTATTCACAAGGTAAGTTTTTAAAGGCTTAATTTACCTTCCCAGCAGCCCCATGGTCCTCACTCTCACCGCTGCTGCAAAATGGAGACCGCTGATCCCATGAGGTAAGTTATTAAAGGATGAATTTACCTTCCCAGCAGCCCCCGGTCCTCACTCTCACTGCTCCTGCAATGTTATAAGCTGTGATTTTTAAGTAATGGATCGGAGACCTTTTTTTAAAGAGTGTGAACCAGCCCCACGCATTTCCTACATAATAATGAAAACATCCAGAGAAGGAGCACTAAGAAATAATGTACCAATGAGCACAAGGACCATCTCAGCAGATTCTCTGAACAGAGGTCATTGAACTGCTTTCTCAGTTTTTCCTTCAGTCATAACACCCATGTCTCCTCATCCCTTATCTGTGTTGTAAGTGGGCGCTTTTAAGGGAATTAGAGATGTTACTAGCAGAGTTATTTGCGAACAGTTCATAATTGTTTACCTGTAGATACAGACTATTTTAATAAAGTTATTCTTGTTATGTATAGAAACTTGGCCCAGGCTTTCTGTCAACCTGCGTTCTGACAGACAGGTAAATTAGGGATTTCCGTGTAGTTCTTAAAATCTTTACCTTTTCTAAATACTCCAGGAATCGCAAGGTTTGATTTCCAGCATGCTCCCCAGTGAGGTGTAACAAATTTTAGATTGGAAGAGAAGATTCTAATATTACGAAGCATCAGACTCTCAGGATTTTAGTGAGAAATTAGGCCATTCAGCTCATCATGTTTATACTTGCTCTTCAAATCAGCATCATGACTTAGTGCCATTCTTTTGCCATTGCCCCATAATCCTGCACACTGTTTCTATTTAAATTGACACCTAATGCCCTTTTGAATGCCTTGATTGAAACTGCCTCCACCACACTTGTAGCCAGTGTGTTCCATTTGCCAACATCTCACTGCTCCTTGGAAAGTGTCTGCTTTCAACTCTCTTCTCTGGAAGTCAGCATCGAGAAACTGCCTGTCTCATCACATCACAAAGGCTGATCTTGAACCAAATCCAAATAAAAATCAGCACATCATCCACTATGCTTTGAAGTTTACCAAGCCCTTATGTTGCAATACTCAGGTCACTTTGCATACAGAGACACATATCTATTTCATTCATCTGGACAAGATGCATTTCATTGTTTTTTGGCTTGGTTTCTTAATGTTCATTCACTTTGTACTTCCGTGGAGGCTCATAGCACCTAAGGCTCACATTGTGTTTTGTGCAGACAGTAAGGCAGGCTGTTTGTCTCTATCCAGAGCACCGAACAGTCAAGAGGGAGGTCATGTTGCTGTAAAGCACTGTGTTGCATCAAGGTTACACCTGCAGCATGTGTCATCAACTTAGACAGCAAACACTTTGCATATGCCTCTCACTCTTAAGACTTGGAAATATATCACTGTTCTTTCAATGTTCTCTAACAGCATGTGGATCTACCTACAGAACATGGACTGCAGCAGTTCAAGAAGGCAGCTCACCACCAGCTTCTCAAGGGCAACTAGGGATGGGCAATGAAATTTGGCCCAGCCAGCGATACTCATAACCCAGGAATGAATTAAAAGAAGAGGTCAGTATCGTAACACATGAAAGGTGGGTAGAGGGTTAGAAATCTAGCCAATCAGGTAGATCCTGTAACCCACTCACAAGAGCACTTTCTGGATAACATCTCATTTTTGACCAAACCTTAAGTGCACAATAAGGAAGTGAAATTACTTTCAACACATTCATAATGGTGGGAGTAAGTTATTTTATTTTTATCTGTGGAGTGGGTTGGGGCATACTTGCATTGTAAGATCCTGCTGGGAGAAACTGATTCAGGCATTTATCAGGCATCATTTGATTCAGTGATGCAAGACATCTTTGATCAAAATACAATTCATGTGCTCATCATTCTGTTGTCGATAACAACTGAAAGTTTGTCATCTTTGCAAGGTTGATGTGACCACAGGTAAACTTAAAGATGTCACCTGCATTCGCTTATTCAGAAAGAGATTCCACATGTTTCAGTGTTGCACAACACCTCGGAGCTGCTAAACTTGCACACTAAACTGTAAATGTGTAAGGGTACAGTCTGTTATATTTAATAGTGTATTTCTTGGGTGCATTGTGGGCCAATGAGGTTGCAGACCTGCCAAAGTAATGTTGTTTGGTGACATGGATTGTGCTGAATCCATCTGAATAAGTTAATGGTTCATGTAGTGATATTATCATTGAAACACAGAAGTGTCATGGTGCAAAAAGAGGATATTCAGCCCATCATATTTGCACTGGCACTTCAGGTAAGCATCACTACCCACTTCCAACTTCCTTTCTCCCCATACCCTTACTCATAATTTCTATCCAAATAATCATCCAATACCCTCTTGAATACTTCAACTGAAATCTGCCTCTTCCACATTTCCAGGCAATGCAATCCAGACTCAAACTCTCACGTAATGGAAAAGATATTTCTCAATTCATATTTACTACTGGTTGTTGATATTTTTATAATTGGAAACAGTTTCCCCCTTGTTTACCCTATCAAGCCTACTCACAATTTTGAAAATGTTTATGAGATCTGTTCTTTGCCATCTTATCTCCAAGACAAGGGGATTTAGCCCTCATCCTGGGAGGCCTCCCTGCCATAGCCCATTGTAGCCAAAATAAATGCTCATTCCTGTTTTCTATGACTACCCAGGAATCAATGAGAAGATGCACTGGATCTGAATTACACCACATAGCAACAGCCTACCATCCAGAATGGATGCTCTAAGGCTGGTGCTGTCATCGCTATTATATTCCTTTACAGACAATTCAGGAGACGACAATTACAAATGGTTCAGCATTCCCAGGAACAAGAACAACCTCCAGCATGACCTTTGGAAGGCAGAAGCAGCAGCTGCAGAACATCCTCTCAGAAAGCTGAAGCTGATGAAGAAAGCCAGAATCAACTGTCCTAACTGTAGTTTCCTACAGATGCCCAAAGCTCAGTTTAGACTGAGGATGCCCAGAGATACCAAAACGGAACTGTGTCATCTTACACAGGAGCTGTGCTCTGAAGGCGGATGTCAAGGCTACAGGACTGCTTAAATTTTATGTTACAGGCTCAGTCCAAGGAGCCAACAGGAACTATGCAGCAGCTCCCAATCCTCAACCCACAAACGGGGAGGCAGTAGCATTGTGGTGATGCATGGGAATCTAGAAACCCAGGCTAATGCTGTAGAGACCCGGGTACAAATCCCACTTTGACAGATGGCGAAATATGAATCTACAAAAAAATGCAATTAAAAGCTAACCTGATGATTACCATATAAATAGTGTTGATAGTTGTAAAAATGCATTTGGTTCATTAATGATTTTAGGGAATGAAATCGGATGCTCTTATCTGGACTTGCCTACATATGATTCCAGACCTATAACAATGTGCTTGATTCTTCATTGGCCCCTGAGCCATTTGGGATTGGCAATAAATGCTGACCGAGCCAGCTGTGCCATATCCCAGGAACTTTAAAAAAAGTATTAGGTAGGTCACAAGTGCAATTTATTCAAAATCATCGATCATACACAATGTCCTCATCACCAACACACTGTTCCGTCAAGGGGACAAATCCAAGATAACATGGCAGCACCCACACTCCAAACACTGGCACCTCTTTGACTATGTCGCTGTCAGAACGAGGGATCGAAAAGATGTTAAAATCACACGTGCCATGACAGGAGTCGACAACTGCTGGACGGATCGTTGCCTGATCCCAACCGGGATTAACGTAAATAAAGCCCGGCTGGAGCAGAGACAACAGAAGCACTGCCGTAAAATGTTCAACATTGAGGCACTTAAAGACCAGCAAAACATAGTCTCATGCAACCAAATCCTGTCCACAAATCTAGCGACCCTGAGTGACACGAAGTTGCAGGAACCCAATAGCCTCTAGTCCACTCTTACGACCTTCATCATTAATGCCTGCAAAACTTGAATCAGCCATTCAACCAGGAAACACCACGATAGGTTTGATTATAATGATCTGGAGATCCAAGAACTGTTAAGCTGGAAGTGCATGGCATTTCTGAGTGTAAAATGACAACTGCACTTGGAAGAAAAAAGGCATGCCTACAGGTGACTGAATGCAGTGGTCCAAAAGCAAATCCATAATATAAAGAACAGGTTGTCGTGGAGAAAGCACCGGAGGCCCAATGTATGGGCATCAATCATGACACGCACAGTTTCTTCTGTGCTGTCATGATCACATACAGACCAAACACTCAAGACCCCACTCCACTGCTGGCAAAGGACAGAATGACTCTTATCAAAGATAAAGAAGGCATCAAAAATGTTGCAGGGAGCACTTCAGAACCTCCTCAACTAGGGCTCTGTCATCGATCTGAGTAGCATCCCACAGCATGTTACATGCCATGAGCTCAGCAATATCCCAGGCTTACACAAAGTAGAGAAGGCTGTCCACCAGCCTAAGAACAACAAAGCTGCTGGAGCAGACAGTATCCCTGCTGAGGCGTTGAAGTGCAGAGGTAAAGAGTTCCTGCTGCAGCTGCACACCCTTATTTGCCTTATCTGGAAGGAGAGCATTCCAGGAGAGCTCCGAAATGCCACAGAAGTGAGTATTTTTAAGAAAAGGAAACTAGTCCAACTGTGGTAACTACAGGGAAGTCTCTCTGTTGTCAACCCTCAGAAAAGTCATCGCCCAGGTTCTCTTCAACTATCTCCTCTCTGTGGCTGAGGAACTCCTTCCGGAGTCGCAGTGTGGCTTTTAGGCACGGAGGAGCACAATAGACATAATTTTCATTGCACAATAGTTGCAGAAGAATGTAGAGAAAAGAACCTACCACTGTATATAGCTTTCTTCAACCTTACAAACGTCTTTATCACCGTCAATCAGGAAGCATTACGGAACATCCTTCTCCACTTTGGCTATACCATGTCACAATCCTTTGCCTGCTCCACGATGACATGAAAGTCGTGGTAATGACAAAGGGCTCTACTACTGACGCATTCCCCTTCGGACCGATGTCAAGCAGGGCTGTGTTATCGCCCCAATACAGTTTTCAATCTACCTCACTACAATGCTTCACCTCACCGCCAAGCTCCCCACTGGAGTGGAACTAACTTACAGAACCTGTGAGAAATTATTCAACCTCTGGCCACCTTCAAGCCAAAATCAAAGCTACCTCAACCAGTGTCATCCTGCTGCAGTATGCAGATGATGCTTGTGTGCGTGCAATCTCAGACGATGTACTCCTGAACATTGTCAGCACTTTTATGGAGGCATTTGAGAGCATGGGTCTCTTCCTGAACATCTGTAAGACAAAGATCCTCCACCAACCTGGCCTGGCATGGTGGAGTAAACCCTCGATCATCAAAGTCCATGGGGAGATCTTAGAGGACATTGACCACTTTCAATACCTTGGTAGTGTCCTGTTGGTCAAAGAGCCTATTGATGAAGATATCCAGCATTGCCTCCAATGTGTCAGCACAGACTTCAGCCACCTGAGGAAAAGGGTGTTCGAGAATAACAACATCAGATGGTTTACAGAGCTGTGGTGGCTCCTGCACTCCTATAAGGCTCTGAGGCGTGGACTGTCTACAACAGATACCCAAGGCACTGGAACAGTACCACTAATGCTGCCTGCGCAAGATCCTGTGAATCCACTGGGAAGAAAGACGCACGAACACCAGTGCTCTCAACCAGGCCAAAGTCCCCTTGAGGCACTGACCACCCTGATCGGCTACAATGGGCTGGGAACATCATCCGCATCATAGGCACAAGACTCCCCAATCAGGTGCTCTACTCCCAGCTTCAAAACAGTAGCGTCCCTGGTGGAAAAAGGAAACACTTCAGTGATACTCTCAAAGCATCACCGGCGAAGTGCGACATTCCCACAGACACCTGGGAATCACTGGCCCAAGCACAAAATGGAGGGGGTGTATCTGGGAAGGTGCTGAGCAACTCGAGACTTCCTGTCAGGAAAAAGCAGAAGCCAGGCAAAAAAAGTGAAAGTAGTCTGCTGCCACACCCACTCCTTCCTATGTCCACTTTCTGCCCCAAGCACAACACAGCCTGCAGTAGCTGCCTCGGTCTGTACAGCTGCTGAGAGATTCACCCTGAGAGTGGAAGAGGTGATGAATGAATTATTCAAGATCATAGCTCTTCATTCATTTTCCTCTAGTGCAACAGCCAGCAGCTCAAGCAGCAGCATTTAGCAATTCCAGTAGCTCCCCCAGGTGCAGGACATAAAAGAGTCAAATATCACAGAAGAGGCACTTTGGCCCATTGAGTCGGTGCTGAGTCCACCATATCTATACCACCGACATATGATAATTCTGTTGAAATTAGTAACAACAAAGAGTTCCACTCAATCAATGTGTAGCTCAATTGTTATTAACATGGTGATGTCTTGGAGGGCTGTGTCAGGTGTCCTCAGAACTGTCTGTATATTTGTTAATCAAAAGTTCTTGCCTCAATTCAAGGACCACATGCCATATGCAGCTGGCTGCTGGAAAACAAGTATTATCCTCTCCAAAATAGTTGAGGACACTTTAATGGAACCAACTGACTGATCCAGAATTCAGATACAATACTGACCACTTCACCTACCAGGATCATCGAGAAACTAAACATAGGGCTCATCAGGTTCAGGTGGGGCTCTGCATTATACTCCAAACTTGACATAAGTGGAGCAGAGAGACAATGGATGTTTTAGGTGCTGAGAAGCTGGCAGTTTTCTAAGGATACAGATAAGGATATCTACCAGAAGGAACATCACATTGAGCAGGATAAAGTGATCTATTGTTGAGCACAAGATGCCAGAGAGAGAAGCAATTACTCAAAGAGTGTCATAATATTCAATGGCACAAGGGCAACTTTGCTTGAGGCTTAATTTGTGATTTGGTATCCAAAAACTATCCTATGAATATTAACGCTTCAAGAGGTATCCCAAGGTAGATTCTTCTGACCCTCCCCCTATCATTCACCCTTCTGGAGTGTCCTGAGAAGAAACCTCCGAGGGCCTGTGTGTGGTTCATCCTGTCTAGATTTATGTTGGCACCACCCTGATGGATGAAGTGTCAACTGGAGTGAAGTCAAGGACTTGAGGTCCCTTCACCTGCTCTCATCTTGCCACTGAACAGCAACAGCTATAGTGATGGAGTGCAGATGAGCATACCAGCTTATTGAGTGTCTCTGCCAAGCCTTCAACTACTGCTGTACCTGTCTGTGTATCTGGACAAAGTTATTAGTGACTAACACCAAAGGATCATTTCCTGCCTGGGTCTGAGCAGCTGCTCTGACAATCCTGAATGCCAGTGATCTCGGGCATTTCTTCCTTGGCTAGCTATGAAGATGTGACAGTGATGTGCTCAGCAGATTGTGTTGTATAGGAATTAGGAGGTCATATTGTGGTTGTACAAGACATTTTTGGAATACTTTGTGCAATTCTGGTCTCCCTGCTATAGGATGGAGGTTGTGAAACTTGAAAAGGTTCAGAAAGGATTTACAAGGATATTGCCATAGTTGGAGGGTTTGAGCTGTAGGGAGAGGCTGAATAGGCTGGGACTATTTTCCCTTAGGTGTCAGACGCTGAGGGGTGACCTTTATAGAGGTTTATAAAATCATGGATAGGGCGAATAGACAAGGTCTCTTCCCCAGGATAGCACAGTCCAAAACTAGAAGGCATAGGTTTAGGGTGAGAGGGGAAAGATTTAAAAGGGACCTAAGGTGCAGCTTTTTCATGTAGAGAGTGGTGCATGAATGGAATATGCTGCCAGAGGAAAATACAATTACAACTTTTAAAAGGCATCTGGATAGGTATATGAATAGAAAGGGTTTAGAGGGATATGGGCTAAATGCTGGCAAATGGGACTAGATTTATTTAGGACATCTGGTTAGCGTGGACGAGTTGGACAGAAGGGTTTGCTTCCATGTTTATAGCTCAATGACACTACGCTCTTGAACCTTTGCTAGAACATACCAAGGTGCAAGTATTTGAGCTGATGGAGGTTCAGGAGATAGTCTCGTTGATCCATCTCCTGAGGGATTTTCTTCCTCAGTGGAGGAAGAGGAGCTGATGGCTGAACTCTTTAGGACAGAAACTGTATTGGCGCTAGTGCTACCTACTTAAAAGAGAGGCCATTCATTGAGCTATGGTGTAGAAGCTGAGCATCTTAAGAATAAGTTAACTACTGTAGTAAGAAAGAACAGCGTAGCACAGCACAATGACGTTTACTAGATTGTATGGACATGGAGTTGATTTGATTTGATTTATTATTGTCACATATACCAAGATACAGATAAAGTATCCAGACAAATCATATCTTACATAACTCCATCAGGTTAATAAGAATAGAATATAGAACATTATGTTAAAGCTACAGAGGAGGTGCAGATAAAGGTCAACTCTCTTTTATGAGAGGTCCGTTCAAACGTCTGATAACAGCAGGGAAGACGCTATTCTTAAAATCTGTTGATACATGTTTTCAAACTTTTGTATCTTCTGCCCAATGGAAAAGGGTGGAAGACAGTATAACCGGGTGGAATATTTGATTATGCTGGCTATTTCCCCAAGGCAGTGGGAAGTATAGATGGAGTCAATGTGAGGAAGGCTGCTTTTCCTGATGGATTGGGCTACATTCACAATTCTCTGTAATTCCTTGCAGTCATGTGCACAGCAGTTGCCATTCTAAGTTGTAACGCAACTGGATTGTCACAAAGTCATAGAGGTCTACACCTTGGAACAAGGCCCTTTGGCTCAACTTGCCCATGACATCCAATTGTCACAGTTAAACTAGTCCCATTTACTGCATTTGTCCATATCTCTCCATACCAATGCCATCCATGTATCTGTACAAATATTTCTTAAATGACAAAATTGTAATTGCTTTACCACTAACTTTGGCAGCCCTTTCCAGACACTTACCACCCTCTGTGTGAAAGAATTTCCTCTCTGCAGCATTTTATATCTCTCCCCTCTCAACTTAAACCGATGTCGTCTAGTTTTAGACTCCCTGACCATCGGGAAAGGCTGTCGGTTATCTACCTTATCTCTGCCTCTCATGAATTTATAGACTTCTAGCATATCAATCTCCTATGTTCCAGGGAAAAATGCCCCAGTCTATCCAACCTCTCCTTATAAGGAGGCTTTCCATGGTGCATTTATTAAAAATGGTAATAGTGGACATGCCAAATTTCCTTGGTCTTCTGAGAAGGTAGAGGCAATGGTGTGCTTTCTTGACCGTAGCATCGATATAGAATCTCTACAGTGTGATACAGGCCATTTGGCCCAACAAGTTCACACAAACCCTCTGAGGAGTATCCCACTCAGACCTATCCTCCTACCCTATAATCCTGCATTTCCAGTGGACAATGTACCTAACCTACACATCCCTGAATGTTTTGTGCAATTTAGCATGGCCATTCCACCTAATTTGCACATCTTTGAACTGTGGGAGGAAACCGAGCACCCGGCAGAAACCCAAGCAGACACTAGATGAATATGCAACTCCACACGCACAGTAGCCCAAGGTTGGAAATTAACTCGTGTCCCTGGCACTGTGAGGCAGTATGTGGATGCACCAAGACAGATTTCTGGTGATATTCTCACTAATAGTTGGTCTCAGTCTTCTCCAGACATTATGAGCATCTGCTTCACATAGGAGTTGGGTAGCTGTATGTCAGCAATTGCCCTGCCCATCTGGCCTTGTCTGTCCAGTTATGAGATAGTTCCTTCTGCACGGTGACAAAAGGAGGAGTTCAGTGAGATGAAGATGAGTGCAAGGGTTGTAACTGGTGGTGAAGGAACAGGACAAGTGGATGAGCTAGCTCCAGTGAGTGAATAGAAAACACGGAGGAGTGGAATACTCAGTAGGTTAGGGGCTTGAAGTGGAGGTCAGCCATTGAGTGGAATGCTGCATAAGAGTTGTGACCATTAGGCTGGTGATGTTACTGTGCAGTAACACAGTTAGATCGAGTACAAGGTAGTGGTATGAAGATGGTAGCATTCCCCTGAGGAGCGCTGAAGATCGTTGACTTTCTTCGCACATGGTTGGGTGTGTTGCTTGGTCTGAGAAGTGACACTGACCCAGAACGTTATCTGGGAACAAGCTGACTGGGTTTGGTGGTGTGGACTCGTTTGCTAGTTCCCTCCCCACTATCATCCCATTCACCAGCACTTCCAGGTTCCTGTCAGTGAAACGAGGTGCCAGGCTCCCTTTCTGAGATGTGTTCTATGTGATAATGTGAAGCACAACAATGTTAAGCCAGTGCTCAAAGTGATTCATGCAAGTGGTTTAAATATGATGTTGTAGGAGAAAGTGAGGACTGCAGATGCTGGAGATCAGAGCTGAAAATGTGTTGCTGGAAAAGCGCAACAGGTCAGGCAGCATCCAAGGAGCAGGAAAATCGACGTTCCGGGCAGGAGCCCTTCCTGAAGAAGGGCTCATGCCCGAAACGTCGATTCTCCTGCTCCTAGGATGCTGCCTGACCTGCTGCGCCTTTCCAGCAACACATTTCCAGCTCTAAATATGATGTTGGCATCATTAACACCAGAAGGTCCCAGCAGCAATTAGCACTTTGGACTGCTTCTGCACAATTCCCACGAGATGGGCATTGCTAAACTTAGATTAACAGACATAAGAACTAGGAGCAGGAGTAGGTCATCTGACCCTTCGAGCCTGCTCCGCCATTCAATAAGAGCATGGCTCATCTTTTCGTGGACATAGCTCCACTTACCTGTCCTCATACCTTAATTCCTTCATTGGCCAAAAAAATCCATCTTAGATTTAAAAACATCCACTGAAGTAGCATCAACTACTTCACTGGGCAGGGATTGCCATAGATTTACAACCCTCTGGGTGAAGAAGATGCATAATGAGTAAGTGGAAGACAGTGAGAAAATTCACTGTGAGCCATGATAGGAGAGCAGTCATGAAACCACCTAAAAACAACACAACCCAAAACTGCAAATTTCAGATTACTAGTCCCTCTGCGTTCATCCTCCACTTCCTGCCTACTATTCCCCTTAGTCACGCTGACTTCATTATCTAGTTCCTTACAGGCTTTAGTTACTATCCCCTTCCTGTCCACCAAACTCCTCATTTGGTTCCTATTTCTCTGCCACATTAGTGTAAACCTTCCCCAACAGCGTTAGCAGAAACACCCCAAGGACATTGGTTCTAGTCCGGCCCAGATGTAGACCATTCAATTTATAATAGGCCCACCTCCCCCTGTATCGGTCCCAATATCCCAAAAATCTGAACCCCTCCCTCCCGCACCACCTCCCAAGCCACGCATTAATCCTGAATATTCTATCATTCCTACTCTGACTAGCAGGTGGCACTGGTAGCAATCCTGAGATTACTTCCTCTGAGGTCCTACTTTTTAACTTGTTTCCAAACTCCCTAACTTCCTCTTGCCAGACCTCATTCCATTTTTTTATCTATATCATTGGTGCCTACATTCACCACCACGACTCCCTTGAGAATTTCCTGTAGTCGATCTGAGACATCCCTGACCCGTGCACCTGGGAGGGAACATACCATTTGGGAGTTTCATTTATGACCACAGAAACACCTATCTACTCCCCTTACAATTGAATCCCCTATACCTATAGCTCTTCCACTCTTTTTCCCGCCTTTCTGAACAGCAGAGTGACACCACAGTGCCAAGAACTTGGCTACTGCTGCCTTTTCCTGGTGAGTCATCTCCCTCAACAGTATTCAAACGTTATACCTGTTTTGGAGGAAGATGACTGCAGGGGACACCTGCACTGCCTTCCTGCTCTTTCTCTGCCTTTTGGTCACCCATTCCCTTTCTCCCTCAGCAATCCTAATCTGTGGTGTGACCAATTCACTAAACATGTTATCCACTTTTCCCCCAGCATTGTGTATACTCTAAAGGTGAGCCCATCTGTAGCTCCAGAGCCATCATGCGGTCTAACAAGAGCTGCGACTGGACATACTTCTTGCACGTGACAGAGCCAGGGACATCAGCTTGTCTCTGAGCTCCCACATTGAGCAAGAGGACGTAATATGTCTGAGATCTCCTGCCATTTTTAATCTTAAGCTTTACCTAAGTTGCAACTAATGTTATGAGAAAGGAAACAGACTTTTTTTTACCAATCACATGATAAAATAAAGAACAGAAAATACTTAAGTTATCAACAAACCACAGAGTTCTTTTTTGCTGGGAGGAGGAGGAGGGCGGGTGGGAGACAATACACAGGTAGTGTCTCAAGTTCAGCCACTGCCCGAATATATCAGCTTTTTAAACGGTTTGCTTACCTTCCCAGCAGCCCCCAGATCTCGTTCTCTCTGCCTTCGCTGCAAATAAAATGGAGGCCGCAGATTCCCAAGGTAAGCTTTTTAAATGATTTGCTTATCTTCCCCGCAGCCCCCGGTCCTCGTTCTCTCTGCCCTCACTGCAAATAAAATTGTTTATCTTCTGTCCTTAGTTCTGGAGGTTTTGGTTCCATCAAACGTATACCTAGATGCTATCTTCGATATGATTTTCTTTTAACTCAAAATTTGCTATTATCTGGATTGCTGCTTTCAAAATGTTCCAATGTTCTGCATTTGCTTTCATCAAGCTCCAATACTTTGTAACATTTTTGATTTGTGACATGTCTAATTATATAGGAATATTTTCAAATATTTGGTAATGAACCAGGGGGGTTCACTGGTCAAATGACTAAATGAAGTAACAGAGGCCAGGCTCAGTTTTTGGAGCAGATACCTGTGGGAGCAAAGCCAGACAAAAGCCCAGTGTACTGGAGCCTGGATCATGCCCATCAACCCAGAATCGACACAGCACCCATTATATGAAGCCTAGACAGAGACTGCTTAGAAGCTATCTATGGGATTACATCCTGGTTAAAGTCGATGCCATTTAGCGAGAAGGATGGCAGAAAATTAATTAAAACAAGTGGGGAAAGATACATGTCACATGGGTTGGAGGATCTCCGAGTTCACTTGTGATTCTTTTACAATGCATTGTTTTCATACTGCTTAACATCAAACAAAAGCCACAAATCAATTACTGTCACAAGCAGATTATTAAAAGGCAGCTGAAATTTAGGAAGCTGAGCCAAGTTCAAGAAAAGTCAATAACCAGCACAAACAACAGTAAATCAGACACTGTCCGGTCTCTTATCGAACTGCTCAATACTGGCTGCCTGGCTTCATTAACTCCATCACTGTGATCTCACACAGAAGGCTGTTCTCTCTAGAGCTGTACCCCAAACAAACAGAAAATGAGAAAGTTCCATCGCAAGAGAAAGCAGCTGTCTCATGGTACAGATAGACAGGAGGCAACATGAATCCTGCCTATCTTAAACAAATACAAAGAATGCAGGTCATTCATCAACTGAAGGACAAGAGTAGAACCCTAATAAAAGATTTTATCCAAAAGTTGAAAAGGTTGCAGTTCTTTTAAACGTAATCGTTAGAATTTGATTTTCAGATTTCTTTTCCTTTGACAAGAACATAGAATCCCTATAGCGCGGAAACAGGCCATTTGGACCAACAAGTGGAACTGTAATGAGAGGAATCTTTTCAGCCAGAGGGTGGTGAATTTGTGGAACCCATTGCCTCAGGAGGCCAAGTCATTGAGTGTATTTAAGATAGAGATAAATATGTTATTGATTAGAAGGGATCAAGGGCTATGGGAGAAGGTAGGAAAATAGGTGGAGAAGGCAGGAAAATGGGTTGAGAAGCCATGATGGCGGAGCAGACTCAATGAGTCGCTCCTACCTCTTGTGATCTTATATCCCCCACTACCATCTGCATCAAGCCAATGCATCACTCCTGACTCAATGGGCAGTGAGAGAGAGCATGCCAGGAGCTGCAAAATACTTATCTGAACTGCTCAAAATGATGGACTTATGCGGAAAGGGACAATAAATGAGGCATGCTGGGAAATTGAAGCAAGCCTTGGCCAAAAGTATTTGTGCTCAAAGGCACTGAAATAAACAAGCTGCAGAATCCAGATAGGCTGCTGCTACAGACAGACAGTATACAATTGATTCAGCAGCTGCAGACAATACAATATACACTTGAATTTGAATTGAATGGAATTGACCTAAATGCCATCCCAAGGACATTCGGAAACAACGAGTTGTTTACTAGATGAAGGGGCGCCTCACACCCTTATTTGGAAAGGGCTACCTGACCTACATGCCCCCAACACCTCCATGCCCATCGACATGTTAACACCTAGTTCAGTCTGATCAATCAGGGTGATTGAGCCCTGATCGATCTATTGATAGATATTGAAGACCGTCCCAAAAGGGCGCAAAGACTTCTAAGTATAAGAATTGTCGCAACACCACCCTCAGGGCAGTAACTTGAGACCAACCACCATGAAGAGAAGACACCCTGGGACCACTGGGAGAGTACCAGTTGATCATCACCACGTGGATCAAGGCCAAGATCTACTGTGGTGGTATTTGATCACACAGAGTTAAGTCAAACGCTATTATTTTTCCATTCAAAACACTCCTCCTAAATCTGGCTTTCAAATTTCGAAAGTAAGATACAATGATAAGGAAAGGGTCATAAAGCAGCTTATAAGAGCAACTAAAATTAATTATGAAAGGAAACTTGCAAGTTTTAAGAAGAAATTTTACAGTTATATTAAAGGAAAGCAGGTGCTCAGGAGCAATGTTGGCCGAGTAAAGACTGAAAGTGGGGATATCGTAATTGACTATGGAAAATGGCAGGTATGTTGAATAATTACTTTGCCTCTGTATTTGCAATAGAAAAGGAGGATCGCTTGTTAGAAATCACAAGGAAATGAATATTTGACCAGGGACAGTGATTGAATAAAATTTACCTCAGTAAAACATCAGCAATGAGAAAATTTTAATGGAATTAAAGAGTGATAAATCGCAAGGACTTGATGGTTTCCATCCAAGGATATTCAAGGAAGGGGAGCACATTGTAGATGCCCTAACTATAATCTTGCAAAGATCCCTTGATACAGGAATTGTCTATCTGGATTGGAAAATTGCATGTCATTCCATTTTTTAAGAAGGGTGAAAGAGGAAAACCAGAAATTACAGTCAGTTAGCCTCACCTCTGTGGTGGGGAAATTACTGGAGACTATAATCAAGGGATGGAGTAACTGAGCACCACAAAAGTTTTCAGTTAATCATGAACTGAAAATTTTTTGAAGAGGTGTCTAAGATAGTAGACACAAACAAAGGATGGTAAAGTTTTGGAACTCTCTTCCACAGACGAAGTGGATGCTAGATCAGGTAATTTTAAATCCGAGATAGATATATTTTTGTTCAGCAAAGATATTAAAGGGATGTGGGCTGAATGCAAGTATATGGAATTAAGCCACAGATCAGCCATGGTCCCATTGAATGGCCTACTCCTGTTCCTATGTCCTATGTTTCTATGGTGTGGAGGCTACCATACTGGCATGGACAAAAGTTTGGCTAGCTGGCAGAAAAGACAGAATGTGAGGTGCCATAGGAGTTTCTGCTGGGTCCTCAAATTCTCATAGTTTATATCAATAACTTGGATGAGGTTACTGAAGATATAGTGGCTTAATTTACAGATGGTGCACAGTTAGGAATGTATGCTGTGAAAAATGACATAACAAGGATGCAGACTGATATTAGATAGGTTAAACGAGTGGCCAAAAATTTGGCAGATGGAGTATAATATGACAACTTTTTTTATTCACCCACAGGATGTCAGCGTTGCTGGCTGTGACAGCATTTATTACCAATCCCTAATCGACATTGAGAAGGTGATGGCAAATTTCATTGTTGACCTGCTGTAGTCTGTTCAGTTTAGCTACACCTAGTTAGGGATGGATTAGCAAGAAGAATTTTTAAAAAAGCAGAGCAGAAACAGAAATTGCCAGAAAAACTCAGCAGGTTTGGCAGCATCTGTGGAGAGAAAGCAGGATTAATGCTTTGGGGCTAGTGACCCTTCATCAGAACCTTCTTGTATCTAAACAAAAAAGCAAAGTATTACTTCAACAGAGGATTAGTAAAGAATTGCGAAGTACAGTGAGATCTGTGTGTTCCTGTGCATGAATCACAAAAGATCAGGAGGCAGAATTAGGAATGCTAATGGGATTATCTTATCTTCGGAGAGGAACTGAACATATAGGAAGAATATTATAGTTGATATAATGTGGAGCTGGAAAGGCAGAACAGGTCAGGCAGCATTGGAGGAGCAGGAAAGTCAACATTTCGGGTTGGGACCCTTCATCAGGACTGGTGAAGGGGCCTGACCTGAAACATCGACATTCCTGCTCCTCCGACAGGATATGCCTTTCCAACTCCACGTTTTATTGACTCTGAATTCCAGCATCTGCAGTCTCTACTATCCTCAAGCCTCTTCCTTGGATACCCATCTGGAAGAATATTATGCTTTTGTTACACAGGGCATTGGTGAGACCATGCCTTGAATACTGTGTGCAGTTTCATTCTCCTTAGTTAGGGAGCATGCAGATGTTATGGAGTCAGTTCAGAGGAGATTGACTATATTGATAACTGGAATGAGCAGGGAGTGTCATTAGTAAAGTTTGGACAGGCTGTGCTTATTTTCAGGGCAAATGTGAGGACTGCAGATGCTGGAAACCAGAGTTTAGGTCAGAGTGGTGCTAGAAAAGCACAGCAGGTCAGGCAGCATCCGAAACGTCGAGCTTTTGCCTGAAACGTCTATTGTCCTTCTCCTCGGATGCTGCCTGACCTGCTGTGCTTTTCCAGCACCACTCTGATCTAAACTCTGTGCTGGTTTTCACAAGAGTTTAGAAAACCAAGAGGTGAACTGATTAAAATTTCTACGATTCTGAATGATCTTGACAAGGTGGATGCAGAAAGGATGTTAAAAATGATGTTTACTCTTGCAAGGGAGTCCAGAACTAGGGAACACTTTTAGGTCACCCCTTTCGGATGGAGATAAAGAAAGATTTTATCTTTCAGGGGGTTATATGATTTTAGAATTCTCTGCCTCAGAAGGCAGTGGTGGTAGAGACTTTAATCTGTTTAAGGTGGTAGTAAAAGATACTTGGGAGATAAGGGAATCAAAAGATTATGGAAGTAAATGGGAACGTGGCATTCGAAACAAAACAACAGGTAAGTCATGATCTTATTGAATAGTGGACAGATTGAAAGTTCGATTGGTTACTTTTGCTCTTAATTTAAATATCTGCACATAAAAGGAGCCTCTCATAGACCAGGAAATATTCAGAGATGGCCAGGGCTCTGCAGCAACTTTTATATTCCTTTGGCAATTCTTTCTATTAGGCATTAGTTACAAGTGGAAATGAAAGAGCCCTTCGAGGGAATGCATGGTAGCCACTATTAATCAATGTCTGCCTTGTGGCAAGAAAATCTGCCAAGCCTGTCCTTCCATTGATGCACAGTGCCAATTCTGCTGCAGGAGAGAGCATTTCTGAGCAATTTACAGTAGAAGACAGCATTATAAATGGCAAATTTGGACTGCTGATAGAATGGTCAAAGGCCACAAGACTGTTGTAAATTGTGCAGCCCAAAGAGCACGTCTCTTTGCTTTCTAATAATACATTGCATTTCTATAGCCATCTATCCTTCGACTTTCAGGTGTGAGGGCATCTCACTGAAGTCACAATGCCAGATGATTGCCACTTTCATTACAAAGGAAGGAAAATTACTGCAGTCCTTTATGCTTTTCTGGAGTCACTGTCTTAGTCTTTGAGGTCAGCAGCATACAAAAAAGCCCTTGGCCCATTGAGTATACACCAGCCAAAGCAAGCACCTAACTGCTTTAATGATATTTTCCAGCACTTGGTCCATAGTTTTGCATTCTTTGGCATTGTGAGTGCACATCTAAGCTATGGAGCCTGCATGGTCTTGCAGCTTATCTGCAAGACACGTGAGCTGAACAGCAGAGTTGCCCAATCAACTGCAAAAGAGAATTTGGAAATAATCACAAAACTGACAAAGCTTACCATATTGGTTCACAAATGAAACAAACATTGGTGGGATGGCAAACAGTTAGGAGGATAGCTTTAGATTACAAGAGAGTTTTGAAGGGCTGATCAGTGGCAAATGGAATTCAATCTGGATAAACGAGAGGCGATACATTTGTGCAAGACAAACAAGGTATAGGTATACATGATGACCGGTAGGACCCTGGAAAGCACTGAAGATCAAAGGGATCTTAGCGTGTATGTACATCAGTTACTTAAGGTAGTGGGACAGGTAGATGGAGTGGTTAAGGCGGCATATTAGCTGAGGCACAGAGTTTAAAAGGGAGGTGGTCATGCTGGAACTGAATAGAACAGAATCCATACATTGTGGAAGCAGGCTATTTGGCTTATCAAGTCCACACTAACGCTCCAAAGAGCATATTACTCACACTCAAACCCTTACCCTATCCTTGTAAGCCCATATTTCCCACAGCTAATCCACCTAGCCTATACATCCCTGGACAATATGGGCAATTTAGCATGGCAAATCCACCGAGCCTGCACATCTTTAAATTGTGGGACGAAACCAGAGCATTCAGTGAAAACCCACACAGACACAGGGAAAATGTGCAAACTCCACACAGTTGCCAGAGACTGAAATCAAACCTGGGTCCCGAGTGCTGTCTAACAAATAAAACTTTAGTCAGGTCACAGCTAGAGAACTGCACGTAATTCAGGAATCCATATTATATGAGGGATGTGATAGCTCTGGAGAGGGTGTAGAAGAGATTTACCAGAATGTTGCCTGAACTCGAGAGTTTCAGTTATGAAAAAAGATTGGACAGACTGGGGTTGTTTTCTCTGGAGCAGAGGAGATTGAGAAGGGACATAATTAAGCTGTATAAAATAATGAGGGGCATATATAGGTTAGCCAGGAAAGAACCTTTCCCCTTTATCAATGACCATGAAGCATAAGTATAAGGTAAGAGGCAGAGGGTTCAAAGGAGATGTGAGGAAAACTCTTTTCATCCAGAGGGTAGTGGGCATCTGGAACCTACTGCCTGTAAGGGCTGTAGGGGCAGCAACATTCATAACACTGGAGAAGTGTTTAGTTGTAAACTTGTGATTCCAAGACATACAATGCTATGGACCAAGCGGTGGAAAATGGGATTAGAATAGTTAGGCAGTTACTTTTGACTGACACAGACTTGTTGGGCTGAATCACATTTTCC
Organism: Chiloscyllium plagiosum; assembly: GCF_037043375.1. Classification (NCBI taxonomy): domain Eukaryota; kingdom Metazoa; phylum Chordata; class Chondrichthyes; order Orectolobiformes; family Hemiscylliidae; genus Chiloscyllium; species Chiloscyllium plagiosum. The sequence goes on along the minus strand of NW_028270152.1, from coordinate 76,191,623 downwards.
TGTGGTGTGTAGGCTTCTATGGCTCTTTAACTATTAAGCTGGTGTATCACTTCACCCCATTCTCATACCAAGTTCAGAAAAGAGGCTGAAACCATAGATCACCAACTATCCAGCCTGCTCCTTGGTGCTCCGATATGATGGCTTTGGGTTTTTTCAAGCAGTTCATCAAGACTCCACAAGAGTCATTTGCCACATGGATGATGTTCTCACTCATGAATCCACTATGGTGGAGCAGGATATAAGTTTGTGGTTGGTGTTATGACCATTTACAGGCTCTCATACTCAACCGGAAATGTGAGTTCTCCAAGCATACATTTTCAAATTCCTGGGCCTGTTACAACTAAGACTGGAGGAGTACACGGTCATGCTCGTCCAACTACCCTAAGGGTCACAATATTGTACAAAAGTACTCTTTTGAGATACCAATAAATATTTTTACTAAATCAGGTTTTAGTCAAGATCTTCCAACCAGCTTTCATTTTGTAAAAATCAAAACAAAACTGATTCAAGTAAAGATAAAAAAATTGGTTAACATAAAGAGCCAGTAATATAGCTGTATGAATGATAAGTCCTCTAAACATCCACAAACCACACACACATACCTTTTTTTCCCTGAGGTTATCTCTGCAGAGATTAACTTGCAGAAAAAAAGCACTGTGGCCAATGGGTTATTCTTGAAGGCAAAAGGATAACGCATAGGATTTTCAAAGTCTATTACACTGATATACCAGTATGTGTAGCATAACTGGAGCTTACAGTTATCACCAATCATGTAAAGTATAGGAGGCCTTGTTAAACAAAGTATCCAATGATCACAGTTCCAATTACTCTGTTTAAAGAAATTAATCAGATTTGTATAACTAAGCTGAAATAAAGCCATTTTCCATAATCCTTCAAAACATAAATCCACTATGTCGTATTAAACCTAAAGAATCGATTGATAGTCCTACAGCACAGAACATAGAATATTACACCACAGTACAGGCCCTTCGGCCCTCGATGTTGCGCTGACCTGTGGAACCAATCTGAACCCTATCTATACTACACTATTCCATTTACATCTGTATGTTTATCCAATGACCATTTAAATGCCTGTAAAGTTGGCGAGTCTACTACTGTTGCAGGCAGTGCGTTCTATGCCCCAACTACTCACTGAGTAAAGAAACTTCTGCTGACATCTGTCTGATATGTATCACCCCTCAATTTAAAGCTATTTCCCCTCGTGCTAGCCATTACCATCCGAAGAAAAAGGCTCTCACTGTCCACCCTATCTAACTCTCTGATTATCTTATATGTCTCAATTAAGTCACCTCACAACCTTCTTCTCTCAAGCAAAAACAGCCTCAGGTCCCTCAGCCTTTCCTCATTAAGACCTTCCTTCCATACCAAGCAACATCCTGGTAAATCTCCTCTGCACCCTTCCTAAAGTTTCCACATCCTTCCTATAATGCAGTGACCAGAACTGTACGCAATACTCCAAGTGTGGCCGCAACTGATTTAGTAAAGACATTTATTAGTATCTCAAAAGAGTACTTTTGTTCAATACTGTGACCCTAAGGGCTGTTAGACTAGCTGCAGCATGACCTTGTGGCTCCAAAACTCTGTAAGGTTTGTGAGGTACGACCTACCCTTCACAAAACCGTGATGACTATCCCACCAACTTATTTCTCTCTAGATGATTATAAATCCTATCTCTTATAACCTTTTCCAACACCTTACCCACAACCAAAACAAGGCTCACTGGTCTATAATTACCAGGGTTGCCTCTACTCCCTTTCTGAACAAAGGGACACCATTTGCTTTCCTCCAGTCTTCAGACACTATTCCTGTAGACAATGATGACATATAAATCAAAGCCAAAGTCTCTGCAATTCCTCCCTAGTTTCGCAGAGAATCCAAGGATAAATCCCAACTGGCCCAAGGGACTTTACTATTTTCATACTTTCAGAATTGCTAACACCTCCTCCATGTGAACCTCAATTCTGTCTAGTCTAGTAGCATGATCTCAGTATTCTCCTTCACAACATTGTCTTTCTCCAGTGTGAACACCAACGAAAAATATTCATTTAGCACTTCCCCTATCTCCTGGGACATCAGCGGGCTGAGACAATGGGTCGTATGTCTGATATGGTGGAGAAAAAGCATTTGTTGAGTGTGTGAATTCTTCTGGGGATGTAAAATAATGGAAGTTCTTTGCAGGTCTGGGTGAGTGTGGCCCTGAGTTGAGGCAGGTCAGACTGTAAAGTAACTAGGTGGCGGCACATGGCTGCAAGTGTGGAGTGGAGGATCCGGAAAGAGAACCGATGTCTCATATGATGGAGATTGTCTCATTGTTTCAGCATGCTCCTGTCCCACTGAACTGATCTCTACGTACCATGACACCATCCTGTCCCCCTTAGTCCAGGAATTCCCCACCTACATTCTGGACACTACCCACGGCCTTCACCTCCTTCAAGACTTTTGTTTCCCTGGTCCCCTACACCTTATCTTCACCATGGACATCCAGTCCCTCTACACATCCATCCGCCACGATGAAGGCCTCCAAGCCCTCTGTTTCTTTGTGTCACGCCGTCCCAACCAGTACCCTTTCACTGATACCCTCATTCAGCTGGCTGAATTGGTCCTCACCCTTAACAACTTCTCCTTCTAATCCTCCCACTTCCACCAAACCAAAGGGGTAGCCATGGACAGCCGCATGGGCCCCAGCTGTGCCTGCCTCTTTGTCGGGTAAGTAGAACAGTCTGTCTTCCACAGTTGCACTGGCACCATTCCTCACCTTTTCTTCTACTACATCGATGACTGTATCGGTGCTACCTCGTGCACCCACGAGGAGGTTGAACAGTTCATCAACTTCACTAACACCTTTCACCCCAACCTCAAATTCACCTGGATCATCTTGGATACCTCCCTTCCCTTCCTGGACCTCTCCAGCTCCATCTCTGGCGACTGACTAACCACAGATATCTACTTCAAATTCACCGACTCCCACAGGTAACACCTCCTCCCACCTTGCCTCCTGTAAAAACACTATCCCTTACTCCCAATTCCTCCGCCGCATCTGTTCACAGGATGACCAACTCCACCATAGAAAATCCCAAATGGCCCCTCCTTTTTCAAAGATCACAATTTCCCCTTCCATGTGGTCAACGATTCCCTCCAGCACATCTCCTCCACTTCACATACCTCCGTCCTTGAAGCCCACCACTCCCAATGCAATTAGAACAGAACCCCTCTGATCCTCACCTTCGACCCCACCAATCTCCGTATATATCGCATCATCCTTCGTTACTTCTGCCACCTACAAACAGACCCCACCACTAGGGCTGTATTTCCCTCCCCATCCCTCTCAGCGTTTCGGAGAGACCATTCGCTGTGTGACTCCCTTGTCAAATCCATGCACCCACACCTCCCCCTCACCTCAGTCCAAGGGCCCAAGGGTACCTATACCTCCACCAATATCATCTACTGTATCCGTTGCACCCGATGTGGTCTCCTCTACATCAGGGGGACAGGACACCAACTTGCAGATAGTTTCAGAGAACATCTCTGGGACACCCGCATCAACCAACCCCACCTGCCGTGGCTGTACAATTCAACTCGCCCTTCCACTGCACTAAGGACATGCAGGTCCTGGTCCTCCTCCAGCGCCAAACCCTAAATAGAACATTACAGCGCAGTATAGGCCCTTCGGCCCTCGATGTTGCACCGACCTGTCATACCAATCAGAAGCCCATCTAACTTACACTATTCCATGTACGTCCATATGCTTGTTCAATGACGATTTAAATGTACTTAAAGTTGGCGAATCTACTACCGTTGCAGGCAAAGCATTCCATACCCTTACTACTCTGAGTAAAGAAACTACCTCTGACATCTGTCCTCTATCTATCACCCCTCAATTTAAAGCTATGCCCTCGTGCTCGCCGTCACCATACTTGGAAAAAGGCTCTCCCTGTCCACCCTAACTAACCCTCTGATTATCTTATATGTCTCTATTAAGTCACCTCTCAACCGTCTTCTCTCTAACAAAAACAGCCTCAAGTTCCTCAGCCTTTCCTCGTAAGACCTTCCCTCCATACCAGGCAACATCCTTGTAAATCTCCTCTGCACCCTTTCCAAAGCTTCCACATCCTTCTTATAATGTGATGACCAGAACTGTACACAATACTCCAAGTGCGGCCGCACTAGAGTTTTGTAGCATAATCTCATGGTTCCTGAACCCGATCCCTCTATTAATAAAAGTTAAAACACCGTATATGCTTTCTTAACAACCCTGTCAACCTGGGTGGCAACTTTCAAGGATCTGTGTACCTGGACACCGAGATCTCCCTGCTCATCTACACTACCAAGAATCTTACCATTAGCCCAGTACTTTGCATTCCGGTTACTCCAACCAAAGTGAGTCACCTCACAGTTGTCCGCATTAAACTCCATTTGCCACCTCTCAGCCAGGCTCTGCAGCTTATCTATGTCTCTCTGTAAGCTACAACATCCTTCATCACTATCCACAACTCCACTGACCTTAGTGTCGTCTGCAAATTTACTAACCCACCCTTCTACGCCCTCATCGAGGTCGTTTATAAAAATGATGAACAGCAGTGGACCCAACATCGACCCTTGCGGTACACCACTGGTAACTGGACTCCAGGATGTACATTTCTCATCAGCCACCACCCTCTGTCTTCTTTCAGCAAGCCAATTACTGATCCAAATTGCTATATCTCCCACAATCCCATTCCTCCGCATTTTGTACAATAGCCTACTGTGGGGAACCTTATCAAACGCCTTGCTGAAATCCATATACACCACATCAGTTTACTCTCATCTACCTGTTTGGTCATCTTCTCAAAGGACTCAATAAGGTTTGTGAGGCACGACCTACTCTTCACAAAACCGTGCTGACTATCCCTAATCAAATTATTATTTTCTAAATGATTATAAATCCTATTTCTTATAACCTTTTCTAACACTTTACCAACAACTGAAGCAAGGCTCACTGGTCTATAATTACCAGGATTGTCTCTACTCCCCTTCTTGAACAGGGGAACCACATTTGCTATCCTCCAGTCTTCTGGCACTATTCCTGTAGACAACTACTCGACGCCTGGAGGAAGAATGCCTCATCTTCCGCCTTGGGACCCTGCAACCACACAGGATTAATGTGGATTTCACCAGTTTCCACATTTCCCCTCCCCCCACCTTATCCTAGTCCCAAGCCTCCAACTCAGCAGTGCCCTCTTGACCTGCCCATCGTCTTTCCCATCTATCCGCTCTACCCTCCTCTTCAACCTATCACCTTCTCCCCCACCTTCATCTATCAATTCTAATCTCAGCTACCTTCCCTGCCAGCCCCACCCTCTCCCATTTATCTCTCAGTCCCCTAGCCTACAAGCCTCATTCCTGATAAAGGGCTTTTTCCCAAAACGTTGATTCTCCTGCTCCTCAGATGCTGCCTGACTGGCTGTGCATTTCCAGCAACATTCTCTCATCTCCTCACTTCCCTGCTGAGCAACAGGGACAGACTCTGTGCCAGACACTTGTACCCAATTGCTTACCCCTGGTAAGTCGTGCCCCCCAACAGTATCCAAAACAGCATACTTGTTATTGAGGGGAACGGTCACAGGGGTTCCCTGCACTGCCTGCTGGTTCCCTTTCCGTCCCTAGCTGTAACCCGCCTGCCATTTTCTTCCACCTGAGGTGTGACTACCTCCCTGTAACTTCTCTCAATAACCCCCTCTGCCCCCCGAATGATCTGAAGTTCATCCAACTCCAGCTCCCTAATGCGATTATCGAGGAGCTAGAGTTAGGTCGACTTCCCGGACAGGAAGTCAGCAGGGACATTAGTGGTGACCCTGACCTCCCACATTCTGCAGGAGGAACATTCAACTGTCCTAACCGCCATTCCCACTATTTAAATTCTGAAAGAAATATAAAGAATAAAATGTAGTAAAATAAAGAATTAAAAAAACCTTACCAATTCTGTGCACAGAACCTTTTTTTTGGTTAGAGGAGGACGATGGGTGGGAGACACTACCTAATTAGTGTTTCAGTTAACGCAACCACTCAAATATATTACTTCACTTATTCAGCAGTCCCATGCGGAAAGAGGCCCTTCAGCCCATACTGGTCCATGGTGGCCAAAATGTCCATCCACGCTAACCCCATTTCCTGGCACTTGGTCCACGTCCTTTTCAACGTTTCCCCTCCATGTCTTTGTCCAAATGCCTTTTAAATATTCTTAATGTACACGCCTTAACCACTTCCATTGGCAGCTTATTCCAGATGCGTACCACCCTCTGAGTAAAAGATGTTGCCCCTCAGGTTCCCTTTTACTCTTTCTCCTCTTACATTAAACTGATGCCCTCTCGTCCTCAATTCCCCAACCATGGGAAAAAGACTGACTGCATTCACCCTATCCATGCCTCTCATGGTCTTAAAAATTACACAACACCAGGTTATAGTCCAACAGGTTTATTTGGAAGCACTAGCTTTCGGAGCATTGTTCCTTCATCAGGTGCATGTGAAGGAGCAGCACTCCGAAAGCTAGCACTTCCAAATAAACCTGTTGGACTATAATCTGGTGTTGTGTAATTTTTAATTTTGTCAATCCAGTCCATCACCGGCATCTCTAAATCATGACTCTCATGATCTTATACACCTCTATAAATTCCCCCCAGTCTCCTATGCTTTGAAAAAAAGTCCTAGCTTGTCTAACGTTTCCCTCTAACTCAGTCCCTTAAGAGCTGGCAACATCCTTGTAAATTTCATCTGCACTCTTTCCCAGTTTAATAACATCCTTCCTACAGCAAGGTGACCAAAACTGAACACAATACTCCAAGTGCAGCCTCACCAACGTCCTGTACAACTGCAATATAACTTCCCAACTTCTCTCCTCAGTGCCCTGACTGATGAAGAGCAGTATGCCAAAAGCCTTCTTCAAAGTCTTGTCTATCTGTGACTTGACTTTCAGAGAACCGTGCACCAGAACTCCAAGGTTCTTCTGTTCCACAGCACTCCTTAAGGCCCTACCATTCACTATGAAACCCCTACCTTTATTTGACTTTCCAAATGCAACATTCACACGTACCTCTATTAAACTCCATTTGTCATATCTCGGCCTACTCCCTCAGCTAATCAAGTTATCTGCTGCAATTTCTGAAAACCTTCCTCACTATCCATGATACTGCTTATTTTAATGTCGTGTGCAAACTTACTAATCATGCCTTGTACATTCTCATCCGAATGATTGATATTGATAATAAACAGCCATTGGCCCAGCACTGACCCCTGAGGCACACCACTCATCACAGGCCTCCAATCCTACAAGCATCCTTCCACTATTACCCTCTGCACTCTACCATCTAGCCAATTGTATATCCAATTTGCCTGGATTCCATGCGATCTAACATTTCAGAGCAGCCTACCATATAGAAACTTATCAAAGACCTTACTGAAATCTATGTAGTCTATGGCCCTGCCCTGATCAATCTTCCTGGTCACTTCATCAAAGCACTTTAACAAAGTTGTGAGGCATGATCTTCCATGCACAAAGCCATGCTGACTACTTCTAATCAAACGCTACTTTTCCAAATACATGTATATCTTATCCCTCAGAATCTTCTCAAGTAACCCAAGCATTTTCATAACATTAACATTGTTGGCCTAATTGGGTCAAGCAGATCCCTAAAGAATGGCAGTCATCAAGAATTTTCAACTGCCTTGTATGGTCAACAAACCTTAGGACTTTGGAGAATGGTTAACCAGTTGGGTAAGCTCCCACCCAAATTGACACACATCAATGTACTGCTACAGCAATTTCTGTGAAACGTCCAGGCTTAGTACCTAAATGCAAAACCAAGCCTTCAATATAATCAAGAACACAATACATTTACCTGAGCCCTGAACTATTATACCCCATCATTGCATTTCGTTGTTGCATCTGACACAACTTTCAATTTTCCATTTGTTCCAGACCCAATGCTTTACCTCTGATGAGCAATCCACTATTGCTCCAGGGCACTGACAAGGGAGCAGTGAAACATGGTTTTCAAGAGAGAGGCCCTAATAACCAAGAACTTATTGTATGTCCAGGGGACTATTAGGCTTGAAGTTCACAATGCAGGCAAATCAGAAACCATTTCTGACTCTCCTTAATACCAAAAAATTGGCAAACACCCCCCCCCCCCCCCCCCAAATCCAACAGTTCTGATTATGTCTTTTCTGGTTTGGTGCCATGATGAAATGTACCCAACAAAATTCCAGTCAACTTTCAATGTTTTGTGCTTCCTCACTGGGAAATCTACACAGAATAATATTTGCTTTGTTGAGAACATGGAGATCCTCCATAAAATTTATTTACTCGACCAGGTTATTGTCCTCATTGGTAATGAGTCCCTTTCTGACTTAGCAAGTCCTTTGATCTTCCATGTGAATTGCCTTAGCTGGTTTTATATTGGTTGAAGATAACATAAAAGCAAGTTGTCCTTGTGGAATGCTCAGCAATGTGAGCAGAGATAGGGTGAGGTTGAGAGTATTGTTGAAACTTTATTGCTGGAACAGCACAGCAGGTCAGGCAGCATCTAGGGAACAGAAGATTCGACGTTTCGGGCACATGCCCTTCTTCAGGAGAGTATTGTGCCAATAGGGTTGAGAGCACAGATTAAAAGCAGGATCTGAGAAAGGATAATGGAGAAGGTGCGACCAGGTCAATAATATAGCTGAGAGTAATGGTGTGAGTAGGATATGAGGATGTGAGGAGAGATGAACAAAAATGTAAGAGTTCAGTTGCAGTGTTTTGTATACGGGTGTATAAACCTACACACTCTAGTACTTTACATGCGTATTGTTGACTCAGTATTATAGGTGCATTGTGTAGCTGTGGTTGATGGATTAGTACTTTGTAACCAATGGCACTGAGCCTGAACAGACCAGACTTGGTGATACCAATTCTAGAGTTAATATTCCTCTTGCGACTGCTTTTTGAATATGGCAGGAAGAAATTAGAGAGAGAATGCATTTAACTGATAACAGGAAGAATGGAACACAGTACTGCCCTGACTGCACAATATGCAAGCATGTGTGCCAAACATACAAACCATTTACATTTTTAGCAACTACAATTTACCACCTGCTAACTCACTGTACATGCATTGCCCACTCTCGTACAGGATAATAATGAGGTGAGTATAGTTTATGCAGCAAGGACTTCACAATTAGGAGCAAATCATATTGTACAAATGTGCATGATTTGGAATTCAATGTATAGACCAGCAAACAAGATATTAACTAAATGCTGAGACAGCAAAATGAAATACACATGAAGGAATGAGAAGCTAGCAGTCAGCAATCACAGACTGCAAGTTTAAAGACAATATTCAGGATCCAGATGTGACAGACAAACCAACAGGCTCTAAATATAAACACCACCATACTAAGCACAAGACAGCCTGGACAGCATTGGCTGACATTGTAGCTGAAATTCTGTTGTAAGAAAATGAGCAATATTTTAACAGTCACATAACTCACCTATAACACTGAGTCAACAATAAGCTTGTAAAGTACTAGAGAGTATCGGTTTATACAGCCATATACAAAACACTTGCAACTGAACTCCATCTTTTTGTGCATCTCTCCTCACATCCTCATAGCCTACTCACACCATTACTCTCAGCTGCATTATTGACCTGGTCACACCTTTTCTGTTAAAATTTTTAATTGTGCAAATAGTTCACGTCAAAATACTTGCTTGTTAATGCAGTGAGCAGACAAAGGTAGATAAGAGTTTAACTCAATAGACTCATGCGGCTTCAATTAGTGTGCCCAACCCATTTCAATCATCTCTGCACTTATGTCTTCCCTTGCCTCCCAGAACTCGGATAGAGTTCCTCTTGTCTTCATCAACCACCACATCAGACTTCATATTCTATGGATCACTATTTTTCATTAGGTTCAGCACTGTACCATCACCAAATACACACTTTTCCAACCTCCCACTTTCAGTACTCCACAGGGACCATTCCCTCAGCAATATTCTAATTTAGGTCACGCCCCAGTCACATCTAACAGCTCACTTCCCTTCCTCATGCCACCTTTCAATGCCATTGTAAGAGATGAAGCATCTGTCTTTTAACTCCTCCTTTCTCACCAAATGTTCCTTCCAGGTGAAACAGCTTGTTTGCACTTCTTTCAATTTAGTACATTATATTCACTGCTCACAATGTGGTGCATTGGGGAGACCAAACACAGGCTGGGTGACTGCTTTGCTGAACACCTCTATTGAAGCAACACAGGATCAGGAGTAGACCATTCAGCCCATCATGCTTGCTCCATATTTCAATTGGATTATGGTTGATCATCTCCTCAAAATCATTTTCTTGTACAATCTCCATAACCGTTGGTTCATTAGTCTCCAGAAATCGATTAGAATTAGGTTTTATTGTCACGTGCACTCAAGTATAGGGATACATTAATGGTGCCACTTAGTACAAGGTAACTAGGTACAAAATCTTTAGTAAAAAGGAGAAAAATAAAGAAGTAAATTGAAAGTTCAACACCTTGTCAGTATAAAACTGTAAATAAGAAATGAAGCTATAAGTTCCCAATTACAGTCCTTCTTTAGTTATGAGCCAGCTGTCGCTCCATGCTGGGTTTCCCATTGAGGGCTCGATCTCTACCCCTTGCTGAGATTGACTTTGGTCTTAAACATGTTCAATGATTGAGCTTCCACAACCTTCTGGGTTGTAGATCCCAAAGATCCTCAAGAGACAAAGATCCTCCTCATCCTCAGTATTAAATGGTCTACCCCATTATCTTATGTCTCCTGGTTTTAGACTCAGCAGCTAGGGGAAACACTGTCATGCCCTGTAGAATTTGTAACTTACAATGAGGTCAACTTTTGTTCTTCGAAAATACAGACCTAGCCTCCCTCCTCATACCAGGATCCTTCTATCCCACACTTAATTGGTGAACCTCTGTGGCACATCTTATATAGCAGGTATATTCCTCCCTAGGAGGATTAGATAAGAGGATTAATACTACACACATTACTCCAGGTGAGATCTCACACACAGCTTGAAATAACTGTATCAAGGCATCTTTATTCCTGCACTGAAACCCCTTGTGACAAAGGTCACAAATATCATTTGTTATCCTATCTGCTTGCTGCATGCCTGATATTAGCGATGTGTGAAAAAGGACAGGGATTTATCAACTTCCAAAACCATTAACTTTTCAATAGCTTGCCTTTTAATAGTATTTATTTCTTTTGGTTCCTCAGTGTCACAAATCATCTGGTATTTCTAGAGAATTTTCTGTATTTGCCTGTAAAAACAGGCACAACATAACAGATCAGATACCAAGGTAAAAACAATGACTGCAGATGCTGGAAACCAGATTCTGGATCAGTGGTGCTGGAAGAGCACAGCAATTCAGGCAGCATCCGACGAGCAGCAAAATTGACGTTTCGGGCAAAAGCCCTTCATCAGGAATAAAGAGATCCCAAGCCTATTCCATGGTCTCCACTATAAATTGTCCTATCCCCACCTGTAACTGGCCTATATTTATCCAAGGAGCCTGACTTAGAAGGGATAGAAGGATTCCTGAAGAATGGCTCATGCCCAAAACATAGATTCTCCTGCTCCTTGGATGCTACCTGACCTGCTGCGCTTTTCCAGCAACACATTTTCAGCTCTGATCTCCAGCATCTGCAGTCCTCACTTTCTCCTATATTTATCCAAGATAATCTTACTATCATAATATTCAAGGCTATGGTCCAAGTTTAGGTAAATGGGATTAAGTTGAAGGTCAGGTGTTTCTCATGAGTTGGTGTAGACACGATGGGCCAAACGGCCTTTTCTGTACTTTATGATTCTAAGCTTGCACCATTTCCCATGATGTTCCTTATTAGCGTGCATTCATATTCTCTTTTTCCTTCTTAATCAATTGTTCAATTCTCCTACTTCGATGCTCACTAGCATACGAGACTGGATATAATCCTGTGATTCCTACTTTAGAGGCCCTGCTTTTCAATCTCCTTTCTAGATCCCTGAAATCTGCTTTCAGGATCTCAGACCCCTCCCTACCTAAGTCACTAGCACCAACAGGGGCTATGCTCCCTGTCCTACAGGTGTTCTGTGACCCTAGGGTTGGTGGGGAGGCAATATTCAATTCTGGAATAACATTTACAGCCACAGAAACACAAGCCTGTTCCCCTAACTACCCAAATCATAAATGCTCTTCCCCTCTTTTGACTCCTTTCCTGTTGAGCCACTCATGGTGCCACAAACTCAGGTCTGACTGCACTGCTCTGAGGATCCAATGCTACAACAGTATCCAAGTGGAAAAGTGATTAGAAACTGGGATCGCAGTCAGTGTTCTCTCCACTTTCCTTTCTCGCTGCGCAGGCTTCCAAGGCATTCGCTTCTAGAACCAAACGTCAAAGCTGTGACCGGCGAGCCAACTTTGATTGCCATGCATGGAGTCTTGGAATAGTTGTAAGCACAGCATTACAGGGAATGTTGATCTCAATGGACTCCTGAACTGCCTGTCTCGTTTTCTTGGACTGATGATCATTTTGGGTGGTCATACATTCCCCTTCTCTCTCCTGGCTCCTAACCACATTCCTGATGGGGAGCTTGTGCTCGAGGCATCAACTCTCCTTCTCCTTGGGTGCTGTCTGGCCGGCTGTGCTTTTCCAGACCACACTTGTTGACTCTGATCTCCAACATCTGCAATCCTCTCTCTCTCTCTCTCTCTCCAAAGGTCTTTAGTAAAAGTGGTGTGGGGCAATCCAAAGCTAGAGGGCATAGGTTTAAGGTGAGAGGGGCAAGATTTAAAAAACATCTAAGAGGCAGCTATTTCAGGCAGAGGGTGGTGTGTGTATGGAATTGAATTGTCAGAGGAAGTGGTTGAGGCTGGTACAATTACAACATTAAAACGCATCTGGATGGGTATCTGAATTGGAAGAGTTTAGAGTGATATGGGCAAAATGCTGGCAAATGGGACTAGATTTATTTAGGATATCTGGTTGGCACGGACGAATTGGACTGAAAGGCATGTTTCTATGCTGTATATCTCTATGACTCTCTGAAAGTGCTATCTATGTAGCTCTGAACTTCATGGATGCACCTTAGTATCTTCAGACACAATCTGAGTTTCAAGTCAAGTAACAATTTATGCATGTGGTTAAATCAGTCACAGGAGCATCCCTCATCATTTAATATGGTCTTTAGGAATGCCCAAGCACTAATGGAATGAAGAAACAATTGATGAATATATTAATTAAGAATTAATTGAGTTTGAATTGTCTATAAATATAGGGAGCTAATAATCAGTGGGATGTCATTTTAATGGACTGTGACTAAAATGAAGTTCTTAGATACAAGTGAGGACTTGAATTCTGTTTTAACAGAATTATCTATTGGAGAATAACATTAGTGGCAGGGGATGGTTGGGTCAAAATGTAAAGTTACAGAGAACGATTACCAACTCCTGTTTTCTGAAAATGAACCCCATGACCAGTGGAAGAAAATGGCCTTAGCACTTTCATTACCACACAGAAGCAGGACAAGAAGCAACTTCGTTTTCAAAATCAATGTTTGATGATTTGAACACTGGTGAAGGTACGGACAAATTAAATTTCATGCATAAAAGTTTATAAAATTAATTATCAATTGGCTGCTATCAGTCACGTTACGATTTTGATATTTGGAAAGACTGAAGACAGTACTGGGAAGCAGTATAAGCTGGAATTTAGTAGGTTTTGTACAAAACTTTAGAAATTTGATTTGGAAGTTCTCCAATCTGTGCCAAAGTATGCATGAGAGACTTCTAGCTTTGACAAAAGTTAAATTTGCAGGTAAACAAACACTACTAGAACAAATGATAGAATCAGAAAAACATTCCTAGAAAAGCATTTCTTTCCAGGAATTTTGAGGCACAAAGGGGGCAATTAGCAATGCCATTAGAAAATAGTGGACACATTGTTAATAAATTAACAAGATTATCTAGATACAGATCATAGGCAACAGTACAAAAGTAAAACGGCAATGAACAAAAATGAGGAATAAAGTGCTATAGATAATTTTGAGAGGTGAAGAAAATTTGTGAATTATAGTAAGCTACTATTCTCACTTGGTCTGGCCTACATATTATTCCAGACCCACAGCAATGTGGTTGACTCTTAACTGCCTCTGAAATGGTCTAGCAAGCCACTCAATTCTACCAATCACTGCGAAGACTCAACAAAGAAATGAAATCGGACGGACCATCTGGCATTGACCTTGGCACTGGAAATGAAAGAGCCCTATCAACCCTGCAAAGTCCTCCTTATTAACACCTCGGGGCTTGTGCCAAAGTTGGGAGAACTGTCTCACAACGGCTTGACATAGCTATACTCAATACTTTACAGATAATGTCCCAGACACCACCATCACTGGATATGTTCCAGTGTATCACTGCAGCAGAAGAGACCTCGCAGAGGTGGCAGCACAGTGGTATACTGTCAGGAGGAAACTGCTTGCCCTGGGAGTCTTCAACATTGACTCTGAACCCTATGAAGACTCAAGGTTTCACATTAAATGTGAATAAGGTAACATCCTACTGATTATGATACTCTCCTCCCTCAGCTGATGAATCATCCATATGGAACAACACTTGGAGAAAGCACTAAAGGTAGCAAGGGTGCACAATATATTCTGGGTGGGGGATTTCAATGCCCAACACCAACAGTGGCTCAGCAGCAGTACTACTGATCAAGCTGTTGGGTTCTTAAAGATATAGCTGCTAGATTAGGCCCATAGTAAGGGATTAAGGTGCCTTACAAGAGGGAAAAACAGACCTGACCTCATCCTTACCAATCAGCTGACTGTAAATCTATCGATCCATGACAGTATTGGTAAAGGTGACCACCACATAGTCGTTGTAGAGACAAAGTCCCGCCTTTGCATTGAGAATACTCTCTGTTGTGTTGTGTGGCACTATCCCCATGCTAAATGGAACAGAGTTCAACAAATCCAGCAATTCACAACTGAATATTCATGATGCGTTGTGGGCTTTCAACAGCTGCAGAATTATACTCAACACAAACTTCAACCTAATGACCTGACATATCTCCCACTCAACCATTATTATTAAGCCAGAGGATCAACCCTGATTTAATGGAGACTGCAGGACGGCATGCCAGAAACAGCACTAGGCATACCTAGTGTCTACTTGGAGGAGAAAGTGAGGTCTGCAGATGCTGGAGATCAAAGATGGAAATGTGTTGCTGGAAAAGCGCAGCAGGTCAGGCAGCATCTAGGGAACAGGCGAATCGACATTTCGGGCATTAGCCCTGAAGAAGGGCTAATGCCCGAAACGTCGATTCGCCTGTTCCCTAGATGCTGCCTGACCTGCTGCGCTTTTCCAGCAACACATTTCCATCTAGTGTCTACTTGGTCTACTTCACGAAGTGTCTACTTCGTGAAACTACCGAACAGGACACACTCATGTCAAACAGCATAAGTAATAGACTGAGGTAAGCGATGCCATAACCAACGGATCAGATCTAAACTTTGTAGTTCTGCTACAGTGAGTCGTGAATGGCGATGGACAATTAAACAACTCACTGGGGAGGCTAGCCTTTAGACAATTTAATTCACATCACATGGTGTCAAGAAATGTGTGGAGACTGCAGCGGCTATGGGCCCTGACAAGGTTCCGGCAATGGTATTGAAGACTTGAGCTCCAGAATTTGACGCTCCCCTAGCCAAGCTGTTCCAGTTCAGTTACAACACTGCCATGTATAAGACAATATAGAAAATTGCTTAGGTATGTCCTGAATACAAAGCAGGACAATTCTAACCTGGCCAATTAGTGCCCCATCAGTCCAGTCTCGATCATCAGTAAAGTGGTAGAAGGTGTTCTCAACAGTGTTATCAAGCAGTATCTCCTCAGCAATAACCTGCTCAGTAACACCCAGCTTGGATTCTCCAGCCTTGGTTCAAGTATGGAGAAAGAGCTGAATTTCAGAGGTGAGGTGAGAGTGACAGCCCTTGACACCAAGGCCTCATTTAATCAAGTATGGGATCAATGAGCCCTAGAAAAACTGGAATCAATGAGAATCATGGGCAATTTTTCTGCTGGTTGGCATTATACCTGGCACCAAAGAAGGTGGTTGTGGTTGTTGGAGGTCAATCATCTCAGTTTGGATATCTCTGTTGGAGTTCCTTAGGGTAGTGAAACAGGCCCAACTATCAGATGCTTCATCAATGATCTTCCCTCATCAGAAGGTCAGAAGTGGGGACATTTGCCAATGATTGCACAATGTTCAGCGCAATTCATGACTCCTCAGATACTGAAACAAGTCATTTTCAAATGCAACAAGATCTGGACAATATCCAGGTTTATGCCAACAAGTCACACAAACATTCTTGCCACATAAATACGAGAAATGTTCATCTCTAAGGAGAGCCAATCTAATCACAGCCCCTTGGCATGCAATGGTGTTCCTGTCACTGAAAACCCCACTAACAACATCCTGGAGGTTACCATTGAACAGAAACTCAACTGGACTCCTCATTTAAATATAATAAATCCTGATTCCCCAAAGCCTGATTCCATTATCTACAAGGAGTGCAATATCAGGAGTGCAATAGAATGCTCCCCACTTGCCTGGATGGGCGCAATTCCAACAACACTCAAGAAGCTTGACACCATCCAGGGCAAAACTGCCCACTTGACTGCCACCACTTCCACAAGCATCCACTCCTTCCACCACCCATGCTATACTAGAAGCACTGTAAAAATTCACTAAAGATCCTTAGACATAACCTTTCAAAACCATGAATGCTTCCATCTCGAAGGACAAGGACAGCAGATACATGGAAACACCACCTCCTGCAAGTTCCCCTCCAAGCCACTCCTGACATGGAAATATATCACTGTTCCTTCACTATTGTTAAGTCAAAATACCGGAATTTCCTCCCTAAGGGCACTGTTAGTTTACCTACAACACACGAATTGCAGTGGTTCAAGAAGGCAGCTCACCACCATCTTTCAAGGGCAACTAGGGACAGGAATTAAATGCTAGTCAACCAGCAATGCCCGCATTCCATGAGTGAATAAAAAAGAATTAACACAGAGATAATGTGCAATGAGTTACACTGGTGATTAAGTAGACCGTCAATGAAGAAAATACAGATGAAAAAGGGTATGGAAATTGACAAAGCAATTCTGCAATTTCCATAATTAGGATAATATTGCACTTCTTTAATGGAACATTGTCTCCGTGTTCAAGGAATTGAAGAGATTTCTGACAGCAGAGGTAGAAATTTAAAAGACAGATTCATACAGCACGGAAACAAACCCTTATGCTGAACATAATGCCAAACTAAACTAGTCCCACCTGCCTGCTCCAGGCCCATATCCTTCCAAACCTTTCCTAGTCATGTACTTATCCAAACGTCATAAAGTCAATTATATTGAAATTACTCAGGCAGTATTTTCATCCATCTTCTCAAAGATTAAAACTTTTACTAAAGCATGTAAGAATAAGGGATGGGAGTCCAGAATGCTTAGAAGAGATGTGATACATGTGAGATTTGTAAGAAATATTTAAGGAGTCTGTTACAGCTTATATTAAGCGAGCTCTTAGCATGAGATTTCAATGAGGTAGTTGCAATAAATTTAAAGGTACGTGATGAAGGAAAAAAAAGAATTTTAATTTTGAAGATTTGGTAACCAGATTTGGTTAGTTAACAATAATACATAAAAATTATTTGAGATTATAGTATTACAGATTGCTTGTGATCAATTCAGAGAAATGTATGAAAATATGAACATAATAGCAGAAACCCCTTTCAGCAATCAGGTATGTGAAAGGAACCATGCAGAAATAGATTAAATGGTTCATAAAATTTTTGCAGGTCATCAAAACTATAAGTTATCGACTACACTTGCATGGGCTGTCAACGCTGAGAATTCAATGCAGATGGTGGGTGGATATAGTCCATATCAGTTAGCATTTAGTATGAATCCTGAAGATTCTATCAGTAATAAGTGATCAGCCTTGGCTTGGGAAAGGGTTATAATTAGTTTTACTTTTTGGTGAGGCTTAAGCTAAGAGCATTGGAAACCAGTTTCAATCTTGGAGACTTGGTTCATTATGAGAGAGAGGGCTTTGAAAATTGAGAAGTCCAGTAAAAGTTATTGGTAACAAGTTTTGAGAAGATTTGTAGCTCAGGTTTAGATTCTGGATGTAGGTTTGCTCGCTGAGATGGAAAGCTCATTTTCAGATGTTTCATCACCATAATAGTAAGGACACGCTCAATAGTATCATTACATACAGATGAGGTAGGACACCACTTCGACTGGGGCAACACATTCATCCTAGGACAAGCCAAACAGAGACATGCATGAGAATTCCTAGAAGCATGGTATTCCAACTGGAACTCTATGAGCAAACATATTGAGAAAAAGAACGGGAAATGACATCACCACAGGAAATTACATTACCAACACAAGGAAACCCAAAAACAAATAGAAAGTGGGCTACACCACCAGTGCTTCATCCAGAGGCTCACTGAAGATGTTACCTAATATGGTGACAAAACGTCTGAAAATGAACCTTCCAGCTGAGCGAGCAACCTACATCCAAGTTATTGGTAAAGACAGAAAAATAATAATAGCACAGCATGGGAATCAGACTATTTGGGTACATTCTTCAAGACTGCCTGATATGGATTACAAACTTGCAGATTTGGAAGGAGTTATAGAAAACTGTATGCAGCCAAGTACCTCCCATACCCAAATGCTGCACTACAATGAGGATCAAACAATCACAATTGACAGTTTGTCTAAGAAGAAATAGATCAGTTCTGATGGAGAGCCTATGTCCGAAACTTTAACTCTCCTGCTCCTCAGACACTGCCTGACCTGCTGTGCTTTTCCAGCACCACCCTTTTTGACTCTGACTCTCCAGCATCCTAAGTCAGTTCTGAGGCATTAGTCAATATGAGGCATTGGTCCCAAAGGAAAAGTGAGTACAAAAGTCAATATTTGCAAAAGGGCTAGTCTATAAAACAATGTGATTATTATAGGTAGAGCAGGGAAGACTACTGAAAGCAGGATGAATATATAGAATGAGGGTCAGGAGGCAAGGCCTATGGATTTGGAACATGAAGTACAAAGATAGAAGGCAAAAAAACACAGGGTAATGCTCAGTGTCTGACAGTGAACATGCCATTGAAAGAGATCACAAACTGTTAAAAGATTTTCTATTAATAGGAAGGTCAAACAATAGCAGTCCATAAAGATATAAAAGGCAATATAGAGGATACAATTTAGACTCATAGAGATCTATGGCACAGAAAAAGGCCCTTTTTCTGTCTGGCAGCACTGGAATCCGCCCTGAAAGACAACAGACTTACAGAAAAAACTCAGGCCATCAGACAGACAGTAGCACCAACACTAAGCAGGAAGAAAGAAGGGAACACCCTCAACACACTGGAATGGAAAGCACTGGAAGGACATCAAAAAGACAGAAATATCATAATCCTACTGGCAGACAAAGGGCGCGTGGCATTGGACTTGACTCCGTAGCTAGAAAAACCACATTACAGGATCCCTGAGGAAACCCGACTCAAGCAACTGTCTGTGTGGAGTTTGCACATTCTTCCCGTGTCTGCGTGGGTTTCCTCCGGGTGCTCCGGTTTCCTCCCACAGTCCAAAAATGTGCAGGTTAGGTGAATTGGCCATGCTAAATTGCCCGTAGTGTTAGGTGAAGGGGTAATTGTAGGGGAATGGGTCTGGGTGCGTTGTTCTTCAGACGGTCGGTGTGAACTTGTTGGGTCGAAGGGCCTGTTTCCACACTGTAAGTAATCTAATCAAACCTAAACTACACATGACAGGTGAAATTAACAAGATAGATCTCCAAAGAATGAAACTAGAAGGATCCAACACCCCCCATTTCTACGGATTACCAAAGGTACATAAACAAGGGGCCCCCCTCAGACCCAAAGTCTCAATTCCTGGCATACTGACATACAGGCTAGCAAAGGAACCAAAACGGCAAACTGAAACACCTGGTAGAAGACGCAACCCACTCCATCCACTCAACCCATGAATTCCTTACTATCACCAAAGACACCAAGGTATAGGACGACGAGGTCATGGTGTCCTTCGATGTGGCGGCCCTATTCACATCAATAAACAGCATCCTAGCCAAGCAAACACTGGCCTCACTGCTACATAAACTAATGCCACAAACACCTGATGGCACCAACTCCATCAGCAAGGATAGCATCCTCAAACTACTAGATCCGTGCCTCGCAACTCACTTCATCTTCAACAACAAGATCTGCAAACAAATCAACAGGATGCTATGGTTTCACTAATATCAGGATTTACAGTGAAAACAATTATGCAGAGGTTAGAACAAACAGTCCTTCCCATGATCCAGCCCAAGCTTTGGGTCTGCCACGTAGATGGCACTTTTGTCATCACGAAACTAGAAGGAACCCACAAGCATATAAACAACAGTCTTACCGGTACAACATTCACCAAAGAGGAAGAGAACAATAACCGAATTCCCTTCCTGGATGTTGTAGTAGAACAAAAAGGCAAAAGTGAGGACTGCAGATGCTGGAGATTACATGTTGAGAGTGTGATGCTGGAAAAGCACAGCAGGTCAGGCAGCATCCAAGGAACAGGAAAATCAATGTTTCGGGCAAAAGCCCTTCATCGGGGGTGGAGAGATAGATGGGAGGGGGTGGCCTGGGGGGTAAGGTAGCTGAGTGTGCGATAGGTGGATGAGGTGGGGGTAAAGGGGCTGGAGAGGAGGATGGAGCGGATAGGTGGGAAGGAAGATTGACAGGTGGGACAAGTCATGAGGACGATGCTGAGCTGGAAGGTTGGAACTGGGATAAAGTAGGGGGAGAGGAAATGAGGAAACTGGTGAAACTCACATTGATGCCATGGAGTTGGAGGGTCCTGAGGTGGAAGATGAGGCATTCTTTTTTCAGGCATCGGGTGGTTTGGGAGTGGTGATGGATGAGACCCAGGACCTGCATGTCCTTGGCGGAGTAGGAGGGGGAGTTGAAGTATTCGGCCACAGGGCGGTGGGGTTGATTGCTGTGGGTATCCCGGAGATGTTCTTTGAAGTGCTCTGCAAGTAAGCGTCCTGTCTCCCCAATGTAGAGGAGACCGCATCAGGAGCAACGGACACATGTCATATATTGGTATCTATACGCACAGATGAAAAGGGACACCAGTTCAACTGGAACAATATATCCATCCTAGGATAGGCTAAACGAAGACACGCGCAGAAATTCCATGAGGCCCAGCATTCAAACCGGAACGCCGTTAAAAAACGTGTAGATTTGGACCCCAATTACCAATCTCTCAGAAACAGAACTGGAAATGACATCACCTACCACAAAAAAAACCAAGATACATAAATAGCAAGTGGGACAGAACACCAATGTTTCACTGGAGGCTCACTAGCATGGTGACAAAACGTCTGAGAACAAACTCACCAGCTCAGTAAGCAAACGTACAACCTGATCCACAACCTGAGCTACAAATCTTCTGCAAAATCTCAAAAGGGCCTTCTGCCCGTTGAGTCCATGCTGATTAAGATCAGGCAGCTAACTATTTTAATCCCATTGCCAGCACCTAGCCCATTGCCTTGTGCACCTGCAATGCCAAGGACCACATCTAAATAATTCTTCAATGTGACGAAGGTTTCTGCCTCTACCACCCTTGCAGGCAGTGAGTTCCAGATTCCCACCACTCTTGGTGAAAAAGCCTTTCTTTACATCTCCTCTAAACCTATGCCCCCAATCACTGATTATTCCACCAAGGGGAAAGACTTCTTCCTGTCGACCCCATCTGTGTTCCTCAATTTTATACATTTCAATCATGCCCATCTGAATTTCCTCTGCTCCAAGGAAAACAATCCCAGTCAATTCAATCTTTTCAATAAATGAAACTCACCAGCCCAGGCAACATCCTGGTTAAAATAAAACAAAGAACTGCAGATGCTAGAAGTATGAAACAAAAACACCAACTGCTGGAGAAACTAAACAATCTATCAGCATCTGTGAAGAGAAAGGAGAATCAACATTTTGGGTCCAGTTATCTGAAAAAAAAGTCTGAAGAAGGGTCACTGGATCCAAAACATTGACTGTTTTCTCTCCACTGATGCTACCAGATTTGCTCAGTTTGTTGAGCAATTTCTGTTTTTGATTTAAACACCCTGGTGATCCTCAGTGCTTTCCAGAGTCCTACCATTCATCATGAATTCCTTTGCCTTGTTTGTCCTGTCCACATGTATTACTTCACATTTATCTGGAGTGAATTCTATTTGCCACTGATCAGCCAATCTGACCAGACAGCTTGATTGTATTGAGCAAATGAGTTGCATATATAATGGCTACTCCATAATAAGGTTAATGCATATATGTAATCATTGTACAATTTCCAACTAACTTGATTAATTTGAAATTGGGTGTGACCTTTAAAATACAGGATAAATAATTCCTGAATTGTTGTTCCCTTCCTCACAGTAATACTTTATTAACTGAGGTGAAAGAGTACCTTCAAAGTCATGTTTCTCAAATTCCACTTGCATTATTTGTCCCTTAAGCAGATAGCACCAGTCACAGATGCCCTATGGCACACACTGATAGTCAGTGTCCTAGTCCTATAAATGTCCCTATATTACACTCTGCCAATCAACATCTACTTCTCAATCATAGAGTCCTACAACACAGAAACATGGCCTTGGACCCAAACTGGTCCTTGCCGACCAAAATGTCCATCCTCGCTAACCCCATTTTCCTGCACTTGATCCATATCCTTCTAAACCTTTCCTATCCACGCATTTGTCCAAATGCCTTTTAAATGTTGTTAATGTAACCATCTCAACCACTTCCGATGGCAGCACACTCCATATGTGTACCACTCTTTGTGCAAAAAAGTTGCCCCTCAGGTTCCCTTTTATTCTTTCCCCTCCAACATTAAACTGAGCCCTCTAGTCCTCAATTCCGCAAATCTGGGAAAAAGACGGAGTACATTCACCCTATCCATGCCTCTCATGATTTTCTACACCTCTATAAGATTCCCCCCTCAGTCCCCTACGCTCAAAAGAAAAAAGTTTGAGCTTGTCCAACCTCTTCTATAACTCAGATTATTGAGTCCTGGCAACATCCTTGTAAATTGCTTCTGCACTCATTCCAGTTTAGTAACATCCTTCCTATAGCAAGGTGATCAAAATGGAACACAATACTCCAAATTTGGCCTCACCAACGCCCTGCACAACTGCAACATAACTTCCCAACTTCTATACTCTGACTGGTGAAGGCCAGTGTGCCAAAAGCCTTCTTCATTGCTCTGTCTACCTGTGACTCCAATTTCAAAGAACCTTGCATTTGAACTGTAAGGTCCCTCTGTTCTACTACACTCCTGAAGGCCCTACCGTTCACCATGAAACTCCTGCCTTGATTTGACTTTCCAAATAACCTCACACTTATCTATATTAAACTCCATTTATCATTTCTCGGCCCACTTCCCCAGCTGATCAAGGTCGCGCTGCAATTTCTGGTAACCTTCCTCACTGTCCACGATATCGCCTATTTTAATCTCATCTGCAAACTGACTAATCATGCTTTGCACATTCTCATCCAAATCATTGATATAGATAACAAACAGCAATGGGCCCAGCGCCGACACCGGAGGCACACGGCTAGTCACAGACCTCTAGTCCGACAAGCATCCTTCCTGATTCCTACCTTCAAGCTAATTGTATATCCAATTTGCCAGTTCTCCCTGGATTCCACACAATCTAACCTTCCAAAGCTTTACTGAAATCCACGGATGCTACTTTTACTGTCCTGTCCTCGTCAACCTTCCTGGTCTTTTCATTAAATTTGTAAGGCATGATCTCCCACCCACAAAGCCATGCTGACTATTCCGAATCAAGCCCTGTTTCACAAATGCATGTATATCTTCTTTCTCAGAATCTTCTCAAGTAACATACCTATCACAGATGTTAGGCTTACTGGTCTATAGTTCCCAGGTTTTCCTTTGCAGCCCTTCTTGAATAAGAGCGCAGCATTTCCTACCCTCCAGACTTCTGAGACTTCACCCGTGGTTAACGATGATACAAAAATATCAGCCAGGGCCCCACAATTTCTTCTCTAGCCTCTTGCAGTGTTCTTGGATATATCTGGTCAGGACCAGGAGATTTATCCACCTTCATATATTCTCAAACATCCCACACCTCCTCTTACTGTGGACACTCACCAAGACATCACCACTAACTTCCCCAAGTTCCCATGACTTCATGGTAAATACAGAGGAGAAATATTCATTGAGGATCTCGCCCATCTCTTGCAGTTCTACATATACATGTCCACTTTGGTCCTTGAGGGGTCTTATTCTCTCTCTAGTTATTCTTATTCCTTTAATAAACTTAAAGAACCTCTTTGGATTCACCCTAACCTTCTCAGCCAAGGTTATCTTGCGCCCCCTTTTTCACCCTCCTGATTTCCTTCTTCAATAAACTCCTCTATCCCCAATATACCTCTAGAGATTCACTTGATCCCAGCTGCCTGTACCTGAGCCATACCTCCTTTTTTCTCGTCAAAGCCTCAACATCCTTCATCATCCAGGGTTCCCTATTCCTGTTAACCTTGCTTTTCACCCTCACTGGAACATATAGACCTTGAACTCTAGCTATCTCACTATTAAAGACCTCCCACTTGTATTTTTTGGAACTATAAACTGAAATTGAGGTTGGACTGGAATGTAGTTCAATCCAGAAAAGTGCAAGATGATGGACTTGATCAGGACAAACAAGGCAAGTAAATACATGATGAACAGTAGGTCCTTAGACAACAATGAGGATCAGATTGGTTGAGCTGTCGAGTAATAAAGTTGCAAGTGCCAAGCCAGAGAAGAAACATCCAGAATCTCTAGCCATTTACATATTTTGTGACCGTTTTTGGAAAAATAGGGCATGATTATCAACAAACTCTTCCCAGTTAAATCATGACAAAAATTTGTGGGATCTTTTGAATGAGCATAATACAAGATTATATTTGGAGTTAGTGCACATAATCAAGGAAGAAACCAGGTTTCTCACAGTCACAGAGATGTACAGCATGGAAACAGACCCTTCCATCTAACTCGTCCATGCCAACTCGATATTCTAAATTAATTTAGTCCCTTTCGCCAGCACTTGGCACACATCCTTCTCAACCCTTCCTATTTATGGTGATATTCCTATTTATGTACCCATCCAGATAGCTTTTAAATGTTGTAATTGTACCAGCTTTCTCTGGCAGCTCATTCCATACACACAGATTTTGAATCTTTCCCCTCTCACCCTAAATCTAAGCCTAGTTTTGGACTCCCCCACCCAAGGGAAAAGACCTTCTCTATTTACCCTATCCATTCCCCTCATGATTTTACAAACCTCTATAAGGTCTCCCCTCAGCAGTCGATGCTCTCGGGAAAACAGCCCCGACCTATTCAGTCTTTCCTTATAGGTCAAACCATCCAACCTTGGCAATATCCTTGTAAATGTTCTCTGAATCATTCCAAGTATCATAAAATCTTTCCTACAGTAGGGAGACCAGAATCGCACACAATATTCCAATGTCCCAAACAGCTGCAACACGACCTCTCTACTCCTGTACTCAATGTATCAAGAATAAAGTACAAAGAAAATTACAGCACAAGAACAGGCCCTTCAGCCCTCTAAGCCTGCGCCAATCCAGATCCTCTATCGCCTATTTTCTAAGGATCTATATCCCTCTGCTCCCTGCTCATTCATGTATCTGTCTAGGTACATCTTAAATGATGCTATCATGCCCATCTCTATCACCTCCGCTGGCAACTTGCTCCAGGCACCCACCACCCTCTGTGTAAAGAACTTTCCACATGTATCTCCCTTAATCTTTTCCCCTCTCACCTTGAACTCGTGGCCCCGAGTCAGTGAGTTGCCCACTCTTGGAAAACGTTTCTTGCGATCCTCCCCGTCTGTACCCTTCATGATTTTGTGGACCTCAATCAGATCCCCCCTCAATCTCTGTCTTTCGAATGAAAATAATCCTAATCTACTCAACCTTTTTTCATAGATAGCACCCTCCATACCTGGCAACATCCTGGTGAACCTCCTCTTCCTCTCCAAAGCATCCACATTCTTTTGGTGGAGTACAGGTTTGATTACTTTAGGTTAAGTTGGCATAAGGAGGATGAAGGAAAGCATGCCGTGTGCCTTCTTGACCACTCTATCGATCTACATTGTCACCTTCGGGAAACAATGGAGCTGAACACCCAGATCTCTCTGTACATCAATTTTCCCCAGGGCTTTCCCATTTACTGTATAGTTAGCTATTGAATTGAATCTTCCAAAATGCATCACCTTGCATTTGCCTGGATTGAACTCCATCTGCCATTTCTCCACCCAACTCTCCAATTGATCTATATTCTGCTGCATCCTCTAACAGTCTCCTTCACTATCTGCTACGCCAACCAATTTTAGTGTCATCTGCAAACCTGCTAATCAGACCACCGATACCTTCCTCCAGATCACTTATGTATATCGCAAACAACAGTGGTCCCTGTAGAATACCACTGGTCACAGTTCTCCATTTTGAGAAACTCCCTTCCACTACTACTCTCTGTCTCCTGCTGCATATGCAAATTCATTTTCTCCATCAGCCTACCATGAGCAACCTTAACAAACACCTTACTTAAGTCCATGTATATGACATCTACAGCCCTTCCCTTATCAATCAACTTTGTCACTTCCTCTGGAGTGACAATTAAGTTGGCAAGACATGAACTTCCCTGCACAAAACCATGCTGTCTATCACTGATAAGCCCATTTTCTTCTAAATAGATCCTACACCTCAGTATCTTCTCCAGCAGCTTCCCTACCACTGACATCAGGTTCACCACTCTATAATTTCCTGGATGATTCCTGCTACCCTTCATGAACAAAGGGACAACATTAGCAATTCTCCAGTCCTCTGGGACCTCCCCCGTGTTCAAGGATGCAGCAAAGATACCTGTTAAGGCCCCAGCTATTTCCTCTTTCACTTCCTTCAGTAACCTCAGATCGATTCAATCCGAACCTAAGACTTGTCCACCTTAATGCTTTTTAGAATACCCAATACTTCCTCCCTCCTTATGCCGACTTGACCTAGAGTAATCAAACATCTATCCCTAACCTCAACATCTGTCATGTCCCTCTCCTCAGGGTATACCGATGCAAAGTACTCATTAAGAATTTCATCCATTTTCTGTGGTTCCACGCATAACTTTCCTACTTTGTGCTTGAGTGGGCCAACCCTTTCTCTATTACCATCTTGCTCCTTGTATATGAATAAAAGGCTTTGGGATTTTCCTTAACCCTGTTTGCTCAAGATATTTCATGACCCCTTTTAGCTCTCTTAATTCCTCATTTCACATTAGTCCTACTTTCCTGATATTCTTTCAGTCTGTTTCCAGTCACCTCGACCTTACATATGCTTCCTTTTTCCTCTTAGCTAGTTTCACAATTTCACCTGTCATCCATGGTTCCCTAATCTTGCCATTTCTATCTCTGATTTTCACAGGGACATGTTTGTCCTGCACTCTAATCAACCTCTCTTTAAAAGGCTACCAGATATTGGTAGGGGCGGCATGGTGGCTCAGAGGTTAGCACTGCTGCCTCACAGCACCAAGGTCCCAGGTTCGTTTCCAGCCTCAGGCGACTGTCTGTGTGGAGTTTGCGCGTTCTCCCTGTGTCTGCGTGGGTTTCCTCCAGGTGCTCCGGTTTCCTCCCACAGTCCAAAGATGTGCAGGTCAGGTGAATTGGCCATGCTAAATTGGCATTCCTGAAGAAGGGCCTGTGCCCGAAACGTCGAATCTCCTGTTCCCTGGATGCTGCCTGACCTGCTGTGCTGTTCCAGCAATAAAGTTTCAACTTTGATCTCCAGCATCTGCAGACCTCACTTTCTCCATGCTAAATTGCCCACAGTGTTAGGTGCATTCGTCAGAGGGAAATGGGTCTGGGTGGGTTACTCTTCGGAGGGTCAGTGTGGACTTGTTGGGACGAAGAGCCTGTTTCCACACTATAGGGAATATATGCATGTAATATCAAATGTGGATTTATCTTCAAACAGCTGCTCCCAATCCACATTCCCCAGTTCCTGTCGAATTTTGCTATAGTTTGCCTTCCCCTAATTTAGCATTCTTCCTTTAGGACCACACTCATCTTTGTCCATGAGTATTCTAAAACTTATGGAATTGTGATCACTATTCTTAAAGTAATCCCCTACTGAAACTTCAACTACCTGGCCCAGCTTATTCCCCAACACCAGGTCCAGTATGGCCTCTTCCCAAGTTGGACTTTTTACATTTTGCTCTATAAAACCCTCCTGGATGCACCTTACAAATTCTGCTCCATCTAGACGTTCCTCATGGTAGACCAGTTAGCAAGGTTAGATCTCATGGAATAGAGGGAGAACTAGCCATTTGGATACAGAATTGACTCGAAAGCAGAAGACAGAGGGTGATGGTGGAGGAGGGTTGTTGTTCAGACTGGAGGCCTGTGACCAGTGGAGTGCCATAAAAATCAGTGCTGGGCCCACTAGTATTCGTCATTTATAGAAATGATTTGGATATGAACATATAGTTAGTAAGTTTGCAGGTGATACCAAAATTGGAGGTGGAGTGGACAGCAAAGAAGGTTACTTCAGATTACAATGGGATCTTGATCAGATGGGCCAAGCGGCAGATGGAGTTTACTTTAGTTAAATGCCAGGTGTTGCATTTTGGAAAAGCGAATCACAGCAGGACTTATACACTTAACGCTAAGGTCCTGGGAAGTGTTGCTGAACAAAGGAGCCTTGGAGTGCAGGTTCATTGTTCCTTGAAAGTAGAGTCGGTAGTAGATAGCATAGTGAAGGCAGCATTTGGTAGGCTTCCCTTTGTTGATCAGAGTATTGAGGATAGGAGTTGGGAGGTCATGTTGTGGCTGTGGAGGACATTGGTTAGACCACTTTTGGAATATTGCGTGCAATTCAGGACTTTTCAGGCTGCAGTGGAAAAGTAGAAGCATATATTGGGTTGGAGACAGGACAGTGATGCCAAGTCAAGATATACGGAGTGTAAACAGTACAGATTGGGAGGGCACTGGAATGGAGTTATCGCTGGTGACCACCACTATGGTCCCCAAGGGTGAGCGTAAAACATCACGGAGACAACAAAATATAGGAGCAGATCCATTCAGCCCATTGAGTCTGTTCCTCCATTCAATCATAGCTGATGTATTTCCCAACCACATTTTCCCGCTTTTGATTATAACCTTTGATCCCCTTACTAATCAAAAATCTCTGTATCTTTGCCTAAATACACTCAGTGACTTGGCATCTACAGAACTTCACAGATTCACCACCCTCTGGCTGTTGAAACTCCTCCTTATCTCAGTAGTGAAAGGTTGTCCCTTCACTCTGAGTCTGTGTATAATGTGAATAGTTGTGGTTCTAATACTCACCCTTGTGGAACCCAACTAATCACTGCTGCCATCCTGAAAAAGACCCTTTTATCCCCAGTCTCTGCTTTCTGGCAGTTAGCTAATCCTCTATCCATGGCAGTACCTTGACCCTAACATCATGGGTTCTTATCTTATTTGGCAGTCTCTTGTGTGGCACCTTTTCAAAGGCTTTCTGGAAATCCAAACAGATCACATCCACTGACCTCCTTAAAGAACTTTAACAGATTTGTCAGGCATGACCTCCCTTTGATGAAGCTGTGCTGACTCTGTCCTATTTTACTATGCACTTTAAAGTACTCTGCAATCTCAGCCTTAATAATGGACTCAAAATCTTAGAATAACTGAGGTAAAGCTAAGCCGTCTATAATTTCCCACCTTCTGCCTTCTTAAACAGGGGTGTTACATTAGCCATTCCCTGCCTCCAGTAATTCCTGAAAGATCACCGCAATTGACTCCATAATCTCCTCAGCTATCTTTTTCACAACTGTGGGATATAGTCCATCCAGACCACCTTCAGACCTTTTAGCTTCCCCAGTATCTTCTCCTTAACGATGGCCATTACATTCACCTCTGCCCCCTGATTCTCTTGAAATTCTGGAATGTTGTTGGTGTCTCCCACAATGAAGACTGATGTAAAACACCTATTCAGTTCCTTCACCATTTCTTTGTTCCCCATTACTACTTCACCATCCTTATTTTCTACCAGTCCAATGTCCACCTTTGACCTCTTTCTTATCTTTTACATATCCTCTGCCAATTTTTAAGGCTTCCCAATCCCCTGGCTTCCCACTAATCTTCACCACATTGCTTGCTTTCTTTTGCTTTTATCCTATCCCTGACTTCCCTTGTCAGCCATGGTTGCCTTGGCCTCCTCTTGGTATTTTTCTTCATTCTTGGGATGAATTTCTGCTGTTGCTCATAAATTACCTCACAAACTCCTGCCATTGCTGCTCTACCTTCTTCTCTTCTAGGCTCCCCTACCAATCAACTCGTCAGCTCCTCCCTCAAGTCTTTGTAGTTACCTTTGCTCAACTGTAATGCCACTACATCTGATTCCAGTTTCTCCCTGTCAAACAGCAGAGTGAAGTGGTTACTGCTCCCAAGGAGTTCGTTCACATCTTGACTACTGCTAGGAGACCTGTACATAACAGCCATCAGGGTCTTTTTTCCCTTAGCAGTTCCTCAATTCTATGTTTTCTGACCTCATAATACTTTTTGCTATCAATTTAATTTCACTTGTTACAAACAAGGTAACCCCACCTCCTCTGTTCTCCCTGTCCTTTCGATAGGATTTGTATCCTCAGATATTTAGTTCTCAGTCTTGATCCCCTTTCAGCTACATTTCACCCACAATATTGTAGTCAGCAAATTCAATCTGCGCTACAAGTTCATTTACCTTGTTCCATAGACTGTGTGCATTTAAGTATAACACTCTCAGTTCTGCATTAACCACCTTCCTTGCCATAGTTGTCCCCTTACCTGCTATGCCTGAAGTTCGATTCCTGAGCCTTTCACACTCTTTTTCCTATTACTTGTCCTGGAAACATTGATAACCTCTTCTGAACCCTCCTCCCTTTAACTTTTCAATAGTTTTCCATGCAACTGGATCCACCCCCCCCCCCTCACTATTTAGTTTAAAATCCTAAACACAACTTTTGTTATGTGATTCACCAGGGCTCTGGTCCCAGCATGATCCAGGTGGAGCCCATTCCATTGGAACAGCTAATTCCTTCCCAAGTACTGCTGTCAATGTCCCCTGAATTCAAGCCTGCTTCTTCCACACTCATTTTTCAGCCACACATTTAACCTCTTTAATCTTGTAGACCCTGGGCCAATTAGCTTGTGGCACAGGTAGTAATCCACAAACTATTACCTTTTTGGTTCTGCTTTTTAATTTATTGCTTGCTACTCAAATTCCCTCAGCAGCACCTCTTTTCTCTTTTACCTATATTCCTGATACCTACTTGGACCACAGCAACTGGATCCTTCCTCTCCCATTCCAAGTACCTAATTCATCATATTTCCTGTATGGACCAAACAAAAGAAACTGAACCCAGTTATGGGCTGCCTCTAGCCATGAGGTTGGCTTTACCCCACGCTCTCCTCTGCAGATAAAACTAAAGGACAATCAGACTTTCCCCTCAATTCCACAATACCCCTTAAAGCCAGAAGCAGAAGAAGGGATATGGGATCTTACAAAATCTTCTGTGGCACCTTGCAACATCCTGGGTCAACCCTTATATGATCGACCGTTCCAGTTATACGTTACTATTAAGGTTGGTTGCACTACTGCTGTTCTTACTCAAGTACATGGAAATAGGAAAAGACTGGTAGCATATTACTTGACTAAGCTTGAGCCGGTGGTGGCTGGGCTCCCCCCCAGCTCACAAGTAATTCCAGCACTACACGCCCTCTTATCAGTGGCCTCAAATATAACCTGACATCAGACGGTTGTGGTTCTGTCTCCACATTCCATTGTTGAATTTCTCACATCCCAGCAGACCCAGCATTTAACTCAGGCTCGTCAAAATAAATATGAGACAGCCCTTCTCAACACCTTTTTACCACTGCTTGTGAGGATTTAGCTGACATGCCACTTCCAGATGCAGAATTAATCCTCTATGTAGATGGAAGCTCCTTTGTTGCACCAACAGAACAACGTTGTTCAGGAAATTGGATGCCACCAACTCTGAGATTGTACAGCAAGCAGCTTTTGAAACCCAACTTTCGACACAGAAAGCCAAGTTGTTTGCCCTCACTTGTGCCCACATATTAGCAAAGGGAAAAACAACTAATATGTATACTGACCCCCTCTATGCTTTTAGCGTGACCCCAATTACAGAGCCTTGTGGGAACATGGGGGATTTTTAACTTCCACAGGATAGCCTAGCAATAATGCTGCTTTTGTTCGTAACTTCTTGCAGGTTTTGCAATTGCCAACCAGTCTAGCGGTAATCAAATGTTCAGCTCACACTGGTGCAACAGATACAGTCTCCGAAGGCAATGAGCAGGTAGATGCTGCAGCCAAGCAGGCGGCTTTACACCACCTGCTTCTGGTTCCATTGGGCTCCCAGCAAAACCTGGTGAGAAACAGTTTAAGGACGAGTATGCCAGATCTGGGTGAGATACAGAAATAACAGGGGTGACGCCCCTACTGAGGAGCACAAACTATGGTCTCAAATGGGGTGCTTCCATGACACTCAAACCAAGCTATGGGTGACTCCTGCGGGAAAGTTTGTGTTCCTTCTTTGCTCCTAACAATCTTAGTTGATTATGTGCATAATTGTACACACTTGAGCAAGGAGGGAATGGTTAGTACTTTATTACAAACTCCCAGAAAGCAGCTGAGAAACAAGCTAAAGCATGTTTGATTTATGAAAAGACGAATGCTGGAAAAAGGATGATCTGCGCTTCTGGAACCACCTCCTTGCCTGGTGGGCCTTTTGCTTGAATACAACTTGATTTTATAGAATTACTTAGAGTACATTGTTATAAATATTGTCTAGTAATAGTAGATGGATCGAATCCATCCCACCGACTGATAATACTGCTAAAACAGTGGTGCAAATGTTACTGAGGGAAATTATTCCTCGTTACGGGCTTCCTGAAATGATATGCTCGGACAATGGAGTACACTTTGTAGCTAAAGTAAACAAAGAGATCTGCAAAGAGTTGGCCATAAAGCAACAGTTCCACTGTACTCACCATCCGAAGGGATAGTGGAACGAGCAAACAGCACTCTAAAGAATAAGTTGGCCAAGTTAACACAGGAGACAGGAGTGAACTGGTTACCATATGAGAGTTACCCCCTCATGTAGAACAGGGTTATCCCCACTGAGATTACCTATGGGAGGCCCATGCGGACCCTATGGGGAGCTGGGGTACTCCGACCTCCCCTTCCTGAAAGATTGGATATGTACACTCTAGAGGAGGAAGTGGGGAAATACCTGTAAAAGGTAAGCAAAACCCTTCAAAGTTTACATTCACAGTTATGCCAAGCCTATCAAGAGGGTGATGATCTGTCTGAAGGATACTACCCTATTGTATAACCTTGAGACTTTGTCCTGATTATGAACTGGGACCGGGGGAAGTTCGAGCCAAGGTGGAAAGGAACGTTTTACCGGTTGCTGACCACCCCCATGGCTGTAAAAGTGCAAGGACAACTCCGCTGGATTCATAGAACTGACTGTAAATGAGTCAGTGAAGGAACAGACAAGGATTAAGAAAGAAACATGCATTGGATAGTAGTGACTTTGAGGGGTTTTACTTTGGGGGCAGAAGAATTTCAGACTGACACCTCTTTGTCCCTGGGAAGGCGACTAAGATGATCTATACATCATAATGCCTTTTTGTATTTGGCTTATCAAAGTGTCCATATGATGGGAAAAGAAACTGATTGTTGGGTATGTGCTCATGTGCCACCCTATTCACAGGACGGTATCCCTTTGTGGCCTGTCTCCTTTAGCTGGCCCAAAGTGGCTGAATGGTTAATACACTGGAACTCTTCCAGTGATCCTGAAAACACTGAGGACGTGCAGGAATGGCAGTCGGCAGGGTATGACCCAATTCAGAGATTAGTGCCAACCCGACTATAACAGACCCCATCTACCCCCTTCTCTGGTGGTCCTTAACAATAACATTAACGACACCATTTGCTTTAGTCAAGACGGGAACTTCTCCGGTGGCATTTATATGGGGTCGAGTTGATTCTTTATTATCGTCTGGATTGAACATAACCAGAATTTGATGAAATTTGGTTACTTTTTGTTTGATTGGTCTGCCGACCTTAATAAGACATCAGGTTCCCTCTAGAATAAGCCTGCTCCCAAGTCGTTGAGGTGGGGGTGGGCAGACAGCCTAACCTCCTACAATGGCACCTATTTTATTTGCAGACTCAAGTCCTATCCATGGCTTCCCTCAGACTGGAGGGGATAATGTTATATTGGATATGCTGTGCCTCACATTCAGATTTTAGATGAGTTATCTTCAGCCCCTATTCTCAAGTAATCCCTCGCTGGATTCCTCTCCTGGGCTGGGATGTCTTCCCCTCCTATTGGAATCCATTTACATGCCTAAGAATTAAGTAAATTAAAGACAATATTGGAGTTGTCGCCAATGATACTGCAATTGTCCTGACTGAAATCAATGCTCAACTAGTCATGGTGAGGACAGTGACCCTTCAGAATCGCTTGGCCTTGGACTAAAAAACTAGCCAAGGAGGGTGGCACTTATGCTATTGTAGGAAAGGAATGTTGTACCTACATTCCTGACAAATCCACCAATATTACTGATCTATCTGAGCACATTACCCAGGAGATCCAGAAAATCCGAGAAGTTGATTATAGCCTACATGGGTTCTGTAGTTACACAGGATGGTGACCGTTTGGGCGTCTCTTCAGGAATATTGGGGGCATGTTGTTACATTTCGGGATTATTGTATTTACTGTAATCACTTGCATTCTTGCATTCAGATGCTTATGGCCACTGATATCTGATTGCTATTGTTATAGACTTTAGGAATGGCCTGGTTGATCATAAAATGATCAAAAAGAGGGAATGATAAAGTAATGGGGAATCAACCGTTAAAAGTATCTATTTGTAATAATGATTTGCCTTGAAAGTTCGAACTAGGTGCTTGCAGACATGACAGACTAAAGGTCGCAGTGGCTGTGGGAATCAAAAATTAAAAGATTGCAGGCGTCATTACCTAACCTTGGAGCGGTTTCTGTCAAACCTTCTCCCCTGTCTTTGAACCAGGCTATTTTTCTTTTAATTAATAGAACATTATTAACTGCTTTGTTTATCTACTTTTGACTTATGTAAACACTACTATTTTGACTTATCATGTGGGGCTTGGGAAATGTGTACTAGTCATGCACATGAGGGCTATAAAATATACTGCTTTTAAGCTCTATGCAGAGATCGGTTGAGAGTCCACCAAGAGAGAGCTTGAAGGCTACTCTGTGGTGTTGACTCTAGATCTCTCACCGGCTGAGCTGAAATAAAGAGTGTGTTGAAACTAAAACTTGTGCATGATCTGAACCTTTAAAGTCAATATACTGACCATGCTCAATCAGATCAGTGCTAATCGGGTGTCCATTTATCCCATCTTTTATATTAGATTCTAGCATTTTCCCTGCTATTAATGTAAAGCTAACAAATCCACCTGTTTTCTCTCTTATTCCTTTCTCAAAAGGTGGGTGACATTCACTACCTTCTAATGTGCAGGAATCATTCCAATATCTATAGAACTTTAGAGGAAAATCACCAATACTTCTATCTCTGTTCCCATCTCCTTCAACACTTTGGGATCTAGACCATTGGGTCCTGGGGATGTATCAGCTTTTAGCCTCATTCATTGCACCAGCACAAACTTCTTAAAAATTATAATTCTTTTCAATACCTCATTTCCCCAGCTACTCTGATCTCTAATCCAGGGAGATGTCCCAGTAAAATCAGTCACAAAGTAATTATTCAGCTTTTCTGCCATTTCTCTGTTGCCTGTAATAAGTTCTCCTAAATCTGCCTTTAATGGATGCACACTTGTTTAGCCAAACATTTCTTTTTACGTACTTAACTCTTTTTTTGCTAACTGCATTCATATTCTATTCTCTCTTTCCTTCAGAGTTTCTTGGTCCTGCTTTATTACAATCTGTAAACCTCCCAAATCCTCAGAATTAATGGTATTTCAGACTTCATATTTGTCTTTACATTTAACCTTTTACACTCGTAAAATTCCTTTATTAGTCACCTTTCCCTGACCATTGAGCTTTTACACTTAAAGAAACATATAGCTGTTGTAAGTCATGCAATATTTCTTTAAAGACGATCCATTGCCTATGTCACATCCATATCTTGAATGTGCTTTCCCAATCCATCTCAACCAATTTATGCCGAATGCTTTCATAATTTTCCAGATTCAAATTTAACATTCTTGTCTTAGAATGAATTACCTCACTTTCAAATATAATGAGAAATTTCATTGTTCTCACACACCCCTAATGGTGCATTTATGACAAGGTTGCTTCTTAGTCCTTTGCAATTTCATAATACGAGATATAAAACAGAACATCTTCGAGTTGGGTCCTGAACATACTGCTATAGAAAACGATCTCTAATGCCCTCCAAGAAATCATCCTCCACAGCCTTAGCGTTCAATTGGTTTATCCAGTCTATTTGAAGACTAAAGTCATCCATCATAATATTTTTCCCATACTACATGCTTCTCTCATTGCCTGATTAATAGCATGTCCGACATTTGTGTGCTGGTTACTCAACTAGTGAAACACATCAAACAAGTAAACGGCTATACCAAAAAATCCATGAGCAATTCATACATGCTCCTTATTTTCAGGCTGTTGCATGCCTCATTGTATGGAGAAGCACATACAGCTTTCATCTGAAGAGTATGTCAGCACTGATCCTTCTTTGAGCCATAAACCTGTTTTATTACTTATGTTCCCAATGTAGGTCACTGCTAGCAGGAATGGTGGATCCAATTACAATTGGAATGTTGGTTGCAATGAGAAGGCAACAAGACAGATGTAGGCAGAGCACCTGTAGCAGCAAGCCATTACAGCTCAGGCAGAGGTGAAATCTGTAGGGCAATGCCGCATCTACTGGGGTCACAGGAGGGTCAGAAGTCTGTAGTCTCTGAATCCATTTGCTCAGGATTATGAAGTATGCTGTTAATTCAGGCTCTGTATGTCCAGGATGCTGGATTGGGACCTGAGAAGTGCAGGATTGATGGGCCACTGTCTCCCGGTGACTGTGAAGGTGACAGCTGCTTTCAAGTTTCATGTGACCGACTTCATCCAGGAAACAATGAATGACTTGTTTGTCATAGAACATAGAACAGTAAAGCACAGTACAGGCCCTTTAGCCCTTGATGTTATGCCGACCTTTTAACCTACTCTAAGATCAAACTCTTTGTACTATCATCCATGTGCCTATCCAAGAGTAACTTAAGTGTCCCCAATGTATTTGACTCTACTACCACCACTTGGTAGTACATTCCACACACCAACCATTCTCTGTGTAAAGAAGTGACCCCTGGTATCATCCCAAAATTTTCCTCCAATCACCTTAAAATTATGACCCCTCATGATAGACATTTCTGCCCTGGGAAAAAAAAAGACTCTGACTATTCACTCTATCTATACCTCTCATCATCTTATACAACTCTACCAAGTCACCTCTCATACTTCTTCGCTCCAACGAGAAAAGCCCTAGCTCCCTCAACCTTTCTTCAGAAGACATGCCTTCCAGTCCAGGTAGCATCCTGGTAAATCTCCTCTGCACCCTCTCTAAGGCTTCCACATCCTTCTGATAATGAGGCAACCAGAACTGAACACAACATTCCAAGTGTGGTCTAACCAGGGCTCTATAGAGCTGCAGCATAACCTCATGGCTCTTAAACTCAATCCCCATGCAAATGAAAGTCAACATGGCATACACCTTCTTAACAACCCCATCAACTTGGGTGGTAACTTTGAGGGATCTATGGACATGGACCCCAAGATCCCTCTGTTCTTCAATACTGGCAAGAATTCTGCCTTTAACCCTATATTCTGCTTTCAAATTTGACCTTCCAAAATGAACCACTTCACATTTTTCCAGGTTGAACACCCATCTGCCACTTGTCAGCCCAGTTCCTCACCCAGTTCCTCTGCTGTTTGGTATTTATAAAAATCACAAACAGCAGAGGACCCAGAACAGATCCTTGTGGAACACCACTGGTCATAGAGCTCAAGGCTGAATATTTTCCATTGACTACCACCCTCTGTCTTCTATGGGTCAGCTAGTTCTGTATCCAGATAGCCAAATTTCCCGGTATCCCATGCCTCCTTACTTTCTCAATGAACCTACTATGGGGAAACTTATCAAACACCTTGCTAAAATCCATACACACCACACCACAACCTTCATCAAATGTTTTGTTACATCCTCAAAGAATTCAATAAGGCTTGTGAGGCAGTGACCTACTCCTTTCAAAGCCATGCTGAATATCTCTAATCAAACTACGGTTTTCCAAATAATCATAAATCCTGTTTCTCAGAATCGTCTCCAATAATTTGCCCACCACCGACATAAGAGTGACTGGTCTGTAATTCCCAGGACTATCCCTATGGGATGAAGCTGCTCCTTTAACAAGGTTATGCTGTCCTTGACTTTTTTTTTCCAGAGAGGTCTAAAACAGCACAGACTCTGAAAAGTCTGGAGATGAAGGGTTTTAGGGACAATCTTATAATAGCTAACAGAGACTGCCTCAGACAGAAGGCTTTCAAGTTTTCAAAAGAAAAAAACACCTGTACAATGAAAGGAGAGTGGCCAGTTCTCCCAGCTCTGCTTTTCTCTGGTTTGATTTGGATTTTAGCAGAAGTGTAGAAAAAGCTGCTGGACCCAAAGATGCAGTTCCAGGCTAGTACTCTCTCTCAGACTTCTATCCTGTAAGAACCTGTGTTTGATTTTTCCTTTTATGCCAAATGGTGTTTATGGCGATTGTTGCAAGTATTTGGAACAGCACCATTAAGTTGCGATAGTCTGTTGGGTTTAGGATAGGTTATTCGGTATTCTGTTCTCGTTTGATGGTGTTTCATTCAGTAATCTTGTAAATAAATTCTGTTTTGTTTAAAACTAAGTGCCTTGACCAGCTGATTCTCTCCTGGAACACTCACTTTATACCTGCTAAAAGAAAATCTAGCAAAGTTAAGATCTGGGCTACCTTCTTGAAATGTTTTGAGGGGTCTGGCCTGGTCTATAACACCTATTCCCTTTCTTGAACATGGGAATAACATTTGCCATGCTCCAAACATCCACTACTCCTGTGGACAGTGAGGACGCCAAGATCATCATCAAAGGTGCAGCAATCTCTTCCCTTGCTTCCTGTAGTAATCTTGGGTATATCTCGTCTGGCTTAGGGGATTTATCTATCCTCATGTTTTTCAAAATTTTCAGCACATCCTCCTTCTTAACATAAATCCGTTCAAGCATATCAGCCTGTTTCATACTGTCCTCACAAAGATCAAGGTCCTGCTCAGTCCTGAACACTGAAGCAAAGTATTCATTAAGGATCTCCCCTAACTCCTCAGACTCCAGGCACCAGTTCCTTCCACTATTCCTGATCAGTCCTACCATCACTCTGGCCATCCTCTTGTTCCTCACATAAGTATAGAATGCGTATAGTATAGTATCCACTAAAGCTTTCTCATGCCCTCTTTTAGCTCTCCTAATCTATTTTTCAGTTCCTTCCTGGCTACCTTGTAATCCTCTGCAGCCTTTGCCTGCTCAACTTTAAGTAAGCTTCCTTCTTCCTCTTGACCAGATGTTCCACATCCCTTGTCACCCAAGGTTCCTTCACCCTACCATCCCTTCCTTGACTCAATGGGACAAACCTATCCAGCACTATCAGCAAATGCTAACTAAACAACCTCATTTCTATTGCGCATTTTCCTGAGAACACCTATTCCCAATCTAGGCACCCGAGTTCCTGCCTAATAGCACTGTAATTCCCCATCGACCAATTAAAGACTTTCCCATACCATTTGTTCCTATCTCTCTCCATGACCATAGTAAAGGTCAGGGAGTTGTAATCACCATCACCAAAATGTTCTCCCATTGAGAGGTCTCACATCTGGCCTGGTTCTTTGCCAAACACCCAATCCAATATGGCCTCCCCTCTCATCGGCCTACCTACATTCAGTCAGAAATCCTTCCTGGACACAAAAAAACTGCCCCATCCAAACTAATTGAACGAAGGAAGTTCCAATCAATACTAGGGAAGTTAAAGTCACCTCTGACTTAAAGTCACCTACTCATTTTGTTTACACTTGTTTGAGGACTATAAATAAAATCTCATCTTTAGAATTGTCCAAATTGTGACAGACTTTCCACTGGACAATGATAAAGTGCTGGCACTCAGTGGGCATTAGGGATAGAATAGTTGTGACAGAGAAAGTGATTGGACGTGGCTAAGGACAGGTATATTGGTACTTAGAGAGCGACTGAGGAAAGTAAAGTGGAACTGTACATAGCATGTACATGTTAGCCATGCCAGAAATGTCTTGTGAATGGCATATGTTTGGGGCACTACATTGCTAGTGAAGGGCGACTCCAGAACGCCAGTGCTTGGCTGTTTTTTTAAAGCTGTTGTGGAATGATGGTTCTTTTCTGGGATATCCAGTGAGCAGTGGGTTCTTCCTACTATGGCAAGTGGGAGCATTTAATGAGACGTACACCACAGACGTAGATAGGTAGTTAATGTGGTAGCTTATGATGATGCAGTATGAAATCCCAGTCAACCTCACAGGCAGAAACTCCACAAGAAACTCAATGAAATTGACAGGCAAAATATTGTAAGAATTTGCACACAGAGTTTGAGATTCTTCTGAAAGTGACTAAACTGGCAAACACTACCTGTTTGTACACTACATGAGTCTGAAACTGATGCCATGTGGATTCTGGTCTTTCCAATCTTTATTCCAGCTTTTACACACCTGTGGGTCAGAATTCTGTTTTCCACCAAGTCCTGTACTTAGAGTCAGGAAGATTGAATCTATCTATAAATCTATTTATAGAGTTGGAGAATCAGTCCTAGGTTACATCCTCACTCAGTTTTTAATGCAGTAGTCTGGAGGTCAGTGGCTTTTTTTTATGTTAAGAAATGGTTCAAAGTTCGGTAGATGTTTGGCTTGGGAGGAACTTGTAGCTGCTACTGTTCCATGTACTTGCTGCCTTTGAACTTCTAAGTGATAGAATTCATGTGTTTGGAAGACACTTTCAAAGGAGCTTTGCTGAGTTGCTGCAGTGCTACTTGTGGATGTATACACTGTGCATGAGTGAAGTGAGTGAATGTTGAAGGTGGTCGATGTAGTGTCAATCAAGTCGGCAGCTTTGTCCTGGATGGTGTCGAATTTGTTGGAGTAAACTCATCCAAGCAAGTGGAGAGTATTCCATCACATTTGTGCCTTGCAAATGGTGGAGACAGTGGGAGAAAGCAAGAGATGAGTTATTCACCAGAGTCTGATCAGCTCTTTGTATTTTTGACTCATAGTATTTACATGGGTAGTCCAGTCCTTTACATGGGTAGTCCAGTCCAGTCATTAGTAATCAGAAGATGGCCAAGATGTCAGGCCCCTGAGTTATCAGGCTCCTGCCTTTTTCTTGGAGGGCTCCAGTGAGTTAGTGTCAGCAGTCAGTGGACATTTCAAGTAAATCCATTACACCACCTTCAGTCGACGATCTGTGATAAAGCACGAAGATGACGATAAAGCATCATTGACAATTTAGAAAACAGGTCAAAATCCCAGATTGTGATCTCTACCATTCACAGGTTAAAATTCTCTTTGAACTAATGATGGAAGAAAGTGACAGTCTTACTCTTCTTATGCCTTGGAGGTGTTCATGTGGGATAGCCTAGAATACTCATACTACTCTCTGTGGTAAGTAGCTGTCATATATTTTCCATTATTGTAATCACATACAGTGGTTTGTTGTCTGCATTACAAATTATGTGGATAGTGGGAGTTGGGTTGGAAGAGTCTTAGACAACAAGCAATGGCGCGTGTTCACTCAGACACAAGTCAGTAGCAATCTGCCAAGTCATATCTCCTTCGTCCCATCAGAACAGAAATTATATTATCCACGGTAGACTTCTACAAGGATCTGTATCAAGGTATTTAGTCCCTTTATATGTTGCAAATCCCTGCATGGCTGTCAAAGCAATCTAGCCTTGAAACTCAGAGACCCTCTATCTCTCTTTGGTCACTCGGACTTCAATTGCTGCTGCCTCCAGTGCTGAGCCCTTAGCAGTTTGCAAAGGCAGTGAACAAACATCTCAGTTAACTGAAACATTAATGTGTAGTTATTCACTGTTGCCACTGGCCTGATACACTTGTATTATGTGCATTTGTCTTTATGTGGGGAGTATCCCAGAGCTACCATTACCCCTCTAAACTCCAGTCAGCATCCATCTGTGAGGCTGATTCTTTTATTTTAAAATTAGATTTTTGACCGATTCTTCTCATTGTCCAAGATGCACCCCTTGACTAAGATGTCTTTACAACCTCAAATGGTGGCTTGTGAGACTTGTCTCTCTTTGGCTACCAGCCTCCAACAAAACACTGAACTTGGACTTCTCTCCACTGATTCCAACCTGAAGTTCGCCTAAAACTGTGGTCACCCCACAGTTAATGCTAAGTTGCATTCACATTGTCATTATACAACCGTAAAACATAAAAATGTGTAGAAATCAGCTCAAATAATCAAAGCTCAAGGACAGCGCTGAACATACACCAATACATTGCTCCTCTAAGCATGAAAATTACAGTTTCAAATCAGTCAAACACCACTCATGCAAATTGAACATAGCATGTTAATAAGGAGTTGCAATCAGGGTGGCTTCCCATTTTTAATAAGAGTTACACGAATGCTGTAAAAATATATTCAAAGTAACTGAAAACACAAAGCAGATCGCACTGAGAATAATTAGAAATGCCTTCAAAAGGTTGCAACAGAACCTCAGAAAATTAACTTTGATTCCTGCCGTGTCTGATAATCAAGTTGTGATTTGAATCAAGACTTTGAGAAGATTAGGAAATAATTAGTGGGACTAACAATGTTCTACAACTTGGTGTGGCTCCATCGTTATAGGTGGAGGAATCAACAGACTGAGCATCTACAGTTCTCTATGGGAGAGAGCGCCGAAAGTTCACAACTCTCTGAATTGCCCTCTTATCATGAGACTATGATCCCTAATCTACAACCAGGGGAAACAATACCTCTAAACAATACCTAGTTTAAACATCAGAACAATTTTAAACATTCTGTGCAAGATCCCCTCTGATTCTTCAATGCTCCAGAGAGAGATGGTGACATAGTGGTAATGTCACTAGACCAGCAATCAAGAGGCTCAGGCCAATATTCTGGGGATCTATGTTGAAGTTCTACCATGATGGAATTTAAATTTAATTAATACATGTGGAGTCATAAAACTCATCTCATGGTAAGAATCCATCTGGGTCACTAATGTCCTTTAAAGAAGGAAATCTGCCATCTTTACCCAGGCTACCTATGATTAGGTCGACTCTTTGGTATGGCCAGCTACTCAGTAAAAAGGAAAACCAGGGATTGGTGACAACTGACCCATTAAACAAAGAAAAGTCAGAGAAAATAGCACCATCCTCTACATTCCAGAATCAATTTATGTGGGCGGCACGGTGGCACAGTGGTTAGCACTGCTGCCTCGCAGCGCCAGAGATCCGGGTTCAATTCCCGCCTCAGGTGACTGACTGTGTGGAGTTTGCACATTCTCCCCATGTCTGCGTGGGTTTCCTCCGGGTGCTCCGGTTTCCTCCCACACTCCAAAGA
This sequence comes from Chiloscyllium plagiosum, assembly GCF_037043375.1. Taxonomy (NCBI): domain Eukaryota; kingdom Metazoa; phylum Chordata; class Chondrichthyes; order Orectolobiformes; family Hemiscylliidae; genus Chiloscyllium; species Chiloscyllium plagiosum. The sequence goes on along the minus strand of NW_028270152.1, from coordinate 76,147,729 downwards.
TGTGCAAGTCAGGTGAATTGGCCATGCTAAATTGCCCGTAGTGTTAGGTAAGGGGCAAATGTAGGGGTATGGGTGGGTTGCGCTTCGGCGGGTCGGTGTGGACTTGTTGGGCCGAAGGGCCTGTTTCCACACTGTAAGTAATCTAAATCTAAAAACCTTTATTGCAAATTACGTAAAGGGAAGTAAGGATACCAAAACTGTAGAAAATAAAATTTTCTGGAAGCATAATTTTGGCTGTGTTACTTTCATGGAAGTGGAAACTATGACACCACTGCATTAGGCTTAGTTTCCTTGAAAACATAATGATAGGGGCATGATGACATGAAGGAAGAGGAAGGTCCAAGGCCCATCTAGTTCACCTGGTAACAAAAGTAACAGAGTTGTTGACTAACCAGAGGAATGAATCTCAAGCAATTAATCTGTAGCACATGTAGGAAAGAAAATCCCCAATGATTGGGAACAAATCCAACATCACCCCCTCCTGGCAAGCATGCTGTAATTGACTGAGGTGAAAGCATTATTTGCATTCAATAACATTATTTTCAAGGATAAAGTCCTTAATAAATGTTTCTCCTGTGTTTATTGTGGAAAAAGACATGAAGACTTGGAACTTGGGGAAGTTAGTGATCATGTCTCGGGGCTGGTCCACATTACAGTACAGCAGATGTTGAATGTCTGAAGGTGGATAAATCTCCTGGTCCTGACCAGATATATCCAAGGACACTGCAAGAGGTTAGAGAAGAAGTTGTGGGGGCCCCGACTGATATTTTTGCATCATTGTTAGCGACGGTTGAGGGTCCCAGAAGACTGTAAGATAGCAAATGTTGTGCTCTTATTCAAGAAGGACTGCAAAGAAAAACCTGGAAATTATAGACCAGTAAGCCTAACATCTGAGATGTAAGTTACTTGAGACAATTCTGAGAGGTAAAATATACAAACATTTGGAAAGACAGGTTTTGATGGCTTTGCGCATGGGAGATCATGCGTCTCAAATTTCCTTGATGAAGTGACCAGGAAGGTTGATGAGGGCAGGGTGGTAGATGTAGTGTATACGGATTTCAGTAAGGCCTTGGATAAGGATCCATATAATAAATTACTCTGGAATGTTAGATTGCATGGAATCCAGGGAGATTTGGCAAACTGGATACACTTGATGGGAGGAAGCAGCAGATTATAGTGCAAGGGTGCTTGCTGGACTGGAGGCTTGTGACCAGTGGAGGTGCTGGGCCCATTGATGTTTGTTATCTAAATCAGTGATTTGGAGGAGAAGGTACAAGGCATGATTAGTAAATTTCAGGTGACACTAAAATAGGCAGTATTGTGGGTAGTGAGGAAGTTGCAGCAGGACCTTGATCTGCTGGGGAAGTGGGCCGAGAAATGGCAAATGGAATTTAATATAGATACGTGTGAGGTCTTGCATTTTGGAAAGTCAAATTAAGGTAGGAGTTTTATGGTGAATGGTGGGGCCTTAAGGAGTGTAATGGAACAGAGGGACCTTGGAGTTCAGATGCATGGTTCTCTGAAAGAGGAGTCATAGGTAGACAGCGCAGTGAAGAAGGCTTTTGGCACACTAGCCTTCATCAGTCAGGGCAGTGAATATAGAAGTTGGCAAGTTATGTTGTACATTGGTGAGCCTGCACTTGGAAGGATTGTGTTCAGTTATAGAGTCATAGAGATGTACAGCATGGAAACAGACCCTTCGGTCCAACCCGTCCATGCCGACCAGATATCCCAACACAATCTAGTCCCACCTGCCAGCACCCAGCCCATATCCCTCCAAACCCTTCCTATTCATATACCCATCCAAATGCATTTTAAATGTTGCAATTGTAACAGCATCCATCACTTCCTCTAGCAGCTCATTCCATACACATATCACCCTCTGCGTGAAAAAGTTGCCCCTTGGTTTCCTTTTATATCTTTCTCCTCTCACCCTAAACCTACGCCCTCTAGTTCTGAACTTCCCCACCACAGGGAAAAGACTTCGTCTATTTACCCAATCCATGCCCCTCAATTTTGTAAACCTCTATAAGGTCACCCCTCAGCCTCCAACGCTCCAGGAAAAATAGCCCCAGCCTGTTCAGCCTCTCATAGCTCAAATCCTCCAACCCTGGCAACATCCTTGTAAATCTTTTCTGAACCTTTTCAAGTTTCACAACATCTTTCCGATAGGAAGACGACCAGAATTGCACGCAGTATTCCAATAATGGTCTAACCAATACCCTGTACAGCCGCAACATGACCTCCCAACTACAATACTCAATACTTTGACCAATAAAAGAAAGCATACCAAACGCCTTCTTCACTATCCTATCTACCTGCGACTCCACTTTCAAGGAGCTATGAACCTGCATTCCAAGGTCTCGGTGTTCAGTAACACTCCCTAGGACCTTACCATTAAGTTTATAAGTCCTGCTAAGATTTGTTTTCCCAAAATGCAGCACCTCACATTTATCTGAATTAAACTCCATCTGCCACTTCTCAGCCCATTGGCCCATCTGATCAAGACCCCGTTGTAATCTGAGGTACAAAGTTAAAAATCACACAAGGAGAAAGCGAGGACTTCAGATGCTGGAGATCAGAGTTGAAAATGTGTTGCTGGAAAAGCGCAGCAGGTCAGGCAGTATCCAAGGAACAGGAGAATCGATGTTTCGAGCATGAGCCGAAATTCCTGAAGAAGGGCTCATGCCCAAAACGTCGATTCTCCTGCTCCTTGGATGCTGCCTGACCTGCTGCGCTTTTACAGCGAAGAAGGTTACCTCAGATTATGATTTGGAGATGCCGGCATTGGACTGGGGTGTACAATTGAAAGTTTTACTAATTGCTGCGCTTTTACAGCAACACATTTTCAGCAGTAAAAAATCACACAACACCAGGTTATAGTCCAACAGGTTTAATTGGAAGCACACTAGCTTTCGGAGCGCCGCTCCTTCATCAGGTGGCTGTGGAGGACACAATTGTAAGGCATAGAATTTACAGCAAAAGTTTACAGTGTGATGTAACTGAAATTATACATTGAAAAATTGGCGTTAGCTAGATAATATGTTGAAGGTGTTAGCCCCCGTGTTCTCGGTCTGTGTCATGATGTTTAGATTGATTCTAATCTAAAAAGTGAGATAACAGAGTTTTACATGAATTAATACAGTTTTTGAGCAAAGTACAATGTAACTCTGCAAGTACAAATTGTACTTTGCTCAAAAACTGCATGAATTCATGTAAAACTCTGATCTCACTTTTTAGATTAGAATCAATCTAAACATCATGGCACAGACAGCGAACACAGGGGGCTAACACCTTCAACATATTATCTAGCTAACGCCAATTTTTCAATGTATAATTTCAGTTACATCACACTGTAAACTTTTGCTAACACCAATTGTTACAGTTAACCTGAGAATGCAACTTTTAAAAAAAAGTTTTGTGATATTCACATGAAAAAAGTGAAACTATCATGGTATTCGAACAGATGAAAGACTCAAGAGACAATCAAGGTATTTATCAATGCATAATTTCAGTTACATCACACTGTAAACGTTTGCTATAAATTCTGTGCCTTACAATTGTGTCCTCCACAACCACCTGACGAAGGAGCGGAGCTCCGAAAGCTAGTGCTTCTAATTAAACCTGTTGGACTATAACCTGGTGTTGTGTGATTTTTTACTGCTGAAAATGTGTTGCTGTAAAAGCGCAGCAATTAGTAAAACTTTCAATTGTACACCCCAGTCCAATGCCGGCATCTCCAAATCATAATCTGAGGTAACCTTCTTCGCTGTCCACTATACCTCCAATTTTGGTGTCATCTGCGAACTTAGTAACTGCACCTCTTATACTCACATCCAAATCATTTATGCAAATGACAAAAAGTAGAGGACCCAGCACCGACCTTGTGGCATTTCACTGGTCACAGGCCTCCAGTCTGAAAAACATCCCTCCACCACCACTCTCTGTCTTCTACCTTTGAGCCAGTTCTGCATCCAAATGGCTAGTTCTCCCTGTATTCCGTGAAATCTAATCTTGCTAATCAGTCTCCCATGGGGAACCTTGTCGAACGCCTTACTGAAGTCCATATAGATCACATCTACTGCTCTGCCCTCATCAATCTTCTTTGTTATTTCTTCAAAAAACTCAATCAAGTTTGTGAGACATGATTTCCCACGCACAAAGCCATGTTGACTATCTCTAATCAGTCCTTGCCTTTCCAAATACATGTACATCCTGTCCCTCAGGATTCCCTCCAACAACTTGCCCACCACCGGCGTCAGGCTCACTGGTCTATAGTTCCCTGGCTTGTCCTTACCACCCTTCTTAAACAGTGGCACCACATTAGCCAACCTTCAGTCTTCCAGCACCTCATCTGTGACTATCGATGATACAAGTATCTCAGCAAGAGGTCCAGCAATCACTTCTCTAGCTTCCCACAGAGTTCTAGGGTATACCTGATCAGGTCGTGAGGATTTATCACCTTTATGTGTTTCAAGACATCCAGCACTTCCTCCTCTGTAATATGGACATTTTGCAAGGTGTCACCAGCTATTTCCCTACAGTCTATATCTTCTGTATCCTTTTCCACAGTTAATACTGATGCAAAATACTCATTTAGTATCTCCCCTATTTTCTGGGGCTCCACACAAAGGCCGCCTTGCTGATCTTTGAGGGGCCCGATTCTCTCCTGTTACTCGTTTGTCCTTCATGTATTTGTAAAAACCCTTTGGATTCTCCTTAATACTATTGGTCAAAACTATCCCATGTCCCCTTTTTGCCCTCCTGATTTCCCTCTTAAGTATACTCCTCCTGCCTTTATACTCTTCTATGGATTCACTTGATCTATCCTGTCTATACCTTACATACGCTTCCTTCTTTTTCTGAACCAAACTCTCAATTTCTTTAGTCATCCAGCATTCCCTATACCTACCAGCCTTTCCTTTCACCCTAACAGGAATATACTTTCTCTGGATTCTCGTTATCTCATTTCTGAAGGCTTCCCATTTTCCAGCCGCCCATTTAGCTGCGAACATCTGCCCCCAATCAGCTTTTGAAAGTTCTTGCCTAATACCGTCAAAATTGATCTTTCTCTGACTTAGAACTTCAACTTTTAGATCTGGTCTATCCTTTTCCATCACTATTTTAATCTAATAGAATTATGGTCACTGGCCCCAAAGTGCTCCCCCACTGGCACCTCAGTCACCTGCCCTGCCTTATTTCCCAACAGTATGTCAAGTTTTGCACCTTCTCTAGTAGGTACATACACATACTGAATCAGAAAATTTTCTTGTACACACTTAACATATTCCTCTCCATCTAAACCCTTAACACTATAGCAGTCCCAGTCTACGTTTGGATAGTTAAAATCTCCCACCACAACCACCCTATCTATTATTCTTACAGATAGCTGAGATCTCCTTACAAGATTGTATCTCAATTTTCCTCTGACTATTAGGAGGTCTACAATACAAACCAAATAAGGCGATCATCCCTTTCTTATTTCTCAGTTCCACCCAAATAACTTCCCTGGATGTATTTCCAGGAATATCCTCCCTCAGCACAGCTGTAATCGCTATCCCTTATCAAAAACACCACTCCCCTGCTATAATGTTATTAAATTGGAAAGAGTGTAGAAGAAATTTACAAGGATGTTGCGAGGACTTAATGGTCTGAGTAACAGGGAGTGGTTGGACAAGCTAGGACCCTTTTGTTTAGAGCGTAGGAGACTGAGGGGGATCCCTCATAAGAGGCATGGATAGGGTGAATGCACTCAGTCATTTTCCCACGGTTAGGGAATCGAGGACTAGAGGGCATCAGTTTAAGGTGAGAGGGGAAACAATAAAAGGTAATCTAAGGGGCAACAGTTTTACACAGACGGTGGTACGCATATAGAATGAGCTGCCATTGGAAGTTACTGAGGCAGGTACATTAGCAACATTTAAAAGGCATTTGGACAAATACATGCATAGAAAAGGTTTAGAAGGATATGGGTCAAGTGCAGGAAAATGGGGTTAGCAATGATGAACATTTTGGCTAGCATGGACCACCTTGAGCCAAAGGACCTGTCTCCGTACTGTAGGATTCTATGGCTCTAAGACTGTACAGCTTAAAGTTAAAAACTAGAAGAAGAAAACAGAAAATTTAGTCAAATTGTTTTTACCATGAAATTATTTAAAGTATTGTGTATTGTGCAGCAGATCTTGGGAGGTGTTGAAACAGGTAGTGATGGCAATGTTAAAACAAAACTGAATGAAATCCAACTAGAAAAGGATTGTATACTCACTTCAGGAAACTGTGGTGGGACAGTCAGAGGGTGCTTCAGCCTACACCATCTCTATATTATAAGTATTGTGGATGGGAAAGCTGATGAATGGGACTGGACGTGAAAAATCACAGTGAACTATTTACAGTCAGCATTTACTAACAGAACAGCTCAGGTTTTTGAGGGGACTTTTTGGTCTGAGATAAATTTTCAGGATTCTGCTTTGGCCCAAGGTGTAAGAGTTACACTTGGAGATGGCACTGGATAAATGTGCCATAATAAACCCTGAAATAAACTGGCATCGAAAAGGTGTTGATGAAGCGATCAGATGTTAGAGATCACACTTGCGCTGCACAAATAGACATTGCTGTTCAGCCTTAAATAAATGCACATGCCGTTCAGTTCAAACAAGTCATGTTATGATGCTTATCCTACCAAGGTCAAATCATTTTATTTCACAAAGCTTAATCAGCAATTCCAGTACAGAGTAGTATTCAATAGCACAAACTTCAAGTTGAATTTTATTACATCGATTCTAACTACCCATGAGTGCAATCAGCCTTTTAGTCGCATCGTTCTCTAGACTACATGGGATAGACATAACTTATATGTGATACTGTAAAATGGGTGAGTGAGCCAGAAGCATATTTTGCATGTTTGCTGACATTTATTTAAATTGAAGTCAATAGGATTTAAAATCAGGAGAGATGTTTCACATTGTCGCACTTAATATCCACCTCTTTACATCTCAAACTCTCCACAGTATCATTCCTGTGAATCATTGTGCACAGGCTATTGTAGAGTCATAGTCATAGAGATGTACAGCACTGAATCAGACCCTTCGGTCCAATTCATCCATGCTGTCCAGATATTCCAACCCAATCTAGTCCCACCTGCCAGCACCAGGCCCATATCCTTCCAAACCCTTCCTATTCATATACCCATCCAGATGCTTCTTAAATGTTGCAATTGTGCCAGCCTCCACAACATCCTCTGGCAGCTCATTCCATACACATACCATCCTCTGAGTGAAACAGTTGCCCTTTAGGTCTCTTTTATATCTTTCCCCTCTCACCCTAAATCTATGCCCTCTAGTTCTGGACTCCTCCACCACAGGGAAAAGACTTTGTCTATTTATCCTATCCATGTCCCTCATGATTTTGTAAACCTCTATAAGGTCACCCCTCAGCCTCCAATGCTCCAGGGAAAACAGCCCCAGCCTGTTCAGCCTCTCCCTATAGCTCAAATCCTCCAACCCTGGCAACATCCTTGTAAATCTTTTCTGAACCCTTTCAAGTTTCACAACATTTTACCGATAGGAAGGAGACCAGAATTGCATGCAATATTCAATCAGTGGCCTAAACAATGTCCTGTACAGCCACAACATGACCTCCCAACTCCTGTACTCAATACTCTGACCAATAAAGGAAAGCATACCAAATGCCTTCTTCACTATCCTATCTACCTGCGACTCCACTTTCAAGGAACTATGAACCTACACTCCAAGGTCTCGGTGTTCAGCAACTCCCTTGGACATTACCATTAAGTGTATAAGTCCTACTAAGATTTGCTTTCCCAAAATGCAGCACCTCGCATTTATCTAAATTAAACTCCATCTGCCACATCTCAGCCCATTGGCCCATCTGATCAAGATCCCGTTGTAATGTGAGGTGACCTTCTTCAATGTCCACTACACCTCCAATTTTGGTGTCATCAGCAAACTTACTAAAGATTCCTCTTATGCTCACATCCAAATCAATTATATAAATAATATATTATTTCTCTTGGTTGAAATGGATTTGGCTCTGTTCTACTTTTGACTTTTAACTTCTTCACTTCAAGCCTATAATTGATTCCATCACCATAATCAACAACTCACCTTGACCAACTTTGTTGATTTCCTTCAGAACTTTCAAGCATTTTCAGCAAGTCACCTTGACATCTCATTGTCATTTAATAGCCAACCCCTTGGTATAATTCCCATTCCTTAACCTCACTATTATGTGTGCCAGTGAGTGAGAAAATTGAGCAATCAGAATCAGCTCTTCTTTTCCAAGCAACTGAGCCAAGTTCAACATGGTCCAATCAGCCCTGAACCTGTTTCAAATTGTAGCCTGCATTAGAAGCTTTCCTTAAGTAATAGTACAGAAAAGGCTCCAGTTCGAAGCACATCAGTATTTGCTTACTGATTACTTCCAGAAGCGACAGTGAATGATGGGAAATGAAGACTGCTCTGGCTGATAAGCAATGAAGAGGAAAAGGCAAGATGATTGACAGCTGCTAGTTAATACTCACAGATAAAACAATAGCATTGGAAGGGACTATTTGGAAATTTTCTCTGACTAGTGAATGAGTAACAAGAACAATGGAAAGTGTTCACAACTCAAAATACGAAATCAGCAAGCAAACTGGGAAAATCTCACTAAAAAGCTAGCTTAAAGTCACACCTTCTTGAAATGGCACTGCCATGTTATTGAACTTCCCTCACTGAAAGGCATAAGGTGAGGGTCTTGTACCGAAAGAGTAGCAAAGTGAAAGGGTACACCTGAAGCTAGTGGTACAGGAAGTTTTCATACTTTAAAAAAGAAAGAGCCATGTATTTGAAGATTTTTTTTGAGAGCTCTGTGCTTTGCGACTTATTTATTGAAGTCAGATAGCGTGAAGCTGTGGTGTCAATGCAACAGACAGGCAGGATATATTTATGAGAACTGAGATACTGCTTTGCAGCTGTGCTCATTATTACATGATACAAATAACATTTTTTAAATACGAGCTATACTCAAGTTAGAAAATGACCCTTTATGCCTAGTCTCAGCTTTCTATTAGCTAGCCAGTCTTCTATCCATAACAGCTGAAAATGTGTTGCTGGAAAAGCGCAGCAGGTCAGGCAGCATCCAAGGAGCAGGAAAATCGACGTTTCGGGCATGAGCCCTTCTTCAGGAATTTCGGCTCATCCCCGAAACGTCGATTCTCCTGTTCCTTGGATGCTGCCTGACCTGCTGCGCTTTTCCAGCAACACATTTTCAGCTCTGATCTCCAGCATCTGCAGTCCTCACTTTCTTCTATCCATAACAATATGTTTCCCCCCTTACCATGAGCTTTTACTTTTCGCAAAAAAACTTTATGTGGCATAATATCAAATGCCGTTTGGAAGTTTAAGTGCAGTACAACCACTGGTTCTGCCTTATCATCAAAGAACTTCAATAAATTGATTATACATTATTTTCCTTTCACAAAGCCATGTTAATTCTGCCTGATTACCTTCAATGTTTCTAAGTTCCTTGTTATAACATCTTTAATAATAGCATTTAACATCTTCCCTATATCAAACATTAAGTTAACCGGCCTATCATTTCATGTTTTCTGCCTTTCTTCCTTTTTGAATAACAAAGTTACATTTGCTATTTTCCAATCTAATGGAAGATTTCCCACATCTAGGGGATTTTGGAATATTAAAATCAACTATCTCATCATGACAAGCTACATCTTTTAAGATCTTCAGGTGAACTCTATGAGGACCTGGACCCTGGTCAGTCCACAGCTCCAAGGAGGTACTCAGAACCACTTCTTTGGTGATTTTAATTTTCTCAAGTTCCTCTCCACATCCATTTCATGATTTAGTATTGTTTCTAGGATGTTACTTGCAACCTCTATTGTGCTGTTTAATGTGCAATATTCAATTCACTTGCATGTTTTTATATTTCATTATTAATTTCCCGGATTCACTTTCTATAGAACTAACAATTAGTGTGCTAACTCTTCTTAAATACACATTGAAAGTTTTACTAATTGCTTTTATATTTCTAGTTAGCTTTCCTCATACTCCAATGTTTCTTTCACTATATATATTTCAGTAATTCTTTACTTTTTAAATATTATTTCTAACCTTCTACTTGTCCACTTTTCCTTGTACAATTACATGCTTATTCTTTAATTTTGAAACTATCTTTAACATTTATCTAACCACAGATACTGGGTCCTCCCCTTTGAATTTTTTTTCTTTCTTTGGAATGTATCTATTCTATACATGTTATCCCATTGTGCTATCCTGTAGTTATGTTATATTAAGTGTATTCCATGGCCTCCAGACATTGGGATGTACAATCTACATACCTGACATCTCACCGGCGTGTATCCGAGGTAATCTGAGGTAGAATGGGCATCATTCAGCACCAGAAGTAGTGGGTATAGGCCCTTTTATGAGTTTGTGAAATACACAGTTAGTGATGATTTGATCAGGGAATTTGTTATCGCACAGAATAATTTTGATATATCCAATCTCAGCATCATGCTTACATGATGAGCAGGTAGCTAGGGCTCCATTCACAATGTTGCCAATAAAATTGATCTTAAGCCATGTAACTGTAGGAATTCCAATGTGTATATTGATGTTAGAGAGTAGCCCTTTGGTGGATAGTAGTTTGGAATCTATTTTCCAACAGCTCAATTAATATATTCAGGAAGGGAAGCTCATTTGATTGCTCTATTTCCACACTAAATTTGAGTGCAGGATGGAATTTATTCAGCACTGCGGACTGAAATAATGCAAACATGTTATCCACATGCTGGAAGTATGCTAAGGGTAGGAAGGTAATGGTCTTTCCTTCAAAGATCCACTTGGAATTTAATGGCAAGTCAAAGGTCCTGACACCAAATAGCGAGAAGCCCTTTTGTTTGCATTTTTATGATACGCATGCTCATTAAAAGGTCATCACACCAAAATTAATTACCTCTTCCCAATTCAGCTCTGTCAGCAAGCAGTATGTGCATTATTGAAAATTGAGTAGCTGTTCAATGTAGCAGTTAAGGTCAGAAAGAAAATGATGGGAAGTAGATAGGCATCTGTAAGCGACAGAGAGAAGATGTCATGGCATCTTCTACTCCTTCACCCCCAACCTGTTCAATCCACTACAAGAGCACTAACAGCTTTTTTTGATCTTTAAAAAGCTTCTAAACACCTGTTCACCATTCATCCCTTAGACTTTTGCTTTTTAAGTCCTTCATTCCTTGTTCTCTGTGAAATCCCTTTCAAAGTGCGTACAAATTTGTTTACATCAGAATTTTACACTCATTATTAACACTGTTTTCATTTACTTGTGTCCATTTCTCTGCTAATTTATATTCATCTCTCTATTTGTCAGTGACTATCATTGTTCATACTTATTTCTGTTAATGTTATTTTGCCCATTCCTCTGTGCCTGCCCCTGCCCCTATCAATCATTCTTAGCGACCTCTGTTTTATTCTTTGCATTTTTTGCATGTTACTCTACATGGCTCTCATTCTATAGCTCTCAGTCTGTTTCTGTCATTTGCCATGTATCCGCATACTCTTATCTTTCTATTGCTCTGGCAGCTTCTGTCATTGCGCCTATCTCTCTATCTCTATGTATCTTTATGCCTATCTAACTCTGTGCTTACAATGGAACTGATTGCAGTTCTTAATACTAGGTACTGAAGCTTTCAGTCACATCTACCAGGAAACTTTAGATAAGAAATTGTGCAGTAAATGCAACACAGATACAGGTCCAAGATTCTCTATCGACACTGGTTCAGGCCTATACTGTGAACCTGTGAAACACTGCTGCCTAAATAAGCTGAGTGCTGAGTGTTTGCAAGTTTCATTAGTTAAGTGCTGCACGGTTGCCCCATGGGCTCTCTCACAAATTGCTTCACTGATATATTGGCAGACATCCTGTTAACCTGCAGCAACTGATGTGCAGTTTCCCAGAACCAAGACATTTCTATTTACCTGTCACTCCCAGGCACCAAACTGTTGGGAGGTTAATGCTTCCCTGGGCTCCCTCATACTCTCATGCTTGAATACATACTGCTGCTTTTTTGTTATTTATTCATTCTTGGGATGTGAGCATTACTGGCAAGACAAGAATTTATTGCCTTTCCTGATCATCCCCGGAGGAAGGTGGTGATGATAAGAAAGGACATATATGCCCGAGAGGGATGTCGCAAAGCTTCACTTGATTAGTTCCTGGGATAAGACAATTGCCTTATGAAGAGAATTGACGAAGCCTATATTTAGAAGTATAAGAGGTGATGTGACTGAAAAACACTAAATTTTCTCAGGGGCTGACAGGGTAGATTATGCAAAAATGATTCTCCTGGCTTGAGAATGTAGAAAATATGGTCATAGACTTAAAATATGACATTGGACCATTAAGTAGTGAATTGAGAAGAAATGTTGTCACTTGAGAAACTTTGGAATTCTGTGAAAACTGTGGATGATCAGTTATCGATGATGTGGAGAGACAGGATGAGGAGAAATTAAGGGATATGGGGATATTGTCCAGGTAGATCCAGCCATGATCTTAGACGATGGCAGAACAGGCTCAAAGGTTCAAATAATTCACCCCAGCTGTTATTACATATATTGCATTACTGTCATCTATGCAGTGTAGATAGAAGTTCAAGGTTGCTGAAACAGTGAAGATGAAGGAATGGTGGTATATGTTAGGCTGGCTAAGACTTTGAAGAGAACTATGTAGGTTGTGGGCTTGGGAGATTGAACAGATTGCATTGAGTTTGTATAATCTTGAAATGAATGAGCGAGTTACTATCTATTAAAACTCCTCTCAAATTAAACCAAGTTACATCACAGACCAAAGAGACAGATGAATAATCTTTTGACTAGAGACAATAGTAATAGACCTGAGAGACATGGGGACCTAACCATCCAAAGAGGCAGGAATGGTCACTCAACTCGGGGAGACCATAATAATATATCCAGCCAGCGAGTCATAGGTAACTCACCCATCCAGAATGACATTGGTGATTCACCAGTCAGAGATGCTTCATCAGTGGAATAAGAATAATCTACCCAATCAGAGACACTCAAACCATCTATTTTTCGAGAGAAAGAGAGGTCGGCCAGATCATTGGTGACAAAGTTAAGTCAAGGCACGGGTATGGATACACAATCTCCACCACTCATACTGTTTCACTCACCACCGTTTATTCCATATTTTCTCTTTTACCATCTTGGTGTCAAGATCTCAAATAACAACCTCTGTAGGCATTTAAACATATTAATTATTCCAAACAATCTCAACAATTCTCAATGCCTATCAAAAGGAAGTTCTGCTGTTGTTCAACGACATTTGATTAAATGAATCAAAAACTGTTACCTCTCAAAGATTCATGGTTGCGATTCATGAGTCAGGAAATCTGTGTTCTCTCATTCCAAAGGAACTTGTTTTTCCATGATCATCACTGAGTATTAAAGCTGGGAGAACAACCAGTTAGAAACTCACTACTTGCTGTAGAAAATTACCCAAGTAATTTTACCTTCCCATTAAAATGATGCTGCTCCATCTCCCAGTCAGAATAGGCAGGAGATGCGTAGGAAGCTAGAGCGAGCCTGCCAAAAAAAATCAGGCATTCTGAGATCCCCACCTAAAGACCATCTTTAATTAATCCAATTCACTCCTCTGAAACCCACAACCAGGAAGCCAATGGTGGAGGGCACATTAGAACATTACCATCTGCAAGCTCCCCTCAAATTTACACACTCATCCTGACCGGGAACTACATCACTATTCCTTCATTGTTGCCAGATCAAAATCCAGAAAACTCCTTCCCAAACATCAAGGTTTATCTCTAGATGGCAGTGCTGTAAAACAGTGACTCACAAACGCATTGAGAATGGAGATTAAATGCTTGCTGTTCCCACTTCCCATAACTGAATGAAACAATTCGTGTTTGTCAAGAAAGGGAAGGAGGCTTGCAGGAAGGTGGTAGGGAGACATGGCAGCTAGTTTTGGAGGGGTGTAGGTTAGGAGTACTGTATTTGAGGGGCTGAAAGCCATACATATTCTTGAGTATGATGATGCATTTTGTGACCTTCACTTTAGCATCGTTTGGCAGTAGGGTCAGTGCAGTGTGCATGATCCAATTGGGTGCCATTTTGGAGCAGTGTCACCTGGTTCCTGAGACTTCCTTCCTCATTCCTGCTTGGTTCCTCACTCTCCTTAGTTTGTCTTCAGCTTCCCTCTCCCTCTACCGATGCTCCATCCATCTCCTCACCCTCCATCCAACTTATAACTTCTTTGACCACCCTTCCTGATGCTGGCACAAGCCTGTTGACTGTCAAGTCATTCAAGAACCCAAACAGACTCTACTGTAAACATAGAGATTTCCCCCTAAGGGTGCTGCTGAATGGCATGATGGACAGAGCTCATGAGAAGAGCAACAGTAACAGTGAGTGCTAAAGATTTCCATTAACATTTACTGCTGGAAGCTTTTCTTTCATGTTCCAGTTTCTTCTTGTCGTTCTGCATCCATGGCGTGTTTTTGCATTATTACTTATTATTCCGGGTGAATGACGCACATTTCATTTCCATTGATGTATTTCAATTCAAATTCCCAAATCAGCAGATCATCACATTATTGCCATGAAATAATTAACTTCAATTCAAGCTTGTTTCTATTCGATGCAGTTTTAAATTTATGGTTTCAATTATCTTCCTGACCACTAATTCCACAAAGAGTTTCTATTTATAGATTTTATTTACCCCTGCTATCCCTCCAATACAAGTAAAGAATCAAATTATATATGTATATATGAAAAATTTAGGTTATTTTGACCAAAAGTTGGGGATCGAATTTTATGTGAAATTGAATATTTCTCAAGTACAGCACAATACTTTTCGACTTTGATCTCCAGCATCTGCAGTCCTCACTTCTACCTATTGCTCAAGTATATGTGGTAAAATTTCAGAAGCTTAAAGGCTGCTTTTTGCATTTGTTGCAGCTGTTACATTTATAAGCATTAACATAATGCTAGTTAATCATTTTGCTATGTGGATTTTTGAGTCAATGCTTAGATGGTTGAATATATATAAAAGCATCATGGCAGCTTCTAACCTGGTGAACATTCATGCACTGGATTAGATAATTGGCAAAGCATAATAGGTGCACATTAACAGACTGAAAGCCTTTCCTATTCAGGGAATTGAGGGGGTTCTCATTAAGGTTTAAAGTGGTGCACATGTTCTGTTAATTGCTCCTTGCAGAATCCTGTCAATCTGTCTGACTCTACTGATACAGTAAAGAACTGCGCAGCATGTGCACAATGGCAGGGTGCAGCTTGTCAAATCACAAAAGATCTCCAATGCAGCCTGGAAAGATCTAGCAACAAAGAATTTATAGGAATAGTATCCGTGACTGATACCAATGACACTTTGGTGGACATAGACTGCTGGCAGTTAATATATACCTCCAGTTGTTTTCGGCAGGCAGATATTGCTTTGAGTCAAAACCTTGATCTGTTGAGTAGATAGCTATATGTGGGAAGCAAACATGGTTTGTAAAGTCTCATTCTAAATTATTCCAATTTATTCTTTTCTATGGTCTTCCTCCCGAGACTTTTTTTTTCTTTTACACATATATCCTTGATCTTCTTCCAAAAGTTGTTACTCAGTCTGCTTCCACCATCATTTCAAGGTGGAATATTCAAGATCATTGCATTAAAAAAAAATTCACATCCCCTTTGGTTTTTTCACAATTGTCTGTTCTACTACAAACAAAAAATAATTCTCCCTCTTTGCTCTATTAAAACATATACGATTGACTGCCTCAATCTAATCTCTCTGTAACTTCTCCATTACAAGGTCAACAATGCAGATTCTCCAGTGTCTTCAGAGAATTGATGTGCCTCAACCCTCTTCATAATAGAATTAAAAAATCACATAACACCAGGTTATAGTGCAACAGGTTTATTTGGAAGCACTAGGTTTTGGAGCGCTGCTCCTTCATCAACCACCATCAGTGCTTCCAAATAAATCTGATGGACTATAACATGGTGTTGTGTGAATTTTAACTTTATCTACCCCAGTCCAACACCAGCTCCTCCACATCATGGCTTCATAATATAGGAATAAAACAATTGTCGCTGAGAAATACACATTCCCAAATCAAAGCTGTAGCCCTTATAAAACTATCAAAATCTCATATCGTAAATATGTACAAGTTACCAAATGTAGGAAAGCTTTCAAATGAAATGATCTCCTCGATGCAGCGCCTTATTATACAAGTGGTTACAGGAATAGTGTAACAACAGTAACATGTACCAAAAGCTGGGAACAATAGGCAGAAGAGCTATCTTCACTCACTTGATAGAATTTAAACAAGGGCAGGTCAAACACCTGCGATCACTAGTATCTTCTTTTATGAGGATAATCTAGCATATACTTACATGGGCAGCTCTGATACAGATATATAGCTCATTTTATTCCATTTGTCATCTCAAAACCTGCAGAAGATGGGATTACTTGAGAGGAAATTCCAACCTGATCTCACATAATTCTAAACGAGACACAATTTGGTGCCAAAGGCAAAATGCTTTAACAGCAATCAATATCCCTAACCAAACTTACTTATATTATAAATGCTGCTTTTCCAGGGATCATAATTGATCCAGGTCAAACAGAATTATTTTATAAATATTCTGGAATATTTTAATACATAAACCTGATTGGATGAAATACATTGCATTATTTTTGCTGACAACTGGACATTTTGTTCAGAATGATGGAGCACTTGCTCCAACATAATCAGACATCAGCAAGTATTGGCTTGCTAACATACTTGCAAAAACAGTCATAGTTTTGGAATAACAGATGGACAAAAGGAGAAAGTGAGGACTGCAGATGCTGGAGATCAGAGCTGAAAATGTGTTGCTGGAAAAGCGCAGCAGGTCAGGCAGCATCCAAGGAGCAGGAGAATCGACGTTTCGGGCATGAGCCCTTCTTCAGGAATGAGGAAAGTGTGCCAAGCAGGCTAAGATAAAAGGTAGGGAGGAGGGACTTGGGGGAAGGGCATTGGAAATGCGATAGGTGGAAGGAGGTTAAGGTGAGGGTGATAGGCCGGAGTGGGGGTGGGGGCGGAGAGGTCAGGAAGAAGATTGCAGGTCAAGAAGGCGGTGCTGAGTTTGAGGGTTGGAACTGAGACAAGGTGGGAGGAGGAGAAATGAGGAAACTGGAGAAATCGGAGTTCATCCCTTGCAGTTGGAGGGTTCCTAGGCGGAAGATGAGGCGCTAATTTCCGCCACCTCCAAACGGACCCCACCACCAGGGATTCCCTCCCCTCCCCTATCAGCGTTCTGAAAAGACCACTCCCTCCGTGACTCCCTTGTCAGGTCCACACCCCCCACTATCCCAACCTCCACTCCTGGCACCTTCCCCTGCAACTGCAAGAAATGCAAAACTTACGCCCACACCTCCCCCCTTACTTCCCTCCTAGGCCCCAAGGGATCCTTCCATAGCTGCCACAAATTCACCTACACCTCCACACACATCATTTACTGCATCCGCTGCACCCGATGTGGCCTCCTCTATATTGGGGAGACAGGCCGCCTCCTTGCGGAATGTTTCAGAGAACACCTCTGGGACACCCGGACCAACCAACCCAACCACCCCGTGGCTCAACACTTCAACTTCCCCTCCCACTCCACCAAGGACATGCAGGCCCTTGGACTCCTCCATCGCCAGACCATAGCAACACGACGGCTGGAGGAAGAGCGCCTCATCTTCCGCCTAGGAACCCTCCAACTGCAAGGGATGAACTCAGATTTCTCCAGTTTCCTCATTTCCCCTTCCCCCACCTTGTCTCTGTCCCAACCCTCAAACTCAGCACCACCTTCTTGACCTGCAATCTTCTTCCTGACTTCTCCGTCCCCACCCCCACTCCGGCCTATCACCCTCACCTTAACCTCCTTCCACCGATCGCATTTCCAACGCCCCGCCCCCAAGTCCCTCCTCCCTACCTTTTATCTTAGCCTGCTTGGCACACTCTCCTCATTCCTGAAGAAGGGCTCATGCCCGAAACGTCGATTCTCCTGCTCCTTGGATGCTGCCTGACCTTCTGCGCTTTTCCAGCAACACATTTTCAGCAATAACAGATGGACACCAAAGGCCCTATAATTGCCATGTACAAGCAAGGTCTGGGAGACATCAGTTTGCATCTGCAAAGAGTCCTCGAATGTCCTTTCCTCACCGATGAGGGCACAAGAGAAAACTCATAACTTGATTTCTGTCTTACCTTTTCTCTGCAACCTCTGTTTCTATTATAGCTCTGCTCATTTCCTCCATCCACTGATATTCCTTAACTATATGTGTTCCAAACACTTTCCTCTTGTTCCCAAAATTGCAAATATGAATGACAAATCGGAAGAGGGTCTTCCTCCCTTAACTTCTTTACTCTCCATTGACACTGGATGAGTCGCAATCAGAATAGACGATAAACAGAACGTATAGTCACAGAATGGGAGGATGCTGAAATTAGTCTAGAGGTTAAGTATTTAGATATCTATTTTTAAGTCCTTTGAGATATCAGCGATTTTAAGTTCAAATAAATAACCATTGATTAGTTTGGTTTGAGGAAAAAATATAAAATGATCATAATATAAAAGGAATTACATACATAATTGCCTCAAAATGAATAAGCTACTTTTTAAAATCAAGATGAAAGGATGGCGAATTGCAACTTGCAATTGGAAATTACGTAGGGATTGGAAACGTTTTGGAGGATTCCAAGGCTTCGAAGAGGTGGACAGCTACTGTGACGTTTTGTTCCAAGAGCCATTTTGTTCCTTTAGGTTAGGAAGTGTTAGTTAATGGTAATACAAGGAGGGCACGACTGTCAGTCAGACAGCCAAGGATTTTATCAAGTATCGTGCTGCAGGATCCCTAGCTTTTTTACTTTACAATAGGTACTAGCTTCCTGTATGGATGGCAGCAAAATCTGCAGTGAGTGAGCTAAACATAGCATTGTAGTATAGGAGGCCAATTAGTGAAATGAGTGGAAATGAACATGGTAACGCTTTGACAAGCCATACTTAAGGGAATAAATTCTGTTCTTCGCAAGAGAGACAGAGAATTTTGAAGGTTGTGGTACCTGAAGGATATTGCCCCCATGGCTGAACAAGAACTTAGCAAGGAAAGGGAAGATTTCAGATATCATAATCCGCCTATGTTCCAATTATATAGGTAGAATGAAGATTGAGGTTCTGTTGAGGTAGTTTGAGGAGCTAGAGTTTAAGTTAAGAAGCAAAACCTCAAAAGGTAGTTACCTATGGATTACTACCTCAAGTCACACATAATTTAGCACAGGCCAAACACATGAAAGAATTGAATACGTAGCTTGGAGTGTGATATGGAAGATGATGGTTTAGAGTCATAAATCACAGGCACCAATATTAGGGAATCAGGGAGTTGTCATGTTAGGGCATGCTTAATTTAAGCAAGCTGGAATAAGTGTGCTATGAATCAAATAACATACACTTCAAACTAATAAGTATGTAAATGTGGAAGGTTTCAGGTGAGGGGACAATTCGAAATTTAATGAGAAAGGACAAAGTTATAGACCAATGTAGTATCTTGGGTAAGGTTAAGCAGAGATGACAGGAACTGAAACCGTACTGCTGACAGATACAGGTTAATTAGGAAAAATTAAAAGTACTTTATTTGAATACAGAAGACATTCTCCACAAGATGGGTGAATTAAAGGCATATCAAGAGAGAGATAACCAGGTTTGATCCTACAGCAGTTAAAGGCACATGGTTGCAAGATGACCAAAGTTAGGGGAAAGGTCCAGGTACTTGAAGTTTTGGGGGCTTCCACTGATAATAATGGATGACACAAGGATAATTATAAGGAAGGATGTTGACTCAGAGAAGCAGGTAGTATAATCAGTATGGGTGGAGACAGGAAATAAGATGGCATAGAAAACACTGGTCAAAGAAGTTTACTGACCCCCTAATGTAGCTGTACAGCTGGATAAATAGGAATTAAAAGGAACAAAGACAGTTAAATAATTGTGAATAATTTTAATCTTCATGTAGACAAGATAAATTAAATTGGTAAAATTACTTTGGTGGATGAGTTCATGAAATTACTTGCCATATTTTTCAAGAGGACTGCCAGAAAAGAGACTAACTTGGGCAATAAGACAGGGTTAGTTAGTAATGCAATAGTAAAGGATTCTCTTAGGAAGAGTGAGCGTAACATGGTAGAACATCGGAGTATTGACTCTGATTGGTAGACATGACTTGGGGATGCCACTGTTGGACTAAATGGACAAAGTTAGAAGTCACTCAACACCAGATTATAGTCCAACAGGTTTATTTGAAATCACAAGCTTTCTAAGCACTGCTCCTTCATCCGGTATTTGAAAGCTTGTGATTTCAAATAAACCTGTTGGACTATAATCCGAGGACGTGTGACTTCTGCTCGGTAGAGGCAATACAATGGAAAATACACCTATTAAGGCAGGGCCTATGGATTGGACTGTAGCTAATACAATCCCACCAAAGGAGATAACTGAATTTTAGATCAGTTAATCGTACATTAGTAGTGGGGAAGATCTGAAACACGAAAGTATCTGAACAAGTAATTTGTATTAGTCTTCATGAAAAAGGATAAAAGCACTTATGAATCCACAACTGAAAAAAAGAGAGAGAGAAACTCAAGAAAATGAGGAAAGTGGAATGCATCAGTTGTTGGAACTGCGAGTATATAACTCTTCATTCCTGATGGATTTCATCCTAAGGTTTTAAAAGAAACAATCAGTGAAAGATTTGATGCGTTGGATTTAAATTTTCCAAAACTCATTAGATTCAGGCAAAGTTCCTTTGGAAAATAACTAACACAACTCCTTTTCTTCAAAAAGGGTGTAAAGCAGAAAGCAGGAATCTACAAGCCAGTAGACGTCATATGGAAAATATTAGAAGCTGTTATTAAAGATGTTATAATAGGGCACTCAGGTAAGTTCAAGGTAATTAGACAGAGTAAAATTTCCCTTGTAAAAGGGAAACTTTGTTTAATTCATTAATTAGTGTTCTTCTAAAAAGTAGTTTGTGCTGTAGGTGAAGGAGAGCCAGTGGATATACTGTATTTCCTAGCTAAAACTGGTTCTGAAGAAGGGTCACTGGACCTGAAATATTAACTCTGCTTTCTCTCCATAAATGCTGAATTTTTCCAGCAATTTCTGTTTTTGTTTCTAATATAGATAGGTTAAGTGCTTGGGAAAAAATCTTGCAAGTGGAATACAATCAGGGAAAGTGTGAAATTGCCCATTTTGGCAGAAAGAATAAAAAAGAAGCATTTTATCTAATTTGTGAGAGGTTGCAGAGCTCTGACATGCAGAAAGATCCAGGTATCCTAATGAATGAACTGCAGAAGGTTAGTAGACAGGTCCTGCAAGTAATCAGGAAAGCTCATAGAATTGTATGATTTGTTGCGAGGGACACTGAGTGCAGGAGTAGGGAGGTTATACTTCAGTTATAAAGTGCACTATTAAAATCACATCTGGTGTACCATGTACAGTACTGGTCACTGTACATATAGAATTTTAGTAATAGTTGTAAACAGTTCAGAGAAGGTTTATGGATTAATAACCGGAGTGATTGGATTGCCATATGAGGAAAGGCTAGACAGGTTAAGCTTGTATACTCGGAAATTTAAATGAATCACACATTAGTTGAAACACAGAAGATCCTGAACAAATGTGAATCAACAAAGAAATACAGATGCTGGAGATCTGAAACAAAAACAGAAAATGCTTCTATAAAACTTCACTGATTCGAAACTGCTTTCTCTCCATAGACAGTGCCAGATCTCCTGAGTTTCTCCATCAATTTCTGTTTTTGTTCCTAAAGGAACTTGACTAGGTGGAAGCTGAAAGGATATTTCTTTTTGTGGGAGAATCTAGAAGTAGGCATCATAGTTTAAAAATAAGGAGGGACCCATTTAAAATACAGATGAGGAAACATCTTTCTCCATCAGAAGGTTGTGAGTCTTCGAACTCCCTCAAACGGGAGCGGATGCAAAATCTTTAAATATTTTTAAGGCTGAGGTAGATAGATTGTTGATTACCAAGAAATGAAATATTATTAGGAATATGGAGTTGAACTTAAAATCAGCCATTATCTTGTTGAATGGTGGAGCAGGACTGAGTGATCTACTCTGTTCCTTATCATATTTTGCTATACATGGCAGAGAATATGAAAGAGGTTTTAATTGCAGCACTTAGAAAACAGCTTGAGGATCTGTCAGAATCAGCATGGATTCTTCGGAGGATGTAGCTAATAGCGTTGATAAAGCGGAGCTGGTGGATGTAGCTTATTTGTATTTCCTGATTTGTTGGCAAGTGGCCTCTGATTGTTGAGGTGTGTCATGGCGAATGCTCCCCTTTAATGCTGATTGATAGTTAACAGCCTGGCTTTTTGTACTTTAAACCAGACCCAGAGAAAATCCTGACTGACTAAAGTGTGAGTTAAATTGTCTGGTTTAAAACTTAAACAAGGCTTGGCTGTTAACTATCAATCAGCATTAATGGGCGCATCCTCCATTACACACCTCTACAATCAGAGGCCACTTGCTAATGAATCAACACTCTCTGCTCATCCAAGAACACTGCTGATCTGGTTCTTGAACTCTGTGTTCTTGTGAAATATCCTGACAAGTGCAAGATGAACAATTTCAATAAAATGTGTTCTTTTTTAGCAATACTCAAATTCTATATCACTAAACAACTACTAATATGCATTCCCTTGTAAAAGAAAAAAAACCCCCATAGGCCAAGTGTTATTAACCAAAGAGATTACAGGTAGTACTACATTAGAAGAAAAAGCTTACAATGTTGCCAAGATTAATAATTGGCTCGAGAATTGGGAGAAGTTTCAAAATAAATACTGATCATAAAGTTGACAAAGAGGAAGAATATGAGGGTACACTTGTATGAAATAGTAACAGCTTCCGCAAATATGTGTAAAGAAACAATAAGAAAAGCAAAACAAACACCGAGAGTGCCGGAGAAGTTCAGCAGGTCTGGCAGCATCTGTGGAGACAGAAACAAAGTTAACATTTCGAGTCTGGTGTGACTCTTTTATAAAACAGTTCTGTTTCTCTCACCACAAATGCTGACAGACCTGATGAGTTTCTTCAGTACTCTGCTTGTTTCAGACTTTCAGCATTTGCAGAAGTTTGCTTGTGGTAACCTTACTTCTTCAAAGCTAAAACAGTAGAAATTATCAAGGAGATTAAAAAAGGCAAAGACAAATATTTTCTGTTGTACCTACTGTAGAAAACACAAAAACTATATTGGCAATAATAGAGAAGTTTAAGAGTCTAATATGCTTAAATTAAAAGAATAAAAGTTGAAAGTTACACATGCTCGTCTGACATAACCTCTATATCTGAAAATGGAATTTCAGTACGACTACTGAGTGCATTCATTTCCCACTTATGCTGTTCTTTTTACTGATTTGTTCCTCTGGGGAGGATTACTACTGCTAAAGAAAAAAAATTAGGACTAAAAGACAAAAATCCCTTAGATCTGACAGTCTGCACCCTAAGATTGTAAAGATGTTGGTGATGAAAAAAAGGATCTTCCAAAATTCCGTAGATTCTGCAACAGTTCCAGTGGATTGGAAAATAGTAAACCTGCTGTTGAAGAAACAAGGGAGATAAAGAAAACAGGAAACTACAAATCTTGTAACTTACCTCAGCTCTCAAGAAAATGCTGGCATAGGAGGTGGCAACAGGGCACTAGGAAGATCATAATATGGTGATTAGGCAGAGTTAATTCAACTTTGTGGGAGGGAAAGTGTTTGATAAATAAGAGTTTTTCAAGCATGTATCTTTTTGGATTGATAAAAGAATGGTGTTCATTTTGCTACGTTGTTGCACAACAGTGCAGGTGGTTGAGGATACTATATTAGCATGGATTGATGAATGGTTAAAGGACAAAGTGCAAAGAATAAGAATAAATAGGTTAATTTCAGGATGCAGGCTATTAGTAATAGGCTCCTGTTGGAAAGACAGATATTTGTAATATATTTTAATGACTTGAATAAAGGGACTGAGTGTAACGTGTCAAAGTTCACTATTGATATAAAGCGAGGTGAGGGGTTCCTGTGGTGCAGTTCTGAGTCAGGAGTCGGGGGTTCATGTTCCACCTGCTGTAGACGTGTGTAATTATATCTCTGAATGGGTTGCTTATAAATATGTATAAAACTAGGTGGGTAAGCAAACTGCAAGAGGACACAAAGAGACTGCAAAGGAACATTGATAGGTTACATGAATACGGAAGGCAGTAGCAGATAGAGTTATTGTCATTGTCCTTAGCTGCTGTCAATTCAGTTTTGGCACCTACTCAAGGTCATGAACCTCTGTCAATGGGTTCCATGTGACTATGTACCAGATTCTTGACTAATAGATTTCTACAGTCATGGGCAGGAGATCTCATGAAGTTGTTCGATCTGGGGTGTAGATCTTGCTTCTTTTTCCTTCCATTTCTGCAACTGCTCTGTCTCATCCTTAAGGCCTACAAAGTGTGATGCCTCTTAATGGAAATGTTGTCACCATCTTTAATGGTAGGTTATATACTCAGCTTACTCATCAATATCAATGCTGCCATGCTTCGAGGTTTTCTTCAAAGTGCCTTTGAAGCAGTTTTGTTTATCTTCCCTGGTACACTGGCCATTTGAGAGATAAGAAAATTGATTTGGTGGAAAGATGCTTTTCAGCCATTCAGACATAGTTAATTTTACAGGAGGTTTGCCTGAATACCATGGAACTGGCTTGAAGCAGGAGACCAGTGATTATTCCATCGACTCCTGTGGATGCTGCAGACATATTGCTGATAAAATTTCTCTCGTGCTCTTATAAGTCACTGATGCACAGCCCAAGCCCTATGGCAGTAATGGATTGTGGTGAAGGCTACGAGAGTCAGAGGAGAGAAAAAGGCCCTTCAGCCCATCAAGTCCACATTGATCAAAACTATCACCTAATTATTTTAATCACATTTTTCAGCACTTTGCTCATAGCCTTTATGCCTTGGCATCGCAAATGCACAATAATATGCTTCTTAAATATTATGAGGTTTTCTTCCTCTACCACCCTTACAGGCAGAGTTCCAGAGTACGACTAGCAAGTTAGGAGAATTTCTAAATGGTGAATACCTCGATTGTTTTCAGATGAATATCTGAATTTCAGACGAATATTTCAGTGGAATTGTGTATCCTTGACTATAAAACACTGAAGGTTAACATGCAGGTTCAGCAAGCAATTAGGTAGATAAATTGTATGTAAGTCTTTATTGGAATGAATTTGGAGTATAAAGAATATTGAAGTTTTGCTGCAATTGCACGTGGCTTTATTAAGACCATGCAGTGTGCATAATTTTATCATTCAGTCTTAAGGAAGGTGATACTTAGAAGAGTACAACAACAAGAAGTAGTCTTGGAATGTCAGGGCTGTCCAATGAGGACAGATTGAGTAAACTGGCCCTATATTTTGTGGAGTTCAGAAAAATGAGAAACGATTTCATTGAAGTATGTAAGAGTCTGCAAGGGCTTAACAAAGTAGATTCTGGGAAACTGTTTCTCTTGGCTGGAGATTCTAAAAAATGGAGACATAGGCAAAGGGCTTATCTATGACGGAGACGAGCACAAAGGTTTTCACATAGATGGTTTACAATGTTCGAAACTGTGTGTCCAAGAGAGCTGAAACTGAATCTAAGGAAACCAGGGAATTGGAATCAAACAGCAAAGTGGTTTTCATGTTTGAGCTGGAACAGTGGACAAAGGGAGCGATTTTTCTGTACTTCCTTCATACAGTGCCTGATCAGGGAATATTTGATGCTAATAATGAGTGCCAAGAATGGAATGTGTTCAAACACTTCTTACTTTGAAGGCCAGTGAAATTCTTTTCAAATAAAATGACCTTAAACAGTAATTTCTTTAGCATGACAATGCAGACATTACATTTTTCAAGTAACAGGACCACGTGACATTTCTATGGTATTCTCAATGTGGAAGAAAGTTTAATTGTAGGGAACTATCACAATACAAACACACAACAGTAAATATAGCACAAAAGCATACAACACACACCAACTACAATATGCCATCACAACTGTAGTCTCCTGTAGACTGAATTACAGTTTTGGGGGGCAGAGAAGGAATCTCCCAGGATTTTAATCCTAAATTTGTCTAGCGTGTTTTTCTTCCTTAGGGGATTGCATGACAGTTGGTACGTTATAGGAAGACAGTTATTGGGGCACTGATATATATAAACCACAGTCACCTAGCATTGGACTGGCTCAATGGACCAGCTGTCTTACCCTGTTCTCCAATCTTATATCTTATCTGTATTACCTTTCCATTCCAATCCATTGTCTCTCATATTAGGATGACTGTTCCTAATGGAGCTGAAATTTGACAGGATTCTTCAAATGGTTTCATTCAACATATAACCCTATTATCTTTGTGTGGATGCCAACTCCTTGTTGGGATAGAGTTTGCCAGATCCCAGCCAGTCTCTTATGCTCCACTCAGGTCAGGCTTGAGATATATGAGCCTCAGCTATAACCGTTGGCAAATTATCAAGTTTTATGAGCTTTCACTACACCCAACACACGTGCTACCAGCTGAGTATTCATATTTAGTGTTAGTAGTGGTCATCCTCCCTGATTTACACCTTCCTATATCAGTGGCACTGAGGTTATTTAGTCCTGTTGCTACTGAAGATGAGATCAGCTAAACTGACACAGACAGGGGAATAACTTCATTGGTGTGTATGGCACAATCATTAACTAAACTGGGTGAGCACATCCCAGGTGGGTTGGGGAGCTAGCAGTTTTGCTAAGGTTGGGAAGACAGGGCCAGATGATCCCAGTTGATTCTTCCCATTAAATCACCATGCAGTGATTGTAGCTCCTAGCCACAAATGACCATGAAATTTGCCCCACTCATTTCTTTGCATTTCTCAGCTACCCTCATCACAATGAGACAGGACCTTGGTACAACAGCAAAGACACAAACAGAACAGCCGAAAGTTGAATAAGTCAAACATGCAATGAATATTCAACTTCTGGACTTACATCAGATGTTCCTGCTTTTGCATCAAAGTATAAAACGTCTCGCTCCTAAAAAAAATATAAAAATAAATAAAAGAAGAGGCTTCAGATTAGTGTATCCTTGCCATTGATGGCCAAATTGTAGTTTGGACGTTGATATCAAAGCGACAATGATTGTGCCTGCACTCAACAGCTCTAACAGAAAGCTGCATTTCCAAAGTCACATGCAGTTGAAACAAGCTTCACCACCCATTAATGCTACATTTTTGTTTCAAGATCAGAAACCAAGACCACCCTACAATGAGAATTCACACCCTGAACCAAATTCTTATTTTCCTGTTAGTCCTCAGCTAAGTTTAAATGTTTAGATCTTTCACTTTGTGAAATATTGTCCTGCAGTGAATATCCAGCAGAGTGCAGAATAGCTTTAACCAGAATATCTGAATTCATCATGGCATTCCTCCAGGGAACTAAGGGGATGCGCCATTTTACAACAAGATTAATCCATGATTCTGTAATTTTTTGATAGTAAGTACACCTACCTTTTATTGGTAAGTGTAACATCAATATCACTTTCTGTTACATTTAATAGGTAACATTAAAATGTCCATTTATTTTCTTTTCAGTAGCAATATGGAAAATTGAGTAGATATCCAGCTGTTGTACAGGCTTGTTCCTTTGCAACAACAAACTAAATTTTACAAGTTGGAGATCATAAGGTCAGTTAACAGTTAATTGCTGTTAGAAGGAAAACTAATA
Source organism: Chiloscyllium plagiosum (assembly GCF_037043375.1). Lineage (NCBI taxonomy): Eukaryota > Metazoa > Chordata > Chondrichthyes > Orectolobiformes > Hemiscylliidae > Chiloscyllium > Chiloscyllium plagiosum. The sequence continues at coordinate 76,119,854 of NW_028270152.1, read as the reverse complement.
GACTAACAGACACTATTAATGTTCTGACTGCAGGTCAGAAAAGTAATAGTACATATTAAAGAGAAATGGAGATAAGAGGGTGCATGTTATTGTTACATGGCTTGCTGCTGAATGATGCACCAAATTTCCCTCGCATGAGGTTGGGGTCCCTCAGTGTGATTGTACCAGTTTCCCCGTGTGAGAGTGCCGGGGCCCCTCGGTGAGAATGCACCAGGGATCCCTCAAGTGGGTGCGTTAGGGTGAAGTGATTCAGGGTTCCCTTAGAGTCGGTGTGTCGGGGTGTCCTAAAGTGAGTATGCCAGGGCTCCCTCAGAGTATGTTAGAGGTCCCTCAGTGTGAGTGTGTGCCAAACTTCCCTCAGAATGAGTATCGGGATAGCTTAGATTGAGTGCGTCAGAGTTTCCTCACAGTGAGGATGCTAGAGGTTCCATGCCCCATCAGGGGTATGCCAGTATCAGTGTGTCAGGAGCTCCCCCAGCATGTGTCTGTACTCCCCCATGTGTGTAAGGTTTCTCTTCAGAGTGAGTGTGCCAGACTCCCTTCAGAATAAATATGTCAGGAGTCCCCCAGTCGGAGTGTGTCAAGGTTCCCTTCAGAGTGCGTATGTCAGGGGTCCCCTAGTCTCAGTGTGTCAGGGTTCCTTTCCGAGTCAATATATTAGGGGTCCCCCAGTGTGAGTGTGTCAGGGTTTCCTCAGAATGAGTCTGTCATGTTCCTTCTGCGTCCGTGTGTTGATTTTGGAAATTTGGAGCTCCCTCAGTAAGTGTGCTAACTTGTGGACAACAATGAATCCAAAATTACCAACTCACCTGCTTAGATCTGAAAATATTTCAGCATTATTATAAAATTAGGCTTTTCAACAAATGATTTGAATGTGGTCAGTGTATATATTATATATACATATGTATAGAAGAGTGCTATTAGTGGTAGAGTGATTTAATTCAGTAAAACAGCATTTCATAAATAATAATTGAATACTTAACCTTTGAATATTTACAAACAACACTGAGTAAGCATGTTGTATTACTTTCAATCAAACAAGTTTGAAGTTCAAAGTTCCTTGTAGAAGAGTCTACTAAATCTGTTCTGCTTTGTGACTAATTTTATCAACAATATAAATTAATTTCAAAGCTACATTCAAACAGAAGAATAAACATAAGTTTAAGAGAATGCAGAAACCTATAAGGAATAAGCTAATGTAATGCCACCTCCAAGCTTATTGTGAAGGTGGCACAGTGGTTAGCACTGCTGCCTCACAACATCAGGTTCGATTCCAGCCTCGGGCGACTGTCTGTGTGGAGTTTGCACATTCTCCCTGCGTCTGTGTGGGTTTCCTCCAGGTGCTCCGGTTTCCTTCCACAGTCCAAAGATGTGCAGGTCAGGTGAATTGGCCGTTCTAAATTGCCCATGGTGTTAGTCAGAGGGAACTGTCTGGGTGGGTTACTCTTCGGAAGGTCAGTGTGGACTGGTTGGGCCGAAGGGCCTGTTTCCACACTATAGGGAATCTAATCTAATCTAATTACTAAGACTTATATCATCACCAACACATTGCCGGAATGTCTGTAACCAACACACCAGTGACATAATCAGCAATATACCACTATATAATCACAAACACAACCACCATATAACTATCAAAGTATTACTTTATGATTATCAAGAATCACACCACGTAATCATAATATATTACCATATAATCACCAAAGTATAATCAACCATAACTATGTTGTGATCTCTGTTGAGAGTGACAACTTTTAAAGAGATTTGAACTCTCACTGATCGGTTTGCAGGATTTCATATTTTAAACTTTTATTGTAACAAAAATTAAACATTATTTTCTTTTTGTAGGCAACTATAATTCAAAATACAGAGAGCAACATTCCCCTTGTACACTTGCCCATTGTCAGTCTAGCCTCAATGGTGGGGAAAAAGATTGATCAGGGAGTTTGCACACAATACAAAGATGGGGGTGGTAAACAGTGAGGAGGATAGCTTTAGATTACAAGAAGATATAGATAGATTAGATTCCCTACAGTATGGAAACAGGCCTTTTGACCCAGCAAGTCCACACCAACCCTCTGAAGAGCAACCCAACCATTTCCCCTCCCTATATATACCCCTGAATAATGCACCTAGCACTATGGGCAATTTAGCAAGGCCAATTCACCAGACCCGCACATCTGTGAATTGTGGGAGGAAACCGGAGCACACAGACACAGGGAGAATGTGCAAACTCCACAGTGACAAATGCTAATTCAAAACAGATAAATGGGAGGTGATGCACTTGGGCATGACAAACAAAGCAAGGGAATATATGATGAATAGTAGGACCCTAGGAAGTACCGAGGAACAGAGGTACTTAACATCTCTTAAGGTAGAAGGCAGGTGGATAAAGTGGTTAAGAAGGCATATGGTATATTAATCAAGGCATAGAGTTTAAGAACAGAGAGATTACGCTAGAACTGTGGAATGTTCTCTGTGGGCCACACTTAGAGTACTGTGTGTATTTCTGGATTTCACATTATAGGAGGATTGTGATAGCACTGGACAGGGTGCAGAGAAAATTTACAAGGATGTTGTTTGAGAGGGAGTTTCAGTGTGAAAACAGATTGAGAGGAGATATTATTTGAGATGTACAAAATCAGAAGGGCAAAAATCGGGTAGACAAGACGCAACTTTTTTCTTGGTGGAGGAATCAATGATTGGGGTACAGATTTAAGGCAAAGCGGGAGGTTTAGAAGAGATGTGAGGAAAAGCTTTTACACCCAGAGGGTGATGGGAATCTGGAACTCACTACAAGGGTGGTAGAGGCAGAAATTTTATATTTAAAAGTATTCAGATGTGCATTTATGATGTCAAGGGGTACAAGGCTATGGGCCAAGGACTGGAAAATGGAATTCCAATAGTTCGATGGTTGTGCCAAAGGGCCTTTCTGTGCACCATAAATCCCTGACTTTGACTTGTAACCCACTGCACTCTCCATAGAATTCCAGCCTTCTTTGCAAACAGTTCATTGTTACTCTCAGCTGCCAACAGGTTTTTATTTCCCCATTTTGCTGAGTCTTAACTTCAAGAGACCAGCTCCCAATGCTTTCCTCAGTTTTCAGATAGTTCCTTAAATTCACCGCCAGCAGTAATTCCAATGTTGCAGTTATTTTTCTCCCTCCTGCCCATTCCAGGTTGAATAACCCAGAATCCTTAGATGGTTGCAGGATGTGTCTCTTGCAATGGAGATCGTCTCATTTGCATCTGTCATGGTCAGCAGATGAGGCAGTGTCCAAGGAGCTGGAAATCCGACGTTTCAGGCAAAAGCACTTCATTCCTGATTAAGGACTTTTGCCCAATAAGTCGATTTTCCTGCTCCTTGGATGCTGCCTGACTTGCTGTGCTTTTCCAGCACCACACTCTCAACTCTAATCTCCAGCATCTGCTGTCCTCATTTTCACCTCTGTGGTAGCTTGCCTATCCTCTGCTGACCACACAGAAGCTCTGCTGTGATATTCCAGTGATTTGAAGGCTCTGTAACCTGATCTCAAAAGTAACTGCCTCAACTCTTTTCTCCAGTGGCAAAGTGAAATATAATAATTCTGCATCGCGGTCGAGATGCTAATTCAATCCCAATTCTGTTTCATTGAGGCATAAATGGACCATTTACAGAACCACTGTTGACAACATAATACCAACAATACTTTTCTGGAATTTTGGGAGACAGCGTTTTCAGCGAGTGGACTTAATGATTGTTGACTGCATGCAAAAATAGCTTGCTCCTTCTTAATAAATCTAAGCCGTCCTTTGATCCCTAACAATCAAAACACCCAGATTTAATGCCAGGCAGATTGCAGAATGGGTCACATGTCCCCCTCCATTTATACTCAAAACAGTTATTACAATTGTGTTATAGTTATTCTAGGACAACAACTTATATTTATGTTGCAACTTTAGCACAATAAAGAGCCCCAACAGTGCACTGCAAGAGCATTATAGAACAAATTGTGACAGCAAGCAAAATAAAGAGATATTAGGTCAGATGACCAAAAGCTTGGTCAAACAGGTAGGCTTTAATTAGTCTGCAATTTCCCCTCACACGTGATCAACAATGCCCTCCAGCACATACATAGAAGAATACAGCGCAGTACAGGCCCTTCGGCCCTCGATGTTGCGCCGATCCAAGCCCACCTAACCTATACTAACCCACTATCCTCCATATACCTATCCAATGCCCGCTTAAATGCCCATAAAGAGGGAGAGTCCACCACTGCTACTGGCAGGGCATTCCATGAACTTACGACTCGCTGAGTGAAGAACCTACCCCTAACTTCAGTCCTATATCTACCCCCCCTTAATTTAAAGCTATGCCCCCTTGTAATACCCGACTCCATATGCGGGAAAAGGTTCACACTGTCAACCCTATCTAACCCCCTAATCATCTTGTACACCTCAATCAAGTCACCCCTAAACCTTCTTTTCTCTAATGAAAACAGCCCCAAGTGTCTCAGTCTTTCCTCATACGATCTTCCTTCCATACCAGGCAACATCCTGGTAAACCTCCTCTGCACCCGTTCCAGTGCCTCCACGTCCTTCCTATAGTATGGCGACCAAAACTGCACACAATATTCCAGATGCGGCCGCACCAGAGTCTTATACAACTGCATCATGACCTCAGGACTCCGGAACTCAATTCCTCTACCAATAAAAGCCAGTACGCCATATGCCTTCCTCACCGCACTATTTACCTGGGTGGCAACTTTCAGAGATCTGTGTACATGGACACCAAGATCCCTCTGCTCATCCACACTACCAAGTATCCGACCATTAGCCCAGTACCCCATCTTTTTGTTATTCTTCCCAAAGTGAATCACCTCACACTTAGCTACATTGAATTCCATTTGCCACCTTTCTGCCCAGCTCTGCAGCTTCTCTATATCCTGCTGTAACCTGCCACATCCTTCCTCACTGTCAACAACTCCTCCGACTTTCGTATCATCCGCAAACTTGCTCATCCAACCTTCTAACCCCTCTTCCAGGTCATTTATAAAAATGACAAACAGATAAAAATGACAAACATCTTCTCCACTTCCCACACCTATGCCCTCGGAACCCAACTCTCCAACTGCAACAAGGATAGAACCCTCCCTGGTCCTCACCTGGCAGCACGGTGGCTCAGTGGTTAGCACTGCTGCCTCACAGCGCCAGGGTCCCAGGTTCAAATCCAGCCTCAGGTGGTTGTCTGTGTGGAGTTTGCACATTCTTCTCCCACCTCGTGTCTGTGTGCTCCAGTTTCCTCCCACAGTCCAAAGATGTGCAGGTCAGGTGAATTGGCCATGCTAAATTACCCATAGTTTTAGGTGCATTAGTCAAAGGGAAATGTAACTGGTGGGTTACTCTTTGGAGGGTCGGTGTGGACTGGTTGGGCCGAAGGGCCTGTTTCCACACTGTAGGGAATCTAATCTAATCTAATCTACCCACTACTCTCTGGATGCAGCACATTTCTGCCATTTCTGCCAGCTTCAGTCAGACCTCACAACCAAAGATATATTTGCGTTCTGCAGAGATCATTCCCTCCACGACTCCCTCATTAGGTCCACGCACCCCTACCAAGCCATCCTCCATACCGGGCACCTTCACGAGGTATAAAACCTACACCCACACCCCCTCCTCCCCCCCCTCACCTCCGTCTAAGGTCCCAAAGGATCTTTTCACATCCAGCAGAAATTTTCCTGCACATCCTCCCACCTCATATACTGCATCTGTTGCTTTCGATGTGGTCTCCGCAACACTGGGGAGACAGGACGCCAACTTGCAGACTGGTTCAGGGGACTTTTCTGGGACACAAGCACCAAAAAATGCCACTGCCCTGTGGCTGACCACTTCAACTCCCCCAAGGAGATGCAAGTCCTGGACCTCCTCCACTGCCAACTCAAAGCCACCTGCCAACTGGAGGAAAAACATCTCACCTTCTACCTTGGGACACTTCAACCACACAGCATCAACATTGACTTCACTTGTTTCCAAATCTCCTCTCTGCCCACATCATCCCAGATACAACTCTCCAACTTGGTACTACCTTCTTTACCTGTCCTACATGTCCATCTTCCTTCCCATTGATCCACTCCACCCTCCCCACCAACCTATTACAATTATCCCCACCGCATCCACTTTTTGCCTTCCAAACTATCTTTCCTTCAGCTGCCCCCCCCAGTCCCCCATTTATCTCTCATCCCTCTTTCCCCGCCACATTTCTGATGAAGGGCTTATGCCTGAAACATTGACTCTCCTGCTGCTCGGATGCTACCTGACCTGCAGTGCTTTTCCAGCTCTAGCCTTTTTCGACCTTGATTCTCTAGATCTGCAGTCCTCACTTTCTCTGAGGTTTTAATAAGTGTGTCTCAGGAAGAAAGCAAATTAGAAAGATAGAGAAGTGCATGCACTGATTCCAGATCTTGTAGTCTTGACAACCTATGGTACAGAAATCAGATTCAGAGATAGAGTTATAGAATCAAATAGCTGTACAATATGGAAACAGACCCTTTGGTCCAACTCATCCACACCAGATATCCTAAATTAATCTAGTCCCATTTGCCAGTATTTGGCCTATATTCCTCTAAACTTTTCCTATTCATATCTCCATCCAGAGGCCTTTTAAATGCTGTAATTGTACCAGACTCCACCACTTCCTCTGGCAGCTCATTCCATACATGCATCACCCTCTGTGTGAAAGGACTGCCCCTTAGGTCCCTTTTAACTCCTATCCCTCTCACCTTAAATGCATGCACTCTAGTTTTGGACTCTGGGAAAAGAATTTGGCTGTTCACCCTATTCGTGCCCTTCATGATTTTATAAACCTCTCAGCCTCCGACGCTCCAAGGAAAATAGCCCCAGTCTATTCAGCCTCACCCTATAGCTCAAACCTTCCAACCCTGGCAACATTTATGCAAATCCTTTCTAATCTTTTCAAGTTTCACAACATCATTCCTATAGCAGGAAGACAAGAATTGCACGCAGTCTTCCCAAACTGGCCTAACCAATATTCTGTACAGCCGCAACATGACCTCCCAACTCCTATACTCAATGCACTGACCAATAAAGGCAAGCATACCAAACGCCTTCTTCACTATCCTGTCTACCTGCATCTCCACTTTCAATGAACCTGAACTCGAAGGAATCTTTGTTCAGCAACACTCCCTAGGATCTTATCATTAAGTGTGTGAGCCATTCCAAATTGCAGCACCTTACACTTATGTAAATTAAACTCCATCTGCCATTCCTCAGCTCAGTGGCCCATCTGATCAGGTCCCATTGTACTCTGAGATGACCTTCTTGGCAGTCCACTTCACCACCAATTTTGGTGTCACATGCAAACTTATTAACTATAACTCCTATGTTCACATTTATATAAATGATGAAGAGCAGTGGATCCTGCACCAATCTTTAAGGCACACTAGTGGTCACAGGCCTCCAGTTTGAAAAGCAACCCTCCACCTCTTCTACCTTCAAGCCACTTCTGTATCCAAATGCCTAGTTCTCTCTGCATTCCATGTGATCTAACCAGTCTACCATGAGGAACCTTGTCGAATGCCTTACTGAGGTCCACATAGATCATGTCCACCGTTCTGCCCACAGGCAAGTACTAAACAAGGGCAGAAATCTTGAAGCATTGTGGGGCTGGAGGAGATTAAAGAGATAAGGAAAAGCAAGACCATGGATTGGGTGGGGGTACATTTTGAAAACAAGCATGAGAATGTTCAAATCAAAATGTTGTTGGACTTGGAGACGATATTGGTTAGCAAATAGAGGGGTGATAGGACAAGATTGGTCTAAAGGATGGCACGGGTATCAGTGTCTTGGATGACTACAAGTCTACAAAGGATAGTGTGGGGAGGAACCAGCTGTGAGAGCTTTGGAATAATCACGCCAATGTGATGAAAGCAAGACCTAATCATTCAGTTATTAAGTCAGTAATTTATAGAATAATGCCATTCAGCACATTGACTCCATGCCAGTTCTCTGTATATCATCCCCAACAGTTCCATTCCCCCGCAAGTTCATTTCTTGGGAGAGGGGAGGCCATATTGGATTTGGTGCTTGGCAATGAACCATGCCGGGTGTCAGATCTCTTGGTGGGAGAGCATTTCGGTGACAGTGATCACAACTCCAAGAACTTTACTATCGTCATGGAGAGGGATAGGAGCAGACGGTATGGGAAAGTATTTAGTTGGGCGAGGGAGATTTACAACGTCATTAAGCTGGAACTGGGGCACCCAACTTGGGAACAGATGTTCTCAGGGAAATGCACAATAGAAATGTGGAGGTCGTTTAGAAGCACCTGCTGATAGTGCTGGACAGGTTTGGTCCACTGAGACTAGGAAGGAATGGTAGGATGAAAGAACTTTGGGTGACAAGGGATGTCAAACATCGAGTCAAGAGGAAGAAGGAAGCTTACTTAAGGTTGAGGAGGCAAGGATCAGATAGGGCTCTAGAGGATTACAAGGTAGTCAGGAAGGAACTGAAGAAAGGACTTAGCAGAGCGAGAAGGGGGCATGAAAAAGCTTTAACGGTCGGATTAAAGAAAACCCTAAGGCATTCTACATTTATGTGAGGAACAAGAGGATGGCCAGAATGAGGGTAGGACCGATCAAGGATAGTGGAGGGAACTTGAGTTGGAGGAGGTAGGAGAAGTCCTTAATGAATACTTTGTTTCAGTATTCACTACTGAGAGGGAACTTGAAGTCCCTCTGAGGACAGTGTGAAAAACACTGATATGCTAGAACAGGTTGTTGTTAGGAAGGAGATGTGCTGAAAATTTTGAAAAACATAAGGATAGATAAATCCCATGGGCCAGACAGGATATATCCTAGGTTTCTACAGGAAGCGAAGGAAGAGATTGCTGCGCCTTTGCCAATGATCTTTGAGTCCTCACTGTTCACTGGAGTACTGCGGGATGAATGGAGATTAGCAAATAGAGTCATAGAGATGTGCAGCACGGAAACAGACCCTTCGGTCCAACTCGTCCATGCCGACCAGATATCCCAACCCAATCTAGTCCCACCTGCCAGCACCCGGCCCATATCCCTCAAAACCCTTCCTATTCATAACCCATCCAAATGCCTTTTAAATGTTGCTAAATGTCGTTGCCTTTTTCAAGAAAAGGAACAGGGATATTCCTGAGAATTACAGATGTCAGTGGTGGGGAAAGTACTGAAGAGGATTCTGAAAGACAGGATTTATGATTACTGAGAAAACCATAGTTTGATTAGAGACAGTCAGCACGGCTTTGTGAGGAGCAGGTCCTGCCTCACAAACCTCATCGAATTCTTTGAGGATGTGGCAAAACACATTGACGAAGGTAGAGCAGTGAATGTAGTGCACATGGATTAGAGCAAGGTGTTTGATAATGTTCCCCACTGTAGGCTCATTCAGACAGTAAAGAGGCATGGGATACAGGGAAATTTCTGGCTGTCTGGATATAGAATTAGTTGGCCCGTAGAAGACAAAGGGTGGTGGTAAATGGAAAGTATTCAGTCTGGAGCTCGGTGACTAGTGGTGTTCCGCGGGGATCGGTTCTGGGACCTCTCCTTTTTGTGATCTTTATATGTGACTTGGATGAAGAAGTGGAAGGGTGGGTTAGTAAGTTTGCCAATTACACAGAGGTTGGTGGAGTGGTAGATAGTGTGGAGGGCTGTTGCAGGTTGGAACGAGACATTGACAGGATGCAGAATTGGGCTGGTTAACGGCAGATGGAGTTCAACCTGGAAAAGTGGGAAGTGATTCATTTTGGAAGGTCACATTTGAATGCAGAATATAGAGTTAAAAGCAGGATTCTTGGCAGTGTGGAGGAACAGAGGGATCTTAGGGTCTATGTGCATAGATCCCTCAAAGTTGCCACCCAGGTTGATAAGGTTGTTAAAAAGAGTGTATTGTGTGTTGGTTTTCATTAGCTGGGGATTTAGTTTAAGAGCCACAAGGTTATGTTGCAGCTCTATAGAGTCCTGGTAGACCACACTTGGAATATTATGTTCACTTCTGGTCACCTCATTAGAGGAAAGAAGTGGAAGCTTTAGAGAGGATGCAGAGGAGATTTACCAGGCTACTGCCTGGTCTGGAGGGCATGTCTTATGAAGAAAGGTTGAGGGAGCTGGGCCTTTTCTCTTTGGAGTGAAGTAGGATGAGAAGTGATTTGATAGAGGTGTACAAGATATTGAGAGGCACAGATAGAGTGGATAGTCAGAGACTTTTCCCCATGGCGGAAATGTCTATCACAAGGGGGCAAAAATTTAAGGTAATTGGAAGAAAGTTTAGGGGAGTTGTCACTGGTAGGTTCTTTACTCAGAGGGTGGTAGGTGCATGGAATGCACTGCCAGCAATGGTACCAGAATCAGATACATTTTTAAGCGATTCTTGGATTGGCACATGGAAATTAGTACAATGAAGGATATGTTGGTTAGTGCGATCTTAAGAGTAGTATAAAAGGCCAGCACAACAGAGGGCCAAAGGGCCTGTACTGTACTTTGCTGTATTGTTCTGTTCTATGTTATAGTCCATTTAAACTTACTTTCAAAATCATTACTGTCTCTGCTTCCAGCACCCCCTAACTTAGCAAGTTCCAGATTATCCCTACTTGCAGCATTAAAAAAAGTTTTCCCTCACATTCCCTTTGCATTGCCTTCCTAAAAAGCTAAATCATGTCCCCTAGCCAAACTACCTAATGACTACTTTGAATCAGTTTTTACTAGCAAAGAGAAAACTGAGAAAATATCAACAGAAGTGGGGGTAGTAGGGGTAATGAACAGGGTGAAAGTGGAGAGCAGGGGTACAGGAAAAGCTGGCTACACTGAAATTTAAGGAAAATGCTGCAGACAATGAAAATCTGAACTAAAAATAGTAAGTGTTAGGAATACTCAGCAAGTCTGACAGTATCTGTAGAGACAAACAGTTTAGTTGAATATGACCCTTCTTCAAAACTGAGAATGCCTAGACTGGTGACCACCTGGTTTAGGTGGCTTGCTAGAAGATTGTAGAGTGACAGATATTAAACCATTACTCAAAAACAAGAGCCCAAGGCCATTTAACATCACTGGCAGATAAGCTGTTAGAAACAATGATCAAGGGGAAAGAAAAATAATTTGGAGAGTTGAATAAATAACGGATATCTAGCATGGATTTGAATGTATCTGATCATATTTGTCTAATCGATTTGGAATTTTTGATCGAATTGAATTTATATCACGTGTACAGAGGCACAGTGAAAAGCTTTGTCTTGCAAGCAATACAGGCAGATTGCATAGTTAAATAGCATAGATAAGTAAATAATAGGTAAACAGTGGTTGAAGAAGGCAAAGCAATTAAGTTGGCCACATAGGTGTTAAGAACATGTTTGGCAAAGTGGTACATAAAAAACTGGTTAACAAAATTGAGGCTCATGAAAATAGGAAGGTTTGTCAAGTTGGATAAGAAATTAACATAACATTGGAAAACTAAGTCATTTTATGTGGTTGCTTTCAGACCGGTGGATGGTGTTTCCCCAAGGTTCTGTGCTAGGACACTCATGTTTTTGATGTATGTAAGTTATTTAAATATTGGAATAGAGAGTAAAATTTCAAAATTTGCTGATGATACCACAATACGAGATGTGGCAGACGGTAGAGATTATGCTAATAAGAATTGTGAGATAATGCATTTTGGCAGAAAGGATAGGGAGGGGCAACATGAAAAAGGCATAAAATATATTAAACAGCATACAGGGACAGAGGAGGAGTGGCACGCTGAGGGAACGCTGTGGAATCTTGGGCTTCATAACAGTGGTATCAAGTACCAAACTATTAAGGTTATAATCTATCTTATAAAACTCTGCTTAGGCTACAACAATGGCATTGCATCCAGTATAGGAAAGAAATGATGATCCTTGGCTGTGCAGAAAAAAAATTTGTCATGATTCCAAGGATGAGACATTTTAGCTACAATATTAGACTGGAAAAGATGAGGTTGGTCCCTTAGACCAGATGAAATTTGGAGGAGATTTGATAAAAACTATTCTCATTTGTCAGATTTAAAAGGATCAGGGGTCATAGATTTAAAATCTGGGGCAAGAGATGCAGGAAAAATTACAAGAATGAACTTTTTTTTACATATTGAGTGGTAATGACCTCAATGCATTGTTTCCATTCCACCATTCTTGTCACAGTAACTTATTTATAAAAGAGACTGTATGGGCCCTTGAAGAAAGTAGATTTGCAGAGCTACAGGGAAGAGCAAGAAAATTAGACTGACTGGATTATGCTACAGCAAGTCAGCATGAACCTGATGGGTCAAATGGTCTCCTTTTATGGCGTACTGACTTATGTGTTGACGATTATACAGTTGTTGTGTTAATAAGCTTAAAGTGATGTATTTTTATTCTATCACATTGTAGTGATTCTGTGGTAATGAGTTTGTATTTCTAAAATGTGTGAGTTGATAATGATGTGGTTATGTGATGGTGATGTGGCTGATGATGCAAGATTGATGTGATGGTGATTATAAGATAATTTGTTCGTGATTATATTATGTTGCATGGATGGCTGATATGTTGGCAATTTTATGGTGAGTGTCAACCTGATGAAGCCACAAAACAGGACTACATGCATGTAAAACAGAATAAACAGCAAGTGATATAACTAAGCAATTTTACAAACAATGGGTCAGTCCCAAGCTCTGCAGAGCTGTCATATCCGTCATGAATCCAACATTTAAACAACTTACTAGAAGAGGAATTGCCAAAAATATCCTCTATCCTCAATAATGGAGGAACCCAGCAACATCAAGTACTAAAGTCAAGGTTGAAGCATTTGCAACAACCTTCAGCCACAAGTGCCAAGTGGATGATCCGCACAACCTGTTCCGGAGGTCTTCCTCAATTCCTTGAATGAGTGCAGCTCCAACAATATCTCGTAGGCGTAAATAGGCAGTTTGAACACCATAATTAATTAGTTGGTTCCACCACTGATGCCCCAGTTTGGATCTTGATGTTTAGACCCCAGCTGAAGTATTGTCTTCAATTCTGAGCCAGACACTTGTAGAAAATGGTGCAGATTGGATTTACCAGAATGGTGTCTGGGATGAGGTTTTGTGACACTTTGTTGGAGAAGCTGGGGTTGTTCTCCTTAGAACACAGAGGTTAAGAGAAAATTTAATACATTAATGACTTGAACATGAGTATTTTTTTTTAAATTATTCATGGGTTGTAGGTATTGCTAGCAAGGCTAGCATTTATTGCCCAATTCTAAAGTGGTGGTTAACTGTCACCATGAACTGCCATTAGGAAGGGACTTCCAGGAACCTGACTCATCAACACTGAAGGAACAGCAGTATATTTCCAAGAAAGAATGCTGAGTGGCTTGGCAGGGAACTTGCAGTTGATGATATTCCTGCGTATCTACTGCCTTTGTTCTTTCAGATGAAAGTGGTCGTTGGGTTTGTTTTAGAAATTAGATTACTTTCAGTGTGGAAACAGGCCCCCTCCAAAGAGCAACCCACCCAGACCCGTTCCCCTACATTTACCCCTAACATTCCAGGCAATTTAGCATGGCCAATTCACCTAACCTGCACATCTTTTGACGGTGGGAGGAAACCAGAGCACCCGGAGGAGTCCCATGCAGACACAGGGAGAATGTGAAAACTCCACACAGACAGTTGCCCGAGATAGGAATTGAACCCGGGTCTCCGCACTGTGAGGCAGCAGTGCTAAACACTGTGCCACCGTGCCGCCCCAGGTTTGGGAGGTGCTTTTTTTAGGAGACTTGGGGAATTTGTACAATACATCTTGTAATTTGTACACACTGCTACTATCGAGTGTCAGTGGTGAAGGGAATGAATCTTGAAGGTGCTAGATGTGATGCTAATCAAATGGGCTGATTTGTCCCGGACAGGGCTGCTGAAGTCAGTTTCCACCACAATTCTGACTTGAACGTTGTACATAGTGGGCATACTTTGGGAGGATAGGAGGCGAGTTAATCCCTAGCAAAACAGAAATCTTGGGCTGTAGATTCTCTGAAATAGTCAGCAAGGGCTTTGTTGGCAAGTGGATTGAAAAGAAATGAAAAAGAAAGACATGCATTCTAATTTCATGTGTTTAGTGCAGTGAGTCTGGGAAGAGAATCCCGCAGTCAGCATCACAGTGAGGCAGACTGGGAAGAGTGGCCCCACAATCACTATAGCAACTATAGTCAGATTACTACTCCTTTAATTTTTTTTTACATTAATACTGAGATCTGCATTTCTAGCCAGGAATTCTGCCTCCCTCAGAAATGTAGAGTGTTAAATCAACAGTTCCCCTATAGTACAGGATAGTTGGGAGAAGTCAAACCACACCCTGCACTTTGAAATATACTATATTCTTCCAGCAGCATAATCACTTCAATAGCTGTTGCAAAAATGGATGTTAGCTAATATGGCATTAAGGTGCCAGATGGTTAAGGGGTTAGGGTATTGAATAAGTAGAGTGCCAGGTAAATTTCGGAATGCCGAGGGTAGGTCAAGATGGAGGGGAGGGGATAGGAATATAGGGATTGGCAGCGGTGGCAAGTGAGTGGTGTCAGAGCCAGCAGGGGTGACCAGCCAAGAAAGCAGGGCAGTGGTCAGGTCATGTGGGTTCAGGCCAGAGACAGGAGTGGTGTCAGTCCCCTTGGTAGATGGGATTGTGGTGGGTTAGCGGGCAGTTTAATCAGAGATACTGTGGTTTAAGATGTGAGGGTATGCATGGTGAGTTGGATTTCAGATTAATAGTTACCCTGGAATTAGGCTAGGATTTTAGCTGTCAAAACTTAATAGTAGCTGAACTCGCTGAATTCTCTCTTGTTAAGGGATTTTTACAGAGTGTTCAGATGCAGTGAAATTACTCATTGGAATCTTCAATTTTACTGGGCAATTCCCTTTAGGTCTGCTGCATCTGGAATTCCACATTCTTGACACATAAATCCAGTCTGGATGCTGCTGCATCTCCCCGACCATCGGATTAACCGATCACCACGAGGAAATAAGGGGCTGCAAACTTAAATCATCTGCACACACACAAAAAAATCCTGGTTGCTGTCTTAACCTATATGAAAATTGTTAAGATTAGCTTTACTGGTATGTTGATTTGTTCAATTCCATATTGTCTTAGTGAATAATCACTTAGAATCACACAATTAAGCAAAGCCATTGTAGCAAGTAGTTGAAGAGGATCACCAGGGAGCAAAGAAATATGTTTGAATTACATAGCTGCAGAGATGTTAATACATTAATTCAGTGCCTAATCAAACATTCAGCAGTTTAAAGCAATGGTAGGTTGGTGAATGTATTTAATTCTAAACTGAAAATACCCTTAATTCTGCTAGTGAGAAATATTAGTGTCATTGATGCAAATAACTATGGGGTTGGTAAAGTTATGGTTGGAACAGTAGAAACATGGAAAAAAAAAGGATTGTCAATATTGTAACTCTGCTAACTATCCATAATATTGGATTAGCTGCTATTAGCAGTTGTTTGGGCATTGTGATTACCATAAAGAATGATCTACAATGTGTCACTTTCACATGGTCTCTTTACAGTACCTGATGATAACTTGGCTCACTTGGTAGCATTCTTGTTTTTTTATGTGAGATAGTCCTGGTTTCAAATCCCACTCAATGGAATTCAGTTCATAATCTGGGATGATCACACTGTCGGAGGTGCAGTCTTTTGAGTGAATCATTAAACTAAGTCTCTGTCTACCCTCTTGAGTAACATTAATAAACTTATAAAGGTTCAAGAGAGTTCTCTATGGTCTCCTGACTGCTGTGTCCCGTAACCAACATCACTGGAAAAGATTATCATTTATCATAGAGTCAGAGTCTTAGGTGAATTGGCCATGCTAAATTGCCCGTAGTGTTAGGTGTAGGGGAATAGGTCTGGGTGGGTACGCTTCAGCGGGTCGTTGTGGACTTGTTGGGCTGAAGGGCCTGTTTTCACACTGTAAGTAAAGTAATCTAAATCTTGGAGTCATAGTATTCTAATTGGCTGTAAAGCAATTTAGGAGAAAGTGAGGACTGCAGATGCTGGAGATCAGAGCTGAAAATGTGTTGCTGGAAAAGCGCAGCAGGTCAGGCAGCATCCAAGGAGCAGGAGAATCGACGTTTCGGGCATGAGCCCTTCTTCAGGAATGAGAAGAGTGTGCCAAGCAGGCTAAGATAAAAGGTAGGGAGGAGGGACTTGGGGGAGGGGCATTGGAAATGCGATAGGTGGAAGGAGGTCAAGGTGAGGGCGATAGGCCAGAGTGGGGGTGGAGGCGGAGAGGTCAGGAAGAAGATTGCAGGTTAGGAAGGTGGTGCTGAGTTTGAGGGTTGGGACTGAGACAAGGTGGGGGGAGGGGAAATGAGGAAACTGGAGAAATCAGAGTTCATCCCTTGTGGTTGGAGGGTTCCTAGGCAGAAGATGAGGCGCTCTTCCTCCAGCCGTCGTGTTGCTATGGTCTGGCGATGGAGGAGTCCAAAGACTGCATGTCCTTGGTGGAGTGGGAGGGGAAGTTGAAGTGTTGAGCCACGGGGTGATTGGGTTGGTTGGTGCGGGTGTCCCGGAGGTGTTCCCTGAAATGTTCTGCAAATAGGCGGCCTATCTCCCCAATATAGAGGAGGCCACATTCGGGTGCAGCGGATGCAGTAGATGATGTGTGTGGAGGTGCAGGTGGAGAAGCAATTTAGGATGCCCTGCTGTATCATACAATTTTGGTCACTTCCTATCCTCTAGAAAGTGGCGAATCCTTTTCTCTGCTCAAAATATAGCTGAAACAAACAATATCTGAAATGATATTTTAAAATAAACTATT
Source organism: Chiloscyllium plagiosum (assembly GCF_037043375.1). Lineage (NCBI taxonomy): Eukaryota > Metazoa > Chordata > Chondrichthyes > Orectolobiformes > Hemiscylliidae > Chiloscyllium > Chiloscyllium plagiosum. The sequence continues at coordinate 76,103,038 of NW_028270152.1, read as the reverse complement.
GACAAATTTCCCATTCTCTCCTTTTGTGGGATATTGACTATTGCTGATTCTATGGTTCAGTTGACAGATTTGAGACATCTTTCTGTCTCCATTAAAGTGTGCTCATTTCATCTGAAAACCTGGCTAGCTAGCATTGATAAATTCACAACACAGACTTTCCAAGTATATCAAATCAATCTCCATGTGCGTATCTTCAAGTAGATGGTGATCAGGAGTGAAGGACTCTCATTTGGGCCTTGATGGAACATGGAAGGCTAAGGAAAGAATGTAACAGAGATGTGCACTGATTATGAAAGAAATAAATAAACAATGAGTCAGTAATAAGGGGACTGAGACTGGGGACTGTTGTTGGTGGACGTTTATAAGAAAGCTTTACAACAAGGGATTACTGAGGAAAGACTTTAAAATAATTTTGAAAACAATTGATTTTGTATTTGAAAAAAGAGAATATAAAATAGGATGGAGAAAATGAATTGCATTGAAGTTAAAGTAGAAACAATTTGGAAATTTGGCCCTACAATCAATGCTGACAGACCTTCTCCATAAGCTGTATTCTGATCCTATGTACAATCCCGTTCCTATTCTCAAAAATCCATTCCTTCAATCATGTAGCTAACCTATTCTTAAAAACTGACATGGGTTTTATCTTAATTGCCAACCTGTGAACTACAAAGCCTCACAATCAGCATATGAGCATAAACCCATCACCAATGCAGTCAACAATAGATCACTGTACAACCATGAATGCATCACAACATAGAACACAACAGTACAGCACAGTATAGGCCCTTTGGCCCTTGATATTTTGCTGGCCTTTTATCCTACTCTAAGATCAGACTAACCGACATACCCTTCACTGTATTATCTTCCATGTGTCTACCCAAGAGTCACTTAAACGTCCCTAATGTATCTGACTCTGCTACCAATGCCCTGCATGGCAGGGCATTCCACGCACCCACCAATCACTGTGTAAAGAACCTGCCTCTGACATTTCCTCTCAACCTTTCTCTAATTACCTTAAAATTAATAGACATGCCTCCTCATAATAGACATTTCCGGCATGGGAAAAAGTCTGTGGTTATCTTCTTTATCTATGCCTATCAACATCTTGTATACCTCTATCAAGTCACCTCTCATCCTTCTTCGCTCAATGAGAAAGGCTCCAGTTCCCTCAAATGTTCTTCATAGGACATGCCCTCCACTCCAGGCAGCATCCTGGTAAATCTCCTTTGCACTCTCTCTAAAGCTTCCACATCTTACCTACAATAAGGCGACCAGAACTGAACACAATATTCCAAGTGTGGTCTAACCAGAGCTCGAAGGAGCTGCAGCATAACCCCGTGGCTCTTAAACTCAACCCCCCCCACCAATGAAAGCCAACACGCCATATGCCTTCTTAAGAACCCTATCAACCTGGGTGGCAACTTTGAGGGATCTAAGGATGTGGACCCAAGATCCCTCTGTTCCGCCACACTGCCAAGAATCTTGCCTTTAACCCCATATTCTGCATTCAAATTCGACCTTCCAAAATGAATCACTTACCACTTTTCCAGGTTTAATGCCATCTGCCACCAATCAGCCCAGCTGTGCATCCTGTCAATGTCCCATTACAACCTACAACAACCCTCCACACTAGTGGGTGGCACTGTGGCACAGTGGTTAGCACTGCTGCCTCACAGCGCTAGAGACCCGGGTTCAATTCCCGCCTCAGGCGACTGACTGTGTGGAGTTTGCACGTTCTCCCCGTGTCTGTGTGGGTTTCCTCCGGGTGCTCCGGTTTCCTCCCACAGTCCAAAGATGTGCAGGTAAGGTGAATTGGCCGTGCTAAATTGCCCGTAGTGTTAGGTAAGGGGTAAATGTAGGGGTATGGGTGGGTTACGCTTCGGCGGGGCGGTGTGGACTTGTTGGGCCGAAGGGCCTGTTTCCACACTAAGTAATCTAATCTAATCTAATCTAATCTAATCTATCCACAACTCCACAAACTTTCATGTCATCAGCAAACTGACTAACCCATCCTTCCACTTCTTCATCCAAGTCATATATAAAAATCACAAAGAGCAGAGGTCCCAGAACAGATTCCTGCAGAACACTACTCGTCACTGAACTCCAGACTGAATACTTTCCATCTACCACCACCCTTTGTCTTCTATGGGCAAGCCAATTGTGTATCTAGACAGCCAGATTTCCCTGTATCCCATGCCTCCTTACTTTCTGAATGAGTCTACCATGGGGAGCCATATCAAACACCTTGCTAAAATCCATATACACCACATTCATTGCTCTACCTTCGTCAACGTGTTTTGTCACACCCTCAAAGAATTCTGTAAGGTTTGTGAGGCATGACTTGCTCCTCAAAAGCCATGCTGACTATCTCTAATCGAACTACGGTTTTCTAAGTACTCCTAAATCCTGTCTGTCAGAATCCTCTCCAATACTTTGCCCACAACTGACTGACTGATCTGTAATTCCCAGGATTATGCCTGTTCCCTTTCTTGAATAACATTTGCCCCCTTGCAATCATCTGGCACTACACTCGTGGTCAGTGACGACACAAAGATCATTGCCTCCTCAACCTTAATTAAGTTTCCTTCTTCCTCTTGATTAGATGTTCCACATCCCTTGTCAACCAAGGTTCTTTCAAAATACATTCCTTCCTTGCCTCAGTGTCCAGCACTATCAGCATGTACTTCCTAAACATTTATGTCGTGAGTTTCCCTGGGAACATCTGTTTCCAATTCAGGTGCTCCAGTTCCTGCCTAATAGCACTGCAGTTCCCCCTCCCCCAATTAAATACTTGCCCATACCGTCTGCTCCTATCCCTCTCCATGAGTATAGTAAATGTCAGGGAGTTGTGATCACTATCACCAAAATGCTCTACCATCGAGAAATTTGACACCCGGCATGATTTGTTGCCAAGCATCAAATCCAATACAGCCTTCCCTCTCGTCAGCTTATCTAAATATTGCATCAGCGACCCTTCCTGGACACAGCTGACGAAAACTGCTCCATATAAACTATTCGAAATAAGTAGGTTCCAATCAAATTAGGAAAGTTAAAGTCATCTGATTAGATTAGATTAGATTAGATTACAGTGTGGAAACAGGCCCTTCGGCCCAACAAGTCCACACCGACCCGGCGAAGCGAAACCCACTCATACCCCTACATTTACCCCTTACCTAACACTACGGGCAATTTAGCATGGCCAATTCACCTGACCCTGCACGTCTTTTGGACTGTGGGAGGAAACCGGAGCACCCGGAGGAAACCCACGCAGACACGGGGAGAACGTGCAAACTCCACACAGTCAGTCGCCTGAGGCGGGAATTGAACCCGGGTCTCAGGCGCTGTGAGGCAGCAGTGCTAACCACTGTGCCACCGTGCCGCCCAAAATGACAACAAACCTATTATCTCTGCACCTTTCCAAAATCTGCCTCCCAATCTGCTACTCCATGTCTCTGTTGCTATTAGGGGGCCTGTAGAAAACTCTCAATAAAGTGACTGCACACTTCCTGTTTCTAACTTCCACCCATACTAACTCTGTAGACAAACCCTCCTCACCAACCTCCCCTTCTGCATATATTCACCAAAAACATAAATATATTTTAATTTTAATTAACTCCAATCATGTGGACTGCGCAGGATAGGCTAATATTTATTGCCCATCCCTAATTGTTCCTGAAAAACTGATGGTGAGCTGCCAATTTGAACTGCCGCAGTGCATTTGGTGGACGTATACCCATAATATAATTCCAGGATTGAAAATATGTTGCTGGAACAGCGCAGCAGGTCAGGCAGCATCCAGGGAACAGGAGAATCGACGTTTCGTGCATAAGCCCTTCTTCAGGAATTCCAGGATGTTGACCCAGCCCTAGTGAAGCAACAGTGAAATATCTCAGTCAGGATGATGAGTGGCATGGATAGGACGTTGAAGGAAAGGTGTGTTCCCAAATATCAGCTTCTCTTGTCCTTCTAGATGGCAGTGGTCAAGGATTTAAAAGGTGCTATCTAAGGAGTTTGGTGAATATGTGCAGTGAATTTTGTAGGTAAAACACACTACTGGTACTGAGCGTCTATGGCAGCAGTGAAGGCTTGTGGATGCAGTGGCAATCAAGTGGGCTGCTTCATCCTGTATCATGTCTAGCTTCTTGAGTGTTGTTAGATCTTCATACTTCCAGACAGGTGGACAGTGTTCCACCGCACTCCAAACTTGTGCCTTGTAGATAGTGGACTGACTTTGCGGAGTCAGGATGTGAATTACCTTCTGTGAGATACCTTGACTTTGACCTTATCTTGGACCCACAGTGTTGATGAGCAACATTCCTGCAAACTGCGCAGTCCCACTGCTGTGGGTAAACCAAGCACACAATCAGTCATCCTCCAATGTATGATTTCTGTTTCCATTTAAACAAACTATGAACAGAACTCGTTAGTGTTCATAGGAAAAAAGAAATCGGAGGAGCATTGATGGTCAGTCCAGTTTAATTCTTGTTAAGTGGCAATCCCACAACATTGATAGTAAAAGAATCCGTGATAGTACTGTTATTGAATTTCAAGTCGGAGGTACGTAAGCATATTAAGTGGATAACGAGGGAATGAGTAGGGACCATTAAGAACCACAGTGGTAAGTTGTGTTTGGATCCAAAGGATGTCGGTCAGGTTCTAAATAAATACTTTGGATCAATATTCACTAGTGAGAGGGATGATATAGGTATAGAAATCAGGAAGAAGGTCTCTGATACAATCAAAAAAATTAGCACAGACAGAAATAAGATTCTGACCAGTCTGGTATGCTTAGAAGTACAAAAATCTCGAGGGCTGTTGTAAATGCATCCCAGGTTGTTGAAAGAGGCAAGGGGCACTTGCAAAAATTTTCAATTCCTCTCTGGCCACAGGAGAGGTGTCAGAGGACTGGAGGATAGCCAATGCAGTACTGTTATTCAAGAAGGGAGTAAGAGATAAACCATGAAACTACAGGCCAGTTAGTCTAACCTTAATGGAGGGACAGAATTAGTTTGCAATTGGAGAGGCAGGGATTAATCAAAAACAATCAACATTGTTTTGTTAAGTGGAGGTCATGTCTGACCAACTTGACTGAATTTTTTGAAGAAGTGACCAAGTATATAGATGATAGCAACACATTTGACATGGTCTACTTGTTCTTCAGCAAGGCATCTGATAATGTCCTACATGGGAGACTGATAGTAAATGTTATGAAGTTGAAGGTGTGTACTGTACCTTTAAGAGAGAGTGAATGCTCTTTTGCATTGAGAGTTTTCAGTGTACTGGAAAATTAAAAATATGTAACATTTAGCTGCGAAATAGATACCTGAGTTGGTTGCTGATTTGACAACAATTCAAATTTATCCAATCAGTTTAAATTATGCCCCAGGTTACTAAAACCCAATAGAATTTGAATTTATTGTTTTTGCCAACCTCGAACCAATCAGATGATCCGATGATGGGAGTATATAAAAAACACGCATTTTGGAAGTCAGGGAGAGCAACTGTCATTGACAGAAAGCAACTGCCATTGAGAAAGACTGCCAATCAAAAAACATTCTCTATCAAAGGTACCTTTTTCAAATGAAAAATATTTGCAGTAAAAGACAGAAGATGATACAGCCAAAAGAAGGAGCACATCAGAGACGACAGCCGCAATGTGGTTTTGAAATTAAGTTGAAGTAATTTTAATACGGGTTTTTATTGGAACAGTATATTGTCATAGGGTTGGAGGCAGATAATAAGCAGTTAAGAGAAAGGGGGGCTTAGAGTTGTTAATATTTGTTGTTTAATGTTCATTTTTAGAGTTAAGGAATAAATTAATATTATTTTTCTTTAAATAGTGGAAGTTGGGAATTCTCTGTCAGTCATACTTTAACAGATTATGAGGCATAGTGAGCTTTTGGGATTCAAAGAAATTTGGTAAAAAGGATTCACAATTGGCTGAGTGGCAAAAAGTAGAGTTTGTTGGTTGAGTGGTCTTTTTCTGACTGCAAGTCTGTATCCAATGCGGGTCCACAGGGGTCATTGCTGTTTGATTTATATAAATAATTTAGATTTGAATGTAGAAGGATTTATTAATCATTTTACAGATGATTCAACAACAGGTTGCCTGATCAGTGGCAAATGGAATTCAATCCGGACAAATGTGAGGTGATGCACTTAAGCAGGACAAACAAGGCAAGGGAATACATAGCATTTAAGAAGCATTTAGATGTACTCTTGCAATGCCTAGGCATACAAGGATATGGTCCAAGTGCTGGAAAATGGGATTACAATAGTTAGATGATGTTTTTAACCAGTGAATACAAGATGGGTGAAGAGCCTTTTTGTGTTGGAGATCTTTATGACTCTATGGATCATTGCCTGGCACTTGTGTGACACAAATGTTACTTGCCACTTATCAGTCCAAGTCTTGATTTTATCCAGGTCTTACTACTTTTGAACAGTATCTGATGAGTAAGCACTGCAACCGCAAGAGCAGTTCAGAGGCTAGGAATACTGCAACGAGTAACTCACCTACTTCTCCCCAAAGCCTGTCCACCATCTACAAGGCACAAGCCAGAAATGTTATGGCATATTTAACACTAGCCACTTCAACAACATTGTCCAGGACAAATCAGAAACTTCTGTGTTCTAAGAAGAAGAACACCAGGTTCTCCCATCTTGTCAGAAAACCTCACCCTGGCACCGGTAAATCTATTCTGCACTATTTCATAGGAGTGTTTTGCTCAGAATTGAAGTCAATATTTCAGCTGGGATCTGAACATCAAGAGGCCTCAGTGGGGGAACCAGCTAATTCATTAATCATAGTGACTATTTAACCTCTGAAACATTGCCTGTCTGGGTTACTGAAAGTCCTCATTCATGCCTTTGTCACCTGTAGAATCAACTATTCCAACATTTACAGTCAGTTTCTCACATTTGACTCTTTGTTATGTTATAGTCATCCAAAAATCTGCTGCTTGTTTTAAAAATCACCCCAAGTCATATTCTCCAATCACTTTGTGCTCATTGATTTATACCGGCTCCTGGTCAAGCAACATTGTAATTACAAAATTCTTATTCTTTGTTCAGATAAATCCATGGCTTTGCCCCTTCCTATCCCCGTATACGCCTCTAATCCCAGAACCTTTTGAGATATGTGTGTCTATTTAACTCAGATTCTAAGTATTTTTTAATTTTTCCATACCTTCAGTTTCTGGGGCCCTAACTGAGGGAAATCCCTTCTTGCACTTCTCTACATCTCAACCTCATTTTCTTCATTTAAAAAGCTCTGTCTCTTTGAGAAACCTTTTGGTCATCTGACCTAATATTGCTTTATGTCTCTATAAAGATATTGGTTTATAATGCTACTGTGACGTATCTTGGGAATTTTATTATTCTAAATATGCTGGACAAATGCAAGTTTTGTATTAGACAGCTATGAGTGATTAGCTGGTCTGTGCTCCTCATACACTGACATAGTAAGTGCCTGAAATAACAGAACAGAGGCAGTACCCTGTCACCAAGTCACCCTTAATTTACACGGCGTGGAGATGCCAGTGTTGGACCAAGGTGAACAAAGTTAAAAATCACACAACACCAAGTTTTGACAAATATACCTGTTGGAATATAACCTGGTGTTGTGTGATTTTTAACTTAATTTACAAATGCATAATACTTGACACTTGTCTAGTTTCCTCAGAACCAGCTTTCAGAGGTACAGGATGTCTGACATTCCTGGTTATGTCTGTTAGCCATGGCTCTCTGATTAGACCAGGTTAACAGCCCCAATCAGAGAACTCAGTCTATGCAGTCCATCTGGCTGACCTCATTACAATCACTGCAGCGCCATTACATACATCACTTAAACAAGTAATTTCACTCATTGAGACAGGAAAAAAATTAAGTAGCACCAACCTGCTGCTGCCTAAGTGACTTAAGTTATTTGAAAATCATTGGGAATCAAAGTGGTTCAAATATTATTTTTTGAAAATAGATAGTTGGGAATGTAATAGGCATTTTTGGCATCTCAGGTCAGGCAGCATCCAGGGAACAGGAGATTCGATGTTTCGGGCACAGGCCCTTCTTCAGGAATGAGCAGAGAGTGTTCAGCAGGAGAAGATAAAAGGTAGGGAGGAGGGACTTGGAGGAGGGGCGTTGGAAATGTGATAGGTGGAAAGAGGTCAAGGTGAGGGTGATAGGTCGGAGTAGGGTGGAGGCGGAGAGGTCAAGAAGAAGACTGCAGGTCAGGAAGGCGGTGCCGGGCTGGAGGGATTCGGCTGAGACAAGGTGGGGGGAGGGGGGATGAAGAAACTGGTGAAGTCCAAGTTCATCCCCTGTGGTTGGAGGGTTCCCAGTCGGAAGATAAGACGCTCCTCCTCCGACCGTCGCGTTGTTGTGGTTTGGCGGTGGATGAGTCCAATGACCTGCATACTCCCCCTCCCACTCCACCGAGGATATGCAGGTCATTGGACTCATCCACCGCCAAACCACAACAACGCGACGGTCGGAGGAGGAGCGTCTTATCTTCCGACTGGGAACCCTCCAACCACAGGGGATGAACTTGGACTTCACCAGTTTCTTCATCCCCCCTCCCCCCACCTTGTCTCAGCCGAATCCCTCCAGCCCGGCACCGCCTTCCTGACCTGCAGTCTTCTTCTTGACCTCTCCGCCTCCATCCTACTCCGACCTATCACCCTCACCTTGACCTCTTTCCACCTATCACATTTCCAACGCCCCTCCTCCAAGTCCCTCCTCCCTATCTTTTATCTTCTCCTGCTGAACACTCTCTGCTCATTCCTGAAGAAGGGCCTGTGCCCGAAACGTCGAATCTCCTGTTCCCTGGATGCTGCCTGACCTGCTGTGCTGTTCCAGCAATAAAGTTTCAACTTTGATCTCCAGCATCTGCAGACCTCACTTTCTCCATTTTTGGCATCTCAAAGAGATAGGCAGAATCTAATAGGTATCTGAAGGTCATGGGCTATGGCAAGAAATGTGGAACAATTAAAAATTCTCCAAGGCCTATCTGGACATTGTGAACAACTGGTTGCATCTTCTAAGTAAGTCCCAGGTGTCAAGGTGAGATTCTCTCTAGAAAGCGGAGAGCTGACTACTAAAGGGGATTATTAATTATTAACAACCTATTAAATGCATACTGTCTCATTAATAAGCAACTCCCAATTGTATCACATGCAAAAAACACAGTAGACACTGAAAATCTGCAATAAGCAGCTAGTGACTTAGGCTGACCGCTAACTGCGAAGAGTCGCCATGTTCCTCAGGATGCAATCCATGATACCAAGCAATCGTACCCCCTCCTCCAGTGATATTCACGTGCCATAATCATCAAACCTTCAGAAGCCTCATGGTATGTCTTGAATAAACTTGCAGGTCACTTAGGAAATTGAGACCATTTTCAGGAACCCATCAAGTAGGGCTGAAAGGATACTATGAACATAGGGACAGGCATCCAGCTCATGGATGGGACCAGGCTGCCTCTCAAAGCTGCTTGCTTGTTCTTTTACACCTCGAGTACTTAGTGTTTTCCTGCATATTTGCAACATCCATGTCATGCCTTGCCTGTTAGCGTATTGGCACTTCAGACAGATCAAAAAGGCTAACAGATTAACCAAAGGTTAATTTTTAAATCCTGCAGACACCAGGACAATCCTGAAGAGTGGACAACCTAATTGAAGATGTTGCTGAAAGTTGGCTGGGATCCCAGGGCAAAAGGTTCTGTAGTTAAAGCCTGTAAATCAGCACAAAATGGAGGATAAATTACAGGGCAGTGTCTCTCATTTACAATCCACTGTCAGAACAATCCTTCCACAGAACTCCTTCAATAGTTCTGTCAATCTAAATTGATGTCAAAAAAAATAATATTTGACAGGAAAACAACTAGAATAAAGTATTTCAAAGGAACAAGTTTAGCCAGTTGTCAGTTTTAACCATATAGGTGTAGCTTATATCTGACAGAGAAAACACTACCATCCAATTGGCAACTTCTTACATTCCTAATATCTAAAAGCCTCTTGTGCCTTTCAGTACCATTTGTGAAGAAGAGTCAAACTGGTCTCAAAATGTTAACTTTGATTCTCTCTCCACAAATATGGCAGACCTGTTGAGCTTCCAACAATCTTGTGTTTGTTTCAGGGTTCCAGTGTTGGCAGCATTTTGCTTTTATATCACTTATCCATGTCCCATATAGCTAGCAGCCACATGGCTATTCCATTTGATGTTCTTTATTGATTATTTGTGACTGCCAAGCTAAATAGTCTAATACAGATTGCTTGTATTTGACATTTCAGCAAACACCATTTAATTATCATGCATATGTAGTTTGGAAGGGAAATAAATAGAAAAATAACACATTTTTATCACGTTATATAGTATTGGTTTTTTGTAGAGAGTGCAGAGATCAGTAACAAAATCCCGAGTGTTCAAGGGAGAAAATGGAAGGCTGACATTTGGGGGGTGGGAAATCAAATATCACTTCAAAAACAGGTTATACGATCATAATTTTCATGTGGCACAATGGAACAGATGCATTTTGATTTCACACTTCTCACATGGCTAGTAATGTGAGCTGCTCTGAGTGCTTTGATAGGCAGAAAATTACCTTACAACAGTCAGGATTCCAAGAGTATAGGAAGATTGTCCACCCAGTCCCTTTGAGACTGTACTATTATTCAATTAGCTGACCTGTATACTAACTTAATATAACTGCCTTTGGTCTGCAGCTCTTAATACATTTTCCTAAAAATAATCTATGTCAGTTCTGAAATTTTCAACTGACCTTCAACTTCAGATGTTTCATGGTTTTGTAGCCCGGTGGGGGCAGGAACACTATTGTTTGAATGAAAGAATACATCTTGACGTTACCTCTGAATGGCCCAACTCTAATTTTATAGCTTAAAAACAGAAAATGCTGAAAATATTCAGCATGTCTGGCAGAACTTCTGTAGAGAAGAAGAGTTAACATGTCACTTTAATGATGCTTTTTCAGAACAAGCTAATTTTATGCCCTGTTGTTTGGACTCCCCACGAACTTTCTCTTTATCCACCGTATGAACTCCTCCTAATTACCTTAAACACTTCAATTCTACTACTCCTTAATTATCTAATTGCCTTGTCTATGAAATCAGTCCTCGTAATTTAGTTCTTTTAACCTTAGAAATGTAATGATTTTGCTAAATACAGAATTATTGGTGCAGCAGTATTATTACATTGCTGACAGAAAATGCTGCTATTTAACTATGAAGTTAAGTTCTTTGACGTTTGGAATAAGTGAGGAGAAAGTGAGGTCTGCAGATGCTGGAGATCAAAGTTGAAACTTTATTGCTGGAACAGCACAGCAGGTCAGGCAGCATCCAGGGAACAGGAGATTCGACGTTTCGGGCACAGGCCCTTCTTCAGGCCACTTTGGCCTTTGGAATAAGTGGCCAAGTGGAGAATATCCATGCAGTCAATAGGAATAGAACCATCTGAAGAAAGGTAGTGTAGAGGTAAATAGATGACTGTCCTGAATTTCCAATCTGGACAGACTTAGAAAATGGCTGCATTTGCTGACACCAAGAAGCATGCGCAGTATGCTCTAGGAAGTCACTTGTGCATGTGCTAGTGAAGAATACTTACTGAAAAATGTCCATATGCGCACTATTACTGGGTTGACTGCCAATATGAAAAATGGTGTTCCTATTACATCTGGTAATAAAGAGTTCAGCGATGGACAGCGATGTGCGTCAAGTGACAACAAGCAATTATCACTATCAATTTGGACTTATTGTTAACCTCCCTCTCAATCCGAAGAATAAAAATGTCATAATTTCAGAAATTTAATACATGGTATTGTTATGGCAATATTTCAGTCATCGCCTTTCCAATGAAAATACTGAAATTTTACTGACAATTTCTCTTTAGTAATCATATGACTTTGGAAACTTGATGCTCAATTGAGTTCATAATTGAGGAATTTAAGAACTGGACGTTCTCATCATCTCAAAGACAATTTTTCACTTAAATCATTTAGAAAATGTTGATTTTGTTTGATTAGGAATCAAAAATGTTATGCATTCATTTACAAGTAATCATGTGCTTCAAGCTGCTTATAAAGGTTTGCCAAATTACATCATTCTGTAAAGACTGCTTAGAATTTGACAAAGGTTAGTGGGGGAGCACTTTGGGACCAGTGATCATAATTATCTAAGTTTTAAAATTGTTATGGAAAAGTATAGTTCTCGTATAAAAGTTAAAGTTCTTAATTGGAGTATAGCAAATTTTGATGGTAAGAGAGTAGAACTTTCAAAAATTGATTGGAGTTGACTGTTCACTGGAAAAGGGCAACTGGCAAGTGGGAGGCTTTCAACAGTGAGATAACGAGAGTTCAAAACATTACATTTCTATTAGAGTGATGGGTAAGGCTGGTAAGAGTGGGGAACAATGGATGAAAAAAGATACTGAGGTTCTGGTCAAGAATAAGAAGGAATCATACTAGGTATAGACAACTGGGATCAATTGAATCTCTTGAAGAGTATAATGAAAAGACGAGTCCAATGTTAGCTGTTGTCTTGTTTCCTTTGTTATGGCAATGAATGTTTATTATTGTTCAGTTACTTTGCATTGGGTAATATTGAGCTTGAGGGAGATTGAGAGAGAGACAGACATATATAAGTATTGTCATCCAATTCTTGTCCACAGATCCATTTTCCACCATCTCCCATGCTGCTCCCAGAAGCAGCTATTGATAAAAGTGGATTTGCATATTCCCAAATTAAATACCTTTACTCTGCAGACAGCCTTTCATCTCAAAGTGTTAACAATCAGAAAAGTATCAATCAACTGAGAAATACATTGGATTTGAGTCTCAATGTTCTTTTATAATTATGTTAATTTTGGCCCAGTCTGCCATTTGTTTCCTGAAGGGTTCATGATAAGTTTGTTCAACCTAGCCAGGTGATCTTTGCAGCCATTTTGCAACTCTTTCTTCAGTCCATGGAAGTGCCAGGTATTAAAGTCAAATGATGAAAATTGGTAGTCCATTTTTAACATGATTGTAACAGTAGGATTCATCAAAGAACCATAACGGCACTGGAGAGACAGAATCTATCTGGTTAATTTAGAACAGAGGGTGAGTCCTAATATGATAATGAATGACATAATCCATGATGCCTGCTGGTGATAGCTGGAGCTAGGACTGAGCCTGCAGCGTGTTAAGAATGATCTCTCCCACCCAGTTACGTATATACTGTAATACAGTTGATAAACATTGTTGTTCACGGGTATGAGGACAGACCTTGCTTCCATCTATAATCTCAGAATGGTTTCACTATAGTTAAGACAACTGTGATATGGACGGAATTCAATTGAGAGAAATACAAACAGTGAGTTGTAAGAAAAATGAACACATATTTCAGAGGCAAAAATATACTCAACAAATCTGGAGAAGGGAAAATCAGAAATGTAGCTGACATCATAAGGTTAGAGGAGTAGCAGTAGAGTTTAAACAAGGTGGGATGATGTGATTTAAAGGAGGTGGTGGCTAGTACTGAAGACAAAGAAACGACTTAGAATGGAAAATGAAGATGGGGGAAACGACAGCAAACTTTTTATTGACCGACACCTATGGAACTTGGAGTGTGCAGGTTGATCAAATATTCCAGTTGATGAAGACGTCCATATAATCAATGTAGAAACACACATTAATTCATAGAAACTTGATATAGAGAGAGTATACACATCACTGTTATATATTTTTTATAGCATAAATCACTTATGCTGGAGTGGCACAGTGGCTCAGTGGTTAGCACTGTTGCCTCACAGCACCAGGGTCCCAGCTTCGATTCCAGCCTTGAGTGACTGTCTGTGTGGAGTTTGCACATTCTCCCAGTCTCTGCGTGGGTTTCCTCCGGGTGCTCTGATTTCCTCCCACAGTCCAAAGATGTGGCAGCTTAGGTGAATTGGCCATGCTAAATTGCCCATAGTGCTAGGTGCATTAGTCAGAGGGAAATGGGTCTGGATAGGTTACTCTTCGGAGGGTCGGTGTGGACTGGTTAGACCGAAGGGCCTGTTTCCGCACTGTAGGGAATCTAATTAATCTAATCTAATCTAAATAATAATGCAACTTTGCATTGAATAAAACTTACCAGCCGACAGCCTTTTCAATTGCACCTTCGATTGATGATTGGACATCATAGAGATCATGATAATACAGTAAATTTCAAGGTATTTGAGGTACATAATGTTTGCTGGTTTCTCAAAAATGCCAATTCATAAGGTGCTGATTAAAACAAAGTTTGCTGAATAAGGGTAACTGAATCGGTGATCTAAATTTTGGAAACGAAAAAAAACTCAATGATCTTACATTTACTACTGGATAGTAGAAATTGTTAGTGAAAGGAAACCAAAAATTATCTTTGACGGCAAGCAGGTTCTGGAATACTGAGTATTTTGGTACAGAAGAATGAGGTCCTCTAGTCCTTCATTTAGTCTAACCAAATGTAGTGATGGATGCTAAAAACATCTGAGAGTTGTGTGTACTCTAATCTGCATACCGAGTGTCTAAGAAATCAAACCTGGGACTGTACTAGGACCACTGATAGTGCTGTGGATAAAAAGGAGAACCGATGGATGTACTGAATCTGGATTTCCAGAAAGTATTTCATTAAGTGACACATCAAAGATTATTGCAGAGAACAAAAGCTCACAGTGTAAAGCAGTGGTTCCCAACCTTTGTACTATCAAGACCAACTTCAATAATACAAACAATTCCACAGTACACCCACTTTTTCTGAACTGTTTGTTCATAAACATCATTTTTACTTGCATGTATAATGGTTATGGCTTTACTAGAAAGGTTTGCAACATAGTGCAAAATACACCATCTTTGACTTTGAACACAGTCACATTCACAATATCTGTTCAACTCAACAGTTATGCTTTTTATGCTTCAGGTTCAAAGGTTTCATCAATAGAAGTAGCAGAGGAATCGCTTCTTTTGACAAGGAATGTATCATTTCTTCTTAAAATCTATTCTAAGACTTAGATCAGGGCTTAATTACAAGA
Source organism: Chiloscyllium plagiosum (assembly GCF_037043375.1). Taxonomy (NCBI): domain Eukaryota; kingdom Metazoa; phylum Chordata; class Chondrichthyes; order Orectolobiformes; family Hemiscylliidae; genus Chiloscyllium; species Chiloscyllium plagiosum. The sequence continues at coordinate 76,087,993 of NW_028270152.1, read as the reverse complement.
AATTCTAAATACATTCCCCTTAAAATCAATGCTAACATGTCCAGCAGGTGAGTTTGAGTCATCCAACAATTGTGAATGTCCTTATTTTTTTAAGAATCGATTCCCTACAGTGTGGAAACAGGCCCTTCGGCCCAACAAGTCCACACCGACCCTCCGAAGAGTAACCCACCCAGACCCATTTCCCTCTGACTAATGCATCTAACACTATGGGCAATTTTAACATGGCCAATTCACCTGATTTGCAAATCTTTGGACTGTGAGAGGAAACCGGAGCACCCGGAGGAAACCCACGCAGAGAATGTGCAAATCCCACACAGACAGTCGCCTGAGGCTGGAATCGAACCTGGACCCTGGTACTTATTGCGCATGCTGTACAGTTTCTTCTCATCCCAGACAGGAGAATAAATCATTGTGCATGCTTGGATGGAATGCTTGGGCCTGCAGATGTGTAAATAAGCTGCACAATGAGTAATTTCTCATCTTGCATGCATGCGCTGTCTCAAATGCCCACAGCTGTGCAAAGTGCTATGTTCCTGTGCTTGCGTGGTATTGGAACCCTATACAAAGCAGTGCTTCTTCCTGCGAATTTCATGGCACACTTCTCACCATACTGCGGCGCACACAGTGGCTGAAAGCCTCGGGTGTAGAATATAACATATTGACATGGACAGAGGATTGGATGGCTAACAAGAAGCCCTGTGTCGGAATAATTCGGACTATTTCAGGTTCGCAAGATGTGGCAAGTGATGTGACAAAAGGATCGGTGCTGGATCCTCATGTGTTTACAATTTAGATAAATGGCATGAATGAAGGAATGGATGGTATCTGTGCTACATTTGCCGATGACATAAAACTAAATGTTAAACTAAGTTGTAAAGAGGACGTAAGAATGATACAGAGGGCTGCAGATATGTTATGTGATTGGGGAAAAAGATATGGCAAATGGAGCATAATGTGTGAATATGTAAAATTTGGCAAGAAGAATAAAGATATTTTAATAGAGAGAGATTGCAGAGACCTGAGATGCAGAGAAATCAGTGTGTCCTGGAGTATATATCACAAAAAAATTATTATGCAGACATTTTTACAGTCAAAAGCTGATAGAAAAAGTTATCATTTATTTTCAGGAGAGTTGAATGCAAAAATCATGCATCAATTGTACAAAAGAGTGGTGAAACCACATCTGGAGGTCAGAATCGGTACCTCATTTAAGGATGCATTTAAATGCATTGGAAGCAGTTCAGAGAGTTTAGCAGGCTAATACCTGGAAGGAGAGGATTGCCTTATGAGGCAAGGGTGGACAGGCGAGGCTCTACTGGAGTACTGAAGTGGAATATCCACTTCAGTTTAGGGGAGGAAAAGAAAGCATTTTGATTTTAACATACAAACTCCTAGAGGTTTTGATCGATTTAAGAGTGGACAAATCCCAAGTCCTGATGAGTTGTATCTCAGGCTGCTGTGGGAGACAAGGGAGGAAATTACTGAGACCTTGATCCCAATTATTGAATTATCTCTGGGCACAGGGGAGGTACTAGTGGGCTGCAGGACAGCTAATAAAGTTCCATTTTACAAGAAGGGTGGTAATGACAGGCCAGGTAACTAAAAAGATTATTGAGTGTAACATTAGCAATTAGGGAATTATTGGAGAAAATAATGAAACAAAAAATTAATCTCAATTTGGAGAAGTGAGTTTTGATCAAGGATAGGTCAGCTTGGCTTTGTCAGAGGAAGGTCACTAATCTAGTAGAACTTTTCAAGGAGGTGACCAAGCATATGGATGAGGATTAGGAGGTGCTGCGGTTAATATAAATTTCAGAAAGGCCTTTCACAATGTCCCACATGGGAAGCTGATAGAGATGCAAAACCTCAGAAACCACAGTAACTTGACAAGTTGGATGCAAAATTGGCTTCATGTTGGAGACAGAGGGTGGTTGCAGAAGGTCTTCATGTAAGTAGAAGTAGGGGACCAGTGCTGGGTCCCCTATTTTCTCTGATGTAAATAGATAATAGAGATGAGAAATGGAGGGAAGATGGGGGATGTTGAGAAGTAAGCTTATGGATGATACAAAGATTGGGCAGTGAGGAGGAGGAAGGGCTTAGGCTACAGGAGGATATAAACGAATGGGTAGGTCAGTAGCAGATGGAAGTTAACCGTGATAAATGTAACGTGATGCATTTTGGAAGAAGTAACAAGATAAGAGCATACTCAATGAATGGCAGGATACTAGAAAACTCAGAGGAGCAGAGGGATCTTGAGATTGTTAGAACTTTCACTGATTTTTTATTATTTTAATTTTATTCTTTTATCAATTTTAGTTTGGATCTGTGAACTATTTGTTTGTTCTGTTCTATTCCTTTTACGACATGCTGTCATAGTTCACAACTCAACTACTTTTGTTTGTTTATTAGGCCTGGTCTAGAGGTTAACTGCGGGCTGATTCTTAAATAGAAGGGATCCTACAGACACAGCAACCAAGGAAGAACACAGCATTATGTTTACTGTGTACAGATAGAAGAAATTGTCTATTATCAAGGTCAGTACCTAGGAATTTGTTTCTGCAACTCTGGAAGATACCCTCTGACCAAGAAGATGGTAGATGTTAAATGGTAATTCAGTCCACAGGAAAAGACAGACAGCTTATCAGGACAGGTCCTAGTTGAAGTAGGTTTTTTGAACTATTTTCTCAGGAGTGGTGAGTTCAGGTGTCACAGCATGAATACTTGAAAGCTCTCTGCCTAATCTCTCTCTTCAGCTTATGGAAGCCCAAAGAGAAAAAGTTAAGAAAGAAATATTACGACTTGAACCTATGTGAATTGAGAAGGTGACTCAAATTGGCATTTCCAGAAAAGCAGCCAAAGAGTCCACATTTATGCCTGTGAAATAATATGTCCTGAAATCCAGCCAGTATTGTTATTCCTTTTATAGGAAGGAGACCAGAATTGCACGCCATATTCTAAAAGTGGCCTAACCAATGTCTTGTCTAGCCACAACATGACCTCCCAACTCATATACTCAATACTCTGACCAATAAAGGAAAGCATACCAAGCGCCTTCTTCACTATCCTATCTACCTGCGACTCCACTTTCAAGGAGCTATGAACCTGCACTCCAAGGTCTCTTTGTTCAGCAACATTCCTTAGGACCTTACCATTAAGTGTATAAATCCTACTAAGATTTGCTTTCCCAAAATGCAGCACCTTGCATTTATCTGAATTAAACTCCATCTGCCACTTCTCAGTCCATAGGCCCATCTACCCACTTCACTGTCCACTACACCTCCAATTTTGGTGTCATCTGCAAATTTACTAACGGTACCTCTTATGCTCGCATCCAAATCATTTATGCAAATACTAAAAAGTAGATGGCTCAGCACCGATCCTTGTGGCACTCCACTGGTCACAGGCCTCCAGTCTGAAAAACAACCCTCCACCACCACCCTCTGTCTTCTATCTTTGAGCCAGTTCTGTATCCAAATGACTAGTTCTCTCTGTATTCCATGAGATCTAACCTTGCTAATCAGTCTCCCATGGAGAACCTTGTTGAAAGCTTTACTGAAGTCCATATAGATCATATCTACTGCTCTGCCCTCAATCTTCTTTGTTACTACTTCAAAAAACTCAATTAAGTTTGTGAGACATAACTTCCCACGCACAAATCGTAAAGATGTTGTGAAACTTGAAAGGGTTCAGAAAAGATTTATAAGGATGTTGCCAGGGTTGGAGGATTTGAGCTATAGGGAGAGGTTGAACAGGCTGGGGCTGTTTTCCCTGGAGTGTCGGAGGCTGAAGGGTGACAGTATAGAGGTTTACAAAGTTATGAGGGGCATGGATAGGATAAATAGACAAAGTCTGGGTTGGGGAGTCCAGAACTAGAGGGCATAGGGTGAGAGGGGAAAGATATAAAAAAGACCTAAGGGGCAACTTTTTCACACTTAGGGTGGTATGTGTATGGAATGAGCTGCCAGAGGATGTGGTGGAGGCTGATACAGTTGCAACATTTAAGAGGCATTTGGATGGGTATATGAATAGGAAGGGTTTGGAGGGATATGGGCTGGGTGCTGGCGGGTGGGACTAGATTGGGTTGTGATATCTGGTCGGCATGGACAGGTTGGACCGAAGGGTCTGTTCATGCTGTACATCTCTATGACTCTATGACTATGTTCATTTGTCTGTCTTTTGTGTGAATGGGAGCTGGAAACAAATGTTTCAAGTTTAAAGCATAGACATTAATAAGATTACCTTTTGTTTCATTTTCCTCTGTTACAATGCAGACATATTTAATATATATTAAGATTAAAAACTGGAATTATCAACAAAGTCTGGGACTAGTTATCCAAAAGTCTGGTTACGAATTATTGGAAATAACTATTGAGGTCTTCAAATTTGAATTTTACTGTGTTGCAAAATCAGAGGTATAAAGGCCAGTTTTGGTTGGGCTGTCTGATCTGTGTCATAACAGGTGCTTATCCAAGAATCCATGAGGGTGACAGGACAGGTTATTAGCGTAGTAAGAAGACATACAGGAAGCTTGTCTTCAACAGTCAAAGCAATGATTACAAGAGCACAGAGGGTATGTTGGCGTTTATAGAACTTTGGTTAGGCCATGGCTGGAGTATTGTGTGCAATTCTGGTCTCTATACTATACAAAGGATTTGATTGAACAGAAGGAGATGCAAAAAGATTTACCAGGATATTGCTTGAGAGGGAGCAATTCAGCTACAATGAGAGTCTGAATAAGCTTGGGTTGTTTTCTTTGGAGCAGAGAAGGGACCTATGTAAAAGATTATGAGGTGCACGGCCAGTGTGATGATGCTGCTCCTTTAACAAGGTTGAAAAATGAGGAGATGTGTACCTCAAGAAGGACTATTGCCAGAAAAGGTATGAGTAACGGGAATTCATGGTGAGCTAAGAAGCACCCAGTAGAGTGTGGTAAAAGTGTCCAGTGAAGAATGGAGAAGTCTCAATCGGACTACTAGAAAAACTGTCAGCTCTATCGATATTGCTGGTTCACAGGTAGGAGTGCTGTCAACTGTGGTTGAAAAGCCACTCTAAACTCAGGCAACTTAACTATTGCAGGACACATATCCTGAGATTTTTCCCGACTGTGTGGTAGTCCAAAAGTGATCAGTTGAAAAAGGAAGATCAAAGAGTATAAATAAGAAAGCTGAAGTGGAATTAGCAGACAGATGACAAAGCAGACATCTTTAGCTCAGATAAATTAACTGAGTTAAAACAGAAAGGTGAAGATTTAAAGTGATCGTATCAAAAAAGCATACACAGAAAAATAATCTAAATGTATCTTTACATAGAACATTACAGTGCCCTCGATGTTGCGCTGACCTGTGGACAATCTGAACCCTACTTGTCCTACACTATTCCATTATCATCCATATGTTTATCCAAAGACCATTTAAATGCCCACAAAGTTGGCGAGTCTACTACTGTTGCAGTTAGGGCATTCCACAGCCCTACTACTCTCTGAGTAAAGAAACTACCTCTGACATCTGTCTATATCTATCACCCCTCAATTTAAAGCTATGTCCCCTCGTGCTAGCCATCGCTATCTGAGGAAAAAGGCTCTCACTGTCCACCTTATCTAACCCTCTGATTATCTTATATGTCTCAATTAAGTCACCTCTCAACCTTCTTCACTCTAACAAAAACAGCCTCAAGTCCCTCAGCCTTTCCTCATAAGACCTTCCCTCCATACCAGCTAATATCCTAGTAAATCGCCTCTGCACCCTTTTCAAAGCTTCCAAATTCTTCCCTTTTTTTTTTAAAGACTCCCTACAGTGTGGAAACAGGCCATTTGACATTAGACAATAGGTGCAGGAGTAGGCCATTCTGCCCTTCAAGCCTGCACCACCATTCAATATGATCATGGCTGATCATCCTTAATCAGTATCCTGTTCCTGCCTTATCTCCATAACCCTTGATTCCACTATCCTTGAGAGCTCTATCCAACTCTTTCTTAAATGAATCCAGAGACTGGGCCTCCACTGCCCTCTGGGATAGAGCATTCCACACAGCCACCACTCTCTTTGGCCCAACAAGTGCACACCGAACCTCTAAAGAGTAACCCACCCAGACCCATTTCCCTCTGACTAAAGCACCTAACACTATGGGCAATTTAGCATGGCCAATTCACCTCACCTGCACATCTTTTGGAATGTGGGAGGAAACCGGAGCACCCAGAGGAAACCCACGTGCAAACTCCACAGAGAGAGTCGCCAGAGGCTGGAATCTGAACCGGGTCCCTGACGCTGTGAGATTGAACCACTGTGCCGCCCTATAATGCAGTGACCAGAACTGTACGCAATACTCCAAGTGTGACCACACCACAATCTTGTACTGCTGCAACATGACCTCATGGCTCTGAAACTCAATCCCTCTACCAATTAAAGCTAACACACCATATGCCTTCTTAACAACTATATCAACCTGGGTGGCAACTTCCAGGGATCTATGTACATAGATACAGAGATCTCTCTGCTCATCTACACTGCCAAAAATCTTACCATTAGCCCAGTACTCTTTATTCCTGTTGTTCCTTCCAAAGTGAATCACCTCACACTTTTCCATATTAAAATCCATCTGCCATCTCTCAGCCTACCTCTGCAGTCCCTCTGTAAACTGCAACATCCTTCGGCATTGTCCACAACTCCACCGACCTTAGTATCATCTGCAAGTTTACTAACCCACCCTCCTATACCCTCCTTCAACTGCCCTAATAACCATTCTTACTATTCTAAATTCCGTAAGAGACTATTGAAAAATAAAGAATTTTTTAAAATAGTCACCTTACCAATATGGCACACAGAACCTCTTTTTTTGGTTAGTGGAGGAGGATGGGTGGGAGACGCTACCTCAGTAATGTTTCAGGTAACACAACCGTCCAAATATATGACTTCAGCAGTCCCGCATCCACTCCTGGTCAGCATGCGCTCTGCCTATTCACGAGATAAGTTTTTAAAGCTGCCATTTACCTTCCCGGCAGCCCCTCTCCCTCTCACCTTGCTGCTCCCAAAAAAATGGAGGCTTGACTCTCGAGGCAACTTCCTTTTAAGTGGGAAATTTACCTCCCAACTCCTCTCTCTTTGAACGTTCTGAACAATGATGTCTTAATGAGGAAAGGAAGACAATCACATATTCAGGCAGATGAGAAATGGGCAGAAGTTCATTAAGTCATGTTGCCAGTGGGTTATAGAATGGAGGTGTTGCAAGTGGCACATGAGCTAGAGGGTCATTTAGGGGTTAAAAAAAACCCCAAGCTAAAACACAAAACATTTTTACTGGCCTGTACTGCACAACGATATAGCTGAATTTTGCCAGACCCGCACCTTTAATACCTATTCCTGTATTTGAGGAATCTTTTAAAAGAGTCTTAATTCATTACGTAGGACTCCTATCTAAAACAAAAAGTGGGAATCCGTATTTGTTAACAATAATGGACCTGTCCACTAGATTTCCAGATGCCATTCCATTACACAGTATTACAACTAAAAGGATCGTAGAGGAGTTACTCAAATCTTTCACTAGATATGCTGTATACCCATAGAGATACAATCAGATGTTAAGGACCATGTTGAGGGCTTCAAGTCAAGACTATCAAGATGACTGGGATAAGGGAATTCATTTTGTACTTTGTGCAATCAGAGGTGCACCAAATGAATCAACCCAATTAAGTAAATTTGAGTTAATTTTTTGGCATGACGTGAGAGGACCACTAAAAATGATTAAGGAGAAATTGGTAAGTCAGAATTCTGAGACCACATATTTGGACTATATGTTCAATGTTAGAGAACGATTTAATAGAACAGGGGAGTTGGCTAGACAGCACTTAAAAGTATCACAGCATACAATGAAACAGGAAGCAAGAAAGATATCAAAAACCCACAATTTCACTATCAAGAGATAAGGTGTTAGCATTACCTCCAGTGATAGGTGAACCTTTAAAAGCAAGGTTTAGTGGACCTAATCAAATCGAAAGGAAATTGAGTGCGGTGAACTATTTGATAAGGACCCTAGACAGAAAGAAACCTCACAAAGTGTATCATGTGAATATGCTCAAAAGGTATCCTGTCAGGGAAGGAAAACAAAAGGAGACTGTTGTTGGTTACAACATAGAGTGAATAACCAAGTACAGAGAATTCTGAAATTGAATATTCCTCAAACTAAATTGGAAAATTTGAAAGTTGTCAAAAATTGGGACAAATTATTGAGTTACCTTCCAGCGAAAAATCGAAATGACCAAAAAAAGGGTTATTACTATCACATGGGGTGATATGTAAAAGTAATTCAAGAAAGGGAATAGGGAAATCCCTGGAGGTTGGTGAGCAGTGGTGTTCTGCAGTGATCTGTTCTTGGGCCTCTGCTCTTTGTAGTTTTTATAAATGACTGGATGAAGAAGTGGAAGGGTGGGTTAGTAAGTTTGCCGATGACACAAAGTTTGGTGGTGTTGTAGATAGTGTCGAGGGCTGTTGCAGGCTACAAGGCATTGGTAGGATGCAGAGCTGGGCTGAGAAGTGGCACATGGAGGTCAACCTGGATAAATGTGAAGTGATTCATTTTGGAAGGTCAAATTTGAATGCTGAATACAGGGTTAAATACAAGATTCTTGGCAGTGTGGAGGAACAGCGGGATCATGTGCATAAATCCCTCAAAGCTGCCACCCAAGTTGATAGGGATGTTAAGAAAGCGTATGGTGTTTTGGCTTTCATTAACAGGGGAATTGAGTTTAAGAGCCCCGAGGTTTTGTTACAACTCTTTAAAACCCTGGTTAGACCACACTTGGAATATTGTGTCCGGCTCTGGTCGCCTCATTGTAGAAAGGATGTAGGTGCTTTAGAGGGGGTGCAGAGGAGATTTACTAGGATGCTGCCTGGACTGGAGGGCTTGTCTTATGAAGAGAGGTTGAGTGAGCTGGAGCTTTTCACACTGGAGAGAAAGAAGAGAGTTGACTTGATAGAGATGTACCAGGTAATGAGAGGCATAGATCGAGTAGAAAGCCACTGACTTTTCCCCAGGGCAAAAATGGCTGTCATGAAGGGTCATAATTTTAAGATGATTGGAGGAAGGTATAACTACATACTATGTTAACATAGTAACTTTCTGTTCTGTATTAATAAGATTTCTGTATTTTTCAGTGTTTTATAACTACAAAACCAGTATTTTTAAATCCTGTGTAAGTTCATTATCAGTATAGTTCAGTCCTGTGTAAGTACAGTGTAAAAGTATACTTCAGTCCTGTCTTAGTTTGAATCTGTCTTGTTCAGTCCTATGTATGTTGTGACAGTATATTTCAGTCTTATGTTAGCAGTACACCTGTATTCTACAGTACTGATATTGTCCAATCTCAGTTTGTACAGTATTAATACTGTACTGTTGTATGTTAGTAACATCAGTATGGTTCATTTCTGTTTGATTAGTGTTCCTGAATTGTTCAGTCCTTTGCAACATATTATCAGGATTATTCTGTACTATGTAGCTCCAATGTCAATATTGTCCTGTCCTGCATTAAGAGTGTCAATGTTATTCTGGAATTCGGTAAGAGTCTTTCTGTATTGCACAATATTGTGTTGCTAAAATGTCAGTCTTGTTCAGTCCTGTGTTCACAGTATAATTGTTATTTTGTCTTTTTTTATTTACAATGTCAGCACTGTTCAGTTAATAATGTTTCATTATTGTTTAGTCCTGTGTAAACCCAATATCAGTATTACTCAATACAGTGTTTCTGCGGTGATCAGTCTTGTGAATGTATCAATGTTGTTCAGTCTGCTATTAATAATGATTCTAAGTTTTTCAATCCTGTGTAAGCATCATGTCAGTGCTGTGCACCTACAGTGTCAGTATTATCCAGTCATGTGCTACAGTGTCAGTATTGTTCAATCCAGTATTAACACGGTGCCAATAGTGTTCTGTTCTGTGTTAGGAGTAACTGTATTGTCACTATTGTTTAGCCCTGTGTAATATAAATAATGTCAGTATTTTTCAGCCCTGTTATTGTAACGGTTCTCTTTTGTTCAATTCTCTATATACAGTATCAATACTTTTCAATTCTGTTAGCAATGTTCTTCTATTGTTCAGTCCTGTGTAAGTGCAGTATCAGTATTATTCAGTCCTGATGTTGAAGTTATTCAGGACATTGGTAAGGTCTCTTGTGGAATACTGTGTGCAGTTCTAGTCAGGTTGTTATAGGAAGGATATTATTAAACTGGAGAGGGTTCAGAAAAGATTTACCAGGATGTTGCCAGGAATGAAGAGCTTGAAATATAATAATAAACTGGAAAGATTGGAACATTTTTTACTGAAGCGTAGGAGATTAAGGGGTGACTTTATTCAGGTTTATAAAGTCATGAGGGGCATAGATAAGAAGAATAATAAGGGTCTTCTCCCTAGGTAGATCTTCTACAACCTCTTCTGTCAGGCAGAAGATACAGAATCCTGAACACACGTACCAGTAGGTTCAAGGACACCTTCTTCCCGGATTTTATACTATTGAATGGACTCTTTAGCCTCAAATAATGCTGATCTTGCTAACGCTAATCTCTCTTGTATGCCCTGTGCAATGTTACCTGTATGCGTTTGTCTAAATTTTTTGTTCTGTATATCATTGCTTACAATGATCTGCCTGTACTGGTCGTAAACCAAGATTTTCACAGTACTTCAGTTTGTGTGACAATAAATAAATCAATGAATCAGGCTGGGGAGTTCAGAACTAGAGGGCATATTTTTAAGGGGAGTGGAGAAAGATACAAAATGGAGATAGGGCCAACATGTTCCATTCTAAGTACCGTACATTATTATTCAGTCCTGTGTTAATACTACTTCTGTATTGTTCTGATCTGCCTAAGTACAATGTGAGTATGTTTCAGTCATACTTCAATAGTGTTTCTGTATTGTTTACTCTTGTGAAACTAGTGTTTCTGTATTGTTTAGTCCTGTGGAAGTAGTGCCCATATTGATTGGGCTGTTGACTAGTGACACTGTTCAGTCCTGGTGAAGTACAGTGCCTGTGTTGTTCAACCCTGTCTGAATATTGTTTCTGATTGTTTACAGAATCATCAAATCCTTACAGTGTGGAAGAAAGCCATTCAGCCCAACAAGTGCACACCAACCTTCAAACAGTATCCCAGCCCCTACCTATCCTTGTAGCCCTGCATTTCCCATGGTTAACCCACCTGGCCTGCACATCCCTAAACAATACTGGGCAATTTAACATAGCCAATCAATCCAATCTGCACATCTTTGGACTGTGGGAGGAAACTGTAAAAACCCAGAGGAAACCCACACTGAAAATGGGAGAATGTGCAAATTCCACACAGACAAACCCCCAAGGGTAGAATCGAACCCAGGTCCCTAGCACTATGAAGCAGCAGTGCTAATCACTGAGCTACTGTGCCATTTAGTCCTGCGGAATACAGTGCCCATATCATCCAGTCTTGTAAATTGCTAAAAGATATCATAACAATCATCCAGTTACATGAACCGAACAGTCAAGTGACAAACATAGATATCTAATGACCAATTACTATCCATCAATTACAGAAGGTCACTGATGTCCAATGACAGTAAGCCAGAAAGACAGCGCCCAGTCAATACAAAAGTATTAACACATGAACATTTATATAGCACCTTTCACAATCTCAGGATGGCCAAATTTGTTTCAAGAAAGTACTTTGAGCTGGAATATAGAAAATACTCCATGAAAAAGCAGCGAATGCAGTCACCTATAGATCAACCAATCATAAACAGATATAATTTTTGGTAAAATGTTCCTGGGGCCTTGTAAGTAGGCATTTGACAGAAGTCTCTTTAACACAGAGAAAAATCTGTGGCTCTAGAGAGATTAATAATCAATCAAAAATTAACAAGCCAAAGAAGGTTATTAATTTGGTCAAATCAGTACATTTTAAGGGTGGTTATAAAGAAAATGTGGGAATTGACATGGAATATAGTTTAGAAAGAGAATTGCAGAACCTAGGGTTTAATTAACTTCCAATGGTGGGAATTCTTTTTATTGCATAAGAAAACAAATGGGCCAAAGGAGGTTTAGAACTAAGTTGGGATACAGCCAGAAAATGATTTGTATATGGGGATGCAGGCTTTACACTTATTTGTTGATTCAATGTAGGTCAACCAAGACAGAAGTGACATTTGTACAGGACTAATGTATAGGAGATAGACAACGGTGTTTTGTTTGAATAGCTAGAATTCTTCAGATTAATTTTTAAATGTTTATTTCATAGAATGAAGAAAAACAAATGAAACAAAACAAATGCAATCAACTCCTCAGTGTCTCACTGTAAATGTTGCGTGTTCATTTTTTTGTTAAATGCAAACTTCAAAAATGACAGGATTGAGCAAACTGAAGACAAGCATCAAAATCTCCTGAGAGGTACTGGATGTGACAGATACTTTGCTCAACTCAGAGTGAACACACTGTCATATAAAGGATACAGAGACACAATTCTTGCCAAGTACACACTGACCTGACTCTGAAGCAGTAAAGCATGTCTGTGTTCTTTCATTCTTCAAAACAATATATGTCAACACCACCTAAGCAAGAGAGCAGCCTCTTATCCCCACACAGCAGTGTTACTGGGGTAGATAGCCTCCTTATTCCTGGAGTCATCTCTAAAGTTAAATATTTTTAAAATGTATGCAGGATTCTTGAATTTACTTTTCTTTTTGACCCAGATTTGAGCCAGGATTCTGGACTTAAGATGAATTCATGCCAAGTAAATAGACTTTATCTGCAGATAAACAATTACGTCAATAGCTAAAATTTGAATCGCTTTATAAACTCCCCATTACACACACAGGAGGAAAAATAAACTGTTCTTATGAACAGAGGGAAAAACTGGGAAAGCAGTTCACTGGTCTTTATTCACAGGATTGGTTGAGACAGTTCTTGTGGTAATCAGAATGCTGCTTCTTGATACTCCTTCTCCTGGTATTTTCTCTGGTTCCCAAGAGGCACGGCATGGCTCATTCAGATTTATTAAATGTTTCAGGTTTAAAAATTAAACATCACAGCTTACAGCAACTGGTGAGGGGAAAAAAAAGCTGGTTCTATCCAGGCTTTCAGTGGATTCTGCTGCAGAGAGCAGACACAGCACCACCAGAGCTGGTGAAGATCTAATGACATCTCTGTACCCTGTTCACAGCCCAAAGCCGGTCAACTACCTGAGATCTGACAGCTAACCTCAAAGTTATTGGCAGGCATAAGGTATTTGTAGGGGAGTTTGTGGTGTGTGTATATGGGAGGGGGTTGAGTGTTTTGTGTGTGCGTGTGTGGTGTTTGTGGATAATTGATCATGTGTCCACAGACTAATCAATTAATTATTGCAAACCATTTGTACACAATCCTTTGACTGTAGCTTGTCAGAATATACCTCAATACTGATGGAACCATCAGTGTTCATAATGACTGCCAGGTTACTTGTTTTATATAATGCAGGAATCCTTGAGCAATTCTTGATTTTAAGTCAGTTCTTCATTGATTTCAGTTTATAATTAAAAGTACAGTAAAATAACATGGCACGGTGCTTACAGAATGATGAACATATGTGTGCGTGGTGGTTGAGGCAGTGTTTGAGGGGAATATTGGGTGTGATTTTATGTGCACGAATGACATGGTGTATGGGGGAGATGTTTGGTGAGTTTTGTTGCGTGTGGGAATCTGCTTTGGGGCTGCTTTGTGAGGTGAGAGATAGAAGCAATGTTAAAATGTTTTTGTATTTCAAGGTTAAGTGGTGAGACAGTATGTGTATGTAGACAGCAGGAAAAACTGCATGTGGAGATTTATATGTGTGTGTGTGTATAAAGTGAGATGTGCATGTTAATATGTGTGCTTATGCACATGTGAATTTGTGTGTGTGTGGAGAGGTATGTATGGGGGTGTGTGGAGAGAACATGTAGGTGACAGTATGTAGGTGATTGTGCCTGTGTGTAGGGGAGAGTGTATTGAGCGTCCGTTTTTGTGTGAGGGGTGTGTCTGTTTATACATATATGCGTGTGCATGTGTCTAGGGGAGAGTGTGGTATGTATGTGTGTGGAGGATAGAGTCTGGTGTAGGTGCATACGTGTAGGGGATATTGTGGTGTGCACATAGGGGAGCTTGTGGGGTGTGCATGAGACGAGTCTCGTATGTATGCATGTGAGATGAGTGTGTGGTGTATGTGTAGGAGGACTGTGTCTGAGAGTGTACGGTGTGTATGTATGAGGAACTTGTGGTGTGCACTTATAGGGGAGTGCATGGGCATGTGCAGGAGAGTATGGCGTACATGGATAGGGAGAGTGTGGCGTTTGTTATGTGTGGAGTATATGATGAGAGTGTGTGAGGGTGTGTGTGGAGGGGTTTGGGGGAGTTGTGAGGTGTGTGCAAGCAAGCGTGCGTGTAGAACAGTGTGTTGTGTGCAGGGGATTATATTGGGGGGTGTGGAAGTGTGTGCGTGCATAAGGAGTGTGTGAGAAGTGTGTGTGTGTGTGTGTGTGTGGGGGGGGGGGGGCAGTGTGTGAGGACTGGAGTATTGTGTGGGTTGCAAAGTGTGAGAAATTTGTGTAGGGGTGTATGGGTTTCAGGGTGGCTGGTCTGTGGCTGTATGTATGTATAATGAACAGTGTGCCTGTATCTGTTTTAGGGGAGAGTGTGGTGTGTATTGTGTGCGTGTATGTAGGGAGAGTTTTAAAAATTGCCAAAAATAATCACAAAATCATGAGTGAAACCAGATTCAGAAATGTTGGTTTCAAACTGTAAGATTCATGCAACCATTGGAAATACTGGAGTTTTGAGAACTGTAAAATCGAGAAGTTTCTGTTGTATTGTCTAACAGAGTTGAAAACTTACACATCATATTCATAGAAATAAGAAAGAAAGATGATACCAAGATTGTGAATGGAACCCTGCATTTATTGCAAAAGGATTGGATTATAAAAGTAAAGAAGTGTTGCTACAATTATATAAGGCATTGGTGAGACCACATCTGGAATACAGTGTCCAGTTTTGGTCTCCTTACTTGAGGAAGGATGTGGTGGAAATGGGGGCAGTTCAGAGGAGGTTCATCAGGGATGAACGGGCTATCGTAAGAGGAGCAGTTGAATACCTTGAGCTTATACTCACTGGAGTTCAGCTGAATGAGAGGAGGGTCTGATTCGAGGTATATAAAATGCTAAAGGGGATTGATAAGCTGAATGTTAAACAGATGATCCTCCTTGTGGGACAGTCTTGAAAAGAGCTCACAGATGTAGAATGAGAGGAGGTAGGCTCAAAACCAAGACAAAAAAAAAATCTACTTCTCTCAGAGGGTTGTGAATCTGTGGAACTCTGCCCCAGTGTGAAGTGAAAGTAGAATCAACAAACTCAAGAAAGAAATCAAAATGTTTCCGATGAAAAGCAGGATAAAGGGATTTGGGGAACAGGTAGGAAAGTGAAGTTGAAACCAAAATAAAATCAGCCATGACCATGTTAAATAGTGGAGGGGCCCGAAGGGCTGAATTGTCTATTGCCGCTCCTAATTACTGTGTACCTATGATTTGAACCTTGAATGGATTTGGTGGTTGGGGAACAAAGTTTGGAGCAAGACTGATATAACGAGGAACTTCTCTTAGAGGGTTGAGTAGCTTTGATATCTTTGGAATTCCTTGCCACAGAGAGCTGTGGGGACAAAGTCCAGTAAAGGAATCAAGGTTTATGGGGAAGGGCAAGAAAGTGAATATGAGGAATACTGGATCAGCTGTGATCCTATTGAATGGCAGAGCGGGTTCAAGGGGCCAAACGTACCTATTTCTTCTGATCATATGATCTGAATATAAAACCTATAACATGTACATTCCAGATTTGTTGTTTAGATGCAACTTGTGTAGTACAAATGTTGCAAGTCAAATCTTCTGTAGATATCTCAGGAATGTTTGTTGTCACCATGTAAATAAAATATAACTATTATTATAGCTGAGAGTTAGTCCAACTTTGCAGCAATGACCAGAGAGGTCATTGTTGGTGTAGAGGATACTGGTATACAGACATTGAAAGCATAGTGCTGAGATTAATCAATGTAATACATTATTAGTGTTACAGTTGGGAGATAATCTAAGCTCTCTCACATGCACACAAACACACACACAATCTCCCAGACAGAAACTGCAGACTCTTCCTTACATTCATGACACTCTTTCTTTCTTTCTTTCTCTCACTCTCTCTCTCTTCACACCAGCCCTATCTCCAATCTCTTTATCTTGTTCCGTATTCTGGAACACGTTACCACCTCACAAATCTGAGCCTGTATCTAATGCTTCTTGCTGCTTGAATTCTTCATAAGCTTCCATTCATCCAACAGCACAAAACCATTCTAAGTAAAGTCATAGATTATGGTGCCTCCATATTTTAACGTGGTCGGCTGCATCATCATTCTATAACAGCTGTTTTCCACTGTTGGTTGCAATCTTCAATCCTGATCAGAGTGAGTGAATGGCCTCTTGCATTTTCTCCCAACAGCATCATTAATTAATCTTTGGCCCTCCTTTGCAAATTGACAAAATCATCAAGATCTGCGATCAACTTCCATGCTGTGACACATAACTTTAGCTCCATTGAGGTGCTGTCAGACGGAGTTGTCTGGACAGCATGCTTTTCTCCAGAATGCATTGAATGAATTAGCTACCACCACACCCTCTGCAGTTGCTCTGACCAATTTTCAAAATGCCTGTATTCTTCATACCCCCAACATCATTCCCTCTCATTGGTCCAATGTTGCCATTACAATACATTCAAACTCACTGGGTTTTAGTATCCTGGGCATAATTTAAATTAATTGGCTAAATTTGAATTGTTGCCAAAATAGCAACCAAAACTCAGGTATCCATTTAAGAGCCAATTGTTGCATTCATCTAGAGCGTAGAACAGTACAGCACAGTACAGGCACTTCGGCCCTCGATGTTGTGTCAACCTCTATCCTACTCCAAGATCAAACGACCCTTAATTGTACTAATTTCTATGTACCTATCCAAGAGTCGCTTAAATGTCTCTAATATATCTGACTCCACTCCATTGCTGGCAGTACATTCCATGCACCCACCACTCTGTGTAAAGAACCTACCTCTGATACCTCCCCTAAACCATCCTCCAATTACCTTAAAATTATGTCCTCTCATGATAGATATTTCAGTCATAGGAAAAAGTCTCTGGCTAGTCACTTAATCTATGCCTGTCAACATCCTGTTCACCTCTATCAAATCACCATTCATCCTTCTTTGTTCCAATGAGAAGAGTCCTAGCTCCCTCAACCTTTCTTCATAAGACATGCCTTCCAGTCCAGGCAGCATTCTGCTAAATCTCCTTTGCACCGTCTCGAAAGCTTCCACATCTTTCCTATAATGAGGCAACCAGAACTGAACACAATATTCCATGTGTGGTCTAACCAGGACTTTATACAGCTACAGCATAACCTCACAACTCTTAAACTCAATTCCCCCTGCCAACACACCATAAGCCTCAACAACACTGTCAACCTGGATGGCAACCTTGAGGGATCTATGGATATGGACCTCAAGATCCTTCTGTTCTTCCACATTGCTAATAATCTTGCCTTTAACCTTGTATTCTGCATTCAAAGTCAACCTTCCAAAGTGAATAATTTCATACTTTTTCAGGTTGAACTCCATCTGTCATTTACCAAGTTCTGCATCCTGTCAATGCCTTGTTGCAACCTACAACAGCCCGCCACACTATCCACAACTCCACCGGTGTTTGTGTCATTGGCAAACTTACTAATCCACCCTTCCACTTCCTCATCCAAGTCATTTATAAAAATCACAAAGAGTAAAGGTCCCAGAACTGATCCCTAAGGAACACCACTGGTCACCGAGCTCCAGACTGAATACTTTTCATCTTAAACCACCAATGGGCCAGCCAATTCTGTATCCAGACAGCCAGATCTTCCTGTTTCCCATGTCTCCTTACTTTCTGAATGAGCTGACCATGGGGAACCTTATCAAATGGCTTGCTAAAATCCATATACATCACATCCACTGCTATACCTTCATCAATGTGTTTTGTCACATCCTCAAATAATCCAATTAAGGTTTGTGAGGCATGACCTGCCCCTCACAAGGTCATGCTGACTATCTCTAATCAAACTATGGTTTTCTAAGTAATCATAAATCTTGTCTCTCAGAATCCTCTCCAATACTTTCTCCAGCACTGATGTCTGACTGACTGGTCTGTAATTCCCAGAATTATCCCTCTTCCCTTTCCTGAACAGAGGAATAACATTTGTCACCCTCCAATCACCTGGAAATACTCCAGTGGACAAAGGATGCAAAGACCATCACCAAAGACACAGCAATCTCTTCCCATGCTTCCTGTAGAAACCTAGGGTATATCCCATCTGGCAGAGAGGATTTATCTATCCTTATGTTTTTCAAAATTTTCAGCACATCCTCCTTCCTGACATCAGCCTGTTCGAGTATATCCGTCTGTTTCATGCTGTCCTCAGAAACGTCAAGGTCCCTTTCAGTAGTTCATACTGAAGCAAAGAATTCATTAAGGATCTCCCCTACTTCCTCCAAGCACAAGTTCCCTCCATTATCTATAATCGGTTCTATCCTCACTATGGCCATCCTCTTGCTCCTGTCATAAGTGCCGAACACCTCAGTGTTTTTCCTGAATCCTATCCGCTAAAGCTTTTTCATGCCCCCCTTATAGCTCTCCTACCTGGCTACCTTGTAACCCTCTAAAGCCATCTGATCCTTGCTTACTCAACCTTAAGTAAGCTTCCTTCCTCTTCTTGACTAAATGTTCCACATCCCTTGTCACCCATGGTTCTTTCAACCTACCATCCCTTACTTGCCTCAGTGCTGTTCACCGCTTACTCCATCGTCTGGTCCGTAGCACAGGTTCCCAGCCCCCTGCCAAGCTACGTTAAACCCTCCTGAAGTGCTCTAGCAAACCTCCCACACAGGATATTTATGCCCCTCCAGTTCAACCCCTCCTTCTTGCCTCAGTGGGACAAATCTATCCAGCACTATCTGCAGGTGCTCCCTAAACAACCTCCACATTTCTATTGTGCATTTCCCTGAGAACATCCGTTCTCTATCTAGGCACCCCAGTTCCTGCTTAATAACATTGTAATTCCTCCTCTCCCAATTAAATACTTGGCCATATTGTCTGTTCTTATCCCTCTCCATGTCTACAGTAAAGGTCATGCAGTTGTGATCACTATCACCAAAATGCTCTCTCACCGAGAGATCTGACACCTGGCATGGTTCATTGCCAAGCATCAAATTCAATATGGCATTCCACCTATTTGGCCTATCTACATATTGCATCAGGAACCCTTCCTAGACACACCTGACAAAAAAATCTCCATCCAAACTATTTGAACTAAGTAGGTTTCAATCAATATTAGGGAACTTAAAGTCACCCAGGACAACAACTCTGTTACTTCTACACATTTTCCAAAATCTTCCTCCCAATCTGCTCCTCAGTGTCTCTGTTGCTATTGGGGGAGGGGAGTCTGTGGAAAACTCCCAATAAAGTGACTGCTCCTTTCCTGTTTCTGACTTCCATCCATTTTGACTCTGTAGACAAACCTACCTCAATGATCTCCTTTTCTGCAGCTGTGATACTATCCCTGATGAGCAACGCTACTCACCCACCTCTTCTACATTCCCCCATTCTGTTTGAACCATCTAAACCCTGAAACATCTAACAATTATTCCTGCCCGTGATATTGTGGCCATTATGGAGACTTGGATATCAAATTTACAAGTACTGATCCATGCTCTGCGTATGTCACATTTAAAACTGATACTTCTTGCATTGAAATAGACACACTTCAACCCAACACACTGACTGCATCCTTACCCTATCAAGTGCCTATCCCTCCTCACAGACTCTCAGTACGCTGTTCACCGCTTACTCCATCGTCTGGTCCGTAGCACAGGTTCCCAGCCCCCTGCCAAGCTACGTTAAACCCTCCTGAAGTGCTCTAGCAAACCTCCCACACAGGATATTTATGCCCCTCCAGTTCAACCCCTCCTTCTTGTATAGGTTCCACCTTCCCCAGAAGTTATCCCAATGACCCACATATCTGAAGCCCTCCCTCCTACATCAGCCCTGCAGCCATGGGTTCATCTGCACTTAAAACGACTATGCATGTATACATCTAGATATCTGTTCTCCTGTAACAATTTTACTGTGGCATCCTTTAGTTTAATAGACTGTCCATGTACTTCCTACCAAAATATATCACCTCACACTTCTCTGCATGGAACTTCATCTGCCACATATTCATTAGTCCACCAACTTACTTTAGTTCTTTTCAAGTACCAAACTACCCTCACAGTTTACAACAATTCAAAATTCTGTATCATATGCAAATTTTGAAATTGTCCTTTGTATGTCGAAGCAAGGATCCCAACAATGAACTTTGGAAACTCAATTCCCCCAGCCTTACCAAATAAAAATGCCTTACCAATACTATATGTTAACACTTAGCTAATTTTGCATTTTGTATCCACGTTGCTGTCCAATTCATTCCATGAGCTCTCACTTTGCTCACAAGTCTGTGTTGCAGCACTAGGTCAAAGGCATTTTGGAGGTTCATGAGCATACTGATCAACTCTTTTTTAAATCTCATCAAAAAGCCACAGTAAGTCAGAAACATGATTTCCCCTTAAAGTATTTACACACATTGGTCCACGTCACCATTTATTTTGTCTCGAGATATTACTTCCAGACATTTCTCAACCACCATAGTTAAATTGACTAGTCTGTGGTTGATTGCATTATCCTTATAATCTTTTTTGAACAAGGGCATGACAATTGCAATTCTTTACTCCTTTGGTACCACTTCATAGACAAAGGAAGACAGAAAAATTATTGACATGGACCTGAATTTTCCATTCTCATTTCCTTCAGTATCCTTGGATGTATTCTACAGTCCTAGTACATTGTCAACTTTCAGCATAGACAGATTATCTAATACCTCTTTATCAATTTTAAACCCTGCTAGCCACTGAATTTCCTCCTCTTTCACTATGATCTGGGTGTCATATCCTTTGTGGTATTGACAGATACAAACTATTCATTTAATACTATAGCCATGCCCTCAGCTGTCACATGTAAAACACCTTTTTAGTCCCTAAATAGCCTATTACTCCTTTTATCATTGTTTTACTAATTGTATGCATATAAAAGATTTTGGAATTCTCTTTCATGTCAGCTACTAGTCTCTTTTCACTTTCTATTTTTCCTCCTTTTATTTGCTGTTACATCTTCTGTCCGAATGTTCCATTTTCAGCCCGGGTTCTCAATTGAATTTTTGACCCAACATCTGTTTTAACCACATGTTCTTCTTTAGCATCATTTCTACCTCATTTGTTATTCATCTCATTTGTTATCCAGGAAACTCTGGATTTGTTTGTCCAACATTCACTTTTGAGGAAATATACTTTGAACATGTCTGTTGTTCAGTTACCGTTTATTAAACCAACTTTTGACTCCAATTTATTTCATTCACATTTATTCTTACTCCATTGAAGTTTCTTTTCTACTAATTAATTATTCTTACTCTGGATTGTTCATTCTATTTTTCTATAGTTACCCCAAACGTTATGATAGAGTGATCACTATTCCCTAATGTTCCTCCACTGATACTTCATTTAGTTGGCCGCTCATTCTCAAGAACCACATGTAATAATGTATGACAATACGATGGCTTTAAGAGGTGTATTTTGTCCTTTTATTTTAAGAAGAAAGGATGAGACAGAGGAGGAGAGCAGTCTGCTCAAAGTGAACAGCTTCTGAGGCCCTCAGATTTTTTTAATGTTGGAACAATAGAAGCAGCCTGAATGTATGAGGTCAAGCTCCAAAAGAACCAGGATTTTTAGGTTTAGCTTTCAGCGTTTGCTGGAGTCTTGAGGCTGGGATGTGGAGCTCTTTTTCCTCTCTCTGTTACAACTAAAAGCTAGGGTTCTCTTCCTTCTGTTGAATTATATGTCAGACAATCTATTTCACTGAATTTGCCTTTGTCCCCTATATAGTATTGGATGCTACTCTATTGGAGCAGTTAATTAGTCATAGTTTAGATATATTATTCATTAAATATTTCAATAGAATTACAGTTAAGACAATTCTTTTATTTTTATTTTTTGTATTTTACCTTAAAATCGAGTAGTCTGACCAATCGAATTGCATCACGAATGCAACGCCTTACACTTATCTTTAAAACATGAAAAGGATAAAAGTCTATGCTATCTTCTTAATATATTTTGAGGAGCTTAGGTCTAGTCCATAACCAGAGTCTTTTTTACTTGATTGTAAACAGACATCTGCAGAAAATTTCACTCAAGGTGCTCTTATCCACCTTTGTATTTTACACAACCACCAACTCATTCTATATTTGGATATTAAAGTCCCCTATTAAACATATTCCATAATTCTGTACCTCTGTAATTCCCTTGCAGATTTGTTCTTCTATATTCTTCACACTGGTTGTGCCCAACAGCCTATATTGAGCAATATGATTGCACCTTTCTTGTTCCATAGCTCTAACCCAATTAATTCTGTCCTTGACCCTCTAGGACATCCTCTTCCTTGTTTTATTCTTTTTCTTTATTTTATTATAATACACTGGGTGAGGTCCTATGCGCAGAATTTAGGGAGTCAGGAGCCAGTTAAAAAGTAGGACCTCAGAGGTAATAATCTTAGGATTGCTACCAGTACCACGTGATAGTCAGCGTAGAAATGGAAGAATAGGCAGGGTGAATTAGTAACTTGAGAGATGGTGTCGGAGGGAGGGGTTCAGATTGTGGGACATTGGGACCAGTTCTGGGGGAGGTGGGACTACTACAAATTGAACTGTAAAAAACCTGGGCAGGACTGGAACCAATGTTCTTGGGGTGCTTTTGCTAATGCTGTTGGGGATGGTTTAAACTAATGTGGCAGGGGGATGAAAATCAAATGAGGAGGTTAGTGGAGAGTAAGGAAGTCATAACTAAAGCCTGAAAGGATCTAGATAATGAAGTCAGCATGACGAAGGGGGAGAGTAGACAGGGAGCAGACGATGAACGCAAAGGGACAGGTGGTCTGAAGTGTATTTGTTTTAATGCGAGAAATGTAGTAAGTAAGGTAGATGACCCTAGGGCTTGGATTAGTACCTGGAATTGTGTTGTTATTACTATTACTGAGTCTTGGTTGAGGGAAGGGCATGATTGGCAACTAAATATCCCATAAGATAGATGCTTCAGGTGAGTTAGAGAGGGAGGTAAATGGGTGGAGGAATTGCAGTGCTAGTCAGAGAGGATATCACAGCTGTGCTGAAGGAAGGCACTACTGAGGACTTGAGCAGTGAAGCAATATGGGCTGAGCTCAGAAATAGGAAGGGTGCGGTAACAATGTTGGGCCTGTACTACAGACCTCCCAACAGGGAGCATGAGACAGAGGTACAAATATGTAAACACATTATGGAAAGATGGAGAAGCAGCAGGGCAGTGGTGACATGAGATTTTAATTTTCCAAACGTTGACTGGGATTCACTTAGTGTTAGAGGTCTAGATGGAGCAGAGTTTGTAAGACGCACCAGGAGGGTTATATAGAACAGTATGCAAATAGTCTAATTCGAGAAGGCAACAAACTGGACCTGATGTTGGGGAATGAGACCGGTCAGGTTGTTGAACTTTCAGCAGGGGATTACTTTAGGAATAGTGATCACAATTCCGTAAGTTTTAGAATACTCATGGACAAAGACAAGAGTGGCCCTAAAGGAAAAGTGCTAAATTGGGGGAAGGCCAATTATAGCAACATTTGGCAGGAGCTGGGGAATATGGATTGGGTGCAGCTGTTTGATGTAAATCCACATTTGAAATATGTGAGACATTTAAAGAGAGATTGATTAGAGTGTAGGACAGACATGTCCCTGTGAACATAATGGATAGAAATGGCAAGATTAGAGACCATGGATGACAGGTGAAATTGCGAGAATAGCTAAGAGGAAAAAGGAAGCATACGTAAAGTCTAGGCAAATGAAAACAGATGAAGATTTGGAAGAATATCAGGAAAGTAGGATCAATCTGAAACAAGGAATTAAGAGGGCGATAAGGGGTCATGAAATATCTTGAGCAAACATGGTTAAGGAAGTCAACCCAAAGTCTTTTACTCGTATATAAGAAGCAAGAGGGTACCTAGAGAAAGGGTTGTCCCCCTCAAGGACAAAGTAGGGAAGTTATGCGTGAAGTCAGAGAAAAGGTGTGAGATTCTTAATATGTACTTTGCATTGGTATTCACCAAAGAGGGGGACATGACAGATGTTGGGGTTAGGGATAGATGTTTGATTACTCTAGGTTAATTCTGCATAAGGAGGGAGGAAGTGTTTTGGGTATTCTAAAAGGTGGACAAGTCCCCAGGTCTGGATGGGATCTATCCCAGGTTACTGAGGGAAGTAAGAGAGAAAACAGCTGGGGCCTTAATGCACATCTTTGCAGCATCCTTGAACACGGGTGGAGTCCTGGAGGACTAGAAAACTGCTAATGTTGTCCCCTTGTTTAAGAAGGGTAGCAGGAATAATCCAGATAATTATAGATTGGTTAGCCTGACATCAGTGGTAGGGAAGCTTAAAAATGTGTTGCTGGAAAAGTGCAGCAGGTCAGGCAGCATCAAAGGAGCAGGAGAATCGACGTTTCGGGCATAAGCCCTTCTTCGGTGGTAGGGAAGCTGCTGGAGAAGATACTGAGGGATAGGACCTATTTACGTTTGGAAGAAAATGGGCTTATCAGTGATAGGCAGCATGGTTTGCAGGGAAGGTAATGTCTTACCAACTTCATAAAATGATTTGAGAAAGTGACAAAGTTGACTGATGAGGGAAGGGCTGTGGATGCTATATACATGGACTTCAGTAAGGGCATTGATAAGGTTCCCCATGGTTGGCTGATGGAGAAAGTGAAGATCCAGAGTGTACTAGCTAGATGGATAGAGAACTGGCTGGGCAGCAGCAGTCAAAGAGTAGTAGTGGAAGGGAGTTTCTCAAAATGGAAAACTGTAACAAGTGGTGCTCCACAGGGATCCATGTTGGGACCACTGTTATTTGTGATATACGTAAATGATCTGGAGGAAAGTATGGTGGCTCAGTGGTTAGGAGAAAGTGAGGTCTGCAGATGCTGGAGATCAAAGTTGAAACTTTATTGCTGGAACAGCACAGCAGGTCAGGCAGCATCCAGGAAACAGGAGATTCGACGTTTCGGGCACAGGCCTGTTTCGGGCACAGATTCCTGAAGAAGGGCCTGTGCCCGAAATGTCGAATCTCCTGTTCCCTGGATGCTGCCTGACCTGCTGTGCTGTTCCAGCAATAAAGTTTCAACCTGGCTCAGTGGTTAGCACTGCTGCCTCACAGCACCAGGAACCCGGGTTCAATTCCAACCGCGGTGACTGTGTGGAGTTTGCACATTTTCCCAGCGTCTGCGTGGGTTTCTTCCGGGTGCTCTGGTTTCCTCCCACACTCCAAACATGTGTAGGTTAGATGAAGTGGCCATGCTAAATTGCTCAGAGCGTTTAGGGATGTGTAGGTTAGGTGCATTAGTCAGGGGTAAATGTACAGTGATAGTGTGGGGGAATGGATCAGAGTGAGTTACTCTTCGGAGGGTCGGTGTGGAATTGATGGGCCAAATGGCCTGTTTCCACACTGAAGGGATTATATGATTCTATTCTATGAAGGTATAGGTAGTCTGATCAGCAAGTTCGCGGAATACACCAAGATTGGTGTAGTAGCAGATAATGAATAGGACTGTCAGAGAATGCAGCACAATATAGATAGATTGGAGTGTCAGGCAGGGAAATGGCAGATAACAGTTCAATCTGGGCAAATGAGAGGCATTGCAATTTATATAATTTAACCAATTATATATAAATGGAAAAGTCCTGGGGAAAATTGATGTCCAGAGAGATCTGGGAGTTCAGATCCATTTTACCCTGAGGTGGCAACTCAGCTTGTTGGAGTGGTCAAAAAAGCATACAGCATGCTTTCCTTCATCAGACAGGGTATTGAGTACAAGAGTTGGCAAGTCATGTTACAATTGTATAAGACTTTGGTTTGGCCACATTTGGAACACAGGTACTGCATAAGGTTCAAGTAGCCACATTACCAAAAAGGATTTGGATGCTTTGGAGAGGGTGCAGAGGAGGTTCACCAGGATGTTGCCTGGTATAGAAGATGCTAGCTATGAAGAGTGGTTGAGTAGATTCGGATTATTTTCATTAGAAAGACCGAGATTAAGGGGAGACCTGATTGAGGTCTACAAAATCATAAGAGGTATAGACAGGTTGGATGGCAAGAAGCTTTTTCCCAGTATGGAGGACTCAATTACTAAAGGTCATAAGTTCAAAGTGGGAGGGTAAAAGTGTAAGGGAGATATGCATGGAAAGCTCTTTACAGAGGGTAGTGGGTGCCTGGAACGCGTTGCCAGCGGAGGTGGTAGAGGCGGGCACGATAGCGTCATTTAATATGTATTTAGACAGATATTTGAATGAGCAGGGAGCAGAGGGATACAGACCCTCAGAAAGTAGGTGACAGATTTAGACGGAGGATCTGGATCAGCGGAGGTTTGGAGGGCCGAAAGGCCTGTTCCTGTGCTGCAATTTTCTTTGTTCTATCATTCCTAAACCTGGTACTCTGCCCGTGCAACTTACCAGTCCTATTTACAAACTTCATGCTTTTCCATACACACACACAATACCCCGATTTAGACTTCATTACATTCGCCCTTATTCTGATCTCCACCATCTAAATATTTTACTAATCTCTATTCTGATGCTATCTATACTTTCTAGTGTTCTGGTGTACCTTTGTTTTCCTGGTTGATTAGATCTGGTGGTTTGTGCACCCCTGCTCAATGCCCTGCCCCGCGTCAGTTCTTTCTGTGCTGACACGGGATAAATATGGATTTCAACAGATTCCTCATTACCCCTCCAAGCCTCCCATTATCCCAGTCCCAAGCCTCCAACTCGGCATCCCTCTCCGGACCCGTATATCACCGCCCCCTCTGACCTATAACCTTCTCCCTCATCTTCATCCGCCTATTGCTTTCCCAGTCACCTCCCACAAACCCCACCCCCTCCCACTTATGATTAGATTAGATTCCCTACAGTATGGAAACAGGCCCTTTGGCCCAACAAGTACACACCGACCCTCCGAAGAGTAACCCACCCAGATCCATTTCCCTCTGACAAATGCACCTAACACTACGGGCAATTTAGCATGGCCAATTCACCTGACCTGCACATCTTTGGACTGTGGGAGGAAAATGGAGCACCTGGAGGAAACCCACGCAGACACGGGGAGACAGTTGCCCGAGGCGGGAATTGAACCCAGGTCCCTGGCGCTGTGAGACAGCAGTGCTAACATTGAGCCACCGTGCCGCTCCTTTTTTTTGCCGAATATCTCTCAGCCCTGACCCACAAGCCTCATTCCTGATGAAGGGCTTATGCCCGAAATGTCGAATCTCCTGCTCCTCAGATACTGCCTGACCTGCTGTGGTTTTCCAGCATCCCACTCTCGACTCTGACCTCCAGCATTTGCAGTCCTCACTTTCTCCTCCCTGTCACCATTATCTGTTCTTTTGCTACCAGCAGACTGGGTATTGCAATTCTGTCCTGGCTGGCCTCCTGGCTGTTTTTCACCAGGGCATCTGATGACAGTAACAGCTGACAACTAGGACAGCAGAGTGTTTGTCTTTGTTCAGACAGCACAAATAGAACGCTTTTAAGAAAAAGAACACTCAGCTCTTCAAATTCATTCAAACTGTCAAAAATCACATTCCACTGAACTAAAGATTTTGAACAAATAAACTCTGAAAAGTCTGAGAAAGGACACACAGATGGAAAGAGAACAAGAAGCATGCAGTAAATTAAAATCAGAAGTTTAGTTATAACAACCACATACTTAGAGTCAGAGAGTCATAGAGATGTACAGCACAGAAACAGATCCTTCGGTCTAACATGTCCATGCCGACCAGATATCCTAAATTAATCTAGTCTAATTTGCCAGCAGTCAGCCCATATCTCTCTAAACCCTTCCTTTTCATACACCCATCCAGATGTCTTTCAAATGCTGTAATTGTGAGCCGAAAAATGTGTTGCTGGAAAAGCGCAGGTCAGGCAGCATCAAAGGAACAGGAGAATTGACGTTTTGGGCATAAGCCCTTCTTCAAGAATGAGGAGGGTGTGCCAAGCAGACTAAGATAAAAGGTAAGGAGGAGGGACTTGGGGGAGGGGCGTTGGGAATGCAATAGGTGGAAGGTGGTTAAGGTGAGGGTGATAGGCCGGAGAGGGGGTGGGGGGCGGAGAGGTCGGGAAGAAGATTTCAGGTCAAGAAGGCGGTGCTGAGTCTAAGGGCTGGGACTGAGAAAAGGTGGGGGGAGGGGAAATGAGAAAGCTGGAGAAATCCGCATTCATCCCCTGTGGCTAGAGGGATCCTAGGCGGAAGATGAGCTGCTCTTCCTCCAGGCGTCGTGTTGCCATGGTCTGGCGATGGAGGAGGAAAAGGACCTGCATGACCTTGGCGGCATGGGAGGGGGAGTTAAAGTGTTCAGCCACGGGGCGGTTGGGTTGGTTGGTGCGGGTGTCCCAGAGGTGTTCTCTGAAACGTTCCACAAGTAGGCGGTCTGTCTCCCTAATGTATAGGAGGCCACATCTGGTGCAGCGGATGCAGTAAATGATGTGTGTGGAGGTGCAGGTGAATTTCTGATGGATATTGAAGGATCCCTTGGGGCCTTGGAGGGAAGTGAGGGAGGAGGTGTGGGCGCAAGTTTTGCATTTTTTGCAGTTGCAGGGGAAGGTGCCGGGAGCGGAGGTTGGGTTGGTGGGGGGTGTGGATCTGACAAGGGAGTCACGGAGGGAGTGGTCTTTCCGGAATGCTGATAGGGGTGGGGAGGGAAATAGATCCTTGGTGGTGGGGTCCGTTTGGAGGTGGCGGAAATGACGAAGGATGATCTGATGTATCTGGAGGTTGGTGGGGTGGTAGGTGAGAACTAGTGGGGTTCTGTCCTGGTGGCGATTGGAGGGGCGGGGTTCAAGGGCGGAGGAGCGGGAAGTGGAGGAGATGCGGTGGAGAGCTCCATATACTTAGAACTCCACATACGATATGGCCTCCTATACATTGGGGAGACAGGCCGCCTACTTGCAGAACGTTTCAGAGAACACCTCTGGGACACCCGCACCAACCAGCCCAACCGCCCCGTGGCTGAACACTTTAACTCCCCCTCCCACTCCGCCAAGGACATGCAGGTCCTTGGCCTCCTCCATCGCCAGACTATGGCAACACGACGCCTGGAGGAAGAGCGGCTCATCTTCCGCCTAGGAACCCTCCAGCCACAGGGGATGAATGCGGATTTCTCCAGCTTTCTCATTTCCCCTCCCCCACCTCAAACTCAGCCCTCAAACTCAGCATCGCCTTCTTGACCTGCAATCTTCTTCCCGACCTCTCCCCCCCCACCCCCTCTCCGGCCTATCACCCTCACCTTAACCTCCTTCCACCTATTGCATTCCCAACGCCTCTCCCCCAAGTCCCTCCTCCCTACCTTTTATCTCAGCCTGCTTGGCACACCCTCCTCATTCCTGAAGAAGTGCTTATGCCTGAAACGTCGATTCTCCTGTTCCTTTGATGCTGCCTGACCTGCTGCGCTTTTCCAGCAACACATTGTTCAGCTCTGATCTCCAGCATCTGCAGTCCTCACTTTCTCCCAATGCTGAAATTGTCCCAGCCTCCACCAATTCCTCCAGCAATTCTTTCCAAACCTGCATCACCCTCTGCATGAACAAATTGCCCCCTTAGGTCAATTTCAAATCTTTCTCCTCTCACCCTAAATCTATGCCCTCTAGTTCTGGATTCCTCCAACCGAGGGAAAAGACATGGAACACAGAAGAGTACAGGACCTTCGGCCCTCGATGTTGTGCTGACCTTTTATCCTACTCTAAGGTCAAATTAACCTACATATCCTACATTTTACTATCATCCATTTGCCTATCCATGAGTCGCTTAAATGTCCTTGATGTATCTGACTCTACCACCACTGCTGGCAGTGTATTCCACTCACCCACCACTCTCTGTGTAAACAACCTACCTCTGACGCCTCACAGCGCCAGAGACCTGGGTTCAATTCCCGCCTCAGGCGACTGACTGTGTGGAGTTTGCACATTCTCCCCGTGTCTGCGTGGGTTTCCTCCGGGTGCTCCGGTTTCCTCCCACAGTCCAAAGATGTGCAGGTCAGGTGAATTGGCCATGCTAAATTGCCCGTAGTGTTAGGTAAGGGGTAGATGTAGGAGTATGGGTGGGTTGCACTTCGGCGGGTCGGTGTGGACTTGTTGGGCCGAAGGGCCTGTTTCCACACTGTAAGTAATCTAATCTAATCTAATCTAATCTAATCTAATCTAATCTAATCTAATCTAATCTAATTCTGACATCTCCTTTAAACCTTCCTCCAATCACCTTAAAATTATACCCCCTTGTGATAAACCTTTCCACCCTGGGAAAAAGTCTCTGGCTATCCACTGTATCTATGCCTCTCAAAATCTTGTACACCTCTATCAAGTAATCTCTCATCCTCCCTCACTCCAATAAGGAAAGCCCTAGATCTCTCAACGTTTCTTTATAAAACATGCCCTTCAATGCAGTCAGTATCCTGGTAAATCTCCTCTGCACCCTCGTTAAAGCTTCCACATACTTCCTGTATTGAGGTGACCTGAACTGAACACAATATTCCAAGTGTGGTATAACCAGGAGTCTATGGAGCTGCAGCATAACCTCATGGCTCTGAAACTCAATTACCCTGCTAATGAAATCCAACACACCATACACCTTCTTAACAACCCTATCAACTTGGGTAGCAACTTTGAGGGATCTATGGATGTGGACCCAAGATTTCTCTGTTCCTCCACACTGATGAAAATCCTGCTTTTAATTCTGTAACCTGCATTCAAATCTGACCTTACAAAATGAATCACTTGACACTTTTCCAGGTTGAACTCCGTCTGCCACTTCTCAGCCCAACTCTGCATCCTGTCAATGTCCCATTGCAACCAACAACAGCCCTCCGCACTATACACAACTGCACTACCCTTCGCGACGCCGGCAAACTTACCAACCCACCCTTCCACTTCCGCATCCAAGTTATTTATAAATATCACAAAGAGCAGATGTCCCAGAACAGATCCCTGCAGAACACCACTGGTCACCGAGCTCCAAGCTGAATACTTTCCATCCACTACTACCCTCTGTTTTCTATGCACCAGCCAATTCTTATCAAATGCCTTGTTAAAATCCATATAGACAACATCCACTGCTCGACCTTCATCCAAGTGTTTTGTCACACCTCAAAGAATTCAATAAGGCTTGTGAGGCATGACCTGCCCCTCACAAAGCCATGCTGACTATCTCTAATGAAGCTGTGGTTTTCCAAATAATCATAAATCCTGTCTCTCAAAATCTTCTCCAGTAATTTGCCCACCATCGACATAGTAAAACTGATTGGTCTGTAATTCCCAGAATTATCCCTATTCCTTTCCTTAACAAAGGACTAACATCTGCCACCCTCCAATCACCTGGAACTACTCCAGCAGACAACGAGGACACAAAGGTCATCACCAAAGGCAAATCAATCTCTCCCCTCACTTTCTGTAATAACTATGGATATATTCTGTCTGGCCCAGCCGACTTATCTATCCTCACGTTTTTCAAAATTTCCAGCACATCCTCCTTCTTAACATTAACCTGTTTGAGTGTATCAGCCTGTTTCACGCTGTCCTCCCAAACAATAAGGTTCCTCTCACTAGTGAATACTGAAGTAAATATTCATTAAGGACCTCCCCTCCCTCCTCCAACTCCACTATCCCTGATCAGCCCTACCCTCACTCGTGGCAGCCTCTTGTTCCTCACACAAATGTAGAGCATCTTGGGGTTTTCCTTAGTCCTCGCCGCCAAGGCTTTTTCATTCCCATTTCGAGCTCTCCCAAGTCCAATCTTCAGTTCCTTCCTGGCTACCTTGTAACCCTCTAGAGCAGTGCCTGATCCTTGCTTCTTCAGCCTTAAGTAAGCTTCCTTCTTCCTCTTCACTAAATGTTCCACATTTCTTGTCATCCCAGGTTCCTTCACCCTACTATCACTTCCTTGCTTCAGTGGGACAAACCCATCCAGCACTAGCAGCAAGTGCTCCCTAAATAACCTCCACAATTTTGTAGTGCATTTCTCTGAGAACATCTGCTCCCAATTTATGCTCCAAATTTATGCTCCACAGTTCCTGACTAATAGCATTGCAATTCCCACACCCCAATTAAATACTGGCTCATACTGTCTGCTCCTATCCCTCCCTCATGACAATAGACTTTGTCTGTTTATCCTATCCATGCCCCTCATGATTTTGTGAACCTCTACAAGGTCACTCTGCAGCTACAGGGAAAACAACTCCAGCCTATTCAGCCTCTCCCTATAGCTTAAACCCTCCAACCATGGCAACAGCCTTGTAAGTCATTTCCGAACCCTTTCAAGTTTCACAATATCTTTCTTATATTGTTCCTTGTTTTAAAATGCTCTTGACTGTAGCATCTCAGAGCCCTCCCGAGTTACTCTCCTCCTTCCAGATTAGGCAGTCAAGGGTGTGTAACTGCAACAGGAGCTCTTTGCCTTCACACTTCAATGCCTCAGTGGGGACACTCTGTGCTCCAGCAACCCCGTTGTTCTTGAGCTGGTGGATGGTCTTCTCTACTTTGTTTGGGGCTGAGGCACTGCTGAGCCTGTGGCATGCAGTGTACTGTGGGATACGGTCAAGGATACTCGGATCGATGATACAGCCCTGGTTGAGGAGGTCTCTGAGGTCTCCCCCAGCATAGTTTGATGGCTTCTTTCTCTTTGATAAGAGTCACTCCCTCTTTGGCCGGCAGTGGGGTGGGGCCACAGGTGTTTGGGCGATAAGATGGAATTTAAATGGATTATGAAGTTTTAAAGTGATCACTCCAAGTTCACCCAACAATCTTGCTACAGGACTTTTTTCAACAGGAAAAAATAAAATTCTCATATTTAATTTAAATGTACAACCTAAAACAAATAACAGGAGTATTAAACATTATGGACTGATTTTTCCAGAATGGCAGAAATCTCTGAGATGAAAGTACAAGGAGGTCTCGCTTTGTCCAGCAGCACCACTCAGGGCAGATGTTTTTCTGACAGTGACTCATTAAGTGGCTGCCACTGGGACCATAGTATCACTCAAACATGAATGTTTGTGCATTTGATGCCAACCAGTCTGCTTTTTCCTGGGTGGTGTCAAGCTTCTTGGTGCTGCACACATGCAAATGCAACGTATTCCATCACAGATGGAATAGATAGTGGTCAGGCATTGGGGAGTCAGGAGGTGACTACTTGCTTGAGGATTCCTAACCTTGGACCTACTCTTAAAGGCACAATATTTATATGGCTAGTCCAGTTTAGGATTCTGGTCAATGGTAACCCCAGGACGTTGATAGGATACAAGTTAAGGCACTGTACTTTTTCTGCAACTGAGCTGGGCAGAGGAGGTGTTATTTTTAAATATTTCCTACATCGAGAGATTGCTTGCACTGGATAACTACATCTAGCGTATTTCACAATATATCAATTCATTCACGAGTTTTGTGAAGTAATGGCTGAGCAAAAGGGAGATGAGACATTGCCAGGTGATCATGCTGTTCAGCTGAGCAGGGAGGGATAACACGTGTGTCAGTGAGCTCCTCTCAGGATGCTCCTGTAGATTCTTGATTTAACAAGTGATTCAAGGGTTATGAGAAAAAAAATGATAATGGGGCCACATTCATTCAGCCATGATTTCATTGAAAGGCAGAGCAGGCTCAAAAGGCAGAGTGGCCTAGTGCTGCATATTTCTTATGATCTGATGATTATCATCAGTGCCGCTGGTAGCAAGAACCACTGAGGGAACATAGGACATTCAAGAGGAGGACAGGAACTGAAAGTGGTGGGACCCATGCGAGTGAGCCTGTCTCACTGGGACCAGTCGGAGAGTGGAGGGGTGTTGGAGTTGAAGCGTCAACTTGAACAGCTGGGATGTCTTCCTTGGGGAAGTCTTGCCATGAGCAGGGCCTTTCCTTGCCCACTGGGCAGCCGATTAGTTCCTTCCCACAACCAGCCGGCAGACAACTACCTTTCACTGTACCATCACCAGCAGCACAATCAGGTCCTTGACTGACAGCTTTACAGCTTTCTTTGGGCTCTTAATTGGCTCCACCATCCTGAACATAACGGGGGGGGGGGGGTGGAATCTGAAAGACAAGAGGCTCCTCTTTCTATGCCATTCCATCTGATTTAGTAGCATCCTGCATCAGAGTCTGTGCCCAAAGATAGACCTATGCATATACAGGTATTTGCATTATACAGGTAAATTTGTGCTTTGAGAATTTGTCATGAAGGATGAGGAAGCTCGAATTGAAAATTGTTGTTTGTCTTTTTAATGCTGGCTCTGAAAGAGATTAGATTCTGTTTTCAGTACCTGATGTGCTGAATCTAAATTATGATTTGGAATCTAATCTAAATTAGAGAGAGATAGCAGAGTACAGCAACTGCATATCAACCGAATAACCTTTGTTATCGTTTAATTATTGAAAGTATATTGCACTTGTGACATTAATATAGGAAGACTGCTATAGTTTTGACTGCTAAATACAGCAACAATTTTCAATATTCTGCTAAAAAATATTTACAGCTACCAAGTTCTGTGTAGAAAATAATGCAATGACCTTTACCTCATAAAAAGAAAACAACTGAACCTGAAGGCAACAAATCCAACTGACAAACACCAGCACTCACTGGGAAATAGTGAGAAATGCCAGAAAACATTGGCAAAAATCATCAGCACTCAAAACAAATGACTTATTTCATTCTCTGCCATAAATCTGTTGCCACACATTTGTCCTGGTCCTTGTAATACTGGATAAAGCGACTCTTAAACAACATGTCTACATCCATTTAACACGCAAAGCAATTGCTTTCACTTTGGATAAACCTATCTGGATGTGAGGTGCTAATCACCCTTAAAGTAAACTAGGACATCAAGATCCCTTGCAGCAGTCAAGTAAAACTGAAAGGATCATACCTTAATGTCATCTTGCCAACGGTGCTCCTTCTGAAACTGCTCTGCGGCCTTGGCCAGTCTCTACAGGAAAACAAAGATTCAGAATGAGGACTGACAATCAGATACATAAAGTAGAACTAAGAACTACCACAAACAGCAACATGATGATAACAAGCTTATCTATTTTAAGTGACTACTATTAAGTGATAAATATTCAGGACACCAGGGAAAATTGCCACCTCCTCTTCTTGAAAATAGTTCATGGCCCTCAGTTTAACATCTCATCTGAAAGATGGCACACCCAATTGGACAGCTCTCCTGCAGTATTATACTGGAGAACGAGCTTAGAATTTTGAGGGAAGACTTGAACACAAGTTAGTAACAGAAATGTTGAACTGTGAACAGTGAAGGCACGATAACAAAAGCAGTGAAAAGTTCAATGATAGCATTACAATGACTGCATGTCAATTTACTGGCTCTGAAACATGCTGGCACCTTCTAGTGCCAAGAAATCAAGCTCTTGTTCTTTGTCAAATTCCTATATCAACAGTTAGTGCATAAACATAAACCTGTCATGCTGTAATTACATCCTCCCAAACAACCCTGGCACTACAGTAACAATAGCAAGTTAAATTTATGCTCATGGTTTCCAATAAAAATGTGAGCACATCGAAATTGACAAGTATAGCCAGACTTCAACATTTTTAATGCACAATATACTGTATATTATTGATTTGTGGCCTCACTTGTAAGAAATTACTAAGTGAATTTTGAATTTTAAATTTTGAGATTACATATTATGACACAGCATTTGTCCTTACACAAAGTTATAAAACCAAAAATAGATCAGATCATATTGTTTCAAGCAGGAAAATATTTCTTACTGAAATAGTTAACGGGCAATGTAACAGGACAGCATAAAACAAACCATATATTTGAACACAAAGCTATTGATGTAGTTTAGCTCTCCAAGGTTACAATTATAACTGATGTCTTCCACAATTTGAGCACAAGATGTTAAGAAAAGTGAAAAATTTCTGAATGTGATCAAATTTACAAGTTCAATTTAACACCTTCTATATTTTCAGATATAATTTACTACAAATACAAGATGCATCTGTTTGTACTGATATGTAAACAAACAATTTTGGAATAATGGGAATTTATAATTTCCATTCCTGTTTTAATTTTTTAAAATTACATATATCAATTAACATTTCTGCATATTTCCAACTGGACATATGAGAAATAAATTACCTAATAAAAACACTTGACTGGGCCACAAAGTACACCATGTTGGATAGGATGAGATAATATTTCCATGGTGGGTTATGCATTGGCTCAAAAAACCATGACGAGGGAGAATTGTTTATTGAGTCAGAAAGAGTGATTCATAATAATGTATTATGTCAGTTTGTGTGTTCAACTGCAATGTATTGGATTAGTATGCATGCTTTACAATGTTGTGCTGGGTCACTCTGCGTGCTTTACAATAAAATGCTATGTCAGTGTGTTGTTTTTTACAGTAATGCTCTGGGTTAGTTGCCAGTGTTTTGCAACAATGTATGTATTCAGCAAAATATGTATTCAGTGTAATGTAATATTTAATGTAATGTTCTGCAAAGTACTGAGCCAGTCATGTGTTTTACAGTGACATACTGGTACAGGGTCATACCATATTATAGCATAGAAAGAGGTCATTTAGCCTATTGTGTCCACGTCTGTCATCTAGTATCTATTGAGCTCTAATCCCATTTCTAGCACTTGGCCTTGCATACACCAGCAATTCAAGTATTCATCTAATTACTTCTTAAATATTGTGAAGGTTTCTGTCTCCATTGCCCTTGCACACAGTGAGTTCCAGATACCCACCATCCTCCGAATGAAAACACAAGTCTTTAAATCCCATCTAAACCTCTTTTCCCTTACCTTATATCTATGTCCCCCATAGATATAAATTCCTATGTGGTGTGTTTTACGTTACATGTAGGGTCAGTATGTTGTGTTTTACATTGCAGCACATTGTCAGTTTTTTTGTTTTTCACAATAATACTCCTACTGGCATAAAATTAAGTAAAGAGGAGGAAAACAACAACAAACTGCCATTCATAGGTGTCGCAGTAGAGTGAACAGCCAATGGGGAACTTCAAACCAGTGTCTACAGGAAAGCAACACACACAGACCAAATATTGAACTACAGAAGCAATCATCCCAACACCCACAAACGAAGCTGCATTAGAACATCATTTCAACGAGCCACCACACACAGCAGCACAGAAGAACTACACAGAGCAAAGGAAAATCACCTATACAGTGTATTCAAAAAGAATGGGTCCCCAATGAATGCCAATTTCATAGCAACAAACCCAAACAAGCAGACAAAACACACCCAGAAACCCTAGCCACTCTCCCCTATATCAAAGGCATCTCCAAAATAACTGCCTAACTACTCAGACTACTTGGCATCGTGGTAGCCCACAAACCACCAACACACTAAAACAGCAGCTAATGAACTTGAAAAACCCTATATAGGCAACAAGTAAAATTAACGTCATTTACAAAATACCTTGCAAGAACTGTAAACAGGACAAACAGGCAGAAAACTAGCCACCAGGATACATGAACATCAACAAGCCACAAAACCACATGCCCCACTCTCACTAGTATCTTTACATACGGACGAGGAAGAACACCACTTCAACTGGGATAACCCATCCATCCTAGGACGAGCCAAATAGAGGCACACATGAGAATTCCTAGACACGCGGCATTCCAACCTGAACTCTATCAACCAACACATTGACTTGGATCCCATTTACCACCACCTGAGAAAAAGAACAGGAAATAACATCACCACAGGAAATGACATCACCAACCCTAGGAAACTGAAACATATAAATGGAAAGCAGGCTACACCATTAGTGTTTCATTTGGTGGATCACTGAAGATGTTGCCTAGTATGGTGATAAAATGTCTCAAAAAAAATGAACCTTCCAGCTCAGCAAGCAAATGTACATCAATTGGGTCAGTGTAGTGCATTTTATATCACAGTGCAAGGTCAGTGTGGTATGTTTTACATTAAAGTGCAGGGTCAGCCTAATGCATTTGATGTTATTGTGCAGGGTAAGTATGCTGTGTTGTACATTAATCTCTAGGATCAGTATGGTGTTTTTACAAAGTGGTACTGGGTCCTTTGTTGTATTTTACAGTGGATTGCTTGGTCAATGTGGTGTGTTTCACAGCAAAGTTAGTGTAGTCTGTTGTACATTAACATGCAGGGTCACTGTGGTTTGTTTAACAGTCAAGTGCAGGGTAAGTGAAGTGTGTTTTGCATTGAAGTGTAGGGTCAATGTGGTCTTTTGTACATTAGAATACATAGTTAGTGTGGTGTTGTTTACATTAGTATGTAGGCTCAGTATAGTGTGTTTTATACTACAATATAGTGTCAGTATTCTTTGTTTTACATTATACTGTAGGTTCATTATACTGTGCTTTACATTACAGTGTATGATCAGTGTGGTCTGATTTATAGTAGAGTGCAGCGTCAGTATGGGTGGATTTTACATAGAAGTGCAGGGTTCAACTCTATTTTATAGAACAGTGCAGTGTCAGTGCTCTGTGTTTTACATTTTACAGCAGGATAAGAATACTGTGTTTTACAATTCAGTGCAGGGTCAGTGTGATGTGCTTATATCATAATATAGGGTAAGTGCAGTGTGTTTTACAGTAAAGTATAAAGTCAGTATAGTGTTTTGTATATTAGAATGCAGGGTCAGTTATGTGTTTTACAGTTGTGCTTGGTCAGTGTGCAGTTTTTACACTAGTGTGGGGTGGGTGTCGTGTGTATTTATGTTGCAGTTCAGGTTTAATATGGTGTACTCTGGGCCAGTTTGGTGCATTGTACATTGTAGCACATTGTCAGATTGCTGTGATTTACAGGGGAATACTTGGCCAGTGTGGCAGGTTTCCCTGCAAAGTAAACTCAGTGTGGTGTGTTTCACAGCAAAGTACCCTGAGAGTGTGGTGTGTTGTACATAAACATGCAGGATCACTGTGGTTTGTTTTACAGTAAAGTGCAGGGTCAGTGTGGTATGGTTTACTGAGAAATGCAGCATTTGTGTCTAGTGTTTTGTAATGTAGGGTCTGTGTGGCAGGTTTCACATTAAAGTGCTGGATCAATAGCTTTGTGTTCTAGAGTAACGTACTGGGCCGTTCTACTGCATTGTATAAGGGTATACTAGGTTAAGTTGTATTGTTTTGCAGCTATGTATTCAATCAGTCTTTCTGTTCTGGTGTACTGCATTGAGTTCAAGTGACACATTCCACAGTAATGGATCAGTGTGTGCACCTTATAGAAACATACTGGGTCAGTATGGCTATTGTCACAAGTCACTGTAGTACTTTTCTGGGGAAAACAAGTTCTGTTGTTCCCACAATATCACTAAAGTTAAAGATTTCAAATTATACACTGAATTCCACAATTTGCCTGTCTTTTTGTTCCAGGTTGACTCATGTCAAGTTCTTCACTTCTTCAAATGAATACAGACAGACATAGTCAAACATGCATTGAAAAAAAATGTTATGGGTTAGGGATAATTCTGGGAAAGCAATTCAGTGATCCTTGCCAACAGGATTTACTGAGGTGATCCCTTTCTGACCAAAGCACTGTTTCTTGATCTTCTTTTTCCAGAAAATTTCACTTCTTTGTGGGAGGCACAGGTGACTGGTTCCTCCTGATAGAGACTCCTGATTTACAAATTAAACATCACAACTTCTAGCAACTGCTCAAAGAAAAGTATAGTGGCTTTCTTCATACTTAACATAGCTTTTACTGAAGAGAACAGAAAGAGCTCCTGAGATAGTGGAGATCTGAAAGCTTCTCCCTATCTTCTTTACAGCTCTAAGCTTGTACGCTACCTAGGAACTGATCACATAGTTGTTTGCAGACAGAAGGTGTTTGTCATCAATAACTAGTCACTAGTAAACAAACCAATCAGCTACTTGTTGCGAGATGAATCTCCAATTGTACATACCTCTCAGCTTATCTGCAAACAACACTCCAGCTACTGCTTGACCTAGCAGCTGTGCTTAGTGAATACCAGGTTACTTGTTTTTTAAATCTTCATTAATCCTTTAGCAATGATGGCTTTTGAGAAAATTCTTTTCTAACTTCAGTTCACAATCAAAACCACTTAAAAATAAAAAGGCCCCATGGTCTTTACACTCTGTAGAGTCAAAAACATCTGAGTGTTCCTGGCACCTTTCAATGTCAAGCCATCCTTCAATGATAACATTTCATTGCGAATTCAGTTGTGGATCACTTGCTCTTTCTTGCTGAACTTCATTTCATTGGTGCTGACCAAAAATCATCAGACTGACTTAAAGTACATCTTCCACTCCTATGTCCATTACTTTTCACTTTTAAGTCTAGTGACATTTCTGTATTCTTGTCTGGATTTGATAATCTACATAGTGTATCAGAGGTGACTTTTCGTTATTCATTCCTTGGAGGAGTACTGATTCATCAGTCAAGGGAGGATGATACGTGGTAATCAGCAGGAGGTTTTTTTTGCCTATGTTTAACCTGAATCCATAAGACTTCATGGGGTCCAAAGTCAATGTTGAGGAGTCCCAGAGCAACTCCCTTTTGACTGTATACCACTGTGCTGCAACTCTACTGGGTCAGTCTGTGATGGTGGTATTTGGGATATTCACCATTTTAAGGTATGATTCTGAGTATGACTATGTCAGACTGCTGCTTGATTCATCTGTGTGAGAACTCTCCCAATTTTGGCACTTCCTCCTTTGTTTTGCTCTTCCAGGAACAAACCTTTGAGCAAAGGAGTTGGGACATCATGTTGAGTTTGTACAGGTTATGGGGAGACCTCTTCTGGAGTACTACGTGCAGGTCTGGTTGCCCTGTAATAGGAAGGATATTGTTGAACTGGAGAAGGTTCCGGAAGGATTTACCAGGATGCTGCTGGAAATTGAGGGTTTGAGATACAAAAATAGACTGGGAGGTTCAGGGGTGAACATATTGAGGTTTATAAAATCATGAGGGACATAGATAAGATGAAGGACAGAAGTCTTTTCCCTTGGGTGCGGGAGTTCAAAACTGGGGCATATTTTTAAGGTGAGAGGAGAAAGATTTAAAAATAACATGAGGTGCAACTTTTTCACAGTATTTCATGTGTGGAAAGAATTTCCATAGGAAGCGGTGGGGTGTTTGATCATAGTTTGTCTGTTACCTGTATTTGCCTTATGTTAATTCTGTGATATTAAAACAAAAATCTATTTTGGCACAGTTTAGAGATAGAAATTAATATACAGACATTAACATGAAGAAAAAGTGTGCTTATGACAAGTGCCAGGTAGAAAATACAATTAAGAGGAATATTGGAGGTTCAAAGATGAGATGATAGAGCAAACAAGTCAAGAAGAATTATTTGAAAAGACTAGCATCCAACAAAGAGGTGTCTCAAAGTCTTCTACAGCTACACAACTATTCAAATGGCGGTAAAAGGGGAAGAAGAGCTGATGAAGAACCAAAAAATCGATTGATACCTGGAAGCAGGGCACATAGCCGTGGTGTTAAATGAACAGTTTACATCTGTCTCTACCAAAGAGAGAGATACTACCCAGGCCTAGGTGACACAGGAGGGACTCGGTCACTAAAAAGGTCCAAAATTGATTGGGGAGAAGTGTTGGATAGACTTTTGGTTCTTAAAGTTGACAAGGCATTAAAAAGACACAGGATGAGATGCAACCAAGGATTTAGAAGGAAGTGAAAGTGGAAACTAACAGGGATTAGCCTCAATCTTTCAATCTTCCCTAGACTCAGGGGAGGTGCCAGAAGACTGGAAAATTGTAAATATTATAGACTCGTTCAAGAAAGGTTTTCAGGATAGGCCCAGAAATTACACTCCAGTCAGTTTAACTTTGGAAGTGAGGAAGTTTCACGGGACAGAATCAGTAGTTTAATGGAAAAAAAGTAGGTGGATTAGGAAGAGTCCGTATGGATTTCTAAAGGGTAAAGTTTAACAAACTGGCTGGAATCTTTTGAAGAAAACAGGAAGGGTCGTTGAGGGTAGCACTCTTGATATAGTGTACAAGGACTTACAGAAGGTATTTGATACAGTGCCACACAATAGACTTGTGAGGAAAGTTATAGATCATGGAATAACAGGGTCAATAGCACATTGGGTACAAAATTGGCTGAGTGATTGGAAATAGACAATAATGGACAATAGATAATTTTTCAGGTTGGAGAAAAGCATGTAGTAGAGTTCCCAATGGTCAGTATTGGGACTCTGGCTTTTCCTCAGACTTATTAGTGATCTAGAGTTTGGTGTGCAGAAGATAATTTCAAAGCTTGTAGGTGACACAAAACTTGGAGGAATTGTACTTTGCGAGGAACACAGTGTAGAACTCCAGAAAGGCATAAAGGTTGGCAGAGTGGGTAAATAAGTGACAGATGAATATCAATGCAGACATGATGCATTTTAGTGGGAAGAACAATTATAAAGGGGGTGCTGGAGCAGAGGAACCTGGGTACAAATGTGCAAAAATCTAAAGTGGCAGGACCGGTAAAGAGAGCAGTAAGTAAAGCATACAGTATGCTCATTACAGTCTTTCTTGAAACCTGGACAAAATAGCTGAATTCAAGAGATTAAGTGACAAAAAGGCTAACCTTGACATGAAGGCCATATTTGATCAAGTATAGCATCAAGGTTCCCTAGCAAAACTGAAATCAATGAGAATCAGCAGGAAAACTCTCTGCTTAACCCTTTTCAGTTGCTTTATCAACAATCTTCTCTTTGTAGTAACATCAGAAGTCAGGATGTTCACCAAGAATTACAATGTTCAGCACCACTCACAATTCCTCCGATACTGAAGCAATCCACATTCGTATACTTAAAGACCTGGACAATATCCAGCCTTGAGCTGAATAATGGTAAGTAACATTTGTACTGCTAGGCAATGACGATCCCTAGTATAAGGAAATCCACCCATCATCCCTTGATGTTCCAAGTCATTACCATCACTGAATCCCTCACTGTTAACAGCCTGGGGATTCCCAGTGACCAGAAATTCAACTGGGCTAGCCATATAAATACAGTGACTACAAGAGCAGATCAGAGGCTAGGAATTGGGCAGCAGATAACTCTCATTCTGACTCCCCAAATGTCCACTATCCACATGGTACAAGCTAGGAGTGTGATAAAATACTCCCCACCTGTCTGAAAGACAGCATTTTTAACAACACTCAAGAAGCTTGACATCATCCAGGACAAAGCAGCCTACTTGATTAGTACCACATCTACAAACATTCACTCCTCCCACTGTAACATTCAGTACCAGTATGATGTACCATCTTACAAGATGCACTACAGAATTTACCAAGGTTCTTATACAGCACCTTCCAAACTCCAGTCCACTTCCATCTAGAAGGACAAGGACAGCAGATACAGGGGAACACACCATCACCTGGCAGGTTTCCCTCAGAGACACTGACCACCCTGACATGGATATATATTGTTGTTCCTTCAGTGTCACTGCATCAAAATCCCAGGATTCCTGCCATAACATCAATATGAATTGACCCATAGCACATGGACAGCGTACTTCAAATAGGCATCTTCTCAAAGGCAAATTATAATATTATCACCCTGGTTCAATTTAAAATTTATTACTAGTGGAAGAGCAGATCTAGAAAGGAAATCTGTACAGCCCACCAAACTCTGGTGCAATAATTCAAACCCTTACATCTTCCATTATTCCAAACGTATATCTACTTCCCTTCCCAGGTGGCAGAGTGTTGAGGCAGAAGCTGCAATAAAATGTTTTAAAAGAGATTAAAGTTGTGAATTGAAAACAAGGCACATTAAAGATTATGGGATCAAACAAGAACTCCTGCAGGGAGCAGACTGTTGGAGATTTGATCAGTCGGTTTTGATGCTACAACATTCTGAGTCAATTACATAGGGCTCAGTATTCATTATTTATGACATAATGATGGGTCTATAGATTTAAACTGGTGCATTGCAAATATTTTCCAATTGATTTTTCATTCTAAACTGTACAAGCCAGCATCATCAATACTTCAAGTCCAATTAACAATGGTAAGCTCATAAATTTACTTCTGTTGCCAGTGTACAGATTAGCAAACCCAGACTATCAGCAGACATGAAGCAGCAGAGTCCGAAGGTCCATAGAAGATTGACTAAAGTCTTGTAATGAGGTTCTTCATTGTCCAGGTACATTTCATTATCATTGTTAGAGATTAAATGTGTAGGACCTCAGCTCAAATAGTGGCACTAATTTACAGCTGCCTTTTTAAACACCCAGAATTCATTAACCTGGGTCGTTTTTGCCGGGTAGGACTTGAAATTGGATTACATGGGCAGTACATAAAGTCATCC
This sequence comes from Chiloscyllium plagiosum, assembly GCF_037043375.1. NCBI lineage: Eukaryota > Metazoa > Chordata > Chondrichthyes > Orectolobiformes > Hemiscylliidae > Chiloscyllium > Chiloscyllium plagiosum. The sequence goes on along the minus strand of NW_028270152.1, from coordinate 76,043,468 downwards.
AGCACCTCTTATGGGAGAGCCAAAGAAATTTCACATGATACCAGTTAGCCCTGACTTCAGTCATTGGTAAGATTGGAGTCCATTATTAAGGATGAGATTGCAGAGTACTTGGGAGTGCATGGTAAAATAGGGCAGAGTTAGCATGGCTTGTTCAAGAAGAGGTCATGCCTGACAAATCTGTTAGAATCCTTTAAGGAGGTAATGAGCAATAAGACAAAGGATAGCCAATGGACAACATTTATTTGGATTTCCAGAAGGCCTTTGACAAGGTGCTGCATAGGAGGCTGCTAAATATGGTAAGTGCCCATGGTGTTAGGGGCAAGATACCAATATGGATAAAGGATTAGCTAACTGGTAGAAAGCAGAGTAGGGATAAAGTGGTCTTTGTCAGGATGACAAAGTGACTAGTGGAGTTCCACAGGGGTCAGTGGTATGCAACTATTCATATCACACATTAACGATCTGAATGAAGGAATAGAAGGTATTGTTGTTAACTTTACAGATAACACAAAGGTAGGTGGAGGGACCAGTAGTGTTGAGGTAGCAGGAAGTCTGCACCTGACAGTCTTCAATAAATAAATAATGCTTTCACTCATTAAAATCCAAGCAGTTTGCAACAGCTTTCAAGACAATGTGGTAAAACTCTGGCAACTGTCTTCTTGAATGCTAATTTCACGTTGCTTACACACATTATGATACATCCAGCTATATTAGTTCTGTAATGAGTGAAATACTTCAAGACACAGTCAAAAGCTGATTAAACATTTGGAGTAGATATAGTGGGGAAGCCTGCAGCAGAAATCACTAATTTTTTTGCAATTATATCTTTTTCATATCCCATTTCAGCTTTGTCTTAATCTTTAAATAAACTTGAAATGGATTCTTACTTTGTAAACTTTAACTTCGACCCAAGAGGAACTGCACTTTGATTAAGTCAAAATTCATCAATTATGTACTTAGTAGCAGTGTTTTAAAGCCACAGATTTTAGTCCTTTTCCCAAGGATATCTGTGTTTTGGCTGGATACTGTTCTGCCCCTAAATGTTTATGCCAAAGTTTTGTTTTTTTTTTTTAACTCTTTTTTTTTTTTGAAAAAGAACAATTGTCCTTTATTGTATTAACCATAATGACCCTTATATTACACAGGACATTGAATAGTTTTAAATGGAGCAATCAATGAGATAGAGTTGGATTGATGGATAGTATACATTTGAGACGTCATCAAGGATGGATTAACAATCTGAGATTTTTGGAAAGCAACAGAGACATACGCTTTGTTCAAAAATTATAGTTTGGGAAACTTGGGATGGGAGATTTGAAAGGCTGGAATGGAGCCAGAAATTTGGCTTCAAGGCTTACTGCTTCCAATGTGCTGCTGCAGTTGAAGGGTCAAAAGTCAACCACTGAAGAATACAGAGGGAAGGGACACTGATGGAGTGACTGACTAAAGATCTCCTCCGCCTCCCAACTCCACATGTAAAGTTGGAGACACGGTGTGTATATGCCGAAGATTGTTTCACTATTTTAGATACTTAATTAATTTGGGGTTACTTTAGCATTTTCGTATATAGAAACATAACAGAAGTCTGCTCAGCCATTCAGTATAATCATGGCTGATCGAACACTTCAAAGCCCTTTACTCACTCTCTCCCCATAATCTTGTATATCATTGCTAATCAGAAACCTGTTTGTTAACTTATGCCTTAAATATACATAATGACTGAACCCCTTGTGGTAGAGAATTCCAAAAGTTCCACACCACCTGAGTGAAATAATTTCTCCTCATCAGACCTAAGTAGCATCCTATAGCCTCTCTCAAACCCTGGGCAATATCTTACCTGCAACTAGCCTATCTATCCCTTTAATGAAGCCGAAGTCTTGGAAATTGTTGTCCCTTTAAAACTGAGTTATTTTTGTAATCCAGGTTTAGTATTTCCAGTGTAGCGTGAGATCTTATTTAATTGTTACAAATAAAAGATTCACTAGGCACCACATTACTCTAATATGAGAAAGCATTGAAGAATTGAAAACTAACCTTCAAATGGACAAAAGTCACCCAATGTTATGAGTAGGTGCCCATTGTCATTCGCTACAAGGATTCAAACAACTGTTTGACACAGTGTAAGCTACCAGCTGCTAGAAATGGGGTATGCCAGCAAGTGCTCAGGGGCAGAGGGCAATTCTCATTAGGCAGTTGTGGGCAGCGCTCCTTGTTGAGGAACTGTCTTTTCCATTTGGAAGATGAAGAGGAGGAGGAAGACCCCTGGAAGAGCTCTCTAATACTTGAACTGGCAAGCAGGATGCTGCCCTCACAAGTTTAACAAGACAGACACATTCTCTGCCCATAGCCTGTCTATCCTCAGATTTCAGTGAACTATATACTTTGTCTAACTGACTAATGCATCATATCTAAATTGCTGCTATCTAACAAACTCAAACTATGAAATTTCCTTACAAATGGTAATATTAAGTAAATGTGATCACAAACTCTCAAATCTTACATAAGTCCTTTGTCACTCATTCCTGTTATGTCCAGAGTATGGCTCCAAAATTAAGCAATCTGCAGGGGTGTGAACTACAGTCATTGCAAAGATAAATCGCCATAGTTCCAGAGGTCTGCTTTCTCATTAGAGAAATCCAGGGCTCCTGAAGAAGGGCTCACGTCAATTCTCCTGCTCCTTGGATGCTGCCTGACCTGCTGCGCTTTTCCAGCAACACATTTTCAGTTCGAATCAGCCAACTGAGCTAACCAACCTCACAGCATAGCACTAACCTTTTCATACTAACCAGTGCATATACAGAAGCAGGCAAAACACATTCGGACATTTCCACCTATAAATTGTCTGCTCACCTAGTGCCCCTTCTGTAAGATCACTGGATCATGATTGGAAGTTGGAGGATCGTTTGGTTGTGCTGACCTGCTCTTGATGGATCTTCATGCTGGCTTCGGTCTAATGCCAATTCAGGGACCAGCCATCCTAGGAGCTATGGCCTCAGCACCCGCCCGCAGCGCAGGCCAGGGCATTCACAACATAGTCAGGGTTACTGTGAAGAAGGTGGAGGAGCATACACCATCGATCGGGCAGTGTTCATCAAGAAGATTCTGCTCGAGTGCTGTGGGTTTGATGCAGCAGATGTGTACTGATCCACAAAAACACCAAGTGTCACTACGTACTGAGGTTCTACCTGTCCCCGGTGTTGCGAAGGATGGGCCTGGCCTCGCTGCCGCGGAACGCTCTGAGTAGTTGGACCGTTCCGTATCACCTGTCCTTCGTGGAGAAGTTTATGAAGAAAAACACCTTTGACCACAAGTCCATCAGGAAGTGGTCAGCATGTAGTGTCCTTGAGACCCTTCAGGACATGGAGAGGGCGGATCCTATCGAGCCGTTCCCTGAGCAGACTGGCAAAGCCATTTGGCAGAATGCCTCATCGCCAGAACTTTCCAACAAGCACCAAGACATGGCTTGGCTGGTGGTGAGAAGGGCTCTGCCTGTGAGATCCTTTATGCACGTCCGGACTCTCAGCCGCACCGCACGCTGCCCTCGAAGCGGCTGCGGGGGGGACGAGACTGTCACACATCTCCTTCTGGAATGTGCCTACGCAGAAGAGGTCTGGAGAGGAATGCAGTGGTGTTTGTCGAGGTTTGTCCCGAGCAGCGCCGTGAAGTGGGACTCCATGCTCTACAGCCTGTTCCCTGGGACGCACACCGAGACGAACATCAACTGTGCCTGGAGGATCATCAATTCGGTGAACTACGCTCTCTGGGCGGTCTGAAACTTGTTGATCTTCCAGCTGAAGGAGTTGACCCTGAATGAGTGTTGCAGACTGGCACATTCCAAGGTCCAGGACTACGTGTTGAGGGACACGCTGAAGCTTGAGGCAGCTGCTGCCAAGGTGCGGTGGGGAAAGACCACCGTGTAACGTCTGCCTGCCTAAAGAAGAACAGGGGTCCCACGCAGTCATTTGGGCTCTGCTGACGCCTCAGCTAAAAATGTAATCGTACAGACCTGTAAATAGGAATGATTACTCTGCTTCAGTATGCAAAGAAATGGAATGTTTACATATGTATGGCATGTCCAACTGTACAAACCATCAAATTATTTTATGAATAAAGGAGATATTTGAAATAAAAATAAACATGTACTGATCCATCAGGATCTCACAGGCAGAGCCGTTCTCACCACCAGCCAAGCAATGTCTTGGTGCTTGTTGGAAAGTTCTGGCGATGAGGCATTCTGCCAAATGGCTTTGCCAGTCTGCTCAGGGAACCACTCGATAGGATCCGCCCTCTCCTTTTCCCGAAGGACTCTCAGCCGCACTGCACGCTGCCCTCGAAGCGGCTGTGGAGGGGACGAGACTGTAACACACCTCCTTCTGGAATGTGCCTATGCAGAAGAAGTCTGGGGAGGAATGCAGTGGTGTTTGTCGAGGTTCGTTCCGAGCAGCTCCGTGACGCGGGACTCCGTGCTCTACGGTCTGTTTCCCGGGACGCACACCAAGACGAACATCAACTGTGCCTGGAGGATCATCAACTCGGTGAAGGACGCTCTCTGGGCAGTCCGAAACCTGTTGATCTTCCAGCTGAAGGAGTTGACCCCGACTGAGTGTTGCAGACTGGCACATTCCAAGGTCCAGGACTACATGTTGAGGGATGCGCTGAAGCTTGGGGCAGCTGCCGCCAAGGCGAGGTGGGGAAAGACCACTGTGTAATATCTGCCTGCCTAAGAGGAACAGGGCGCCCACGCAATCTTTTGCAGGACCTGCTAAATATATGGACATATGATTGATAAATGTACAGACCTGTATATATAAATGATAAATTCTGATCTCTGTATGCAAATGTTTACGTATGTATGGCATGACCAACTGTACAGACCATCAAATTATTTTATGAATAAAGTATATTTTTGAAATTAAAAAAAAAGTACTGCCTGCTCAAGGACAGATTACCTGTTCGTGTCCCGAATATTCTCCGTCAAATCCACCGACGTCAAGCTGGTGTTCTTCTCTGACTACTGCCTCCTGCTGGCTGACTGTCACCAAGCTGTTGACCCCAGGAAACATTAAGGAGCTCAAGAAGGATTACGCAGGTTGGAGAACCGCAACGCCTCTCTTTGAGTCTCCAGCGGACTGGTGGGAAACAGTAAAAGGGAACATCAAGAGGTTCATCATCCTCAAAGGTGTTCAGGTGAGAGAGAGGTGGGGAAAACTGTCCTAACTCCAGGAAAATATGCAGAACCTGCTCCTGCTGCAGACGATGGGGGTCGATATCACGGAGGACCACCAGAAGGTGAAGGGCCAGCAAGCCTCGCTCTTTGCCCCGGAGACCTCCAAGATAATCTTCTGGTCTAGGGTCCGCTCGGTGGAGCAGGACGAGACGTGCTCACGTTTCTTCTTCCAGAAGGTACACAAAGAGAGCTCCGTGCTCAGCAGACTGAAAGAAGAAGATGGTTCGGTAACGTCATCTCAGGCTGACATCATGAGAATCAGCAAATCCTTGTATGCCAGTCTGTATGACTCGAAGCCATATGAGAGCACAGCCTCCCAATCATTCCTGTCTTCTATCACGGAGGTCTTAGACGACAGAACACGGGAGAGGCTGGACCAGCCGTTATCTCTGGATAAGCTGACCAAGGCCCTCGAGTCCTTCGAAAAGAATAAAACTCCCGGAAGCAACGGCTTACCGGTCGAGCTCTATTCCGCTCTGTGGGACTTGATTGGCCAGGACCTGCTGGAGTTGTATGTCAGTATGCTTCGGGCAGGTACCATGAGTGAATCCATGAGGAAAGGCATCATCACCCTCATCTACAAGCGGAAGGAGGATAGGGAGGAAATCAGAAATTGGAGACTAATCTCACTATTAAGCGCGGAATACAAAATCTTGTCAAAGGTCATCGCCAACCGGGTCAGGTCTGCTCTGGGATTGGTGATCCACCCTGACCAAACCTGTGCTGTACCAGGCAGCAAGATCGCTGAGAGTCTCGCACTCCTCAGGGATACGATCGCCTATGTGCAGGACAGGGGGTTGGACACCTGCCTCATCAGCCTGGACCAGTTTTCTCCAAAATGGGCTTTGTGGAGGGAATCTGCAATTAGATCAGACTGATGTACACCAATATTGTCAGTGCAGTCTCAATCAATGGGTGGGAATCAGATTCCCAATCAGCTTTTCAATCAGATCTGGAGTCAGGCAGGGCTGCCCTCTCTCTCCTGCCTTGTTTGTGTGCTGCTTAGAGCCATTTGCCGAGTCTATCAGGAAGGATGCGAGCTGAGCGGGGTGACTATTCCTGGCATTGGGGCCTACAGGTTAAGGCCTCCCTGTACATGGATGACGTCGCCGTTTTCTGCTCGGAACCGCTGTCCGTGCACAGACTCATATGTATATGTGACCAGTTCGAACGGGCCTCTGGAGCCAAGGTCAACCGAGGCAAGAGCGAGGCCATGCTCTTCGGGAACTGGGCTGACTAATCCTCGATCCCCTTCAACGTCAGGCCTGACCACCTGAATGTGCTGGGTATTTGGTTCAGAGGGGCTGGGGCGTGTTTTTCCCCCTGTTGTCCAGATCTTTGTACACTGTGTCCCTTCGGACCCAGTTAATCTTTGATCTCCACATGAAGTGGAAGATGGCCCGGGTGACTGCAGCGGCAAGACTTGGGAGGAGTGAATCAGGAAAGCGAGGCAGAAACTAGGCAGATGGGAGCAACAGTCGCTCTCCATCGCAGGAAAAAACCTGGTCATCAGGTGTGAGGTACTGTCAGTGTTGTTATATGTGGCACAGGGCTGGCCTATTCCCAGAACCTGTGCCGCTGCAGTCACCCGGGCCATCTTCCACTTCATGTGGAGATCAAAGATGGACCGGGTCTGAAGGGACACAATGTACAAAGATCTGGCAACAGGGGGAAAAACACACCCAGTGCCACCCTCACTCTGATGGCCACCTTTGTGTGTGGCTGCATCAAGCTGTGTGTGGATCCCCAGTACGCAAACACCAAGTGTCACTATGTACTGAGGTTCTACCTGTCCCGGTATTGCGAAGGATGGGCCTGGCCTGGCTGCCGCGGAACTCTCCAAGTAGTTGGACCATTTCGTATCACCTGTCCTTCGTGGAGAAATTTATGAAGTAAAACACCTTTGACCACAAGTCCATCAGGAAGTGGTCAGCACGTCGGGTCCTTGAGACCCTTCGGGAAAAGGAGTGGGCGGATTCTATTGAGCGGTTCCCTGGGCAGACTGTCAAAGTCATTTGGGAGAATGCCTCATCGCCAGAACTTTCCAACTAGCACCAAGACATGGCTTGGCTGGTGGTGAGAAGGGCTCTGCTGGTGCAATCCTTTATGCACGCCCGGACTCTCTACCCCACTGCACGCTGCCCTCGAAGCGGCTGTGGAGGGGACGAGACTGTCACACACCTCCTTCTGGAATGTGCCTATACAAAGGAAGTCTGGAGAGGAATGCAGTGGTGTTTGTCGTGGTTCATCCCGAGCAGCTCTGTGACATGGGACTCCGTGCTCTACGGTCTGTTCCCCGGGACGCGCACAGAGACGAATATCAACTGTGCCTGGAGGATTATCAACTCGGTGAAGGACGCTCTTTGATCTGCCTGAAACCTGTTGATTTTCAGCTGAAGGAGTTGACCCCGACTGAGTGTTGCAGACTGGCACATTCCAAGGTCCAGGACTAGGTGCAGAGGGACGGGCTTGGGGCAGCTGCTGCCAAGGTGCGATGGGGAAAGACTATCGTGTAAGGTCTGCCTGCCTAAGAAGAACAGGAGGCCCACCCAGTAATTGGGCTCCGCTGACGCCTCAGCAGAACATCTGGATAGTCAATGTAAAGATTTGCACATACAAATGATTAATTCCGATCTCTGTATGTAAAGAAATGGAATGTATGCGTGTGTATGGCATTACCAATTGTACAGATATCAAAATCATTTTATGAATAAAGTATATTTTTGAAATTAAAAAAAAGAAAACCATTGTAATGATATTTCTCTTGTACTTCTTTTGCTAATTATCTTAAATCCCAGATGTCTAGTTAATGGTCCTGCTTCAAGTGGAAATGGTTGTGCTTGACTTTTCAAAACTCCTCAGAATTTGAACCCTTCTTTCAGAGCTCCCCTTAGTTTGCATTTTTTCATTGAGTGATCACATTGCTCAGGTAAAAGTCAACCTCTAGCCCAAACAGGAGCTAGCCAGACGGCCATGGTTACTACCTGATGTCTTCGGATCCAGGAAGGCAGCATGTACTGGGAAGACTCACTACAGAAACTTATGTGTTAATAATGAGCACAATTCAGAAATTTAACTCACATTCCTCAATCTAAACCCAACGATAGGTAATTGTGTATGAATGCACATTGTGAAACGAATCATGTTCAAATTAGTCAACGTAACATCAAAGGACAGAAAACCAAATACTCAACCAAGCCCCATTTCTAATGAATTTTAATGTTGCCTGAGGTGACACTGTGCTGACAAATCTCCCTCACCCCTTCACAGTTCTCTCATGTTTTATTCCACGGTTTTCCTTAGGCTGAAGTGAGATAGCAGAGACAGATGGATTCGCAATCTGTGTAGCTCCTACTGTCTCTGAATCAGACTGAAAATATTCTCAGCTCCAATCACCAAGCTTTCCAAAACACTACTAACAGGGGCTGTCATTGTCCCTCTGATATTTTCATTGACAGTGCAATTAATTAAGTTATTCAGACCTATGTGCCTCAACGCATATGGATAAACTGTTAAAAGCTGACAGTTAAGAGCAGTAGAGATTACAGGTAAACAGAGGACTCAATCATGATTTTCAAAGCCATGAGTCTTGAGGCACAGTGGATAATGTCTCTTCTTCTGAGCCAGAAGCTCTGAATGTTATTGCCAGTCTGGGGCTTAATGAGCAAGAAGCATACATTTATAACATTATACTTTCAATTTTCTTATGACAGGCAGTAAGAGTGGGAAAGTCTTCTCAGCCATGCTTTTGTGGAGTTGTGCCCCTCGAGCTGGTGGTAGGCTGGTGACTGAAGGAGAAATCTGGTGTGTAAACTCTAAACATCTGCTTTGTCTGCCCTTGTGTCATGAGACATGGAGAGAACCAAGGAAGTCAGAAAGAATTCAATATCAGAAATGATCTGGACTTTGGTTAAGAAAATGCTAAAGCGATTGACAAAGGAAGCAAAGACACACTAAGAAAAACATTCTTAAGAAGCAAGCAGTTGGGATGTCGCCTGCAGTTTCTGACAGTATGGTAGAGCCACGTTCAATTGTGGCTTCAGTGAAGATTTGGATAAACACCTGAAAAGAAAAAAAACATAGGTTTATGGGGAAAGGGCAGAACGTGACACTAGCTGAGTTGCTTTTGTGGTGAGCTGACACAGGCAGTACTTGCTGATTTTTATAGGAATTTAGCAAAGTGTCAATTTTGCCAAGTTTCATGGGGGATTTCTGTCCATGAGGCTTAGTGAGAATTCTCATGCCTATTTGCAAACTCGCCTCTTTAGCTGTGTACCACTCCCTTATTATGCACTGTTCCACTTTCTGCAGACATCAGTACTTGCCGCTGCTTGGAACTGGGATTCCCAGCCAAAGCACCATATTTAATACAAAGTTGTACAACCAGATCAAGCCCCAGTAGGTCAGAGCCACCCAGTGTGATTCTTGTCAATTGGCCCAGATGACATGTTGGAAAAAGGGAAGTTGACACACCACTTTGCCAACAGGGACCTGGAGGTCTTGGACAGGGTTGTGTAGAGGAGGGCCATCCTCTTCCTCTAGGACCAGCTGAGGAGATCATACCACCAGACCCTGACAACCTGATATGAGGTTGTCACTCAAGTCAGTGTGGTATCCATGGTCCAGAGGAATGCCCCATAATACCACAAGATTGTTGGTGATCTCCTCCGCTGCCATCCTCTTCTCTCTGCTATCTCACACTCACTGTAACTCAGCTACCACACCCATCTCCAAACATTTTCCCTCAGTCACTCTCTTCCACCCAATCCCTCCACACTACTAGTTCTGCCTGGCTTCTTGCTGCCTACTCATTCAGACAAATCACCTCACCACCTTTCCCCACCTCCAGCCAAACTAACAGCTGTGTCAGTCACTTTCATCTCACTCAATCCTCCCCTTTGTCTGATTTCAGAAAAAAATATCATAATAGGGTGAGAAGAGGCAAGATCGGTGGTGGGTTGCTCAACATTTGGCCCATTGCTCCTGGCCTTGGTTTGTAAGTACCATGACTGTTCATATGGTGAAGCTAAAACCTCTATGCTGTGGCAGGCAAGTAAGAATTACTGCCCATTGCTGTGTCACTCACCCATTAGTGCCTCTCTGAATCTGCCACTTGCTTGAAAAACTTTCCCTCTTCTGTTCCTGCATTAATAAGTGGCATCTGTAAGGTCTCAGCAGCCAAGAGGTTGGCTCCTCAAGACTCCTTGTCCTCCACCTCTAAGGGAAAGTCACAGAGCCATCAAAGGATGCACCAACAAGCTCACCTTCCTCCAGTTCAGATGTTGATACCTTGTTAGTCGTGTGTGCTAAACTGGAATAAGGAGGGCATGCTAATGAGCATATTACTGCCCTGTTTCCACAGCTGATGAAAGAAGAAATACCTTAGATGTCTGGCACCTGCTTAATCCCACAGATAGAGGACCCCATGGTGTCAGCAATTCAGAACTCCATACAAATAGACTGATACAGTCATACAGCACAGAAACAGACAGCTCGTCCGCACTGACCAGACATCCCAATCTGACCTAGTCCCATTTGTCAGCATTTGGCCCATATCCCACTAAACTGTTCCTATTCATATATCCAGATGCCTTTTAATCGTTGTAATTGTACCTGCCTTACTATTTCCGCTGGTGGCTCATTCCATTCATGCACCACCCCCTGCATGAAAACATTACTCTTCAGGTCTTTTTCAAATCTCTTCCCCCTCACCTTAAACCTATGTCTTCTAGTTTTGGAATCCCCCCCTCCTAGAAAAAGGGCTATACTTCCTATCAATACCCTCATGATTTTATAAAATTCTATAAGGCCAACCCTCAGCCTCCAATGCGATGGGGGAAAAAAAACCCAGCCTCTCCATATAACTCAAACCCTCCAGTCCCGCAACATCCTAGTAAATCTTTTCTGCACTCTCTCAAGTTTAATAATGTCCTTCCTATAGAAGGGTAATCAGGTCTGTATGCAGTATTCCAAAAGTGGCTTCACCGATGTCCTGTACAGGAGCAACATGACATCCCAAATCCTATACTCAGTATTCTGACAATGAAGGCAAACATGCCAAATGCCTTCATCGCCACCCTGTCTTCTTGCGATTCCACTTTCAAGGAACTATGCACCTGCACCCCGCAGTCTCTGTTTGGCAACACTGTCCAGGTTCTACCATTAACTGTATACATCCTGCTTTAGTTTCATAGAATCATAGAGTCCCTACAATGTGGAAACAGGCCCTTCAGCCCAACAAGTCCACACCGACCGCCCGAAGAGTATCCCACCCAAACCTATTTCCCTACCCTATTACTCTACATGTATTCCTGACTAATGCACCCAACCTACACATCCCTGAGCGCTGTGGGCAATTTAGTATGGCCAATTCACCTAACCTGCACATCCTTGGATTGTGGCAGGAAACTTAAGCACCTGGAGGAAACGCATGCAGACAAGGGAAGAATGTGCAAACTCCACTCAGACAGTCGCCCCATGCTGGAAGCGAACCCAGGTCCCTGGCGCTGTGAGGCAGCAGTGCTAACCACTGAGCCTTACCAAAATGCTACTCATCTGCCAATCCTCAGCCCACTGGCCCATTTGATCAAGGTCCTGTTGTACTCTGAGATCTTCTTCACTGTCTACTACGCCACCTATTTTGCTATTGTCTAGGAAACACAACAGCAGCTGGCAGGTTTGACAAAGGCATAAGGCAACTGACCTATAGTTTGTACCTATGCTGTTTGTACTACGCTGCCACTGGCATGCATATATCTGACTACCTCCATAAGGAAGTTACCAGACCCATGGAGAGTCAGGTCTGCTGAATATATCTGCATTCCATTTCTTGTTTTGGTGCTTAGCAACAAAAACAAGGTCACAGGGAGACAAGGGATCTTGAACTCACTCCAGGTGCCCTTCCTTAATTGGAAACAGGGCAGTAACAGTATGCCCTGTCATATTGGGTGAAGGATGGCAAGGGTCTGCATCTTTATTCTTGTAGTTGTGGCTAGAAAGGCATTCATTCACATAACTGACACTGAATAATGAAGTAAAAACAATGACTGCAGATGCTGGAAACCAGATTCTGGATTAGTGGTGCTGGAAGAGCACAGCAGTTCAGGCAGCATCCAAGGAGCAGCGAAATCGACGTTTCGGGCAAAAGCCCCTTCCTGATGAAGGACTTTTGCCCGAAACGTCGATTTTGGTGCTCCTTGGATGCTGCCTGAACTGCTGTGCTCTTCCAGCACCACTAATCCAGAAACTGAATAATGAACATATATTTACTAAAGGAGGAATGTATTTAAAATGAAGTAGCACCCATACAACCTATGTTCCCTGAGAAAGTTGCTGTCATCTCTTCCCTTTGCTGTGTCTTGGTGCGGAAGAGGGGCTGCAACTGGGGTGGAGGGAGTGTGTCTTACAGTGGAACCTATTGATGTTGGTGTTTTTATTCAGAGACCCTGAGTGCAATGATGCTCTCCTTCAACAAGGTTGTTGCCCTTGGTGTTTATTTCAGAGGGATCATAAATGGAGAGTTGCCAAGAGGTCTGGCTCGGGTGGGTTTTAGGGGCATTTTGATTATAGCTAACAGATACTGCTTCAGGCAAAAGACTTAAAAGTTAAAAAAAAACACTTATACAATGAAAGGGGAGTGGCCAGTTCTCCCAGCTCAGTTTTACCCTGACTTCATTTGGTTTTAGCAACCAGCAAGCTGTTTTGTATCCAAATGGCTAGTTCTCCCCAAATTCCATGCTAACCAGTCTCTCATGGGGAACCTTGTTGAATGCCTTTCTAAAGTCCATATAGATCACGTCCACCGCTCTGCCTTCATCAATCCTCTTTGTTACTTCTTCAAAAAACTCAATCAAATACGTGAGACATGATTTCCCACACACAAAACCTTGTTGACTATCCCTAATCAGTCCTTGCTTTTCCAAATACATGTACATCCTGTCCCTCAGGATTCCCTCCAACAACTTGCTCATCAGCGATGTCAGGGTCACCAGTCTATAGTTCCCTGGCTTATCCTTGCCACCTTTCTTAAAGAATGGCACCATATTAGCCAACCGCCAGAGTTCTGGTACCTCACCTATGACTAGTGATGATACAAATATCTCAGCAAGGGGCACAGCAATCACTTCCCTATCTTCCCAAAGAGTTCTAGAGTATACTTGATCAAGTCCTGGGACTTTATCCATTTTAAGCTTTTCAAGACATCCAGCATTTCCTCTTCTGTAATACGGTCATTTTTCAAGGTGTCACCATCTATGTCCCCAGATTCTATATCTTCCATGTCCTTCTCCACAGGAAACACTGAAGCAAAATACACATTTAGTATCTTTCCCCATCTCTGGCGGCTCCTTGCTAATCTTTGAGGGGCCTATTCACTCCCTAGTTACCCTTTTGTTCTGACTGAATTTGTAAAAACCCTTTGGATTCTCCGTAGTCATATTTGCCAAAGCAATCTTGTCCCCTTTCTGCCCTCCTGATATCCCTCTTAAGTATACTCCTACTGCCTTTATACTCTTCTAAGGATTCACTCGGTCTCTCCTGACATATGCTTCCTTCTTTTTCTTAACCCAACCTTCAATTTCTCTCATCATCCAGCATTCCCTACATCTACCAGCCTTTCCTTTCACCCTAACATGAATATACTACCTCTGGACTCTCGTTATTTCACTTCTAAAGGCTTTCCATTTTCTAGCCATTCATTTATCTGTGAACATTTGCCCCCAACTTTTTTAGGAAAGCCCATGTCATTCAGGGGCTGTGAGGATTTTGCCCAGCAAAATTTAATAGCCTCATATGCTACTGCCATTCTACGATCCTAACCTCCAAACCAGACAGACACACATCAAATCTCTGAAAAAATATACACTGATCCTCAAACACAAATAAACAGTAACACTTAGAACACTTAAACACAAAGCAAAGCCCAGTGCATACTGATATTAATTCCATAATATTTGTTGATGAGTTAGTGGAAAATATAGCACACCTGAGGAGAAGTCAGCACAAGTACAACTGAAATAACTGAATCCTGCTGGATAAGTAACCAGTTCAAGATGTTCTTCAACTACTAAGCTCTATTAATCAGAATGCTGGGCTCGTCCACAGCTGCAGTTTAGTTGCTAATTGTTAATTATAGAAACAAAAGAATTAAAAAAGCAACAATCACATATGTTGGGTGTCAAACACACTTTCATTCTGCACTGTTAAGCTGAATGAAGTTGGGCTAACAAGTCAAATATATTTGGTATGAGGCAAAATTAGATACTAGGAAATAAGGCCATTGTATTCATGGGTCTTGGTGTAGACCAATGGACTATGACAATATTTGTAGCTTCTCAATTTAATTCATACAATATGTTCTCACTTTTCCATCCATCTACTGACTCACATAAATCTAGCTCATCTCAAACTCTGCAATACCAAAATTTATACCAAATCCCATTCACCAACACTCTTTCCTTTAGTTTTCATTCAAGGGGTATGGACATCACTGAATGGACCAGTATTAATTACCCATTAGTAGTTGCCCTTGAGAAGGTAGTGGTGAGCTCCCTTCTTGAACATGGCAGCCCATATGCTGCAGACAGATCCATAGTGCTGTGACGTAGGGAGTTCCTTAATTTGGCTCAGTGATGCTGAAGGAACAGTGATATATTTCCAAATCAGGATGTTGAGTGGCTCGAGGGGAACTTTCAGATAGTGGTGTTCCCTTGTATCTGTTGCCCTGGTCCTTCTAGATGGTGGTGGTCATGGATTTGAAAGGTGTTGCATAAGGAGACTGGATGAATTTATGTAGTACATCTTGTAGATGGTACAGATTGCTGTTACTGAGCATTGGTGATGTAGGAATGAATATTTGCAGATGTGGTGCCAATCAAGTGAGAAGTCTTGAGCTGGATGATGCCAAGTTTCTTTAATCTTGAAGTTTTACTCATCCAAACAAGTGTCTTGCAGATGGTGCATATCAGTCTTACTCACTGCAAGATTCCTAGCCTCTGACCTGCTCTTATACCCACAGTTCTTAGAATAAGAACATAAGATATAGGAATAGAAGTAAGCTGTTCAGCCTCTCAAGCCTGCTCCATTCAAGAGCATCATGGTTGATCCAATATTCATCACATCTACTTTCCTGCCCTTTCCCAATAATCCTAGATTGCTCTACAGATCAAGAAGCTATATCAACCTTAAAAATACAGAAGGACTCTGTCCTGACAGTTCATGGTGGCAAGAAACTCCAAGTTCTCTCAAATGTGGAGAAAAGAAACTCCTCAACAAGTGCTTCTTTATTCTGAGACTCTGCCCTCTGGCCCTAGACTCTCCCATTAGCAGAAAAATCCTCTCAGCATTACCCTGTCAAGCCCCTTAAGAATCCTATAGGTCGTAATGAGATTCTCTCTCATTATTCTAAACTCTCAGCCTTCAATGAAATAATATCTTCCCTTAAATAAGGGGTCCACAATCACTCACCATACTCCAGACGTAATTTCACCAATGCCTTGTACAGTTGCAATAAGACTTCCCTACTCTTATACTCCAACATTTGGAAATAAAATATATCGAACTTAGAACATTATGGCACAGTACAGGCCCTTTAGCCCAAGATGTTGCGCCGACCTGTGGGACCAATCTGAAGCCTATCTATCCTAGATTATTCCATTTTCATGCATACGTTTATCCAATGACCATTTAAATGCCCTTAAAGTTGGCGAGAGAAAGTGAGGGCTGCAGATGCTGGAGATCAGAGCTGAAAATGTGTTGCTGGAAAAGCGCAGCAGGTCAGGCAGCATCCAAGGAACAGGAGAATCGACATTTCGGGCATGAGCCCTTCGATTCTGCTACTGTTGCAGGGAGAACGTTCCATGTTCCTACTACTCTCTGAGTAAAGAAACCAGCTCTGACATCTGTCCTTTATCTATCACCTCTCAATTTAAAGTGATGTCCCCTCATGCTAGCCATCAACATCCAAGGAAAAAGGATGTCACTGTACACCTTATCTACCTCTCTGATTATCTTACATGTCTCAATTAAATCACCACTCAACTTTCTTCTCTCTAACGAAAGCAGCCTCGAGTACCTTAGCCTTTACTTATAAGACCTTCCCTCCATACCTTCCCAACATCCTAGTAAATATCCTTTGCACCCTTTCCAAAGCTTTCACAATACACCAAGTGTGGCCGCACCAGCTGCAACGTGCCCTTATGGCTCTGAAAGTCAATCCCTCTACCAATAATAGCTAACACACCGTATGTCTTCTTAACAACCCTATCAACTTGGGTGTCAACTTTCAGGGATCTGTATACATGGACACCGAGAGCTCTCTGCTCACCTACTCTACCAAAAATCTTACCAATACCCCAGTATTCTGTATACCTGTTGCTCCTTCCAAAGTGAATCGCTTCACACTTTCCGCATACAACTCCATTTGCCACCTCTCAGCCCGGCTCTGCAGATCATCTATGTCCCTCTGTAACCTGGAACATCCTTCGACGCTATCCACAACTCCACCGACCTTAGTGTCGTCCGCAAATTTACTAACCCATCCTTCTACGCCCTCATCTAGGTCATTTATAAAAATGACAAACAGCAGTGGCCCCAAAACAGATCCTCGCAGTACACTAGTAACTCAACTAAAGGATGAACATTTCCCATCAACCACCATCCTCTGTCTTCCTTCAGCTAGCCAATTTCTGATCCAAACCACTAAATCACCCTCAAACCCATGCCTCCATATTTTCTGCAATATTCTACCGTGGGGAACCTTATCAAACACCTTACTGAAATCCATATACATGACATGGATTCCTAATTATTTGCTGCATCTGTGTGCTAGCTTTCTATGTTTGTTCCACAAGTAGCCACAAGTCCCGTTATGCCGCTAGTCCATTTCAGTTCCTGATCATTGGTAATCTCTGGATGTTATTTGTGATGATAATGCCATTGAATTTTCAGGGACAATGGTTAGATCGCCTCTTGTTGGAGATGGTCATTGCCTGGCACTTACGTGCTACACATGTCACTTGCCACTTCAGCCTAAGCCTGGATATTGTCTAGATCTTGTTGCATTTGAACATGGACTGCTTTAGTACCTGAGGAGTTGTGAATGATGCTGGACATTGTGCAGTCATCAGTGAACATCCCCACTTCTGACCTGAAAGAGGAGGGAAGGTCTATGACGAAGCACTTGAAGATGGTTGGATCTAGGATGCTACCTTAAGGAACTCCTTGCAGAGGTTTACTGGAGAAGAAATGACTGACCTCCACGACCATCTTCCTTTGACTACAGCCTGTGTACAGTTGTCACCCTAATTCCCATTAGTTTTGCTATGGCTTAATGCTATGCTCAGTCAAATGTGGCCTTGATGCCACCCTCACCTCATTTCTGGAATTTAGCTGCTTTGTCCATGTTTGAATCAAGGCTATTATAAGGTCAGGACCTGAATGGCATTTGCAGATTTATTCTATTCTGTTCAAAAAGCACACAATCTGCAGGCAGTCAGTCTATGTGACATTTTATAAATTCCTACTTGCAGCTGGAACACAGCACTTCACATTTCCCTTTAAAATAATGGAAGAGTTAGAGTACAGGCTACTTTCTTAAAATATTTTGAGAGGGTCTTATCGGTCCATAACAATAGTCACAGCTCCATCCCAGTCAGCCACTCTTTCATTCTCCATGGTCTCAAAAGGTACACCATAAACTGGCATAACATGATAGAATCATATTAACTGCCAAAGTGGCAGGTATCTACGTGCATACCTCTGTACTAGCAATCACAGACAAGTTATACACTCAAGAATGAAATCCTCTTGTCCACAGAGAGGATGATATATCACCATTAATGTATTTTGGAGATTCCAGACAATAAAAACGTAGTACTGTTACACATTGTTCCTGTTTCTCGTGTGTTCATTTTCCTGGGCAAACATTGCACCAGTGACCTGCATTGCAAATATGCATTGCAGACAGAAAGCTAAGATACATTATGTGCCAATGCTCAGACAGATACAGAAACACTGAAGACCAAGCAGCAATGATAGTGGCAGCCACAAATGTGCTTGCCCATCTTGGAACCAATGCCTAAACATGCCTGCAATCACATTTCAGTATGGAGCGGAGGGTGGATTAAGAACCGGATCACTCTATGAATTTAAAACAGGACATTTCTATGAAATAATATTTGTTTTAGAATAGGATGTCAGAGTACAGCAGGATCTCTCTGTGGAACAAGATCTTAGGATGCAGTGCTCGGTGAGTTTTGAAAGGGGATCTGTTTGATATGTATTGAATATATGTGGAAGAATACAGGAAGCCACTGAGCCATCACTCGACGAACTAGAAGAATATGAATTTGCTCCATGATATCATCAGTACCCAATCTACTCTAAACATTCCAAGCCACCTTTTGCTCAAGTAAACACATTCTTTTCAAGAAATAACAAGAGAGGCACGTTTTAAAAAAAATAAATTCAGATTCAGTTACAATTCTAACTCAGATCAAGAACAGACCAGTTACTTTATTGAATCATATTGCTCTATTCAGTGTTTAATGTAATGATTGTAACAAGGTCAGCCAGTTAAACTTCATAGAATATGAGTTCCCTGATTAAGGTTGTTAATCTGGTCTAATCAGGGAGCCCTGGCCAACATATGAAAATGGTGAGTGTCAAAGATACTGACAACTCTCATACTTGCTCTGAATGAGGCAGTACTATAATCAAGGACTGTTCAAGTGTAAAAAAAAGGGTGACTTGGTGAGTTATTTTAGTGGTGATGTTATTAAAGCATGATTCTGAAGAAACCCACTCACAACAGTCTCTCTGAATTGGGGTAAGCATTTCTTACATCATGCCTTTGGTTGGGAAGTTTCACTCGTTCCATGCTGCCATCGAGGACTAGGCCCAATACGTGGAAATTATGGATTATTTTTTCCGGGCAAACGACATTGCTGCAGACGAGAAATGAATAATTCTGCTGACAGCCTGTGGAGCCACAGCTTTTTCTGTCATTAGGAGCATAACTTTCTCTGAGGCACCAGATATTAAAACCTTTCAAGAACTGACATACATTGTTAAGGCGTATTACGATCCCAAAACCTCCTCTAATTGAGACGCAATTGCTTTTACTCAGCAATTCAAGAACCAGCGCAATACACATCGGGGACTTTGATTTAGCCCTCAATCTGATGTTGAGGGACCGTCTGATTAATGATATAACAATGCAAAATCACCAACTAGCCAAAGCTGACTTCAAACAGTTGCTACAACTGGCTTTATCATTGGCAAATGCAGCAAGTGGAGCATATGATTTGCAAGGTATTCCGATGGAAGTGGACACTTTCACCAGTCCAAATGAGTTTGGGGAAAACCATTTGAGTTGCAGAGCCATTCAGGACATATCGGATCAGAACATTTCAAGGTTGGCCCAAGCCATTGTAGTTGCTGCCAGTAAGCAGACTCAATACATCAAAAGAGTCCTACTAGACCTAAATTGAATAAGGTGACTCATAGGCCAAGAGAGTTCATGTCCTGAAAGATTCACCTACATCTGCTGTGGAACAGTTAAACACTTAGCAACATCAAAATATAACCAAACAAGATAAATGTCTGATTATATGATCATCGGTTCTAATGGAGGTCAAAACTGGCATGGCTACACCAGTGATTGCAGAACAAGGTTCAATAAAGTTTGCTCTGGAATCCAGTCCTTAAGTTTGACCAAGACAGGTTGAGAACCTATACTGGGAACATTTACAGATTAAGGGTCCAACTTTGGTTCCGGTCTTTATGAAAAGCAGCTAGTTCTGTTACTACCGCTTGTAGTGAAAGGCTCTGGCCCAAGATTGATAGGGCGACATTGTCTGTGAGAAATTCACCTAGCTGGGTCAACATTTTTCCAATTGGAAAACGGCTGCATGAGTGAATTCCTAACTAAATACCCAAGAGTCTTCCAGGTACATCTAGGGACTATCAGATGAGTCAAAGCCACCATGCATATTGACCAGGAAGCAGTTGGATGATTTTGCAAGGACCGCCCAGTGCCTTACTGGGAAAAAGTAGAGACACAAATCAGAAGGCTGGAAAGTGAAGGAATAATCAAAACATTATAATTTGCAGAATGGGCAGCAGTGAATATATCGATTTTGAAGCTTGACGGGTCAGTTCACCTTTGTGGGATTTTAAACAAAGAGTAAACTGATTTTCACAGCTGGATTAGGTGCCTAGGGGTCTCCGTATAAATTACCATGGATGCCTAGAAGCTTAGGTAATTTCTTTGGTAGATTATTACAGAAAGTTCATACATAACCCGGCATCCATCCTGGCACCTTTGCATCAATTCCTAATCCAGATAGAGGATTTATATGCAAAGCTGGCAGGTGGCACTGCTCTTCACAAAGCTGGACATGAGACATACGTATTTTCAATTGCATTTGGACCAGGACTCCCTATGATACAATTAATACTGATAAGGTCTTATATCAATATCTGAGATTGCCACTTGTGGTATTGTAAGCCTGTTCAATTTTTGAAGGGATGATGGTGAACATTTTGTAAGATCTACCTCAGGTTGCCATTTATTTAGATAACATTCTAAAAACAGAGAAAACTAATAAGGGACATTTAGAGAACTTGGACATAGTCCTAAGGCAATCTTTTTCAAGGCAGGTGTACGCCTAAGAAGAGAAAAATGTGTCTTCCAGGCCCCCCAAGTGCTTGGGCTACAGAGTTGACAACACCGGGTTGCACCCGTTGGAAGGTAAAATGAAAGCAATCAAAGGTGTCTCAGCTCCCACATCTGCCTAGAATCTGAGGTAATCTCTCGGGTAAATTATTACAGAAAGTTCATTATTAACCTGGCATCCATCCTGGCACCTTTGCATCAACTCCTAAAATAGGGTCAGCCTTGGAAATGGTCATATAGACAAGCCCTACTTTCAATGAAGCAAAGAAAGAGCTATCATCCTCTAAGGTGTGGCACACAATGACCTCAAGAAAGATCTGGTGTTGACATGCAATGCCTCTGTTGGTATTAACTCATAGATGGCCCAATGGAGAGGAACACACAATAGCATATGCATCCAGGACTTTGGTAAATGCAGAGTACAAATAAGCTCAGATCAAACAAGGAGGACTGCTGGTCATATTTGGAGTCTAGACATTCCACAAATATCTTTATGGATGAAAATTTGTGATAATGAACTGACCAAAAACTCCTACTAGGTTTGCTTAAAGAAGACAAGGCAGTATTGCCCATAGCTTCAGGCCACATTCAGCACTGGGCTCTAATACAAAGTATTTAATATAATAAATTAGAACACCATCCAGAGGACGTGTAGTGAATGTGGATGCTTTGAGCCACCTCCTATTAGCAGTAATAGCATTGGTGGTCCCCCAACTAGCAGAGTCTGCAATGATATTAAATTTTCTGGACACACTCCAAGTCATTGCTGACAATATCAGACTGTGGACACAGAACAATCCAATCCTTTCAGAACTGAAACAACTGGTATTAAAGCAAGAAACCAAAAGGGCCCTCACAACTAGAACTGGAACCTTTATGGACCTGGAAAGACCAACTCACGATAGAGGATAGCATATTGTTATGGGGAGTGACAGTTATTGACCCAACCAAAGGTTACCTTCAAATACTGGCTGAATTCCACCAGGGCCATCCAGAAGTCTCGAAAAAAAGATGTTGGTGAGAAGGTATGCCTGGTGGCCAGGCCTGGATGTAGACATGGCTGCGTTGGTGTGGCAGTGCGCAATATGTCATCAAGGACAAAAATTACAACCAGCACTCCCCCATATCCAAGGGAATGGCCAGGTAAACCTTAGACTTGGTTGCATGTCAACTGTGCAGGTCCTTTCATGGGCTCAACATTGTAGACACCCATTCAAAATGTGTGGATGTACAAAGGGTGCATTTGTCAAACATGGTAATGACTTTAGAAAAACTATGCACATCCTTTGTAATACACAAACTCTCAGAAGTGCAGGTCACAGGTAACAGGATTGTTTACCAGCAATGAATTTAGTTCTTTCTTAAAGGCTAATGGGATTCGACTTATAAGGACAGCTCCATATCTCACATCATCCAATGGCCTAGCAGAAACAGCAATCCAAACTGTGACAAATTGCATTCTAGGTCCCCTCACAAACACTTTATATTTCCCATTCACAAGTGCTTTATGTTTATTCATTCATAACTCCTTTACGAACCCACTCACAAGCGAACACCATGTTCCCATTTCATTCATTAATAACTCCCTGCCATAACATGATTTCACTCATTCATTCGTAAAACCACAGTTCTGTAGTATATTATAGACCAATTTAAAACAACCCTTTCTGAGTAAAACAACTCTTTCAAACTTGTTACTGCATTTTCACACCTTATCAGCCCCTGTCCAAGCAGTGTTTAGATCTATTTACCACTGAATAAGTGTAACATAGTCAGAACAATACCTTTTTGCAATCATGTCTCCACGAAAGATTATAACATTAATCAGCCCTTCCCAACCGTCTCTTGGACCTGAATAGATTACCAGGTAATCTAGTAGAATACCAAACATTTTCCCCAATTAGTATGTACTTGTTAAATACCTTTTAACTGGGCCGCTATCCCTTTAAGAAACTGTCAAAACAGCGCTTATGTGAAATTGCATGAATGAATGAAACTCACACAGGCAAATAGTAAACAAATCTCACAACCCAGCTGCGGTAATCAGTTTAATAACCTTTATTCTTTCATTAAGTACAGGTACAATTTTTAACTTATTTAGAGCATATAGGCCTAGTATGTTTTACTAACACTTATTAACTCAAAAGACAAAAGAATTAACACCCCTTAATTCTGCAAGCACACCGAACAGACACTCTTAATCCTATTATGTGTAGCAGCCAGCATTTAGCACATGTTTTAACCCAATTCCTGTCTCCTAGGACAGATGCCCCTCAAACCTTTGTGTACTATAGATAAAAAAAGTCACATCATAGTAATGAAATTTTAATATAGACTTGGTTGCATGTATAGGCTAGTGCAAGAACTGTATTTCAGGATTCTATTGCCACCCGAACTTGTGCTCCTTGCAGTTGCTGAATAAAGAGGCTTTCTTCGCCACTCACCAATTTCAGTTCTTATTTGAACATGATCCACAAAACCTTGAAGGCTGAATTGAAGAAACAACCCAGAGGTTCACTAGATACGAAGCTGCCATGTTTCTTATTTGAATATCGGACCACTCCATATGCAACTTGAAGGATAGCACTGGTAGAGATGCTAATGGGTAGAAGATTCTCCACCAGGTTAAGTCTGATCCTCCCGGACCTGGAGGTGGGGGGAGGTTTGGAGTAAGAATCATGGAAATGCCCCCACATGCGTAAGAGGCATGGTCGACGCAATGTCAGGACAAGTAACATAAAGTTTGGGTCGTTGGAATGGTCCTGAGCAAGGATGTGGACCAAAAGAAAGCCACGAATTCTGAGTTGGTGCAAAACGTGTCCTACTCTTCGGTATATTTGAAAATACCGCGGGAAGCTGTGGATTCACCCTCTTCTTCAAGTGTTGTCATGTCCTGTTAATTCGAGATGGATATAACGGAAGTAGCTGCTTCAATGCTTTTGCCACCGGAAGAAGAGAGTAAAATTCTGCTGAGGTGCTCCTAGAACAAGAGGTGAGCTCCCAAGCATTACATGCTGCTCAAAGAAGGCTCTCCAAGGAAAAGGACCAGGTTATATCAGTGGATTCAGAGAGGGAGGAATATACTGATTATAATGAAGTTAGTCAGCCTGACTTCATAGAATAAGTTCTCTGATTGGGATTGTTAATCTGGTCCAGTCAGGAAGCCCTGACTGACATATAAAAATGGTGAATGATAAATAAGCACTACTGCAGTTAGGAGGTAGGGTGGGGGTAAAAACAAACTTAAAAAAAAGAAAAAAAATGGTGAATGTCAGAGATACTGCCACTCTCAAAGAAACAGTACTGTCAAGGACTGTTAATGTGTAAATAAAGGGTACCTTGGTGATGTGTAGCATTTTCATTGTCTTATCACTCTTCAATGTATTCTAACCTGACGTCTCAATATTAATTGAGTCTCAATATTTTTTCAAATGAAAACTTTGTTACATCTTTGTCAGAAGTTTATTCACAGCTGTTTACTATCATCAAACCAGCTTTATAATTGCAGCTCCTCTCCTGTTTGCAACCACTTTTGAATTGTGTCGTGTTCATCTTGTTGTTTTACCATGTTAATCTCATAATTATTTCAAAATTTAACATATTATCATCACTTATGCCATGTCTGTTCCAATGCCTCCAAGTTATTGACCATTTTTGATTCACCACTGAATAAGAAAAATAATTGACCATCATACGACATGCAGATGCCTTGTCAAATGGTTAGCCTGGATGTCCTCAACAGCTACTGTAACAAGATCTAAATCATCTATTGCTGCCTTGTGGTGATGATTTCCTAGTTAACTTTATTGGATGCAATAATTCCTAGATATCAGCACCTCATCGTACCAAACAATGCCTTAATGGATCTTTAACGTCGCATGGAGGACAGCAATGTCTATTGGCTCACTGCAACAGAACACTGTATGATGGGTCATTAAAGGAGAGCACTCACTAGAGGAGACATAGAGGTGCCGGTGTTGTACTGGGGTGGACAAAGTTCATAATCACACAACACCAGGTTATATCAAAAGGTTTATTTGGAAGTATAAGTTTTTGGAGAGCTGCTCCTTCATCAGATAGCTAGTGGAATAGGATCATAGGACACAGAATTTATAGCAAAAGATCAGAGAGTCATACACTAATGCAATATATTGAACAAACCTAGATTGCTGTTAAGTCTTTCATCTTTTAGAATGGGCGCAGGTTTTGGTTGCTTAATATGTAAATCCCAGAACTTCTTTCAAGTCATATTCCTAAGATAACAATGTTTTATGAAAAAAAGGTGACATCTCAACTCAGACAATGCACTAAAGGTGTGAGGTTAGAGTCTGTATGTATGCCAGCCTTGGGTCAGACTGATTCTATTTCCAAAATAGGAATTTACAAAATATCACATGGATTATAAAAATATTGACTGTCAACAGATTACGTGCTTTTTGAACAAAATAGAATGTATCTGCAAATATGATTCTGCAGATGCAAATTCACCCTATAGACTTATATGTGTGTGTGCGCGTGAGATGGGGTAAATGCTTGTGAGAAGTCCAAGATCTTCCCCACATATGCACTTCTTACCTTTAAACCACCGCCAAACCTTAAACAGGCCACTGTTCGAAGCAAACTTTCTAGCCTTCAGGACAACATCCATCACAACACCGTACAACCCTGTCATGGCAACCACTGCAAGACGTATCAGAGAGTCGACATGGATATTACTATTACACACGGGGACACCACCCACCATGTTCGCAGCAAGTACTCATGTGACTCGGCCAACATTATCTATCTGATACGCTGCAGGCAAATGTACCCTGAGGCATGATACATTGGCGAGACCAAACAAACACTACGACAACAGATGAACGGTCACCACGCAACAATTGCCAGACAAGGATGTTTCCTCCCAGTTGAGGAACACTTCAGCGGTCAAAGACATTTGGCCTCAGATCTTTGAGTAATTGTCCTCCAAGGCAGACTTTGGGATACACAATAACACAGAGTGGACAAGCAGACGGTGATAGCCAAGTTCGGTACCCATGAGGATGGCCTCAACCGGGACCTTGGGTTCATGTCACACTAAAGGTGACCCCACTACACTATACACTCTTTCACACGCACGCGCACACACACACACATGCATGCATGCAGAGCCTCGATCATACACACACTCTCTCTCAGGCACAAACACACACTCCATACGCATACTCATGCACACACCCTTTCACAGGCATATACTCCATCACACTCATGCACGCACTCTAACAAACATGTGCACATACACACTCAAACTTTCTCTCTCTCACATACACACACACACACATATATATATATAACTCTATGGGGTGAATTTGCATTTGCAGAATTGTGTCCCACACATGCAGATTGTACAATCTGTAGGCAGTCAATATTTTTTATAATCCATGTAATATTTTATAAATTCCTACTCTGGAAATACAACCAGTCTGTTGCAATTTTTTTTGAAGATTTGTAGCTCAGGTTGTGGTTCAGGTTGTAAGTTTGCTCGCTGAGCTGAGAGATTTGTTCTCAGATGTTTTGTCGCCATGCTAGGTAACAATATAAGTGAGCCTCTGTTGGTGCGCTTGTGTACTGTCCCACTCTCTATGTGTCTTGGTCTGTTGTGGTGGGTGATATCACTTCCAGTTCTTTCTCTGACAGAAAGGGTAAATGGGGTCCAAATCGATGGTTTGTTGATAGAGTTCTGGATTGAATGCCAATTGAACTGATGTCCCTCATTGTATGTATGTAAGGATATGAGTGATAGTTGATCCTGTCTTTTGGTGGCTAATTGGTGCTCATGTATCCAGGTGGGTAGTTTCCTGCCAGTCTGTCCTGACTGAGTGCCACCCACAAGCAGTACTTCCTACACGAATGCCTCAGGAAACAGATACTACCACAAAACACTTCTCAACACCCCACAAGCCAGAAGAACAGCAGAACAGAATGGTCACAGAATATGATGAGAAATGCTAAATGATGCCCGCAAGCGACTCCAAAAATACGAACGGGAAATTTCGTGCCAAAAAACTCTGTACACCAACATGACTGACCATGAACGGACAAGCACTCTAGAATGCACCATCAACACTGAACAACAGTGGACCACGACAAAGAAAAGACTTGCCCTACAAGAAAAACTGGACAAGCTCACACACACAGAAGCTTGGATAAAGAACCTGTTGGACCGCCAGTCACAGACACGGACAAAGCCGTCCTCGTATGAGGGATGAACGTCAACCACAGGGACAGGGACAAAAAGGACTTCCTAGCAGCACTGGAATCAACCCTCAAAGATAACAGACTTACTGAAGAAACTTAGCAGGCCATCAGACAGACAGTAGCACCAACACTAAGCAGAAAGAAAGAAGGGTACACCCTCAACACACAGGAAAGGAAAGCCCTGGAAGTACTTACAAAAGACAGAAATATCGTATTCCTACCAGCAGACAAATGGTGCATGACCATCATCCTGAACAGAACACAAAACACGGAAAAAGCAAACCACTACTTGCAGATACCAACACCTACCAACAGGTGGCGATGGACTCGACTCCACAGCCCGAAAACTGTATTACAGTAGCACTGAAGAAACTCCACAAGATAGGTGAAATTAACAAAACAGACCTCCAAAGAATGAAACCTGAAGGAGTCAACACACCCTGTTGTTTCGATTACCAAAGGTACACAAACCAGGGCCCCCCCCTTAGACCCATAGTCTCACCTCCCAGCAGACCGACATACAGGCTAGCAAACTGAAATACCTAGTAGAAGACTCATACTACTCCATCAATTCCACCCAGGAATTCCTGAAAACCAAAGACACCAAGGTGGAGGATGACAAGATCATGATTTCCTTCGATGTGGTGGCCCTATTCACATCAATAAACATCACCCAGGCCAAAGAAACACTGGCCACAGTACTACACAAACCAATGACACAAACACCAGACAGCACATACTTCATCTGCAAGGAAAGCATCCTCAAACTAGTAGACCTGTGCCTCACAACCCACTTCACCTTCAATGACCAGACCTACAAAGAAAGCAATGGAACACCCATGGGATCACCAACATCAGGATTCTTGGCAGAAGAAGTTATGCAAAGGTTGAAATGAGCAGCCCTCGCCACGAACCAGCTGAAGCTTTGGATCTGCTATGTGGCTGAGACCTTTGTCATCATGAAATAAAACAAACTAGAAGAAACCCACAAACACATAAACAACATCCTTACTGGTATAAAGTTCACCAAAGAGAAGAAAACAACAACAGACTCCTCTTCCTACATCACAGTAGAACGAAAAGCCAATGGAGAGCTGAAGACCAGCATCTACAGGAAAGCAACACACAGAGACCAGATATTCAACTACAGGAGCAATCATCTCAACATCCACAAATGAAGCTGCAATAGGACATTATTTAAACGGGCCACAACACACTGCAGCATCCAGGAAATGCGAGATGCAGAAGAAAAACACCTATACAATGTATTCAAGAACAATGAGTACCCAATAAGTACAAGATTTTTGCACAACAAACCTAAATAAGAAGACACAACACACCCAGAGACTCTAGCCACACTACCATACATTAAAGATATCTCGGAGATGACGACCAGACTACTCCGGCCCCTTGGTATCATGGTAGCCAACAAACCTACCAACACACTGAAACAGCTATTGATGAATTTAAAGGAGCCTGTGCCAACAACCAGCAGAACAAACTTCATATACAAAATACCCTGCAAGGACTACAACAAACATTACGTCGGACAGACTGGCTGGAAACTAGCCACCAGGCTACACATGAGTACCAAATAGCTACCAAAAGACATGACCAACTATCACTAGTATCCTTACACACAGACAATGAGGGACACCAGTTCGACTGGGACAATACATCCATCCTGGGACAGGCTAAACAATGACACACACAGAAATTCCTAGAGGCTTGGCATGCAAACCGGAACTCCATGAACAAACACATCGATTCAGATCCCACTTACCAACCTCTCAGAAAAAAAAACGGAAGTGATATCACCCACCATGACAGACCAAGATACATAAATAGAGAGTGGGATAGTACACCAGAGCTTCAACAGAGGCTCAATGTTGATGTTACCTAGCATGGTGACAAAACGTCTGAGAACAAATCTCCCAGCTCAGTGAGCAAACTTACAAGCTATAGAACCAGTCTGACCCAAGACTGGAATACAGGCAGACTCTAACCTTACAACTTTAATAATTGCCTGAGATGAGATGTCACCTTTTTTTTAATAAAACATTAAGTTATCTCGGGAATGTGACTTGAAAGTAGTTCTGGGATTTACATATTAATCAATCAAAACCTGGAACCTCTTCTGACAGATGAAAGACTTAACAACAATCTAGGTTTGTTCAATGTATTGCATCAATGTATGACACTATGATCTTTTGCTATAAATTCTGTGTCATATGATCCTACTCCACGAGCTATCTGACGAAGGAGCAGTTCTCCGAAAGCTTGAACTTCCAAATAAACATGTTGAACTGGCGTCCTGTGATTTTTAACTTTGTTCATTGGAATAGAACACTGTATGATGGTTGACTTGAAGACAGTATTCCATGATGGCTCAATGTCTTCTGGAATCTGGATGGGCATCTACTGGCTGGAATTATGCTTGGAATATCAGGCTAAACTGGACATAGCCCCTACGATTATGGGTAGAATATTTACTTTAGTGCAAGCGCCATCCAAGTGCAACATTCAATGTAGATTGTTCTAATCTTGAGGAGTATGTTTATCTCATGTTTTTACTCAAACTCATGAGCAAGATCTGCCAGGATCAGATGCAATGGAGCAATGTTTTAGGGTCTAATCCTTCAAGAATTTCTTTTTGCCTATTGATACATTTAAAATGATAACATTATGCAGTTTAATTAATGCCTGTAATCAGCTGTTTCCTACCATTTATCCCAACACAGATAGCCAATTGTGGTTCAGGATGGGAAAAGACAAAGTTGGGGGGGGGGGGGTGGTGCAGGCATGCAGGAAATTGGAGATATGAAGAGGACAGAATTTTAGGAAGTTGGCAGAGAGAAAAGGAATGGGCAAGAGGACAGGATATTGGATGGGCAGAGAAGAAGGAGATTGGTAGCCAGGTTGAAGACAAAAGATCAGAAGGATGAATGACAAAGTGAAGACATAAAAGGATTAGCAAGATCAATGAAAACCTAAACTTATTATGTATACTTTAAGCACTCGAGACTAACTAAGGAAAATGTAGCATCAATTGAAAACCTAAAAAAAGACTTATGTGCTAAGAGGGCATGGTTCTAATGAATATATTACACCTATATTTACAAAAGAAAAGTGATGAAGCAATCATTGTAGGTCAGGAAGAGAATGTGAAGTATCAAATGGGATAAACATTGCGAACAAAGAATTATTAAGATGTTTTGTACCCTTGTAAGTGGATCACCAGATGTAGATGAAAAGTATACCAGAGTGCTAAAAGAGGACTGGGAAGAAATAATGGAAGTTCTGGTCACCATTTACAAATCCTCTCTGGTTACTGGCAGACTGTCAACATTGTACCATTCACTAAAAAGGAAAAAGGGATAGATAAGGTACTTACAGACTTCTCAGGTCAATCTCAGTGATGGGCAAAGTATTGGAAAATGTTCTGAGAACATAAATCATCATTTGAAAAGATGTAGGTTAATCAAAGGTAGTCAGCACAGTTTTGTTAAGGAAAGTAAATGTCTATTTAAGTTGATTGAACTTTTTGAGTAATTAACATTGAGGGTCAATGAAGGTTGAGTGTTTGAGGTGATCTATATGGATTTTAGTAAAGATTTTGGCAAGTTCCAATGGAACAGCCTAGTAAATCTCATGGAAGCCCAGGAAAAATGGAAGTCAGCTTCAACATTGGCTAAGTGACAGCATGCAAAGAACAACTATGAAAAGGTGCTTTTGTGACTGGCAGGTTATTTCCAATGGGGAGCGTTGGGGCTTTTGTGGTGCACTGGTAGTGCCCCTACCTCTGAGCCAGGAGACTCAGGTTCAAGTTCCACCTGCTTCAGAACTGTGTAATAACATCTCTGAACAGTTTGATTAGAAAATATCTTCAGGGCATTCCTGAGAACTTCCTCACTGACCATCATAGTTATCAATAGCATTGACTTAATTGTCGGCATGATTAAGAAATCTGAAGTTGATACAAAAGCTGTAGTTAATAGTGAGGAAGAAAACTGAAAGTTGCAGCAGGATATTAATAGCCGAATCAGGTGGGCAGAAGATTGTCACATGGAATTCAATCTGGTAAAATGTGAGGTTATGCATTTCAGGAATAATAAATGAGACAACACAATATTCTGAGAAATGTAGAGTTACAGAGGGACCTTGGAGAATACGTCTACATCTCCCTGTGGTCATAGGATAGATAAATAAGGTGGTCAAGATGCTATATAGGATACTTCATTTCATTTCAGGAAAAGTACTGAAAAACTCAGCAGGTTTGGCAGCATCGGTGAAGAGAGAAACAGAGTTAAAGTTTCAAGTCCAATATGACTCTTCTTCATAATTTGAGAGGTGGGAAAGTATTGGGTTTTATGTAGTTAAAAATAGGGGTGAAATGCAAGCATTAGAATGTAGTCACGTAGTCCAGTCATACACATCTGTTAGGCTGTTGAGCCCATCCTGTCATTCATTGACGTTATGGGCAATTATAGACTTAACTCCATATTCCTCTTTTGCTCCATATCTCTTATAATTTAAGGATAGCAAAGATCTATCAATGTCCATTTAAAAAGTAAAACCTGATTAAACATAAATTGCTATTTGCAGAAAAGAGTTCCAAACATCTACTGAATATGAACAGGAAGGGTTTGGAGGGATATGGGCCAAGTGCTGGCAAATGGGACTAGATTAGGTTGGGATATCTGGTTGGCGTGGACGAGTTGGACCGAACAGTATGTTTCCATACGGTACATCTTATGACTCTTATGACTCCATGACATATATATGAAGTGAACACTAATTTCACTCCAGAAAGGTCAGACTCTCATTTTCTGAATGTTTGTCCTACTCCTAGAATGCCTCACTAGTGAAAATTGTTTCTCTCAATCAGTTAATTTTCTCTTAATATTTTGAAGACTTCATTTAAATCACCCCTTCACATTCTATATTCCGAGGAATATTTTGTTTAGTCACTCATTAAACCAAGAGTTCAGAAGATCATTAGGATATATCTATGCTGCATTTTCTCCTTCCTAAAGAGTGAATCCAGAACTGCTCACCTGAACCCTCATCCCTTTCTCTTTGGATCTCCAACATCTTTAAAATTTCACCACCTACAAAGACCAGAACATGATCTAAGATTAATATTTCACATTTGCCAAAATTTGTATCTGTTCTCCTCCATTGAAATTAATTTACAAGCTTTGTCTGTACACTTAATCCATCAATATCGCTTTGTAATTTTACACTTCCATATACAATTTACAATAGTATCTATTTTTGTTCACTGGCAATATTAGATATACTGTATAGCATCCTATCCTACCAATTTTGTTAATAAACAGTGAAAATCTGAAAACTGAGCACAAATCCTTGCTGACCACACTTGTCATTTCTAGCCAATTAGATAGTTTACCTGCTCGTTATTAATACATTTGTTTTTTCCAAGTGAATTCTTTAACCAGGTGGAGAGGGATAAGTGTGCAATGCAGGGCAAGAGTTATAGCTGGGGGCAGGGAAATTATGATGCGGTGAGGCACGACTTAGGATGCATGGCTTGGAAAAGTAGGCTTCAAGGGAAGGGCGCAATTGATATGTGGAGCTTGTTCAAGGAGCAACTATTTAATGTCCTTGATAAGTATGTACCTGTCAGGAAAGGCTCGTGTGAGGGAGCCGTGGTTTAATAAGGAATTGGAATCCCTTGTTAAAGGGAAGAGGGCGGCCTATGTAAAGATGAGGCGTGAAGGTTCAATTGGGGCGATTGAAGGTAGTTATAAGGTAGCCAGGAAGGATCTGAAGAGAGAGCTAAGAGCAGCAAGGAGGGGACATGAAAAGTCCTTAGTTGGTAGGATTAGGGAAAACCCTAAGGCTTTCTATAGGTATGTCAGGAATAAAAGAATGACTAGGGTAGGAATAGGTCCAGTCAAGGATAGTAGTGGGAAGTTGCGTGTGGAGGCTGAAGAGATTGGGGAGACACTGAATGAATACTTTTCGCCAGTATTCACTCAGGAACAGGACATTGTTGCCGATCTGAATACTGAGTCACAATTAATTAGAATGGATGGCTTTGAGGTATGTAGGGAAGAGGTGTTGGAAATTCTGGAAAGGGTGAAAATAGATAAGTTCCCTGGGCCTGATGGCATTTATCCTAGGATTCTCTGGGAAGCAAGGGAAGAGATTGCAGAGCCATTGGCCTTGATTTTTATGTCCTCGTTGTCTACAGGAATAGTGGCAGGAGACTGGAGGATAGCAAATGTGGTTCCCTTGTTCAAGAAGGGGAGTAGGGATAACCCCAGTAACTATAGGCCGGTGAGTCTCACTTCTGTTGTGGGCAAAGTCTTAGAGAGAATTGTAAGGGATAGGATTTATGAACATCTGGATAGGAATAATGTGATCAAGGATAGTCAGCATGGTTTTGTGAAGGGCAGGTCATGCCTCACAAACCTTATTGAATTCTTTGAGAAGATGACTAAGGAGGTGGATGAGGGTAAAGCAGTAGATGTGGTGTATATGGATTTTAGTAAGGCGTTTGATAAGGTTCCCCATGGTAGGCTACTGCAAAGAATACGGAGGTATGGCATTGAGGGTGAGCTGGAGGTTTGGATTAGGAATTGGCTGGCTGGAAGAAGACAGAGGGTAGTAATTGATGGTAAAGATTCATCTTGGAGTGCAGTTACTAGCGGTGTTCTGCAAGGATCTGTTTTGGGACCACTGCTGTTTGTCGTTTTTATAAATGACCTGGAGGAAGGACTAGAAGGTTGGGTGAGCAAGTTTGCGGATGATACGAAAGTCGGTGGAGTTGATGACAATGAGGAAAGATGTGGCAGGTTACAGCGGGATATAGATAAGCTGCAGAGCTGGGCAGAAAGGTGGCAAATGGAGTTCAATGTAGGTAAGTGTGAAGTGATTCACTTTGGTAAGAGTAACAAGAAGATGGGGTACTGGGCTAATGGTCGGATACTTGGTAGTGTGGATGAGCAGAGGGATCTTGGTGTCCATGTACACAGATCTCTGAAAGTTGCCACCCAGATAAATAGTGCTGTGAAGAAGGCATATGGCGTACTGGCTTTTATTGGTAGAGGAATTGAGTTCCGGAGTCCTGAGGTCATGTTGCAGTTGTATAAGACTCTGGTGTGGCCACATCTGGAGTATTGTGTGCAGTTTTGGTCGCCAAACTATAGGAAGGATGTGGAGGCACTGGAACGGGTGCAGAGGAGGTTTACCAGGATGTTGCCTGGTATGGTAGGAAGATCGTATGAGGAAAGGCTGAGGCACAAGGGGCTGTTTTCATTGGAGAAAAGAAGGTTTAGGGGTGACTTGATAGAGGTGTACAAGATGATTAGGGGTTTAGATAGGCTTGACCATGAGAACCTTTTTCCACGTATGGAGTCAGCTATTATGAGGGGGCATAGCTTTAAATTAAGGGGTGGTAGGTATAGGACAGATGTTAGGGGTAGATTCTTTACTCAGCAAGTCGTGAGTTTATGAAATGCCCTGCCAGCAGTAGTGGTGGACTCTCCCTCTTTATGGGCATTTAAACGGGCATTGGATAGGCATATGGAGGATAGTGGGCTAGTGTAGGTTAGGTGGGCTTGGATCGGCGCAACATCGAGGGCCAAAGGGCCTGTACTGCGCTGTATTTTTCTATGTTCTAATAACTTACATTTCATTCCAAGAGCTTCAATTTTAGCTTATTGACTCTTGTGAAAGACTTTTGGTCTTCTGCAAGTCCATATAGATAACCTCCAATGGGCATTCTCTGTTCACTATTTCAGTTCCCATTATTACTGATTAACTTGATTATTATGCAACACTGAAGTACAGTGTTGCTTGGTACAGATAGATCCCTGTACAATATTAAGTAATAGCTCTGAAGCATACATATTGCTGTACAACATGAGTGTCAATTGATACTTGCAGGAAAGAGTTCCAAATATATACCGACATATTTAGGAAGAAGTGAACACTAATTTTACTCCAGAAAGGTCAGACTCTCCTTTTCTGAGTATTTGTCCTACTCCTCGACTGCCTAACTAGTAAAAATAGTTTCTCCTAATCTATCAATTTTCCCTTAACATGTGGATGGATGCAGGTTGTCACTCTACAACTCTGTAAAGGGAGAATAATGAAAATACACCAGTCTTTATGTAACATGGGTTACTGTACTGCTCAACTTCTGATATATGAACACAAAGCACTACAGTACAGAAATGGTGGTCTGTTAAACTATAATATGGGCACATGGTATTTGAGCAGATCTGATACCATTTAACACTGGGGTACAGAGTATAGCAATTTAGGTTGCAATAATAGTGGGTACAGATCTTAATGTTGGATTCAGCTAAAACTTAAATAAACCTTTCACTTACTGTTTTCACAACAGCTCACAGCCATTATTGAACAAATGTTATTTATATTTCTATTAGCTACCAACTAGCCATAAATAGTATTACAGGGTCAAAGTTGTTGGGAAAGATGGCAATATTTTTGAAATTATATAAATAAGCATTATAATCATCACTGTGCAGAAAAACTGCACCTGATTTCTCACCACCAACACTAATTACATCTATTCATGGCACTCCTTGCACACAACCTTCGCTCTCATCAAATTGAAATGCCACTTCCAAATAAGATTTGGAATCTCATTACATTAGTACTAATCAACAATCAGGACATTTACAATTTACTGATTAGCTGGTACTTCATTAGGGACCTGAGAATCTATGCTGTATCTCCTCTCTAACACTCAGTCTTGTTTGTTGAGAATCTTTTTTCTAATTAGCCCACTCTAACCTGAGAGTCAGCCATAATCAGAGTGGGAGCTTGCTTGGACACTGTTAAATATTTAATCAGAAAAGCCTTTCTAAGCATGAGAGTGTATTCTGAAGGCATATTCCATCAGTTCATATTCCACATTCCAACACCAATGTGGTTGATTCTTAACTGCCCTCTGGGCAATTAGGGATGGGCAATAAATGCTGGCCTAAACAGTGACACCTTCATCCCATGAATGAATAAAGAAATAAGTTCAGGAGACATTCCCTATGATCCACACTCTTGAATCTTAGCACCCTAAATCAAGTGGGATATATCACTTGACAAGTAATCCAGAAATCCAAGAGTTCAAATCCTACTCTGGCAGTTGGTGGAATTTAGACTAAACTGGAATTGAAAGGTAGTCTAATTACTGATGCCATGAAACAATCAGTGATAGGTTGGAAAAAACCCATTTGGTTCACTAATGTCCTTCAGGAATGGAAGTCTGTCCTACATGTAACTCCAGATCCACACCAACATTGTTGACTCTTAACCACTCAGTTGCACCAACCTGCTACAGTTGCCAGAGGGACAGCGGTTCCAGAAGATGGGGAACTATCTCCATGACAGCAGTTAGAGATGATAGGTCTTGCCAGCAATGCTCCATTCCATTCAGAATAAAATAAAATCCTTTAATTCAAAGTTGTTTTTTTCTCAGGACAAAATAATAATGTTATCTGATTACAAATAAACCTTTCCTCAATGTTCTTTGGTTAAAAAAAGTCAAATTGAGATTTTTCCTTCAATATAATATTGGAAGCAACAGGGATTATAACTGGTGCATCGTGAGGTTGAGTTATCATGGGTCAGTGTCTGTTATCATAGGTTCTGAATTCTGACTGTGGCTGGGTACTCCTACAAAAGTCTAGTTGGTCAAGAAGATTGAGTCATGCTGGTTTGTATCAGAGTTCATATTGGTTCCAGAAGCTGGTACTAGGGTCCTGCTGGAATCAATGAAAACTCTATGCTGGTTGGAGTCATTCCTAGTACAGAGGAAGATATATGTTGTTGATGGGAGATACTCATCTAAGCCCTAGTACATTGCTGCACAAGTTCTGGGCCCAACCATCTTCAATTTCACCATAAGTGACTTGTCTCTCCATCATAAAGTTTGAAAGTAGTTGATCATTGCACACATTCAGGACTATTTGTCATTCCTCAGACACATAAGTAGTCCATGCCCAAATGCAGCAACACCTGGAAAGTATCAAGGCTTTGGCTGATAAGTGGCAAGTAATATTTGCGCAACACAAGTGCTAGGCTGTGACCATCTCTGTAAAGAGAGAATTCAATCACTGACATTCAATGCCATTACCTTGACATTCAATGGTACTACCATGGCTGAACACTAAGGGTTATCACTGACCGAAAGTTGAACTATATAAGCCAAACAAGTACTGTGGCTACAGGAGCAGGTTGGAGACTTGGGATTCTGTGGTGAGTAACTCACCCACTGAACTAACTAAAGTCTGTCCACCATCTATAAAGCACAAGTCAGCAATGTGATGGAATACTCCCAACTTGCAATGATCAGTGCAGCCCCAACAACACACAAGAGACATGACACCAACCAATGATTGATTGGCTCCACCTCTAACATCTAATACATTCACTCCCTCCACCACCAATACATGATCGCAACAGAATAAACCATCTACTTGATGCATTCTGATTTACAAAATCAGAATGCATCAATATTCTCCTTAAATCAACTCACAGGCTCTACTACCAAAAGGTAAAGAACAGCAAATGATTGGGAACACTTGTTGCAAGTTCTTTTCCAAGTCACATCGCTTAGAAAGTCCCTTCTTTAACTGTTTGGGTTAGCACCCTAGATACAAGGTCCATGTTATTAGGGGCAGCATGGTGGTTCAGTGGTTAGCACTGCTGCCTCACACCACAAGGGATCAGTGTTCAATTCCAACCTCAGGCAACTGTCTGCATGGGTTGCCTTCATGTGCTCTTGTTGCCTTTTTATTACATTACATTACATTACAGTGTGGAAACAGGCCCTTCGGCCCAACAAGTCCACACCGACCCGCCGAAGCGTAACCCACCCATACCCTTACATTTACCCCTTACCTAACACTACGGGCAATTTAGCATGGCCAATTCACCTGACCTGCACATCTTTGGACTGTGGGAGGAAACCGGAGCACCTGGAAGAAACCCACGCAGACACGGGGAGAACGTGCAAACTCCACACAGTCAGTCGCCTGAGGCAGGAATTGAACCCAGGTCTCTGGCGCTGTGAGGCAGCAGTGCTAACCACTGTGCCACCGTGCCTGTCACGGGATCCTATCTTATTAAGTCATCTTAGGTATGGTACTTTATTAAATGTCTCATATAACCAGAAATATTGCATCTACTAGTTCTTCATTACTTTTCCTGTTGTTATCTCCTCAAAACATTTTGATAAGTATGACTGGTATGATTTCCCCTCCATGAAGCCATGCTGACTCTGCTTGATTATATTGTGTACTTTTAAATGTTCTGTTCTTAAATCCTTTATAAATGACTCGAACATTTTATCATAACAGATGGTAAGCTAATTAGTTTGTTCATTCATGGGATCTGGGCATTATTGGCTAATCCCTTTTTGCTCTTGAGAAGTGCTGAGCTGCCTTGAATTACAACAGTCCACGTGCCGCAGGTAAACCTACAATGCTGTCAGGGATGGAGTTCCAGGATTTTGACCCAGCAATGTTACAGGAACAGTAATACATTTCCAAGTCTGGACGGTGAGTGACTTGTAGGAGAAATTGCAAGTGGAGTTTCATTTGTTCTTCTGGATGGTTGTTGTTGTGGGTTTGGCATGTGCTATCTTAGGAGCTTTGGTGAATTTCTACAATGCATCTTGTAGATGGTGCACACTGTTGCTATTTAGCACCACGAATGGAAGAAATTGCTATTTATAGATGTGGGTCCAATCGAGTGACTGTTTTGGCCTGATGGTGTCACACATTTTGGTATTGTTGGAGCTTCACTTATCAGGCAAGTGTGACGATTATGGTGAGCTGTCTTCTTCAACCACTGCAGTCCATGTGCTGCAGGCAGAGCTAAATGTCATTATTCCATCACATTCCTAACTTGGTCAAAAGACTTTGGGGAGTCAGGTGGAACCCAAATTGGGCATCACTGAGCAGGCTATTGCTAAGCCAGTGCTGTTTGTAGCTTTGTTGATGACACCTTCTATCCCTACTGATGATCGAAATAGACTAATGGAGTGGTAATTGGCCAGGTTGGATTTGTCCTGCACAGGACAGATTTGGGCAATTTTCCACATTGTTGGACAGATGCCAGTATTGTAGCTGTACTGAAACAGCGAGCCTATAGTTACCACTTTTTGTCTCCCTCCGTGTTCGGTTAATAGAGAGTTACTTATTACAGTAAAGATCTTAAAATGTGAAATTCTGACATTTCATTCTTTCAGCTAGTATCTGCAACTTGATTTGTTTTAAGTCATTGATCTCAATAGTCATCATAACAATAACATTTAATGGAGTTACTTAAATGTGAAGAATTTGAGTTATCACACAACAATTAGACTGACAGAGTACACAAACAAAATCTACCACATTAGTTCTTCAAAGTATTATGTTTGCATTTCTAAATGGCATTTTATTTAAATGTGGATTATATGTTGTTTTGCTTTTTGCTATCCTTTTCTTGTTATATAGTTTTGAATATTCATGAAAAATGTTACACATCACTCACAATGGATTATGCTTTGTGGGATTTAATTGAGGAAAATAAATCTGACAGTGTTGACATCAGGAGTTCATGTTATGCCATACTGAGTGACGCTACTGAATTGGGATGAGAAAATGACCCGTGACGTTCTCCCTCACACAATCAAACTGCATGACTTTCAAGTCTATTCCTTGTAGCAAACTAAATGATACTGAATCCTGTAGCTGAAGGAGAGCTTGAGGCTAATGTACGAAAAAGGCTTCACATTCTGGTAGTCAAAGCAATTGGTCCCTGCTTTCATATGGAAATTCACTGTTGCAGGCCCAGGAAATTCACTGTTCCAGCTCAAATTTGGAAATACTATCATAAAAATTAAGAAAAATACAATGACACAAACTATAATTTTCAACTATTTTTCAAATATTGACAAGGTTGTTAATTGCTGTCAGGGTCAGTGGCCAGTGCAGATACGACAGTAGGCAGAAGGGCTTGGCCAAAGAGAACAGGGGCCAAAAGGGGAACAGAGGTAAGAGAGGACAGAGACCAGAGAGAACGGGAACCACAGAGAAGACAGAGACCAGCCTCAACAGTGCCCTTTTCTTTCCTGATTTCAAGCAAGCTTTTGTTTACTGAACGATCAAGAAACATGAATCCAACAAATTCCCATTTGAATACAGAGTCTACTCTTCCAAGAACAAGTGAGCAGCAGCAGAAAGTGTTCAGCTGAAAATGAGGCAGCTCTCCAGACAGAAGCTTTCTAAAGAATGGCAGCTTACCACTGCTGCAAATTGCAGCCTTTTATCAGCAGTCTAGTACATGTATTTGAAATGGAAGTGTGCTGTCCTGATTACAAACAGTCTCCTTTAAATACTCTTCATTAAACGGCTGGTTGCTGTCAGCTCAACATGACTTTACTAAGCAGGCACTGAGGATGAAAAGAATTCACTGCATTTGTGCAAAAAAAATTCCATTCACGCAGGCACTTCAGCTCCACTCTGTCATTCTCCAGAGAAACATTAATCTGTGCGGGTAATGGTTTGCTCTTTGCTTTCAGCGTATTAATTGTTTAACCGGATCCATTCCAAGTTTTTCCCACATGTAACGAGTAAACATGATGGCAATGAGTCTCAATTACAACAAGAATACAGCCTGAGAACCTCCAGCTTGCTAAGCTTCATATAGGGAGATAATATCACCAGCAGCTTAAAAACTGTACAGGTCTGCTTCAATATTACTTAACACAGAGTCACATAAATCGTATAATTTGCTAGTATTACCAACTGAAGGGTTAAACAGTAGAAGAGCTGAGCATAAGGAGGAACTAAGTACCTAAATGATAAATCTGTATTGAAGCAATGGTGATAAATATGAGAACTGCACAGTGAATACAAAGTAGAGTCTATAAACTTCCATCAGTATAGCATCTTTCAGAATCTCATAATCACTATTGTAATGCAGGAGAAGTGGTGGCCAAAATGAGACAAAGTCTAAAAAATAGCGAAATAATAAATGACCAGATCATCTTTTCAAAGGTTGTTTGAGGGGATGAACGTTAGGCAGGATTTGGAGGAGTATGCCCCTATTCTTCCTCAAACAGAATTATAGGATCATTAACATCCACTCAAAAAGGTAGATGGGGCTGGACTTTAAGATCTAATTCAATAGACAGCAGCTTTGACAGTGTTCCCTGAGTTTTCCCTCAGTAAAGTACTCCGTCAGGATTACAATGCAGAGTTGTATTAGATTATGTCTCAAGCTTGTTCAATGGAGTTTCAACAAGTATCTTCTACAAGGTGAAAGTGCTACTACTAAGCCCTAACTTGTTTTCATTTCAGTTCTTCTTAATGCTGTCAATAATGATATTTTCAGGAATAGATTACCTACAGTGTGGAAAGAGACCCTTCCGCCCAACCAGTCCACACCACCCAGACCCATTTCCCTCTGATTAATGCACCTAACACTATGGGCATATGGGCAATTTAGCATGGCCCTGCACATCTTTGGACTGTGGGATGAAACCGGAGCACCCGGAGGAAACCCACGCAGACACGGGGAGAATGTGCAAACTCCACACAGTCACCCAAGGCTGGAATTGAACCTGGGACCCTGGTGCTGTGAGGCAGCAGTGCTAACCACTGAGCCACCATGAATGAACACTATTTGTCAGGTTCTATAATTGTCACGGAACTACAAATACCCCAAATAGTCCTGTGATAATAACCAGATAATCTGTTTTAGTGAGGAAATATATGCCAGAACATTGGGAATAACATTAATGCCATCATACTAGGGCTGTGAGATACTTTACATCCATCTGAAAGAGCAGGGAGCCTGAGTTTAAATCTCACCTGAAATATAACACCTTCAACAGAACAATGCTCTGTTGGTTTTCAGTCTCCTACTGTACTGTCCCGGCAGTGATACTCCTTTAGAATTGCACAGGAGCATCATTAGCGTGGTCAAGTGTCTCAAATAGGATTGATGCATTGACCTTCTAAATCAAAGGCAAGCATACCCATTGAACCACAGAGTATACTAAGGCCCTGTTCTATGATTTCTTTTTGAATTTATTCTACAGTTGAGTTAGGCTTTCTTACACTGAATGTGTCCCCACGTAGTCCTACAATGTGATGGTCACCATCCTCAGTAGAATCCTGCACACAAAGTCCACTGATATTTTATAGTTCTAGATCTCAGTGGTCAAAGGAGATACTTGTCGGGTGTTACAATAAAGGGAAGGTAATAGCCTCCGCAAACGGTGGAATTTGAATTCAATATTTTAAAAAATGGAATTAAGAATTTACTGATGACCATGAAATCATTGTCAATTGTCCTTCAGGCCAGAAAATCTATCATCCTCACCTGAACTGGCCTACATGTGGCTCCAGACCCACAGCAATGTGGTTGACTCTTAATTGCCCTCTGAAATGGCCTTGCAA
This sequence comes from Chiloscyllium plagiosum, assembly GCF_037043375.1. Taxonomy (NCBI): domain Eukaryota; kingdom Metazoa; phylum Chordata; class Chondrichthyes; order Orectolobiformes; family Hemiscylliidae; genus Chiloscyllium; species Chiloscyllium plagiosum. The sequence continues at coordinate 76,000,879 of NW_028270152.1, read as the reverse complement.
GCCATTCAGTTGTACCAATCACAACAAAGTCTCAAAAAAAATGAAACCAGACAGATCACCTGGCATCAACCTAGATTCCAGAAAAGACAACTGCCGAAACAGCCCTATCGACCCTGCAAAGTCCTCCCCTCTGGGGGCTAGTGCCAAATTGGGACAGCTGTCTCACAGACTAGTCAAGCAAGAGCCTGACATAGCCGTACTCACAGAATCATATCTTAAGACATCGTCCCAGATACCACCACTACCAACCCAGAATATGTGCTGTCCTATCAGCAGGACAGATCCAGCAGAGAGGGCAGCACAGTGGTATACAGTCACAGGCGAGTTGTCCTAAGACTGATCAACATTGACTTTGGACCCCATGAAGTGCCAAGGCTTTAGGTTAAACATGGGAACGCTCCTGCTGATTACCACATACCATCCTCCCTCAGTTGAGGAAGTGGTACTCCTCCACGTTGCACAACACTTGGCACTGAGAATGGCAAGGGCACTAAATGTACTCTGGGTGCGGGATTTCAATGTCCACCACCAAGACTGGCTTGACAGCAGCACTACTGATCGAGCTGATGCAGTCCTAAAGGACATCGCTGCTTGACTGGGTCTGCAGCAGATAGTGACAGAATCAACAATAAGGAAAAACATAACTGATCTCATCCGTACCAATCTGCCAGCTACAGATGCATCTGTCCATGACAGTATCAGTAAGAGTGACAACCATACAGTCCTTAGGGAGACGAAGTCCCACCTTCATGTTGAGAATGATCTCCATCATGGTTGTGAAGCACTATCACCATGCTAAATGGACAGACTTACAACAGATCTAGCAATTCAAGACTGGGCATCCATGAGGCGCCGTGGGCCATCAACAGCAGCTGAACTGTACTCCAACACAATCTGTAACCACAATGACCTAGCAGATCCCTCACTCAACTATTATCATCAAGCCAGGTATCAACCCTGGTTCAATGGAGAGTGCAGGAGAGCATACCAGGAGCAGCACAAGATGAGGAAAATCGACGTTTCGGGCAGGGGCCCTTCATCAGGACGGCTATGAAGGGTTTCCTGATGAAGGGCTCCTGCCTGAAATGTCGATTTTCCTGTTCCTTGGATGCTGCCTGACCTGCTGTGCATTTCCAGCACCACTCTAATCTTGACTCTAATCTCCCGCATCTACAGTCCTCAGTTTCGCCATACCTGAAGATAAGATGACAACTTAGTGAAGCTACCAAACAGAAGTACTGTACTTGAATGCCAACAGCATAAGCAGCAAATGATAGACAGAGCTAAGCGACCTTGCAACCAACAGATCAAATGTAAGCTCTTCAGTCCTGCGACATCCAGTCTTGAATGGTGGTGGACAATTAAACAACTCACTGGAGGAGGAGGAGGCTCCACAAATATCCCTACCCTCAATGATAGGGGAGCCCAACACATTAGTGCAAAAGATAATGCTGAAGCTTTTGCAGCAGCCTTCAGTCACAAGTACCGAGTGGATGATCCACCTCAGGTTTCTCCAGTGGCCCCCAGCATTACAGATAACAGTCCTCAGCCAATTCGATTCACTCCACGTGACATCAAGAAATGATTCGAGACATTGAATACTTCAAAGGCTGCAGGTCATCGCAACTTTCTGGCGATAGTATCGAAGACGTGTGCTCCAGAATTTGCTGCTCCAGTACTGTTAGAACACTGGCATCTATCCAACAATGTGGAAAATTGCTCTTAAGTATGTCCTGTACACAAAAGGCAGGACAAATCCAACCCAGCCAATTACTACCCCATCAGTCCACTCTCATCAGCAGTAAAGTGATGGAAGGTGTCATCAACAATGCTATTGAGCAGCACATGTTCAGCAATAACTTGCTAAGTGAGACCCAGCTTGTGTTCTGCCAGTACTACTGAGTTCCTGACCTCATTATAGCCTGAGTTCAAACATTAACAAAAGAGCTGAATTCCAGAGGTGAGGTCAGTGTGACAGCCTTTGGCATCAAGTCTGGTGGTTAGAGTCATACCTGACACACAGGAAGATGGTTGTGGTTGTTGGAGGTCAGAAGTTCTGCAGGAGTTCCTGCAGGGTACTGTCCTCAGTCCAACCTTTTTCAGCTGCTTCGTCAATGACCTTCCCTCCACCATAATGTCAGAAGTGGGGTGTTTGTCGAAGATTGCTAATGTCTAGTACCATTCACGGTTCTTCAGAGACTGAAGCAGTCCATGTCCAAATGCAACAAGATCTGGACAATATCCAGGCTCATGCTGACAAATGGCAAGTAACATTCGTGCCACACAAATGCCAGTTGATGACCATCACCAATAAGAGACAATCTAATCACTGTCCTTTGACATTCAATCGTGTTACCATCATCAAATACCCCAGCATCAGCATCCTGGGAGTTATCATTGATCAGAAACTTAACTGGACTCACCAAATAAACACAGTGGCTACAAGAGCAGGTCAAAGGCTAGGAATACTATGGCGAGTAACACTACGGCAAGTAATGTACCTGCTCTCTCCGCAAAGCCTGTCTAAAGCAAGGCACAAGTCAGCAGTGTGATGGAATACTCCCCACTTGCCTGAATGAGTGCAACAACACTCAAGAAGCTTGACACCATCCAGGACAAAGTAGCTTGCTAGATTGTCACTACATCCACAAGCATTCGCTCTCTCCACCACTGGTGATCAGCAGCATGTAAAAGATGCACTGCAGAAATTCACCAAAGATCCTCAGACAGCACCTTCCAAATCCACAAACACTTCCATCTCGAAGGACAAAGACAGCAGATATATGGGAACATGCCCATCTCAAGTTTACGGATAGGTTAGGTGAATGAGCCAAATTTGGCAGATGGAGTTTAAAATGGATAAGTATGAGGTTACTGTTTGATCAGAAGAATAGAAAGATAACTTATGATCTAAGTGGAGAGAAACCTTAGAACAAAGGGATCTGGCCGTCCTCATGCATGAATCACATGGTAGGCTACTGCAGAAAATACGGAGATATGGCATTGAGGGTGAGTTGGAGGTTTGGATTAGGAATTGGCTGGATGGAAGAAGACAGAGGGTAGTAGTTGATGGCAATGTTTCTTCATGGAGTGCCGTCACTAGCGGTGTTCCGCAAGGATCTGTTTTGGGACCATTGCTGTTTGTCATTTTTATAAATGACCTGGAAGAGGGGTTAGAAGGTTGGGTGAGCAAGTTTGCGGATGATACGAAAGTCGGAGGAGTTGTTGACAGTGAGGAAGGATGTGGCAGGTTACAGCAGGATATAGAGAAGCTGCAGAGCTGGGCAGAAAGGTGGCAAATGGAATTCAATGTAGCTAAGTGTGAGGTGATTCACTTTGGGAAGAATAACAAAAAGATGGGGTACTGGGCTAATGGTCGGATACTTGGTAGTGTGGATGAGCAGAGGGATCTTGGTGTCCATGTACACAGATCTCTGAAAGTTGCCACCCAGGTAAATAGTGCGGTGAGGAAGGCATATGGCGTACTGGCTTTTATTGGTAGAGGAATTGAGTTCCGGAGTCCTGAGGTCATGATGCAGTTGTATAAGACTCTGGTGCGGCCGCATCTGGAATATTGTGTGCAGTTTTGGTCGCCATACTATAGGAAGGATGTAGAGGCACTGGAACGGGTGCAGAGGAGGTTTACCAGGATGTTGCCTGGTATGGAAGGAAGATCGTATGAGGAAAGACTGAGACACTTGGGGCTGTTTTCATTAGAGAAAAGAAGGTTTAGGGGTGACTTGATTGAGGTGTACAAGATGATTAGGGGGTTAGATAGGGTTGACAGTGTGAACCTTTTCCCGCGTATGGAGTCGGGTATTACAAGGGGGCATAGCTTTAAATTAAGGGGGGGTAGATATAGGACTGAAGTTCGGGGTAGGTTCTTCACTCAGCGAGTCGTAAGTTCATGGAATGCCCTGCCAGTAGCAGTGGTGGACTCTCCCTCTTTATGGGCATTTAAGCGGGCATTGGATAGGTATATGGAGGATAGTGGGTTAGTATAGGTTAGGTGGGCTTGGATCGGCGCAACATCGAGGGCCAAAGGGCCTGTACTGCGCTGTATTCTTCTATGTTCTATGTTCTAAAACTAATATGCAGATGAAGAAGGTAATAAGGAAAGCAAATTGAATTTTAGCATTTATTGCTAAAAAAGAGAATATAAAGCTGCAAATGTACAAGCCATTAGTGAAACAGTACCTGGAATACTACGTACAGTTTTGGGCACCTTACTTGAGGGGGGACATAATTGCATTGGAGGGCGTTCAGAGGAGGTTCACCACATTGATTCCAGAAATGAGGGGTTTGCCTTATGAACAGAGATTGAGCAGTTCAGGCTTGTACTCTATAGAATTTCAAAAGGAGATCCAACTGAGGTATAGAAAACGCTCAATGAGTTTGGCAAAATAGATAGAGAGCGGATGTTTCCTCTTCTGGGACAATCTAAAACGAGGTCATGCATATTTAAAACAGATAGAAGAAGAAGAAATTACTTCTCTCAAAGGGTCATGAATTTGTGAAATTTGCTTCCCTATAGTGCAGTGGATGCTGGGACATATTTTGAATTAAGTGGAGTTGAGGCCGAGGTAAGATCATGATTGTATTAAATGATGGAGCTGGCTTGAGAAGCCAAATTGCTATTTCTTAAGATTGTGTAAGTGCCCAACTAAACACTTCTTAAATGTCATGAGAGGTTCTGCCTCTACCATACTTACAGGCCGTGAGTTCCAATTCCCACAACCTCTGGGTGAAAATATTGTTCCTCATATCCCCTCTAAACCTCTGTCTCTTATCTTAAGTCTATGCACCGCCCCCCCCCCAACCACTAATCTCTTCACCAAGGCAAAAAACTTCTTCCTGTCTACCCGATCACTCCACTAATTTTATGTATCTCAATTTCCCTTTTGGGAGTTTTTCTATAGGCCTCCAAGTAGTTCCAGAGATGTAGAGGAAAGGATAACAAAGATAATTCTGGATAGGAGAGAGCGTAACAGGGTAGTTGTTATAGGGAACTTTAATTTTCCAAATATTGACTGGAAATACGAAAGTTCAAGTACTTTAGATGGGTCAGTTTTTGTCCAATGTGTGCAGGAGCATTTCCTGATAGAGTATGTAGACAGGCCAACAAGGGGCGAGGTGTTTTAAAAAATTCTCAAGGTCAGGTTCGTAGGAGAGTAGTCTGACACAGAACAAACGACCAAGAGGCGAGACTGCTAGAATATGGGCATTTTATTCCCCGCAGTGTCGCACAACGGGTCTGGTTTATGCTCACTCTACATGTTACAAAAACTGGGAGCCGTCAGTTCTTGTAGAGCGGTTGCCAACAACCCACGCTCGGCGGTTAAACGTAACCCCGGAGCAGACTCACCGAACTGGAGACTTTTCCAGCTTTTTATTCTTTTCCAGATATAAACATTCATGTGAACAGCAGAGCAAGGCTAAAAAACACATTCCATTCTGGTTACATACAGATAAGAAGATTCACACGGGACTAAGCAACACCTCCATTCCGGTTAGATTCACACATGTATTGGGACATAATTTTTAACCGTTTCACCACATTCCACTGCTTGGAATTTTACACCACATTCCACTGCTTGGCCCAATACATGTGTTACATTATGCAATTCGTTTCAGTTAATTTCAGTTCAGTCAATTCAGTGTAGTTCAATTCAGCTCAGTTCAGGTCTGTTCAGTTCAATTCAATTGTGTTCAATTCAGTTCCGTCCATTTCAATTCAATTTAGCTCAGTTCCATTTTGTTCCGTTCAATTTGATTCACTTCAGTTCCACTCAGTTCAGTTCAGTTCAATCCCATTCAATTCTGTTAACTCCGCTTCAGCCTTTTGGACATGCCCACATCCTCCGCTGTACCCCAGGCAAGGGGTTCTTCGGCAGGACTGGGATCCTTTCTCAAACAAACTGCCACGTACATGCCCACATCCATGCCATCCCGGGACGGTCGGGACCTCCACAGTTTGTTCTTCTGGTTTCTTAGTCGTTTTCCAAAACATTGTTCTGTATCAAAATCTCTCCTCAATTGCGATTGACCCTGCTCGACTACGCCAAATGTTTTAAAAAATTCTCAAGGTCAGGTTCGTAGGAGAGTAGTCTGACACAGAACAAACGACCAAGAGGCGAGACTGCTAGAATATGGGCATTTTATTCCCCGCAGTGTCGCACAACGGGTCTGGTTTATGCTCACTCTACATGTTACAAAAACTGGGAGCCGTCAGTTCTTGTAGAGCGGTTGCCAACAACCCACGCTCGGCGGTTAAACGTAACCCCGGAGCAGACTCACCGAACTGGAGACTTTTCCAGCTTTTTATTCTTTTCCAGATATAAACATTCATGTGAACAGCAGAGCAAGGCTAAAAAACACATTCCATTCTGGTTACATACAGATAAGAAGATTCACACGGGACTAAGCAACACCTCCATTCCGGTTAGATTCACACATGTATTGGGACATAATTTTTAACCGTTTCACCACATTCCACTGCTTGGAATTTTACACCACACGAGGCCACATTGGATTTGGTATTAGGTAATGAACCTGGCCAGGTTTTAGATTTGGAAGTAGGTGAGCACTTTGGTGATAGTGACCACAATTCGGTTATGTCTACTTTAGTGATGGAAAAGGACAGGTATATACTGCAGGGCAAGAGTTATTGCTAGGGGAAAGGCAATTATGATGCGATTCGGCAAGATTAGGATGCATAGGATGGGGAAGGAAATGGCAGGGTATGGGCACAATTCAAATGCGGAGCTTATTCAAGGAAGAGCTACTGCGGGTCCTTGATAAGTATGTACCTGTCAGGCAGGGAGGAAGTGGTTGAGCAAAGGAGCCGTGGTTTACTAAAGAAGTTGAATCTCTTGTCAAGAGGAAGAAGGCGGCTGATGTTAGGATGAGAGATGAAGGTTCAGTTAGGATGCTTGAGAGCTACAAGTTAGCCAGGAAAGACCTAAAGAGAGGGCTAAGAAGAGCCAGGAGAGGACGAGAAGTCGTTGGCAGATAGGATCAGGGAAAACTCTAAAGCTTTCTATAAGTATTTCAGGAATAAAAGAATGACTTGAGAAAGATTAGGGCCAATCAAGGATAGTAGTGGGAAGTTGTGTGTGTGCAGTCCGAGGAGATAGGATTTGCGCTAAATGAATACTTTTCGTCAATATTCAGACTGGAAAAAAGACAATGCTGTTGAGGATAATACTGAAATACAGGCTACAAGACAAGATGGCATTGAAGTTCACAAGGGGGACGTGTTAACAATTCTGGAAAGTGTGAAAATAGAAAAGTCCCCAGGGCCAGATGGTATTTATCCTAGAATTCTCTGGGAAGCCAGGGAGGATATGGCAGAGCCTTTGACTTTGATCTTTATGTCATAATTGTCTACAGGAATAGTGCCAGAAGACTGGAGGATAGCAAGTGGAAAGTATTGTCCCCTTGTTCAAGAAGAGTAGAAACAACCCTGGTAATTAAAGACCAGTGAGCCTTACTTCGGTTGTCAGTGAAAGTGTTGGAAAAGGTTATAAGAGATAGGATTTATAATCATCCTGAGAGGAAAAAGTTGATTATGGACAGTCAACATGGTTTTCTGAAGGGTAGGTGGATGAGGGTAAAGTGGTTGATATGGATTTCACTAAGGCTTTTGATAAGGTTCCCCACGGTAGGCTATTGCACAAAATATGGAGGCATGGGATTGAGGGTGATTTAGCAGTTTGGATCAGAAATTGGCTAGCTGAAATAAGATAGAGGGCCGTGGTTGATGGGAAATATTCATCCTGGAATTCAGTTACTAGTGGTGTACCACAAGGATCTGTTTTGGGGCCACTGCTGTTTGTCATTTTTATAATCACCTAGATGAGGGCGTAGAAGGATGCGTTAGTAAATTTGCAGATGACATTAATGTCAGTGGAGTAGTGGATATTGCTGAAGGATGTTGCAATTTACAGAGGGACATAGATAAGCTGCAGAGCTGGGCTGAGAGGTGGCAAAGGAGTTTAATGTGGAAAAGTGTGAGGTGATTCACTTTGGAAGGAGCAACATGAATAAAGAGTACTGGGCTAATGGTGAGATTCTTGGTAGTTAGATGAGCAGAGACATCTCGGTATCCATGTACATAAATCCCTGAAAGCTGCCACCCAGGTTGATAGGGCTGTTGAGAAGGCATACGGTGTGTTAGCTTTTATTGGTAGAGAGATTGAGTTTTGGAGCCATGAGGTCATGCTGCAGTTGTACAAAACTCTGGTGCAGCCGCACTTGGAGTATTGCATACAGTTCTGGTCGCTGCATTATAGGAAGAATGTGGAAGTTTTTGGAAAGGGTGCAGAGGAGATTTACTTGGACGTTGCCTGGTATGGAGGATGAACTTGTGAGGAAAGGCTGAGGGACTTGAGGCTGTTTTCGTTAGAGAGAACAAGGTTGAGGGGTGACATAATTGAGACATGTAAGATAATCAGAGGGTAATATTGGGTGGACAGTGAGAGCCTTTTTCCTCGGATCATGATGGCTTGCACAAGGGGACATAACTTTAAATTGAGGAGTGATTGATATAGGACAGATGTCAGAGGTAGTTTCTTTACTCAGAGGGTAGTAGGGGCGTGGAATGCACCGCCTGCGATAGTAGCAGACTCGACAACTTTGAAAGCATTTAAATGGTCGCTGGATAAACATATGGATGAAAATGGAATAGCGTAGGATGGATAGGCTTCAGATTGGTTCCACGGGTCAGCGCAACATCGAGGGCCGAAAGGCCTGTACTGTGCTGTAATGTTCGATGTTCTAATCTTGCTCCCCACTTATTCTTTTCTGCTCTCAGCAATACAACGACAGTCTATCTAATCTCTCTCTGCATAACTAAAACTCTCCAGCCCCTGGCAACATTCTGGTAAATTCCTTCTATGCCCTCTCCACTGCTGTCAGATATGGATATGGATTCCAGAAATGTATTTTGGCCAATCCACCTAACCTGTACATCTTTGGGTCAGTGATCATTAGTGAGAGGGATAATGTGGGTACACAGATCAGGATGAATATCTGCAGTACAATTAATAAATAATTCCCTTGCCTTGTTTCTCCTCCTTCAGTGCATCACCTCACATTTATCTGGATTGTATTCCATTTGCCACTGATCAGCCCATCCATATCCTCCTCATTGTTCAGCACGTGTCAATTTATATATCATCCGCAAACTTGCTGATCAATCCTCCTACATTTAAGTTTAAATCATTTATTTATACCTTGAATAGCAAAGGCCTAACACTGATCCTTCAGAACCCCAATGGGTATAGGCTTCCAGTCACTAAACCATCCCTCAACCATCACCCTCTGTTGCCTACCACACAACCAACTGTGCATCTAACTTGCCAAATATCCTTGGAACCCATGAGCTTTTATCTTTTCTATCAATTTCCCATGTGGGATTTTATCATTAGCCTTGCTGAAATCCAAATAGGCTACATCTAAAGCATTGTCCTCATCGACACAACTGGTCACCACCGCAAAATTCAATCGGTTGGTCAGACATGACCTCACCTTCACAAAACCATGCTGACTCTTCTTAATTAATCCCTGCCTCCCCAATTGCAGATTAATTCTGTCCTCAGAATTGCTTCCAATACTTTCCCACTGAGGTTGGACCAATTGGCCTGTAGTTTCATAGTATACCCTTTGGTCACTTCTCAGATACTGGTATCACTTTGGCTATCCTCCAGTCCTCCAGCACCTTTCCTGTGGCCATAGAGGAACTGAACGCTTTTGCAAGCACCCTTTTTATTTTCTCCCATGCCTCACTCAACAATTTAGGATACATTTCATCCAGCCCTGGCGATTTGACTACTTATAAGCCTGCCAGACCACTCAGAACCTCTTCTGGTTGTGCTAGTTTTATCAATTGTCAATTATTTTCTCACTAATGAACACCACCCCAAAGTGTTCATTTAAAACCCCACCTGTATCCTCTAGCTCCACGATCAAATTACAGTTGTGGTCCTTCATGGGTCCAACTCTTTCCTAGGCCATTCAAGCCACAATGGAGAGGCCAAATGTTTTTGAAGGAAAAGGGGAGAATTCAACCCTGGAAATTCAGCCTCAGTTAAAGATTAATGCAGTATTGTTTATAGTTTCTGAGAATTAATAAGGTCACTAATTAATCCAAGATTTCACAGTAACATATAGCAATAATAATGTATGCTTTAATTTGTTTGTGCCACCTAGCTGATGGAGCAATATATCAACAATGAAAACCAAAACCTGTAAACAGCACTAAGCAGTCATTTAAACTCCTTTAGTAGCACAAAGCAGAGAAAGGTAGTGATTCTGCATGATCGACAAACCGGCCACTGGATGTGATTCTGTGACAGGTGAGAGAAAAGAGGGCAACCATTTAAAGAATTTATGGTGACACTCTTCAGGAGACAGCAGAATGGATCAGTGCCGTCACCCTGAAGATCTGGAAAAATATGAAACATCAGATCCAGACAAGGTTGATTGAATAACAAGACTCATCTCCATGACAAGAACTTGGCACACACAGGCACACAGGAATATACATTCTGACAAAGCATTAAATCTTTGTCTGCTGAACCCTGTTAACCAATTACAAAAATGTTAACCAGTGCGATATTGACTTGAGGAATCCAGAGTGATGAATGCAGAGTATAAAAGAAGCTCCATCATTTCAAAAGATTCATGCTTAAAATGGGTAGTTGTTTAAATCAGTTGAGATAAAGACAATTGATATTTATATAGAACCTTCAGCACAATAAAATGATCTAAGGTGCTTCACAGGAACATTACTAGGCAATACATTAAATAAAGTCACACAAGGCAATGCCAAGACAGTTAGTCAAAACCCTGGACAAAGAATTAGGTTTTTATCAGTGTCCTAAAGGAAGAAGGAGAAGTATTCAGAGACAATTTGAAAGGGAACGCGAAACCTAGGGCTCAGCAGCTGAACACACGGCCATCAACAGTGGAGCAATTACAATTGGAAATGTTCAAGAGGCATAAGTTAGATGAGCAAACTGTTACGACATGGAAGCAAACCTTTTCTGTTAATTAAACCAAACATTGGACCGAAGGGCCTGTTTCCACACTGTAGGTAATCTAATCCAGAACCTCACTATCAATTTCCCTCACTATCAATTTAACCAACCACTAACTGAAATTAAACAAATTTTCTCACCTAAGTTTTATTTAAAGATCTAGGACATTAACCACCAAGTGTTTAAATCTGCTGGGATCTTTAGTACTCCAAATTGGTTCAAATCTGTCCAAATTCTGGACAAGCCTCCCAAACTGTTACGACACGGAAGATCAAACCCCTCTGTTAATTAAACTAAACACCCAGAAAAGCTCATCTTGCCTTGTAATCTACTAAAATGTGAGTGACAGAGAACTCCCAAATTTCACTATTAGAGTTAGAAAAATAAATTGATATTTTTTCTTTAATAGTGGAATTTGAGACTTTTCTGTCACTCACATTTTAACAGATTATGAGGCGAGATCAGCTTTTCTGGATGTTTGGTTTAATTAACAGAGGGATTCGACCTTCTGCTTTATAACAGTTTGGGGGTCAAAACCACACAGTGTCTGTCTTCTTCTATGTCTTCACTCTTCTGGCTGCTGATCTCCCTGGGTCATCTTTCCTTTACTGCGAGTATGTTTCACATGAACAAGTACTTTCAATAAAGAGTGTTTTCTAATTTCTTTCAGAGAAAGACTTTAGATTGGCAGTTAGTTCTCCAGCAGTTTCTCTCTCTACGGCAGTTGCATTCCGAGCAATTTTCAAGATGTCCGGATTCTTATACCCACAACTTCGGATCGTCTCATTGGTTTGATGTTGGTGAAACAATAAATTCAAACTCGATTGGGTTTTTGTATCCCGGGATATAATTTAAACTGATTGGTTAAATTTGAATTGTTGTCAAAACGGCAACCAAAACCCAGGTATCCATTTCACAACCAAATGATACAGATTTTCAATTATCCAGGACATTCTGGGACTGCCATCCAGTTGTATACATAGATGTTTGTAATCTCTCAGTTCAGAACAGCATTCACTTAAAGGTACAGTACATGCCTTCAACTTCATAACAATACCTTGAAGAGCTGTGAAGCTGGAGAGAATCATGGAGATAGGGAGGACCAAGGCCATAGAGGAACTTGAAAACAAAGATGCAGATTTTAAAATCAAGGCATTACTTAACCTGTAGCCAGTATAAATCAGTGAGCTCAGCTATGATGGGTGCAAGTAAGGATGAAGACAGTAAAGTTTTAGTTTCATTTATGGAGGCTGGGATGTCAGACAGGTATTGGAACAGCAACATAAAAACTTGTGAAGGTTTTCACAGCAAATTACCTCAGGTCCCAGCAGTGTGGGTATATGTGGGAAGTAGGTATTCTTAAGGTTTATCATCAGATTTCCACAGAGGGGAGCACAAGTTGAAAACTTTCCAAGCCTATTGCATGTTCCTCAGGAAATAGTCCCCCAAATTGGATTCCTCTGTTCCAGCAAGCAAATCAGAGGTAGCCATCACAACTGCAAAGTGGAGATGTTTTTTTCTGTGGAGCACTGGAGGCTGAGGCTGACATTATAGAGGTTTATAAAATCAAGAGGAGTGCATATAAGGTGCCAAGGTCAGGGAGTCCAAAATAAGAGCACATAGGTTTAAGGTGAGAGGAGAAAGATTTAAAAGGGACCTGAGGGGCAACTTTTTCACAAAAAGGCTGGTGCGTATTTGAACAAGCTGCCAGAGGAAGTGGTAGATGTGGGTACAATTACAATATTTAAAAGACATTTGGATAGAAATCCAATTTGGAATGAATCAGTTAAGCCGAAGGACTTGTTTCCACACTGTACACCTCCATGACTCCATAATGAATGAGATCCTCTCTTTTAACTATATTTTTAATATTTATCCCTTACTAAACTCAAAACTGACAGGATGAAGCACACGGTATAATAATTGGAGCTAGGTAATGGCCCTGATGTTCCAATGGCCAGAAACTCATGCCAGCAATATAGATTATGGAGTTGCACATTGAAATTATGCAGAAATCTGATGCAGCTGTCTACAAGGTATATGACCAGGGAAGTGAAAATTCTGAACAGCAATCATTTCAAATCTGGGTCCATCCAAAAATGCCTCTTAAATTCGGAGAATTTCAAAGCTCTAACGTTCCACCCACCTGGCTGCACCCTTCTCCCATCATCCACCTGACACCCTAACTTTCCAATTGCCTTACATGCTTATCATTTCCGAGTCGCTGTCATAGCATTTGCTGGCCATTTAAACTGCAGAATATGGTACTCAGCGAAGTAAAGTGTGGCATAGTTTTTACAATGATCTTCTGTATTGCTGGATTTGAGGATTCATGGAAAGGTCTGGAGCAGGAATCCAGTCAAGGAATCTCCAGACCAGACGTCATTAAAGAGTTTTTTAAACTCTGATTTAAACTAGTCGGAATCTCTCGGCCCTGGTATTCAGCAGGATTGAGGATGAGGAACAGAGGTGGCTTTAATTACATATGTTAAATGTCCCAGACTAGTGAGGCATTCGGGAATGTTTTGGGATTCGACAAACTGGGGTGGGAATCCTGGAGTTGGACAGTACCTCATGGCTAGATGAGTGCTTTCTTCGATCTACTTTCCTTGTGGAAGGGAAAGCAAAGTTTGGGCATGAAGTTGCATGCCAACAGTTTGTGGAAAAATAGATGACTTATCTAATATGTGTATGGATCTAACCTCTGGAAACATTGGCTTGTAACTTTCTATAAGATCTCTAAACATGAAACTTGCTATTTGATAATTAGTCCTGGCTCTATGAGACTGGCTCTCAGCTGTAATAAAATGCAAACATTTTAATTATCAACAAAAGCATATGATAATTAGGACATATCGGTTTACTTTCAAAATTCAACTCAATTTTTTTTAGTTCTGAAGGAAAAAATGTTAAATAAAACACACTATTAAGCACAAAATTAGGAGTGAGATTGGAGTACAGTGTGACAGTATTATAGGCAGGAGTTTGGATTACAGTGAATAAAGTTTTACAGTAATATGATTGAAGTAAAGCACATAATTATAGTAGTGATTAAAGTTTGGAAAAAAGGAACATCATAGGCTCAAGACTTGAATAAAGTGAAATTATTACAGAATGCATAACAGAGGACAGTGAGGTATAATTATACGTAGAACATTGTAGCACAGGCCAACGATTGCAAACAAAAGCTTGAAGTAGATTATCAGTTGGCAGAATACCACTGAAAGGAAATTAGAGTACAAAAAGTCTGGCTTCCTATCAAATTCCCCTCTCTCCATGAGGTTACAACGACAGGCTTGCCTTCTCAACCTCATCCCTCAGATGAAGCGTGACCCTCAGGTTAAACGCACTACCAGTTGTCTCTCTCCAATTAGAGAGCAACCCTATGGTGTGCTGAGACAATGACAACTTTACCTTTACATAGACACTCCAGCCTGCTCTCTGCATTTGAACAAAAGTCATATCAGACTCAAACATTGACTCTGATGTTTCTCTTCACAAATGCTATCAGACCTGCTGAGTTTCTCCAACACACACTATGTTTTGTTCTCTACATCTGCCTGTTTGAAGCTCTTCAGCATGTTACTTTTTTGCTGTTTTCAACAGCTCTCTCAAAATTTAGATATTTTTCTACGCTTTTTCTCATTGTTCTAATCCTGTTGCAGCAAACCACTGCTTGTACTTAACATGAAGAATTCTGGGGCATTTATTCTATAAAGCTGCAATATACAATGCAAATTGCTTTGAAATCATTTGTTAGCAGAAATTATTAATGTTCAAACATGAATAATAGTTACTTGGGTGATGCACATGGGACCCAGCAATGAGTCAATATTTTCAGAATAGTGGAAAAACAACAATTAGCCAAAATCTGAAATAAAAATGGAAAATGATGGATAGACACATTAGGCCTGGCAGGATCTGTGGAGAAAGAAACAGTGTTAATCTTTTGAGTCCGAAGACTTTCCTTCAATAATGGTTTATATGCTGCTGACAAAGATGGAGGAGGAGCAAGTGGAAAAGATAGTAAGTTTATCTCTTGCTCCGGACACCCTCATCAACTGTTCCATTTGAGCTCCCCGCTCCCTCCAGTAAACAGCATTAACAACTTCCACTTCCTGCTCCTTTCAGTTTTAAAGTCTTTGGACTCAATATGTTAACTATGTTACTTTCTCCACAGATGCTGCCAGACCTGCTGAGTTTCTGCAGCACTTTCTGTTTTTGTTAACAACTAGTTTAGATATATGTATTCCTGCCAATCCTTACCACAGCTATCTGCAATATCCATAACCTCTCACAATGTTAGAGATATCATCTATTGAATGAGACATTAAGTACAAGGCCTTATTGACCCAACCAGGCAGATGTGAAAGATCCTGTGGCTCAATTTAAAAATGAGCGAGGGAGTTGTGATAATCCCATGGAGAATCACTAAGTAATATTCCTGTGGAGTTTATTGAATATGAGTTCCCTTAGTAACAGGGAATGGCCTACCCTGGAAGACCTCATCACCTGAGCCCTTTGTAAAGCATAGCCTGGGAGCATGCATTGTCCATCAATGCTCTTGATACCTCTAGAAAGAGGTGATCACCATGAGTCAGTGTTTTATCTCCTCTTCCAGCTCCATTTTGATTTAGCCCCTTTCTTTTCTCCCTGCCACCCCCTCACTTTTAATGGTTCACATTGGGCTTTGCATGTAAGCTTCTAATTAGCTACAAGGTTACTTTACTCGTCGTGGTTCATGTTTAGAAAACAAAAAAAAAGTTAAGATAATTTTACTGAAGGGAAGGTTGCTCAATTATGTGTGATAGATGTAAAACAGACTCAGTTTCTCCTTCTAACTCCATTTTGATTAGCCCCTTCCCTCTCTCCTTACCCCCTTACATTTGATAGCTTGCACTGCCCATATGGGCTATGTTTATAAATATTTAACTGACTACAAAAATGTTTTATTGATGGTGGTTCATGTTTAGAAAGGAAAACAAAAAAATAAACATAAATGAGTCACAGTGATTTTGGTACTGGAAAAGTCATTCAATTGTATGTGATCAAAAAAGCAGACCCAGATTTTTAATTGCCTACACAGGTGATTACTGGTAGTGGTTAGCAGTTAAAAGCAAATAAAGTCACTGCGATTTGGTCATGCAAGTGTTGCTTGGTTGTGTGTTATAACATTTTCGGATATATAAATTAAATTAAATTAGATTCCCTACAGTGTGGAAACAGGCCCTTCAGCCCAACCAGTCCACACCAACCTTCTGAAGAGTAACTCACCCAGACCCATTTCCCTCTGACTAATGCACCTAACACTATGGGCAATTCAGCGTGGCCAATTCACCTGACCTGCACATCTTTGGACTGTGGGAGGAAACCGGAGCACCCAGAAGAAACCTACGCAGACACGGGAAGAATGTGCAAACTCCACACAGTCGCCCGAGGCTGGAATCGAACCTGGTATCGTGAGGCAATAGTGCTAACCACTGAGCCACCGTGCCGTCCACAAAGACCTTTGTACTGCCCATAATGGTCTTTGCATGGAAATGTCTGATTGGCTACACAGGTGATTTACTGGTGGTAGCTAATTGTTAAAAGCAAAGTAAAACTCACTGTGATTTAGTGGTGGGAACCTGTTCAGTTGACTTTAAGAGCACTTATAGATCACAAAATCAAAAAATGCAAAGCAAACTGTTAGGGCTCTTGTTGTGTAGTGGTAGTCTCCCTAACTGAGCCAGAGGTCGGGGTTTATGTCCCACTTGCTCCAATGATGTGTAATAACATCTTTGAAAACAAAGGAGATCCTTAGAGGACCTTTGGTAGTGTCCCTACCTCTAAGCAATAAAGCCTAGGTTCAAGTCCCACCTGCTCCAGAGGTGTATTGTAACAAATCTGCACATATTGATTAAAAAATAAAATCAATAAATCAGACCCTTTCCATTTTGATTTAACTCTTCCCACCCTCCCTAGCCCTCTCTCACTTGCGATGATTTGCATTGCCTTTAATGGCCTTTGCATTTAAATTTCTAATTGGCTGTCCGGGTAATTTACTGGTGGCAACTAATAGTTAAAAACAAAAAAAGGGGACACATTTGTTGGTGGGAAAGCCATTTGGTTGTGTGTAAGAGCACTTCTGGATATATAAAAAAAGCAGACCATTAAATTGCCCTTAACGGGCTTTTCATTTATGGTAAATAATTGGCTACACGAGTGATTCACTGGTGGTGGTTAATAGTTAGAAACAAAAATCACAGTGATGGGAAAAAAAATGTTCATTTGTGTGTAAGAACACTTCTGGATATTAAAAAACAAACAGACCCAGACATTCCTGATGAAGAATTTATGCTCAAAACATTGACTCTCTTCTCTTCGGATGCTGCGTGACCAGCTGTGCTTTTCCAGAATCATACCTTTTGACTCTGATCTCCTGCACCTGCAGTCCTCACCTTCTCGCAGTATTAACAGGTCTAGGAAGTGGATTGTGGAGGGATTTGCTTCTGCTGACTGTCTGCCTTTGTTCTGCTGCTACATTTGTGCCCAGGTGTTCTTTAGGAGGGAGCATGTGGTTATATCATCAATATTCTTGGTGCCTTGGAGAGGTGCTTTATTTTCCATCTAACACCATCCTGATTTAGTCCCTTTCTGTTTTCGTCTTCACCTTTGATGGTTTGCATTGCTTGTAACAGTAAATTGGCCACACAAGTGATTGAGTGGTAGTGGTTAGTAGTTAAAAACAAAAAAAAGTCAGTGACTTAGTGATAGAAAAATTGTTTGATTGCGTGTGATAGCACTTCTGGGTAATAAAAATAAATAAAGCAGACCTAGGATCGATCAGAACTGTCTATCCTAGGCTGGGGAAAATCTATGTATGCTAGAAGTAGTGGCTCTATTTTGAACAATAAATGATGTTCCTTTCCAATCAGGTCTCATGAGTTATCACATTGGCAACAAAAGTCAGGAGTTTCAGACAGCCTTGCCTTTCAATGAACCCGGTAAGAGAAATACTGGAAATGCTGCTATTTGGGAAACAGAAACCAATGATGCAGGTCTGAAAGATTGGCCCCAATATGCCAAATTAATGTATATATTTTTCAAGCAAATGCGAAAAAAGGGGACCACTGACAAAAAAAATCACTTTCCTCACAGCCCTGACTTTCAGTCTCACGAACTGTTTAAACTACCCGGCAACCCCAGAGTCAAAATTTATTGACGAACTGTTAGATATGATAACGGCCCACTATGACCCCAAAAGATCTGTTATATTGCAGCGTTACAGGTTTAACACTTATACTATATTTCTTTTACTTATTCTATACTTCCTGGAAGCAGTTATTGAATTCTTGATCAGACTGTAGAAATTAGTGGTACAAGTAAGGGCTTCATTGCATCCCGAAGGAAGCTGCTGAACAAATCAGGTTTGGACCACAGAAATGACCATTTCCTGTGAAAACACAGAAGAAGGGGTTCTGACGCTTCAGGGGTCCAAAAAGAGTTCCATTCTCAGCTTTGGGATACTGCCATACCACAGAATCGAGTCCCCAGCAGACAGTACTCATAACTCCCATTGGTAGCCGGGGAAGGGCAATCAGAGTCATAAATCGCTGGGTTCCAGAATTGGACCGGAGGTTTCTGCACAATACAGTGAGGAGCAAGGACATCTATATCACATTTGTGATCAGAGGGTTCACCCCAGACAAGGGTGCCGAGACAGGCTCCCCAACAGTAGATATAATGGTACCTGTGTCTACCTCCATGTCTAGGCGTGGCCATTTACCTGGAGTCTTGCCTTAATTGCTACCACTTTGGGAGTAGAAATGCAATTTAGCTGTTCCTCATCTTCGGGCTGATTTATTTACAAATCTCTGTCTTGAGGTTACTTCACGCTTTGGCCTGGCGGTACGTATTTGCCTGTTTTGACACCTTATCTGGGGTGAACCTTCTGACCACAAATGTTGCATGGATGTTCTTGCTCCTCACTGTATTGAGGAGAAATCTCCTGTCCAGTTCTGGTACCAGGGCTAGATTGGCCACATGCACTGGGGAGACTTCACCTATTACTAGAACTACTACAACCCCAGTTACAACAGCAAACAGTCTGATTTCCCTTAATGATGTTGGAAAGGCCAAGTCCCAACCTATTGAATTGGACTGGTTACAAAAAAAATTCCTGCAATGGCAACAGATCTTTAAAATAGATAACATCGATCCATACAAAGTGTTGTAAGTATCCCAAAGTGTTCAAGAGGACCTCTGGAGGAGGGATCAAAATTTATGTAGATCTAGAGGCCCGATCTAAATATTTCAAGGCACGGCCAGTTCCCTATACCCTACATGCCAAATTAGAGGCCAAATTGGAACATATAAGAGGAACTTTGCATTAGGTGCAATGTGCTGATTGGACCATGCCAGTAATCCCAGTTATAAAACCTGAGCACTGAGTCCATCTCTTTGAGGATTATTAGCTGACAGAAACAGAGTTTCCTGCTCAGACAGATACAAGTCTTCTACACATGGCATAGGGTATGAAAACCTGGCTGGGGGTCACATATCTTGTAAATTAAATATGAGCCATAATTACCTCTAACTGAAGCTTGAGAAGTCATCTAGCAAGTATTTTACTATAAATACTCACAAAGGACTGTATGAGTATAATCAGAGAATCACAGAATCTCTACAGAGCACAGAGAGGTCATTCGACTCATCAATTCTGCACCAACCCTCCAAAGAGCTTCTCACCCTGACCCACAAAACCCGCCCTAACCCTGACCCACAACACCCCACTAACCCTACCCCATAACCCCCATTTTATCATGGCTTATCCATCTAATCTGAACATCCTTGAATACAACAGGGCAATTTATTATGGTAAATCCATCCAACCCGCACATCTTTGCACTCATTTGCTGTTTGGAGTATTTTCAGGTTCCGCCATTAAAGGGTAATGGAGAACATCCATGGGACATCCAGAATGGCAGTCTACCTGGATAACGTTTTAAACTCAGAAGTGACTGTAAAGGAACTTGAAGAGAGTTTGGATGAGGTTTACAGTGCTTTTCTGAAGTTGGCATCTGGCTTTGAAAAAGAACAATGTGTGTTCCAGATAAACAAAGTAACATACCTATGGTACAGGATTGACAAGGATGGATTATTCCCTGTTGAAGAGAAGATGTCAGCTATAAAAAGGAGCTCCACCCCAAGGAACACATCAAAGTCCAAGTTTTTCCTAGGTTTCAACAATTACTGGGGGAATATAAGGAACTTCAGTGACAGCTCTCCATGGATCCCGGAAGTTATCCTAGTAAAGAAAGGTGATCTTTTATAGCATATGGTCAAAACTGGGAAGAAGCCTGCAAAAAAAAACACACATATCAAACATCCGCGCTGGGAATCCTCCACAGGAGAGCACTCTGCAGTGATCTTTCATCGGTCTTCACCAAAAGCTTTTTATTGTACACCCCTCGAATAGACTTGTAAAACAACAGGAATGGGGCCATAGGTGAAACGATGCAAAAGGCCCCATTTTCCCAGGAGTGCAGGGGAACCCTCACGTTCATAGGGAGAGGGATGTGATAACTCTTTTAAAGCCCACAGGAAATTATTAATTAATCTCCCTATGAAATTCACTGAGTATGAATTCTCTTGGTAACAGACATTGAACTCATCACCTGAGTCCTTTATAAAGCAGGAATGGATCTGCAGAACTATCTGTCCCAAGCTGGGACTAGCCCATTTATACCACAAGTAGCGGCTCTAATTTGGGATTGTGAGGTATTGTATCATGATTCTCTTTATACGTGCAAGCACTCTATGTTTACTATATCACATTTCCATTCACTCATTCATAAACCGTGTTTTTGTAGTACATTTTACTCTTACAAGATGAATTAAATCAAACATCCCTTCCAATCTATTACAGTTTCTTTATAATTTTCAATTTATATTGGCCCCAAGCTGCAAGGAACTTTTAAAGCTGTTTCTGTATCAATTGAATTGAATAGAATTTATTGTCATGTGCACCGAGGCATATTGAAAAGCTTTGTCTTGCGAGCAATACAGGCAGGTCACATAGTTAGGTAGCATAGATAGTAAATAATAGGTAAACAGCAGCAAAAACAAAAACACAGGTACAGACGAATGTTAAGAGTTTGTGAGTCCATTCAGTACTCTAACAACAGTAGGGTAGAAACTGTTTTGAAACCGGCTGGTGCGTGTGTTCAGGCGTCTGTACTTTCCCCCGATGGTAGAGGTTGTAGAAAGACATTGCCAGGGTGGAATGGATCTTTAAGAATGCTGGCGGTCTTTCCTTGACATCGGTCCTAGTAGATGGATTCTATAGATGGGATTTATTCAAATGAATAGTGTTAATACTGTAGTCTACTCAGAACAATGCCAATTCCACCATTGTGTCTCCACAACTCACTCAAAACTATGGAAAGATTATAATAAAGGTCGTTCTGCTATAATGCGTGTTTCATTAATGCAAATTCACTATAAAGCAACTCGACCTGAACAGCTTGTGGGACATCAAACAGTTTCCTTCACGAGCTTGTCTCTAGAATCTGCTGCATTTTACTCTCTGAAATTTCCTTATACACTACCTATTTCTATAACACTGTAGTACCTATTTCTAACTTTTATTTAGGACTACCATCTTGTACTAATGTACAGATTTATAACTTTTAAATACACATTAAATAGGACCACAACCTCCTTTAAGGAACCTTCTATCAAAACATCGCTTCTATAAAACTGCATGAATGTGTAAGAACTGTCAAAACTGGCAATAGTAAATGAAATCTCACACCCCAGCTCCAGGAGATCAATTTAATATCCTCTATACTTTTATTTAGATCATACGGGTCTGGGATTTTTGCTAACATCACTAACTTTAAAGACAAAAGGACTAACACCTCTTCATTATGCAAATTCAGATCAGACAGACATTCTAATCCCATCAGGAGTAACATTTAGCAAGTGCTGAAACCATCTCCTGCATCTCCAGAACAGATGTCACATAAACTTGTGTACAATAGATACAACTATGTGACACCACAATGCTAAAATTTTACTTTACGTAAAAACTGTGTATAGCAGAGGCTACTGTAAAACTGTACTTTAGATTCCATTAACACCTTGAACTGTGCTACTGCAGATGCTCAATAAAGAGGCTATTTTTGCCATTCACTGATCTTGGTCGTTACTGAACACAATGCCACAGTATTCAATAATAAATTATGCTTTTTCCAAGTCGGGCTTCCTGACTTATTATAGGAGTCCTGTGCATTGTCATATTATTGTGTGTGGGAGCATGCTGAGTGCAAATTTGCCATGCATTTCTTTAATTACAAGTAACTACATTTTAAAATGTCCTCATTGGTGAATTGAATGCGATTTACTTGAGAAGGGTGGGGAATGAGATTTGGTAGGGGAGGGGCAACCTGTCATTGTCAAAGTGTGACAATTCTGGCTTTGTGAACGCTAGGAAATATGCTTGTGTTTGATGTAACTGCAAATTGGGTATTCGACGTTACTGCAGTGGAACTGGTGTATTCCTGGAATCTATCAGTAGCCACAGAAATGGATGGGAGAACAAAGAACAAAGAGCAAAGAGAAATACAGTACAGGAACAGGCCCTTCAGCTCTCCAAGCCTGTGCCGATCATCATGCCCTAACTAAACTAAAAATTAAACCTTCTGCTCTTATTTGGTCCGTATCCATCTATATCCTCCCTATGCATGTAACCATCCAGATGCCTCTTAAATGTTGCTGAATAGCCTGCTTCTACCACCACTTCTAGCAGTGTGGTTCAGGCTCCTACCAATCTCCGCATGAAAAACTTCCCTTGCACATCTCTTTTCCTCTTGAACCTGTTTCCCCTTGTAATTGAAACTTCAACACTGGGAAAACGCCTCTGACTATCCACCCCCTCTATGCCTCTCATAATTTTGTAGATCTCTATCAGAGCTCTTCTCAGCTGCCATCTTTCCAGTGAAAGCAATCCAGTGAAAGCAATACGGACCAAATAAGAGCAGAAGGTTTAACCTTTCCTCATAGCCAATGCCCTTGAGACCAGGCAACATCCTGGTGAACCTTCTCCAAAGTTTCCACCTCCTTCTGGTAGTGTGGCAACCAAAACTGCACACAATACTCTAAATGTGGCCTAACAAGGGTTTTATATAACTGAGGGTGAAGAATGGGTCTGGCTGCAGTGAGTAGAGGGTAGACTAGGGCACAAACTCAGAATTCCACGTCTAGCAATATGGGTTTTTCTAACCGGCCTTTGGAAAAACTCAGACTTTTTTTTAATTGGTACCTGGATAGGTACATCTGTGTCTATTGATGATCGTCTTTCACTTTCCCAGCTGTAAGAAATGTAAATGCTCTAATTAACAAAACACAGGTGATTACAGGCTTTTATATCTTCTTTCAAAATGTGACTAATCTAATCTTTACTTGAAAGAAAAGAACAAATTGGAATGAAGGACTCCCCCTCCTTCACCCCATGTCTCTCAAGTGTCACTCACCATGTCTGCTTCATTCAAAGCTCAACTAATTATTTTCTAAAATCAGGATGTGAAAAACTTTTAGGCTGAAATATTCCTGCTTCCTGGAATGATCAAGTAGAAGATAAATGTACAGCGACAGAGGCTTTAAAAGCCTTCCATCAGAGCAGAGGGCTTTCTACAGGCTTTCTTCAACCCCAGTAGCCCTTCTCTACTAGTGCCCACTCATTGATGAGTTTGCTGAGAAACTGAATTTTCTTTCATGATCTTTGATCTTGAACATCACCTTGCAAGCTTTTTTCATTGCTGCCCTAACTGCTCCACTGCAGCTTACAAGTTTATAGTCAGACACTCTGAATTCACTCTGAAAGATTGTCATGCATATTATATAGTAGACAAGCAGGAGGCTGGAAGAACAGGCAAGCCAGGCAGCATCAGGAGGTGGAGAAGTCAACACCCGAAACTGTGTTCTTCCAGCCTCCTGCTTGTCGACTTTGGATTCCAGCATATGCAGTTTTTTTA
This sequence comes from Chiloscyllium plagiosum, assembly GCF_037043375.1. NCBI lineage: Eukaryota > Metazoa > Chordata > Chondrichthyes > Orectolobiformes > Hemiscylliidae > Chiloscyllium > Chiloscyllium plagiosum. The sequence continues at coordinate 75,976,818 of NW_028270152.1, read as the reverse complement.
ATCTCATACATATTATATAGTTCTTCACAACCACAGGAATGGGTCACAATTTTACAATACAATACAATATTCTTTTATTGTCACGTGTACTCCATTGTAGGAGTACAGTGAAAAGCTTTTACAATGACTTGCCTTCTTATGGCAACATCTTAGACACAAGTACCCAGGCACAATTCTTGGGGATACAGAAGAATAAAAGTATTATTTAGAGAGTTAAAAAATAAGTTGAAAATAGGACAACATTCAAGAATTGACATTATAGCAAGGTAGAAAGTTTCAAGTATTTTACAGTGCAACAGCTTAGCACACAGCCTCATACGTGGTCTGACCACCCGCACTAGACCCCAGTCCAATAGCCATCTCCACTCCCGCTCCAAGCCCCATACAGATCGGTCCATACAGACACTCAGCTGATAAGATACGTGCCAGGACTACCTCCCTCATGCTGATTTCTGCCCAGAACCTGCCACCTGTACGATGCACTGGGGCTGCTTCCCCATGTTAGGTTCTTTTCCCAAGGTTTTACGCATGAGATGCAATTCGCGCACACCAGCTTCTGCAAACAGTTGAAGTTTATTAAAGACTGTACAAGCTAGGCGACCCCCTTTGACACTCTTTGCAAGCGTGCGAAGTCAAGACAAAAGAGGCCCCAAACAAAGGAAACATCCCCTTTATACAGGTCGGTTGGTTATGCTCACAGGTACTCCAGCCACTCCCCCACATAACCACATGTTACCCCAGGTACAATGGTAGGATGAGGACATCCTCAAAGATAATGTTAATGTAAATGACCTAATCTTGGGCAATCATTATGCAAACAATTTCCTGACTCCGTGATTCCCCAAGACAATGTAGGTGTGATATGTCCTAGCTTCGGGAGATGGTTATGAAAGCATTGCTGAATGGAAGGGACTGAATGAGAATTTAATTTGATAATAGCAGTAGAATAGTAATAAATGGCAGCCCAAATGAAGTGTGAGTCATCCATATTCCTGCATGTTGCCCCCATCCACTTCCAGACTGTTCAGCTTATTGGACAAAGTACAGTTTAACCCTTTAACATTACATTAATGTCCAAAGAAATAGTACAATGTAATCTTTTAACATTATACCCTCACTGCCCATGCTGTACCACGCTCACAGTATTGTGGAATTTCAGTTGATTCACAAGTGGCTGACAATATTCACCGCAACTCCAAAGGAACTCTGCCCCAATGAATCTAACCCTCTCAAGTCTACTGTTCCCTCCGAACTCACAGCAAAACCTCAAAAGGGTTTATAAAAACCTCAAACAGGTCTTATGTTAATTTTCACATGCTTTCTTCTTCACTCATATTTACAGGCACAACATATACATTTTATCTGAATACAGTTTTAAACATTTATTTTCCCGCTTATCTTCAATAATTTTGAAAAATACATTAGCAGGAATTCACAGATTCTAAACATAAATGACTAGCAATCTTGCGACAGAATAAATAATTAAAACCAAAAGAAAAGAATTTATATAACACTTTGTTTTAATTTGAAACTGTTTGAGTTTATTGAAATTTGAATATCTTGCTACAATGTATAAAGGATTGGCGCAACTTGCGTATCATGGTGCAGTGCTGACGTTCTTACCTGTGCAAAGATACATTTGCAGTAGAGAGAGTATAAAGGAAGTTCACCAAAATAATTCCTGGGAGAGAAGAAATACCCCAGGAGGAAAGATTAAATAGACTGGTTTCATATTCTCCAGAATTTAGATGACTTTAGATTGTCTCGTTCAAACATGCAAACTTCGTACAGCAATTGACATGGTAGATACCGAAAAATATTTTCTCTGGCTGTGGGAACTAGAACCAAGGGACACAGTCTCAAAATAAGATGTAGGCCATTTAAAACTGTGATGCGAAGTCATTTCTTCACTCACTTAGTGATGAATCTTTTGAATTCTTTACCGCAAGAGCAGTGGAGGCTTAGTCATTCAGTATATTTAGCACTAAGATTGACAGATTTTACATATTAAAATTATCAAGCGACATGTGGATATTGCAGGAAATTGGTACTGACATGACCATTGAATGACGGAGTGTGTGTGGAGTGCTGAACAGTCTACTCCACCCATTTTTTACACTTGTATAAAAGTTTTCAAAGCTCTTTTACAAAAAAATTATTCACAGAATGTGAGCATGTGCAATTTAAAGTCAGTATTTGTACCACATCAGGAATGCAGCTATCTCTGCCTTAAGAATATTCAAAAATACTTCTTCCACTCTGTTTTGAAGAACAGTTCCAAAGGCACTCAATCCCTTGGATGAAAAGAAGTTCTCCTCATCGCTGGCTTAAATGGTGACCCTTAATTTTTAAAGAGGAACTCATAGTTCTAGATTCTCCACAGGAAAACATCTTTGCCACATCAGCCTATCAAGGCCCCTCATGTTCTCAGTTGTTTCAATCCAGCTGAAAATCCATGATTACTTACACTTTGCAAATCTTGCTCTAGACCTGTAGATTACAGCACTCAAGCGCAAAGCCTTCTTAAATATGACAAAGCTTTCTTGCCTCAACCTTTTCAGGTGTTGATACCAGGTCGCTATGACAATCAGAATTTTTAACATTTTCTCCCTCTCATCCATCCCTCACATATTTTAACTCCATGTCCCATGCTTACCAACTTCTTTGTTAAAGGGAATAAATCCTACCTCTGGAGGATTTTTTAAAAAATGCGCTATTTGGATGAGGGCGTTGCTAGCTACGTCCACATTTATTGCCCATCCCTAATTGCCCAGAGGTCAGTTAAGGATCAACCACATTGCTATGGGTCTGAAGTCACATATCTGGACCAAAGTATGCTTGTATGTGTAGAACCGCAGATATGCGAGGTTCTCAATGAATATTTCTCCTCTGTGGAGAAAGACATGAAAACTTGGGAGAGTTAGTGGTGACAGCTTCAGACAGTCCATATCACAATAGAGGTGTTGGATGTTTTAGAATCTATGGAGGTGAATAATTCTCCTGGTCCTAACCAGATATATCCAAGAACACTGTAAGAGGCTACAGAGGAAATTGTGGGGGCCCTGGCTGATATTTTTGCATTATCATTAGTCGCGGATGATGTCCCAGAAGACTGGAAGGTGGCAAATGTTGTGTCCTGACTCAAGAAGGGCTGCAAAGAATAACCTGGGAACAACAAACCAGTAAGCCTAACAATTATGGTAGGTAAGTTACTTGGGATGATTCTGAGGGATAACATGCATTTGGAAAGACAGGATTTCATTAGGAATAGTCAGCATGGCATTGTGCATGGGAGATCATGCAGCACAAATTTGCATTATCATCAGTCGTGGATGATGTCCCAGAAGTGACCAGGAAGGTTGACGGGGGCTGGGCGGTAGATGTAGTCTATATGGATTTCAGTAAGGCCTTTGATAAGGTTCCACATAGTAGCCTGCTCTGTAAAGTTAGATCACAGGGAATCCAGGCGGAGCTGGCAAATTGGATACACAATTGGTTTGATGGTAAGCAGCAGACGGCAACAGTGCAAGAACGCTTATTGGACTGGAGGCCTGTGACTAATGGTATGCCACAGGGATTGGTGCTGAGCCCATTGATGTTTATTATCGATATCAATAATTTGCATGAGACAAGGTATGACTCATAAGTTTGCAGGTGACACTAAAATATGCAGTGTCATGAACAGTGAGGAAGGTTATCAGAAATTGCAGCAGGACCTTGATCAGCTGGGGAAATGCGCCGAGCGTAATGGAGTTTAATATACATAAGTGCGAGTTCTTGTATTTTGGAAAGTCAGATCAAGGTAGAAGTTTCAAGGTGAATGGTCAGGTCTTAAGGAATGCAGTGAAACAGAGGGACCTTGGAGTTCAGGTGCACAGTTCTCTCAAAGTGGAGTCACAGATAGACAGGGCAGTGAAGAAGGCTTTTGGCACACTGGCCTTCATCAGTCAGGGCATTAAGTATAGATGTTGAGAAGTTATATTGCAGTTGTACAGTATTTTGGTGAGGCCACACTTGGAGTATTGTTTTCAGTTTTGGTCACTTTGCTACAAAAAGAATGCTATTAAACTGGAAAGAGTGCAGAAGAAATTTACAAGGATGTTGCCAGCTCTCAACAGCCTGAGTGAAAGGGAGAGGTTGGACAAGCTCGGATTTTTTTTCTTTAGAGCATAAGAGACTGAGGGGATCTTATAGAAGTGTATAAGATCATGAAAGACATGGATCAGGTAAATGCATGCAGTTTTTTTCCCAGGATTGGGGAATCGAAGACATCATCGAGTTATAGTTATACAGCACAGAAACAGACCCTTCGGTCCAAATTGTCCATAAGCTTTACAAGGATATCGCCAGGATTGGAGGATTTGAGCTACAAGGAGAGGCTGAAGAGGCTGAAGCTGCTTTCCCTAGATCGTTGGAGGCTGAGGGATGATCTTATAGAGGTTTATAAAATCATAAGGGACATACACAAGGTCCTTTCCCTGGGGTAGAACTAGAGGGCGTAGGTCTAGAGTGATAGAGAAAAATTTTAAAAGGGACCTAAGTGGCAACATTTTCACAAAGAGAGTGGTGCATGCATAGGATGAGCGGCCAGGGGAAGTGGTGGACGCTGGTACAATTACAATATTTAAAAGGTATGTGGATGGGTATATGAATAGGAAGGGTTTAGAGGGATATGGGCCAAATGAGAATAGACTGGGTTAGGATATCTGGTTAGTTTAAGATTAGAGGGGAAAGAATAAAAAGGACCCTGAGGGGCAACCTTTTTACACAGAGGGTGGTACGCATATGGAATGAGCTGCCAGTGTGAGTGGTTGAGGCGGGTACATTAACAACATTTAAAAGGCATTTGGACAAATAATTGGATAGAAAAAGTTTCGAAGAATATGGGCCAAGTGCAGGGAAATAGGGTTAGCGTGAATGGGCATTTTGTTCAGCATGGACCCATTTGGGCAAAGGGCCTGTCTCCGTACTGTAGGCCTCGATTACTCTATCCAGGCCAGACCAGGTAAGGATGGCAGTTTCCTTCCCTAAAGGGCGTTAGCGAACCAGATGTTTTTTTTCCAGCAATTGCCAATGGATTCATGGTCATCATTAGACTCTCAATTCCAGATTTTTAATGAATTCCAATCCTACCATCTGCCATTAGGTTATAGTCCAACAGATTTATTTGGATGAAGGAGCAGTGCTCTGAAAGCTAGTGCTTCCAAATACACCTGTTGGACCATCTGGTGTTATGTGATTTTTAACTTTGTACACCCCAATCCAACACCAGCATCTCCAAATCATGACTACCATCTGCCATGGTGGGACTCGAACCCAGGTTCCCAGGATATTACCTGAGTCTCTGAATTAACAGTACAGAGATACTACAACTAGGCCATTGCCTCCCCCTTCAATTAAAAGGTTTAAAACAATTATATGATCAAGAGGCCAGAATTGAAGGGGTGAAGAAGATTACAGAGATAAAAGTGGCAATATGAAATCAAAAATTGTAAACCTAGGCCTTACCTAGGAGCCATTACAGGTCAGCAAGCACAAGGTTGATTTGTAAACAAAGATCAAATGTATGGAGGATAGAAAGCAGGAGACCATCCAAGTGTGCGAGGGAACAGCCAAGCTAAAGTAATAAAGAAACGGATGAGGGCTTCAAGAATTGATAAACAGAAGCAAAGCAGGCCAATGTTACTTAGGTGGAAATTGGAAGACATTGGTGATGTGACTATATAGATGGAGGTTCACATAGGGACAATACGACACCATGTTTGCATATAGTCGAATTCAGCCTCAGTTGCTTGGTAGAGGTTGGAGCCTTCAAAGAGCAGAGTATGTATCAGATGTGGAAACCATGGGGCAAAACCAGGCGGAAAAGAGCAGGCAAAAACAATGACTGCAGATGCTGGAAACCAGATTCTGGATCAGTGGTGCTGGAAGAGCACAGCAATTCAGGCAGCATCTGAGGACAGGCAAAATCGACGTTTCGGGCAAAAGCCCTTCATCAGGGCTGATGAAGGGCTTTTGCCCGAAACGTCGATTTTGCCTGTCCTCGGATGCTGCCTGAATTGCTGTGCTCTTCCAGCACCACTGATCCAGGAAAAGAGCAGGCTCCTAGCCGACATCTCAAGAATCAGCATGAGGAGGGCCAATCACGTCATGGGCAAATACATACTTAACAGATCAATAGCAGATCTTCCCCTCAAATCTAGGGTTGGAGATTAGCAGCAAGTGCTGGAAAATGAGGAAATAGGAAGGGAGTGGGGGGATCAAATAGGTATGTAGTGGTGGTAGGTGTTATGAAGTTGAAGCTGTGGACTATACCTTCAAGAGAGAGAGAATGCTGTTTTGTACTGAGAGCTTACAAACACCTCTGAGACTAGCTAGCAGTCTCAGAGAGTACTGGAAACTTGAAAATATGTAAAATTTTTGGGGGTATAAAAAAGACATTTTGAAAATCAAACAGAGTAACTGCCACCGAGAGAAAGAGAGAGAGAGAGACCCAAAAGATTGAAACACTCTTTATCAAAGGTACCTTTTCATATGAAACACCTTGCAGTAAAAGACAGAAGATGACCCAGGGAGATCTTTAGCCGAATGAAGAAAGACACTGGAGATGACAGCACCTATATGTTTTGAAATTAAGTTGATGTAATTTTAATAAGTGTTTATTGTAACTGCATATTGTTGGAGACAGATAACAAGCAGTTAAGATAAAGGGGGGCTTAGAGTTGTGAATAGTTGTTGTTTAATGTTCACTTTTAGAGTTAAAGAATAAATTGATACTTTTTTTTAAACTTGGGAGTTCTCTGTCACACATATTTTAAAAGATTACAAGGCAAGGTGAGCTTTTCTGGGTGCTTGGTTTAATTAACAGAGGGGTTGACCTCCGTGTCATATCTGTTTGAGGGCTCAGGTCCTTGATTTGGACAGGTTTAGACAGATCCAGTCTGAGATTTAGACAGATTTGAAGTACAAAAGATCCCAGTAAATTTAAACACTTGCCAATTAGTGTCCTAGATCTTTAAATAAAACATAGGTGAGACAATTTGTTTAATTTCGGGTACTTGTGTTTGTTTAAATTAAAAGTGAGAGAAATGGCTCTTAAAATTGCTAAAGAGGTTCTGGGGTTTGAAGATGATTCCCAAATTTGCCAAGAAAGCTTAGAAAGACAGAGAAAGGCCATACATGTAAAATTATCAAATAGGTTAGAATTAGGTTTAACCAGGGACAAAAGGAAAAGTGACATTGTAAGGGAGTTAGTCAAGTATTTAGGTGTATCAGAGAAACAGACAAGTGCAGTAGAGTTAGAAAAACTTAAATTACAATTGAGGAAAATGAAGTTAGAAAATAAAGAAAGGGAAAGAACAGCCATGAGAGGAGAGAGAGAGAGAGAAAAGAAACGGAGAGAGAGAGAGAGAGAAAGAAAGAAAAAGGAAAGAGAGAGAAAAGAAAGAGTGAAAGAGGAAAAAGAAAGAGAGAAAAGGTTGCTCTTAGCTGAGCAAAGAGAGAGAGAAAAAGGAGAAAGAGAAAGGGAGAGAGAATTTGAACTTCAGAAGTTGTGAATTAGTCAGGAAAGGCAAGTTAACAGGATGGAGATGAAGAGAAAAAGTAGTAATCTATACAATATGTTAAAACATTGTCACTTTTTGATTAGAAAAAGTCAAAGCCTTATTTATTTTGCATGAAAAATTGGCTAGGCAGATGGAATGGTCACAGAACTTGTGGGTAATGCTAGTTCAGACTAAGCTGGTAGGCAGAGTTAGTGTGGTATTGGCAGTGCTGTCAGATGAGGGGTCAAGAGATGATGCAGATGTCAAACAGGCTATTTTGAGTGCTTATGAATGGGTACCAGAAGCATACAGACAGTGGTGCAGAAATATAAAGAAGGAACCAGGTCAGACTATGTTGAGTTCGAAAGAATTAAACATAATAATTTTGATAGATGGGTGCGGGCCTTAAAAATAGATAAGACCTATGAGGCTCTAAGAGAGATTATTCTGCTGGAGGAATTTAAAAAGTCATTTCCTGAGATGATAAGAATCCATGTGGATGAACAGAAAGTTCAAGAAGTGAGAAGAGCAGCAGAGATGGCAGATGAATATGCATTGGTTCATAAGGCAAAATGTAGCTTCCAGAAAGAATTGCATCGTATGAGGGATAGAAATTGGGAGAAGGGGACATCCTACACCACAAAACAAAGATTAGAGCACACTGGTAACAGTTTACCACAGGTAGAAAAGGAAGCCCAACGGAGTGGAAAGGAGGTGAAAGGCTCCTTTCACTCTAATTATGGAGTATTAAGGCAAAAAGGGTGGTAGAGGAGTTAGTAGCTTTCTTCATGCAGTATGGGCTAACCAGAGATATTCAATCAGACGAAGGGTCTAATTTTACTGCTAGGCTGTTTAAGAAAGTCATGGATAGTTTAGGCATACAGCACTTTAAATCAAGTCCATATCATCCTGAATTCCAGGGAGATTTGAAAAGGTGGTATCAGACCTTGAAGACCATGTTGAGAGGTTACTGTCAGGATTACCTAAATTATTGGGATAAAGGTATCCCATTCAAAGAACAAAGAACAAAGAAAATTTACAGCCCAGGAACAGGCCCTTCAGCCCTCCAAGCCCTTTCCAAGTCCACTATCTAAACCTATCACCCAATTCCTATGGATCTGTATCCCTCTGCTCCCCACCTACTCATGCATCTGTCCAGATGCACCTTAAATGAATCTACCATGCCTACGTCAACTACCACTGCTGGCAACGTATTTGTATTGTTTGCCATTAGAGATGCTCCTTTGAGAGAGCCCTTAAAATTAATTAAACAGAAATTGAAGGACTAAAGTTTGAGATCTCACACTTGGATTATGTATCTGAGGTGAGGGAGAGATTAAATTGAGTAGGTGAGTTAGCTAAACAGCACCTGAAGAGGGCACAACATAAAATGAAGCAGGTGGCAAAAAAAAAGTCTGAAATTCAGACATTTTCCTGTGGGGATGACATATTAGTAGATCCATTCAAAACCAGGTTTAGTGGTCCTTATCAAATTGAGAAAAAAAATTAAGTCAGGTAAGCTATCCATGAGATAGAAAGAAATCTGTATAGGGTATGTTATGTGAATATGTTGAAACCTTATCATAATAGAGAGAGGGAATTGGAGAAACAGGTGTTAGTTACTGCCCCGCAGAGTGACAAATCAAATCCAGATCTCATGGAGTTTGATGTGCCTCAAGAATCGTTAAACAATGAGGAATTCCTTGAGGCGCGAGATAGGTTGGTGAACTATCTGCCCCAGGAGCAAAGAACCCAGTTTAAAGGTTTGTTGCAGTAGTATGAGGACATATGCAGGAATAAGATGGGGAGGACTTTTTTTTTAGATTACATTACAGTGTGGAAACAGGCCCTTCGGCCCAACATGTCCACACCGACCCGCCAAAGCACAACCCACCCATACCCCTACATGCTAATGCTATTGTGCATGAGGTAGAAGTAGGGAATGCTGGTCTGATAAAACAACTCCCCTACAGGCTTAATCCTTTCAAAGCCACACAGTTCCAGAAGGAAGTGGATGTGATGCTCAGCAAAGATATCATTCAACCCAGCCAGAGCGAGTGGAGTTCACTGATCGTGTTAGTTCCCAAACTTGATGGGACTCAACAATTTTGTGTGGACTATCGGAAGGTCAATGCCGTAACAAAGTCAGACTCATACCCAATACCAAGATTAGAGGACTGTATAGAGAAAGCTGTGAGAATGTGTATAGGATATAAGCAGGCAGGGAAAGAGTTAAGTTCTGAGTTTTGTGAAACAAGAGATTCAGCTGAACATGACTCAGATCAGATAACAAGGCGGAAAAGCAGTAATTATGTACAGCCATTTAACAATATTGGAAGCATTCAGTATGCAAGGTCAGCTAACAAGGGGAGAAGTATCCATTGTATGAATCCAGTTAACAAGGTTAAGAATATTCATTATGAAACATAAGATGGCTTAATCTTTGCTACTGCCACTCACTGATTGTAATAATCACTCAATTAATATATATGTTGCCTTATCTGGATGCTCCTCCCTGTAAACTGACTATATAGTTAATTGAGAAACTGATATTGCAGAGAAGATTTTGAATTCATGTCTCTGTGCACAAGGGCAATTGTTCTCTCTCCCTCCAGGGCCCGGAATAAAGATGAAGGAGGTAAAACTATACTGTGTCTCTGAGCGTTTTACTTCTACTGCGGGGGGAAACGGAATGACAGTTGGACAAGCCACTCACATCACAAAGTTGAACTTACTGTCTGGTTACTGACAGATACCTTTATTAGCAAAAGTGAAAGAAGTTTCTGCAGTTGTAACCCCAAATAGGGTATACCAATTCAGAGTGATGCCTTTTGGAACAAAGAACGCACCAGCCACATTCCAAAGACTCATGAACAGAGTTGTGGCTGGGTTAACAAACTGTGCATTTTATGTGTATGCTGTAGTGATCTTTAGCAAGTCATGGAAAGTTGGCAGAGCTCCTTGAATGAATGCAAGAAGCAAAACTGGTAATAAACTTACAGAAAACAGAATTCGCGAAGGCAGAGATAGCTTTCCTGGGAAATAACATTGGCCATGGACGGTTGACCCCAAGGAATGTCAAGACGAATGCCATTGAGGAAGTTGCACAACCATCCTCAAAAAAAGAGGTACTTCGAGGTTTGGGACTAAGCAGATTCTACAAGGAAGTTTGTGCCAAACTTCAGCAGTGTTGTGGCACCGCTTTCAGATTTACTTAAGAAGAACACAAACTTTCGGTGGATAGAACCATGCCAGGAGGCATATGACAAGTTAAAAGCAGTATTAACCACTGCACCAGTTTTAGTTCCACCAAATGTTTTGAAACCCTTCAAAGTTGCAATCGATGCTAGCAATATAGGAGTTGGAGCTGTAATGCTACAGGAAGGTGATGATGGAATTGAACAGCCAAATGGCTATTTTTCAAAGAAACAACACTAACCAGAGAAAATACTCTACCATCAAAAGGAATTACTGAGTTTTGTACTGGCCTTAGAACATTTTAAATTTTATGTGACAAACAATGTATCGGAGACAGTTGTGTACACAGATCACAATTCTCTTACATTCTTGGAACGATTTAAAGACAAGAATGTGAGGCCATTTCGTTGGAGTCTTATGTTACATACTTTTAATTTACAAACTGTACATGCTGCGGGTCATAAAAATGTGATAGCAGATATCACAGATTTAAAGAATGAAGTATAGCTAAGACTGAACAGATATCAATGTTTTATATATACAGAGAAACCTCAATTATCGGAAAGACACGGGCGGGGAGTATTTCATTCAGTTAATCGAACTCCACATAACAGTTTACCCAAGCAGTGGGACCTTGCGATCTTGTCGGATAATCTGACATTTAGATAATCAAATGCCAGATAATCGAAGTTCCTCTGTATATGTGTGCAGAAATTAATATGAAGTTAGATTAATGTCCTATGCATTTCATTGCAATGGGGTTAAGAATTAGAAAAAAATGAAGTCTTCTTTTCATAATGATGGTTCATTTCTTCTTTCGGGGGGGGGAGGTGTTATGAAGTTGAAGGTGTGAACCGTACCTTTAAGAGAGAGTGAATACTGTTCTGAACCGTGAGCTGACAAGCTCCTGTGATGACTAGCTAGCAGTCTCAGAATGTACTGAAAAATTGAAAATATGTAACATTTGGCTATGAACTAGACACCTGAGTTGGTTGCTGTTTTAACAATTCGAATTTAACTAATCAGTTTAAATTATGCCCTAGGATACTAAAACACAATCGAGTTTGAATTTATTGTTTTTTGCAAACTTTGAATCAATGAGACAATCTGATATTTGGGGTATAAAAAAAAGGCATTTTGAAAGTCAGAGAGAGCAACTGTCTTTGACAGAGAGTAACCGCCATCGAGAAAGACTACCATTCAAAAAAAGCTCTCTACCAAAGGTACCTTTTTCATATGAAACATCTTCGCAGTAAAAGAAAGATGACCCGAGGAGATCTTCAGCCGAAAAGAGGAGGAAGCCGGAGACAACAGCCGCTGTGTGGTTTTGAAATTAAGTTTATGTAATTTTAATATGGGTTTTTATTGGAACAGTGTATTGTTATAGAGCTGAAGGAAGATAACAAGCCGTTAAGAGAAAGGGGGGGTTGTAAATAGTTGTTGTTTAATGTTCACTTTTAGAGTTAAGGAATAAATTGATATTATTTTTCGTTAAATAGTAGAATCTGCGAGTTCTCTGTCACTCATAGTTTAACAGATTACAAGGCGAAGTAATGGGCATTCAGTTTAATTAGCAGAAGGGCCCAGCAGTATCCAAAACGTTATACTTATTAGAGGGGAACAGCCACACTGTCTGCCTCTTCCTGTTCTGTCCCAATTGTAACCCATCTACCTTTTTCCTGTACCTGAGGTGAGACAACCTCCTTAGAAGTCCTCTCTATTACCCTCTCTACCTCCCGAAAGATCTGAAGTTCATCCAGCTCCAGTTCCCTAAAGTTTCCAAGCTGGAGTTGGGTGCACTTCCCGCAGAAGAAGTCAGCGGCAACAGTAGTGGTGACCCTTACATCCCATCCTCCAGGAGAAGCATGCAAACGCCCTAACATCCATTCCCACTGTTCTGATTTCCATAAGAAACTATTGAAAAAAAATAGTAACCTTACTGAATCGGTGCACAGAACCTTTTTTTTGCTGGAGGAGGATGGATGGGAGACACCACCTAAATAATGCTTCGCGTAAAGCAACCGCCCAAATATATTACCTCACTTACTCAGCAGTCCTGTGTCCGCTCCTGCTCAGCGTGCGCTCCATCTATTCACAAGGTAAGTTATTAAAGGATTAATTCATCTTCCCGGCAGCCTCCAGTCCTCGCTCTCAGCACTCCGTTGCTGCTGCAAAAATTGAGGTTGCTAATCCTACGAGGTAAGTTTTTAAAAGAATAATGTATCGAGTTTTGGTCTCCTCATTTAAAAGAATGTAAATACATTGAAGGCAGTTCAGAAGAGGTTTACTAGATTGATAAGTGGCATCAGCCAGTTGTTTTATGAAGTAAAATTGGACAGGCTGTAGTTGTTGTCACCTGTGTTTAGAAGACCAAAGAGAGACTCAATTGACGTTTATAAGATCCTAAATGGTCTTGACAAGATGGACATAGGAGGGATGCTTACTCTTGTGAGTGAGAACTAGGGGGCACTATTCTAAAATTAGGGATCATAGTCTCAAAAAAGAAATTAGGAGAATTTTCTTTTCTCACAGATTAGTTCAATTTTGGAACTTTTTGCCTCTGAAGGCAGTGGTGGCAGGGTCACTGAATAATTTTAAGGTAGAATTAGGCAAGTTTTTTAGAAGAGAGAATCAAAGATTATTGGGTAGATTGCAATGTGGAATTCAAAACACAAACAGATCAATAATGATATTACTGAATGGATCCGGCTGACACGAATGAATGGTCAACTTCATTAATTCATATGTTTATATCATGTCCTCAGAATTTTGCTTAATAAACAAAAAGGTAGATTTGTGTCATGAAAAATGAAGCCGCCAACAGTTTATCGCTGCCTCTTGGCCCTATCTAGCCAGTAACTAACTTCATACTTTCACCAGTACATTTTAGCCCGGTTGGAACTCAACTCTGCAATGCCAAAAAAACTCTCAAAAGCTAGAAGTCTCAATAATGTATAATTCTGACCCTATCTATGTTACTATTCACTTTATTATGACTTAACTGAGAAGAGTGTGCCAATAATCTTCCACCACTATTCCATAACTGTCACAAAATGTATAAAATCTCAACCAGACCACCAAAATGACCAATTTGCCTGACTGACTGCTATTGAGGACAAAAGCCACTCTCATTAGATTTCAGCATTAACTGAAAAAATATTTATTATAGCACACTGCTTTATCAAAAAGGAAAGAAAAGAAAGGATTTTTAATCTATCACAATGTAACAACTAATATCCTTTCAAAACCCCAATACCTGCACACCCAATTCACAATTAAGGCAGAGAAAAGAGAAACCATTGACACAGATATTAACAACCGGGAAGAAAATAGAGATAAAGTTGAAAAAATAATCCATAGATCTCAAGTCCAGATTTCAAAGGAAGGTTAAACAGAATACAATAGAACACCTACAGTGTGGAAGCAGGGCATTCAGCCCATTGAGTGCACACTGATCCTCTGAAGAGCATCTCACCCAGATGCACGCTATCCCTGTAACCCTGCATTTCCCTATTGCTAAACCACCTAGTCTGCATATCACTGGACACTATGGGCAATATGACCAATCTACCTAATCTGCACATGTTTGGGCTGTGGGAGAATACCGGAGCAAACCCACACAGACAGTTGCTCGAGGGTGGAATCAAACCCAGGTCCGTGTCACTGTGAAGCAGCAGTGCTAACCACAGTGCTACTGTGCCACACCAGAATGATTGTAATTCTTCAGTTAGATAGTTGATCAGGTAGACCCAGGTCTCTTCTTATTCATAGTCTATCTTTTAGGCTTTATTTGTTATTCTGCATTTCTCTACCTTTCAGGAGAAAGAAAGAAGAATTAGATGATTTCTTTTGCAGGCTTTGGAAGCTCTTTATCCCCTTATTGTGATGGCACATTTAGTTTCTAATACCCTGCAGCTCAACCATAGGGCGGTCACCAGGCAGAATTTCCCTAACTCAGAAAAATCTCTGCGCCACACAGTCTTCACAAGGTACCACACAGCTCAAAAAATTTGATTTTCAGTTATAGAGCAATCCAATTTCCTTTTCCAACATAATCCAACAAAAATAAAATATGTGGTCTCTTAAAAACTAAGATCATTAGCCTACACTTTGATTACCCTTTTGATAACAAATTCTTGCTCCAACTTTCATTGTAGTTCTAACATCCATATGTTTTTTCCATAATATTTTTCATTTAGCAAATTGATTAATTCATTTGAAATAATAATCATAAGATCTTCTGCAATGTACACATGTTTAAGACAGTGTAAAACTGTAAGAGTCTTTCACTTGGCAACTTTTCATGAAAAATAAAGACACAGTATGAACTTGCATTTATGCTATCTTTCCATATATTCAGCTTTGTGCTTTATAATCAACTTCAGAATTGTCTGTGCTATTTTTCAGCAGAGAATCAGTAGACAATTTGTGTGCAGCAAACTCCCAAGATAGTGCAAGTGATATAAATGATGTTCTCTCGGGGAAATTAGCTGAGGAATAAATATGAATCTACCTGCACATTAAAAAGTTTGATGGGATCATTTATTAACACCTGCATATGAGGCTAGACCTCAATTTAATCTTGCATATTAAAGATGGTACCTCCAACAGCATAGCACTCCCTTAATACCAGAGTGGAATTTTAGCCTCAATAACCTTTTCAAAAATACTAATGGGGTGTAGGTATTACTGACAAGGCTAGCATTTATTACTTCCCCTTAACTTTGAGATAAAGTAAGCATATAAGGTGAACCTGGAGGTGGTGCTGCTACTGTTTGGCTGTTGCCTTTGTTTTCATACATAGAAGTGGTGCTCTGTTAGTGTCCCTACTGATTGGCCAGAAGCTCTGGATTCAAGTCTCACCTGTTTCAGTGGTATCTCATAGCATAAATATCTACATAATTGAGGTCCTGAATTTGAAAGGCACGATCAAAGGAGCAGAAAACCCCTTGATACCCCAAAAGCTGTCTATCAGAGTACAAGTCAGGAATGTGATACTTGCCATTTCCCTGGACACAAGTAGGCCTAACAAAAATCAAAAGTACATTTCTAGAATAACACAGTTCATCTGATTAGCCACTACCCACTGTCTTAAACATTCACTCCCTCCATCGCCAGGACACAGTAGTAGCAGTGTGTACCAGACACAAGATACACCACAGTAACTGCCTTTTCTATGAGTTGTATAGTATTTCCTTATCTAAAATTCCAATGTTAATAAATGTAAAGCAGCAATGATCAGCTGTGGGTGGTGGGAAGTGCTGGCCACACACAAATTGACCAATAAGATGGACAAAGGAAGCGTCTACAATTTAATGGCTCCAGGCTGCAAGAAAAAAGCATCCTGTTTATCCGGACTCAAATCCAAATAATATTGAGTTGCCTATGTGGCTGAAAAGTTTGTCAGAAACAAGGCAAGAGGATCAGGAACCTGTTGAAAGTAAAGAACAAGAAAGACTTGCTTTTATGTACTGTTTTTCATTCCCAACAGCTATCTAAAAGAGCTCTGCTATGAATAAAATACTTTTGAAGCGTTGTCACTGGCATAAATTTGGTAGAGGGCAACAATCACTGTGCAAAGCCCAGACAAAGGACCAAAGAGTGATGCTGGTTTGCAATCTGTTGTAACGTTTTGACCACCTCAGCCATCACTTCTTCACTGGGATCTAATGTTAGAGAAGACACTGTCAAACCTTAGAAATATTCAACCATATTGCCCACTGGAGCACTAAATATCAGTTAGACATTTCACCAAAATCAGGACACTATGGTATTTGGCATGCTGAGATTTAAAATTTGAGAATCAAAAGCAGCTTTAGAAGATCTGAGTTCAAAACACTTCAACATAAATGCGAAAATAATAGCTGGCTGTGACAGAGATGGTATTGAGTAGCAAATGGAATAAGCACAAAACTGAATCTACCTGACTAGATAGCGGACAGTGACTGCACAATCTAGACTGTTTTATTTATTTTAGAAGTAATAAATTAACTAGTCAAGTACATATCTATGACAAATTGTCTGTAACTTACAGTAGAGAGAGCAGCTGCTTGATAATGGGCTCATTTTGATTGTTTATTGGAAGAAGAGGGCTGGGGAGCACCAGTTGACACTCTGTTCCCAGTGAATGAAAGACTCAGAATTGCTTCTCAAACATATAATTTTTTAAAACTCTCAACCATGGGGCGTGCATTCATTATCCTTGCATTGGCATTGGAGAAGGGGTGATGAACTGCAAACTTGAAATGCTGTAGTCCTTGGAACATTTACAGTGCTCTGAGTGAGGGAGTTCCAGGATTTTGGCCCAATGACAATGAAGTAATAGCAATACAGTTTCAAGTCAGGGTAGTGTATGGCTTGAAGGGGAACTTGCAGGTAGAGGTGTTCCCATGCACCTGCCGCCTTTGTCCTTTTAATGGTAGAGCTGCAGGTTTGAAAGTACTGTCTAAAGAGTCTTGGTTATTGCAGTGCAAGTTGTAGATGGTATACACTGGTGACATTGTGCTTCATTAGGTGTTGAAGGCACTAATTTGTCCTGGTTAGATTCTCTTTTATTGGAGATGGTCATTCCTGGCACTTAAGTGACAAATAACGTGTGCCACACATCAGCCCAAACCTTGATACTGTCCAGCTCCAGCTGCATATAAGTACCAACTTCTTCAATATCTGGGATGTTGTAAATGGTGCAACTGCCAGCGAATATTCCTACTTCTAACCTTATAGTAGAGGGAGCATAATTGATTAAGCAGCTGAAGATGGTTGGACTTTGAACACAACTCTGAGAAACGCCTGCAGTGATACCCTGGAGCTACAATGACTGACATTTCACCTGGTTTGCAATACGCAGTGATGGCAACATACAATTCCCACACCAGCTGAGGTCTCCTTCTTAACCTCTCCCTTCACCTGAGGTATGGCAACTCTCAATTTAAACCATGATCAATGAAGTGACAACAATGATATGCCCCTTAGCTTGTCTCAGAAGGTTACAAGCAAAAGTTTTAAAATTTAAGGAAGAAACAAAATCAGACTTTTTCAGAATTCAGTACAGAAAAAGAAATGATATTTGATAGGTAGTATACAGCTATGAAGACTGAGCAGAAATGAAACAAAACCATACTGATTCTAAGGATGGCAAGACTGATATATGAAGACAGACTGGATCAGTTAGCACCATAGAAAGTGGAGGTTAGAAGAGCAAAGTGGAATCCCATAGAGATCTATAAAATTTTAAACTATATGAACCAGAGTAAACGCAGGAAGCGGTTGCGGCTAGAATATTGAATATTTTCAAGAAGGAGTGAGACATTGTTCTTATGGCTGAAGGGATCAAATGGTATGGGGATAAAGCAGGAACAGGTACTGAGTTGAATGATCAATCATGATTATGTTGAATGGAGAAGCAGCTCAAAGAGCCAATGGCCTCCTATTTCCAATGTTTCTAGATTTCATTTAGGTCCAAAGGCAGGAAGCAAAGTTAATCAGGTGGACTTGTAGCAAATCAAAACCCTACTGCATTCCAACCTCTGACTGAATTAAGTTTCGAGTGAGAAAGCTCAGCTCAATCTTTTTGCCTCACCACTGGTTGAGGCTTATACGTGGTTCAATTAATGACCATTTACTGGAATATCCCCTCTTAGGCTGCAATTATTTCAATTCCACGCAGGATGAAAAATTGTTGGACTAACCGACCGGTGAGGGCAGACACCATGTCAGTTGCTAGGAGTTCCCTCGATCTGCACTAATTGTGCATGGTTGAGGAGTTAGACAGGGTGAAGGCAACAGACAGCCAACTTTTGGTATTGCTTCAGACTCCCATGAATCTCTACTCCCTGCTCCCCATCCCATGTGCTTCCAACCCCCTACAACTACCAAATCTGTGTTTTATGCTATCACTCCTCCATCCTGGGAACCTGGATGATGGATTACTGACTACAGTCATGGCCTCCTCCAAGACTGGTGCTGCTGAGTCCTGGAGATTCCAGCTGCTGTTTGGTAATAGTAGAGATGTTGCGGTATTATTGAGAACACTCAGTGGCTATAGCAAAGGTTGCAGAATTAATGGCTTCATTCATTATTAGCAGAGAATGTTGAAGCAACAAGTGCAATGTTAAATAACATCGGCAGAATATTTAGAATATTTCGAACAACACTTAGGAGCAATAGGAAATGTAGAGTTCTTATTAAAGGTACTCTATAGCAAGTGAAAATGTAGCACAATTAATGACAGCACTCCAATAGCCAGCAAGGAGTGCTGAAGAACTATTGACAGCAATCAATAACAACAGGAGAGAATGTAGACGTATTAATAACAGCAGTCAGTAACAACACAATGAAGTAGGAGTCAGTAACATCAGCAAATAAAGCTGGAATATTAATGACAACTTAGTCATTACAGCAAATGTTGAATTATTAACAAAACTGTACAATCACTGCACATAGTAATATTAGAAATTCTGGAGTTAACGCGCAGTTAGTAATCAAGATTATTGAGTGTTACTATCGATACTCAGCAACTGCAAAAAATGATCCCATGGGGCTGATCAATGAACAAGATTTCACTTTTATAATTTTTACTTTAGCCATCAAAGCAAAATCAACATAAACTACTCATGAATGAACAAGCAAATTATATTCAACAGAAACTATAACTAACTGATACAACAACAAATTTCACTGATTTACTAGCAGTTCCCTTAGCATATGCTTAGCACCACATGCAGTCATAAAGTCCTTCACAACTCTGTCTTCCTCAAGTAATGTTAAAATACTTTACCTCAACAGGATTTGATCATCAAGCAGCCTCAAAACATCAGCTTTAATCAGAGTCATACAGCATGGAAGCAAACCCTTCAGTCCAACTAGTCCACGCCAAACATAACTCCAAACTTGCATGCTCCTGGCCCATTTCCCTCGAAACCTTTCCTATTCATATAATTATCCAAACATTGTAATTGTACCCATTTTAAAACATTGTAATTGTCCCCACATCCACCATTTCCTCAGTAGGTTCAGTCCATATTGAGACACCTTCTGTGAAAAAGATTTGTCTCTCATGCCTTTTTTAAAATCTCTCTTCTCTCACCTTAAACATTTGCCCATTTGTCTTGAAATTCCCCACTCTCGGAAAACAACAGCTACCATTAACCCTGTCTATACCCTTCATGATAAGGTCTCCTCTAAGGTGATTACTCAACCTCTTACGCTCCAGTGAATGAAGTTCCAGCCTTTCGTTATAAATCAAACCTTCCAAACCCAGCAACATCCTGGTAAATCTCTTCTGAACCCCCTCCAGCTTAATAATATCCTTCCTATAACTGGACAACAAGAACTGGACACAATACTCTAGAAGTGGGCTCAGCAATGACCTGTAACACGTCAATATGACTTGCCAACTCCGATACTCAAAGTATTGAGCAATGAATGTAAGCGTGCTAAATGCCTTTTTAATCACACAAAGAATCCAGATCTTTAATAGGCCAATAAAAAACTGCAAAAATAACTGAGTAACTTTGGAATTAAAATAAGATATTCATTTCTACTTGCCTATAAACAACCGTTTTCCAAGGATCTTGTGAAAGGCTATTATCAATCACTGGAAATCAATTACTGAACTGGCAAATCACTGATCTTCTTATTTTTAAACTTATTCCTGTTATGGACCAGACCAGACCCTCTCAAAACATCTCCAGAAGGTAGCCCAGACCTAACATTTCTAGTTGTTTGAAACAGCTTTATGGTGGATAATCTAGGAGTGATGCATCTGGTCAAATAACTCATTTTTAAATAAATCAGAACTTGTTTACAGACACCGAATGAAACACAAGCAAAAGATAACAGAATTTTAAATAACAACTACCTGAAAACCCAACCAACAAGATACCCCTGCAACTTAACAAAGAGTTGTTCCAATTTCCTGCAACATCCCATAAACACACCCTTAGCGAAACGGTAAATTCAAAGACAGGTTCTTATACGAGAGATGTCAGAAAGACACCCATTTTATTGTATAAGTGTTTTAAAAAAACACAAACCTAAAAGCCTTTTCTTTTGATTGTTGTCTTAGGCAGTATCTGTTAGCCGTTACTAAAGTAGCCAGTTCAGATATATCAGTGTCTCTGCCTTTATGACCCCTCTCGAAGAAAACAAGGGCAAAATAACCTTGCAAAAGGGGCAGCATCATCACATCCCTTAACTGTATTTGTCTGTCTTTAAGGACATAGAGATTAAAGTCAAAGACTAATTTTAGATGCTTTAATCATAGATATTAATTAAATTACTTGTTATTCATCTGTGTTCTACTAAGAGTCACTTTTTTTTGTTTAAGTTATAAACTTGGTGGCTAAGATCTATCATTCATAAGGTCTGGTTGGGGAAAAATAGTCAGTTTCAGGGTCATTGGATTCATAATAAAGTTAAATTAAAACATTCAGTAATTGTGAGGCTCATTTGTTTTGGCTTGCAATCCCTGTGTCATGACTTAATTGAGGTCTTGTCATCCAGGAACTTGGAACATTGTACAGGTTACATTGTACAGGGTGTGCAGTAGGCAAGATCAGCATTAGCAAAGTCAGTATTATTTGACGCTCGAGAGTCCATCCACCAATCTAATATCAGGCAAGACAAAGCTGTTCCTGAACCTGCTGGTGTTTGTGTTCAGGCTTCTGTACCTCCTGTCCAACAAAAGAGGTTGTAGGAGATCATTATCAGGGTGCAATGGTCTTTGATTGTGTTGGCAACCTTTCTGTGGCAGTGAGCCTTGTACGTACAGTCCATGGATGGAAGATTGGCTTCCGTGATGGTCTGGGCTATGCACACTACCCTCCATAGTTTCTTATGGTCCTGGTCAGAGCAGTTGCAATTCCAGGCCATTATGCACCCAGACAATATGCTCAATGTCTTTATGGACGTGCCAAACTTCCTGAGCCACCTGAGGAAGAGGCATTGTCGAGTCTTCTTGACCATCACATCTATGTGGGAAGTCCAGGACAGGTTATCGGTTATCATCACTCTGAAGAACTTGACGCTCTCCACCTCTGAACTTCAGTTCAGAGGTGGAGATATAGATGGAAGCATGTTCTCCTCCTTTCTTTCTGAAGTCAATGATCAGTTCTTAAGTTTTGCCAACATTGAGAGACAGGTTGTTCCCGTTATACCACTATCTCCCTTCTGTGTTTTGATTGGTCATTATTAGATATCCTTCCCTACATGGTGGTGTCATTAGTGAACTTGTAGTTGGTGTTTGTTTGGAATTTGGGATCAGGGTCGTGGGTGAACAATGAGTACAGTAGGGGGCTGACATCGAATGCGGGGGAGGGTATTGTGGAGGTGATGTAGTTACCTACCTTCACAATTGCAGTCTGTGGGTCAGAAACCTGAGGATCCAGTTGGAGAAGGCAGAGCCAAGACCAAAGTCACGGAGTTTTGAGGTCAGTCTTGGGGGGAGAAAGTGAGGTCTGCAGATGCTGGAGATCAAAGTTGAAACTTTATTGCTGGAACAGCACAGCAGGTCAGGCAGCATCCAGGGAACAGGAGATTCGACGTTTCGGGCACAGGCCCTTCTTCAGGGGGATTATGATGTTGAAGTCTTGGGGGGGATTATGATGTTGAAGGCGGAGCTTTGGTCAATGAGCAGGAGTCTGATGTAGGTGTCCTTGGTGTCCAGCTGTTCCAGGGATGATTGCAGGCTAGGGATATAGCATCTGCTGTGGACCTGTTACTTTGGTAGGCAAACTGTAGGGGATTGAGACAGGCTGGGAGACTGGAGTTAATGTGGGCTATGACCAGCCCCTCGAAGCACTTCATGATTATTGAGGTCAGAACCTTCTTAAGTACAGGGATATTGGTGGTCTTCTTGAAGCAGATGGGGACTTCTTGTAGGAGGGAGGGTTTGAAGATGTTGGTGAATATCCATATGTTGTAGATCATAGCTAAAGCTAAATTGATAGAGTTAACTGGCAGAATAGAAACACAATTGCCTGAGTGAATTAAGGAGCAGTCATTATTGATTTAATATCAAAGCAATTGAATTAAACAAAGAACTGCAGATGCTGGAGATCTGAAACAAACAACACAGAAATTGCCGGAGAAACTCAAAAGGTCTGGCAGCATTTGAGAGTTCTGAAGAACAGTCACTTGACTCAAACATTATCTCTGTTTTCTCTCCACAGACATTGCCAGACCTGCTGAATTTCTCAGCAATTTCTGTTTTTGTGTATCGGACCCTGGGAGGAATCAAAGGTCAGAGGGGCTTTGGTGTGCATACCCACTTGTTCCTTAAGGTATCAGGACAGATGGATAAATTAGTTAAGAAGGTGTGTGGAACACTTGATGAAACGGGTTTAGAAGCAAGGGGTTTTATACTGGAACAGTATGAAGCATAGCTGGAGTATTGTGTGAGGTTCTGGAATCCACATTATAGGAGGGGTGTCACTGCACTATAGAGGGTACAGAGGAGATTTACCAGAATGTAGCATGGGCCAGAGATTGGACAGAGTGGAAATGTTTTCCTTCAAGCAGAGGAGATTGCAGGGACACATGATTGCAATATATAAAATTGTGAGGAGCACAGATCGGGCAAACTGGAAGAAAACTTTTCCCTTAATGGAGGAATCAATGACTGGGGGCAGCGATTTAAGGTACAGGACAGAAGGTTTAGAGGAGATATGAGGATAAATGTGTTCACCCAAAGGGCATTGGTAATTTGGAACTCAATGCTTTAAGGGTGGTAGAGTCAGAAAACCTAATAACATTTAAGAAGCATTTAGATGTACACTTGAGATGCCGAGGTATACAAGACCAACTGCTGGAAAACAGGATTAGAATAGTTAGCTGGTAGCCAGCTGGTAGCCGGCATAAGCAGAGCAGACTGAAGAGTCTTTTTCTGTGCTGTAGATCTCTATAATTCAATTACTATGACTCTGTACTGGGTTTCTATTGAAAGGGAGGGTGATTCCTTTTTCTTTCAGTGAGTTAGTTAAACCCAGAACCATATTAAGAGATGCCGGGGCTACACAATCATTTTTACTACAGAAAGACTGACAGAGCTCCCATTCTTGCCACCACCCATCCCAAGCTGCCTGCTTCAGACCTCATAGCCAGCTGCCACAGGCTGCCTGCTCCCACTCTCGCCACCACCTGCCCCAGGTTGCCTGTTCCAGCTCTCATAGCTAGTTGCCCCAGGTTGCCTACTCCCGCTCCAGCCACCAGCCAACCCTGGGCTGTCTGATCCTGCACTCCCACTGTGGACTTCAAAAAAGCTGTGACATTGTCAACCACCAGAGTTCTGCGCAGGCACACCAATGGCCTTCTGGTCAACCGCCAAAGCCCCCAGCCACTACTGTCACCGCTGCTGCCCCCACAAGCAAGCTCCCTTCAGAAGTTAAGTAGAGAAATGAAAAAACTAAAAGAAACTTGCTAGACTATCAATGGAGTAGACTTACTTCTGGGTAACAATTTGGCGGGACTAAAGATCAAAGTTTTGTCCATCATTACAGAATTCCAAAAGGAGGCCCAAGAAAAAGAAACTGCAGGAACAGGTTCTAGGTATTTTCCCATCAGGTATGGTAACCAGACAAAACTTTAGACAAAATCGATCAATAAACATTGATATGACACCACAAAAAAAATTGAAGGATTGCAGAATCTTTCCTGAAAGGAGAAGATAATACAGTCAGAGTATTTGGTAGGACATCACTAATCAAGATTCAGAAATCAGATCATGAATTAAATAAATCAGATATATTTGTAGGTGGAGGCCGAAGGAGTTCTGGAATGCTATAACCTTGACAATACAGCAATTAAAAGGAAGTGGTGATCCCCTCTCATATCCAGAGATGATGAAGAATGGATTGTTGTTCAGTAAACAGTGGCATCATCCAACTATTGTAGAGAAATATTGCAAATAGCCCATGAAATTCCGATACAGGATGTGGAGACCTGAAACACTCAGGCATCCATAAAAAGGTAACAAAAACAAAGTTGTTGGAAAAGTTCAGCAGGTCTGACTTCAGCATCTGTGAAAGAAATCAAAGGTAACATTTCAGGTCCGGTGACTTTCTTCAGAACTGATGGTAGCTAGGAAAATATCGGTTTATATGCAGAAGATAGGATGAGGGCAGCGGGGAAACATGGTATGGAATAAATATAGGTATGGATAGAGCCCATAGAGAAAGAAGAACAATTGGACAAAGGAGTCAATAATGATTTTGCTGAGAGTGAATTGCTGTGAATGGAGACTGTTAGTGGCTAACAATGGGTAATGTGTAATGGCAGACTATGTGATAACAAGACCTGGTGTGTGGGGTAGGGGGCTAGGACATGAGGGAAGTTCAGGCCCTAAAATGACTGAACCCGGTATTGAGGCCAGAGGGCTGCAGGTTCGCCAAGCGGAAAATGAGGTGTTCTTCTTCCGCCTTATGCTGAGCTGCACTGGAAAACTGCAGCAAGCCTGAGACAGAGATGTTGACCAAGGAACAGGGTGGTGTGTTAAAGTGGCAGGCAACTGGAAGCTCGGGGTCTTTTTTGTGGGCAGAAAGTAGATGTTCTGCAAAGCAGTCACTGAGTCTACGCTTTGTTTCCCCAGTGTAGAGGAGACCATATTGTGAACAGTGAATGCTGTAGACTAGATTGTGAGAAATGTAGGTAGGTACTGCTTCACCAGGAAGGCGTGTTTGGGCCTTTGGATACTGAGAAGGGTGCAAGCAAATGGGCAGGTATTACACCTTCGGCGGTTGCAGAGGAAAGTGCTGCGGGACTGTGGGTGGATGTTGGGAGTGAAGTAAGTGTGGACCAGGGTGCCCAAGAGGGAACAGCCCCTGCGTAAGGCGGACAAGGAAGGGAACAAGAATATGTGTCTAGGGTGGTGGCACCTCGCCAGAGGTGGGCTGAAATGGCTGCTAATGATGTGGATGCTGATGGGACGGTAGGTAAGGACAAGGGGAACCCTATCGCTGTTGTGGGAGGGAAGAAAGGACTGAGGGTGGAAGTGTGGGAGATGGGTCAGACACGGTTTAGGGCCCTGTTGACAACGGTGCTGAGGAATTCTCGGGTGAAAAAGGTGGACATTTAGGAGGTTCCCTTATCAAAGTTCGCCTCATCGGAACATAGGCCACAGAGACAAAGGAACTCGGAGAGCGGAATGGAATCTTTACACGAAACAGGGTGCAAGGATGTATAGTCCAGGTAGCTCGGTGGATTTATAGTGGATGTTGGTGGTTAGTCTATCCTTTGGTTAGTCTTTCTTTCAGTCTATCTTTCCGTTTTTGTCTGTAAAAAGGTAATTAACCTGGCCAAAACTGCATAAAGATGTTGTGCAGTTTTGTAAAGCTTACTTGTAAAGTTGTTGACAAACTTCAACATGTAATTAAACTGGCATTCCTATTCTCATTTGGGAGTAAATTACTGCAGATGCTGCAATCTATATGGAATACAAAAAACGCTGGCTATCACAGCAGGTCACGCTGCCCGACCCATTGTGATCTGCAGCACTTTTATGTCTTCACCGCTATTCCCAGACAGGCTTTTAAGGAATCATTCAGTCATGTATTACTTAAACTTGTAGGACAATTACTTACAACAAAAGCTGGAAATGACCATATTCTTACAGTTATGGATATGACCACTCAATTCCCAGAAGCTATTCCTCAAGAACAATCAGAGCTAAATTGGTAGTAGAAAAATTAACACTAATTTTCACCCGGTATGGCCTGCTAATGGAAGAACAGTCAGTCAAGTATCAAATTTTAGTCAAAAGCTTTTCAGGACATTGTTATCAGTAGCTTGGAGATTAAACAACTAACATCGTCTGTGTACCATCCACAGACGTAAGGTACTTTGGAGAGGTATCATCAATCTCTGAAAACCATGATCAAAGCCTATTGTTTACAGTATCCAAAGTATTGGGGAAAAGAATTAGATTTTCTCTTATCTGTCAGCAGAGATTTTCCAAATAAATCTATTGGCTTTAGCCCGTTTGGATTAGTTTACGGTTGAAACAACTCCACAAAGGCCAGTATCCAATTACCAAGTCAGAGTCCTTGACACTGATCCAGCTTCCTCAGAGCCAGCACACAGAGTGAACAGAACCATTGATGTTCCTGTTTATCTTTTTATCTTTTCTCTTTTCTTTTTTTTCTTCTTACCCCCACATTACCGCCTAACTGCGGTAGTGCTTATTTTTTCCCCAGCACCCATGTTGTGTGTTGCAGGTGTGAGACACAGTGAGAGACACAAGTTGTACGAATCTTTATTCAATTTCCACCACCAGGAAGATAGGAAACACCTGAGTGGCCAGTGACAAGCAGTGCCCTTCACAAAAGGGCAATGCTGTGTGATGTTCCTGTTTATATCTGTCAGCTAGGGCTCCCTGATTGGAGGAGATTAACAGCCCAATCAGAGAACTCATATTCTATTAGGTCCACCTGGCTGGGCTCATTGCAATCACTACAGTGGTCATGAAATTACTGGACTGATAAAAGTTATTGGAGTTAAATTATTAAGCCGAGAAAAATGAACCTTCAATGTTAGACTAAGCGTCACATTTCTAAAGAGGTTGACAGGAATATGTAGGGTTCGACAGGAACATCTGAAAGCTTCCCAAAACAAAATGAAAGAGTGGCAAGAAACTAATTTATCTCAATGTGCTATGAAGTGCAATGTAATTTAATGGAGGATGCCAGCATTGAGTGCCAGTGGGGACATTGAGATTTCAAAGCAACTAATGTGTAATGAGGCTGGTTTAATGAATGATCCCAGAGTTAAATAAAAAATCTGAGGAAACAATGACTATAATACAGTAGAATTTAGTATTCAGCTTGACAGCGGCTGGAGGGATACCTGGGGAGCAAGGTACGCCGCAGAGGAAGAGGAAAATGGGGGAAGTGGGAGGAGGAGTGATTGGGTAGGTCCTCCCCTTTCCCAACACTGTCTCCCATTCTCCCCCAAGTCAAACTCACTGCCACTGAATTCCATTTGAAAACATTACTTCAATGTACAGTGCAGACGTTGTGAAGGACATCTCAAAAATTTTACACAATGACATATTGAGTCTGGAACTGTGCACATAAGCATTTCTGGTTTAGCACACATGAACAGTTGATGCAGTTGAGCATGCCAGCAGACATGCCTTCAAAATGTACTAAATAATCAGGGAATTAATGTGGGAATATTAATATATTACTTAAGAAAAAGTTCTAGAGAAGTTAATAGCGCAAAATTCCAATACGCCCCTTGCTCCAGATGGGTTTATCATTGGATATTAACAGAAGTAGCCATAGTGACAGAGAATGCACTGGTAGTAATATTTCAAGACTCCGCAGAATTTGGAAAAGGTCCAGATGATTAGAAAACTGCCAATGTTACACCTTATCCAAAATCAGAAGGAGACAAAAAAAGGTAACTTGCAGATCGTGCACTTCATCTGTCATCAGGAAAATTTTAGAATCTATGATAAAGGATTGCAAAACAATTAGAAATACAAAATATAATCAAGTAGAGTTATTATTGTTCCATGAAGAAGAAATCATGCCTGAAAATGTTATTGGACTTCCTTGACAAATTAACAAGCAAGATAGATAAAAGCAACTAGTACTCATATCTGAATTTCCAAAAAGTGCACAGTACCTTATTGAACACAAGGTTACTTAATTAGATCAGAGCCCCTGGTGTAGGGCATAGTGTGCTACCATGGTTAGAGGACTAGCTTATGAAAAACATGAGTGTTGAGATAAAGGGGCCATCTTTAAGATAGTGACTTGTAACTCATGAAGTGCCACAGGGATTAGTGCTGAGGCCACGATTATTTACAATATGTATGACTGACTTGGATGCACTACTTTGAATGCACTAATTTCGCTGAGTTTGCAGATGACACAAAAATAGGTAGAAAGGCAAGTGATGATGATGACTGTAAGTGTCAATGGAGGGTCACTGATAGGTTAAGTGAATGAGTAAAAACTTGGAACATGTAAAATAATGTGAGAACATGTGAGGTTCCTTTGGCAGGAAGAATAGAGACACTGAATATTACTTAAATTGATAAAGACTGCAGCAAGCAGTGTCACAAAGGGATTTGGGGAATCCTCATGCAGACATTGCATAAAGCCAGCACGAGTTAGATGGGGAATAAGTAGAATGCTGGTCTTTATTTTCAAGGGAATTGTGACGATACTATCACTTTAAAAAGGTTATTTTATCCTGGTTTTTTTGACAGAAATTGTAAAGGCAGAAGTGCCGAAGAGTCTACGGAGCAAGAAAGCTAATAAAGTTGAACGGAAGGGGAGTGGCCAGTTCTCCCAGTTCAAAGTTTTCTAGTTTTTTTTTTGAGCTGTAGCAATCACAAGATATTGGAGTCCAGAGGGTTGCAAGCTTCAGTAAAGGATTCTCTGAAATTTCTGTGGATGTTGTTCCTTCCTGTCTATAAGAATCTGTGTTTGAACTTACCTTTGCCAAGGAGTGTGTTTCTGGGATGTTACTATATTGGAACAGTTAATTAGTAAAGTAGCTGTATCGGGTCAGCTAAGTATGCCAACAATTAAGTTATTCTAAATTCCACTTCTTTTTGTTTGTGTTTCAAATGCAGTGTTTAAACTAATTCTGTTTTGGTTAAAGCCGAACGGTTTAACCAGTTGCACCACCCAGTGAAACACCTACTTCACATCTACCTTTTAAAAACGAGAAAGTTAGGGTCTCAGCTACCTTAAAATATTTTGAGGGAATCTGACCTGCTCCATAACAGAATGGATTGCAATAACAAGAAATTCTTGCCAAGACTGTATAAGGAACTAGTTAGACCACACCTAGAATACCATGAATAATTCTGTTATCTAAGGAAAGATATACTGGCATTGGAGGCAGTCCAGAGAAGATTTATTAATTTAATCTGAATATGAAGGGATCCTCTCATGAGGAGAGGTTGTATAAGTTGAGCTTGTACTCAATGGAGTGAGAGGAATGAGATGACTTTCTTGAAATTATAAAATTCTTCAGGAGATTGGCAGGTCAGATGCAGATACGTTGTTTCCACTCATGGGAGGGCATACAGCCAAAGGCATCATCTCAAAACTTCCCCTTGAAAACAGAGATAAGGAGGGATTTCTTCTCTTAGAGGATTGTGAATGTGTGTATTTCTTTACTGCAGAGGGCTGTCAAATCTGAATCATAAGTGTGTTCAAGGCCGAGATAGACGGATTTGTAATCAGTAAGGGAATCAGCAGAGGAAAAAACTGGAAAGTGGAGTTGAAGATTATCAAACGAGTCATAATCTGATTGAATTCACAAAGCAGCCTAGATGGTATATCAGGAATAAAAGAATGACGACAGAAAGATTAGGGCCAATCAAGGATATTAGTGGGAAGTTGTGCGTGGAGTCCGAGGAGATAGGGGAAACATGAAATGAATATCTTTTGACAGTATTCACACTGGAAAAAGACAATGTTGTCAAGGAGAATATTGAGATACAGGCTACAAGACTAGACGGGAGATTGAGTTTCACAAGGAGGACGTGTTAGCAATTCTGGCAAGTGTGAAAATAGATAAGTCCTCTGGGCCGGATGGAATTTATCCTAGGATTCTCCTAGAAGCCAGGGAGGAGATTGCAGAGCATTTGGTTTTGATCTTTATGTCATCATTGTCTACAAGAATAGTGTCAGAAGATTGGAGGATAACAAATGTTGTTCCCTTGTTCAAGAAGGGGAATAGAGACAATCCTGGTAATTCGAGACCAGTTAGCCTTACTTCGGTTGTGGGTAAAGTATTGGAATAGGTTATAAGACATAAGATTTGTAATGATCTAGAGAGGATAAGTTGATTAGGTTTTCTGAAGGGTAGGTGGTGCCTCACAAACCTTATTGAGTTCTTTGAGATGGAGACCAAACAAGTGGATGAGAGTAAAGCGGTGTTGTGGAGTATATGGATCTCAGTAAGGCGCTTGATAAGATGCCTCACAGTAGGCTATTGCGCAAAATATGGAGACATGGAATTGAGGGTGATTTAGCAGTTTGGATCAGAAATTGGCTAGCTGAAAGAAGACAGAGGATGATGGTTAATGGGATATATTCACCCTGGGTTCACTTACTAGAACCTGTTTTGGCGCCACTGCTGTTTATTATTTTTATAAATGACGTAGATGAGGACATAGAAGGATGGGTTAGTAAATTTGCACATGACAGTAAGGTTGGTGGAGTTGTGGATAGTTGCAGGTTACAGAAGGACATAGATAAGCTGCAGAACTTGGCTGAGAGGTGGCAAATGGAGTTTAATGTAGAAAAATGTGAAGTGACTCACTTTGGAAGGAGCAAGAATAAAGAGTACTGGGCTAAAGGTAAGATTCTTGGCAGCGTAAATGAGCAGAGAGAGATCTCTGTGTTCATGCACGTAAATCCTTGAAAGTTGCCACCTAGGTTGATAGGGTTGTTAAGAAGGCATGTTGCTTTTATTGGTAGAGGAATTGAGTTTTGGAGCCACGAGGTCATGCTGCAGCTGTACAAAACTCTGGTGTAGCTGCACTTGGGAGTATTGTGTACAGTTCTGGTCACTGCATTATAGGAAGGATGTGGAAGCTTTGGAAAGGGTGCAAAGGAGATTTATTAGGATGTTGCCTGATATGGGGGAAGGTCTTATGAGAAAAGGCTGAGGGACTTGAGGCTTGTTGCGTTAGAGAGAAGATGGTTAAGAGGTGACTTAATAGAGACATACAAGATAATTAGAGGGTTAGATAGGGTGGACAGTGAGAGCCTTTTTCCTTGGATGCTGATGGCTAGTTCAAGGCGATATAGCTTTAAATTGAGGGGTGATAGAAATAGGACAGATGTCAGAGATAGTTTTTTTACTCAGGAGTAGTCGGGGCATGGAACGCACAGCCTGCAACAATAGTAGACTTGCTAACTTTAAGGGCATTTAAATGGTCATTGGATAAACATGTGGATGAAAATGGAATAGTGTAGGATAGATAGGCTTCAGATTGGTTCCACAGGTCAGCGCTACATCGAGGGCCAAAGGGCCTATAATGCGCTGTAATGTCCTATGTTCTATGGGCCGAATGGCGAACTTCTACTCCTATGCCACATGGTCACTCTAATCAGTAATTCTTCAAAAATAATATACTTTTCTCATTTTCAGCTATTCAAAGATACCCCTTACAGGTAGATTTTTCACTATTAACTTATGATTTTTCTGTAATGTTTCACTGATTTTTTTTTGCTTCAAAATGATTCCAAGTACAGCTTTCACCCTCAGGTCCAGTTGCCTCTGCTTCCACAAGGCAAATGAAACACTGGAGTCTTACCCTCTCTTTTATCTGCTCCTGAATTAAGCTGTCTCCCACAGGTCTGGTTTCTCGCCTCTCCCAAAAGATAAGTAATATTGTTATAAACTAATAACAAGCATGCATTTTTGGTTTATAAATGACAGGGCTCAGTGTAACTTAGTATTTTTGGGATATCAAATACAGCACTCATTAAAAGCAGCAAATAATTAATGATGCCATGATGCAATTGTAACAGAGGATGCTGGTGCATTGATGACAGACTTCAGCAAAACAATGATAACAACATTAATGACAGTGCTAAGAAATAGCAGCAAATGGAGTATTAATGACGTAGTGCGTGGTAACAGAAAGTGTTGGATTATTAACGACAGCATACAGAGACAATAGAAAATGTTGCGTATCAATAGGAGTACTCAAAAAAAAGCAGAGAATATTAGCTAATATTAATGAAGGCACTCACTAAAAGCAGCAGACAATATGGACAAATAATGATGCCACTCATTATTTGGCAAAGAGTGTAAGATAGTTAATAAGAACATTCAATAGCAAGAGTGGATGTTTGAACATTTGAATGTAGAGAACGTTGGGAGTATTTATCTCAGTGTTCAGTAACAACAAGAGAATTTTGGAGAATTAATGACCAGACTTGGTCGCAGCAGCATTTACTGATAATAGAGAATGTTGGCATATTCATGACAGTTCCAGTAACAGCAGAGTATCTTGAAGTTTTAATCCAGCAGTCAGTAACAGTAACCAAAAAATAATGGAGTTTTAATGACAGCTCTCATTAAATGCAGAGGATGATGCGTGTTAGTAGCAACACTTATAGAATCATAGAATTTTACAGTACAAGAGGCCGGTTCCCAAAAAGCTGCCCAGCTTGTACTATTCTCAAGCCCTATCTCCATAGTCCTCTAAATTCATCATTTAGCAATTCATTTTGTTGAAGTGTGTTGAAGCTGCTGAAGATAAAATAAAAATGGTTAAAAAGGGAAGCAGCCGTTCCCGCAGCTACAGCATGATCCTCCAGTGAGCAACACAAATTATTAGAAGGGGAACACAGCACTTAGTTGAAGCCTTGCCATCTGAGAAACAACTGTCTAGGTGGTACATTCATGCACTGACAAAAACAAATATCTACCTTAGGGATTAAATTAGTTTTGGGATATGGAGCAAGCAAAGACAACTTGACCTCAACAGCGAGCACAGGAATATAAAATACACTGCCACTTCACTGCTGCCAATTTTGGCAGAGACCAGTTTCACCAAAGTTGCCTCAACCCCCCACCCTACCCACACTGCATTACTGATCAAATTAAAATGATACATATTTAATTTCAATTCATTTGACATAATTATCAAATGCCAAGGAAACAAATTTCCCTGTTAATAGGCAATTTATAATTTGCAGTAAACATTTGTTATTGGAAGAACTAGTCAGTGCAAAATGATTTTCACTGAAAAAAATCACATCTCACACTCATTTACCAGAAGGTGTGCCACTTAAGTGAGTGGAATAAATAAATGACTCCGCTTTTCTACCTCATCTCTATGCTACCACCACATAAATGTAAGAAATGTTAACTGGTTCTGCTGCAGAGTAAATGGCCTCGTTTAAGTTAATGAAACTCTTGACAGTACTGACACATTGAAAATGTACTGCATTCAGGAGCTGGGCGGCTGGTTCCAGTCCTTTGTGAACACCCTCAGATTAATTTATAGCTCAAACTGGGCCCCTTCCCCACAGTAATAGGGTCCATGGAACCATTCTCCCGATACAGAAGTCTAACAAGTGATTAAGCGTGAAATTGTGTTGGCAGCCTAAATCCTCAGCAACTCATTAGCCATAGTCAATAAACAAACAGGTCTCCTCAAGCTGACCTTCCTGCAGCATGAAAGCTTCACACTAGCTTACTCTGTGACAGTCTCAAGCTCCTGCACAGGTCATTTTGATTCTCAGTTGTCACCATGACTGCAGTGAAGTTAGAGGACTGTACCATTCCCCCTGTCACACTTTCACAACTATCTCTACTGAGCTTAGTAATAAAGGAAGTTAGAATGAGAGCAAACATAATAACATAAGAAACGGGACAGGCAGGAGGCCCATTTAGTACCCCGAATTAATAAGATGATGGCTTATTTACCCAAGGCCTAAAACTTCTCTTCTGTTCCAACTCAAGTGGTGGAAGAAGTCATAAACGTCAACTCCCCAATATTTCAAAGATCTAATTTCTCTTAGCAATCTAACCTCCAGAACTCTCTAGTATAGAGAATTCCAGACATTTAGTACTGTCTGGAAGAAGAAATTATTTTGTATCTCAGAGGATGGTGGGACCCTGGAAGTCATTGTCTGTAAGAGTTGTGGAGGCAAAAACCCTCATTACAATTAAGAAATATATAAATGTGTATCTGCGAAGTCAAGGCATACAAGACTATGGGCCAAGTGCTGGAAGATGGAACTAGAATAGTTCCGTGGCTGTTTTTGGCCAGCGCAGATGTGATGGGCCAAGCAGACTTTTTTTGTGATGCAGTTTCTATGACTAAATAATTGGGCACCTAGCACTGATCCTTGTGGCACCCGACTAGTTACATCTTTCCAACTTGAAAAAGATCCATTAGTCCCGACTCTGTCTTCTTTCTGTTAACCTCAATTTGCTAATACATTGCACGAAAACCATGAGGTCCCATCCTGTGCAATACCTTACTGAATGCCTTCTGAAATCCAAATATGCTACATTTACTGGCTTCCCATTAACAACCCTGCTTGTTCCATCTTCAAAGAACTTTAGAAACTTTTGCAAACATGATGTCCCTTTCACAAAACTATGTTCACTCATTTGGACTGTGTTATGTTTTTCCTGAATGTCCTTTTTTTTCCTGAATACTAAGCTCTATCATTTTCCTAATGTCACATGTTAAGCAAAAATCTGTTTAACTATTCAATTAGATCATGGCTGTCTTTTTTTATACATTAACCCTATCTGTCCACTATAATTCCATGGCCTTTGGTACCCAACCGAACAGAAGTTTATTCTCAGTTTGGGAATAATAATAATAATTCTTAATTCTAAATTCTTTATAACAATTATTATTATGGGCTGACAAAATTCCAACAATAGAACAGAGACTTGTGAGACAGAACTTGCCTCATTCCTGGCCAAGCCACTCCAGCATAGCCAGAACACTGGTTATAATCTGACAAAATGCACACAAATCACACAAAAGATCAGACAAATCCAACCCAGCCAATTACTGTCCCAAAAGTCTACTCTTGATTATCAATGAAGTGGTGGAAGAAGTCATAAATGGTGCTATCAAGTTGCCCTTGCCTTGTAATAACATACTCAATGACTCCTCAACATAGGTTTTGCCTGGGCCACTCAGCTCCTGACCTCAACACAGATTTAGTTCAAATATGGTTAGAAGACCTGAACTCCACAAAGGAGATGACAGTGACTGTTATTAGCGTCCATACACTATTTGACCAAGTGTAACATAAAGAGGGCTTAGTGAAGCTCCAGTCAATAGGAATCGGGAAAACTCTCCACTCTATCATACCCAACTAAAAAGAGGATAGTTATGCTTGTTGGAGATCAGTCATCTCAGCTCCAGAACCTCTCTCCAGAGGTCCTTCGGGGAAGTCCTTAGCCTGAGTGTCTTCAGTTGTTTCCAAGGACCTTCCCCCCCATCATAAATCAGATGTGGGTACTTTCAATGTCTAACACTATTCATAAATTACCATTGACCAGAAACTGAACTGGACTCATCATATAAATACTGTAGCTACAAGTACAGGTCAAAGGCTAGGAATACTGCAGTGGGTAACTCACCTCCTGAACTCTCTAAAGCCTGTCCACCATCTATAAGACTTGTGTCAGGAGGGTGATGCAATGCGCTCCATTTGCCTAAATAAGTACAGCTCCAAAACACACAACAAGCTTGATATCATCCAGGATGAAGCCGTCTGCTCGATTAGTATCATATCCACAAATATTCACCCCCAATTCTCTAGTTTACCACTAATCTTTGCCACATAGTGCAAAGTTGAAATGGAAAGCATACAGTCATTAACTTGCTTAAACATGATTGATTTTCTTTCAACCTAGAATCCCTCTTCTCACTAAGGTATATCTTTGTTATGAGCCATGAACTATTTAAACATCTGCCATTATCCATCAACTGCCTTTTTTACTAAACACCTTTCCCAATCCACTCCAGCCACCTCTGCCCTCATCTCTTTGCAATTAGCCCTAATTAAATGTAAAACAGTTGTTCTTGACCGAAGTTTCTTACTTTCAAACTGAATGCTAAATTCTACCATATTTTGGTCACTACCTCCACATATTAGAAGGGACCCAGGAAAAACTGGTGAAGCATCCCAAATATTAACATGTTTGGCACTAATCTTTGACATTGTCTGTACTTCACATTTTATAGCATATAAATCAAGAATGACCCCAGTTTTGACAAGCGATTGTAAAAGTGTACCTGTCCCAATTTCGACAAATTATTCAAAATTGATACTTTATCTTCCGAAGAGAACTATAATTGCTCTTTGACAATAAATCTCCCGATAGAAAAATGTTTGAGATAGGGTTGAAGGGATCCACAGTGAAAATTGGGTTAAAGGAAGCTTTTGGAGGGGTTTCAGCTTTTTGTTGTTTTAGATGGATACTAGCTTAAGAAAGATAACTGATATTTTGCTGCATTCTGTGGTCAGTATAAACAAATTAGTTGGCTCAGAGGTCTCCTATTTGATCATATTGTTGAAGGACAAGATTTTGGTATTCAGCTGGATGCATTGGTTGTAGATGGTTTTCCAGAGCTCATGTTGTAAGTTGTCATTATAATCAACTTCTAAGTGCTTCCTCTTCATGAAGGTGTTTGATAGCCTTTCAAGAAATCCATGTCTCCCAATCATATTGATGGATGAACCCTGCAATTTTGCCATGAGTATTGAGACAATGACGAATGGATCTTGTCCCTTATCTCCCTTATCTCCTTCCAGGTGAATCATGGTTAGGGAGCAGAGATTGGACCTTTATATTTAAAGATCAGGTAGTCAGGACACTCCCCGAGATAATATAGTTGGACTTGTATTACCCTTTGTTCTGATCATTGGTAACAAGAAATCCATATAAGGTGGTTCAGCAAAATCTTTCGAGTCATTTTTTACAGGAATTCTATCCAATTGATGCATTGGTATGATGGAACTTGATTGTTGGCTCACTGCCTTTCCCCAAGATTTGTCATCATTGGCAGGAGTGCCTTTTTAATGCTTTGTGAGATTTCTTTGCAGTTGGTACAGAATATTAGCAATGCTTGAGAAGTTAGAACTGCATTAACAGTAGTAACCCAAGAAGCTTCCTCATGTTTCCCACAGTTATTGCTTATTAAAATAGAGGTTCTCAATTGCATCTATTTCTGTAGCCTCCATGTTACAAATCTCATATGTGATGATCCAACACAGATTCTTGACCTAACTTTTGAACAAAGAACATTTTCAAGTCTTTTTTTTTAATAGATATTTTTATTGAAAAAAGAACATTTTAAAGATTTTTTACAAAATTACAAAAGTAATACAAAGAAGTATGCACATCAATATAAAATTAAGTAAATTAAAAAATAAATAAATAATAACCAAGAAAGAAAAATCCAACTAACTACAAAGCTATCCTACAAACCAAAACATAAAACAGAATATCACACATTACCAGCAATAAACAACAAAATAATTAAATAACTAGATGCATGCTCAAAATAGATTTACACCAAGTCATTATAAAACCTGTATTTATACGGAATTGCTCCTCCCGGAGGTCCCCGGACCAGCCAGAACCACTACCACAGCCAGACAAAAGCCCTGGACAGTATGGCTGAAATATCTTTGTCAATATAGTTCAAAAAGGGCTGCCATGTTTTATAGAATAATTCAGTTTTTTGGTGCACCATATCTGTAAAGAAGTCAAGGGGGATATATTACATGATTAACCTGTGCCAGTTCGAGAGTCCTAGAGGGCTACCCAGTTCACTAAAATCTTTCCTTGCACAAAAGGAAAGAGTGGTAAATAATTTCCTCTCATGCACATCCAAGGAGGGAAAATCTGAAGAGCCCAAAAGCAGAGACATTGGATCCGATCTAATCGGCATACCCAAGATCCCGGTCAAGACATTCGTTACTCTATCCCCAATACTTCCGGATCTTATGGCACTTCCATAGACAATGCGTGAGAGTGGCAACTTTTATTTTGCATATAGGACACATTAGGGATGCTCCTGCCTTGAATTTTGCGAGTCGTTCAGGTGCCATATGAGCCCTGTGGAGTATCTTTCATTGAATAGCCTGAGTTCTATTACAAACAGAGATCTTTCTGGCATTTTCTCAGATGTTCTCCCACATTTCTGATAAGACTTCCAACCCTAATTCTTGATTCCGGGTTTTAAATAATCGTTCCATGTCCTTAGATACTTTATTATATAATGAGTGATAAAGAGGACTAACCGAGGGGGGGGGCTGCCATCAGCCATAGCACTCTCCTTTCCCTATCCGATTTGTAGGGGTTAATTATCAGTGTGGTCTTCTTTTGTATATAGTCTCATATTTGGAAATACCGAAAAAGGTCCCTGTTAGGCAATCCAAACCTCTGATATAGCTGCTCAAAGGACATCACAACCTCCCCATCGAACAGATCTCCAAAGCAGGAGATACCTCTGGACTTCCAAGTTTTAAATGTAGCATCTGTCACCCCTGGCTGAAATCCGCATGCCCCCACTATAGGAGTATAAGGAGAGGTTTTTTGCAGGTTACCGTCATCTTGTCGCATTATCCTCCAGGCTTTAATTGTATTTAATACAATAGGTTTTTACAATAGTCCATTATAGCTCTCCTCTTGTCCATAAATATAAGATCGATGAGGGGGCATTTTTCTTGGGAGGTCTCAATATCTAGCCAGATTGATTGTGGGTCACAAGAGACCCAATCAGCTACATAGTACAATAAGGAACTCAATTGACACCTCCTAAAATCTGGAAAGTCCAATCCTCCCCTTGCTTATGAAAGCTGCAGCTTTACTAATTTAATAAGGGGCTGTCTATTATTCCAAATAAAAGCGCTGAGCCAGCCGTCAAGCTTATGCAATGCCTGTCTTGGTAGCATCAGGGGGTGCATTCTCATAGGATATAAAAAACGAGATAGGATATTCACCTTAACTAGGGCTACTCTGCCTAATCAGGATATTGGAAGATCTCCTCAACTTTGAAGGTCCTGTCTTATTTTCTCTAATAAGTGCACAAAATTAGCTTTATACAGCTGTGCGAATACTGGGGTGATAAAAATACCTAAGTACAGAAAACCTTCTAGTGACCACCGAAAGGGAAAACAAGATCCGTCCGGTAAATTAGATACACTGGCAAGACCTTCCAATGGCATAGCCTCAGATTTCATGAAATTGATTTTATAGCCTGAGAACATACCAAATAAGTCAAAAGTGAGGACTGCAGATGCTGGAAACCAGAGTTTAGATCAGAGTGGTGCTGGAAAAGCACAGCAGGTCAGGCAGCATCCGAGGAGCAGGCAAATCGACGTTTCGGGCAAAAGCCCTTCATCAGGATTCCTGCCCGAAATGTCGATTTTCCTGTTCCTCGAATGCTGCCTGACCTGCTGTGCTTTTCCAGCACCACTCTGATCTATACATACCAAATAAGCTGGATTAGGTGGGGCACAGATATCAAAGGATCACTTAAGAAGAGGACATCATCCGCATATAGAGTGATTTTATGTTTGCCCGATCCAATCCTCGGAGCCATTACATTAGGGTCAGTACGTATAGCTTCTGCCAGTGGTTCAATCACTAACATGAGTAATAATGGTGAAAAAGGATATCCCTGACGACATCCCCTGCCAACACTAAAGCTATCCAAACTTAGACCATTAGTGATCACCGCTGCTTTGGGATCATTATATAACACTGAAACCCATTTACTAAATAACTCTCCAACACAGAACCTTTAGTGTATAAAAAAGATATGGCCATTCTACCCAATAAAATGCCTTCTCTGTGTCCAAGGAGACAGCTAAACCCGGTATTGTATCATATTTAAGACCCTTCTGATATTATTAGTTGACCTGCGGCCTTTTATAAACCCCGTCTGGTCCTCTTTTATGGTAAGACCCTCTCCAATCTTAATACTAACATTTTAGAAAGAATTTTGAAATCCACATTTAGTAAGGATATGGGTCTATATGATGAGCAATCTTCTGGGGCCTTTCCCTTTTCAAGAATAAGAGAGATATTTGCTTCTCTCAACGAAGATGGGAGGCAGCTCTGACTATGTGAATAAATATACATATTTATGAGTGGCCTGGCCAGTTCCCCTATAAGTTCTTTATAGAACTCAACCTGGAATCCGTCTGGTCCAGGCGCTTTGCCGCGTCAACAACTTCCTGGGTTGTCAGGGGGGCATTCAAGATCGGCACTTGTTCCGAGGTTAAGACCGGAAGGGTCAGATTTTTTAAAAAAGATTCCATCTTCTTAGTTCTATCCTCACAGTCCTGCAATTTATACAGTTCAAAATAGTTATGATTCGGAGATGCCAGTGTTGGACTGGGTGTACAAAGTTAAAAATCACACAACACGAGGTTATAGTCCAACAGGTTTAATTGGAAGTACACTACCTTTCGGAGCGACGCTCCTTCACCTGATGAAGGAGCGTCGCTCCGAAAGCTAGTGTGCTTCCAATTAAACCTGTTGGACTATAATCTGGTGTTGTGTGATTTTTAACTTAGTTCAAAATAGAACTTTCTAAAGGCTGTATTGATCTTTTTACGATCACAAGTCAGGGTACCAGCACTTTCTACAATGGACGTAATGGCTTGAGGAACCTTTTTTCTTTCTAGCAAGATATACTAGGTATCTGCCAGGCTTATCGCCATATTCCTATAGTCTCTGCTTTGCGAATAATATTTCCCTCTTTGCTATTTGAGTAAGTGCGGTATTCAAGGCTGCTCTAAGGGCTGCGATCCTTTGTAACTTAGTAATGGAAGGCCTGTTAAGATACACTGTCTCAGCTGCCTTCAAGTGAGCCTCGAGCTGATGCTGTTACTCTCCATTTTCCCTTTTCCAGGTTGCAGAATATGAGATGTTTAAGTCTCGCGCATAAGCCTTAGTGGTCTCCCACATCATCGACGGGTTACTGGTCGTACCTGAGTTAATTTCCCAAAAGGTTTTGAATTCCTGCAAAAGATACTTTATAAATTTGCCATCCTTCAAAAGAAGGGATCCATACGCCAATATCGGGGGCCTATCCCATCGTCCCTAATCTTGACATCCATATATACTGCGGCATGATCAGAAATAGCTATATTACCTATTTTACGAGACAGTATAGAATTCAAAAGGGTCGTGGAGGCAAAAAACATATCAACTCTGGTATGGCACTTGTGTGGGTTAGAGTAGAAAGTAAAGTCTCTACCCTAGGGGTAAAGGCACCTCCATACATCCACTTGCCCAAGCTCCTTATTCAGATCCGCCAGTTGTCTAGATCTCAAAGATATATCCGTAGTGCTCTAAGGTAGCCTATCTGTCGCTGAGTCCGTAATACAGTTAAAATCTCCTCCTATATTTGTATGGCGGACTCCAAAAGCCATCAACCTAGAGAAAGCTTCCATTACAAATTTAAAGGGGTGCGCCGGGGGGCAATAAAGATTCAAAATTCCATATTCCTCTCCATGTATTAGAGCTTTGATCAATATATACCGTCCAGACTCATCTTTTATCTGGCTTAACATTTGGAAAGGAAGATTCTTCCGAATAAGAATGGCTACTCCCCTACTTTTTGAACCGAAAGATGAGAAAAAAGCCTGATCATAAATGTTCTTTGTCAAGTAGATGTGTCTCCTGTAAGAGAGCTACATCAACACTTTCTTTTTTGAGACTCG
The DNA here is from genome assembly GCF_037043375.1 of Chiloscyllium plagiosum. NCBI lineage: Eukaryota > Metazoa > Chordata > Chondrichthyes > Orectolobiformes > Hemiscylliidae > Chiloscyllium > Chiloscyllium plagiosum. Next base: position 75,934,874 of record NW_028270152.1, on the reverse strand, counting down.
ATAATATCTTTTTCCTTTTGATTGGTGAATTACTCCCCTTGACATTCTAGGTGCACGACCTAAGCGAATGGCTAGCCACGATCGTCCAGGCAAGCCCGAGACTCCCCAGGAGGAAGAACCCCACTCAAAAAACCTTGAATAAGGACCATAAGAATTTCACAAATACAAAAATTCTTTATAACATTTGAACCAACACAATTAAAAACTATTCCTAAGTGAAAAAAACAACGCAAAACATATTTGAAAGGAGACTTTCCCCCTTGCACCCAGGGGGCATAACTACCTATCAATAACCCCATCATAACCTCTCCTAGCTAGGGCCCTGCCCTCAGCCTAGGCATTATAGAATGGAGTAGACAAATTCAAATATTTTATAAAACCAGGATTGAAAGTGAGCAATCCTCTTTTCCTTTTTTTTCTCAGGCGGTTGCTTCTCAGCTTTAAGTCCATCCAAAACCGCACCAGTTCCTTCCATTCTTCTCTTTTCTCCATTATTCTTCACTCAGACACCAGGATTCTCCTTACACTCACCAAGCAATCTATGTGCCCCTCCATCTTTTAGCACAGGACGAAAGGTGCTAGAATACTTAGAGCAAATTTCTTTGGCTCCACATGACTTATTGAAGTAATGATCTTAGATCTGTAAAAGTGATGCAAGCCCATTCAGCCTCCTGATTCCTGATCCAGTTCGGCTTGAACATTCTCTTTCTTCTCCACTACAGGAGTGGGTGCAGGGGTGTGTGTGTGTGAGTGCGTGTGTGTGTTGATCTGTCATAAGAGGTATGTACAGTTTGAAGTCGCATAAGGATTGGTAAGATGGCCATTTAAGAACTTGGTAACTTCCTGGCTCACTGTCTCTATGAGGCTGTTTGGTTCTAGATGGATCCATTTTTCTAAATGAAGTGATGCTGTGAATTGACTCTTGAGGAACAAAGATAACAGAAGGTGCATTTGTAATCAATTCCATACTAAGCACATGAGCGAAGTGATTCTGTGGGGTTCTCACAATACACTGGTGCAACACTGGATGTAGATGCAGATTGTTCATGACAAATGGTAATCTCACTATACTCCCACGGTACTGCATGCATTCTTGTGTCTTAAATAAAAGGATCTTTAATGAAGAAGTATTCAATTTATTTAGTGATATTGAAGCAATATACCTTCACATGAATATTGTTTCATTCAGTAGTTGTTCCGACCTAGTTAGGACAGATGGACCAATTGTTTTTCTTATACCACTCATCCACTAACCACAACAACAAAGTTTGAATTTAAAAAGTAAAGTGATATTGCCATTAATCAACAGAATACAGCCCAGCATCAGAAACAAGTCAATCGGCTTCCTGACGATTGCAAATAATAAACTACTTTATTCGAAAAAACTTAAGCAAAGTTCATTAATGAAAGGTTTAAAATAATCATACATAGTCAACTTCAACTGTTAAAGAAGATAACCCACACAACTACACAGGCACAGTGGTTAGCATTGCTGCCTCACAGCGCCAGAGACCCGGGTTCAATTCCTGCCTCAGGCAACTGTCTGTGTGGAGTTTGTACATTCTCCCTGTGTCTGTATGGGATTCCTCCCACAGTCCAAAAATTGCAGGTTAGGTGAATTGGCCATGCTAAATTGCCCGAAATGTTAGGTGAAGGGGTAAATGTAGGGGAAAGGGTCTGGGTGGGTTGGTCTTTGGAGGGTTGGTGTGGACTTGTTGGGCCGAAGGGCCTGTTTCCACACTGTAAATAATCTAATCTAACCTCCAAGGCTAGAGGAGGTTAGAAGTTATCTTCGAAGTAATTTGGCCAAGTAATAGTCACATTTTTAAAAATATTAACTTTCTCAAAATGCTGGTCTGCAGCTGAAGTAATTTTCCAGACAACTTGTTGGTACTGGGCTTTTGGATCAGTTATGACAGACTAAAATGTCTTTGGGACTGTACTGCTGGGAAAAAGGTCTCTTGTGGTGCAGTGGTAATGTCCCGACCTCTGAGCCAGGTGCCCATGTTCAAGTCTCATCTGTTTTAGAAATGTGTAAAACATCTCTGAACAACTTGATAAGAACACAGATTTTGAATTCTTTTTTTCCAGACAGTGTACAGTAAATTCAGATTTCTTTTGGAAATAAAGCCTTCCAATGGGATTTCAAAACAAACTTTGATAAGCAATTTCAAAGAAGAGATAGAAGGCAAAGTTTGTTTCCTTTGTGGCGAATTCTTTGTCTCTTTTCAAAACCAATGCTCTGTTTAACAGCCACAAACTGGCTTTCTCAAAGTATTAGTCTCAATGCCTCTATTGAAGCAGTTGGTTTTTTGCAACACTGTTGGTTATGTAGCCAGTGTCTTTTGCTTTATGTGTTCTTTGTGAAAATGTTCAAGATATATATTAGTCCAGTCAATGATAATACATGCGAAGACTTTCGGTAACATCTTCATAACATGGTACACTGGTTGAGTTATCTTTATTCAAAACTGCTCACCAGCCTTGGTTTTTTTTGGTTATTGTGCACCTTTTTTCTTCTCACAGTGAGTGATTTCAGTACTGAAAAACAAAAACATTCCAAAGCATCATGTATTCCTATTTCAGTTATGGCAGATTAGTAGCAAAATAAAGCTTCCTCAGCTCCACCTTAACCAGACAGGTCAGTCAGTAGTTCAGAAGACATGCTGGCTGCACAAAAATAACATTTTCTATTTCCCATTCCATTCAAAACTGTCATCTCACAGAGTGCAATTGCATATTTAGTGCTTAATTATGTTTGAACCCATGGGCCCATTAACAATGAGACTATGACTCAAACTCATTCCACATTAGACCTTTGTAGGCAGCAGACGGAGACTCTCAACCCAACAGTCTGAGCCAGACTTTAAATCAGGTGACAGAGGTCAAGGGGGCACAGAGCAGGGCTGGAGTGCTGAAGATAAGATTTACTGTGCAGGGACCTGTGCACAGTCATACTTTATTAAGCGTTTCATTACCTGTAAGCTTTCTACTTGTATTGAGATGGAATTACGTTCCAATCAATTAGTTTATTTACCACTAAAGTGGCATTGCTAATAGTTGAGGAGCACGGTCCTGCGGCAAGTCACCAATCCTTCAAAGGTTTAAGACCAGGCTGGCCTCTAACTTTTCAGGAGATCAACAATGTGTTCGACTCTGACTCCCCGACTCATTTTTACACAATATCCAGGTCCACCTATTTCTATACAGCAGCCTTAACAGGAAGACCTTTTAGAACAGAGATAAGGAAAAACTTCTTCAGCCAGACAGTGGTGAATCTATGGAATTCACTGCCACAGAAGGCTGTGGAGGCCAGGTCAGTGAGTATATTTAACACAGAGATTGGCACTTGTTTGTAAAGGGGGTCAAGGATTATGGGGAGAAAGTAGCAGAATGGGGCTGAGAAACTTATCAGCCATGATTCAATGGTGAAGCAGACTCAATGGGCTGAATGGCCTAATTTCTGCTTCTACATCTTATGGGTCCAGTGACCTTTACTCAGAACTGGATAATGAAGAAGAGCCACCGGACCCAAAATGTTTACTCTGGTTTTTCTCCACAGATGTTGCCAGACCTGCTGAGCTTTTCCAGCAATTTCTGTTTTTGTTTCTGATTTGCAGTTTTTATAAAAGTAGGGTGGTTTGCTAAAACTATACAAGTTATACATGCATTTGGAAAGACAGAGTTTGATTAGTAGCAGTCAGCATGGCTTTGTAGGTGGCAGATCATGCTTAGAGTTCTTTGATGAGGTGACTTGGAATGTTGATGAGACAGGACAGTAGACGTAGTCTATGTGGATATCAGTAAGGCCTTTGATAAGGTTCCACACGATAGACTGCTCTGTAAGGTTAAATCACATGGAACCCAGGGAGAGCAGGCAAACTTGATACACAATTAGTTTGATGGTAGGAAGCAGAGGGTAATAGTGGTTTGTCGGACTGGAGGCCTGTGACTAGTTTGTTACTGTTTGTTATCTATATCAATAATTTGGATGAGAATCTACAAAGCATGATTACAAAGTTTGCAGATGACACTGAAATAGACAGTATCGTGGACAGTGAGGAAGGTTATCAGAAATTGCAGTAAGGCCTTGATCAGCTGAGGACATCAGCTCAGAAATAGCAAACGGAGTTTAGTATAGATACATGCGAGGTCTTGCATTTTGGAAACTCAAATCAAGGTAGGAGTTTCACAGTAAATGGTAGGGCATTAAGGAATGTATTGGACCAGAGAAACTTTGGAGTTCAGGTGCACAGTTCTCTGAAAGTAGAGTCACAAGTAGACAGGGCAGTGAAGAAGGCTTTTTGCACACTGGCCTTCATCGGTCAGGACACTGAGTATAGAAGTCAGGCATTATGTTGCAGCTGTACAAGACGTTGGTGGGGCACTTGGAGTATAGTGTTCAGTTTTGGTCACCTTGCTTTAGGAAGAATGTTATTAAGCTGAAAAGAGTGCAGAAGAAATTTACAAGGATGTTGCCAGAACTCAACAGTCTGAGTTATAGGGAGAGGTTGGACAAACTAGGAATTTTTCTCTAGAGTGTAGGAGACGGAGGAGGGATCTTAAATAAGTGTAAAAGATCATAAGAAACATGGATAGGATGAATGCACTCAGTCTTTTCCCCAGTGTTGGGGAATGGAGGACTAGAAGGTATCAGTTTAAGGTTAGAGGGGATAGAATAAAAGAGATCCTGAGAGGCAACTTTTTTTTTTACAGAGGGTGGTATGCACATGAAATGAGCTATCAGTGAAAGTGGTTGAGGCAAGTACATTAACAACAGTCAAAAGGCATTTGGATAAACATATGGATAGAAAAGGATTAGATAGATATGGGCCAAGTGCAGGGAAATGGGGTTAACATGGATGGACATTTTGGTCAGCATGGACCAGTTTGAGTCAAAGGGTCTAAGAACCAGTTAAATCACAGCTGGAACATTTTGAACAGTTTTGGGCCCTTACCTAAGGAAAGATGTAATATTGGAAAAAATTGGAAGAGGTGTGGGCTATCTGGGCCCTCAAGAAGGTACCACCATTCATGGCTGATCTAACGTTCCTCATATCACTTTCCTGCCCATTACTCATAACTCTGGACTCCCCTACTACCAGTAGAATCTATCTCAGCATTCACGGGCCAACGATTGACAGATAGTCCAGGTCAAGTGTGCTTTACTCAAAAAATGTAAAAGGTGGAAAGTATTGGAAATTAATTTACTGCATTTAATAACAACTGTTTATATTTAGTGTGGCAGGGGTGTTACGTATTATGCTTTACAAAATAATCCCTTTCCATGCCAACGGTGTTTAGGGATTAACAACTGGCAAGAGACGAGCCTTTTGTGATTCTGTGGGAGGAAACAAAACCAGGAAGTGTCAGTGAAAACGTCTGCATGTGATTTTTTGAAATGCTGGCTACGAATTGTTTGATCACACAAGTCAAATTCTGTAGTAGGATTCTACGATCATAAATAGTAAAGTGGGAGAAAACAATGAGAAACAAAGAGTAAACCTGTCCACAGTTGAAAGTATTGGTTTTTATTTTAAAAAGCACCACAGGAGTAACCAACACACATTAGGTGAAACGACAATAGATGTCAGAGATAACCTTCAAATAGAGGTTTGAATAAATTTTTGAATGCAATTTAGATCTATAATACCCGGTATGAAATATCACAACAAGCACATAGCAAACTGAAGTTCCGTTCCCGGAAATTGACACTTAAAGTGCAGAGAACTTTTACTGAGAAACTATCCCAATGAAGAGTTAACATCTTCAATGAAAAACATGAATAAGGAGAAATAACCAGCACACAGTTGGACAGAGAATAAAAATCAACACATCACACACTTTCTCTCCTGCACACCATCTTAACTTTATTCCTGTTGATACCTTCTCCAGGCCAAGGATGGCCAGGCCACATTAAACAGCATTTCTTATTAACCAAAAACGTGCAATTGATACCTTTACAATGGACACAACTTCTTTGAAGTCGTTTTAAAACATAACTTTCTACAAATGTTGAAGACATTACAAATTGCTTTACTGTGTTGTATCTGGGCTCAACCATCCTGGAAACAAATGTTCAAATTACAGCACGTTCTTAATATGATATATATTTTAGTAGCTAGCATTTTACATATTGTACAAATAACATGAAACATCGTGTAAAATAATTTCATTACAATAAGATTTATTTTGCAATAAAACTAATTTACTCTTTAATCTTTAATTTTTGTGATTTTCTTGCATTTCTTATTGCTATGGAATTTTAGCTTTGAGTGATTCCTTTCAGGCAACAGCAATTGCCTCTTCAGTGTAAAATTTGAATTTAATTACATAAAACTCATCACACTCACCTAGCTTTAAGAAATTGTCATTGCTTCATTTTCTTTAAACTGTTAATTAGACAATCATAATCATTTCATTTTAGTTGGCAATATGCACAAATTTCAGTGTAGATTGCTGCAGCATTAAACTTCACTGCAACTAGCCATTGTTTTTGGTTTTGAACTTTTCTAGAAACATCAGCATTATGATATGGATAGACCAATATTGTGGTTTTGCATTCTTCATATTTGTTTTGAAAACCTGTAATGGATTGTGTGCAATTCTGGAATAGTTTGGCCCTGGAGTTAAGAAACATATCAACCATAACGGCAGCACAAGGGCATCCCTTCTGTCTCACACTGCAAGGGACCCAATTCAATTCCAGCCTCGGGCAACTGTCTGTGTGGAGTTTGCACATTCTCTTCGGGTCTGTGTGGATTTTGTCTCAGTGCTCCGATTTCCTCCCACAGTCCAAAGATGTGCACGTTGGGCGAATCAGCCATGGTAAATTGCCCATAGCATTCAGGGATGTGCAGGTTAGGTGCATTAGTTAAGAGAAATTTAGGGGAGTAAGTCTGGGTGGGTTACTCTTCAGAGGGTCGGTGTGGACTTGTTGGGCCCAATGGTCTGTTTCCACACTGTAGGGACTCTATGATTCTATGATAATCAAATTTTGGAGAAAACTTAATGAGCTGAATGGCCTAATTTTGACCTATATTGTATCATCTCAATTAACATTCTCGATGTGACCAAAAGTCCTACAATTTGGATTATTTGGTCAACTGCGTCAAGAACAACTTTCCTGATTGGTGGCAAGCCATGTGCTGTCATTTGAGAACTGGAATCCAAGAAGTTATTGCTTCTCCTTTGCTCCTTCACCACGAGATTCAAAAAAAATTCCTTTGTATTCTTTTAAGTTCAAAAAGTGTGGTGCTCGGGAAGCACAGCTGGTTAGGCTGCTCCATGGAGCAGGAGAGTCGTCATTTCGAGCATAAGCTCTTCATCAGGAATGTGGGTGTGCTGAAGGGGGCTCAGAGATAAATGGGAGAGAGGGGTGGGCTGGGGGTGAAGGTTGCTGGGAATATGATAGGTAGATGAAGGTGGTGGGTGATGGTGATAGATCGGAGCGGGGGGTGGGGCAGATAGGTTGGAAAGAAGATGGACAGGTAGGACAGGTCAAGAGGGCGGTGTTGAGTTGGAGGGTTGGATCTGGGATAAGGTCGGGGGAGGGGAGATGAGAAAACTGGTGAAATCAACATTGATCCTGTGTGGTTGGAGGGTCCCAAAGCGGAAAATGAGGCATTCTTCCTCCAGGTGTCAGGGGACCTACAATTTGGCAGTGGAGGAGGCCCAGGACTTGCATGTCCTTGGCGGAGCGAAAGGGGGAGTTTAAGTGTTTGGCCACAGGGCAGTGAGGCTGTTTAGTGTGTGTCCCAGAGATATTCTCTGAAACGTTCCACAAGTTAGTGTCCTGTCTCCCCGTTGGAGGCCACATCGAGAGCAACAGGCACAGTACATGACGCGTGTGGATGTGCAGGAAAATCTTTGTCGGATGTGGAAGGATCCTTTGGGGCTTTGAATGGAGGTGAATGGGGAGATGTGAGCTAAGGTGCTACACCTCTTTTGGTGGCAAGTGAAGGTGCTGGGAGTGGAGGAAGGGTTGGTGGAGGGCATGGACCTAACAAGGGAATGGTCTCTGCGGAATGCAGATAGGGGTGGGAATGGAAATATATCTCTTGTGATGGGGTCTATTTGTAGGTGGCGGAAATGGCAGAGGATGATGCGTTATATCCGAAGGTTGATGGGGTGGAAGGTGAGGACTACATGCATTCTGTCAGCCAAGGCATTTAATTATTAAATAATTTACACCATCAATAGTCAGATTAGAAATACCACTAAAAATTACAGTGAGGCATATTACCTTAATACAAAGCTGACCAGTTGGTCATTCAGCTCCTATCATCATTACAGCCTTGCTTAGAGCCTGACAAGAGCTCAATGCCAGAGGTAAGCTAAGAATGACTGCCCCTGACATCAAGGTCGCGTTTAACCGAGAGTAAAATCATACAGCCCTAGCTAAACTGAAATCAGTTACTGAATTGTTACTCTTCAGACACCGAAACAGCCCATACTCAAATGTAACAAGACTTAAACAATTACCAGACCTGAGCTAATAAATGGCAAATAACATTTGCACCAAACAAATTCCAGGCTATAGCCATAACCAATACAATACAATCTAATCCTTAACATTCAATGATGTTACCATCAATAAATCCACTTATCAACACCCTAAGGGGTTACCATTTATCAGAAACTCAGCTGGACTCACTATACATACCCAGTGGCTACAAAAGCAAGTCAGAGGCTAGGAAGATTGCAACGAGTAAGTCACCTCAAAGCATATCGGTAGTGACTGTAATGAAGTCAGCCAAGTGGACTCAAAATATGAGTTAATCTTCTCCAATCAGGGAGCCTTGGCTGACAGATAGGAACAGGAGTGTCAAACATCCTGTTCATTCTAAAGGCTGTCCTTCATGAAGCTGGACATGCACACTCACAATTGCGGTTAGTTGAGGATTTCCAGACATTTGTTATAATTAATACCCATAAGGGTTTGTACCAATATACGAGACTGCCATTTGGGGTATCGCCAGCCTATGCAATTTTTCAATGAGAACATGTTACAAGATCGCCATTTGTCTAGATGATGTGCTAATAACAGAGAAGAACACAAAGGAGCACTTGGAGAACTTAGACACAGTCCTTAGATGTTCCTCTTTGGCTGGCATGAGCAATAGAAGGGAAAAAATGTGTTCCAGACGCCAGAAGTGTCCTACTTGGGCTACAGAGTTAACAAGATCAGGTTACATCTGTTGGAAGATAAAGTGAGGGCAATCAATGGCCTGATTCCCACATCTGTACCAGAGCTTAGGTCTTTCCTTGGGCTGTTAATTATTATGGAAAGTTCATACAGAACCTGGCCTCCATACTGGCACCTTTGCATCAACTCTTAAAAAAGGCTCAGCCTTGGAAATGATCACATAAACAAGCAATAGCTCTTAGGCAACTGAAGAAACAGCTATCATCCTCTACAATGTTGGCACACAATGATCCCAAGCAAGATGTGGTATTGACATGTGATGCCCTCCCGTACAGCAGTCAGGTAGTATTAGCTCATAGATGGCCCAATGAAGAGGAACGCCCAATTGCATATGCATTGAGGATTTTGGTTAATGTATAGCATAAATACGCCCAGATGCAGAAGAAAGGTTTGGCGGTCTTATTGGGAGTCAGGAAGTTCCACCAATACCCTTACAGATGTAAATTTGCAATAATAACAGACCACAAACTCCTGCTAGGTTTACTTAAAGGTGACAAGTTGATGTCGCCCATAGTCTCAGGCTGAGTTCAGCAGTGAGCTCTAATACTAAGTGTGTATAATTACAAGTTGGAACACCAGGATGCCAAGTAGCAAATTTGGATGCACCTCCTGCTCGCACACACACAATCGGCGGTATTGCCATTGGAAGAGTAGTGGTTTTAAATTTTTAGTCACACTTCCAGTCATGGCTGACACAGAAAGATCCAGTCATAGCAAAACTGAAACAGCTCGTGGTAATAGAGAAAACCAAACGGCCATCACAACCAGAATTGAAGCCTTTTTGGACCCGGAGAGATTAGATCATAGTAGAGGATGGTATATTATTATGGGAGCAAGAATGATTGTACCAAGCAATGGTCGCTGCTGGATACTAGCTGAACTCCACCAAGGTCATCCAAGGGTTTCCAAAGTGAAGATGCTGACGAAAAGCATGTTGGTGGCCAGGACTGGATACAGACATAGTTGCGATGGTGGGGCAAAAGTATCCACAATGACAAAAGTTACTGCCAGCTGCTCTTCACATGCATGGAATTGGCTGGGTCAATCATGGACTTGGTTAACGTTGATTATACAGATCCTTTTAGGGGCTCAATGCTCTTAGTCATTGTGGATGCCCACTCAAAGTAGTTGGATGTGCACAGAGTTCATTTGTTAAACTCGGGGACGATGATAGAAAAATTGCAGACATCTCTTCAATATACGGACTCCTGGAGGTGTTGGTCACAGATGACAGGACATCGTTTATCAGGAGGGTGTTTGCGTATTTCATGAAGTTGAATGGTATTCAATATATAAGGACAGGTCCACACCATCCATCATTCAATAGTCTGACAGAGAGAACAGTCCAAACATTGAAGGCAGGCTTAAAGAAACAGCCTAAAGCTTCAGTAAATACAAAATTATCCTGGTTCCTATTTGATTATCGGTCCACTCCTCATGAAATTACAGGGATAAACCAGCAGCGTTGTTAATGGAGTGAACACTTCACACCAGGTTAAATTTGAACTTCCCAGACCTGATTGCGGAGGGTGGTGGTGGACATGCCTATGCTGGACACAAGACTACACTAAGCAAGAGAGACAGTTCAGAAGGCAGGTTTGGCATAGGAATCACAGGAATGGCACTGCTTGGATAAGAGGTATGTTTAACACGAAATCAGGTCCAATGACGTATAAGTTTTGGGTAGGTGCAACGGTCCTGAACAAGCACACGGATGATATGAAAGCTGCAAACTTGCAAATGGTGTGGGAGCAAAACGTGCGTGGCTCCTTAACTGCCTTTTCAACTTTTCCAGAACCCACAGGCTCTCCCTCTCTATCAAGCATGAAGACATTTCGTCTTGCCCTGAGACAGACAGGGCACAAGAGGTGAGCTACTGTACGTAAACACCACCCTTATCAGAGGCAGAGCTGAAGGAACTGACCCACAGTGCTAAGACACCCCAGGAGAAGCTACAAATTTTAAAATCAGCCTATGTCCTCGGACTCAAAACAGGGAGGGAAGTAGTAACAGGTCAGCCAGGTGGACCTCATTCAATAGGAGTTCCCTGAAAGAACTAGAACAACAGCCCCAATCAGTGAGCCCTGAGTGACAGATAGAACAGAAACATCAGACATCTGTTCTTTCTGAGAGCTGGCTCTGAAGGAGCTGGATCAGTGTCAAGGATTGTCCATGTGTAAATCAAGGGTGACTTGGTGTTGGAATACTGACTTCTATGGAGTTATTTCCATGCCCTCTATCCACAAGGCACAAATCAGGAATGTGATGGAATATTCCCCATTTACAAAGAGAGTGCAGCTCCAACAACATTCAAAATACTTGGCACCACTCAGGACAAAGCAGCTCGCTTAATTGCCACCATATTCACAATCATCCATTCACTACACCTAAGGCGCTCAGTACCAGCACTTTGTACTATCAACAGAAACACTGCAGAATTTCAAAGATCCTTAGACAGCATCTTCCAAACCCACGACCACTTCTACTTACAGGAAGAAGGGCAGTAGATACATGGGAATACCACCACCTGCAAGTTCCCCTCCAAGCCACTCACCATCCTGACTCAGAAAAATATTACTGTTTCTTCACTGTCACTGGGTCAAAATCCTGAAATTCTCTCCCTGATGACATTGTGTATCTATCTACAGCACATGGACTGCAACGGTTCAAGGCAGCAGTTCAGCACCACCATCTCAAAGGCACCTAGGAACAGGCAATAAATGCTGGCCAGCCAACAACACCCATGTCCCATGTCAAAATAAAGAAAATAATAAAAATAAACACAGTTCAATTTCTTTTGATCCTTGAACTAATACCTTGTTTTTTCTTATAATCATTCATGGGATGAGAGTCTTGCTGGCTAGACCAGAACTTATTGGTCATCCCTATTTTCGCTGCAGGTACTGCTTCTTGAACTGCTGCAGTCCTTTTTGTGCTTTTAGGAAGAGAGCCCCAGGACTTTAGTCCAGTGATAGTGAAGCAAAGATCCCAAGTCAGGATAACGAGTGGCTCAGACAAGAGTTGCAGGCGATGCAAGTTCCCATGTATCTGTTGCCTTGGTCTTTCCAGGTGATGGAAGTTATGCGTTGATAATATGCAATATGAATGCCAAGATGAAAGATGTGTGACAATCAAGTTGGCTGCTTTATCCTGCATGGTAGCAAGATTCTTGAGTGTTGCTGAAGCTGCACTCATGCAGGAAAGTAACATTTTCCATCACGCTCCTCATTTGTCTCTTACAGATCATGTAGGAGAAAGTTAGTCATGGCCAGATACTGCGGAATTGGACAGACATGAGGTGAATTACATGCTGCAGAGTTTATAGCCTCTGATCTGGTCTTGTAGCCAATGTTTATATGCTGGTTCAGTTTCTGGTCTTGATCTAACCCCAAGAACATTGATACTGGGGGATTCACAATGGTAATGCAATTGAACATCAAAAGACATTGGTATGATTCTCTTGTTTGGGAGTCAGTCATTACCTAACACTTAGTATATTCCTCTTATTAGCCAAACTGATTATCAATCCATCTGGGAGAGGAAAGTCATGTTATTGAACATCAGTGACCATCACATACCTAGATTCCTAAGGGTAACAATAGATTTCCTGCCTCACTATATAGAAGGGGGGCGCATTTTACCTTCAAGGATAAAATGCCTATAATTTTCTACATCGGAGTAGGCGATAGCTTAGTGGTATTATTACGAGAATATTAATCCAGAAACTCAGCTAATGTTCTAGTGACTCGGGTTCAAATACCACAAGACAGATGGTGGAAATTGAATTCAATAAAGAATCTGGAATTAAGGGGATAATTATGACCATGAAACCATTGCCGATTGTCAGAAAAACTTATTTGGGTCACTAATGCCCTTTAGAGAAAAACATGTGTCATCCAGGTCTGGCTGACATATGACTACAGACCCACAGTAATATGGTTGATTCTGAACTGCCTTCTGGGCAATTAGGGATAGGTAATAAATGCTGGCCTGGTCAACGATGCCCACATCCCGTGAGTGAACTTAAAAAAAAATCTTGATTCACTGTCTTTCACAAATATAAGGCAAACTATCTGCTTGTCATAATCCCTTTCTGGTGGAACGACCGTCTAACTGCCATAACACTATGGACATATCTTTAAAGTCCTAACATTCAACTTCAATGTACATTTTCTTGGTACTACAGTAGGTTAGTTATTCCCTTGAGGGAAACCAAATCCTCACTTCTACCAACCTGGCAAGAGCTTTCTCAGCAAGACCTGACATTTGCTCATCATTGACCTTCCTCTCATTTTGGTCTCTGTGCAAGGCTCTAACAAGAGGCCTGTCATTAATCAAGCTTATGAGTTAACTCATAATCATCTGCCATGGCAGAAGACCGTACCCGAAAAGGGACACCACTTTGACTTATTTCATAAACATCAAATCTGTTCCATTTTCATTGATCAATCGAATGTTGTATCATTTTCACTTGCGAATTCGACCATAATCTGGCCTGTTAAATTCCTCAAATTCTTAAATTTCTGCCTATAGACCTCTGGTACCAACCCATAAGCATCGAACACAGGACTCTTTACATCCTTGAAATCACAAAGTGTCCTGGTAAAGGAGATAAGTATATATACAGAACTTTTCTACCCTGTAAAATCATGTCATCGAAGTGTAGTCCAATGGCCTTTCGGTCAATTCAGATTCATAGAAAATTTCTCAAAGTGAAACTCCATTACAACCTCACTAAATTTAGGCAACTTATTGGCAATTCAAGACCAAATCTAGTTGGTCTTCGATAAGAGTCATCCGTACTTTCCCTCATCAACTCAAGTTTGCATAATCACAACTCATGCCCCAATTTAAGTTTTGCTAATTTCTCTCTTTCTAAATCAACCTTTCTCTGTTCCATTTTTTAGGAATATATTTTTATTGAAAAAATAATTTTTTTAAACTTTACAATAAATACAAAACAATACAATTCAAACAATACAAAGAAAGAACACAAAAAAAGTTTAAAAACCCAACCCGCCCTCATGTACAAATGTATAAATATATATAGAAAAATACAGAATAAAAAAACCCAATGAACTATTTAACTAAATAAATAATAACCAACAACAAACTAATAGATAGTAATAACTCAACTCAGCCAAACAAGAAAATCATACATTCACAATTCCTCCTCCCTGGATATTGGACTGGTAAATTACAATTGTTACAGCTATATAAAAGCCCTTATTAGTGTAGCAGATAAATCTGTGTCCAGGTATTCCAAAAAGTGTTGTCATGTCTTATAGAAATCCTCAGTTTTGTGATGTATCATACTTGTGAGAAAATCCAAGGGGATATGCTCCATAACAATCTTCCACCAACCCGACCGGCCCAGGGAGGTTTTCAGCTACCCAACCTAGCAAGATTTTCTTTCTTGCGCAGGAAGTGAGGATATTGAAAAGATTTTTCTCATGCACATCTGCAGGGAACACACTGGGCAGGCCAAGAAGAGGAGAGATCGGGTCATTCTCCACCCTTACACCCAAATCCTCTCCATTGCACCTACCACAGCACTCCAGTATGTTTGAAGCCTACCAGGGGATCAGAGACAATGGGTAAGAACGCCCATACAAACCTTGCACTTGGGACATGTTGAAGATACCCCTGACTTAATTTTTGACAAACGGTCCGGAGCCAAGTGGAACTTGTGGAGGATCTTCAACTGTAAAGCATGGGTCCTATTGTAAATTGATATCTTTCTTGCATTTCCCAAATATCTTCCCATGCCTTTGAAGAGACCTCAACACTTAGCTCTCTCTCCCATATCCTGCAGAGTCGATTGTACTCATCTGAGGGGGCACCCTCCAATTGATGATATAAAGAGCTGACAGAAAGTGTACACTTAGCACTGAGCACCCTCCTCTCTATGTCGGATTTGTAGGGATCAGTCAATAAAATCCCTAACTTGAAAAAAATGAAAGCCGTCCCTATTAGATAGCTCATATTTCCATGCTAACTGGTCAAAGGACATCATTGTGTCTCCCTCAAATAAATCGCCCATGCAAGACACACCCCTAGCTGCCCAATGTTTGAATCCTGAATCTATCATCCCCGGTTGAAAACCCAGCATACCCACTATAGGTGTAAGAGAAGATGTGTTGCCAATATTGCCTTCCCTCTGCTGAATTGCCCTCCATGCTTTAACAGTATTGATAACAATTGGGTTATGGCAATATTGCCTAATTATCCTCATTTTGTCCAAAAACAGCAAGCTAGTAATGGGGCACCTTGCCTAGGAGGTTTCGATATCTAACCATATTGAAAGAGGGTCCCCACAGGCCTAATCACTCATCAAGGATGAAAGCAAGCTTAGTTGGTACCTTTTAATGTCCAGGAGATTCACTCACCCAATCTGTGAAGCAATTGCAGTTTAGCTAATTTAATGAGGGGTCACTTATGATGCCAAATAAAAGAGCTGAACCAGCCGTTCAGTCTCCTGAATGTTTGCTTATTGAAAATCAGGGGGAGCATCCGTATAGGGTATAATAAACGGGGGATAATATTCATCTTAATAAGCGCTACCTGACCCAACCATGAGACCGGAAGCACCTCCCATCTTTGAAGGCCTTGTTGGATTTTGTCAAATGATTGAACGAAATTGACTGTGAACAGCCGATCCAGAACTGGAGTAATAAATATGCCCAAATACACACAACCCAGCATGATCACTTAAATCGGAATCAATATTCGCCTTTAAGACCTAGCACCTTCATAAGACCACCCACAGGCATAGCCTCTGATTTTGCAAGATTAATCTTATACTCCAAAAAGGCACCAAACGCACTGATGCATTGTGTCAGGTGAGGCACCAAAACTGCCGGATTTGACAAAAAAATTAGGACATTGTCCGCATACAACGAAATCTTATGTAATTTTGACCCCACTTCTTGAGATGATAAATTAGGATCCCTACGAATGACCTCTGCCAATGGTTCAATCACCAATGTAAAAAGCAGTGGCGAAAGGGGACAGCCCTGCCGGCTGCCCCTAAAAATGTTAAAATTCCTGGATCGCACCCCATTGGTGATGACCGCACTGATAGAGTCGCTGTAGAGAACCTTTACCCAACTTACAAAGACTTCGCCCAAGCTAAACCGCTCCAGTGTACAGAAAAGGTACAGCCACTCAACTCGATCAAATGCCTTCTCTGCATTTACAGAAATCACCAAGCCCTGCATTGACTGTTGTTGACATGCTTGAATTACATTAAGCTGCCTCCTAAAATTATTGGAGGATCTGCGGTCCTTTATGAAGCCCATCTGGTCCTTGGTTCCATTTTAATAGAGTACAGAATCCCTACTGTATGCATACAGGCCCTTCGGCCCAACAAGTTCACACCAATACGCTGAAGAGTAACCCACTCAGACCCACTCCCCTAACTAATGCATTTAACCTACACCTCCATGAACATTATGGGCAATTCACCATGGCTAATTCACCTAACCTTCACATCTTTGGATTGTGGGAGGAAACCAGAGCACCTGGAGGAAACCCATGCGAACACGGGGAACATGTGCAAACTCCACACAGACAGTCATCCAAGTTTGGAATTGAACCTGTGAGACAGCAACGCTAACCACTGAGCCACCATATCACTCCAATTTCTTTTTCCACTCTTGGTGGTTGTGCTCAAACATAAATGGAACTGGTCCTTTCTTCCTCAAGTCACAGGTGCCTAGCCAATTCTTCAAGGATTTCTCTCCTCTTAGTGGTTCTTAATCATCTTTTTCTCAATAATTTCAAATCTTTGATCATCTCTCTCTACAAAGTCTTCAGCTTCATAAGACCATAAGACATAGGAGTGGAAGTAAGGCCATTCGGCCCATCGAGTCCACTCCGTCATTCAATCATGGCTGATGCGCATTTCAGCTCCACTTACCAGCGTTCCCCCTGTAGCCCTTAATTCCTCTAGACAACAAGAATCTATCAATCTCGGCCTTGAAGACATTTAGCGTCCCGGCTTCCACTGCACTCCGTGGCAATGAATTCCACAGGCCCACCACTCTCTGGCTGAAGAAATATCTCCGCATTTCTGTTCTGAAATGACCCCCTCTAATTCTAAGGCTGTGTCCACGGGTCCTAGTCTCCTCGTTTAACTGAAACAATTTCCTAGCTTCCACCTTTTCCAAGCCATGTATTATTTTGTACGTCTCTATTAAGTCTCCCCTTAATCTTCTAAACTCCAACGAATACAATCCCAGTATCCTCAGCCGTTCCTCATATGTTAGACCTGTCATTCCAGGGATCATCCGTGTGAATCTCCGCTGGACACGTTCCAGTGCCAGTATGTCCTTCCTGAGGTGTGGGGACCAAAACTGGACACAGTACTCCAAATGGGGCCTAACCAGAGCTTTATAAAGTCTTAGTAGTACATCTCTGCTTTTATATTCCAACCCTCTTGAGATAAGAGACAACATTGCATTCGCTTTCTTAATCACGGACTCAACCTGCATGTTTACCTTTAGAGAATCCTCGACTAGCACTCCCAGATCCCTTTCTGCTTTGGCTTTATTAATTTTCTCACCATTTAGAAAGTAGTCTATGCTTTTATTCTTTTTGCCAAAGTGCAAGACCTCGCACTTGCTCACGTTAAATTCCATCAGCCATTTCCTGGACCACTCTCCCAACCTGTCTAGATCCTTCTGTAGCCTCCCCACTTCCTCAGTACTACCTGCCTGTCCACCTAACTTCGTATCATCGGCAAATTTCGCTAGAATGCCCCCGGTTCCCTCATCCAAATCATTAATATATAATGCGAACAGCTGTGGCCCCAGCACCGAACCCTGCGGGACACCGCTCGTCACCGGCTGCCATTCTGAAAAAGAACCTTTATCCCAACTCTCTGCCTTCTGTTAGATAGCCAATCCTCAAAGGTACCCATCTTAATTTCACAACAAAATACAGCAAAACCACATGTTAAATATTGTTTGTTGAAACACTAGAAAGTTCCAGTGAACACGTTTTACACCATCCGCATTCAATTCTGCACTGAAGCCTTCAATTTTGTTATTATCCACGTAGTGGGGAGCCATAAAACAAAATAATCAAGTTTAACAAATTACCTCGAAGTAGAAATTACCAGCAAAAATTACTTTTTGTAACTGTTATTTTATCAGGAATCAGAAATGTCATAAATTAAACATGAATTAACAAATAAACGGTACTCCAAATACAAAGATACTTTTCAATTTTACAAGGTTTACATTTACAACATAGAACAGTACAGCTCAGTACAGGCCCTTCGACTCTCAATGCTGTGCCGACCTCTTATCTACTCTAAAATCAAACTAACTACATACCCTTCATTTTACTCTCATCCATGTGCCTATCCAAGAGTCGCTTAAATGTACCTAATGTATCTGACTCTACGACTTCTGCTAAAATTCCTTCCACGCACCCACCATTCTCTGTGTAAAGAACCAACCTCTGACATCTCCCCTAAACCTTCCCCCAATCACCTTACAATTATGCCCCCGTGTGATAGCCACTTCCATCTTGGCAAAAAGTCTCTGACTATTCATTCTATCTATGCCTCTCATCACCTTATACACCTCGATCAAGTCGCCTTTCATCCTTCTTCGCTTCAATGAGAAAAGCCCTATCTCCCTCAACCTTTCTTCATAAGGCATGTCCTCCAGTCCAGGTAGCATAATACTAAATCTCCTCTCCACCCTCTCTAAAGATTCCACATCCTTCCTATAATGAGACAACCAGAACTGAACACAATATTCCAAGTGTGGTCTGACCAGGGCTTTTCAGAGATACAGCATACCCTCACAGTTTTTAAAATTAATACCACACTAGTGAAAGCCAGCACATCATACACCTTCTTAATAACCCTATCAACTGTGGACGTGGATCCCAACATCTCTCTGTTCCTCCATACTGCCAAGAATCCTGCCTTTAACCCTGTATTCCGCATTCAAATTCGGCCTTCCAAAATGAATCACTTCACACTTTTCCAAGTTGAACTCCATCTGCCAATTCTCAGCCCAGCTCTTCACCCTATTAATGTCCCATTGCAATCAACAACAGCCCTCCAAACTATTCACAACTCCACCAACCTTCATGTCATCAGCAAATTTACTAACCCACTCTTCCACTTCCTCATCCAAGTCATTTATACAAGTCACAAAGAGCAGAGGTTCCACAACAGATCCCTGTGGAACACCACTGGTCACCAAGCTCCAGGCTGAATACTTTCCATCTACTACCACCTTCTGTCTTCTATGGGCAAGATAATTCTGTATCCAGATTGCCAAACTTTCTTGTATCCCATGCCTCCTTACTTTCTGAATAAGCCTACCGTGGGAAACCTTACCAAACGCCTTGCTAAAATCCATACAGACCACATCCACTGCTCTATCTTCATCAAAGTGTTTGTCACATCCTCAGAGAATTCAGGCTTTGTGAGGCATGACCTGCCCCTCACAAAGCCATGCTAAATTATCTCTAATCAAACTATGCTTTTCCAAATAATCACAAATCCTGTCTCTCAGAATCTTCTCCAATAATTTGCGCAATCCTGATGTAAGACTCACAGGTCTATAATTCCTAGGGTTATCCCGATTCCCTTTTTTGAATGAGGGAATAACATTTACCACCTCAAATCAGCTGGTACTACTCCAGTGGACAGTGAGGACGTAAAGATCATCGCCAAAGGTGCAGCAATCTGTTCCTCGCTTCCCATAGTAACTTCGGGTATATCCCATCTGGTCCAGGGGACTTAACTAGCCTCATGTGTTTCAAAATTTCCAGAACATTCTCCTTCTTAACAGTGGGCGGCACAGTGGCTCAGTGGTTAGCACTGCTGCCTCACAGCACCAGGGATCCAAGTTCGATTCCAGCGACTGTCTGTGTGTGTGGAGTTTGCACATTCTTCCTGTGTCTGCATAAGTTTCCTCCGGCTGCTCCAGTTTCCTCCCACAGTCCAAAGATGTGCAGGTTAGGTAAATTGGCCAAGTGAAATTGCCCATAGTGTTCAAGAATGTGTAGGTTAGGTGTATCAGCCAGGGGAAATGTAGGGGAGGGAAATGGGTCTGGGTGGGATACTCTTTGGAGGGTCGGTGTGGATTTGTTGGGCTGAAGGGCCTGTTTCCACACTGTAGTAATTCTAATTCTAATCAACCTGTTTCAGCATATCAGCCTATTTCATGCTGTGCTCATAAATGGCAAGTTCCCTCTCACTCATGAACACTCAGAGTCATAGAGATATACAGCATGGAAACAGACCCTTCGGTCCAACTCGTCCATGTTGACCACATATCCTAAATAAACCTAGTCCCATTTGCCAGCATTTGGCCCATATCCCTCTGAACTCTTCCAATTCATATACCCATCCAGATGCCTTTTAAATGTTGTAATTTTATCAGCCTCCACCACTTGAGGAAGGCTAATTTAACAGTATAAGGCAAGAACTTTCAAAAGCTTATTTGGGGCAGATGTTCGCAGATAAGGAGACGGCTGGAAAATGGGAAGCCTTCAGAAATGAGGTAACGAGAATCCAGAGACAGTATATTCCTGTTAGGGTGAAAGGAAAGGCTGGTAGGTATAGGGAATGCTGGATGACTAGAGAAATTGAGAGTTTGGTTAAGAAAAAGAAGAAAGCACATGTCAGGTATAGACAGAATAGATTGAGTGAATCCGTGGAAGAGTATAAAGGCAGTAGGAGTATACGTAAGACGGAAATCAGGAGGGCAAAAAGGGGACATGAGAGCGCTTTGGGAAATAGGGTTAAGGGGAATCCAAATGGTTTTTACAAATAGATTAAGGACAAAAGAGTAACTGAGGAGAGAATAGGGACCCTCAAAGATCCATAAGGCGACCTTTGTGAGGAGCTGGAGGAGATGGGGGAGATACTAAACAAGTATTTTCCATCAGTGTTTACTGTGGAGAAGGACATGTGTTACAACACGGGTAAAACCCCTGCTTAATTTAAACCAGCAACACAGAAAAGATTTATCCCATGCAGTTATCTATGAAAATCCAATAGGCCAAGAACTATTTAAAGCAAAAATTAACAACTTTATTTCTTAAAGTATAACAGAGAATAATTAACCAACAACTAGTTACAACTCCTTCCTCTAACCTATCTTCTACTTTCCCTTCTATAATACTAGTGGGAACCGAGGGAAGTGATTGCTGGGCGCCTTGCTGATATATTTGTATTATCGATAGTCAAGGTGAGGTGCCAGAAGACTGGAGGTTGGCTAACGTAGTACCACTATTTTAGAAAGGTGGTAAGGATAAGCCAGGAAACTATAGACCGGTGAGCCAGATGTCGGTGGTGGGCAAGTTGTTGGACGGAATCCTGAAGGACAGAGTTTACACATATGTGGAAAGGCAAGAACTGATTAAGGATAGTCAACATGGCTTTGTGCATGGGAAACCATGTCTCACGAACTTGATTGAGTATTTTGAAGAAGTAACAAAGAGGATTGATGAGGGTAGAGCAGTGGACGTGGTGTATATGGACTTCAGTAAGACATTTGACAAGGTTCCTCATGGGAGACTGGTTAGCAAGGTTAGATCTCATGGAATACAGGGAGAACTAGCCATTTGGATACAGAACTGACTCAAAGGTAGAAGACAGAGGTAGTGGTTGAGGGTTGTTTTTCCGACTGGAGGCCTATGACTATTGAAGTGCCACAAGGATCGGTACTGGGTCAACTACTTTTTGTCATTTATTTAATGTGAAAATAGAAAGAATACTTAGTAAGTTTGCAGATGACACCAAAATTGGAGGTGTTGTGGACGGCGAAGAAGGTTACCTCAGATTAAAACAGGATCTTGATCAGATGGGCCATGGCTGAGGAGTGGTAGAAGGAGTTTAATTTAGATAAATGTCAGGTGTTGCATTTTTGGAAAGCAAATCAGAGCAGGGTTTATACATTTACTGGTAATGTCCGAGGGGTGTTGCTGGACAAAGAGATCTTGGGAGTGCAGGTTCATAGCTACTTGAAAGTAGAGTCGCAGGCAGATAGGATAGTGAAGGCATTTGGTATGCTTTCCTTTATTGATCAGAGTATTGAGTGTAGAAGTTGGAACGTCTTGTTGCGGCCGTAGAGGACGTTGGTTAGGCCACTTTTGGAATTTTGCGTGCAATTCTGGTCTCCTTCCTATCAGAAGGATGTTGTGAAATTTGAAAGGGTTCAGGAAGATTTACAAAGATGTTGCCAGGGTTGGAAGGTTTGAGCTATGGGGAGAGTCTAAATAGGCTTGGCTGTTTTCCCTGGAGCGTCGGAGACTGAGGAGTGACCTTATAGAGGTTTATAAAATCATGAGGGGCATGGATAGGATAAATAGTCAAAGTATTTTCCCTGGGGTGGAGGAGTCCAGAAATAGAGGGCACAGGTTTAGAGTGAGAGGAGAAAGATATAAAAAGAGACCTAAGGGGCAACCTTTTCATGCAGAGGATGGTGCATGTATGGAATGAGCTGCCAGAGGAAGTGGTGGAGCTGGCACAAGTGCAACATTTAAAAGGTATCTGGATGGGTATATGAATAGGAAGGGTTTGGAAGGATATGGGCCGGGTGCTGGTAAATGAGACTAGATTGGGTGGGGATATCTGGTTGGCATGGACAATTTGGACCGAAGAGTCTGTTTTCGTGCTGTACATCTTTATGATTCTATTCCTTTCTTTGGCAGCTCAATTCCACAAACACACCGCCTTCTGCCTGAAAAGGCTGCCCCTTAGTTGGCTTTTAAGTCTTTCCCCTCTCACCTCAAACACCAGGGATAAGACCTTGTCTGTTTACCCTATCCATGGCACTCATGATTTTATAAACCTCTATAAGGTCACCTCTCAGCCTCCGATGCTCCAAGGAAAATAGCCCCAGCCTGTTCAGCCTCTCCAACCCTGGCAATATCCTTGTAAATCCTTTCTGACCCCTTTCAAGTTTCATAATGTCCTTCTTATAGCAGGGAGACCAGAATTAGACACAGTATTCCAACAGTGGCCTAACCAATGTCCTGGTACAGCCACAACATGACCTCCCAACTCATATACTCAATGCACTGACCAATAAAGGCAAGCATACCAAACGCCTTCATCATTATCCTATCTATCTGCGACTCCACTTTCCAGCAGCTATGAACCTGCTGCACCTGTGAAGCACAGTATTCATTAAGGCCCTCCCCTACCTCCTCTGAGTCCACACACAAGTTCTCTTCACTGTCCCTGATTGGCCCTACCCTCACTCTGGCCATCCTCTTCCTCCTCACATAAATCTACCTGCCAAGCCTTTCTCATGCCTCCTTCTAGCTCTCCTGTGTCAATTCTTCAGCTCCTTCCTGGCTACCTTGTAACCCTCTAGAGCCTTGTCTGATTCTTGCTTCCTTCTTCCTCTTAACTCGTTGCTCCACATCTCGACATTCAAGATTCCTTCACCCTACCATCACTTCCTTGCCTCAGTGGGACAGACCTATCAAGCACTATCAGCAAGTGCTCCCTAAACAAACTCCACATTTCTGTAATGCATTTCCTCGAGAACATCTGTTCCCAATTTATGCTCCACAGTTCTTGCGTAATAGCATTGTAATTCCCCCTCCCCCAATTAAATACTTTCCCATACCTGACAAAATCAGCTCCATTCAAACTATTTGCACTAAGGCGGTTCCAATCTATATTAGGGAAGTTGAAATCACCCATGACAACAACCCTGTTACTTCTGCACCTTTCCAAAATCTGCCTCCCATCTGCTCCTCCCTGTCTCTGTTGCTATTGTGGGGGAGGGGAGGGGAGGGGAGGTGGGGCTGTCTGTAGAAAGCTCCAGTAAAGTGACTGTTCCTTTCCTGTTTCTGACTTTCACCCATACTGACTCTGTAGACAAACCCTTCCAGATGACATCCTTTTCTGCAGCTGTGATACTATCCCTGATTAGCAATGCCATTTCCCCCACCTCTTTTATCTCCCTCCTTATTAATTTTGAAACACCTAAACCCTGGAATATTCAATAACGATTCCTGCCCAAGCGATATCCAAGTCTCCGCAATGGCCACAACATCGTAGCTCCAAGTACTAAACTATGTTCTAAGTTCATCACCCTTATTCCTGGCACTTCTTGTGTTAAAATAGACACACACCACCCCATCACACTGACTGCAACTTTTCCCTTTCAACTGTATCCTTCCTCACAGACTCTCTGCATGCTGTATCTGCCAGCTCATCAGCTTCTCCATCCTCTGATCCATTGCTCCCTGCCAATTAGTTTAAATCCACCAGAAGAACTCTAGCAAATCTTCCTCCCAGGATATTGATACCCCTCCAGTTCGGGTGCAACCCATCCTCCTGGTATAGGTCCCACCTCTCCCAGAAGGTAACCCAATGATACACATATCTGATGCACTCCCTCCTACACCAGTTCTGCAGCCACACATTCAGCAACACTTGCTCTCTGTTCCTTGCCTCACTCACCCACGGCACCAATAGCAATCCTGAGATTACTACTCTGTTCATCCTACCTTTTAGTTTCCAACCTAACTCCCCATAATCACTTTTCAGGTCGTCATCCGCTTTCCTCGCTACCAATGTGTACCAAGATTTCTGACTGCTCAATGTTATGAGGATAAAACTTAGACAACTGGGAATCTATAGATAAAGTATTTGAGTATTTTCTAAAAGCACTCTTAAGGTGTTACCAAGAGATCATTTTGTTTTAGTTAAGTGTATGATATTACAGAGTAATCTATTCCCACAGACTGAGTATTGGTTTCTTACAGAAAATAGAAAGTAGTTTTCTTTTAGTATGATATTTAGTATAAGGGCCACAGTACAGAATAATGTGACTGGAACTGAAAATGTCAAGACTTAACGTGCTTTGAGCATCACAATAAAGTGCATGGATTTTTCACACAATAAATACAAACTGATGGTTGGGATTACAGAGAGGTGGCCGCAGAATGACCAGGGATGGGAACTGAACATGCAGGGATATTTAGATTTTAGGAAGGACAGACAAAGAGGAAAAGGAGATAGCAGTGTTGGTTAAAGAGGACATTAATACAATAGTGAGAAAGAATGTTAGCTCTGGTAAAATGGAATCTGTACGGATAGAAGTTAGAAACACCAAAGGGCAGAAAACAATAGGGACTGTTGATTCCAAAACTCGGGTCCAGATTCTAAATAAAGAAAACTAGATGGTAAAAGGCATAAGCTGGCTCTGATAAATTGAAGAATGTTACTTAAAGGGATGATGGTGATAGGCAATCACAAACATTTAAAAAAGATTGTTGTCAGGCACTAAAATAAAACAGGAGAGTTGGCCTGACCATCACTGACAAGAGAAATTAGTATATCATAAGATCCAAGGAAGGGACATACAAATTGGGCAAAAAACAACAACAGACTTAAGGATTGGGAACAGTTTAGATTTCAGCAAAGAAGCACAAAGGGACTGATCAAGACGGGGAATAATAGAGTACATTGATGTGACATAACTGCAGAGCTTGGATCTGATCCAGTGGTTGCAGAATTGCTCAGCTCTACTTATCATTTACTGTTTCTGCTATTTGGCATACAAGTAGTAGCCTCTTTATGGCTTCACCTGTTTAACCTGCTCAGAGGTGTTACTACACACCTTTATAGCAGGTGAGACATTGAACCCAGACTTCCTAGTTCAAAGATCAGTGCGTTCCCACTGTGCTATGACAGCACGCTGACAACCCTTTTTTAAGGTGTGTCTGGTGTTCCTTCTGGCATTCTCTCTTGCACTGTTCATTGAAGTAGGGCTGATCCCCTGGCTTGATGATGTTGGTAGAGTGGGATATGCAATGCCATGAGGTTATAGATTGGAGTTTTTTGTTGCTGTTGATAGGCCCCATAGATGCTCAGTCGTGAGTTGCCCAATCTGTTTGAATTTCGCGTGGTGTTAGTGTCAAACAACATGGAGTGTTCCCTCACTTTCTAATCCTTGTGGAGATAGTGACTCTTAGCCATTCGGTCTTGGACGTTTGCATTTATGTAAGGCAGTTCATTGAACATGTAGTCAATTATGTTTTTCCTGCTTCTTGGTTCCATCACTACCTGCTGCAGATTCAACCTAACAGTTATGCCATTTTGTGCTTGGTCAGTACAGGTACTAAGCCAGTCTTAGCAATGGACATTAAAATCCCACACCTCAGAGAACATTGTGCTCTTGTCACCCTTCATGCTACCTCAATGTTGCTCCACATTATCTATCCATCAGGAGATAGGAATATGCATAGTAATCAGGAGGTTTCCTTGATCATGTTTAACTAGATGCCATGAGACTTTATGGGATCTGAAGACAATGTTGAGGGCTTCCAGGGCTACTCCCTTGACTAAAATACTTCAGTGACACCGCCACTGGTGTTGGTGTCTGGGACGTAGTGTATAAGGTGTGATTAAAAGTATGACTGTCAGACCGTTGTTTCTAGTGCTTTAGTTGATACTGTAGTACATCCAGTTTCAATCCTGTATTGCTCTAGGTCTGGGGTCATATGTATGGCAGGCTAGATAAGGATAGAAGTTTTCTTCCCAGTTAAGAATGGACACCTGTGGTGGATTTCAATCCAAGGTGCTCAGATTTACCTTGGTCTTTGCATTACTAGTTTAGTGAAAAAAACGCAGTGTCTTTGCAGCCCTCCTCACCATTTGCAATCCAATCTTGCTTGATACCATTGACAAACGTAGACAAAGAAACAGAGTATTGAAGTGCAGGCATCAATATAGATTATAAATAGTAGTGATCTTGGAATACTACACCAATTAGTGCCTGCAAACTTGGAATAAATAGAGTATTTGGGCTGCCACAGGAAGTGATGGAGGCTCGGACAATCGCAACATTTAAAAGGTATCTGGATGGGTATATGAATAGGAAGGGTTTGGAGGTGCTGGCAGGTGGGATGAGATTGGGTTGGGATATCTGGTTGGCATGTACGAGTTGGACCGAAGGGTCTGTTTTTGTACTGTACATCTCAATGACATGTGTAAGCTTGCGGGGAACATTCAAAAACTGATTGTAAAAGATTCTCCTGGAATGTGAATAGAAAGGATTAGTGAAGATAAATGTAGATTCCTTACAGTCAGAAACAGGAGGTTATCATTGAAAACCATACATATTTTAGTTCTGCCTTCACAAAGGGAGACACAAATAATGCCACAAAACTGTTGCAAATAGAGGGCCTAGTAGGAGGGAGGAACTGGAGGAAATCAGTATTTCCAGGGATATACAGAACAACCTCGATTATCCGAGCGAGACGGGTGGGGAGTATTTTGTTCAGTTAACTGATTATTCAGATAACCGATCTGATCGTAAACAAAGGAAGCTATCCAGTCACTGTTGCTTGAGGTGCTTGAGTTTCTTTGTTCCACTACTCCAATCACAGCTTCAAATGAAGCATCTATTAAATATACATTGTTGGTGTCAATTTTATCAATCTTGGGCGAATATATCTTTAGACGCAGAATTATGCAGGTATAAGAGTTAAAATAATTATATCTAACATTAAGTAATTTTTAATTTTAAATACTTACTATCTTAAAAGTAGTTACAACTGAGAAATATGGATATTTTTGGCAATTTTGCTTAGCCATAATTTCCTACAATTTAAGCACTGGAAATACCAAAACCAGTCTTTTCATCACCTAATACAAACTCCACACTCATCCTGATTTCATTTCATTCACCAGCTTTTAAATTGAAACATCATTCAAAATTCTCATCGCAATTCTGACAACACTCTCACCATTTCAGATCAGGTGAAATCCTATCCATTCATTTGCAATCTTATTTGATTACTGAAACGCTGTCCTGACCACACACCCGACCTACTCGATAAACATTAGACCATTTAAAATCCCATACACTGTTGCAGTCAACTCATCACCGTCCTTGCTGATGCACTCAGATTTCCCGATCACAATTGTTATACCAGTGTTGGTAACATCTTTTTGACGTAACATTTTTACAGGACCTTGAGATCTTGTTCGAATAATCCGAAGTTCGGATAATTGATGTTCAGATAACCAAGGTTGCTGTGGAGTCTTGAGGAAATTGATGGGATTAAAAGGCTGACAGTTCCCCAGGGCCCAATGATGTAGATCTCAGAATACTTAAGGAAGCAGCTTTAGAAATAGTGGATGCATTAGTGGTCATCTTTCAAGATTTTGTAGACTCTGGAACAGTTCCTATAAACTGGAGAATAGTTAATATAATCTCACAATTTAAAGGAAGAGGTAAAAAGAAAGAGAGAATTACAGACCAGTTAGCTTGACATTGGTAGTCAGGAAAATCTACAGCCATGTTTTAATAACAGAGCACTTGCAAAACAGTGACAGGATTGGTCAGAGTGAGCATGGATAAACAAAAGGGAAATCATGCTTGACAAATCTTCTGGGATTTTACAAGGATGTAAATAGCAGAGCTGATAAGGGAAAACTACTGGGATGTTATTTACTAAGATCCTATATAATAGATTAGTGTGTAAAATTAATGCAAATGGAATTGGAAGTATTGCAATGACACTAGTAGAGAACTGGCTGGCAGACAGGAAACAAAAGAAAGAATAAACTGGTAATTTTCCATGTGACAGCCAGTGAATACTGGTGTACTTCTGGGGTCAGTGTTTGCACCCTATTTATTCACTAAATATTTATATGAGGGAAGTCAACGTAATACCTCCAAATTTTCAAACAACAGAAAGCTGTGTGGGAGTTTGAACTGTGAGGAGGATACAGAAATGCTTTCATTGTGATTTGACTAAGTTGAGCGAGTGGGCAAATGCATAGTAGATTGAATACAGTGTGGATAAATGTGAGGATGACCACTTTGTTGACAAAAGCAAGAAGGCAGGTTCTCAGCTGAATAGGAATAGATTGGGAAGGGGGAAGAAGCAACAAGACCTGAGTGTACACCAGTTGCTGAAAGTAAGCATGCTGGTACAGTGAAGGTAAATGGTATGTCGGCCTTGTAGCATAAAGATTCAAGTACAGGAGCAAGGATGCCTTGCTGCAATTGTACAGGGCCATGGTAAGACCCTACCTGGTGTATTGTTTGCAGTTTTTAGTCTCCTTATTTTGAGGAGCAATGCTTTGGCTACAGAGGTAGTACAACAATTGCAGGACTGTTGTGTGAAAAGAGATTGGATTTATTAGGGCTATATTCATTGGAATTTAGAAGAATATAGGGTTCTCATAGAAACCTATAAAATTCTAACAGGACAAAACAGTCTAAACACAAAAAAGATGTTTGCATTAACTGGGGAGTCCAAACCACCGGTCACAGTCTAAGGATACAGGGTAGGTTATTTAGGACTGAGAGTTGTGAGCTCTGGAATTCTCTGCCATAAAAAAAAGGTTGAAACCAAAACATTAGATGTTTTCAAGGAGTTTGATGTAGCTTTTAGGGCTAAAGGGATCAAAGAGTATGAGGTGAAAGTAGGAACAGGATACTGAGTAGGAAAATCCGCCATGATCATATTGAATAGTGGAGCAGGCTCAACAGGCCAAACGGCCTACTCCTCCTCCAATTTTCTATGTTTCCTTGAGTTATTTGTCTGACCTAAAGCATGTCAATGGGGCCCACGTTTGCCTTTGTAAGTGAGGCTAAGGTACATTGTATTGAATGTAGTGGCTGCCATTAAACAGTTGGCTACCTTTCTATGGCCAGGGCAAAGAACTCCCAGTTTAGGGATTCCTCACCCCCATTCCGTTCTCATACACTAACCATAAATTGCTTTCTAAGAAGCAATGGAAAGCCAATGCAGGAACTAATAGAAACAACCTGGCTCTTTGTCATTTCTGTGAAATCCCTGGTGGAATTATAGTGAGGGTTAGTAAGACCCCAAGAGAAATTTCAGGACCACTGAGAGTATCTGAAGGTGTTGGTTACAGAAATAAAAGGTCTTCTAAAATCAGATGTTAAATCTGCAATAGAAACTCCAAGCACTTGGAACATCTTTCCTGTCCAGAAATATTTTATGCTTCAAATGAGTCTCTCCAACCCCAGAAAGATACAACCAGCTATAAACAGAATCGCATACCTCTAAATATTCAAGCTGTCACAAGCATTCAGGTCAAGAAAATTCAATCAGGACAAGGTGATAGGAGTAAATAAACAATAATATTTGCCTCAACAGGTAATGGAAGATTAAAAAGATTAGCAAGCATTTCATGCCGAGGACATATTATCATTATTCTGTTACACATACATCCAATAGTCTTTGATCATCATTAACAGGCACATCTGCATTTGAAAAGTATTCAAGGCAGTAACCAATGCAAGTACATTTACATGCCAGCAAAGAGAATTACAGGCACTCCAGACAATTAAAAGACTTCAAAACTCTGATGGGCTATTGACTCCATTTTGTAACTTGTTAATATAAAGAAAATTCTGAATGATTGTAAAATGTGAGCCTCCAGGGAAGAATTGTTCAGAATTCACCACAAACCAAAGTCCACCATCTTCCTATGAACCACTCAGTGACTTTGATCTCAAAATGTCACAGGTTGTCCGAATCACCAACTCTCAAATTTACACAACACACTAAAAACTCTTAATTAATAAATGAAACAAGTTTTGTTGAGGCTGAAGAAGATAGTATCCAAAAATCCTTACCTCCAGAGCTTCCACTTTCTTGTCCAAGAGCTTCTCGATATCACCAGCCACTCTTTCCACCAGTGTGGAGGCCATGTTCTCTTTGATATCAAATAGATGTTTATGGTCATCATACAGCTGATGGGAGAAATGAATGGAGATGATGAATCAAGGGAACATTTTCAGAGACTAAATCACAGACATTGACAAATAACCCCAGCCAACTGTAATGCAGACAGAACAAAGCTAATAAACAAGGAAGAACTGAGGACTCAACCAACAAAACAGCCCAGTCTCCATCACTAGCAGAGTCAGAGGAACTTGCAGTGAAACCAAATAGAGAACTAATGATTTGAGATCTTCAGGAGCTTAGTTTTCTGCCTACAAGAGCTCAACTGAAGTTTCAACTGGAATACTAGAACTGACTGATTCAGAGATCCTGGTCTGATCAAGGATAGCAGGGTTCCAATGACAATTTTCAAGCATACAACTACACAAGACAAAAAAGGAGGTTGAAAGAAGGCAAACTCTTTGAATTATGCGGGACAGTAGTTATAAATAAGTAAGGAGGGAAATCAGGGCAGAATATTTCTTTTAAAGTGTAATCTCAGGGAAGCAGAAAACAGGAATGGACGGGAGAAACAAATGACAGTTCTCTGCAGAGAGAGGTTAAAAGAGCTCAGCAGTAAATATCAATCTATATTAAAAATTTGTTTGTCTTGTAAGTATTTGCATTTTCCTAAAATGTAACTTAGTGTATGATAATATGCTGGGAGGAATCATATGAGCTGTTACCAACACTAATTTCTTTTCAGCACCCCATAAAATTACCAATCTTGGTGATTCAAAAGTCATCCCCTCTTTTTCCATTATTGATTATTGTTCCACAAATTTCTCTGCCATTCTCAGACACAAGGAGATGTATGAACAATTGCTGGCGATATTTGTAACTAGTTCTGCTTCTATTACACTATGAATAAAACTACTTTGAAGCTGTCATGCATGGTGTTGAGAAGTAAGAATGCCTTTAATATAACATGCGAATGTAAAAAGTATTTAATGATGATTTTAGACTACTTTATTGTATTTGTGTAAAGGTAGATATTCGCCCATCACCCGTGTGCCTTTCAATCTATATTGGCTCTCAAACAGACAACACCTTGATTTTAAAATTCTCGTTGTCTTTGGAAATGGCCTAGTGATATTAATCAGAGATCCAAGTAATATTCTGGGGAGCTGGTTTCAAATCCCACCATGGCAAATGGTGAAATGTGAATTCAACTTTGGGGCCCTATTGTGGCACAGTGGTAGTGCTTCTACCCCTGAACTCAGAAGCCCAGGTTCAAGTCACACCTACTGCAGAGGTGTGTAATAACATCTCTGAGCAGATTGATTAGAAAAAAAAAATAGTAGTCCGTACAGTCCCTGCTGCATGGGCCTACTCCATCAGTTAACAAGATCATGGCTGATCTTGAATGTCAACTTCACTCTCTCACCCGATTCTCAAATCCTTAACAATAACTTTGAGTATAAGAATTTATTAATATGAGCCATGAATATACTTGATTTATAGCTCTCTGGGGAGAGAGAATTCTAAAGATTCAGAGCCCACCATTTGGTGGAAAAGTTTCCTCATCAGAGTCTGAAATAGCTGTAACCTTACTTTAAAAATATATGACCTGATTCTACACTCACCATGGGAAACAGTTTCTCAGTTTCCTTTCTGAATTATGCATGTTTCAATAAAATCATGTCATTCTTGTAAACTCCAGAATATACGCCATTATACTCAATCTCTCATACAATCCACTCTCAATCCAAAACTCAATCTATCAATGGCTCTCAGGTAAATATATCTTTCCTTGGGCATGGAGACCAAAATCTATCCATATAGGATGGATAGGTGGCAGAAGAGGTTTAATCTGGAGAAGTGTGAGATGATACATTTTGATAGAAAGAACAAAGAGTATAAAATAACAGGCACCACTCTTTTAGAGTGCACAGGAATGGTGACACCTGGATGTCCACTTGCTGAAGAAGGGCCTGTGCCCGAAACGTCGAATCTCCTGTTGCCTGGATGCTGCCTGACCTGCTGTGCTGTTCCAGCAATAAAGTTTCAACTGTCCACTTGCTTAAGTTATTGAAGGTAGCAGGACAAGTGGAGGGAGCAGTTAATAAACCATAGTATTCCAGAGTTTATTAGTAATTGCATAAGAGTATAAGAGCAGGGTGGTTATGTTGAATCTTCATAAAATGCTCATCAAACCTCAGCTAGAGTATAGCACTGTACTTAACAATGGAGAGAGTTCAGAAGGGTCCAAGTTATGAAGATATTTTGGAGAACTTGGGACTTGGACACGAAAAGGCCAAGAGGAGAAATGATTGAAGTTTTCAAAATCAAGAGAGGTCTGAACTGAGTAGACAGGAATAAACTGTTCACATTCTCTGAAAGAGATCAAGAACAAAAGGGCCAGATTTAAAATGATTTGCAAAAGAATTAAATATGACGCGACAAAAAAACATTTCATACAGCAAATCATTCAGTTCTGAAATGCACCATCTGGAAGTGTGGTGGAAACAGCTTCAATAAAGGCATGAAAAGAGCATTTGATGTTTATTTAAGTAGAAATAATATGCAAGGTTATAGCAAAGGGCAGGAGAATAACACTAAGTTATGACGCTCATTCAGAGAGCAGATGCAAACATGATAGCTGAATGACCTTCTTCTGCACTATAACAAGTCTGTGATTTGACAAGTCTCACCAAAACCCTGCACCAACTTCAGCAAAGCTACTTTTTCTTCACTTCAACCATGTTGCAATAAAGACCAAAATATCATTTGCCTTCTTGACTACTCATCTATGTTCATCCTCGTTGTTTCATGTTCAAGGGCACTCTGTTTCTCTTTTATAAAACTGCATCGACCTTGTCTCATCATAATATGATTTTCTAAGGCTGCTGTTACCATTTGGTTAACAGAGGATTCCAAAATCTTTCTTAAGGACTGATGCCAAGTTAACAAGCCTGTGATTCAACACTTTCTCCCTCCCACTTTCTTGAACAGCGGTGTTATATTTTTGATCTTACAATGTCTGCTATTACAATAATGTCATTGAAAGAAAGAAATCTGCTGTCCTTGCCTGGTCTGGCCTAAATATGACACCAAACCAGCAGTAATGCAGTTGACTCTTAGCTGCTCTCTTATCAATTAGGGCTGGGCAATAAATGCTGGCCTAGCTAGCAACATCCATAACAGATGAAAATAAATCCAAATTAATCATTAGACAGAGAGAGAACATCCATCACCACTTGTAAGACTCCCAATGAACATTGCGAAGTGCTGACATCAAGTGCTCCTCTGATTCAGCCATTCTCATGCCAGTACCCATTTCATCAAACATAATGGTTCCAGGTATGAGAAACGAGAGGCTTTTCCCACTTATAAAAGAAAAAAGAATGAGAGGGCAGACTTAAAGAGATGTGCAGACAAAGCAAGGGCAATGAAAGAAAATAATTTATTCACACAATGCGTAATTAGAGCATGCAATGCACTGTCTGGAAATGTGGTTGAGGCAGGTTTAATTGAGGCATTCAAGAGAACAATGAATGATTATTTGGATAGAAACGGTGCATATGCTTATGGGGAAAAGGTAGGAGATTTACACTAGGTAACAGAACCAGTTCAGGCATGTTGGGCTCTAACCGTTACAGTATCCACTGCCTTCAGCCATTTCTTGACATCATGTGAGATAAAATGGCTTGACTAATATTGGCATCTATGATACTGAGAACCTCACAAGGAAAGTGAGATAGATCATTCATTCAGCAATGCATCAGATTGGGCTTCTCTCACTGAAGATGGAAATATTGTAGAATATTTTCTTCCAGTTGGTTAATCGTTGTGGTAGAACAGAGATTTGAACTGATTCATGATTATGTGATCGCTTAGCTCTATCTGCTCCAGGATGCTTTTGCTTCTTAACATGTAAACAGTGCTGTGTTGTACCTTCACAAGGTTGACATCTCAATTTTAGATATACCTGGTGGTGCTCCTGACAAGCTCACCTACACTATTCATTGAGCTATGTTTGATCTCCTGGCTTAATGATACATTATGCTCTTACTGAAAGTCACTCCACTTAGTAATATTTTAGAAACAATGAACAGGAGCAGGCCATTCAGCCTGATGAGCCTGTCTGCCTTTCAGTATAACTGATTAAACACTTCAATGCCTTTGACCCACCTCATTCCCATAAGCTTGTACCACCATTGGTAATCAGAATCTAGCCATCTCTATCTTAAACTTTATGGCCAGACAGGCCACTCAAATTGATGAGTTTATGATGGATTTACAAAGATTAGACAATGAATAAGGGATGCTGGGAAACTAAGGCAAGCCTTGACCAAAATAATTGTGCTAATAAATATACTGCAGGCTGCAGCTACCAACAGACAGTTTGCAATCAACCCGGTAGCTGCAGACCCTACATAACACACCAAATTTGGGTCTGAATGGAGTCAATGAAATGTTATGCTCAGGGCATTCAGAAACATCGAGGTGTACACTAGACATGGAGGCATCTCACACCCTTATGTGGAGGAGGTTACTTGCTCCCAGCAACTCCAGGAATGGATGCCTAAGGGCCACCCTGCCATCAACATGCCAACACCTGATTGGATCTGATTGATCAGGGTAATCAAGCCTGATCGATCCATTGGGAATGGTGAAGACCCTCCCAAAAAGGTACAAGGACTTTGGAGTATAAGAATCGCCGCAACACCACGCTCAGGGCAGTAACTCGAACACGGTAACTCGAGACCAACCGCTGAGAAGAGAAGGTACCCCTGAGACCATGAGGAGAAGAAGACCAGATGACATCACCATATGGAGCACAGCCAAGTTCTAGTGGTGGTACATGATCAACCAGAGTTAAGTTAAAGCATAAGATAGATTTATAACGTAAATTGTTAGTTTATAGTGTAATTTGTTGTTATAGTAATAATTGTTAAATAAATAATATTATTGTTTATTATTATTACGAGTTGACTTGCACTCCTTTTGTTAGATATAAAAGTTAAAACACACTGTGCGGCAAGTGTAACAACATATTCAAAGAATGAGCTTCCACAGCTCTCTTTGGCAGGGAATTCCAATGGTTTGTGACCCTCTGAGTAAATAAATTCTCATCTCAAATGTAAGTGCCATCTGTGTTGTTTTTAAATTGTGCCCTGTAAGTCTTAAGTCTTTTGTGAGTTTAAATAAAACCTCTCATTCTTTGAAACTCTAGAGAATATTTTGACCAATCTCTCTTCATAAAACAGTCCCACTACCCTGGGAACAGGTCTGATGAACATTAGTTGTACTCCCTCTACTGCAATAATATCTTTCTTGAGATGAGAAAACGAAAGTGCATACAGTACTCTAGTTGTAAGCTAACCAAGCTCCTACACAACTGAAGTAAAACATCACTACTCGTGTACTCAAATCCTCTTGCAATCAAGGCTTACATTCCATTTGTCTTTCTAGCATCCCTGATTTGCCTGCATTTTAGCCTGCAGTGTCATCAAAAACTACATCTAGCTTCCTTGTATATTTTGCAGCCTCCTACTACTTGAGAATATTCTGTACATCTGTTCTTCCTAGCAAGTCTACCTGGAGATTAAAATGCTCTATGTCTTTTTCAACATCCTCTCGTTTTTTTTCCTTCCTTTATATTCCATCCAACCTGGCTACTGTTAAGGAGCCTGTACACTATTCTCACAAGTGACTTCTTGTCCTCAGCATTTCTCATATCTGCCCAAATGACTTCTACTTCCTGAACTTTAAGTACCTTCTGTATTGTGCTAATTAACAGCCAAACCTCCTCCTCTTCCTAATTTCTTGACCTTTCCACATGTCCCACACATTTCAATATTCAGTTCCCAATTTAGGTCATTCTGTAGCCATGTTTTTGTACTGCTGTAAAACTGTACTTCTGTATTTTTATTTTCATCCGTTCATCTGTTTTGTTTCAAATGCTACATGCCTTCAGATGCATAGCCCTTCAGATGCATAACTATTAGCAATTGATTTTCTTTTAGTTCTTCAAAATTTATCTATTTTTGCATGAACATGTTCAGTAATTTTGCTTCCAAAGCCTTATGTGGTAGACAATTCCACAGATCACCAGCCTCTAAATTAAGAAATTTCTCCTCATTTCAGGTCTCAGTGCCGTATCCTGACATCTTATTCTAGACATCACAGACAGGGGAAACATCATCCGTGCATCCAGTCTGACCATCTGTCAGAATTTTAAATGTTTCAATAAGATACCTTCTCATTCCTCTAAACTCCAGTCTACAGAGACTGAGTCAACCCAATCTGTTCCTGATGTGACACTCCTGTCATGCCAGGAATCAGTCTGGTGAACCTTAACGGAACTCCGTCTATGACAAGTACACCCTTGTCATAGACGGAGACTAAAATTGGTACAATACACCAGTTGTAGTCTCTCAAAGATCCTGTACAGCTGCAGTAAAACATTCTTGCCCTTGTACTCAAATTACTTTGCAATCATGGTTAACATACCATTTACCTAACTAACTGCTTGTTTGCTTTCAGTGACTGGTTTATGAGGACATCCAGGTCTGATTATAAATCAACACTTCCCAATCTTTTACTGTTTAAATAGTACTTTACCATTCTGTTTTTTCTACCAAAGTGGATAACTTGTCCATGTTACATTACATTTCCCATATATTTTGTTTGCCCATTCTTCCAACTTATCACATCCTCCTCACCATTCACAATCTTATCTAGATTTGACAAACTTAGAAATATTGCATTTGGTTTCCTTATCCATACTGTTGATATATATTGCGAAAGCTCAGATCTAAGCACTGCTGCCTGTGCTACCGCAATACGTTCCATACTGAAAATGACCGATTTAAATTCTGATTTCTCTTTCCAGTCTGCTAATCAATTTTCAACGTATACCAGTGTATTACCCCAGTCCTGAAAATGTGTTGCTGGAAAAGCGCAGCAGGTCAGGCAGCATCCAAGGAACAGGAGAATCGACGTTTCGGGCATAAGCCCTTCCCGAAACGTCGATTCTCCTGTTCCTTGGATGCTGCCTGACCTGCTGCGCTTTTCCAGCAACACATTTTCAGCTCTGATCTCCAGCATCTGCAGTCCTCACTTTCTCCTCGAAGATATTATCCCAGTCCCACTTGTTTTGATCTTATACACTAACTTTTCATATATGACTTTAACTAAAGCTGTTGAAAAATCCAAATACACCACATTGATTGGTTCTAATGAATCTATTGTATTAGTTACCATCTCAAAGGAATTAAGCAGGCTTGTCAAACATGATTTTCCATTCATAAACTCATATTGACTTTGATTTATCCTATAGAAA
Source organism: Chiloscyllium plagiosum (assembly GCF_037043375.1). NCBI lineage: Eukaryota > Metazoa > Chordata > Chondrichthyes > Orectolobiformes > Hemiscylliidae > Chiloscyllium > Chiloscyllium plagiosum. The sequence goes on along the minus strand of NW_028270152.1, from coordinate 75,896,664 downwards.
ATATCAAAGTATCCTGTTATCACAATCTTCATAGGGAGATGCAGTGGCATTATGTTAATGCCACTGGACCAGTAATGCAGAATGCCAAACTGATGCTTTGGGGACATGGATTTGAATCCTCCCATGCCAGATATTGAAATTCAAACTCTATCAAACAAAAACCTTGAATTAAAAAGCTAATTTAATATGGCGACCATGTAACCATTATTGATTGTCTTAAAAGTCTACCTAGTTCATTAGCATCCTTCGGAGCAGGGAATCCGTCATCCTCACCTGGTTTGACCTACATGTGGACTCCAGACCCACAGCAGTGTGGTTTACTCTTAATTGCCCTCTTGGCAATTTGGAATGATTAAAACATTCTTGCATAGCCAGTGCTGCCCATATCTCATGAATAAATAAATCAACAAGTAAAACACTCTAGTAGCACAGTGGATCAGTGGTTAGCACTATTGCCTCATAGCAGCACGGAGCCAGGTTCAATTCCTGCCTCTGACAACTGTCTGTATGGAGTTCCTCCCACAATTTTTCACACAGAGGATGGTACATGTATGGAATAAGCTGCCAGGGGATGTGGTGGAGGCTGGTACAATTGCAACATTTAAGAGGCATTTGGATGGGTATATGAATAGGAAGGTTTTGGAGGGATATGGGCCAGGTGCTGGCAGGTGGGACTAGATTGGGTTGGGATATCTGGTCGGCATGGACGGGTTGGACCAAAGGGTCTGTTTCCATGCAGGTTAGGTGAATTGCCCATAATGTTCAGGGATGTGTAGGTTAGGTGTATTAGTCTGGGGTAAATGTAGGGGAATGGGTCTGGGTGGGTTACTCTTCAGAGGGTCGGAGTGGACTTGTTGGGCCGAAGGGCCTGTTTCCACACTGTAGGGATTCTAATGTAGCATTTTCTCTACTACTTATATTAAGCTAACCAGTCTGTAATTCCCTGTTTTCTCCTTCTAACTTTTTTAAATAGCAGTGTCACATTTGCCACCAAACAATCTGCTGGGACTGTTCCAGAATCTACAGAACTATGGAAGATTCCATCCAATGTATCAATATTTCTATGGTCCTCATTTAGTACCCTGAGATGGAGAGTATCAGGCCCTGTGTATTTATCGGTTTTTAATCCCATTGATTTCTCTTTTTTTTCACGAATACACATTTCCTTCAATTTCTCCTTATTTGATCCTTGCCCCCCCAGCATTACTGGAAAATTATCTGAATCTTCTTACACGAAGAAAGAATTCAAGTCATTGTTTAATTGCTCAAATACTTCCTTGTCATCCATTATCAATTTCCCAATAATTGTCTTCACTAACCATTTTTTTTACATTAGTATAGAAGATTTTACAGTCCACTTTTATGCTTCTTCCAAATTTACCTCTTACTTGATTTTTATCCTCTTAATTAATCTCTTGATCAACCTACTTTGCTGAAATATGAACTGCTGTCAATCCTCAGGCTAGCTACTTCCCCCAGCAACATTAGACGAGATCTCTTTTGATCTAATATTTTCTATTTGTCATATTCCAATTTGCACATTGGTCAGGTAATAATCCAGACATCATTACCTTTGAGGTTCTGCTTCTTAATTTGGTACCTAGCTCCTCATACTGACTGAAGAACCTCTATCCTCGTCCTGCCTACGTTGTTGATACTTCCATAGACCATGATGACCAATCCTTCCTCATTCTGTTCCTTTGCAACTTGTGCAAATGTCCCAAATGCTGGCACTGGTAGGCAAAAAATCTTCTAGACTCTCAACCTTTGCTGCAGAGGACAATATCAATCCTCATCACTACCCTTTCCACTACTATCAGTATATTCCTTTTTGCTCCACTTACTTTGAATGGCTTTATGTACAATGGTCAGATAATTCATTCTCCATGCAGCTGTCACCATCATTCATATAAGCTGAAAGAACCTCAAAATCATTGGGTTATTGCAGAATCTGAGGCTCTTACATGCCTGCCCTCTGATTCCCTTTAACTGCCTCACTTGTGGTAGCACCCTCCTTTCACTGGTCAGTGACCATGTCAGAAGGCCCTGCTCTAAGGAGTGTGACTACCTTCTGGAACAGTGTTGAATAACGAAAGAGAGAATTATGTTACACTGAACATAATCTACCAGTGTCTTTGGAAAAGTTCCAAATAAAGAATCTTTGGATCTTTCACTGGAGATGATACTGAAGCATAAAAATTGAGCCAGTAAAACAATACACTGGTAATTGCTAATGTTCTATCCAAAGTTTAAGGAAAACATATGGAGTAATGGAAATCTGAGGTATGACAATTCTATGATGTTCATATCCTACTTGTTACATTGTCTTGGCTTTTCTTTAGTTAAGCCACAGACTTTGGTTAACTTCACACATACATTTTGTGCAGTTGTGAAATATGAAAGACCGTCTGACCAGTATGAAATAAGGTATTTGCCAAAATGTTTATTAATGTAAGAATTTACTGTTATTCTGAAGTTGAAGGCATGTACTGTACCTTTAAGAGAGAGTGAATGCTTTCTGAACTGAGAGCTGACAAGCACCTGTCAACTAGCAGTCTCAGAGTGTACTGGAAAATTGAAAATATGGAACCTTTGGCGGTGAAATAGATACCTGAGTTGGTTGCTGTTTTGACAACAATTGGAATTTAATCAGTTTAAATTATGTTCCAGGATACTAAAACCCAGTTGAGCTTGAATTTATTGTTTTTGTCAACATCGAACCAATGAGACAATCTGATGTTGGGGTATAAAAGAAAGTCAGACAGAGCAACTGCCATCGAGAGAGTAACTGCCATCCAAATATAAAGGTACCTTTTTCATACCTTTTGCAGTAAAAGAAAAGACGACCCAGGAAGATCTTCAGCCAAAAGAAGACAGACATCGAAGATGACAGCTGCAGTATGGTTTTGAAATAAAGTTGATGTAATTGTAAAAGTTTTTTTTAAATTGGAATAGTATATTGTTATAGAGATGGAGGCAGATAACAAGCAGTTAAAACAAAGGGGGGCTTAGAGTTGTGAGCACTTGTTGCTAAATGTTCATTTTTAGATAAAGAAATAAATTGATATTATTTTCTTTAAATAGTGGAATTTGGGAGTTCTCTGTCACTTATATTTTAACAGATTACGAGGCGAGGTGTGCTTTTCTGGGTGTTTAGTTTAATTAATTGAAGGGTTCACCACTGTGTCGTAACACTGTATTACAAAGTGATTTTAAGAAACTTCCGGAACTGTGAAGCTTTACCTATTAAGGGGAAAGGTGGGGGGAATCTGTATCGTTAAAGGTAATTCATAGTTTTTGAGGCAGACCCCAACTAAAACAGAAACAAAACAGAAAGGGCAAGAACAGGTAAACAAAGAAAGCAAACCCAACCTCCCAAGTTTTAACCGAAACAAAATCAAACAGGCTTGGAAACAAAAACATCTGGCAGAATGGACTGACTTAAAAAGTATAAATTTCAGGCAAATCCAAGCTAAGCAACGCACTGGTGCAGAACAGACAAACCGAAGAAGGCAGAGTCCAGAAGAGGAGCTGCAAAAAAGTTGCTGCAACTGTTTCTGCTGCTTTAAGATAACATTGTGGATATACTCTACCTAGAGTGAGTTGGAAAGGTCCGACAGAAGGGTGAAGATCATGATATAGATACTAGGCTCCTAGGAGAAGCAGAAATTCTTCCAAAGGAAGACAGAGGTTTGAACGACTTTGTGATTGAGTGTGATCTACAAAATCTGAGTGAACTGCTGAGGCAATTTCTCTGCCATTTGCATGCAGAGTTTATATTCAACCACAAGTTTCCCACTTTTCACATTTCACTCGTGTTAATTTGTGATTTAAAATAAAGGAGAGATAGTTTTTAGTATTTATGTAGGTTTATTACTGTATCATTAAAAAATCTTGTTTTGAATCACTGAATCCTCTGGATCCATTCTTTTAGTCAGTATATGGAACTTGAATATTTCCCTTTTTTTGGTCAAGGGTTCTTCTTGATAAGATTCACATCGCAGCCGCCCACCACTGCTGATGTCGATTTTTCCCACAAAATTTTCCTCTCATTAATTAACTGGCCACCAAGGCATCTGGTTCTTAGAATCTTGCAGCAAGATACAGGAAAAATGTTCACCCTGCTGGAACCATATTTAAGCCGTAGCTCCATATGTCTTCAGACACTGCAAGCCAGGACTTGCCCTTCACACTATGGTCCTGCACTGTTTTCCCAAAGGAAATGACTCAGAATGTGCAAGTTAGCTCCTCAATTCAACAACAGAGACCTGAAGGCACTGGTGAATGGTTATGAGGAAGGCTATGCTTTTTCCTGCAGACTAGCAAATGAGGCCATGCCACTAGATTCAGCCAGTCTTGACCAATGCTCAGCAGTGAAGGAAGGTGGTCAGTGGTCTTCTATACACCAAGAATAAATGCCACCACCTTCTCTCTGCTATTTCACATTCTCAAAGCCACCACTTACTCTGACTCTGTGACTGTCCATGTATCTTACCAAAGCTCATGGACAGATACAAAACAAGTATTTTACAGAAGTGCTTACTGAGGAGAAAGACATGGAAGATATAGAATGGATGGAAATAGATGGTAACATCTTGCAAAATGACCATATTACAGAGGAGGAACTGCTGGATGTCTTGAAACGCATAAAGGTGGATAAATCCTCAGGACTTGATCAGGTGTACCCTAGAACTCTGTAGGAACCTAGGGACATCATTGCTGGGCCCCTTGCTGAGATATTTGTATCATCAACAGTCACAGGTGAGATGCTGGAAGACTGGAGTTGGCTAACATGGTACCATTATTTAAGAAAGGTGGTAAGGAGAACCCAGGAAGTTGTAGACCGGTGAGCCTGAGGTCAATAGTGGGCAAGTTGTTGGAGGGAATCCTGAGGGACAGGATTTCCATGTATTTGGAAAGGCAAGGACTGGTATGGGATAGTCAACATGCCTTTATGCTTGGAAAATCAAGTCTCACGAACTTGATTGAGTTTTGTGAAGAAGTAACAAAGAGGATTGATGAGGGCAGAGCGGTGGACATGATCTATATGGACATCAGTAAGGCGTTCAACAAGGTTCTCCATGGGAGACTTGTTAGCAAGGTTAGCTCTCATGGAATACAGGGAGAACTTGCCATTTGGATACAGAACTGGCTCAAAAGTACAAGACCGACGGTGATTATGGAGGGTTGTTTTTCAGACTGGAGGCCTATGACCAGTGGAGTGCAAGAAGAATCAGTGCTGGGTCCAGTATTTTTCGTCATTTATATAAACGATTTGGATGTGAAAATAGGAGATATAGTTAATATGTTTGCAGATGACACCAAAGTTGGCGGTGTTGTGGACAGTGAAGAAGGTTATCTTAGATTACAACGGGATCTTGATCAGATGGGCTACAGGTTGAGGCGTGGTAGAAGGAGTTTAAAAAAGATAAATGCGAGGTGCTGCATTTTGGGAAAGCAAACCTTAGCAGGACTTATACACTTAATGGTAAGGTCCTAGAAAGTGTTGCTGAACAAAGAGAACTTGTAGTACAGGTTCATAGCTCCTTGAAAGTAGAGTTGCAGGTAGATAGGATAATAAAGAAGGCGTTTGGTATGCTTTCCTTTATTGGTCAGAGTACTGAGTATCGGAGTTGAGAGGTCATGTTACGGCTGTACAGGATGTTGGTTAGGCCACTTTTGGAATATTGCGTGCAATTCATGTTTCCCTCTTATCGGAAACACGTTGTGAAACTTGAAAGGGTTCAGTAAAGATTTACAAGGATGTTGCCAGGGTTGGAGGGTTTGAGCTACAGGGACAGGCTGAATAGGCTGGGGCTGTTTTTCCTAGAATGTTGGAGGCTGAGGAGTGACCTTATAGAGGTTTATAAAATCATGAGGAGCATGGACAGGGTAAAGAGATAAAGTCTTTTCCCTGGGGTAAAGGAGTTCATAACTAGTGGGTATAGGTTTAGGATGAGAGGAGAAAGATATAAATGAGACCTAAGGTGCAACTTATTCACACAGAGGGTGATGTATGCATGGAATGAACTGCCAGAGGCTGGTGCAATTGCAGCATTTAAAAGGCATCCGGATGCAATATGAATAGGAAGGGTTTGGAGGGATATGGGCCGGGTGCTGGCAAATGGGACTATATTAGGTTAGTATATCCAGTCGGCATGGATGAGTTGTGCTCAAGGGTCTGTTTCCATGCTGTACATCTCTGTGACTCCAAAAGCTTCAGCTCAGCCCACACCCCATGACAGAATCTTTTTAAAAACTCTCTCACCTGAGAACATTCCACACACTCAAAAAACATCCTGACCAGGCACAATTACAATATGAATGACTTAAGAAATTAGTTATTGACCAGAGACTACAGCATTATGACCCCAGCCGATTGTGCCACTGGACAAGTCAGGTCCCAGAAAGGAATCTGGCCTGATAAATGAGGTTTCACTGAAATAACAAACAAGCATTGAAATTTCATAGTTGATGTGGGAAGTCTAATATCCAGCTTCAGGTGCAGCTGCAGAGGTAGTATTAATGTTTTTAAATCACTGCCTGATACTACAGAGGAAGAGGTCAGCTTTGGTTTTTGAGCCTGATGAGTGAAGTGTTTGATTTTAAGACTTACAAAACTTCTAAATCTTAATTTTTAAAAAAATCTATAATACAAAGTAATGTGAGAGCATTTTTTTCTTATGCTTATACTTTGATCTCTCTTGACTCACTTTCAATATTAGGAATCAGTATTCAGTTATCCCAGGGCAGAGTTTTTGATCAGAAGGAATATGCTAACGCCATGTTTTTCAGCAAAGTGCATTATGATTGTTTTTAGGTAATTTCTGGGTCTGTAGATTGTTAAAGGGGCAAGAAATAGCTTTTAATAGGATGTGGGAGATCAGGGAGAATTTGAATGTTCGTGAAGACTATGTCTGCAGGAAGTGTGCTTATTTGCGAATTCTATCAGACCACAAGGATTGGTTGTGGCAGCAGTTACAGACAATGAGGAGTTTACAAGAGCAAGGGAGAGCGATGGATAGCAGTTTCAGGAAGGTGGAAAAAATGTAGATATAGTTAGATTGTATCTAGGTTCCTAGGTTGACCGCTAGGAATAGCAAGAGAAGTCACTGGGTGGTGCAGGGATCTCCTGTGACCATCACCATCTCAAATACATATGCCATTTTGGACACTGTGATGAGGAATGGCCTCTCAGGTGAATATAGCACTGACAGCCAGGTTTCTGGTCCCATGACTGGCTCTATTGTAATGTCAGGTAGAAAAAGCCACAAGGGAAATGTTTAATTACTGTACAGTGATATATTTCTGCAGTCAGAAATTGCATGTTTGAACATTAATAGAGTTCCAGTTCCAAAAAAAGTCTTTGGATTTGAAACATTAACTGTTTTCTCTCTCCACGAATGCTGCCAGACCTGCTGAGTTCCTCTGGCATTTATTGATTTTGAAAAGCACTAACTAGCACTATGATCAGATAAGAATGCAAAAGATGAACTAGTGACGCCTCCCAATCCAGTTAAAGATTGCTTAATGCTGCAGCTGAATTTTCAGGAACACACTATTGGTTTGTATCGAAATATGGGCTGGTTTCAGGATTTCTATTAACTGCAGATAAAAATAGGCCATTTGTAAATGTTTATTCTCTAGTTTGTGGCATAATTTATTCAGCAATATAATCTAAACTGTGTGCATAGAAAACTGAATAAATTAGTGATCTCTGCACAATATTGGTCAGACTCCAAACTGCGCAGCTGGCTACAGTGAGAGTTTGTGTGTGTGTGTTAGGGGAGGTGGGGGGAATAGATTCAGTAGTCAACTCATCATTGCTGTTAAGCTCAAATGTGGAATTCTACATGAAAAGATGGTAGAAAGTGCTAGGAATACACAGCAAGGCATGTTAGTATCAGAAAAGTTAAAAAAAACTCCCATCTCCTTCTGCTGATATTGCCACTCTTTTGCCATTATCATGATTTGCTGAACTGTTTCCAGCCTTTTCAGGACTTTTCCATCCTTCTTCATGCTGAAATTCCAGGATGAAAGCGAAATTATTTATTGCACATAACTTTCTAATTCTAAACTGTAATTCTAAATTAAGCTTTGTAATACACCTCTATTGCTCACAAGCTGACTTTGAGCACGAAAAATGACTAAACAGACTTATCTTTGATAAGTGGATACATTTTCAATTGTGAAGTATCACTAAAACGATCAGCTGCTAAATGTGTATCCAAACAGGTATCAAACTGCTCTTAGAACACAGAATGTAAAATACAAACAGAAGTACTTTGGTTAGCAGCCAAATGTTAATTTCCAATTCCAAGCTAAGTTCGTGAAACAAGGCCTACATCATATTCTACACTATTCTATCAACTGAACTGAGTCTGACTTTATAAATACTTAATTCCATTTAATTATGTATTCTTGTCAAAATGTGCTTTTTAAACACAAATTATGTATTTATATTGCAATCAAAGCATCAAATAGACAAATGGAATAGTCAGACATTTTGCAGTGCATCCTAAATAACATGTCGTAAAGGCTTAGTCAAACCTCACATTCCACATTAATGGCAAAACTTAGGATTTGTGTGAGACAATATGTAGTCAGTTTACAAGTGGAATCAAATAAATAATCAAACTTTAAGTATTTCCAAATATTTCAGTATTTTCTTTTTTGTTGAGCATGCTTATGGGCAAGGATTCAGTTGTCATAACAACAGTGGCTCATGCTACATTTTTTCCGCAAGAAAAAATGTAGACCACATACTGGCGTAGACACAAGGCAGTCTGGCCCATAGATATCTATTCAAAATCCTTCAGTTGCTTGCTGAACAGAACAGACTAAGATTTCATCTCACAGATCAGTCTTGACAGATTTCTCAACACCTTCTTCACTGCCAGTGGACCTCTTGTCATCTCCCATTGTCCAGATAACAGTCAATGGCACAGATTTTTCAGTTTGGCTTATGTATCAGTAGAAGACACTTCATACAGTGTAGAGCACATCCTTTAGCTCAGGTTTCCTCCAGTAAAACATGTAAGAACTGCACTATAAATCTGCAAAACATATGACCAGAGAAGAAAGAATAGATTTTTCAGACACTCAAGTGTCTGAAAGTTTTTACATAGGAACTGGGAGTGAAGGCAGTTTAGATTAGATTGGATTCCCTGCAGTGTGGAAACAGGCCTTTCGGCCCACACCGACCCTCCGAAGAGTAACCCACCCAAACACATTTCCCTCTAAATGATGCACCTAACACTATGGGCAATTTAGCATGGCCAATTCACCTGACCTGCATAGCTTTGTAACTGTAGGAGGAAACCCTCGCAGACACAGGGCAAATGTGCAAACTCCACACAGACAGTTGCCTGAGGCTGGAATCGAACCTGGGACCCTGGTGCTGTGAGGCAACAGTGCTAACCACTGAACCACTGTGCCACCCTTGAATCTGAAGTCTTTTACAAATGAGTAGGGGAGCCCATTTAGCCCTTAACCATATAAGAATAAGGGGAGGCTGTTCAATCCCATGAGTCTCTCACAAAAATAAGGGAAAGTCAACCAGTACTTCAAGCCTGTTACAAAGGAATGGTAAAAAAAGTACACAAATGGAATCAATCCAACCGCCATAACAGAGATGTGACTGCATGATGACTAAGTTTGAAAATTAAGTATAACATTTAGAAAAGACAAGCAAAACAGAAGCGAGAGTGATATGCCTAACAGTAAAGAAAATATTTGGATGTGAGTAGACATTCTGGCCCTCAAGAATGTTTCAATCAATCAATTAGATTATGGTTGATTTGCATGCCAACCATATTATCCTACTTACGTTTTTTTTAAATTTCACTCATAGAACATATTGGCTGGCCAGAATTTCTTTCCCATTCCTAGTTATCCTTTAGAAGGTGATAATCAACTTGGATAAAGTGAGGACTGCAGATACTGGAGATCAGAGTCAAATAGTGTGGCGTTGGAAAAGCACAGCCGGTCAGGCAGCATCCGATGAGCAGCAGAATCGACATTTCGATATCAGGAATTGTGGGGGGAGCTGAGAGATAAGTGGGAGGGGGTTGGGACTGGGGAAAGGTACCTAGAAATGTGATAGGTAGATGAAGGTGGGGGGGTGATGGTGATGGTGATAGGTCAGAATGCAGAGTGAAACGGGTAGGTGGGAGGGAAAGAAGAAAGATGGACAGGTAGGACAGTTCAAGAGGGTGGTGCCGAGTAGGAGGGCTAGATCTGGGATAAGGTGAGGGGAGGGGAGATGAGGAAACTGGTGAAATCAACATTGAACCAATGTGGTTGGAGGGTCCCAAAGTGAAAGATGAGGAGTTCTTCCTCCAGGCGTCGGGTGACTAGGATTTGGTGGTGGAGGAGGCCCAGGACTTGCATGTTCTGGAGATGTTCTGTGGGTCATATGCACCAATCAACCCCACTGCTCTGTGGCTGAACACTTCAACTCCCCCTCCCACTCCGCCAAGGACAAGCAAGTCCTGGGCCTCCTCCACTGCCAAATCCTTGCCACCCGACGCCTGGAGATGGAATACCTCATTTTCCGGGTGTAGACTTGCTCGCTGAGCTGTAGGTTTTCTATCCAGGCGTTTCATTACCTCGCTAGGTAACATCATCAGTGGCGACCTCCAAGTGAAGCAAAGCTGTTGTCTCCTGCTTTCTATTTATATGTTTGTCCTCATTTTCCGTCTTGGGAACCTCCAACCACACGGGATCAATGTCAATTTCACCACTTTCATCTCCCCTCCTCCCACTTTATTCCAGATCCAACTCTCCAACTCGCCACAGCCATCTTGAACTGTCCTACCTGTCCATCTTCCTTCCCACCTATTCGCTCTACCCTCCACTCCGACGTATCACCATCACACCCCACCTTCATCTATCCATCGCATTCATAGCTACCTTCATCCCAAACCCAACCCCCTCCCATTTATCTCCCAGCTCCCGTGCACCCCCACCCCCACATTTCTGAGGGAGAGCTCATGCGCGAAACATCAACGCTCCTGCTCCTAAATGCTGCCTAACCAGCTGTGCTTTTCCAGCACCACACATTTTGACTTTGGAAGGTGAAGGTGAGCTGCCATCATGAACCACTGTAGTCCATATTCTGTAAGTAAACCCCCAATGCACATTGGGAGGGAGTTCCTGAGTGTTGACCCAGCAACAGTGAAGAACTAATATAATTCCAAGTCAGGATGATGAGTGGCTTGGAGGATATCTTGAAGGTAGTGGTGTTTGCATGTATTTGCTGCTCTACTCCTTTTAGATAGAAATGGTCAGGTGTTTGGAAGGTGCTGCCTAAGAATTTTTGGGGAATTTCTACACCTTGTAGACAGTGCATGCACATGCTACTGAGTGTTGGTGGTGAAGGGAGCAGATGACTGAGTATGTGGTGCTTATCCTGAATGGTGTCAAGTTCTTGAGTGTTGGTGGAGATGCACTCATCCAGGCAAGTAGTGAGTATTCAATCAGTGTCCTGACAAATGTTTTCAGTTCAGTTATTTGCTGCAGTATTAGCCTCTGACCTGCTCTTGTAGGCACAGCACTTATATGGCAAGTCCAGTTGAGTTTCTGGTCAATGGTATCCAAGATGTTGATGGTAGGGGATTTCAGTGGTGGTAACACTGTCAAGGGACAATGTGTGGATTGTCTCCTGTTAAAGAAAATCATTTCCTGGCATTTGCATGGTGCGAATGTTACTTGCCACTTTTCAGCCCAAGCCTGGATATTGTCCAGATTTTGTCACATTTGAACATGGATTATTTCAGTCTGTCTATCCTTTCTACGTATCATTAAATATCTTCATTTCAAAATTATCTGTCTTTGAAACTTCAATTAACGCAGTAACTACAACAGGGATACAGTATTTCAGATTTCCACAACACCTTATCTGATGACGTATTCCCGAGCTGCAGGAATGTCTAACTTTTGATGTTAAAGATCACACAACACCAGGTTATAGTCCAACAGATTTAATTGGAAGCACACTAGCTTTCGGAGTGCCACTCCTTCACCAGGCACAACCACCTGATGAAGGAGCAGCCCTCCAAAGGCTAGTGTGTTTTCAATTAAACCTGTTGGACTATAACCTAGTGTTGTGTGATTTTTAACTTTGTACACCCCAGTCCAACACAGGCATCTCCAAATGATTCCAATGCAAAATGCACCCATCTTCCTGCCATCGATGTCTGACTATTTGATCATACATTAAAAGACCTCATGGTGGCTATTCCACATTTGTACAACTGCCCTAAGCTCCAGTACATACTCCAGCATGTGATCTTGGATCTTGGAATGTGAGGACTTGCAACACTTTGTCACGGATGACTTTTTGTGCTGGAAGACAAAAAACACTTCAGGTAGATCAAAGCATACCTTTCACCAGATGATGGTCTTCCAACAGTAATTGCTGTTTATTTTAGTGTGTCCCCCAAGAACATCATTTAGCGCAGAGTCCTGTGTCAAGATGAACCCCAACAAAATCCACTACATCATCTTACAGACGTCTTCTGAAAAGACACAATCTAACAGGAAGTTGACAATGATCTTTTTTATACTACAGCTCCCTCAAAGGAAATATGCAGAGGGGATGAGATTTGGATAATGTGGAAGGATCTGAAAGGTGGCCCCTTCTTAGCATCAGCCAAGTTATGCCTTGGTGCTCTTTTCCAAGTTCTGGTGATGAAGCATTCTATAAAATGATTGACAGTGTGGACAGGGAACCACTCAACAGGATCATCATTTCCTGCAAACCCAGACAATATTATATGCAATACACTGCCTGAAGGACTAGTGGTCAAGCATGTTTGTCTTTTTCATGAGGAATGGGTGGCATAGTATGTCCACCTGAATGGAACCTTCTGCAGCAACATGGCCAGACCCATCCTTCACAATGATGGGACAGGTAGAAACACGGCATTTAGTGTTTGTGAACCAAGGATCTTGATACAGCCACACATAACAGCAGCTTTCAGGATAAGCATTTAGGAAACTTAATGATTTTGCCTCTGAGCTTAAAAAGCACAAACTGGAGCTTGAACTAGGAATCTTGATTGTCCATATGATTTAACTAATTACTTGTAAGACTTACTGAGTCATTTGGGAGTTAGGATTAGAGACAAAACTGGCAGTGCAGAACAGAACTATGATAGAGAGAAGATAATCTCATAACATAATGAATATATTTAAACCCAATGATGAAAATCGATAGAACTGACTTTCAGGTGACATACCACTTGCCATCGCATCAATGAGAGCCCATATCAGCCATGTCTAGGGTTGCAGAAATCAAAAATCACCCTCTGGATCATTTGGGAGACACACAGCAAAATACTGCATGTAACTTTGTAGAAAATATCTTCTGTTCAATTTATTAATTCAGAGGATGTGGAAATCAATTGCAAGACCTGTATACATTGCTGTGGCCAGTTACCTGTGAGAAGGCAATGGTCAACCTTCTTTTTGAACCTTTGTAGACAATATGGCCAAGGTGCTCCCACTGTGCTATAAGGGCTTCCAGGATTTCTCCAGTCATATATTTGTAAGTCAGAACAGCATAAGACTTCAAGGGGAATTTGAGATGAAGGGTGAAGGGGAATCTCATTAAAAGTTGCAGAACAGTGAAAGGCCTGGATATTGTAGACACAGTGAACTCCTACTACTTCCACTAGTAGGAGGAACTAGAAACCAAGGGCAGAGTCTCAGAGTGAAGTGACAATCCTTTGGAACTCAGATGAGAAGGAATTTCTTCAACTGGTTAATGTGTAGAACTCAGTGCTGCAGAAGGCTGTGGAGGCCAAGTCAATGAGTGTATTTAAGACAGAGATAGCTAGGTCCTTGAATAGTAAGGGAATCAAGGATTATGTGGAGAAGGCAGGAGAATGAGGTTGAGAAACAACTCAGTAATGGTCAAATGGTGGAACAGACTTAATGTGCCAAATAGCCTAACTTTGTTCCGAAACCTTATGGTCTTAAGGTAGCATTTCTATTACAGCTGTACCTATTGTTCTAGATTTTGAAAAAAAGAGGACTTAGAAGGTACTAACAAGAAGCCTTGGTGAGTTATTGCAGTGCACCCTCATAGATGCAGATGCTATAGGTCAGTGGTGGATGGAGTGGGGTGTTGAGGAAATAGATGTGTTGTCCAAAAAACAACACTTTGTTGGTATTGAGTACTGTTGCAGTCACACAATTTCCATCCAGGAAATTGGACAGCATTCCTTCATGTTCCAAACTTATGTCTGTTAAATAGTGGAGAGGTTTTGGGAGTCAGAAATTGAACAGCTTGCTCAGAATACCCACCTCTGAACAACTCCACAAGGTGCACCCATGAAGCACAAGTCCAATGGAGTTTGGGTCCTCTCTTTTAAAAGTAAGTTTCCAGCATACCAATAGTAGATTCAAGAATGTGTTGTATTGTGATAACTAGAATAGCACTGTGGCTACAGTAAGGGCTTTTTCAATAGATGAGCCTTTGAGTTTATCTTGTGAACACTGGGCTGATTAATTTGTTCTTACCCTGCCCTACATACTCTGATTGCTCATTTTATCTCTAACCTCCAACAAAGGTCAATTCTGCAGAAGAATCTAATGCGGAATGCAGCAGATTAGCAAAACAATGATAGTCCATCTAAATACAAATGTAAAAAGAAAAACAAAGTCTGCATTTTAATCTCTTTGCAATGCACACGTAAAATGCAGAGATCACAAACAGCTGTCTCCGACACACCAAACAATGCAGCACAAGCAGGTACAATCAGACATCGCTTCCTCAGAGCCCCACATTATCCTGCCACCTCATTTCACTGCAGAAAACTGCAGCGCATTGATAACAGACAATGTGAAAATAGCAGCAAAGAGAAAGGAATAATCTGTTATAAAAGCACAAAGCCCACTACAGATATAGCATTAACATTAAGATCGTACACTCAGGCAGACTCATCTCATATAGCCATAATAGGAAAGATTTGAAGTTTTTTCAGGAAGATCGCAGCAGCTTGAGACACAGAGTCAATTTGTGCTGAATCATGGAATTTAATGATGTGCTTCTTGCAATATAGGTGGAATGCCCAGAATTCATTACAATACCTTAGAGTAAAGGGAAGACCCTTTAGAACGGAGATACAGAGGAACTTCTTCAGCCAGAGAGTGGTGAATCTATGAAATTCATTGCCACAGAAGGCTGTGGAGGCCAGGTCATTGAGTATATTCAAGACTGAGATAGGTTCTTGATCATAAATGGGATCAAGAGTTACAGGAGCAAATGGGAGAATGAGTTTGAGAAACCTATCAGCCATTATTGAATGGTGGAGCAGACTCAATGGGCTGAATGGCCTAATTTCTGCTCCTATGTCTTATGGTCTTAATTACATAAAGCATTCATAACAAAACTAGAACAAAGCAGGCAGGAATAAATGAGATGAAAATCTGTATTTAAAACAGAAAATGCTAAAAATTAATAATAGGAATGGAAAGTAAACAGCAGGTTAGTGTTTTAGTAGAGAATCTTCGCCTGTACTGATGAAAAATGCCACCAAACATTCACGGTTCATTACAATTGGTGTACAATAATAACAATTTGCATTTTTATAGCATTCATAAAAGAGAAAAATGCCCCATGGCAAATCAAAGAGATATTACTGAACAAAATTTGTCACAGAATCACAAGAAGGCATATGAGAACAGGTGACCAAAAACTTCTCCCAACATTTGCATTTTTGGAAGCCTCTTAAAGAATGTAGGTGATATACAGTGGCAGAGTTTTAGGAAGCAAATTCCGGAGGTTAGGGTCAATGTAACTGCAGGAAGTAGAAACTCGCCATGCATAACGAACCACATAACCATCATAAATATGGGCCTGTGATTTCTAAGGAAAGCAGTCAATATCTAAACTTGAATGTGTGCTGATAAAGAAATTCATTCTCTTGAATTACTGACAGATTGAAATCAAATTGTATTTTTAAGAAAAACCTATTGTTCCAAAAAAGTCCCAATCATTTATTCAGTAATCAGCGTTTGTAGAAAATTAGTAAATGCGATCTGCATTTATCTGATGTGACAGTCACAAACCAGCACTGGTATCAATGGATTCTACGTTAGCACAGTGTGACAGAAGTTTCTGCAAAATAGGGACTGAGAAAAGATCTCAATAAAACACAATTTAATGAAATAATGTAGCACAATTTTAGGATATTAAATGAAGCATTTAGAACAACTTTGCCACTGAATTCTACATTGTTCAAAAATTGGTCGTAAAGTAACATGGCTAGACTCTCTCTTGTTGGAAATGGCCCTGTGGCACAAATATTATTTACCACTTAACAGGCCAAGCCTTAATGTTGCAAAGTCTTCCTGCATGCAGACATAAACTGTATTGCCTGAGGTGGTGTAAACTGACATGCACATTGTGCAATCATCAGTGAAGATCTGCACTTCTGACCTCACGATGGAGGGTAGGTTATTGATGAAACATGGCAAAATGGCGACATTGCTGTGATTTCATCAAAAACAGTCATCCTGAGATACGAACTAATGCTCTAGAAACATTGGTTTAAATATCAACGTCAGATGATGGAAATTAAAATCTGGTACAAATCTGGAATATAAAGCTAGTAATAAGTATAATCAATTGTGAGAAAAAAACAACTGGTTCATTTATATCCTTTAGGGAAGTAAATCTGCCGTTCTTACATGGTATGGTCTAGGTGCAACTCCAATACATAGCAACATGGTCGACTCTTAACTGTTCTCCAAAATAGCTAAACAAGCAACTCTGTTAAACAGTCTAGCCCACAGCCGAAAAACTATTAAAGAATGAAAAACAGCTGAACATAAGAACTAGGAGCAGAAATAGGCCATCTGGCCCTTCGAGCCTGCTCCACCATTCTATAAGATCATGGCTGATCTTTCCGTGTACCCAGCTCCACTTACCCACCCTCTCACCGTAATCCTTAATTCCTTCATAGTTCAAAAAAATCTATCTTAGCTTTAAAAACATTTACTGCAGTAGCATCAACTATTTCACAGGGAATTTTATGGATTCACAACCATCTGGGTGAAGAAGTTTCTTCTCAATTCAGTCCTAAACCTGCTCCCCCTAATTTTGAGACTACACCCTCTTGTCCCAGTTTCACCTGCCAGTGGAATCATCCTCTCTATGCCTACCTTATCTATTTCCTTCATAATTTAATATGTTTCTATAAGATCCCCACTCATTCTTCTAAATTCCAATGAATATAATCCCAGTCTACTCAGTCTCTCCTCATAAACCAACCCCCTCAACTCCAGAATCAACCTAGTGAATGTCTTCTGTACCCCCTGTAGTGCCAGCATATACTTTCTCAAGTAAAGAGACCAAAACGGCATGCAGTACTCCAGATGTGGCCTTACCAGCACTCTATACAGCTGCAACATAACCTCCCTACTTTTAAACTCAGTCCCATCAGCAATGAAGGACAAAATTCCATTTGTCTTCCTAATTACCTGTTGCACCTGCAGACCAACCTTCAGTGACTCATGCACAAGGACACAAGTCCCTCTGCATAGCAGCATGCTGCAACCTTGAACTATTCAAGTAATAGTTCTTTTTACTCCTAGCAAAATGTATGACTTCACATTTACCAACATCGTATTCCATCTGCCAGACCTTTGATCACTCACTTAAAATATTGATGTCCTTCTGCAAGGTTTCACAATCCTCTGCACATTTTGCTCTGCCACTCATCTTAGTGTCATCTGCAAACTTTGACACACCATAACATAGTCCCCAATTCCAAATCATCTATTTGTGAATAATTGTGGTCCCAACACTGATCCCTCAGCACACCACTAGTTCCTGATTGCCAACCAGAATAGCACTTATTTATCCCCACTCTTTGCTTCCTGTTAGTTAACCAATCCTCTATCCATACTAATACAATACCCATAACACTGTGCATTTTTACCTTATGCAGCAGCCTCTTGTGCGGCACCTTGTCAAAGGCCTTTTGGAAATCTAGGTACATCACATCCACTGGGTCCCTGTTGTTCACTGTGCTTGTAATATCTTCACAGAATTCCAAAAGATTGGTTAAGCATTATCTGCCCTTCATGAACCAATGCTGCATCTGCCCAATGGGGCAATTTCTATCTTAATGCCTTGCTGTTTCTTCCTTGATAATAAACTCAAGCATCTTCCCCACAACAGAAAGTTAAGCTAACTAGTCTATAATTTTGCATCTTTCATCTACCGCCCTTTTTAAACAGTGGTGTCACATTTGCTGTTTTCCAATCTGCTGGAAGTACCCCAGAGTCCAGCAAATTTTTAAAAATTACCATAAGTAACTTGCTATTTCTCCCATCACCTCTTTTAGTACCCTGGTGAGAACGTGCATAGGGTATAAGCAGATATGTTCTGAGTTTTGTGAAACAGGAGGTTCAGGTGAGCATGACTGAGATCAGATAAGAACTTGCAGCTAACAATGGGTGCTGGAGGCAAAGATAATGGGTTAACAAGGTGGAAAAGCATTCATTATGTATACCCATTTAACAATATTAGAGGAATTCAGTACGCAAGCTCAGTTAACAAGGTGAAAAGTATTTATAATGTGAAACAGTTAAGGTTAAGAACATTCACTGTGTAACAGCAGATAGCTTAACTTTTACTGTTGATGCTCGCTGATTATAACGGTCACCCAATCAATATAGATGTTGCCTTATCTGGATGCTCCTCCCTGTAAAATGATTATATAATTCATTAAGAAACAGTTATTCCAGAGAAGACCCTGAACTCATATTTCTGTGCATATGGGCGATCGTACTCTCTCCCTCCAGGGCCACGAAGAAAGATGAAGGAGATAAAACTATACTGTGTCTCTGAGCGTTTTGCTTCGACTGAGGGGGAAAACGGGATGATAATATCGGTGTGGTCGGCAGGATCCAAATGGATAGTTACGATCGGACAGTGTCAGCAGCTGCCCAGAGCATCAGTATCTTGAGAGGGACGGGCATATAAGGTAAGATTTTAAATCTTGGTCCCTCTCGATATTCCTGTGTGCCAGAGATGGTCCCCTCGCTTGACTGCGCTCTATTCTACGGATTCCTCGAACAGTAATGAGCTCAGACAAGATACACAGTTTCACAAGAGCGCTGGCAGGCAGAGGTTCAAGTCCTGTGCAGCGCATTGGGGGGAGGGGGCTGTAACTGAGGTTCGATTCCTCTGTGTGGTATTGGGGTTCAAGTCCCCAGGGATGGGTTTGATTGAGGTTCGAGTCCTCTATGCAGTACTAGGGTTGCAGTCCCCTGGGAGGTGTAATTGGGGTTTGAGTCCCCTGGGTGGGTTAATTGAGGTTCAGGTCCTCTGCGCAGTAGTAGGGTTCAAATCCCCTGGGAGGGTAAATGAGGTTCGAGTCCTCCACACTGTGCTGGGGTTCGAGCTCTCAGTGCTTGAGTGAGGCTCGAGCTCCCTGTGTTTGAATGAGGTTTGAGCTCTCTGTATTTAAGCAAGGTTTGAGCTCTCTGTGTTTAAAAGGGGTTCAAGTTTTGTGTTTAATTGGGGTTTGAGCTCCCTGTATTTAATTGGGACTCAGTTTTCTGTGTTAAATTGGGATTCGGGTTCTCTGTGTTTAAGCGGAATTCGGGTTCTCTGTGTTTAAGTGGGATTCCAGCCTCCATGAGTAGTAAAGTGAGAAAGGGAATAAACCCCCAATGGCAAAATTTGAGGCTCAGCAAGTCTTTGTTCTGGGGGAAGAGAGTGGCTTGGATTGCGACGCCATGTGGTCTGCTGCGAGGGCTTTCCCTTTTTTTAAGTATAATTTCATTGAGAGGATGCAAAAGAAAAATGAGAAATGCTGAAATTAAGGTTGTACTAATACTTGGGTTGAAAAAGGAAAGTTTCAATGTAGATTGTGCCATGCTGAGAATGTTTGATGTTTAAAAATTTTGATTTGTTAAAATACTGGTTCAGAAAATCCTTTTAACTAACTGTTTTGCCTCGTTTGAATTAGGATCTCAATGCAATGTGTTTTGTGGGCGATATAGTGGGGCAAATTTTGTTTTTACATTGAAATTGTACAACATAATATCCTTTTTAAAATGATCAAACTTGTAACCTTAAAACTAATTGATTGAGTGCTTTGAGCCCCTGATTTGTTTGAAATTCTTCAATGCCTGTTTAAAAAGAAACAGTTGGGTCAGTGGTCAAGCTTTAGGCAGATGAGAGTATTATTATAATATCTTTGCGGCTGCTGTCATTTTAATGCAGAGTGTTCACAAAAAGAAGTGTGCATTTTGAGTTTGAAGTTTTGTTAAGATGTTAGAAAATATTAGAACTTGACGCTGAGCTGTTTAAACTCTTTAAATTATTGTTAAGACTTCATTGGCCCCTTTCATGTTGCAAATTCAAAGAATGTTGATCTCTACCAAAGTTGCCACTGTAATTCCGACTGTTTTATTTGGGAAGTTTCATTTGGAGAAAATATTTTTAAATGTTCTGCATTTGTTTCCCACGAATATTTGAGATTTAAATCTGAACTGAAACTGCCTTTTCAATTGCTAAAGGACAAGAAACCTTCTGTTATTTTCTTACTGTTCTAGATTTTTGAAATATTTTTCCCGATAGGTTTCACATTAGCCAAGTATCAATTTGTTACAGGAAAATAATTTTTGAATAACCTAAATAGGGTCCCTCGAGGGTTTGATTTTAGGACCATTGATTGTTGTTTATAATTGACTGAATTGTTTAGGCAGTACAATTTAGAAGTTTATGGATTGTATAAAACTTGATAATAGTGAACAGAATAACAGACTTCAAGATGACTGAGAATGTTGAAATAGGCAGACACAATTTCTTGTAGTTAAACGCGTGACTGTCTTCATATTGATAACCACCTTGGCAAGGAAGGAAGGAGAGAGGAAATGCAAAGATACTTTCAGCAGCTAACATCGTCTCTAGAGTTTCTCCATTCATACCTTCGGACCACCGCCTGCCCCTCTACAACCTAATCCAATGGATTCCTCAACTCCCCAGCCATGAGCATGAAAAGTGAAGAAGTTAACAACAGTGAAGAGAAGGTCGGTATGCTTTTTGTCAGTGGCCTTCCTATGGACATTAAACCTCGTGAGCCTTACCTTGTCTTTCGATCATTTAAGGGATATGAAGGTTCACTGATCAAACTAACATCACAACAGCCAATTGGCTTTGTTACATTTAACAGCAGAGCGGGAGCAGAAACAGCAAAGAATGCTGCATTCACCTAGTCTGCAGTTGCAGCTGCTGCACTGCACACTGATAATGCGCTGATATCCTCCAGGTGAAGCATCTCCGGAAGGATGGAAGTCTCAACAGTTTTGTGAAACATTTAACTGCCCTTATCCGAGAATTCAGACTTCTCCAAGGAGTGATGCAGAAGGACAGACTGAATTTTGTTTTCAGTTTGGAATTTATTAAAGGAGATTTTGGAGAACTAGCTCATTTCCACTCAACTTTGAGGGGATGGAGTGGTCACTAAGGACTGTGGATTTAAGAACTTTACTGGTGAATTTTTTTCCATATGGGAGGATTCTTCAATCTTTATTTACTGTATTTACAGACTAGTAATTTTTGTTGTTATAATCATTGAATGCTGTGTGTCAATGACTTACTTGGATGCGGGCTGTCAGAGTCTTATTAAAGCTGGTAATGTTATTGGTTATCATGAAATGATACAAGAAAAGAATGAAAATGTGTATAAGGTATAAGCAGGTAGGGAAAGAGTTAAGTTCTATGTTTTGTGAAACAGGAGGTTTAGCTGAGCATAACTGAGATCAGATAAGAACTTGCAGTTAACAATGGGGTGCTGAAGGAAGGGTAATGGGTTAACACGGTAGAAAAGCATTCATTATGTAGAACCATTTAACAATATTAGAAGCATTCAGTATGCAAGGTCAGTTAACAAGGTGAAAAGTATTCATTATGTCAAGCCAGTTAAGGTTAAGAACATTCATTGTGCAACAGCAGATGGCTTAATCTCTACTGTTGACACTCACTGATTGTAACGGTCACCCAATCAATATGTACATTGCCTTATCTGGATGCTCCTACCTGTACAATGATTATAAAATTCATTAAGGGACTGCTATTCCAGAGAAGACCATGAACTCATGGTCTCTGTGCACATGGGTGATTGTTCTCTCTCCATTCAGGGCCTGGAATAAAGATGAAGGAGGTGAAACTATACAGTGTCTCTGAGCATTTTGCTTCGACTGAGGGGGTAACGGGACGACACTGGGATGCATTCCATCAGGGCCAGGAGACTTGTCTATCCAGGTCTTCAGCTACCTTCATCTCTTTGTCAATTATTGGCATGAAGATAATTGGGCTGTGGAAATCTGAGAAACTCCAACAGCAAAGAGGTGACTGGCCTGTAATAATTCTAAGAACCTTCCTTTAAGCAAGGTTGATGCCAGATTGTGAAGAGTTTTCACCTGGATTCCTATTCTAATTTTACAAGAACTTCTTGCTGCCATATGTCAAATATCCCATTGATGTCCAGACCAGACACTCTAGTTCACCGCTGGAATTCAGCTCTTTGGTCCTTATTTGGTGAGGTGAAGTGGTTCAAACTGAGTGTACTTGAACAAGTTATTATCAAGGAAATGTTAATCGATACAACACCTTTGATCATTCTTTTGATGATCTCATCCAAAGGATGACACCTCCAACAGTTCAGTATTCTCTCAATATCATATCGTCGGTACGGAAGAGTATGCTGTTTCAGAAGAGTATTATCAGATCCCATCAACATCCACAGGCAAGAGTCCTAACATATACATTGGAGGGTGTGTATGCATACATAAATACATTTTTGCATAACGGTTACTATCATGTAAATGCAATTAAAAGTAAAATCATTGTGTAAGGGGGGGAATCACTAAAGTACTATCATTAAAGTAGTGGTATTAGATAAACTAATGGGCTAAAGGCAAATAAGTCCCCTGGCCCCATGGGTTATATCCCAGATTCCTAAAAGAGGTAGCTACAAAGTCAGTGGATACATTGGTATAATTTTCCAAAACTCACTGGATACTGAGGGTTGGATACTAAACTGCTAATGTGACACCCTTATTTAAAAAGACGCTAAAGCAGGTAACTATAGTACAATTAGCCTAACATTTATTGTTGGAAAAGTATTGAAATCTATTATTAAGGAAGTAACAGCAAAACATTTGGAAATCATAACCTAATCAAAAAGAGTCAACATGACTTCACGAAATGGAAATCATGCCTGACTACTTTATTAGAGCTTTCCAATGATACCTCAATCAGATAGAGGGGAACCAGATGTGTTGTACTTGGACTTCTAGATGATGCTTGACAAGCTACCTCACAAAAAGCTATCATAAAAGCCCATAGTTGTTGCAAGTTATATTTTGGCATGGATACAGAATTGGCTGATTGGCATGAAACAGTGAGTGTGGATAAGGGATTCTTTTTCAGGTTGGTGACCCTGTCACCAATGGGGTTCCATAGAGATCAGAGCTGGAATCAAAACTGGTTACAATGTACATCAAATACTTGAAGGAAATAAATGTTGTACATCACACTAAAACAGGTGAAAAGGCCAGTTGTTAAGGAAATGGCTAAATTTTGGTAAATGGGAATATGTGAAGTTGTTAATTTTGGAAGGGAGAACAAAAAAAAGAGAATATTATTTAAATGGAGAAAATCTGCAGACAGCTGCAACACAATGGGACTTGGAGGGAGCTGTGCACAAAACACAGAAAGCTAACAGACAAATGCAACAGGCAATCAGGAGGGCTCATGGACTGTTGGCCCTCATTTCATGGTTGGGATGCGAGAGTAGGGAAGTCTTACTGCAAATGCATAAGATGCTGATGAGACCA
This sequence comes from Chiloscyllium plagiosum, assembly GCF_037043375.1. Taxonomy (NCBI): domain Eukaryota; kingdom Metazoa; phylum Chordata; class Chondrichthyes; order Orectolobiformes; family Hemiscylliidae; genus Chiloscyllium; species Chiloscyllium plagiosum. Next base: position 75,872,793 of record NW_028270152.1, on the reverse strand, counting down.
CATCTAGAGCACTGAGAGCAATTTTCTTCCCCTTGTTTAAGGAACGATATCATTTTAGTGCAGGGAACACAGAGAAGTTTCAGTAGGATGATCGCTGATAGGAAGGGATTGTCTTGTGGACAAAGCAGTATTATGTAGTATCTACAAGATACACTGCAGAAATTCACCAAAGATCCTCAGACAGCATCTTCCAAACCCATAACTGCTTCCAATCAGAAGGACAGGGGCAGAAGATATATAGAAACACCACCACCTTCAAGTTCCCCTACAAGCCACTCATCATCCTGACTTCCTTTGACATTGCTTTGATCGTCTTAGCACATTTGAATAGATTGAAAAATTACATGAATTTAAACAGTTGTTATTGGCAAGGATGTTTAATCTGCGTTACATATGCATTATATCCTTGTCGGTTGCAGAGGTACATAGGTCAGATATTGAGATCATAAATCTTAAATTAATAAACAAAAACAGAAAATGCTCAGAAAACTCAGCAGATCTGGCAGTATATGTGGTGAGAGAAACAGATGTTTCAAATCTTATTCGATTCTTCTTCAGAATTGAAAGGGGCTAGAAATGCTGCTGTTCAAGGGGAAAAGAAACAGAAGTTAAGGGTACCCAGAGCAAAAGACAAAGCTAATGGTGGCAACAGAGCAACTGACATGTAAAATGTGTGCCAATATAAGAGTGAAAAGAGAAAATGGGTCACACTGCTGTGAGTAAAGCCATACAAGCAGAAAAAATGGAACTGATGACCTCATCAACCCCGCGGAAAGAAAGAGGACATGGCTGATCAGTGGAATACAGCCAACAGAGATGAAGAGAATGGATGGAGTCCTTGCAGGAAGCAGAATATGAGGAAATGAAGTCAATTAGTCCTAGTCAACACAGTTGCTCTGTCAACAGTATTTTTCAGCCACCATTTTCTAGCCTCCATTCAGTTCTGAAGAGGAGGCATATCAGTCTTGAAACAGTAACTCTGTTTCTCTCTTCACAGATGCTGCAAGACCTGTTGAATTCCTCCAGCATTTTTTGGTTTTGTTTCAGATTTCTAGATTAGTAGTTTTTTTTGCTTTTATTTGAAAGTTTAAAGTTCATGTATCTACTGACTTGTGTCCCTCAAACATTTATATCAATATCTCTAATCTGGAATCATCCAATGCATCTTCCAAACTGCCAGTCTCTCAGACAGATGAAGCAAGAAATAAATACAAGTGCAAACAGGACTGGGCAGAACTTTGAGGGTCAGGTTACCAGTGTTTCAAGTTAATATACTAGTACTATGAATATAACTCAGGTGTGAGTAAAGACATGCAGACTTTTAATGATCACTGTCATTGGCAAACAATTGAAAGAACTTCACCCAATTAAATAGCATGTGTGGAAAATGCTCAGCAGTGAATAACAACCTGTCCTCAAGCAGTTCACTTTATTCTTGTACATTAGCTATGATGGAAAGACATTCATTTCATTGCTTAATGGGGCTCATCAGCTTGTGCTTCTGATGTGTGGCACAATGCATGCATCATAAAAGGTAACACATCTAAAAAAGACCATCTTCAAATACAAATGAACCTCCCCCACATTTACTTATGTGACACTATTCCATGGCTAGATGCCACTGTAAACTGACTGTCAGTTAACGGCTGTTAAATCATTTTACACAACAACAGTGCCAGCAAATAAAATTAAACACATAAACTAACAGGCTTTGCTGAAATCACAACAGAACACAGCAAGGGTTCAGTTTATGTGAACCAATTTGAAAAACTACACAGGTTGTTGTAAATGATCTAAGAAATGAGTTCTCACTTCTGAAAAATGACAGGCATCTCTGGAATTTCAGCTTATACACCGGCTGATGCTCAAAATTCAATCAGGGAAGAATTTTCTCGATTCTAATTGGTCATCCTTGAAAGAAAATACATTTTAAAAGTTCCCTTCACAATTAAGGGACTATTTGAACTTCATGAAAATAAGCAAAGTGTGCTTTTAAAAAAAGCAAGAAAATGTAAAGTCACCCTAGTCCCAGAGGACTTTGGGCTGCTCTCTCATCAGAGAGAGAAACGACTGATGGCAGTTTATCCTGAGAGTCACTATGCCTCAGATGAGCAGAGATGTTGAGAAGATAGGTCCTTCATGGAAACCACAGATGGTGTGGGAATTGAATCCATGCAGGTAGTGTCACTCTGCGTCACAAAGTAGTTGCCTAGCCAACTGAACTAGCCATCCTTTAATTAACGTGACTTCATGAACTCAGCTCTCAAAATCTTGTAACTTTGAGCAAGTATAAGATGATCTAATTAAAGACAGAATTATATTAGACATAAAAGATCCCACAGTAATAGCACATCTGAGAAAGGATGCCGTTGCCTCGCAAGAAAATACTTGACATATACAAAACTGCTAAGTTTGTAAATCAGCAGCTGGATGACAGTCATGGCATATAGAACCATGTCATGCATTACACTGACAAATACTCCAAGTTCAAATGGGAGAAAAATCACAGGCAAAGCACAGGATACAAATACTGCAGAAGACATCACACAACAGATTAGAAGGCAAGTTCAGCATGTGGAAAATAATGTTCCCACTGCAAGAAACTGAATCATTTTGCACACAAAATGACCAGAAGGAGGTACAACAAGAAGGTATACTTTGTCACTGAAGAGATATCAGCTAAAGATTTTGACCAATCACAATACAACATATTGGTTCAGACAGATTAAAGCTGGAAAACCGTTTGCTCAAATGGTGATTGCAGAATGAGAACATCAGGTCAACATGAAGTGTTGACAGACATCAATGCTTCAGGCAACATCATGAACTTTAAAGACCTGTGTATGAATGTGCCTATCTGAAAAAGAAGGCTTCAAAAGTAAAACTGAAGTTTTATGATGGCATAATACTCATGCCAAGAGAGCAAACTGCTCTATGAGCCCAATGCAATGACAAGAATGAAGCTCTGAGTTTTATTATAAATGGCAAGCAAAAGCCACTCATTTCAACTAAAATAATTCTAAGGTTTTGCCTGGTAATTTTTGAAATGCTGCAAGATATTTTCAGTGTTTGAAGCAGAGTAAATCACTGATTGCAGAATAGACACTAGAGGAGTATAATGATTTGTTTACAAGTTAGGGCGTCTTCGTAATGTCCAGATGTCTCCCATCATGAAGTAGATGGGATGGAAGCCCAATTCAGCATCTGCTGAGGGAAGTTCCAGCTGCCCTCAAGGTCAGCCTCAAAGTCAAAATGGAAGAGCTGGAAAAGAAACAATAATGAATTAAGTTATACTCTTACAGAATGGATAAACAACATGGTAACAGCGAAACAACTTGGAAAGATGAGAGTATGCATTGATCCAAAGGCTTGAAGGTACCTAATAGCCACACTCCCAAAGCTATTGAATATCATTAATAAAAACCAAAAGAACTGCAGGTGCTGGAAATCAAAAACAGAAACAGAAATTGCTGCAAAAGCTCAGCAGGTCTGGCAGCAAAGAGAGACAAGAGTTAATGTTTCAGGTCCAGTGACCCTTTTCACTTCTAATTCCAAACTGTGTCTTTAAAGAAAAACTACAAACAAAAAAGACTGAGGATATAAATTCAGTTCTGTCTGGCAAAGTGTGGGATCCATAGAATGTTGCACCTCTAGAGTGTCTAGGAAATTTTATACACACATATTTAAAGAGAGAGAGACACCAAGAGAAAAAAAGAGAGAGAGAGAAGGAATAATAAGGGGGCCAACTGTACACTCCCTCCCAACAGTAAAATACCTCACGCAGACATTTCTTTTGTGTTTTGGAATAGAACAAAAGGAGTCAAAAACAACTGCAAATCTGGTTCTTCTCATAAAAAGAGGTATGCTAGTGAGCGGAGACACCCGTGTGTTATAACGGAGTTTTACATGAATTCATGCAGTTTTTGAGCAAAGTACAATGTAATACAAAGTACAAAGTACTCCGTTATCTCACTTTTTAGATTAGAATCAACCTAAACATAATGGCATAGACAGAGAACACAGGGAGCTAACACCTTCAACATATTGTCTAGTTATCATCATTGTTAACAGCTAACCTGAGAAAGCAACTTTTTAAAAAAAGGTTTTGTGATTTACACATGAAAGAAGTGAAACTATCATGGTATTCAAACAGATGAAAGACTTAACAGACAATCAATTTTTCAATGTATAATTTCAGTTACATCACACTGTAAATTTCTGCTTTAAATTCTGTGTGTTAGGATTGAGCCCTCCACTATCACCTGATGAAGGAGCAACGCTCCGAAAGCTAGTGTGCTTCCAATTAAACCTGTTGGACTATAACCTGGTGTTGTGTGATTTTTAACTTTATACTCAGTGGTGTTCAGTTTGGGTTCTTCAGGGGCATTTAGCTCCTAATTTTATAATTACCTTAGTTCAATCATGGACAAAGCAGCTGAATTCCAGAGGTGAGGTGAGAGTGACTGCTCTTGACTGCTCATGGCTGCATCTATCTGAGTGTGGCATCAAGGAACACTATCAAAACTAGAGTCAATAAGATGAAACAGAATTACTCTTGAGTGGGAGGAAGGACAAGTGGAACAGATGGTGAGGGTTCCCGGAGCCAGAGGGAGTGCTAACTCTGATAAAAGATATATGATGCAAAACGAGTCTTAATTATGGGTGAGATTAGTTGAAAACAGATCATCTTTACTGACAGCAAAGCCATGCAAACAACATAATGGAGGGAGCATGTGTAATCACAATGAAAGGCAGTGTTCATGTTTTTAAATACAATGTTGAGCGTGAAGTGCTTAAGCAGTAAATGATGTGCTGTTCATCCAGATTCCACTGACTTTCACTGGAGCATTGCACCAGTCATGGGACAGATATGTTAGCATGACAGCAAAACAATGCACTATAATGGTAAGCAACTGGAAGGTCAGGACTACTCTTTCGGAGAGAGCGCAGGTATTCGGCAACACGTCATGCAGTCTACATTTGGTCTCACCACTTTCTAGGAGATTTTGCTAAGCACTGAATACAGTAGACTAGTTTGGAAGTGATACAAGTAAATTACCATTTCACCTAGAAAGTGCATTTGGGATCCTGGACAGTGAGAAGGATGGAGATAAAAGAACAAATGTTATACCTTCTCCATTTACATGGGAAGGTGCCGTGGGGATGCGTGCAGGACTACAACAAGGAATGTTCCACATACAAAGAAACAAGCATAACTGAAACCCATGTGGATACACAAAACCACACCTCTGACTTGGAGAAAGTGAGACAAGTTAAAGGAGAAGTTGCTCAACTTAAGAATGACTTCAGCAAGGCAAAGAAGGACAATGGTGGATTGGGACTGATCAGAGGAGAAAGTGAGGACTGCAGATGCTGGAGATCAGAGCTGAAAATGTGTTGCTGGAAAAGCGCAGCAGGTCAGGCAGCATCCAAGGAACAGGAGAATCGACGTTTCGGGCATAAGCCCTTCTTCAGGAATGAGGAAAGTGTGTCCAGCAGGCTAAGATAAAAGGTAGGGAGGAGGGACTTGGGGGAGGGGTGTTGGAATTGCGATAGGTGGAGGGAGGTCAAGGTGAGGGTGATAGGCCGGAGTGGGGTGGGGGCGGAGAGGTCAGGAAGAAGATTGCAGGTTAGGAAGGCGGTGCTGAGTTCGAGGGATTTGACTGAGACAAGGTGGGGGGAGGGGAAATGAGGAAACTGGAGAAATCTGAGTTCAATTGCGATAGGTGGAGGTCAGATTTCTCCAGTTTCCTCATTTCCCCTCCCCCACCTTGTCTCAGTCAAATCCCTCGAACTCAGCACCGCCTTCCTAACCTGCAATCTTCTTCCTGACCTCTCCGCCCCCACCCCACTCCGGCCTATCACCCTCACCTTGACCTCCCTCCACCTATCGCAATTCCAACGCCCCTCCCCCAAGTCCCTCCTCCCTACCTTTTATCTTAGCCTGCTGGACACACTTTCCTCATTCCTGAAGAAGGGCTTATTGCCCGAAACGTTGATTCTCCTGTTCCTTGGATGCTGCCTGACCTGCTGAGCTTTTCCAGCAACACATTTTCAGCTAGGACTGATCAGAGTCAGTGGAGATCAGGGAAAAAGCTCTGTTGGTTTATCTCATACCGAGGTCAAAGGAAGATCCCTGTTGTTGTTGTAAGTCAATTATCTTAGAGTCATACAGCTGTACACCATTAACTGACCCTTCCATCCAGCTCCTCCGTGCCAACCAGATATCCTAAACTAATATAGTCCCATTTACCAGCACTTGGCACATATCCTTCTAAACCCTTCCTATTCATATACCCATCCAGGTGCCTTTTAAATATTGTAATTGTACCACCATCTATCACTTCCTCTGGCAGCTCATTCCATACACACACCACCCTCTGCACCCCCTCAGGTCCCTTTTAAATCTTTTCCTTCTCACCTTAAACCTATGCCCCCTAGTTTTGGACTCTGCTACACTTGGGAAAAGACCTTGGCTATTCACCCTATCCATGCCCCTCATAATTTTATAAACCTCTATATTGTCACACCTCAGCCTCTGATGCTCCAGGAAACACAGCCTCAGCCTATTCAGCCTATTCCTGTAGCTCAAATCCTGGCAACATCCTTGTAAATCTTTTCTGAACTCTTTCAAGTTTCACAACATCCTTTCTATAGAAGAGAGACCAGAATTGCATGTAATATTCCAAAAGTTGCCTAACCAATGTCCTGTACAGTCGCAATATGACCTCCCAACTCCTATACTCAATGCACGGATCAATAAAGGCAAGCACACTCAATGTTTTATTTACTATCCTATCTACTTGCAACTCTATCTTCAAGGAACTATGAATCTGCACTCCACAATTACGTGTATAAATCCTGCCCTGATTTGCCTTTCCAAAAGCGCAGCATCTCATATTTATCTAAATTAAACCCTATCTGCCACTCCTCAGCCCACCTGCCCATTTCATCAAGGTCCTGCTATACTCCAAGGTAACCTTCTAGGCTGTCCACTACAGCACCAATTTTGGTGTCATCTGCAAACCTACTAACCATACCACCTATGTTCACATCTAATCATTTATAAACATGAACAAAATGTGGTGGTGCCAGCACCAATTCTTGTGGTTACAGGTCTCCAGTCTTAACAGCAAGCCTCCTTCAAGCCAATTCTTTATCCGGCTTGTTCTCCCTGTATTCCATGAGATCTAGCCTTGCTGACCAGTCTACCATGCGGAATCTTATCAAATGCCTTACAGAAGTCCTTCATCAATCCTCTTTGTTACTTCTTCAAAAAACTCAATTAAGTTAGTGCGACACGATTTCCCATGTGTAAAGCCATGTTGACCATTCCTAATCAGTCTTTGCCTTTCTAAATGCATGGAAATATTGTGCCTCAGGATCCCCATCAACAACTTGCCCACCAGGGATGAGAGGTTCACTGATCTGAATGGCTTTTCCTTACCATTTTTCTTACATATTGGCATCACGTTAGCTAACCTCCAGTCTTTCAGCATCTCACTTGTGGCTACGGTGATACAAATCTTAGCTCACCATCTCTAAGAGAGTTCCTGAAGTAGAGCTCTAGACCCAACCTTCCTCAGTAATGATGTTCCCACCGTAATAAGGTCAGAAGTGGGAATGTTCACTGATGACTGTACAAAGTTTAGCACTAATCGTGAATCCTCATATATCACCAAGGCTATTGCAGCAAGACTTCAACAACACCCAGGCTTGGACTGACAACTGGCAAGTAACCAATTTGGGCGGCACGGTGGCACAGTGGTTAGCACTGCTGCCTCACAGCGCCAGAGACCCGGGTTCAATTCCCACCTCAGACGACTGACTGTATGGAGTTTGCACGTTCTCCCTGTGTCTTCGTGGGTTTCCTCCGGGTGCTCCGGTTTCCTCCCACCATCCAAAGATGTGCAGGGTCAGGTGAATTGGCCATACTAAATTGCCCGTAGTGTTAGGTAAGGGGTAAATGTAGGGGTATGGGTGGGTTTTGCTTCGGCGGGTCGGTGTGGACTTGTTGGGCCAAAGGGCCTGTTTCCACACTGTAATGTAATCTAATCTAACATTCAGGCCACACAAATGCTAGGCAATACAATCTCCAACGAGAGGGAATCTAACTTTTGTCCTTTGACATTGAATGGCATTACCATCACTGAAGCCCACACTGTGAACATCATATGGGTTACCAGTCATCAGAATCTGAACTGGACTAGCCTTGCAAATACTGTGGCTACAAGGGAAGGTAATACTACAGCAAATACCTCACCTCCTGACTCCCCAGTTAGAAATTGCCAGCTGATTGCTGATATCAGGAAATATTTCAAAACAGGACCGAGCAGTGGGCCTCACAATTCAACCTGTTTGTCTTGAAGAAAAATCTGCATATTGTTAAGACAAATTTCAGTCAGATTTCTGACCATCACATCATGATGTTGTCAAGAAGTTGGAGCAAGTAATGGTAAGAAGGTAAATCCTGGATTCAGACTTTCAAAGATGCTTTGTCAAAGATGAGTAAAACATCAGAGTTTCAGATGGTATCATAAGATGATCTTAAATCAATCATTATTGACCACAAATGTGGTCAAGTTCCGCATGTACATCTTTACCACTCCAATCAGCTCTCTACAACATCTCCCAGCCCATCCACTGCTTCCATACTATTATTCTGCTTAAATAGCATAGTTATAAAGCCCTCAAACTAAACAATGAAATTGCCTTTAATACATGTTTGGGATTTGGTGATGCTACCAGGAAGGCCACCATAAATCACATATCCAAATTTTACTTAAAATGGCTTTTGTGAGTATTTTCATTTCCCTGCAGCCTGTACAGTGAACCAATTCCCACACTGATCTTCTCAATCTCGCCCCTGACACAGTGACCTTCAAGTTAAACACACCCACCAGTCGTCTCTCTCGAATGAGAGAGCAGTCCTATGACCCTCTAGGGCTAAAGTGATTTAAACTTTCTCATGAATAGAAGTCACACGATACTTTTCAATAGGAAGCGCGAGGATTTCAAATCAGCATTAATAAAGAAACACTGACAGTTTGGTCTAAATCTGCTACTTAGGCTGAATTCATCACTACTGAGCAGATCAAACGAGAAGATACTTACTTCTTGTTGATCTGCTTGAGGATTCCGTAGAATGGATGCAAGATAGGAAGCCTCACACCAGGTAGGATAAGAGGGGATAAGGGTAGCACAAAGGTAAGGTGTGATAGTAAGATGGCGGATACAGCAGGTTAGGCAACAGCAAGGTAAGGAGGTATGGCAGCAGGAAGGTAAGGAGATAGAGTGGCAGAGATCAAGAAAGAATGAGATGGGTTCCTAGCTCTTCCACTCCCTCTCAGCTGACCAGCTGTGATTAGGGTAACAAATGGCTGAGGGAATAGTGTGGTTAGGGGAATTAGGAGAATTAGGGGAATAATCAGGTAGTGGCATGGAGTAGAGTCAGGTCAGATGAATAGTAAGGGATATCAATGGTGTCAGGTGATATAGACTAGTCCGGGTGCTAGACATAGATGGGTTAGTCAGATCCGGTGGTTCTGGGTCAGATGGGGTGAACAGGGGATTGTCAGAGGGAGCAGTCATGAAGAGGCTGTGGTAATCTGGATATAATGGGGTGTGGGCAGAATTTGATCATGTCAGGGTGGAGTCAAAGGGTCACAGCAGTAGGAGTCAGAGGTTCCAGTAACGTACTGCATCCATCCATTCTTGTAACACAATCCATAAACTCAGTAACCGTGCTACCAGTCACAAACATTGACTTTGAATTCCACAACAACTCAAATTTAAAACGTTCATGTGTGACGTTCATGTGTGATGTGAGATGTCACCATTGGTTTGCACCTTCATATGCCAAGTTGTTTAGGGAGTTGAAGTACGAGTTTGGCGAACCACTCATTTAGAATGGAAAGCTGGAGATTGAATCATTTAGAATGGGGTTTGGGAATCTGATTGTTTAGAGTTGGGGGGGGGGGCGCAGGGAAGCTGGAGACTAGGTCATGTAGAGTGGATGGATGGAGAGAAGGGGCGATGAATCGGCTCATAGAGTGGGGAGTTGGAGATCGGGATGTTTAGGATACAAAGTTGGAAACTGGTATGTTTAGGGTGGAGGATTCGGAGATCAGGGTGTTATAAGGCAGGGGAGTTGGACAGTAAAGCATTTAGGGCGGGGGAATTGGTAATTGGAGTGCTGTAGGGCAGCAGAGTTGGACAGCAGGGAGTTATAGGGCACAGGAGCTGGCGATCAGGGGATTTAAGGGTAGGGGAGTTGGAGAGCGAAGCATTTAGGACCGGTGAGTGGAGCGTTATAAGGTGGAGAACATTTTACAGCATGGGAGTTGGCAGTCAGGGTGTTATAGGTTGGGGGCATTGGAAAGTGGGGTATTATAGGTCAGGGGAGTTGGACAGCCTGGTGTTATAGAGTGGGTGAGTTGGAGATCAAGGTTTTATAGGTCTGGGGAGATGGACAGGGGGCGTTTAGGGCAGGTGCGTTGTTGAGTAGAGTGTTCTGTGGCAATGGAATTTGACAGCATGGCATTATAGGAGAGGGAGTTGGAGAACGGGGTGTGAGAGGGTGGGAGAGTTGGAGAGCGAAGCATTATAGGGCCTGGGGGTTGGAGATTGAGGCATTAAGGGTAATGGGTTGGAGATGGGGTTGTTTAGTTGGTAGTGGGAGATCGGATTGTTTAAGATAAAGAATAGGTTGGTTAGTGTGAGGGTAACTGTGTGAAGAATGGGTTGTATTGGGTTTCATGGTCCAAATATTACTTTGGGCCTGTGAGAACCTACATGTACTTTAACTCCGCATATCAATAATCCTGCTGTGTAGCTACTCATTAAACACACAGGAATTGTTGTCCAGCATCATAAAGAAGGTAATCATAGAAAGATTAATCACACCTGAAAGAATTTTGCTGCTTTGGAATATTAGTCTGAGTGTTTTTAGTTTAGTGCTAAAGGGACAAATCACCCTTTGCAGATGAAATGAACCTTTTCAAAATTGCTTTGAAGAACTTTCAAAAAATTCCCTGGAGTGATTCAGCGAGGGCACAGGAGTAATATTTGAAATTCAAAACTTTCCAAGGGCTTTAGCAGATTGCTAATTAGTATTGCCCCTTGGAGCACAACACTGATTGAGTTCACTTCTATGTAGCAGAACAAGTAAAATAAACTATTCTTTCCATTCTCTGACAAGAGCAAGAAGGATTTTCAAAAATGTTCTCACTTTCTCTCCTGAAGGTGCTGCCTGACGTCTGGATACAACATGATGAGTGCTGTAACCAATGAGCATGTCAAAGTAACTGCCTTTTTTTTAATGTACAAGTGTTTAAAGACTATTTGAATATGCAGCCAATGCTACTTTCATCCAACATACATATATTTTCTAACTATGGATCACTGGGTAGGGATTGAATTCTGTCTGATTCTTTCTACTTCCCTAGCCCAGGTACTCTGAACACAATTGAGCATCCCAACTGATGTGGATGCTATGCACTGGATAAATCTCATTAAAATATGATATATGCTTTAAAAAGGTCTAGTCCATATCTTTGATAAGTCACTGGGATGGTTCCTATAAACTTCACACAGGAAGGAAGCCAACGTAATCCACATTCTTTAAACAGATGCAAGGACAAATGCAGGCATGTGTAGTTCCATCATTTCTGAGGAAGGGTCACTGGAACTGAAACATTAACACTGATTTTTCTCCACAGACCTACTCGAACTTTTCCAATGATTTCTATTTTTGTTCTATCAGTTTGACATCAGTAATGGGAAAGATGATTGAGTGATTCTCTAGGGATGCAATCTGTAGTTGCTTGAATATTAAGCAACAGAGTATTAGGGACTCCCAACATGGATTTATGGAAAGGTCATGTCTTACAAATATAATTGTATATTTTGAACAGTTTACTGAGATGTTGGATGAAGACAGCTCCAGAGAAATTCTTTATTTTGACTTCCATAAAGCTTTTAATAAAGTTACTGTATAAGAGGCTTCTCCACAAAATTACGGTAATATGTTGAACTGGACTGAGAACTGACAAGGATGTAGGCAAAGAATAGTTACATCACAATATGGAGCTACTGTGATTTGTTGGAACTGTTGCTGTCACTATTTTTATCAATTACTATTTTTAATCTATGAACGTAGATGGTATAGACACAACCCACAAGTTTTCGATCTGTGGTAAGTATAAGGTCAACAGATGATGCTGGTATATTTCAGATGGAAACTAAATTAATAACTAATAAATGAAGTTTTATTTGAATAGATACAGTGCCATGCATGTGAGAGAGAAAATACTCAACAGATATACACTTCTCAGAAAAAGCACTATGACAAATGAAGAAAGTAGGAGATATTGGTGCTCTACTGGTTAGATATCAATAGTTACACTAGCAATGGCATGAAGTGATAGCTACAGCAAAGAGAACTTTGAGCTGCATTCATAGGAAGTTGTATTACAAGTCTATTTCCTCCCTGTACAAGATCTTCATCAGGCCTTACTTGAGTACTATTGTCTGTTTTGGTCATCTCACATGGTTGTTGATCTTAAGGTTTGAAGAGAAGGGTCACAAGCTTAATGTAATATCCAGTATTTAAAAAATACACAGGAGGGGATCTAAGATGACGGCGATCTGAGAAGATCACACTGCAGGAGCAGGACGGTTCTTTAACCCACCCAACCCCAGTCATCAGGATTTCTTGGGACGTTGGAAAGATTGTGAAGCCCCAAGAAACATTTAAAAATTGACTTACCTGTATTTTCAGCTGTTCAGAAATGCCTAAAAAGGGAGGAGGAGCATTTGAGGCCGGGCCTGCAGCTCAGCCAGCAGCAGCCTTGGAGCCGATTACTCTCTAGGACCTGGTGAACCAGCTCTCGAAATCTCGCGAGATGTTGGGGAAACAGATTGAAGAGAAGCTGGCTCCAGTCTCTCTCATGCTGCAGAAGCATGAGCAGCAGCTGGGAGACCTGGAGAAGAGGATGGATGAGGTGGAGCACAGGGTCACAGTGGTGGAAGCTGATGCCGGTTCATTCAAAGGAGAGATCCAAGCCCTGAACTCGCAGGTTCGTAATTTAGGTGACCAAGTGGATGATCTTGAAAACAGGGGCAGGATAAAAAACATTCGGATCATCGGTCTGCTTGAGGGTAAGGAAGGTGTGCGGCCTGCGGAATTTGTTGAAGATTGGCTTCCGAACTTCCTTGACTTGGAGACTGGCATAAGAGGATTGAAGATAGAGAGAGCTCACCGGGTCACAGCACGGAGTTCGGGTCTGGGTCAACGCCCTTGTCCTTTCCTGGTGTGGTTCCATCATTACCTTTCTACTTCCCTAGCCCAGGTACTCTGGGATAAGGAGAAAGTCATGGAGGCTTCCAGACTCCAGGGGAAGGAGCCAAAGGCCCTAATTTACGAGGGGTCTAAGATCATGCTTTTTCAGGACTTTTCAGCAGCGGTGATCTAGAAACAAAATTCGTATGATGGTGTCAAGAGAAAACTGAAGGAGCTCGGGATTCAGTACTCCCTGAGATATCCGGGAGTGCTTCGGATCACCTTAGATGGATCCATGCATCTCTTTGACACATCGGAGAAGGCAAGAAACTTTGTGGACAAACTAACCTAATTTAAACAATTGTAGTATGTATAAATATTTGTGCTTGGGTATGCGTTTATCATTCTGTAAAAGAAATGGAAGAAATCCGGTTGGAGCTTTGTTTTTCCCCAATGTCCTATACAGCCACAACATGACCTCCCAACACCTACACTCCATGCTCTGATCAATATAGGAAAGCATACCAAAAACCTTCTTCACTATCCTATCTACCTGCGACTCCACTTTTAAGGAATTATGAACCTGCACTCCAAGTTCTCTTTCCTCACAACACTCCCCAGGACCTTTAAGTGTATAATAGTCCTACCCTGATTTGCCTTTCCAAAATGCAGCACCTCACATTTATCTGAATTAAACTCCATCCGCCTCTCCTCAGCCCATTGGCTCATCTTATTAACAGCCCATTGTACTCTGTGGTACTTCTTCCATGTCCATTACACCTCCAATTTTGGTGTCATTTGCAAATTTACTAACCAGACCACCTCTGTTCACATCCAAATCATTTACATAAATAACAAAAGTAAGTGGATCCAGCACCGATCCTTGTGGTACACTGCGGGTCACAGGCCTCCAGTCTGAAAGGCAAACCTCCACCACCACCCTCTGTCTTCTACCTTCGAGCCAATTCTATATCCAAATGGCTAGTTCTCCCTGTATTCCATGTGATTTAAACTTGTTAACTAGTATACCATGAGGAACCGTGTTGAACACCTTACTGAGTCCATATAGATCACTCGCTCTGCCCTCATCAATCCTCTTCATTACTTCTTCAAAAAACTCAATCAAGTTACTCAGACATGACTTCCCATGCACAAAGCCATGTTGACTATCCCTGACAGTGTAGGACATTCAGCTCCTTCAGCCTGCTCAACCATTCAATCAGAACATAGCTAATCTATTGATAATCTCAAATTCACTCTCCTGTCTACTCCTGATAACTTTTCAACCCTTTGCTTATCAAGGATTTATCCACCTCTGCCTTAAACATATTCGAGGATTCTGCTTCCACCACCTTTTTAAGCAATGAGTTCCAAAGATTCTCAGCTTTCAGGAAAAGAAATGCCAAATTTCTGTTTCCAATGGGTGACCCTGATTTTTAAATAGTGATCCCTAGTTCCAAATTCTCACATAAAAGGAGACATCCTTTTCACATCTACCCTGCCAAGGCCCTTCAGAATTTTATATGCTTCAATCAAGTTGCCTCTTATTCTTCTAAACTCTAGGCAATACAAGCCTAGCCTGTCCAAGTTCTCAGAAGAAAAACCATCCATTCCAAATTCCTTTATGTCTTCACCACAACATGCCCTCCCATCTATTTTTTTTGTATCAGCAGTAAATTTGGTAACATTACATGCCTTCTTTCTTCAAATCATGAATACGGACACTAAATAATTGAGACCCTCAGACTGATCCTTGTGGCATTCCATCCTACTCCAACCTGAAAAAGATCCATTAATCCCGATTCTCTCTCATGTGTATGAACCAATCTTCAATCAATGCTAATACAGTATCCTAAATACTATGGGCTCCTATCCTGTGGAATACCTTTTTATGTGGAAACTTACTGAATTGCTTCTAAAATCCAACTACACCACATCTACTGGTTCTCCTTCTTCAAACCTGTTTGTTACATTCTCAAATAACTCGAGTGTGACGATGCTGTGGCTTTAAGAAATTATTTTGTCCTTTTTTTTAAAGAGAGGTTTTAAGACAGAAGTAGATAGCTGTCTAGTTGGAAAGCTAGTAAACAACTTGTGAGGCCAAAAGAAGCAGTCTGGATGGGTGCAGTCAGTTCTCACAGATCAGGATTTCTAGATTTTCGTTTTTAGCTTTGAGATTCAACATTAGTTGCTGTTGGAGTGTCAACAATGTTGGAAACTATAGTTAAGTTCTCACTACTTCAGGAAGTGAATTTTTGAACTCCCCTAAAATAATCATCTCTCTAAAAGATGTGTTTGATCTATTTTCAATGCCCTTGAGCGGGAGGGGATCCAGAGGAAGCTTACAAGAATGATCCCAGGGATGAAGGGCTTGTCATATGAGGAGCAGCTGAGGACTCTGGGTTTGTGCTCAGTGGAGTTTAGAAGGGTTGGGGTTGGGGATGGGGGTAACGGGTGAGGAGTAAAAAAGAAATCTGATTGAAACCTACAGGATACTGACAGGCCTGAAGAGAATGGACTGTGGAAAAGATGTTACCACTTCAGAGAAAGACTAGGACCCAAGGGCATATTCTCAGAATGAAGGGATGACCTTTTTGAACTGAGATGAGGAGAAATTTCTTCAGCCAAAGGGTATTTAATGTGTGGAATTTGGCGGAGAGGGGTGTGGAGGCCAAGCCATTGTACTTAAGACTGAGATAGATAGTTTCTTGACTAGTAAGAAAATCAAGGGTTATGGGGAGAAGGCAGGAAATGAGTTGAGAAACATATAAGCCATGACTGAATGGTGAAGCAGACTCGATGGGCTGAACAGCCTGACTCTGATCCTATGTCATATGGTCTTATCAATCCTGAGCCAATGTTCCCCCAGCATCCAATACTTTCTGCAGCTGTGGTCACCATGGAAAGCACTAGCATCCATCAGTTTCCACTTGCTACAACTGTGACATTGACTGCCCTGCCGTCTCCATTCTATTTAATTAACAAATTTGAACATAAGTATTTTAAAATTCAACTCCTTAACTGCACTCTTTAGCTGCAATAATGTTTCCTGATTTAAATCATTTCAGTTTAAAAGAGACATAGAAGAAATACCCAATAATCACCTGTGTTCTCCTGTGACATTACACATCACAGTGTGATGTATCAGTTGTGTCAGTTGGAAACAGGTTGAAGGGACTCCCTGCTGCCAGTTCTTATCTTCCATTACTGTTGACCTCCTCATGCAGACCTGTTTTTCTCTTTATATAACTGCTCTTCTTGTGCTCCCATATTGCTTGTGAATTCCTGACCACACTCTCTCGTGTTGTTTATGAAATTGGAATCCTTGCTCTTTTTTATGGATACATATTTGTGAGTTGCTAGGTCTCTTCAAAATCTATCCCATTTAGCATGGTAGTAATATCACAGAATATGATAGAGGATATTCCTCAATGTGAACTTGAACATGACTTTGTCTCCTCAAGAACTGTGGAGTGGTCCGTTGCTGTTATAGATGGATGCAGTTATGGCAGGCAGTTTAATAAGAATGAAGTCAAACATGTTTTTTTCACTCCTGCTAGTTCAATCTCTACCTGCTGCATACCCAGTCTCGTGCTATGATCTTCAGGATTTGATCAGATCAGTCGGTAACGATACTGTTGAGCAACTCTTGGGGACAGACATTAAGTCAACCACCCTGAATACATGCCATCCTCCGAGTAGTGCTTAACATAGAGTAGTACTTCATTCTTTAGCGTCAACAAGTGTGACCCATTTCTGATGAAGGTCTTATACCCGAGATGTTGACTCTCCTGCTACTCAGATCCTCCATGGTCAGGCAGCATCAGGAGTAGCAGGAGATTCAACATCTCAGGCATAAGCCCTCATCAGGAATGTGGAGGGGGAAGGGGGCTGAGAGATAAATTAGAGATGGAGGTGAAGATAGCTGAGATAGGTGGATGCAGGTGGGGTGTAATTGTGATAGGTTTATGGGAAGGATGGAAAGGATAGGTGGGAAGAAAGACAGACAGGTAGGACAGGTCAAGTCAGCGGTGCCGAGTTGGAGAGTTGGATCTGGGATGAGATGGGGGGAGGGGAGATTTGGAATCTAGTGATGTTGATGTTGATGCCGTGTGGTTGAAGGGTCCCAAGGTGGAAGACGAGGAGTTCACCCTCCAATTGGCAGGTGGCTTTGATTTGGCAGTGGAAGAGATCCAGGACTTGCACGAGCTTGGGGGTGTTGGGGGGGAGGGAGGGGAAGAAGAGCTGAAGTAGTCGGCCATAGGACAGTGGGTTGTTTTGTACAGAGAAATGCTCTGCCAACTGGTGTTCTGTTTCCTCGATGAGCTTGGGAGGCCATTTTTTTTTTATCTGAGGAGCTGGTGAGAAAGTAGAGTAAATGAGAGTGAGATGTAGGTTCTAGTAGGCTCTCTTGTCCATATTTGACCAAATGCTACGAGATACCTGACACTTCATGGTGTCTGGAGTCAGCACTGAGGTCTCCCAGGCCGACTTCCTCCTGGCTGTCTACCACTACTTTTGGGTCTATCCAGACAGTGTCTAAGGCATGATTTCCTGAAAAGGACTCTGACAACATTAGGCTATTGCTCAATTACTGTCTGAGAGACAGATTTCTCACTTTATCATCCAAGCCCCTAGATCTTAGTGAGGACGACTTTACAGGATGAACAGGTTTGAGTTTGCCATGGTCATTTCCAGTGCCTAAATTGATGGTCCATCTGGTTTAATTCCTTCAAGTGTTTTTTTAGTAGTTTTGATAAATCGAATGTCTTACTGGGTCATTCCAGAGGGTTGTTAACAGTTAACCACATTGCTATGGGTCTGGGTGCAGATGAAAGCCAGACTCAGTAAGGACAACAAACTTCTTTACATGAAGGACATTAGAGAACTACATGTATTTATGATAATCCTTCAATTTCAGATTTTTATTAAAATTCAATTCCACCATCTTCCATGGTCAGATAAAAAAATGTCCATCCATGTGAACCCCATTTCCCTGCACTTCCCCATATTCTTCTAGACCTTTTCTCTCCATGTATTTGTACAAATGCCTTTTAAATGTTGTTAATGTACCCCCTCAACCACTTCCGGTGACAGCTCATTCCATATGCGTACCACCCTCTGTGGAAAAAAGATCCCCCTTAGATTCTCTTTTATTCTTTCCCCCTAACTTTAAACTGATTCCCTACAGCCCTCGATTCCCCAACTCTGAGTACATTCACCCTATCGATGTCTCTCTTGATCTTATACACTTCTGTAATATCCCGCCTCAGTTTCCTACACTCGAAAGAAAAACGTCCTAGCTTGTCCAATCTCAACTTTTAACTCAGACAGTTGGGTCCTGGCAACATCCTTGTAAATTTCTTCTGTACTCCTTCCAGTTTAATAACAGCTTTCTTATAACAAGGTGACCAAAACTAAACACAATATTCCAAGCACGGCCTCACTAATGTGCTATACAACTAGAACATATCTTCTCAACTCTATACTCAAGGCCCTGACCGATGAAGGCCAGTGTACCAAAAGCCTTCTTTACTGCCCTGTCTACCTGTGACTCCACTTTCATCGAGTCATAGAGATATACAGCATGGAAACAGATTCTTCAGTCCAACTCATCCATGCCGATCACATATCCTAAATAAACCTAGTCCCAATTGCCAGCATTTGACCCATATCCCTCTAACCCTTTCCAATTCAAATATTAGATTAGATTAGATTAGATTAGATTACTTACAGTGTGGAAACATGCCCTTCGGCCCAACAAGTCCACACCGACCTGCCGAAGCGTATACCACCCAGACCCTTACTCCTACATTTACCCTTTCACCTAACACTACGGACAAATTAGCATGGTCAATTCACCTAACCTGCACATTTTTGGATTGTGGGAGGAAACCGGAGCACCCGGTATATAGATACATTTTAAATGTTCTAACTATACGAGCCTCTACCACTTCCTCTGTCAGCTCAATTCCATACACGCACCACCTTTTGCCTGAAAAAGCTTCCCCCTAGGTGCCTGTTAAATCTTTCCCCTCTCACCTTAAAGCTATGCCCTCTAGTTTTGGACTGCCCCATGCCAGGGAAAAGACCTTGTCTATTTACCCTATACATCCACTCGTGATTTTATAAACCTCTGTATGGTCACACCTCAGCCTCCGATGCTCCAGGGAAAATTGGCCCAGCCTATTCAGCCTCTCCCTAGAGCTCAAATCCTTCAACACTGACAAATCCTTGTAAATGTTTTCTGAACCCTTTCAAGTTTCACAACATCCTTCCTATAGCAGGGAGACTAGAATTGGACACAGTATTCCAACAATGGCTTAGCCAATGTCCTGTACAGCCACAACATGACCTCCCAACTCCTACACTCAATGCACTGACCAATAAAGGTAAGCATACCAAATACCTTCATCACTATCCTATCTACCTGCAACTCCGCTTTCAAGGAACTAAAAACCTGCTTCACTCGTGAAGCAAAAGATTCATGAAGGACCTCCCTCCCCTACATGCTCCAACTCCACACACAAGTTCCCTCCACTACCCCGATCGGCCCTACCTTCACTCTGGCCATCCTCTTCCTCCTCATGTAAGTGTAGAAAGCCTTAGGGTTTTCCTTAATCTGACACACCAAGCCTTTTTTCATGCCTCCTTCTAGCTCACCTAAGCCAATTCTTCAGTTCCTTCCTGGCTATCTTGTAACCCTCTAGAGCCCTGTCTGATCCTTGCTTCCTCAACCTTAAGTATGCTTCCTTCTTCCTCTTGACTAGATCTTCCATATCTCTTGTCATCCAGCGGTACGGTGGCACAGTGCTTAGCACTGCTGCCTCACAGCGCCAGAGACCCGGGTTCAATTCCCGCCTCAGGCGACTGTGTGGAGTTTGCACGTTCTCGCCGTGTCTGCGTGGGTTTCCTCCGGGTGCTCCGGTTTCCTCCCACCGTCCAAAGATGTGCAGGGTCAGGTGAATTGGCCATGCTAAATTGCCCGTAGTGTTAGGTAAGGGGTAAATGTAGGGGTACGGGTGGGTTGCGCT
Source organism: Chiloscyllium plagiosum (assembly GCF_037043375.1). Taxonomy (NCBI): domain Eukaryota; kingdom Metazoa; phylum Chordata; class Chondrichthyes; order Orectolobiformes; family Hemiscylliidae; genus Chiloscyllium; species Chiloscyllium plagiosum. The sequence goes on along the minus strand of NW_028270152.1, from coordinate 75,852,477 downwards.
TCGGCGGGTCGGTGTGAACTTGTTGGGCCGAAGGGCCTGTTTCCACACTGTAATGTAATCTAATTCCTTCATCAGATCATCCCTTCCTTGCCTCAGTGGGACAAACCTATCCAGCACTCACAGCAAGTTCTCCCTAAACAACCTCCACATTTCTGTTGTACATTTCCTTGAGAATATGTGTTCCCAATTTATGCTCCACAGTTCCTGCCAACAGCATTGTAATTCCCCCTCCCAACTAAATACTTTCCCATAACATCTGCTTCTATCCTTCTCCTTGACTCTAGTGAAGGTCAGAGAATTGTGATTACTACCATTGAATGCTCTCCCACCGAGAGATCTGACACCAGATCTGGTTCATTGCCAAGCACCAAATCCAATATAGCCTCCCCTCTAGTTGGCCAATCTACAAATTGAATCTTTCGTAGACACACCTGACAGTCAGCTCCATCCAAACTATTTCAGAGAACTGTCCACCTGAACTCCAAGGTCCCTGTCCTCCAATACACTCCTTAAGGCCCTACCATTAACCATGAAATGCTTACCTTGATTTGACTTTCCAAAATGCAACACCTCACAACTTAGCTTCATTTGCCATTTCTCAGACACCTTCCCAGCTGATCAAGATCCTGCTGCAATTTCTGATAACCTTCCTCACTGCCCATGATACCAACTATTTTAGTGTCATCTGAAACTTACTAATCATGGCTTGTATATTCTCATCCAAATCATTGATACAGATAACAAACAGTATTGGGTCCAGCACCGATCTCTGCGGCACATCACGAGTCACAGGCGTCCAGTCCAACAAGCATCCTTTCACTATTATCCTCTGTTTCCTACCATCAAGCAATTTGCCAGCTTTCCCTGGATTGCACGTGATCTAACCTTCCAGAGCAGCCGACCATGTGGAACCTTATCAAAGGCCTTACTGAAATCCATATAGACTACATCTACCGCCCTGCCCTCATCAACTTTCCTGGTCACTTCATCAAAGAACTCCATCAAATTTGCGAGCTATGATCTCCTGCACACAAAGCCATGCTGACTACTCCTAATCAAACCCTGACTTTCTAAATGCATGTATATCTTATCCCTCAGAATCCTCTCAAGTAACTTCCCTACCACAGATGTTAAGCTTACTGATCTATAGTTTCCAGGTTTTCCTTTGCAGCCCTTTTTGAATAAGGGCACAACATTCACTACGTTTCAGTCTTCTGGGACATCACCCATGGCTAACAATGATGAAAATATACCGCCAGGGTCACTGCAATTTCTTCTCTAGCCTCTTGCACTGTTCTTGGATATATCTGGTCAGAACCAGGAGAGTTATCTATCTTCACAGATTCGAAGACCATCCAACACCTCCTCTACTGTGATATGGACTGCCCCAAGATATCACCACTAACTTCCCCAAGTTCTCGTATTTTTCTCCAAACACAGAGGGGAAACATTAATTGAGGACCTCACCCATCTCCTACAGTTCCACACATACTTATCCATTTTGGTCCTTGAGAGGTCCTATTTTTTCACCCTAGTTATTCTTTTTCCTTTAATATTCTTAAAGAACTCTTTAGATTCATCTCACCTCTTCAGCCAAAGCTGTCTCGTGCCCTCTTTTTGCCATCCTGATTCCCCTCTTCAGTAAACTGCTATATCCCTTTTTACCTTGATAAGTAGGAACCTGATGTAGATGTCCTTGTTATTCAGCTATTCCAGGGATGAGTGTCATGGCAACCACTCCAAGACATGTTAGAGTGTTGACATGGATACCATCATTACACATGGGGACACCACCCACCATGTACGCGGCAGGTACTCATGTGTCTTGGCCAATGTTGACTATCTCATACGCTGCAAGCAAGGATACCCCGAGGCGTGGTACATTAGCAAGACCAAGCAAATGCTATGACAACGGATGAATAGACACCATGCAACAATTGCCAAACAGGTGTGTTTCCTCCCAGTCGAGGAACACTTCGGTAGTCAGGGATATTCGGCCTCGGATCTTTCGGTGACCATCCTCCAAGGCAGACTTTGGGATACACAACAAAGCAAAGTGACCAAGCAGAGGCTGATAGCTATGTTCAGAACCTATGTGGATGGCCTCAAACGTGACCTTGGGTTCATGTCACACTACAGGTGACTCAACTACACTATACACGCTCTCTCTCACACACCATACATGCACAAATACACACACACTCAGGCAGACTCTCTCTCTCTTACACACAGTCTCACACACACATATAAGTCTATGGGGTGAATTTGCAATTGCAGAACTATATTTGCAGATATTTTGCCAAAACGTGCACAACCTGCAGGCAGTGAATACAGGCAGTCAATCCATGTAATATTTGATAAATTCCTACTTTGGAAATAGAACCAGTCTGACTCAAGACTGGGATACAGGCAGGCTCTAACCTCACACCTTTAATGCATTGTCTAATTTGAGATGTCACCTTTTTCTATAAAACCTTGTTATCTTGAGAATGTTTCTTAAAAGAAGTTCTGTGATTTTCATATTAATGAACCAAACCCTGCAAGTCATTCTGAAAGACGAAAGACTTAACAGTAATCTAGGTTTGTTCAATATATCATTTCAGTTGCATGGCTCTGTAATCTGTTGCTATAAATTCAGTATCTTATGATGCTGACGCACAGCTACCTGATGAAGGAGCAGCGCTCTGAAAGCTCATGTTTCCAAATTATCCTGTTGGACTATAACCTGGTGTTATGTGATTTTTAACTTTGTCAAACCCAGTAAACACCGGTTCCTCCGCATCATGTCTGCAGTGGTGACAGACGGAACAGGTGTGTCCGGGGCTGTCAGGGGAGATAACACCAACCTATTTGCATTCTGCTTGAACCAAGCATGGAAAGCATTGAATGCATTATGGAGGGATGTGTTTTTGTCTGCTATCTTGCTATGACTCTATGTATCCCATTACATTGTGTTGGCCTTGCCACAGGTGGATGACTGCCTCTTGGCATATCTGATGGCTTTGCACAGGTAAACCTGGATTTTCTGAATGGATCTGGGTCAGCTGACTTGAATGCCGCCAACCTGGTCTTCAAGTCGGCAGATTTACCCTCAAACAGATACTCCCAATCCACATTCGCTAATTCTTGCCTAATTCAGTTAAGGTTGGACTCCCCCTAACCTTCGTCTGAATTCCGCTCTTGTCCTTATCCATAAGTATCCAAAAATTTACAAAATTATTATCACTATTCCCAAAATACTCACTCACAGAAACTGTAATCACCTGGACAGGTTCATTTCCCAATACCAGGTCCAGTATAGCACTCCCCGCCCCCCACTGAATGATTCATTTACTGTTTCAAAAAATTCTACTAGACATACCTAACAAATTGATCCCCATCCAAACCGCAGCACTAAGGGAATCCCAGTCAATGTCAGGAAAGTTAAACTCATCCACCACAATAACCCTTTTATTTTCACAACTTTCCAGGATCTAACTGTAGATGTCTTCTTCTATCGCCTGCTGGTAGCTGGGAGGTCTACAGTACAATCCCAGCATTGTGATCGCATCCTTCTTACTCCTAAACTCCATCCTTAATGCCTTGCTGCAAGATCCTTCCAGGGCATCCTCCCTCAACACAGCTGTGATAGGCTCCCTAACCAGTAATGCAACTCCCCCGCCTCTTTGTTTCCTCCACTGTCTCATCTAAAACATCGATATCCGCGAAGGTTAAGCTGCCAATCATGTCTCTCTTTCAAACATGTCTCTGTGATAGCAAAAATATCATGGTTGGAACACAGGAATTTAGTTCTCAATTTTATAAATGAAGTATCTTTTTTATTTTTCCGTATTTTTGATTGTGGATTAAAATGTGAAAAGGACTAGTCTAAAAGCCAAGGATTGTTGAAAGATTTCTGGACAGTTTAAAAGCAAGTTACCTAACACTTCATGGCATTATTTATATAGGTTCTTGGTTCAAGCAAGAAGGAAAGCGAATTGGAGCCATGGAGCTATATACAAACAGAGATTTGGCCAGCAACAAGTTAGATTGTGACATGGCTATGACAAACTATTGATTATTCTCCCTCCCGACAACTATGTGATTAACTCCTAGGTGGCTGAACAGCTAAGGGGTGTGAATCAAAACAATAACTAGTAGAGAAACTCTGGCAGCATCTGTACAGAGAAAAACAGAATTATAATTTCAACTCCAGTGACTTTTTACTAGAATGGAAAATAGCTGAGAACACTGTTATTTATGCTGATGATTGGGTTGGTAGTGGTGGTGGTGGTGGAGGGGGGGAACAAAGTGTATGGAGAAGGGCCCAGAGAGAGTGTGAGAGAGAGAGAGAAAGAGAGAGAGATAGGGAGAGTGTGTGTGTATGTGTGTGTGAGAGAGAGATAGAGGAGAGAAGGAAAGGATAGGCAAGGAAAGAGTTGGTGATGATAAGGTGAGAGAGAGATAAATGCTAAGCAAATGCCAGAGATAAACCCTACCTACCAATAGATTTGAAAGAAATATTTAAACTCATGAGGGGTCTGGACAGAATAGTTAAGGTGAATTTGCACCCATTGGTGGAATGCCAGAGAGTACAGATTTAATGTAATTACCAAGTGAAGCAATGGTTACACAAGGAAAAATGTTTTCATTCAGTGGGAGAAATGAATCTGAAATGCACTGCTGAAGAATATGGTGGAGGCAGGTTTAATTGAGCCTTTCAAAAGGATTATTATCTGATGAGGAAGAATGTGCAGGGCTATGGACAGAAAGCAAAAGGGAGTGACACTGGGTAAAGTGCTACTTTGCGGAGCTGGCACAGAAACACAATAGGCCAGAAAGCCCTTTTCAGTGATCCTGAGATTTAGGCCAGCACTATCAATGAAGTGAGTGCTACTCCAGCAGAGGTATCATTTTCTGGATGAGACTTTAAATCAAGGCTCAGTCACCTCTCATCGGTGGATGTTAAGAATTATCTGGCACTAAAAGAAGCATATATTCCTCTTTTCTTGGGTCAAAGTTTATCCTTCAAATAACACCTCAATGCATAGGCACTGACTGTACAAACTGGTAGCTGCATTTCTTACACCACGTCAGCAATCTTACTTTTAAACTACTTCATTAGGTATAGATATAAAACTGTACTGAGGAGGGATCACTGAACCCAAAACCCAATCTGCTTTCTCTCTACAGATCTGCTGAGTTTTTCCAGCAATTTCTGATTTATAGAGTTATACAGTTATACAGCATGGAAACAGACCCTTCAGTCTAACTCATCCATGCCAATATCCTAAACTGACCTAGACTCATTTGCCAGCATTTTGCCCACATCCCTCTAAATCCTTTCTGTTCATGAACCTAGCTAGATGCCTTTTAAATATTGTAATTGTACCTGCCTTCACCACTTCGTCTGGCAAATTATTGTATACGTGTACCACCCTCTGCATGAAAAATGTTGCCCCTCGGGTCCCTTTTAAATCTTCCTGCTCTCAGCTTAAATACATGCTCTCTAATTTTGGACTCCCCTACCCTGGGAAAAAGACATTGGTAATTCACCCTATCCATGCCCCTCATGATTTTATAAAATCTGTACAAGGTCATCCCTCAGCCTCCAACATTCCAGAGAAAAAACCAACAGCCTCACCAATGTCCTGTACAGCCACAACAGATGTCCCAACTGCTATAATCAATGAACTGACTAATGAAGGCAAGCATGCGAAACGCCTTCTTCACTGCCCTGTCTACCTGAGACTCCACTTTCAAAGAATTATTCACCTGCACCTCAAGTTCTCTTTGTTCAGCAACACTCCTTTTGTTTTTCATTAGCTATAAAATATTTTCAGAAGTGCTTGCAGTTGTGGAAAATACTGTAAAAATCTAAGTCTTCCCATAACAGTGCATGCTCGTATGTGCTCACACACACACACACATTTACACATGCACATACTTACTCCTCCATTCTCAGGTGCAAACACACACACATTGCCCTCGTGAGAAAGTTGTTGTAAAAAAACAGTTAGCTTTACTGTTGTCCTTCTGAGGCACCAAATCAGCCAATTTTACTCAGTCTGGCCTAGATGTGACTCTGTTCAATAACAATATGCACAACACATAAGTGCCCTTTGTAAGTCACCAAGTTTTACCAAATCACTGCATGAAAGTCAAAATGAAATAAAACTGGACAGAATACGTAGCATCAGCTTGGGCACTGGACATGACAATAGCATACTCACCCGAATCCACCCTGTAAAATCCCCTTACTAACACTTGAGATCTTATGACAAAATTGAGAGCAGAAGCATGACATAATCATAGTAACTAAGACATACTTTCAGGCAATATTCTGGACAATCACCGTCCCCAGGTATGTCCTGTGCCTTTGGCAGGATAGATCTAACAGAGGTGGCAGCACAGTGGTAAACAATCCAGGATCAGCCATTATCCTATTGAATGGTGGAGCAGGCTCAAGGGGCCAGATACTCTTCCCATTTCATTCAAGTTGACCTACAAGTTCTCTGGATCCCCAGACCCTACAAAGTTTCAGGCAAGGGCAAAAGAACCACCTGCTGATTATCCTCTATCCCCCACCCCCAACAGCTCATAATCAATGCTCCTTTATGTTTAAGGCCAATTGGAAGAAGCATGGGGGACGATAAGAGAACAGAATGTACTCTGAATAGGGACTTGCACCATCGAGCATCCCCACTGACCATAGCTGCTACTCTGTGTCTGTGGCAGTTGGTAAGCGAACAAAAGGGAAAAATCAACTTCGCTTCGTCATCAATCTATGTGTAGCAACTGCATGTATCATAACAGTAATGGGAACAGTGACGAGGAGTAAGTCAGGACTGCAGATGCTGGAAAGTCAGAGTCGAAAGGCTGGCACTGGAAATGCATAGCAGGTCAGGCAGCATCCAAGAAGCAGAAGAGTTACGTTCCATTCATAAGCTTTTCAACGACTGGCAATAGTGAACACAGCTGAGTCTTTATGGAGATGAAGTCCTGTTTTTTAATCAAGATATCCTCCATTACACAATAGACAATAGGTAGGCCATTCTGCCCTTCGGGCCTGCACCACCATTCAATATGATCATGGCTGATCATCCTTAATCAGTATCCTGTTTCTGCCTTATCTCCATAACCCTTGATTCCACTATCCTTGAGAGCTCTATCCAACTCTTTCTTAAATGAATCCAGAGACTGGGCCTCCACTGCCCTCTGGGGCAGAGCATTCCACACAGCCACCACTCTCTGGGTGAAGAAGTTTCTCCTCATTCTGTCCTAAATGGTCTACCCTGTATTTTTAAGCTGTGTCCTCTGGTACGGCACACACCTATCAGCGGAAACATGTTTCCTGCCTCCAGAATGTCCAATCCTTTAATAATCTTATATGTCTCAATCAGATCCCCTCTCAGTCTTCTAAACTCAAAGGTATACAAGCCCAGTGGCTCCAATCTTTCAGCGTAAGGTAGTCCTGCCATTCCAGAAATTGACCTCGTGAACCTATGCTGCACTCTCTCAATAGCCAGAATGTCTCTCCTCAAATATGGAGACCAGAATTGCACACAATACTCCAAGTGTGGTCTCACCAGGGCCCTGTACAGCTGCAGAACAACCTCTTTGCTTCTATATTCAATCCCTCTTGTTATGAAGGCCAGCATGCTATTAGCCTTCTTCACTACCTGCTGTACCTGCATGCTTACGTTCATTGACTGGTGTACAAGAACACCCAGATCTCTCTGTACTGCCCCTTTACCTAAATTGATTCCATTTAGGTAGTAATCTGTCTTCCTGTTCTTGCCACCAAAGTGGATAACCATACATTTATCCACATTAAACTGCATCTGCCATGCATCTGACCACTCACCTAACTTGTCCAGGTCACCCTGTAATCTCCTAACATCCTCCTCACATTTCACCCTGCCACCCAGCTTAGTATCATCAGCAAATTTGCTAATGTTATTACTAATACCATCTTCTATATCATTAATATATATTGTAAAAAGCTGCGGTCCCAGCACTAATCCCTGCGGCACCCCACTGGTCACTGCCTGCCATTCCGAAATGGAGCCGTTCATCACTACTCTTTGTTTCCTGTCAGCCAACCAACTTTCAATCCAAGTTAGTACTTTGCCCCCAATACCATGCGCCCTAAGTTTGCTCACTAACCTTCTATGTGGGACTTTATCAAAAGCTTTCTGAAAGTCCAGGTACACTACATCTACTGGATCTCCCTCGTCCATCTTCAGAGTTACATCCTCAAACAATTCCAGAAGATTAGTCAAGCATGACTTCCCCTTCATAAATCCATGCTGACTCTGACCTATCCTGTTACTACTATCCAGATGTATCGTAATTTCATCCTTTACAATAGACTCCAGCATCTTTCCCACCACTGAGGTCAGACTAACTGGTCTATAATTTCCTGCTTTCTCCCTCCCACCTTTCTTAAAAAGTGGTACAACATTAGCCACCCTCCAATCCGCAGGAACTGATCCCGAATCTATCGAACTCTGGAAATTAATCACTAACACATCCACGATTTCTCGAGCCACCTCCTTCAGTACTGTGGGATGTCGACCATCAGGCCCCGGGGACTTATCAACCTTTAGACCTAACAGTCTCTCCAACACCAATTCCTGGCAAATATAAATTCCCTTAAGTGCAGGTGAGTGGCGAATGTTGTGCCCCTGTTCAAAAAAGGGAATAGGGATAACCCCGGGAATTACAGGCCAGTTAGTCTTACTTCGGTGCTAGGTAAAGTAATGGAAAGGGTACTGAGGGATAGGATTTATGAGTATCTGGAAAGGCACTGCTTGATTAGGGACAGCCAGCACGGAATTGTGAAGGGTAGGTCTTGCCTTACAAGTCTGATTGAATTCTTTGAGAAGGTGACCAAGCATGTGGATGAGGGTAGAGCAGTGGATGTAGTATACATGGATTTTAGTAAGGCATTTGATAAGGTTCCCCATGGTAGGCTTATGCGGAAAGTCAGGAGGCATGGGATAGAGGGAAATTTGGCCAATTGGATAGAAAACTGGCTAACCAGTCGAAGTCAGAGAGTAGTGGTAGATGGTAAATATTCAGCCTGGAGCCCAGTTACAAGTGGAGTTCCACAGGGATCAGTTCTGGGTCCTCTGCTGTTCGTAATTTTTATTAATGACTTGGATGAGGGATTCGAAGGGTGGGTCAGTAAATTTGCAGATGATACGAAGATTGGTGGAGTTGTGGATAGTGAGGAGGGCTCTTGTCGGCTGCAAAGAGACTTGGATATGATGCAGAGCTGGGCTGAGGATTGGCAGATGGAGTTCAACCCTGCCAAGTGTGAGGTTGTCCATTTTGGAAAGACAAATAAGAATGCGGAATACAGGGTTAACGGTAGGGTTCTTAGTAAGGTGGAAGAGCAGAGGGATTTTGGGGTCTATGTTCATAGATCTTTGAAAGTTGCCACTCAGGTGGATAGAGCTTGTAAGAAGGCCTATGGTGTATTAGCATTCATTAGCAGAGGGATTGAATTCAAGAGTCGTGAAGTGATGTTGCAACCGTACAGGACTTTGGTTAGGCCACATTTGGAGTACTGTGTGCAGTTCTGGTCGCCTCACTTTAGGAAAGATGTGGAAGCTTTGGAGAGGGTGCAGAGAAGATTTACCAGGATGTTGCCTGGAATGGAGAATAGGTCGTATGAGGATAGGTTGAGAGTGCTAGGCCTTTTCTCATTGGAACGGCGAAGGATGAGGGGTGACTTGATAGAGGTTTATAAGATGATCAGAGGAATAGATAGACAGTCAGAAACTTTTTCCCTGGGTACAAAAGAGTGTTACAAGTGGACATAAATTTAAAATAAAGAGTGGAAAGTATAGGGGAGAGGTCAGGAGTGGGTTCTTTACCCAGAGAGTGGTGGGGGCATGGAATGCGCTGCCTGTGAGAGTGGTAGAGTCAGAATCTTTGGTGACCTTTAAGCCGCAATTGGATAGGTACATGGATGGGTGCTCAAGGTAGGACAAATGTTCGGCACAACATCGTGGGCCGAAGGGCCTGTTCTGTGCTGTATTGTTCTATGTTCTATGTTCTAGGTCTTTCAGCCACTGTTACCTCAGGGAGATTGCTTGTGTCTTCCCCAGTGAATACAGATCTGAAGTAACAATTCAATTCTTCTGCCATTTCTTTGTTCCCTGTAATATATTCCCCTGTTTCTGTCTTCAAGGGCCCAATTTTAGTCTTAACCATTTATTTGCCTTTCACATACCTAAAAAAGCTTTAACTATCCTCCTTTATATTTTTGGCCAGTTTACCTTCGTAACTCATTTTTTCTCTGCGTATTTCCTTCTTAGTAATCCTCTGTTGTTCTTTAAAAGCTTCTCAGTCCTCCGTTTTCCCACTTATCTTTGCTATGTTATACTTTTTCTCTTTTAACTTTATATGTTTCTTTACTTCCCTCGTCAGCCCTGGCATCCCATGCCTCCTCCTAGGATCTTTCTTCCTTTTTGGAATGAACTGATCCTGCATCTTCTGCATTATACACAGAAATATCGGCCATTGTTCCTCCACTGTCATCCCTGCTAAGGTATTGCACCATTGAACTTTGGCCAGCTCCTCCCTCATAGCTCCATAGTTCCCTTTATTCAACAGAAATATTGTCACTTCCGATTGTACCCTCTCCCTCTCAAATTGCAGATTGAAGCTTATTGTATTATGGTCATTACTTCCCAATGGCTCCTTCACTTCGATGTCCCTGATCAATTCTGGTTCGTTGCACAATACCAGATCCAGAATTGCCTTCTCCCGGGTCGGCTCCAGCGCCAGCTGTTCTAAGAATCCATCTCGGAGGCACTCCACAAAGTCTCTTTCTTGAGGTCCAATACCATCCTGATTCTCCCAGTCGACCTGCATGTTGAAATCCCCCATAACAACTGTAGTAACATCTTTGCGACAGGCCAATTTCAGCTCCTGATTCAACTGACATCCGACATCCAGACTACTGTTTGGGGGCCTGTAGGTAACTCCCAAGTAGGTCTTTTTACCCTTAGAATTTCTCAGCTCTATCCACACTGACTCTACATCCTCTGATTCTAGGTCGCCCCGCGCAAGGGACTGAATATCATCCCTTACCAACATGGCCACCCCACCCCCTCTGCCCGTCAGTTTGTCCTTACAAAAGCACGTGTAGCCTTGAATATTCATTTCCCAGGCCCCGTCCACTTGAAGCCACGTCTGTTATCCCCACAATATCGTATCTGCCAATTCCAAAAGAGCCTCAAGCTTATCCATCTTATTTCTAATGCTTCATGCATTCATGTATAGTATTTTTAATTTGTTACTGCCCTCACCCTTCTCATCAACTCCTATTTCACTCAACCTTACAGCATAATCCCTTTTTGAGTTTTCTGCCTCATTGATATAGTTGTCTTTCTTGACTTCCCTTGTTCTAACTTTCCCTTCAATTTCCTTCTTAAACATCCAGTTTGTTCCCCCCCCCCCGCTACTTAGTTTAAACGTAGCTGTGTTGCAGTAGCAAACCTGCCTGCCAGAATGCTGGTCCCTAACCTATTAAGGTGCAAACCGTCTCTCTTATATAATTTATGCTTACCACAAAACATACCCCAGTGATCCAAGAATTTAAATTCTTGCTTCCTGCATCAGTTCCCCAGCCACATGTTCAAGTCCATTATCTCCCTGTTTCTGGCCTCACCAGCCCAAGGAACTGGAAGCAAACCGGAGATAACCACCCAGGATGTCCTGCTTTTCAGCCTTCTTCCTAGTTCTCCAAAGTCCCGCTGTAGTATGTTCCTTCCTCTTCTTCCCGACATCATTTGTGCCGACATGTACCACCACCTCTGGCTCTTCACCTTCGTCCTTGAGGATGTCCTGCACTCTGTCTGTGATGTCTTTAACCCTGGCACCAGGATGGCAACACACCATCCTTAAGTCCTGCCTGCTGCCACAAAAACCCCGGTCAGTTCCTCTCACTATGGAGTCCCCTATTACCAAGGCTCTGTGCGATGTCCGACTCTTCTGCTCTGCCTCCATGTCATAATGATAACTGTATTATCACTATGATATATAGGGTAGATTCAACATAGATCTAGCAACTGAAAAATGGACATCCATGATATCCTGTGCGTTATAAGAAACAGCAGAACAGTATTGATACACAATCTGTAACCTCATCACCTTGCATATCCTTGACTCTACAACTACTATCAGTCGCAAAAATTAAGCCTCTGTCAATTTAGAATGCAGGAGAGCATGTCAAGAACAGCAATATCCAAAAATGAAACATGAACCTGGCAAAGCTACACCACAGAACTCCTTACATATCAAACTGCAGAAGAAAGCATGCAGTAGACTGAACTAAGCAGTACCACAATCAAATGTTCAGATCTGATCTCCTCAGTTCTGCCCCATCCAGCTATGAATGATGATGGACATTTATATATAACACAGATCATTACAGAGCAGTACAGACCCTTCGGCCCATGATGTCGCCTGTGAAACTAATCTGAAGCCCAACTAACCTATGCTATTCCATTTTCACCCATATATTTATCTAATGAACATTTAAATGTCCTTAAAGGTGGCAAGTCTACTACCGTTGTAGGCAGGTTATTCCACGCCCCTACTACTCTCAAAGTGAAGAAACAGAGGATGTAAAATCTGGATTTAGGCTGTCGTCAGGAGCAACCATTTAATGCATGCTTTTACGAACTACAAAATGGTTTCTTAATGCAAATAACATAAAATAATATAACAAAATGGCTTCTTGGAGCAAATTAACAATTTTGTTTAAAATGGCATCTAACTCTGCTGAAAACTGCATTCTTTAACTAATTGAAAGAGATTAGCAAACAATGCCCTGTTCATAGTATAAATTAACTAAGCAAGATAGGACATTATTAGAGTATTCAAATTGTCCTTGGAAACCAGGTGACAAGAGATAAAAATGCGAAACAAGTTAGTTCCCAGGAAATATCATTGGCTTAGTTTTATGTCTATTTGCCATATCATTTCATTTTACTGGATTAATTTTGCAATTAAGGCTGTTCTGTTTGTTAAGAGACCTATAAAAGTTGCCTGTGTTTTAAGATTGTGTGCAGCTTTTCCAGGATACTCCAGAGGTGCTTAACCCCTGTGTTGCTGGATTACCTATGCCTGGCGTCATAATAAATTGTTAAATCTTGCTGAAATCAGACCGAGCTGCTAGTATTTACTTGACTGATCATGGAAGCGAGAGGCCCCTCCCAGGGGTCTAGATGTACAAAACTACCTCTGACAGTTGTCCTATATCTATCACCCCTCATTTTAAAGCCATGCCCCCTCGTGCTAGCCATCACTATCCGAGAAAAAAGGCTTTCACTGTCCACCCTATCTAACACTCGGATTATCTTTTATGTCTCAAATAAGGCACCTCTCAACCTTCTTCTCTCTAACAAAAACAGCCTCAAGTCCCTCAGCCTTTCCTCATAAGACTTTCCATCCAGTCCAGGCCACATCCTAGTAAATCTCCTCTGAACCCTATCCAATGCTTCCACATCCTCCCTATAATGCGGTGACCAGAACTGTACGCAATATTCCAAGTGCGACCACACCAGTGTTTTGTACAGCTGCAACATGACCTCATGGTTCTGAAACTTGATCCCTCCACCAATAAAACACTGTATGCCCTGTCAACCTGGGTGGCAACTTTCAGGGATCCATGTACATGGACACTCAAGTCTCTCTTCTCATCTACACTAACATTTACTAACCCAACCTTCTATGCCTTCATCCAGGTCATATATAAAAATGACAAACAACAGAGGCCCCAAAACAGATCCTTGCGGTACATCACTAGTAACTGAACTCCAGGGTGAACATTTCCCATCAACCACCACCCGTTGTCTTCTTTCAGCTAGCCAATTTCTGATTCAACCCACTAAACCACTCTCAATCCCATGCCTCCGTATTTTGTGCAATAGCCTACCGTGGGGCACCTTAACAAACTCCTTACTGAAAGTCATATACACCACATCAACTGCTTTACCCTCATCCACCTGTTTGGTCACCATCTCAAAGAACTCAATAAGGTTTGTGAGGCATAACCTACCCTTCACAAAACCGTGTTGACTATTCCTAACCAACATATTTCTTTCTAGATGATTATAAATCCCATCTCTTATAATCCTTTCCAACACTTTACCCACAACCGAAGTAAGGCTCATCGGTCTATAATTATCAGGGTTGTCTCTACTCCCTTTCTTGAAGAAGGGTATCCTCCTGATTTGCAATCCTGATGAAGAGCTTTTGCCCGAAATGTCGATTTTCCTACTCCTCGGATGCTGCCTGACCTGCTGTGCTTTTCCAGGTTTATTAGCCTGTATCTCAGTATTCTCATCAACACTGTCTTTTTCCAATGTGAATACTGATGAAAAATATTCATTTAGTGCTTCTCCTGTCTCCTCTGATTCCTGTCTCCTTCTAACTACTGTCTTTGATTGGCCCAAATCTTAATCCAGTCATTCTTTTATTCCTGATAAACATCATGTTTTTCCCTGATCCGAGAAGCCAACAATTTCTTATATCCCCTCCTCACTCTTCGTAGCTCTCTCTTCAAGTCTGTCCTGGTTAACTTGTAACACTCAAGTACCCTAACTAAGCTTTCATGTCTCATCCTTACATATGCCTTCTTCTTCCTCTTGACAAGAGATTCAACTTCTTTAGTAAACCACGGCTCCCTTGCTTGACAACTTCCACCCTGCCTGACAGGTACATACTTATCAAGGAGACACAGTAGCTGTTCCTTGAATAAGCTCCACACTTCAATTGTGCCCATCCCCTGCAGTTTCCTTCCCTGTCCTATGCATCTTAAATCTTGCCTAATCGCATCGTAATTGCCATTCCCCCCAGCAATAATTCTTGCCCTGTGGTATATACCTACCCCTTTCCATCACTTAAGTAAACATAACCGAATTGTGGTCACTATCACCAAAATGCTCACCTCTCTCCAAATCTAACACCTGGCCAGGTTCATTACCCAGTACCAAATCCAATGTGGCCTTGCCCCTTGTTGGCCTGTCTACATAGTGTGTCAGGAGGCCCTCCTGCACACATTGGACAAAAACTGACCCATCTAAAGTACTTGAACTATAATATTTCTAGTCAATATTTGGAAAGTTAAAGACCCCCGTAACAACTGCCTTGTTACTCTCATTCCTATCCAGAATCATCATTGCTATCCTTTCCTCTACATCTCTGGAACTATTCGAAGGCCTGTAGAAAACTCACAAGAAGATGACCTCTCCTTTCCTGTTTTTAACTTCAGCCCATACTACCTCAGTAGACAAGCCCTCAAATGTTCTTTCTGCCACTGTAATACTGTCCTTGACCAACAATGCCACATCTTTTACCATCTGCCCTGTTCTTACTGAGACATCTAAACCCTGGAAATGCAACAACTGTCCCTGTCCCTGCTCTATTCATGTCTCTGAAATGGCAACAATAGAAGATTTAAGCTGGTTGAGGAGACTTTATGAAAATCTCCAGGCTCAATGATCAGGGACCCCAGCACACCTGTGCCAAAAAAAAAGTCACATTTGCAACCATCTACAGTCATAACTGTCAAGTGGACAACAAGTCAACAGTATTATAGAAAACTCTCTACTTTTCGAGATACACGCAGCTCAACAATGCTTGTGCTGCTCAACATAATCCAAGACAAAGCAGCCCATTTGAGTGGCACCCATCTAAGACCTTCAATATTCACTTCCTCAACCACCGACACACAGTGGCAGCATTGTGTGCCATCTATTAGCAGCACCTTCTAAATTTTCGAAATCTACAGATTTCAAACAGAGGAAGCAGGTGCATGGGGATACCAATATCTATAAGCTTCCATCCAATTCCAGTGATGCTAAAAAAACCCTGTGATTTCTTTTTAAAAAGCATCTCAATTTCCTCTCATGATCTTCAACATCATAAGTGCTAGTTTTCAGCAAATCTAATTTACGCCATGAGGTTAAATAGTTAGTGAATAGTGAACACACCAAGATTATGGATCCTGACAACATTCTGGTAATATCACCAAAGACTTGTGTTTCAGAACCAGACTTGTCCTGAGCTACAAAACTACCTGACAATATGCAATGTTGTCCAAGAGTGTCCTGTGTTTAAAAAGCAGAACAGATCTTACTCAGCTAAGTATTGCCATATTAGACCATACTTGGCTACAAGTAAAATGTTGGAAGAGGTCGTCAACAGTGCCATGGAGCAGTACTTACTCAACATTAACTTTTTCACTGATATCAGTTTGAATCCTGCTAGGGCTAGTCAGCTTCTGACGTCATTACTCCCTTGGTCCAAACATGGATAAAATAGCTGAATTCAAGAGGTGAGCTATGAACATCAAGCCTTGATATCAAGTCCTTGATATCAAGCCACCACACCATGTGTGCCATCTAGGAGCCTTTGTGAAACCAAAGTACATGAGAATCAAATGAAAAATCTCCACAGTCAATCCTAAGACAATGGAAGGTAGATTTGGTTGTTCAAGGCCATTAATCTCATTCTCAGGTCATTGAGACAGGACTTCCTCAGGATACTTTTAGATTAAATTACATTAGATTCCTACAGTGTGGAAATAGGCCCTTCGGTCCAACAAGTTCAAACGACCCTCTGAAGAGTAACCCACCCAGACCCATTCCCCTCTGACTAATGCACCTAACATTATGGGCAATTTAGCATGGCCAATTCTCCTAGCCTCCACATCTTTGGACTGTAGGAGGAAACCGGAGCACCAGGAGGAAACCCACGCAGACAAGGGGAGAATGTGCAAACTCCACACAGACAGTCGCCTGTGGCTGGAATTGAACCCTGTGAGGCAGCAGTGCTAACCACTGAGCCACTGTACCGCCCCAAAGCACAATGGATTAGCAGTCTATCTCCTTAAGCTTTCAGCCATCTCATCAGCCCTTAAGCATAGGCCCAACCAGGTCAATGAGCTTTCCTCCATGATAGGGTTAGAATTGGGGATGTTAGCTGATGATTACACAATGTTCAACAATATTTGTAACTTCTGAGATACTCAAACAATCTGTATCCATTCTGCAGCAAGACCTAGACAGCATCCAGGTTTGGGCTGATGAGTGGCAAGTAACTTGCGTACTACACAAGCCTCTTGCGATAATCTCCAACAACAGAAAATCAAACCAAAATCCCTTGATGTTTAATGGCATTATAATCACTGAATCTCCTATAATCTTCCTGGGGTTATCATTTTCAAGAGACAGTCACAGTGTCACACATCACAGAAACAGGCCTCTCTGTCCAGTAACTGGAATAGCGTATAAATAGTGGCTGTAAGAACAGGTGAAAGGTTAGACATTCATCGTTAAGCAAGCCACCTTCAAAATGTGTAAAGACCATTGGCCAGCTACAAGGTAAAGATCAGAATTTCAATGGGACATTCACTATTTTTTAGATGGGAAAGTGATGAATTGCTGCTTTTATCGCTCGCCCATTACTCCAGCGATCCGGGTAACGTTCTGTGGACCCATGACACATGGTAGAATTTATAGTCAACAAAAATCTGAAATGAACAATTTAACAATGACCAAGAAACCACTGTCAATTGTCAAAAAAAACCCTGCGATTCATTGATGTCCTTCAGAGACGGAAACTACCATTGTGACCTGGTCTGGCCTATTTGGGATTCCAGACACACAGCAATTAAATTTATTCTTAACTGCATCTGGGCAATTAGGGAGGGGCAACAAATTCTAGCCCATCAATTCCCACACCCCCATGAACAAAGAAAATAAAAAGTTTGAACAACACTCCTGAAGCCTGTGATCACCCAGTACAAAGCAGTCTAGTTCATTAGCATCATATAGGAGGAGAAAGTGAGGACTGCAGATGCTGGAGATCAGAGCTGAAAATGTGTTTCTGAAGGATTCCTGAAGAAGGGCTCATGCCGGAAACGTCAATTCTCCTGTTCCTTGGATGCTGCCTGACCTGCTGTGCTTTTCCAGCAACACATTTTCAGCTCATTAGCATCTTATACACAGCCATTAACATTCGTCCACCGGTGCACAGTGGACATCACTGTTTATTATCTACAAGATGCATTGCAGCAACTCACGAGATGTTTCTTTGACATCATCTTCCAAACCCTCAATCTCAAGCAACTAGAAAGATGAGGACAACAGGTGTTTGGGAACACCATGTAAATTCCCCTCACAGACCACGGGAGCAGAAGAAGGTATTGTATATCACACAAATAACACAACAGCATTGAGAATGCACCAACTTAGTATGCGCTAAGTGAGTTCAAATGAAAGTTTGACATTTATTCAAAAGTGCATAGAGGAGTGCAGATGGTGAGCATAACGGAAAAGTGTGTATTTTTCAGGCAACCGTGGCAAGGTGAGCAACTCAGATAGACTTTTGTTTTTCCCAGCAGCTTTCAACCTCCAATTTTTGCAGGTTAGTAATTAATAATAGCAGAGCCCAAGAGACAGGATGAGCATACATTGAACAATTAGGATAGGCTCATAAGAATGAATAGAGGTATTATGCGCAAAAGCAGGGAAGGTTATTAGAGCCTGTATAAAGTTTGAGTTAGGCCACAACTAGAATATTTCATCAATTCTGGTCACCACATGATAAAAGTTATCATGGTTCTTGAGAAGGGTTGATGGGATATATCAGAATTATTCCAGTAGGGAGGGATTGTGGGTGGTGTTTATAAAAACATAAACATAGAACGCAAGCCCTTTGAGCTTGCTCCACCATTCATTCTATCTCATTCATGGTCTCTTATTGAATATGCACTGCACACGATTATCTGCCGTATGGCCCGTATCATTAGTAAGCATGGCTCCAAAGGCACTGTCATGACAGTGACAAATCAGACAGACATAACTGCACTCGTGGCTCAAGCAGAATTTTTCCTCCTGAGAGGTTGACCAGACTATTTAAGGTTTATATTGCTTACTTTTCATGCTTTCAAAATGAATTATGTGAACAGAATGATTCTCAGAGAAAGTACTGAAATCATTTTTTTAAAACATTGTAGAAAGTGGAAAAAGTATTCGGAATGTCACAAAATGTCTATCCAAGAACGCAGATCACTATTTTCTCTCATGAATAGGAGATGAAGTGGATAAAAGCTGTGAATTGATATTAATTACAGGCTGCATTAAACTCTGGTAAAAGGATCAGTAGATATATTTGCATAATTATTTTACTCATAATTCAAGATGACGCCCATTGGTACGGAGACTATTAAATATTGTGACATTTATGCAGTTGTAAAAAGTGTTCTGGATATTAATGAATGGTATCAAATACTGCAGAAGGTGAGTGCCCTTAAAAGGTTCAGAGATAGCAGTGTGCCTGAGTACTGTATTATTGTAATGTAGAGCAAATGTAACTCAGATAGGTAGGTTACTTGTTATCACAGTAGAAAACTTGCTCTTGAAATATCGCACTGTTTCAGTCAAAAACCTAAGTGGGAGAAACATGTTATACCGAAGCTATAAAATAATGCTTTAAATTAGACACACCGGCTAAATGTTAACAAAAAAGGATAACTGCGTCAACCATCTAGTCAAAATCTCACCAACAAATGCATTTGTTGCAATCCCTGCTGATTGCTGGACAAGAACCTGGCTAGATCATAACATTATCTATTTTAGCTTTAACAAAACTGTCCCTTGCTGAAACATTGAGCATGCAATGCTGCAGATTTTGCATTAATAGCAGAACAGAGGTTTATTGCAAAAGAAACCATGATAAAATGCAATAATCCAAACTATTCACTTAACACAAATTCGACTGTTTTAAACACTGAGTAAGTGTATAATTCCATTAATCCCAAAACACACTTTTTTAAATTGAGAAAAAAACAGGTTTGCACAGTACCCAAAGCACTCTGGTAGTTCTCAAAACACCACTCATCTAATACTCACACCAATATCCTTGTAACTAATATTTGTTAAATTTAGTCACTTGGTACTTTAATTGTTAAACTGGAACTGCAATAGCTTCTTCCTGGAGTTATCATATATCTGAGTTTCAATGTACTCATCTTAAATAACTTTTTCTAAATTCTCATTCTAACATTTTTGGTGTAAGACTAATAATACTTTCTCAATCCGAAGATCTAATTCAAAAATGTCCCTTCTAATACAGCCATCCTGTTCCAAGATCTTCCCAGGACCAACTACCAAGTTAAAACAAGTGAAACCAAGAGTTTCTTTCATTCAACCAAGGATGCTTTCCCCCATCTAAAAGAAAACAGATTCCAGAATACACACTAACAAATCTTATATACTCAATATTTATTATGCTAGGTGGCAAATAATCTAAAATAAACAAAAGTTCATTAGTGCACAAACTCATGTAAGTATGCACAAACTCATGTAGTGCACAAACTCAAGTAAGGCTTCACAAACTATTTCTCAAAGAAATTGGCATAGTTACAGAAGTTGTTACAAGTTAACTATAAATCTCAGACACTGAAAAACCAGATCCTAACTCAAAAATCAGACCCAGACACAACTCAAATGTCATTACAAATTATACACATAAATCCCACAGTTTGCATCATACACGGCTGCTGGATTCTTCTTGCACTTGTGGCAGCAGTTATCTGAACTAAAGGTCTGATTCTTGTGGAGGAGGCGAGAAGATTGAGTAGGAAGACTTTGAGACTCAGCAAATCCAACTTTCTGAAAAGGTCCTCACAGAGGCAAAACAAGATGAAATCAAGCCTGCAAAATCTGGAGGCAGAACTGAGGCATCAATGCATGCAGCTAGTAGCAAGGCTGGAAGACTAGAACACATTTTGCATTTACTGAGACATTGGCCCAATTGTAACAAAGCCTTAATGCCAAACAGCCGTAAGGATTTGCAGCACAGAAAATGGGCCTTCAGCCTATTATGTCCCCACCTGTCAAAAATAATCACATTAACAATTCTAATCTGCCTCTCCCACCTTTACAACAGTTAAGTTCCAAATTCCTTTCATCTCTGGGTGAAAAAGAGCTCACATCTCCTATAAACCTTCTGTCCTATACCTTCCCTCCAACAAGTGGAAACACTTCTTTTTGTCTACCCTGTGTCCTTCATAATTTTACACATCCCAATCATGTCCCCTCTCAATCTCCTCTGCTCTAAGGAAAACAGCCCAAGACTGTCCAATATCTCACCATAACTGAGTGACCCGAGAAGCAGAGGATGCATTGGCAATCTTCTTCCAAAATTCTTTAGATTCTGGAGCAGTTCCTACAGAATGGAGGTTAGCTAACGAAGCCCAAATATTTAAGAGAGGTAGAGATAAAACAGGGAATTATTGATCAATGAGACTGACAGCATTAATCAGAAAAATGCTACAGTCCACTTTCAAGGATTTTATAGCAGAATGCTTAGAAAACAGTAATAGAATCAAATAGCATGGATTTATAAAAAGGAAATCATCCTTGACAAATCTACTGGAATTCTTTGAGGATGTAACGAGTAAAGTTGATTGGGGAGCCAGTGAATGCAGTTTATTTGGAATTTCAGAAGGCTTTCGACAAAGTCCCCATAAAAGATAAATGCGCAAAGTTACAGCACATGGGATTAGGGGCAGTGTGTTGAGATGGATAGAAATTTAGCTAACAAACAAGAAACAAAAAGTAGGAATAAATAGGTTTTTTTTCTGAATAACATGCATTGACTAATGAGATACCACAGAACCCCAGCTATTCACAATGTGTGTTAATGATTTAGATGAGAGAACTAAATTTGCAGATGACACAAATCTAGGTGGAAGGGGGAGCTGTGAGGAGGAGGCAGTCATGCTTCAGTGCGATTTGAATAGGTTGAGTGATTGTACTGCATCTGTCATGCATTTGCCCAATGTGGATAAATGTGAGATTATCCACTTTGATAAAAAAAAAGGAAGGTAGATTAATATTTGAATGGCCACAAGTTAAGAGAAAGGAATATTCAACGAGACCTGGGTGTCTCTGTATACCAGTCACTGAAGGTAAGTGTGCAGATGCATCAGGCAGTAAAGGAAGCAAACTGTCTACTTGCTTTATAACAAGAGGATTTGAGTATAAGAATAAGGATACCTTGCTACAATTAGACAGGGAATTGGTGAGGCCACACCTGGAATACCATGTGCAGTTTTGGTCTCTTTATTTGAGGAAAAGTGCTCTTGCTATAGAGGAAGTGCAACAAAGGATTACCTGACTGATTCCTAGGTAGACAGGATTGACATATGAGGAGATGTTGAGTCAGTTAGCATTGTATTCACTGGAGTTTCAAAGAAAAAGGGAGGATCTTGTAGAAACCTATAAAATTTTAAAAGGACTAGACAGGTTAAATGCAGGGATTAACTGTTGGATTAACTTGCATTTATTTCAAGGCAAGAGGGCTAACAGGTAAGGCCGTGAACTCAGGGCATCGATTGGTACATGGGACTGGGACATTATACCATTACAGAAACAAGGCGAAGGGAGGGACAGGGCTGACAGCTTAATGTGCAAGGGCACAGATACTTTAGGCAGGACAGAGGTGGTCAGAGGAGGGGAGGAGAAGTTACATTTTGATTAAAGCGAGTATCACAAGCAGTAATCATAGAACATAGAAAATTACAGCGCACTACAGGCCCTCTAGTCCTCGATGTTTCGCCAACCTGTGAAACCAACCTGAAGCCTATCTATCCTACACTATTCCATTTTCATCCATATGTTTATCCAATGACCATTTAAATGCCCTTAAAGTTGGCAAGTCTAAAACTGTTGCAGGCAGTGCATCCCTCACCCCTACTACTCTCTGAGTAAAGAAACTACCTCTGACCTCTGTCTTATATCTAATACCCCTCAATTTAAAACTATGTCCCCTTGTGCTAGCCATCGCATCTGAGGAAAAAGGTTCTGACTGCCCACCCTAACTAATCCTCTGATTATCTTATATATCTATTAAGTCACCTCTCAACCTTCTCTCAAATGAAAACAGCCTCAATCCCTCAGCCTTCCCTGCATACCAGTCAACATCCTAGTAAATTGCCTCTGAACCTTTTCCAATGTTTCTGCATCCTTCCTATAATGCGATGACCAGTATTGTACGCAATATTCCGAGTGCGCCCGCACCAGAGTTTTGTACAGCTGCAACATGACCTCATGGCTCTGAAACTCAATCCCTCTACCAATATTATGCCTTCTTAACAACCCTATCAACCTGGGTGGCAACTTTCAGGGATCTGTGTACATGGATACCGAGATCACTCTGCTCATCAACACTGCCAAGAATTTTACCATTAGCCCAGTACTCTTTACTCCTGTTACTCCTTCCAAAGTGAATCACCTCACACTTTTCCACATCAAACCACATTTGCCACCGCTCAGCCCAGCTCTGCAGCTTACCCATGTCCCCCTGTAACCTGAAACATACCTTCCACACTGTCCACAATTCCACCGACCTTCGTGTCATCTGCAAATTTACTAACCCATCTTTCTGCGCCCTCACCCAGGTCATTTATAAAAATAACAAACAGCAGTGGACCCAGAGATGAAATAACTGAAGGATCATCCAGTGAGGCTTTGTGTTCGGAGCTAAGACATACGAAGGGGATAGTGACGTTATTGTTGTTGTACTATAGGCCCCAAATAATCAACAGGAATTAGAGGAACAAATATGTAGGGAGATTGGGGAGACTTGCAGGAGCAATAGGGTCGTCATTGCAGGGGATTTTAATTTTCCTAATATGGGAGTGCCAGAGCGTTAAGCGTTTAGATGGGGTGAAATTTGTTAAATGCGTTCAGGAAGGTTTCCTCAAGCAGTATACTGACCGTCCTACTCAGATTGGGACAAAACCTGACCTACGCTTGGGAAATAGGACAGGACAGGTGATGGAGGTGAAAGTAGAGGAGCACTTTGGGACCAGTGACCATGGTTCTATTAATTTTAAAATTGTTATGGAAAGAAACAAAACTTCTCCACAGCTTCAAGTTCTAAACTGGGGCAGGCACATTTTGACAGAATTAGATAGGAGCTTGCAGGAGTTGATTGGAGTAATTTGTCTACAGGCAAAGGAACCCCTGACAAGTGGGAGGCCTTTAAAAATAAGATCACTAGAGTTCAAGGTCTATATGTTCCTATGAGGGTAAAGGGCAAGGTTGGCAGGAATAGGGAATCCTGGATGACAAGAAATTGAGGCAATGACCAGAAAAAAGGAGGTGTGGCTCAGGTACAGGCAGCTGGGATCAAGGGAATCCATGAACATGTATAAGGGATTCAGGAGTTTACTGAAGAAGAAAACTGGGGGCAAAAGGGGGCACCAGGTAGCCTTGGCTGAGAAGATTAGGGTGAATCCAAAGAGGTTATTTAAGTCCATTAAAGAAAAAAGAATAACGAGAGACAGAAAAGGAACCCTCAAGGACCAAAGTGGACATGGATGTGTAGAACCGCAGGAGATGGGCGAGGTTGTCAATGAATATTTCTCGTCTGTGTTTAACATGGAGAAAGACGTAAAGGCTTGGGAACTTGGAGAAGTTAGTGGTGATATCTTGGGGACAGTTTATGTCACATTCAAGGAGGTGTTAGAACGTATGAAGGTGGATAAATCTCTTGGTCCTGACTAGATATATCCAAGAACACTGCAAGAGGCTGGAGAAGAAATTGCAGGACCCTGGCTGAAACGTTTGCATCAGAGTTATCCATGGGTGACGTTCCAGAAGACTGGAGGGTAGCGAATGTTGTCCCCTTATTCAAGGCTGCAAAGAAAAACCTGGAAACTATAGACCAATAAGCCTAACATCTGTGGTAGGTAAGTTACTTGAGAAGATTCTGAGGGATAAGATATACATTCATTTGGAAAGACAGAGTTTGATTAGGAGTAGTCAGTGTAGATTTGTGCAGAGGAAATCATGCCTCATAAATCTTTTAAAGAGTTCTTTAATGAAGTGACGAGAGCAGGGCGGTAGATGTGGTCTATATGGATTTCAGTGAGGCCTTTAATAAGGTTCCACATGGTAGGCTGCTCTGGAAGGTTAGATCGCATGGACTCCAGGGGGAGCTGGCAAATTGGATACACAATTGGCTTGAAGGTAGGAACCCAAAGGTAATAGTGGAAGGATACTTGTCGGACTGGAGGCCTGTGACCACTGGTGCGCCTCAGGGATCAGTGCTGGATCCATTACTGTTTGTTATCTATATCAATGATTTGAACAAGAATATACAAGGCATGATTATTAAGTTCGCAGATGACACTAAAATAGGTGGTATCGTGAACAGTGAGGAAGGTTATCAGAAATTGCAGCAGGACCTTGATCAGCTGGGTAAGTGGGTGAAGAAATAGCAAATGGAGTTTAATAAAGATAAATGTGAGGTGTTGCATTTTGGAAAATGAAATCAAGGTAGGAGTTTCATGGTGAATGGTAGGGCCTTAAGGAGTGTAATGGAACAGAGGGACCTCGGAGTTCAGGTGCACGGTTCTCTGAAAGTTTGATCACCTTGTAAAAGGAAGGATGTTATTAAACTGGAAAGAGTGCAGAAGAAATTTACAAGGATGTTGCCAGGGCTAACGGTCTGCATGAAAGGGACAAGTTGATCAAGCTAGGACTTTTTCCTTTCGAGCGTATGATACTGAGCGGGGAATCTTATAGAAGTATATAAGATAAGGAGAGGCATGGATAGGGTAAATGCACTCAGTCTTTTTCCCAGGGTTGGGGAATCGAGGACTAGATGGATCAGTTTAAGGTTAGAGGAGAAAGAATAAAAGGGAACCTGAGGGGCAACTTTATTACACAAGGGGTGGTATGCATATGGAATGAGCTGCCAATAGAAGTTTCATAGTTTCATGGTAATAGAAGCAGGAGTAGGCCATTTGGCCATCGAGACTGCTCTGACATTCATTAAGATCATGGCTAAACTATCATCATCTCAGCTCCTCCTACCTGCATGATCCCCATAACCCTTAATTTCTGTACCATGTAAAAACCCATCCAACTGTGTGTCTTGAATATATTTAATGAAACTGCCTCTACCGCTTCCTTGGGCAGGGAATTCCATAGATTCATTTCTCTCTAGGGAAAACGGCTGTAGGCCTCTTGTGACACAATGATAGTGCCCCGACCTCTGGGTCAAAAAGTCCTGGTTCAGATTCCATCTGACTCATATAACACATCTGAACAAGTTCACAAAAAGAATATCAACAACTTGTTTGATAATACAGAAATTGAGTATTGCTGAAAAAAGATACAGTTTATTGAAGTTTTACTACACTTCAGGACATTTTGTAAGAATCAATTCAAGGGGAAGAGTCAACCTTCCCACTGCAGAAGATTGGTTGACAAGTGGATTGATTGGTAGAAGCACTGCCATGGAAACAGACTAATTAATGATTAAAAGTTAATTGGTTGGTTCTCCATACCAATGCATCTACCAAACAGAATCCAAATGCTAAATAATCAGCACTCTCCTCTCCTGCAACATAAATATTGGTTTTTCCCATCAACTGACATTCTTGTGAATTATTGTGATGCACGCAAGACAGAAAAATAGAAAATTTGAACAGTAAGAACCCATTCAGTCATTCAAGCCTGCTCCACTATTCAATATGATCATGGCGGATCATCCAACTCAGTACCTGTCCCTGCTTTCTCTTCATACCCTTTGATCCCTTTAGGCCCAAGAATAAATCTAACTCCTTAAAAATATTCAAAATTTGATCTCAACAACTCTATGGCAGAGAATTCCAAAGGTTCTCCACTCTCTGGGCGAAGAAATTTCTCCTCAGCTCAGTCCTAAATGACCCACACATATTCTTATATTGTCACTCTGCCTCTCGACTCCCCAGTCTTCTGGAACATCCAGTCCTTAGAGAATTTTATAGATTCCTATGAGATTGCCCCTTCATTCTTCTAAACTTCAGTGAACATTATCCTGACCAATCCAGTCACCCTTCATATGTTAGTCCTGCCACCGCAGGAATGAGCCTAGTAAACCTTCATTGCACTCCCTTCACAGGTAGAACATGCTTCCTCAGATAAGGCCAAAGCTGCACACAACACTCCAGATACAGTCTCACCAATTCCCTGTACATTTGCAGTAAGACATCTCCACTCCTGTTCTTGAATACACTCACTATGAAAACTGGCATGCCTGCATGCTACTTAGCAATTGGTGTACAGGAGGAAGTGAGGACTGCAGATGCGAGAGATCAGAGTCGAGAGTCAAGTGGTGCTGGAAAAGCACAGCAGGTCAGGCAGCATCCAAGGAGTAGGAGAATCAACTTTTCAGGCATAAGTCCTTCATCAGGAAGGGATAATGGTGTACAAGGACAGCTAGGTATTATTGCAACTCTCCCTTTTCTAATCTATCGCCACTCAGATAATAATTTGCATTCCTGTTTTTGCTACCAAACTGCATAACCTCACATTCATCCACTTTATCCTTCATCTGCCAAGCATTGTCCACTTACTCAACTTGTCCACATCACAATGAAATATCTCTGCATCCTCCTCACAAATCAACCTCCCACCTAGTTTTGTGTCATCTGTAAACATGTAGAAATTATTCTTAGTCCCTCATCTAAAAATGTCCAAAGGCTGAGAGGTGACTTAATAAAGGTTTATAAAATCATGAGGGGCATGGATAGGGTGATAGTCAAAGTCTTTTCCCAGGGTAGCATGTCCAAAACTAGAGGGCACAGGTTTAAGGTGAGAGGGAAAAGATTTAAAAGGGACCTGAAGGGCAACTATTCCACACAGAGGCTGGTGCGTGTATGGAACAAGCTGCCAGGGGAAGTGGTGGAAGTGGCTACAATTATGACATTTAAAAGCCATCTGTAGGAGTACATCAATAAGAAAGGTTTCAAAGGATCTGGGCCAAATGCTGGCAAATGGGACTAGATCAGTTTAGGATATCTGGTCAGCATGGACAAGTTGGACCAAAGGGTCCGTTTCTGTCCTGTAATAACTCCTATGTGCTGGTTAGGTGGATTGGCCATGCTAAAAATTGCCCTGTAGTGTCCACAGGTGTACAGGTTAGATGGGTTAGCCATGGTAAAAAAAAAGAACCAATGCATGGTTACAAGGATGGGATGGAGTGGGTTTGTAGATCTAGGTGGGATGTTCTTTAGACAGGCCATGCAGACTCAATGGGCCAAATGACCTCTTTTTGCACTGTAGGTATTGTTTGATTTTATGATTCTATATCATGAATAGCTGGGGTCCAAGCAGTAATCTCTACAGAGCCACCAGCTGCTGGATACCGTTCAGAAAAAGACTCATTCATTCCTATATTTCTTGTTTCCTGACTGCTATCAGTTCTCTATTCATGCCTACATTAACCCAATCCCATACACTTTAATCTTGCATATTAATTGTTTAAATGGGACCTTATCGAAAGCTTTCTGCAAGTTCAAGTAAACCATATGAACTGACTTACCTCTGACCAATCATCATATAATGTTCCAGGGACAGGGGTTCAGCTCCCAAGACAGCAGATGGCAAAACTTCAAATCAATAAAATTTGGAATTAAAAACTATTCAAATGGTGACACATAGATTGTCATAGATGTACTAACATTCCTTAGATAACTTTTTTATTGCCCATCCCTAACTGCCCTTGGACTGAATGCTTGTTACTATGGGAATACTCCTAAGCAAAGTCCCAGCACCAGAGCCTGCATCACCCATTAGTTCTGTCAAGCCTCTCCAGCTATTGATCTTGCTGTGCAAATCACATCTATATACCAGCTCTCAGATTTTAACATTTCTCAAACTGTGCTTTCCTGATATCCCTGCAACAGATATTTCAATTGGGTGTCTCAAAGGCAACCTCACTGCTGGACTGCAATGAGTATTATGTAAGATCCAGATGGTAAACAGCAGAAGGACGGAGCTGTTGTAGCTCACTACCACTTGAGTATGTTTACTTTCTCACTTACACCTACACAAGCAGGAACCTGAATCCAGAGTTAGAACATGATCCAAGGGGACAAAGAGACTGACAGATGATCTAATTAATTGGTTTAAGTAGTTCTCACTTGATGTAGCTGTGATACACAGCAGCTTATGCTTCCTGCTGCTTTCCATCTGTCAGTGTTCCTACATAGTCTGTATTTCTATGCATATTCTACTCAATATAACCCTGTTTAATCCTCTCAACACTGCAATAGGAAGAAGAAAAGTGGGGAGGCATGAGGTTTTCTTCAATCCCTGGCTACCACAGACCATGCAAGTGTATTTTAACTGGGATTTGTAGAATCTTTCTTTTGTCTCCTAACAACGCAGATTTGTTCATGTTCCTGGCAACGCCAGCAGGAAAGTAATTGGGAGCAGGAACCTTATCTAATTTTCCTTTCAGTGGCAAAGCGGTGCTGCAATTGTATTAACAAACCAAAAGGTGATCAATCAATCTCAACAGAGAGAGACAGAGAGACTGAACTTTAGATTAGGTTAGATTCCCTACAGTGTGGAAACAGGCCCTTCAGCCCAACAAGTCCTCACCGACCCTCCGAAGTGTAACCCACCCAGTCTCATTTCCCTGCATTTACCCTCA
This sequence comes from Chiloscyllium plagiosum, assembly GCF_037043375.1. Classification (NCBI taxonomy): domain Eukaryota; kingdom Metazoa; phylum Chordata; class Chondrichthyes; order Orectolobiformes; family Hemiscylliidae; genus Chiloscyllium; species Chiloscyllium plagiosum. Next base: position 75,822,966 of record NW_028270152.1, on the reverse strand, counting down.
ACTAATGCACCTAACACTTTGGGCAATTCAACATGGCCAATTCACCTGACCTGCATATCTTTTTGGATTATGAGAGGAAACCAAGGCACCTGGAGGAAACCCACACAGACACAGGGAGAATGTGCAAATTCCACACAGACAGTCGCCTGAAGCAGGAATCGAACCCAGGTCCCTGGTTCTGTGAAGCAGCAGTGCTAACCACTGAGTCACCGTGCTGCCCTTTAAAATGGTGATCTACCATGGCAGGATTCTAACCCAGGTCCCCAGAACATTACCAGGATCTCTGGATTAACAGTCTGGCAATAATACTTATGGTTTTCTTTATTTATTCATGCAAAGCAGGTGTCACTGATTGGGACAGTATTTATTGTTCATCCCCAAATTCCCTGAACTAAGTGAGAACCAAAAGAACTGCAAATGTTGTAAATCAAAAATAAATACAAAAGTTGCTGGTAAAGCTCAGCAGATCTGGCAGCATGTGCAAAGAGAAATCAGAGTTAACGTTTTGGGTCCAGTGACACTCCAGTTCTGCAGAAGGTCACCAAACCCAAAACGTTAACTCAGATTTCTCTTCACAGATGCTGCCAGACATGCTGAGCTTTTCCAGCATCTTCTGTTTTTGCCCTGAACTGAGTTTGTTAGGTCATTTCAGAAGGCAGTTAAGAATGAACCATGTTACTGTGGGTCTGGAGTCACATGTCGGCCAGATCAGGTCAGGACACTAGATTTCCGTCCCTCAATGGCATTAGTAACGTGGTCACTGTTTGGACAGCTTTTAATTCCAGATTTTATTAAATTCAAATTTCACCATGTAAAATGGTGGGATTTGAATTCCTTTCGCTAGAACATTATAACAGTCTTCTGGATTACATGTCCAGTGGCACTATCACTGTGCCACCACCTCTCGTCCCCTTTTACGAGCCTGTGTGCACAGTCACTCACCATTAGCCAGCTGATTCAAATCTGCAGACTGTACTGCAATTAACCAAAACTCCAACTACAAACAAGAAATCATTGGCTTAAAAAAAAATTCAATTCTGTGCTGACCAACCCATAATTTTTCTCTGTTAAAGTACAATCAGAATTTCAAGCCCAAGAAGGCTTACATATGTATGGCAATAAAGCATTCTAACTCGATTCACAGGATTGTAATTATACAAATATTGATTCAAGAACCCATGGAGGAAGTATTGAGACAAGTAACTAGAATCTTCAAAGTGGTAGATTTTCGGGAGTTTCTTAAAGGAGCAGAGTCAGAGAGGGTTAGGAAGAGAATTCTAAAACTTACCACAGATGTAATTAAACCACTGTAAATGTGAACATTTTTGAAAATAGTTTAACCAACTGTGCAAGTGTTGAATTAAGCATACAAATCAAGAGATACCCAGCAGGCAAATCAGATACTCAACCACACAAACTGACATGGTCCAATTTTAAGTGCAAGTTTGCACTTGATTTATGTGATCCTGGTCAGAACAGTAAAAGGGATGTTGCAGACACTATGCAATGGAGAGTAGTTCAGTGTTAAAGTCAGCCAAGGGTTCCTGCTCCTTACTGCTATCTGGAGAATCTGTAAAGGTGCTTGTTTGTTGAACTGAGCTGAAAGGATTAGAACTGCCTGGAATACTTCCACTATCAAACAGTATTCAGCACTGCACAACAGTGCAGAGATTTTGTGTTCACATGTCTGGAGCAAAAGGTACAGTAACAGAAACATACATATGACCACTGAAGAAAAACATGAGAGTACATAGCAGTGGCATGCTGCATGTGTAGAGTGACTGAGGTGCAGCCTGGTGTACAAGCTTTTCTAGACATATTAGCACTGGTTTATTGCCAGACTGAAGAGAATCTGATACTGCATAGAGCAGCAGCTTAGTGAGCAACAGCAAGGGAGATCATCACTGAATCATTAAATTAACAGACCAGGCAGAAAAAATCTGCCATCTGCTACATGCTGCCACTTCCAGACACACCTGACTTGCCTAGTTAGTGGCCAGATGCTACTGAACTCAAATGTCCAAGGTTTAGCAGAACTATTGAGAAGTGGCAGCGTTTATGTAAGACCTGATCTGGCAAAACGAGTGGTAAGACTGTTCAATTATTTAAGAGGCATTATGATGGATATATTAATAAGAATGGTTTGGAGGGATATGGGCCGGTGCTGGCAGGTGGGACTAGATTGGGTTGTGATATCTGGTCAGCATGGATGGGTTGGACCAAAGGGTCTGTTTCCATGCTGTACATCTCTATGACTTTATGACTCTCACTGCGACGACATACAAGAGCGACAAGGAAGCTCTTGTGGTTTCCTCATTTCAACATCAGTAGTGGTTGTACAGCAATATAACATGGGCCATATTTCAAGGCAGCCAGCAGCATCTGTGCAGGTAACAAATAAGATTGAAGCAATCTGCAAGGTCAGCGTGCAAACACAAGTTCAAGGTTCTGCATGTTGTAAGTGGCAGCTTGAGGACCACACTTTTGCTTTGGCATCAAGTTTTATCTTCTGAGGAACTTTTCCTGGGAATTTCCTCCCCTGCCTTTCTTAAATTGATTGTTAAAATTCAGTGGATATATCCATGGGATCTCAGCTAACCAACCAGTTAACATTTGCAAATGTCTATAGCAAGCGTTGCAGCCTATTTGACCACAGGTATTTTCAGAACAAGATCTTATCTTGTCCTCACCTGACATCCGCCACACACAAAACTTTTACCAAGTATCACAGGTTAGAAATCATAGAACATAGAACAATACAGCACAGGAATGGACCCTTCGACCCATGATGTTTTACCAAACGTGATGTCAAATTAAACTAATCCCTTCTGCCTGCACATGGTCCATATTCCTCCGTTCCTTGCCTATTCATGTGCTTACCTAAAAGTCTCTTAAACATCCGATGATACCTGCCTTCACCATCACCCCAGCACATGATTCAGACTCCTACCATTCTGCGTATAAAAAAAACTTGCTCCTCACATCTCCTTTGAACATCCCCCTCTGACCTTTAACGCATGCCCCCTAGTAGTAGACATTTCAACTCTGGGAAAAAGATTCTAACTGTCAACCCTATCTATGTATCTTATAATTTTTTGACTACACCAAGTCTCCCCTCAGGTTCCACTGCTCCAGAGTAAACAACCCGAGTTTTCTAGCCTCTCCTTTATAGCTCATACACTCATATCTAGGCAGCATCCTGGTAAACCTCCCCTGCACCAACTCCAAAGCCTCCACATCCTTCCAATAATTGGCGACCAGAACTGAACACAATACTCTAAATGTGGCCGAACTAAAATCATAAATACTGGTCAACTTTCCTATATGAAGACAAGTAGAGTTGTACTGCCCATATTTTATCCAGTCTCAGATCAGAAGCAATGAGCAATGACCTTAGGACCATGTGCCTGAAAAGCCTGCTATACATATCCAATGCCAGTGATCAGATTTAATTATCATCAATCATCACTTTATTTTGCAAAAGTTCAAGGAGTTACTGCACACCAGAAATTCTGACATCAGTCAGGATTGTCAATTTCCTAGCTTTGAGTATCAAGAAACTTACATATATCAGTTTGGTCATTTTACTGAGGCAGAACACCATCCAGACAGAAGGTGATCCATCCTTTCATGGGTGACTAGCACAAGGGCTTACATCTAAGATTAGCCAGCCTGTTCTGGGCTGAGGTCAGCAACTTTACACAAATGGTACTGGAAATCTGGAGTAAACGAGAATAGAAATTGCAGAAGAAACTCAGCACATATTTGCGGAGAAAAAACACTTAGCTTTCCCAGACACGTGGCTCTTATTCAGAAAGTTCTGAAGGAGGATTACGGGACTAGAATCCTCCATTCTGTTTTGCCCACCACAAATGCAGTCAGACCTGCTGAGTTTCTCTATTTTCATTTGTTTAGATCTCCAGCATCCGCAGTTCTTTCCTTTATTTTAGTGAAAATCTGGAACACTTATCCTCAATAAACTGCTGAGGCTAAAAATTTCAAATTCTTGGTAAGTAATGGTAATAAGGGTTACCAAAGCAGCTGGAGGGAATTCAAATAATGCTATAATCTAACTGAATAAGTGCAAGCTCAATGATATGAATAGTCTACCTCTGTTAGAAAACAAAATCCATCACCTCTGATTGGCCAATCAAAGTTGCAAATAATCCTGAAGGTTGAGCTGACTTCCATCTTTTCCCTCTATATATTCTGTGACTGAGCCAAACTACTGAAAGATCCATAAACTCAGTCAGTGCATTTTATTAAATTCATATGATATGGGCATCATTAGCAAGATCATTTGATGACCACCCAAAACGACCCTTGAGGAGGTAACAGTAAGCCAACTTCTTAAATTGCTGCAAACGATGTGGTGAAGATATTCCGACATTGTTAGCTGATTTTACAGTGCAACTGTGTCACTTCCTAAAAGGTTTCAGAAGATCATTAAGAATGAGTGACATTGCTACACATCTAGTATTACATACAAGTCATATGAGAAAAGTATAGCAGTTTTCTCCGTACAAAGGATATTAGTGAACAAGTTGCACATTGTTTTAACAAAAGCAAATTACTAACATTATAGTCACCATTACCAATTAGCTGTTATTTCAGATTTATTTTATTAATTGACCATAAGTTCCTCAACCATCATGGTGAGATATGAACTTTCATATCTTTTGAGCATATGTCCTTGGTCTTCGGATCACAGATACGTAATCTTACAACAGTGCATTGCAGGAGCATTAGGGAAAACAGAAAAAGGCTACTTGAACTGGAACACTAAATATTAGGATGGCATCTTAGAACTTCTACTTCTGAAAGCAGATAGATTTACATGTGAAGATGAAAAGCACGGTGTTTGTTGTATGTAAATATCCACAACCATAATCCCAATTGAGAGTTTTATAACATTGGGTATTTAATTAATCAGATAAGTTGTTAATCAGCAGCCCATCAGCAAGTACACATTAATAAGATACAAGGGAAACATTCCACAATAATTAATGGTGAAGATATTTAAATGCAATAACATTTGGTGTTCATACTGCAAATGTCAGATCCCACTGAGAGACCATCTTTCATCTGTAAACCTATAGCAGATGGCAACTATCTTTGCTTTGCCAGCATAGATAGCACAATTTCCTAATGTGGGTTAATGCACGGTGACCTGGAAGTCTTCATCTACTGCATGTTGAATCAGCAAGTTGAAGTCATGGTGATAGAGCTGCTGGCAAAGTTGGGAGAAATAGGATAAGCCACCAGTTTGCACACCCACTAGCAATATAAAATCTGTGCTATGTGTGGCTGTATCTGAGCATGCATCAAAGTGTGCAGCAACTAAGAACATATTGACTCATATTCCTATCACTATACCTCCTGTCAGTATCACCTGGGACCATGTAACATGAACCAGATAATTTATTTGATAAAGTTTCTTAAATGATTATTGCCAATAATGTTTAGCCAACTTGTTCAAAAAAGGCTTATGCATTCACATCATTCTCTGCTATCTATTCATGAATCACTGTGTATATACAAAATAGAGAGCAATGGACTTCTGCAGAGATCTTCTTTAGAAGTGACTATAGAAGCTATGGTGGCTTCCAGCAATCTTGAAACATTTATTTATCATACTAAATCAAGCTAAGTGACCAGGTGAGCATTGTAAATTAATTAATAGCATCTCAATGAATTAACAGCATCTCAACTAATTAAGCAAACAGATCAATGGCAAATGAATGTTAAAGTAGATATGCAAATGTGCTTGGGGATATGTATGTGCATATGGGATTTAAGTATGAATGTGTTCACGAATGATGAACTGAAGACAAGTGAAGAACTTAAAACTTTCAGTGAATAGACAAAGATCATTTCTTACTCTACTTCATTAACAGTGGAAGATAAAGATCAAGGCATGATTTCTGACCATTCAAACTATATCTATCCACTTAGATATTTACATATAAATAGTTATTAGGTGAAACGTGAGCCTTATGAGAAATCATTGGCACCTTGCCACTGAAAGGAGAATGATACATTGAAGAGATTCCTCATAAAGGCAATGATGTTTTCTTGATTCAGTGCTTTAAAGAGGGAAGACTCAAAATAACTGCATTTCACTGGAGAAAAGACACAGTTCATGACTTAAATCTTGGAATAATGTAAAAGCAGAGAAGTTATTTGAGCTAATATTCACTAATTATGTAATTATAGTACATCTATAATATGCTGTAGTGATACACAAAAACCATCACATTGGCCAAACAGACAATTGCTGCGTGGCCTCAGTCAGCATTCAGTACCCACAATGCCAGCCACCATACATCAGTTCATATTTCAGCCAAAATGTCTTGACAAGCTAGCCAATATAAAGGAAGTCAGACTAGTATTCATATACTTCCAAAAAAAAAACAGCATTGTGGATGCTAGCGATCTGAAACAAATAAAAACAGAAATTTATGACGACATGTCCCAGCATGTCTGACAACATTTGTGGAGAGAGAAGCAGAGTTAATGTTTCAAGTCCAGTAACTGTTCTTCAGAACTCTGTTTCCCTAATCCACTGATGCTGCTAGATCTGCTGAGTTTCTCAAGCAATTTCTTATTTTGTTTGTTTTAGTAGTTATATATGCCTTTCAGTTAAAAAGTGATTTTGACGTATAGTCTCTGGTTTAATGTGGGTATCACACACCACATAACATTCCACCCAGTACAGGTGTTAAATTTATGACACTTACTGCTTTGAGCTGTTGAATCCCACTGACTTGTCGCACTACTCGATCCAGCTCTTGTTCAATCCTCCCTGCCCAGTACTGAATCCTAAGATGAGAAAACAAAGTTGTAACAATAAGAATCTAATTATGCAAAGCACTATAATTTAGCAATGAAAAAATCCTTCAGTTCTTTAAGAGAAAAGTGGCAATTTTTAGTGTTTTAACAATCTTCTTCAGAACTATACTCAAACTGTATTAAACGCCAAACTGCAGTGGTTTAATCAACCTCACACTTTGACCAAGACTGTGACTAAGTCATCAAGTATTATCACAATACGACTAACCTCGGCCAGCAATTTTAGTTCAGTTTGCTCGCATACAATGAAGCACATTAAATGAAATATTACAGTTGTTTAAAAAATTCCAATCATATGTAAAAGCCTATAAATCAGTCGACTGTAAAGAGAAGATTCAGCTTGCCTAATCAGAGTGTACCTTTTCTCCAACGGAACATATTGCAATTAAAGAAAGAGCAGAGTGCCAAAGTATAAATTGGTAAAAGCAAAGATTGAAAAATTCTGAATAGTGTACCTTAGAAGTTTAGTACAAAGGGTAGACAACTTGCCAGAGAGACAACTAAAGTTCCCATTTTTAGAAGAATAATGAATGTAATAGAAAGTAAAACGTGTGCGGTTTTAGGTTCGGGTTTTAGTGTTTTGAGAAAATTGAAAATTAGTAACCTCTTCCCTAAATAGGTATGGAATCATCTGTAGCATCTCCATTAAAACATGGCAAGCGAGTTATTTTAAACCCTAGCTCCTGGATTGACAGGTGGATAGAGGTTACAGTACTCCTCGCAAGGTATGTCTCTGAAATGTCTTCCTTGCTCTTCCCTTTACTGTTTTTCCATCGATGGTTGTAACACCATGTTGCAGATCACAGCAAAGCAGCATTTAAATCAGCAACAAAAAAGCAAAATACTGTACTGCAGATCCTGAAAAATCAGAAATAAAAAGGAAAATGCTGGAAGTACTCAGTATGTCAGGCAGCACCTGTGGAGAGAAATAAAAGTGACACCAGACTTAAGGACCTCTTAAACAGGGCTGATCAACTGCACTGTTCACACCAAGTCAAGAGAGTGTGAGAAAGATGTTATATTTGGTTTTGTTACTCACACCTAGGCCCTTTACTGTTTCAGTAAAATTTCCTTGTTCCTGTATACAAACCCTATTGTAATGAAGGTCAACACACAACTTATCTTTTTAATTGCCTGCTACATAGAACATAGAACATAGAAAAGTACAGCACAGAACAGGCCCTTTGGCCCACAATGTTGTGCCAAGGGTTAATTCTAATGTAAAATAAAATAACTTAACCTAAGCACCCCTCAACTCATGCTATCCATGTGCATGTCCAGCAGTCACTTAAATGTTCCTAATGACTCTGCTTCCACCACCACAGCTGGCAACGCATTCCATGCATTCACAACTCTCTACATAAATAACCTTTCTCTGACATCTCCTCTATACCTTTCTCCTAATATCTTAAAACTATGACCCCTCGTACCAGTCAATCCTGCCCTGGGGAAAAGTCTCTGGCTATTGACTCTATCCATGCCTCTCAATATCTTGTATACCTCGATCAGATCACCTCTCTTCCTCCTTCTCTCCAGAAAGGTCCGAGCTTATTCAACCTCTCTTCATAAGGCAAGCCCTCCAGTCCAGGCAGCATCCTGGTAAACCTTCTTTGCACCCTCTCCAAAGCCTCTGCATCTCTCCTATAGTAAGGCAACCGGAACTGAATAAAATATTCCAAGTGTGGTTTCACCAGGGACTTGTAGAGCTGAAGCAAAACCTCGCGGCTCTTAAACTTGATCTCCCTGTTAATGAAAGCCAAAACACCATATGCTTTCTTAACAACCCTAACCACTTGGGTGGCAACTTTGAGGGATCTACGTACTTGCACACCAAGATCCCTCTGTTTCTCCACACTGCCAAGAATCCTGTCTTTAATCCTATATTCAGTATTCGAGTTTGACCTTCCAAAATGCATCACTTCGCATTTGTCCAGGTTGAACTCCATCTGCCATTTCTCAGGCCAGCTCTGCATCCTGTCTACGTCATGATGCAGTCTGCAATAGCCCTCGACACTATCGATTGCACCTCCAGCCTTTGTGTCATCTGCAAATTTACTAACCCACCACTCAACTTCCTCATCCAAATCATTTATAAAAAACCACAAACAGCAGGCGCCCAAGAACAGAGCCCTGCAGGGCACCACTCAACACTGACTCCAGGCAGAATATTTTCCATCTACAACCACTCTCTGTCTTCTGTCAGCCAACCAATTCTGAATCCAGATAGCCAAATCTCCCTATATCCCATACTTCCTGACTTTTTGAATGAGCCTACCATGCAGAACCTTATCAAATGCCTTGCTGAAGTCCAAATACACCACATCGACTGCACGACCTTCGTCGACCTGTCTTTTCACCTCATCAAAGAACTCAATAAGATTCGTGAGGTATGACCTGCCCCTCTCAAAGCCATGCTGACTGCCTTTAATCACTCTATGCTTTGCCAAATAGTCATAATTCCTATTCCTCAGAATTCTTTCCAAAGCTTTGCTGACCACAGACGTACCATAAGACATAGGAGCGGAAGTAAGGCCATTCGGCCCATCGAATCCACTCTGCCATTCAATCATGGCTGATGGGCATATCAACGCCATTTACCCGCATTCTCCCCGTAAGACTGATTGGTCAGTAATTTCCAGGGATTTCCCTATTACCCTTCTTGAAAAGAGGAACAACATTCGCCTCCTTTCAATCCTCCAGAGAGTGAGGAGGCAATGATCTTTGCCAGCGGCTTAGCAACCTCCTTTCTTGCTTCCCAGAGCAGCCTAGGATAAATCTGGTCTGGCCCTGGGGACTTATCAATTTTAATGTTTTCCAAAATTTCCAGCACATCAATTTCTTCAATCTTGATCTGGTCAAGACTGTATCGCAGCTCCTCAAAGTTCCAATCACAGCATGGTCCCTTTTCCTTAGTAAAACTGAAGCAAAAAACACATTTAGGGCTTCCCCTATCCGCTCAGGCTCCATGCATAAGTTCTCTACGCTATCTCTGATCGGCCCTACCTTCTCCCTAATCATTCTCTTATTCCTCACGTATGAGTAAAATGCCTTTGGGTTCTTCCTTATCCTTCTTGCCAAGCTTTTTCCGTGCCCCCTCCTGGCTGTCCTCAGTCCATTTATGAGCTCCTTTCCAGCAAGCCTATAATTCTCTAAAGCTGTGCTAGATTCTTGCTTCCTCCACCTTATGTAAGCTGCCATCTTCCTTTTGACGAGAAGCTCCTCTGTTCTCATCATCCAAGGTTCCTTAATCTTACCCCTTCTTACCTGTCTCAAAGGAACAAATTTGTGCATCACTCACAACAACTGCTCCTTAAATAGTCTCCACATGTCTGCTGTGCCCTTTCTGTGGAACAACTGCTCCCGGTCTGTACTTCCCAACTCTTATCTGATAGCATCATAATTTCCTTTTCCCCAATTAAATATCTTCCCCGGTAACTGCTTCTTTCCCTCTCCAAAGCTATGGTAAATGATCAATGTCACCAAAGTGTTCTCCCAATGCGAGATCCGACACCTGTCCTGGGCTCATTGCTGAGCACCAAATCCAAAATGGCCTCTTGCCTCATCGGTCTGTCTACATAATAGTGAGTAAGGAAACCCTCCTGAACACACCTGAAAAACACGGCTTCCATCTAAACCATTTGCACTTTAGGAGGTTCCAGTCGATATTGGGAAAGTTGAAATCATCCATAACAACAACCCTGCTACATCTGCATTTTTCCAGAATGTGCCCACCTATGAGTTCTTCAATCACTCTCCTGCTATTAGGGTGTCTGTAGAAAACCCCAAATGAGGTGGCTGTTCCCTTGCTGTTCCTGATTTCCACCCATACTGACTCAGTAGACAAACCTTCCTCAACAATCTTTGTTTCTGTAGCTTTGATGCATTCTCTGATTAGCAATGTTACACCCTTGTCTCTTTTTCCACTCTCCCTGTTCTTTTTAAATTTTCTAAACCCTGGAACATCAAGCAACCATTCCTGCCCCAGTGAAACCCACATCTTCGTTATGGCCACAACATCGTAGCCCCAATTACTGATCCATGCAGTACCATCCTATGCCTGTGTTTAGTTCTTTCACAGGTTATGGGCATTTCTGGCTAGGCTAATTTTTATTACCCATTCCTAATTGCCTAGAGAGCAGTTAATACTCAACTTCATTTGGGTCTGGAGTCACATGTACGCCAGACCAGGTAGGCCACCCCCCGTCCAGAAGGTTTACACGCAAAACATCGATGTCTACATCTCGCGATCCTGCCTAGCTCACTATATTCTTCCAGCCTCCTGCCTGTCTACTCTGACCAGGTATGGATGGCACTTTCCTTCCCTGTAGGACATCAGTGAACCAAATGGATTTTTTCAACAATTGACAATGGATTTCATGGCCATTGCAAGATTTTTGATTCCAGATTTCTATTAGATTCAAATTTCATCATCTGCTGTGGCAGGATGTGAACCTTGGTCCCCCAAAACTAGGGTCTTAACAGTCCAGCAGTAATACTCGGCTATCACCTCTCCCATGTTTGATTTCAATGACCAGTATTCAAGGACCCTCAAGAAATTTCTACATGAACATTTCCCAGTCTATCATCATTTAAATAATACCATACCACACAGTTTTTCCAACTGAACTGGATAACCCTGTGGATTTCCTTACACTTGGCTATCTTGTAAGATATTATTTCAAGCATTCATCTAAATATTTCTTAAATGTTGTAATGATTCACATCTCTACCACCCTTTCAGGAAATGAATTCCAAATACTCACCACTCTCTGGTTGAAAAGGTTATTCTCCTTCAATCCCATCTAAAGTTCTTGCCCCTTAAATGAAACCTATGCACAGTAGTAATTGAACTCTCTATCAAAGGGAAACTTTATCCCTATTGACTCTTGCTGTGCTCCTCAATTTTGTAGACCTCAAGCAGGTGCTCCTTAAGCCTTCTTGATTCCAGGGAAATCAACCCTAATCCCTGCAATTTCTCTTCAAAGCTGAAACGCCTCAGCCTGAGTAACATCCTGGTGAATGTCTTTTACACCCTATCCAGTGAAATCATATCCTTCCTGTGGAGTAACTAGACTGCACAGAGTACTCAAGCTGACTGTTCTAACATACTATTTTAGAATAATGACAGGCCAAAACCCAGGAACAATAAAGCAGTTTAACAAATATCCACTGTTGGGTAATTCCTAGAATTAAGGTTAGACTGACTGAACAGCTTGAGAATTTTCAGCTGATCAGAGAGACCAAACATTTATTTGTAAACAGTAAGTCATGGGCTCTTGAGCCTTTGGAAAGGTAAAATTAGTTGGCTGAAAAATATTTATTTTTCATGAGGATGTTAGTTATAGACTTCCACAGATATTTGATAAATTCCTTCATATTCGGGCGGCACAGTAGCACAGTGGTTAGCACTGCTGCCTCACAGAGCCAGGGTCCCAGGTTCGATTCCAACCTCAGGTGACTGTGTGGAGTTCGCACATTCTCCCTGTGTCTGCGTGGGTTTCCTCTGGGTGCCCCGGTTTCCTCCCACAGTCCAAAGGTGTGCAGCTCAGGTGAATTGGCCATGTTAAATTGCCCATAGTATGAAGTGCATTAGTCAGAGGAAAATGGGTCTGGGTGGGTTACTCTTCGGAGGGTTGATGTGGACTTGTTGGGCCGAAGGGCCTGTTTACACACTATAGGGAATCTAATCAAAAAAACACGCTGCTAGTTAAAGCTGAAGCTCAAAGAACTGAAGGCAAATCATTAACCTGGTTAGAGAATTGGCTGAAAAGTGGAAGATAGTTTAAATATGGGAAACTAACTGTGATATATCAAAGCCAAAGTTCTGCTTCGCCCCTCAAGTACAGTACTTATTGGTAATGGAAAAGCCCAAATAATTGACATACATTCTAGGAAAATGGTAGACTCAAACATGACAAATTAGATAAAAACAGATGAGGAGGAAAATGAAGAGAACATAGCAGCATCAATCCCTGTGTAAGACTGGATTTGGAAGACCTAAACAATTCCTTGTTGAAAAATGTAGCACTTGAAAAGCACAGCAGGTCAGGCAGTATTCAAGGAGCAAGAGAGTCAATGTTTTGAGCATAAGCCCTTCATTTGGAATGTGGTAGGGGAATGGAGGCTGAGAGATAATTAGGAGGATGGAGGTGGGGCTGTGGGGAAGGCAATAGATGGATGCAGGTGGGGGGGACTGTGATAGGTCAGTGGGGAGGATGGATTGGATAGGTGGGAAGGAAGATGGACAAGTAGGACAGGTCAAGTAGGAAGACTGGATCTGAGATGAAGTTGGGGGAGGGGCAATTAGGAAACTAGTGAATGCGGCATTGAAGCCAAGTAGTTGAAGGGTCCTGAGGCAGAAGATGAGGAGTCCTTCCTCCAGACGTCGGGTGGCTTGGATTTGGGGGTGCAGGAGGCCCAGGACTTGCATGTCTTTGGCGGACAGGGTGGGCGAGTTGAAGTGGTCAGCCACAGGGCAGTGGGACTGTTGGGTGCGTGTACCCAGAAATGTGTCACCTACAATTAGATCGCACTACCAGGGACATATTTTCCTCCCTACTCCTATCTGCTTTCCACAAAGATCATACCTTCCGTGACTCCCTCGTTAGACCCACATCCCCCCACCAACACACCCTCCACAGCCAGCACCGTCTCTTGCTGCCACAAGAGGTATAAAACCTGTGCCTACAACTCCCCCCTCACCTCAGTCCAAAGCCCAAAAGGACCTTTTCACATTCGGCAGAAATTTTCTTCAACATCCACCCACCTCATCTACAGTGTCCAGTGCTCTCGATGTGGTTTCCTTTACAGTGGGGAAACAGAACACCAATTTGTAGAATGTTTCAGGGTACATCTCTGGGCACCACCCTCTTGGCTTGATCCATCTATCCGCTCCACCCTCCCCACTGACCTATCACAATCAGTCCCCCACCTGCATCCACCTAGCGCTTTCCCAGCTACTTTCCCCCCAGTCCCATCCCCACTCTCCTATTTATCTCTCAGCCACACACACACGCTCCCCCCCCCCCCCCCCACCCCTTCCAGATGAAGGGCTTATGCCCAAACGTCAACTCTCCTGCTCCTCCGATGCTACCTTACCTGCTGAGCTTTTCCAGCATCCTACTTTTCAATTCTGACTCTCCTGCATCTGCAATTCTGACTGTGTCTCAGTCTCTCTAAAGAATTCCTTGTATGACAGCACAAAGCAGTACCATCATTTCGAGAAGAAATTGGACGATCTCAAGAAGGAGATAGACTGTACATTTTCAAGGCTTGGCAGAGACAATTTTGTTGGAACACTGGAATACTGCTCCTAGAATTTAGCAGTTAGAAAACGACGGTCTTATCACATGCGGGCATGTGGGTGTGTCCAGCTATGATAGATTGTCTAGTTGTACGGTGTAAAAAAAATGTCCAGCCAAAATAACCTGAGCAACTGTATGAAAGTAATACAAACTTCTAACCTGGGGTGGAACAAGAGTATAGTGCTCAGTATAGCTGACTAAAATACTCATATGTCCAGCGTGCACATAAAATAAAGTTGTGTTTACTCAAATAGACTGCAACAGGGTTACAATTTAATCTCCACTACCTTGAATGTGAAGTTTACAATGTTATCAGCAGAGGCAGTGATCACTCACTAACAAATATGAGTGTCCACTGAGGAAATTCCATGTTATCCATGGGACTTGATCAGTTGTTTCCCAGAACTTTGTGGGAAGTTTGGGAAGAAATTTCTGGGTCCCTAGCTGAGATATTTTTATCAATGATAGCCCTGGGTTAGGAGCTGAAAACTGGAGGTTGGCTAATGTGGTGCCATTATTTAAGAAATGTGGGTAGGAAAAGCCAGAGAACAATAGAACCTTACGTCAGCAGTGGGTAGGTTGTTGGAGGAGATTCTGAGTGACAGGATCTACATCATTTGGAAAGGCAGGGACTGATTAGGAATTGTCAGCATGGCTTTATGCATGGGAAATCGCGTCTCACTAACTTGATTGGGTTTTTTGAAGAGGTGATACAGAAGATTGATTAGGTAGAGGCTTAGCGTTGTCTGCTTGGACTTCAGTAAAGCATTTGACAAAGTTCTGCATGGTAGACTGGTTGGTAAGATTAGATCACATGCAATCCAGAGGGAGCTAGCCAATTAAGTACAAAATTGGCCTGAACGGAGAAGACAGAGGGTGGTGGTGGAGGGATGTTTATCGGACTCAAGACCCATAACCAGTGATGCGTCACAAGAATCAGTGTTGGGTCCGTTGTTTTTTGTCAATTATATAAATGATTTGGATGTTAATACTGAGGTATGGTTAGTAGGTTTGCAAGGCAAAAGTGAGGAATACAGATGCTGGAAACCAGAGTTTAGATCAGAGTGGTGCTAGAAAAGCACAGCAGGTCAGGCAGCATCCGAGGAGCAGGAAAATCGATGTTTCGGGCAAAAGCCCTTCATCAGGAATAGAGAGGATCAGAAACTGAGGAGGTGAATTTATGGAGGTTTTAAAAAATCATGAGGGGCATAGATAGCGTGAATAGACAAGGTCTTTTACCTAGGGTGATGGAGTCCAAAACCAACGGACATAGGTTTAAGATGAGAGGGGAAAGATTTAAAAAGGACCTGAGAGGCAACCTTTTCACACAGAGCATGGTACGTGTATTGGACCAGCTGCCAGAGGAAGTGATGAAAACAGGTACAATTACAACTTTTAAAAGTATATTGGATGGGTATATGACTAGGAAGGGTTTAGAGAGATATGAGCCACATGCTGACAAATGCGACTCGGTCAGATTGGGATGTCTGGTCAGCATGGCTGAGTTGGACTGAAGGGTCTGTTTCACTGCTGTATGACTCAAAATTCTTTTCGCTGGTTTAGGAGTCCAGGATAAGGGATATAATTAAATAGTTAGAATTGGGTCTTTCAGGACTAAAAACACGAAAAAGCTTGCCATCTTGGTTGGGAGTTTATACTTCTCCAATAGAAATAATAACTGATACTGGAAAGGGGAGTGGTAAATAGTCTTCCTCATTGAATCATTACTTCATCCACGATCTCTTAAATAAACAGGGAATGAGTAATTTGATATGTGACAGACACATACATACATCTTCACAACAACCGTAACTTTTTTAAAAATTCAAACTTCCAGTTGATAGCTGATTGATATGGCAAGCTTTCAAGTTTCAAAACTTTACCAAAATAATGCTTAATGATGGTACTTGACTCTTGGAGGGAGCTTATAGATTAAACTGAAATTTTAAAAAATCCCATTTGAAACTAGTCACACACTGGGAAATATACAGTCTTTATAGCCGACAATCCAAATTCTCATGGATTCTCTTGTGTCTGCTTCATCAAGATTTAACTTCAAGAAACCATCTCCAAATGTTTATTCCATTTCTACAGATTCTTAAATCAACTGCAAGCATTAAAGCCTGTTTCAACAATTCTTCCTCCCCCTGGACATGCTGGGACATATCTCCTGCAATCGATAGTAGGTTATGATAACAGTTAAGAAGCCTTTCTTCGGGTGGGGAGGGGGAGGTCATCGGCATTTCAGAAACCCAACACATTAGAATATTTTTCCTTGCACAAAATGTGAGAATATTAAAAAGTTTTTTTTCCCCATGAGCAACCAGAGAAGATATATTGGATAGGCTCAGGAGAAAAGAAATAGGGTCCATCTTAACCTCAGCCCCCAAGACCCTCTCTTTCATCCTTGCCACAGAACTCCAGTACATATGGAGCCTGCGGCAAAACCATAAACAATGAGTGAGAATACCAATGCTTATTTTATACTTATGGCATAAGGAAGATACTTCCACCTTAAATTTTGAGAGATGGTCTAGGGCCAGATGAACCCTATGCAAAATCTTTAGCTGCATGGCATGGGTCCTATTACAAATCGAGATCTTCCTCGCATTCTCGCAAATATCCTCCTTGCCTCCATAAAGATTTCAACCCTAATTCCCTCTCCCAGACCCCGCAAAGCCGCTCAGCATCTTCTGAAAGATCACCCCCTAACATATGATAATGCATACTAATAGAGGAAGTATTTTTAGCATGAAGCATCTTCTTTTCCATAACAGATATGCAGGAGTCAGTCAAAAGCATGGTCCATTTCTGAATAAAATCTCTGACCTGAAAAAAGTGAGAAAGGTCTTTGCTAGCTCGATAATATTTACGGATTATTTGGTAAAAGGACATCATTATTTCACCTTCAAATAAATCACCCAAACAGGAGTTTCCCCTAGCTGTCCAGAGCTTAAATCCAGGGTCCAGAACTCCAGGATGAAAACCAGACATATCTGCTAAAGGGTAAGAAAGGACATTTTGGACACAATACCCTCCCTCTGCCGCAGTACCCTCCATGCCTTAACAGTATTAATAATTATCGTATTATGGCAATATTCCATGACTGTCTTCGTTTTATCTAAGAATAGAGACTAATGAGGGGGCATGTTGCCTGGGAGGCCTCAATATCTACCCACACTGATGCCGCGTCCTTACATGTCCAATCACAAACAAAAGATAGAAGGGAACTTAATTAGTATCTTTTAATATCCGGGAAATCCATTCCCCCCAACCCATGAGGCAACTGTAATCTAGACAGCTTGATAAAAGGATGCCTGCAAAGCCACATAAAGGAACTAAACCATCCACTAAGGCTCTGGAATGTTTGCCTAGGCAAAATCAAAGGGAGCATTCGTATAGAATAGAGCATACAGGAGGAGAACGTTCATTTTGACAAAAGATACTGGGCCTAGCCAGGATATTGGAAGTGCCTCCCATCGCTGAAGATCTAGCTTACTCCTGTCAAGCAAATAGGCAAAATTGGCCTTAAACAACAGATCAAAGACAGGAGTAACAAAGAAGCCTAGGTTAAAAAAACCCTCCTGTGAGCATTTGAAGGGGAACCGTGATTCACCTATGACACCCCCCATAGGCATGGCCTCTGATTTTGAGAAATTAATCTTATAATCCGAAAAGGAGTCAAATGGGTTGATGCATTATGTAAGATGGGATACAGAGACCTGTGGATTCGACAGAAAAACCAGAACATCATCTGCGTATAATGAGATCTTATGCGATTTAGAACCTACTTTTGGGGCGGCTATATTAGGATCCCTATGGATTGCCACTGCCAGCGTCTCAATCACCAACATGAAAAGTAATGGCGAGAGGAACATCCTTGCCGACTGCCCCTACAAATATCAAAGTAACTCGACCTCACCACTGGTGAGAACAGCCGCTAGAGGATCAGCATAAAGGACCCTCACCCACTAAATAAACACCCCCCCCAGTCCAAATTGTTCAAGGGTGTAAAAAAGGTATGGCCATGTGGCCCAATCAAATGCCCTTTCTGCATTTAAGGAAACAACTAATCCCTGAACTAACTACTGCTGACAAGCTTGAATCATATTCAGCAACCTTTGACATTATTAGAAGGCTTTTATAAAACCAATCTGGTTATCCTTAACAATGGAAAGCAGCACAGCTTCCAAGCTTAACGCAAGAGTCTTAGACAAAATCCTGAAATCAGAATTCAGAAGGGAGAGGGACCTATAGGAAGCACATTCCGCTGGAGTCTTCCCATTCTTAAGAATGAGAGAAATATTAGCCTCTCTCAGGGATGGCAGGAGACAATCATGGCTATATGAGTCATTATATATGTCTAACATTGGTCCCAACAGTATACTTAAAAATTCTTTGCAAAAGTCACTGGGAAGACCATTAGGGCTAGGTGCTTTCCCACTCCGCATCTGTTTCACAGCCTCCTGCACCTCCTGTACTGTTAAAGGGACATTAAGGAAAGATGCCTGTTCAGAAGTGACACTTGGAAGATCCAATTTCTTAAAAAAAGGACTCCGTCTTAGCCCATCTACCCTCACAAAACTCAGACTGGTATAACTCAAAACAGAATTTCCAAAATGCTGATCTTTTTAGAGTCACAAGTGACCATCCAGTCCCATCCCTAACTGAGGTAATGGATTGGGGGCATTCTTTCCTCTAGCAAGATGTGCTAGGTACCTGCCCAGCTAGTCAATATGTTCAAACAGTTGTTGGTTCACAAAGGGAAGTTCCTTCCTTGTTGTCAGCGTAAGCACAGAATTCAAGGTGGACCAAAGGGCCGTAAACTGCTGCAGCGTAATCAATGATGGCTTATCAAAATACGCCTTTTCAGCAGTCTTTAACTATGCCTCAAGCAGGTGCTGTTGATTCCCCTTCTGTCATTTCTGATTAGCAGTGTAAGAAATGATTATCCTCCTGGCATAAGCCTTAGCCATCTTCCAAAGAGTAGGCGGGTTGCTGGCTGTGACCGAATTGATGGATAAAAATGCCTTAAATTCATCGAGAAAATACTCAATGAACTTACTGTCCCTAAGAATAAAGGGATCCATCCACCAGTGCCGAGAACCTGCCCTTCACCTCAGTCTCTAGATATAGTGCAGTATGATCCGAAAGTAATATTTCCAGTTACACAGGATGTTAGTGAATCCAAGGATAATGCAGGGGTTAGAAAAAGATCAATCCTTGTTTGGCCCTTGTGCAGATTAGTAAAGAACATAACATCCTAAACGGTGGGGTGAAGATGCCTCCAAACATCCACCAATCCCAATTCCACACATAAGACCGCCAGCTGTTTAGATTGTGGAGAATGTGCTGAGGGGCCTTTAAGCATTCGCTCCATAAGGCAATTAATGTCTCCCCTTATAACATGCTGCCGCGGTGCAAGAGCAATCAATTTGGAAAATGCGTCTATCAAATATTTAAGAGGATAGACCAGATCTAAAAGTTGAAGTTCTAAATTGAAGAAAGGCCAATTTTGACGGTATTAGGTAAGAACTTTCAAAAGCTGATTGGAGGCAGATGTTCGCAGGTAAAGGGACGGCTGTAAAATGGGAAGCCTTCAGAAATGAGCTAACAA
Organism: Chiloscyllium plagiosum; assembly: GCF_037043375.1. NCBI lineage: Eukaryota > Metazoa > Chordata > Chondrichthyes > Orectolobiformes > Hemiscylliidae > Chiloscyllium > Chiloscyllium plagiosum. Next base: position 75,803,193 of record NW_028270152.1, on the reverse strand, counting down.
GAATCCAGAGAAAGTATATTCCTGTTGGGGTGAAAGGAAAGGCTGGTAGATTTAGCGAATGCTGGATGACTAAAAAAATTGAGGGTTTTGTTAAGAAAAAGGAAGCATATGTCAGGTATAGATCGAGTGAATCCTTAGAAGAGTATAAATGCAGAAGGAGTATACTTAAACGGGAAATCAGGAGGGCAAAAAGGGGACATGAGATAGCTTTGGCAAATAGAATTAAGGAGAATCCAAAGGGTTTTTACAAGTACATTAAGGACAAAAGGATAACTAGGGCAGAATAGGGCCCTCAAAGATCAGCAAGGCGGCCTTTGTGTGGAGCCGCAGAAAATGAGGGAGATACTAAACGAGTATTTAGCATCAGTATTTACTGTGGAAAAGGACATGGAAGATATAGAATGTAGGGAAATAGATTATGACACCTTGAAAAAAGTGCTGGACACCTTGAAATGCATTAAGGTGGATAAATCCCCAGGATCCGATCAGGTGTACCCTAGAACACTTTGGGAAGCTAGGGAAGTGATTGCTGGGCCTCCTGCTGAGATATTTGTATCATCGATAGTCACAGATGACGTGCCGGAAGTCTGGAGGTTGGCTAACGTGGTGCCATTGTTGAAGAAAGGTGGTAAGGATAAGCCAGGGAACTATAGACTAGTGAGCCTGACCTCAGTGTTGGGCAAGTTGTTGGAGGGAATCCTGAGGCTCAGGATGTACATGTATTTGGAAGGCAAGGACTGATTAGGGATAGTCAACATGGCTTTGTGCATGGGAAATCATGTCTCACAAACTTGACTGAGGATTTTGAAGAAGTAACAAAGAGGATTGATGAGGGCAGAGCGGTAGATGTGATCTATATGGACTTCAGTCAGGCGTTCGACAAGGTTCCCCATGGGAGATCTAAGGTTAGATCTCACGGAATAACAGAGAGAACTAGCCATTTGGATACAGAACTGGCTCAAAGGTAGAAGACAGAGGGTGGTGGTGGATGGTTATTTTTCAGACTGGAGGCCTGTGACCAGTGCAGTGCCACAAGGATCAGTGCTGGGTCCACTACTTTTTGTCATTTATATAAATGATTTGGATGCGAGCATAAGAGGTATAATTAGTAAGTTTGCAGATGACACCAAAATTGGAGGGAAAGTGGACAGCGAAGAAGGTTACCTCAAATTACAACAGGATCTTGATCAGATGGGCCAATGGGCTGAGAAGTGGCAGGTGGAGTTTAATTCAGATAAATGCAAGGTGCCGCATTTTGGGAAAGCAAATCTTAGCAGGACTTACAAACTTAATGGTAAGGTCCTAGGGAGTGTTGCTGAACAAAGAGACCTTGGAGCATAGGTTCATAGCCCCTTGAAAGTGGAGTCGCAGGTAGATAGGATAGTGAAAAAGGCGATTGGTATGCTTTCCTTTATCAGTCAGAGTATCGAGTACACGAGTTGGGAGGTCATGTTGCGGCTGTACAGGACATTGGTTAGGCCACTGTTGGAATATTGCATGCAATTCTGGTCTCCTTCCTATCGGAAAGATGTTGTGAAACTTGAAAGGGTTCAGAAAAGATTTACAAGGATATTGCCAGGGTTTGGGGATCTGAGCTATAGGGAGACGCTGAACAGGCTGGGACTGTTTTCCCTGGAGCGTTGGAGGCTGAGGGGTGACCTTATAGAGGTTTTCAAAATTATGAGGGGCATGGATAGGATAAATTGACAAAGTCTTTTCCCTGGGGTGGGGGAGTCCAGAACCAGAGGGCATAGGTTTAGGGTGAGAGGGGAAAGATATAAAAGAGACCTAAGGAGCAACTTTTCCACCAGAGGGTGGTACCTGTATGGAATGAGCTGCCAGAGGAAGTGGTGGAGGCTAGTATAATTGCAACATTTAAAAGGCATTTGGATGGGTATATGAATAGGAAGGGTTTAGAAGGATATGGGCCAAGTGCTCACAGATGGGACTAGATTGGGTTAGGATATCTGATGGCATGGATGGGTTGGACCGAAGGGTCTGTTTCCGTGTTGTACATCTCTATGACTCTATGTGCTCGGGAAAAATATACATTCAAGATACCATACTTTCCTTCATATACTGAGGTCTTAAGAATGACAAACCACCTATACTCATCTTTAATCTCTTCTAGCAACTTAAATGGAAGATTCTTTCTAGCGAGTATGGCCACACCCCTGCTCCTAGTATTAAAGGAAGAGAAGTCCCCCCACACCCTCCCCCCCCCCACCCTCTCCCCCCACACCCACCCCGATCAAACCCACCCTGCTGCAATTTTAAATGTTCTTGATCACTGAGAGGAGTCTCCTGCAAAAGGGCAATGTCCACCCTCTCCTTTCGGAGACTAGAAAGCACATTTCTCTTTTTAACTGGCAAATGGATCCCTCTAACATTCCAGGGACATCATTTGAGGACAGAATTAGCCATGACTCTCTATTTAATCTTCAAAAAGGAAGAATTCAACTCATCAACTGCTGTGTATCGCCAAAAAAAATTCACAAAACTTAAAAAATACATAAGCTAAAACTACTACATCTAACATTCTCATAATTACATCTACAAAAGACCAACAGACTAAACCAAATACAAAACACTTAACACGGGGCTCTACTCCCTGCCCACAGGGAGTACTAACATATCACAAAAACACCTTCATATCTCCTTCCAGTTTGAGCTGCAACGCAGACTCAGGCCAAAAAATGGAGACATTAAAAAAATCTTAACAAGGAAATTAAAAGTAGACACTTGACCCATCCCAAATACACATTATCACTCATCAATATCAGAAAAAATGTTTCAGCAATCTCTTCCTAAACAAACAAAGAAGAGAGAAAAAGGATAAACAAACACTATTGTCCACATCCTTTAAGTTATCTGATCTGTTTTGAAGTGTCCAAAAAGTTTTTAACTTTTTCTGAAGAGCCAAAAAAGCGCACAGACCCATCATACATAAAGCGAAGCACTGCCGGGATACTTCAGGGAATACTGGATACCAAGGTCTCTCAGTCTTTTCTTGGCTTCATCAAAGGTCTTCCTTTTACAAATTACAGCTGCATGAGATGTCCTTAAAGAACATAATCTCGGAGCCTTGGTAAGTAAAGGCCTGAGGACCTATTCCCTTTATTCTCGAGGCTTCCATAATTTTAAACTTTGTCCCAATAGCTGTGGAATCACACTAGGACCACGTGAGGGCACTGATCTAAGCCAGGCCTGCGCATCGCAACTCAATGGGCCCTCTCAACTTTTACCCGGTCAATGCAGCCTCTAGGCCTAGAAATCAAGATAACCAGCTTTCATACAGGCTCGTTGGCTGGTCACCTTCTACCCACTCCAGCAGCCGCGCAATGCAGACGTTCTTCCTCCTACCTTTATTCTCAAGGTCGTCACCTTGCTCCTGTAAGGTAAATACCTACTTCTCCAGTATTTGAATTCTTCCTTTTGAAAAATCTATCTTGGTTCCTGAAGCCACGGTCCTCCTTTCAATTTCCTCTGTTCTGCATCCTAGGCCTTCCAACTGCTTCTCGTGCTTGTGCAACATGGCCCGTGACCGGGTCCAGTCTAGTGCAGAACTTCTCTTCAATCGACAACTCGCTCATCTCCCACAACATTGCAAACTCCGCAGCCAGGGCTTGTTGAATGAACGACTCTGATGGACTGGTAGAGGGAACTGTAGCTGCAGCATGGACGTGTCCGACTTTTCAGGTGAGTGTCCCATGTATTGGGATTTGCTGGAGCCTTTACCTCTAATCATGTTTCTTTGATCAAGCAGACTTTGTAAAAGAACTTATGTAAGGTTTGTAGGTTCAAAGCAGAGTTCAGCAAAGCAGACCTCTCAGATCGCCGTTATCTTAGATCCCCTGGGATGTTTTTAAAAGTTGGAACAATAGGAACAACCTGAATGGGTGGGGTCAAGCTCCCACAGAACAAGGATTTTTTTTTAGTTTTAGCCCTCTAGCAGTTTCTAGGATCATGAAGCTGAACGTAGAAGCTCTTACTCTTCCCTCTATTTCAGCCAAAAGCTGGGGTACTCTTCCTGCTGCTAGAATTGCATGTGAGACAACCTATTTTACTGAATTTGCCTTTGCTAAGAGTGGGATGTTACTATATTGGAACAGTTCATTAGTAGCAGTTATTTTATATATATTATTTTCTTAAGCATTTAGGTAGAGTCACAGTTATGCTAATTCTTTTATTTTGTCTGATTTTTAATTACAGTGTACGAATAAAGTGTGCTTTGTTTCAAATCTAGTAGTCTGACATCCAGAACACAATGCCTTACACTTATCTTTAAAATAAGAAAAAGTTAGGGTCTAGAATGTTTTCTTAATATATTTTGAGGGTATTTGTCTGGTCCGTAACAAATTGGGCTCTTGTTAGAATCAAAATCTCTAATTTTAGGTCATGTTCAAATTTATTGGATTCAAAGTCGACAGTAAGTGGTGAGTGTTGGTGTTCTCTTTTTGGGTGTTGAAATCTTTTGGGTGTTTGGGTACTTAGTTTAAGCAGTCTGTGCCTTGTGTAATAATGGCTCTTTCAGTTACAAAGAGTTTCCTGGGGGTGGAAGAAGTCCCTTCGGGGGTTTTACATAAAGTTAGCAAGGCAAAGCATTTGCAATTGGCAGATAGGTTGGAGTTGGGATTGCTCTTGTCCATGCAAAAAGGGGAGGTAATTGCAGTAATAGCTTGACATCTATGATTATCGGAACTGAAAACTCAAAGTCAACTTAAAATGGCAGAGGTAGGGGTGAAAAGTAGGAAGAGTGATGAGGACAGTGATGGAAAGTAATCCCATCAGAGCCAAAGACCTAGTGGGGATCTGTTTAAATATGTTTAAGTGTTGACAAAATTTGACAAGACGGATGTAGAAGCCTTTTTCATTTCATTTGAAAAAATGGCTAAACAAATGAAACGACCAGTGACCATGTGCATATTGTTGATCCAAACAAAATTGGTAGGTAGAGGTAGTGAGATAATTGTATCACTATCAGAGGAGGTACATGAGTACGGTTTACTCATGTAAACCAGGAAGATTACATAAAGAAATTAAGACTTTATGAGATACTGGAGGAAGTCAACCTTTGATGGTGAAAATTGAGGACGTATGTAATTCACACGGAGTAGATTAGATTACTTACAGTGTGGAAACAGGCCCTTCGGCCCAACAAGTCCACACCGACCCGCCGAAGCGCAACCTACCCATACCCCTACATTTACCCCTTACCTAATACTACGGGCAATTTAGCATGGCCAATTCACCTGACCTGCACATCTTTGGACTGTGGGAGGAAACCAGAGCACCCGGAGGAAACCCACGCAGACACGGGGAGAACGTGCAAACTCCACACAGTCAGTCGCCTGAGGCGGGAATTGAACCCGAGTCTCTGGTGCTGTGAGGCAGCAGTGCTAACCACTGTGCCACCGTGCCGCCCACTAATGCCAGGAAAAGTGGTAATATGTGGAATTCAAAGTGTTGCATTATATAAAATGAGGTTAGAAAGTCCGGTGAGAAGTGGTGATAGGATTAATAGAGAAATTCTCGGTTCTGGAAATACAATTTATCTTTGGTAATAATAAAGCTGGATCACAGGTGGGAGTGATGTTTACTGTGATTGAAAAGCCAGTGGAACATCAAGCAACTGCAGTGTTACAGGAAGTATATCCTAGGAGTTTCCCTGACTGTGTGATAGAAGGTTACAAAACTGCAGGTGGAGAAATCAAAGAATAAAGTTAAGGAAGTTGAAATTTAATTATCAGAAACTATGTTCAAATGGCTGACAGAAAACAAGGACAGTTGGAGCATATAGTGGGTACTTTTGGTTCTGAGAAATTGGCTGAGTTACAACAGGAAGATGAAAAACTAAAGCAGTTATATCAAAAAGCATGCACAGAATAAGAATCTTAATGTATCTCAGAATGTTACTATCTTAAAAATGAAGTCTTGATAAGGAAATGGAGACCATCACATATTCAAGTGGATGAAAAATGGGAAGAAGTTAATCAAGTTGTATTACTGGTGGGTTATAGAAAGAAGGTGTTATGGGTAGCACATGCATTTCCAATAGATCATTTGGGAGTAAGGAAAATTCAAGCCAAAGTACAAAAATATTTTTATTGGCCTAAACTGTGTAAGGATTGGTTGAATTTTGCTGGACATGATATATGTCAGGTAATTGGAAAACCTCAGGATCTATGTGTTGACCCAGTCAAAGTGGTATCCTTCCCTATCCTTCCTTACAGATCCATCCATACTAGGACAAGCCAAACAGAGACACGCATGACAATTCCGAGAAGCATGGCATTCCAACCAGAATTCTATCAACAAACACATCCAGTTAGACAACATCTACCATCCCCTGAGAAAAAGAACAGGAAATGATGTCACCAACCCAAAGAAACCCAAACATATAAATAGAAAGTAGGGTGACGAAACATCTGGAAATGAACCTTCCAGCTCAGCAAGCAAGCCTACATCCAGAAGGTTTATTGGGATTTATCATATTAAAAGAAAATTAAGCAAGATAAGTTATTTAATAAGAATGCCAGATAGGAAAAAATCTTTCATAATGAGTCATGTTAATATACTCTAAAGGTATTTTGGTAGAGAAGGAAAGCAAAAGGAGAATGTGTTACTGTTTACAACAATGAATGAAGTTCAGAGGATTCTGAATTGGACATTCCTGAAATTAAATTGGACAATGAGAAAGTTCTCAAAAGTTCAGATAAATTATTGAATTACTTTCCAGAGGAAAAGCAAAATGACCTGAAAGAGTTATTACAAACACAAGGGGAGATATGTACAAAAAAGCTGGGAAGGACTAATCTGATTATACATGATGCAGATATAGGAAATGCAGTTCCCATTAAGCAATACCCTTATAGACTTAACCCTAAAGCTGGCACAGGTTCGAAAAGAGACTGAATGTATGCTCAAGGACAATATAAGGTAGGGCCAATGGGCTAAGGAGTGGCGGATGGAGTTTAATTTAGATAAATGTCAGATGCTGCATTTTGGGAAAACAAATCTTAGCAGGACTTATACGCTCAATGGTAAAGTCCTAGGGAGTATTGCTGAACAAAGAGAATTTGGAGTGCAGGTTCATAGCTCCATGAAAGTAGAGTCACAGGTAGATAGGATAGAGAAGGCGGCATTTGGTTTGCTTTCTTTTATTGGTCAGAGCATTGAGTATAGGAGTTAGGAGGTCATGTTGCGGCTGTACAGAATGTTGATTATGCCATTTTTGTGTGAAGGATGTTGTGAAACTTGAAAGGGTTCCAAAAAGATTTACAAGGATTTTGACAGGGTTGGAGGATTTGAGCTATAGGGAGCAACTGAATAAGCTTGGGCTGTTTTCCCTGGAGCATTATAGGCTGAGGGGTGACCTCATAGACGTTTATAAAATCATGAGGGGATCGATACGATAAATAGACAAGATCTTTTCCCTGGGGTGGGGGAATTAGCTGCCAGAGGAAGTGGTGGAGACTAGTACAATTGCAACATTTAAAAGGCATCTGGAAGGGTATATTAACAGCAAGTGTTTAAGAGGAATAAGGGCCAAGTGCTGGCAAATGGGTCTCAATTAGATTGGGATATCTGGTCGGCATGAACAAGTTGGACCGAAGGGTCTGTTTCTGTGCTGCAAATCTCTACGACTCTAATTGCAGCAAATGGAGTTCACCCATAGTAATGGTGCCAAAACCAGATAGTATCCAATGATTATGCGTCGTCCATCACAAAGTCAATGCAGTCACAAAATCTGATTCATATCCTATTCCACATTTGGAAGACAGTATTGAGAAGGTGGGACAAGCAACTTATATTTCTAAAGATATTCAGAGAATACTAGTAGGAACCTTTATTTGAAACAGCAAAGAAAATTTTGGCTTTCATGATGCCGAATGAACTGTACAGTTTTAAGTCATGCCATTTGGTATGAAAAATATGCCAGCTACATTTCAAAGACTAACCAATAAGGTCAATTTGGATTACCCAATTGTGTGGTATACAATGATGATCTGGTGATTGTTTTAGTCACACATGGAAAAAACATTTGAAGCATCTATCAGAATTGTTCGTCTGACTTTGGGAGGTGGGCTTGGTAATATACCTGGCTAAGAGTAAATTCTCAAAAGCCCAAGGCAGATTCCTGGGCCATCTTATTGCTCATGGACAAATGGCCCCACTGGACACGGAAACAAAAGTTATTGGGAAGTTTCCGATATCACTGATGAAGAAAGAAGTACTACATTTCCTGGCACTGAGTAGTTTTTATCCGAAGTTCATAGCATGGTTGCTCCACTGACTGACTTGTTGAAGAAGTCAGAAAAGTTCAGTGGACGGCAGATTGTCAGAAGGCATTTGACAGTCTGAAAGCTGTGTTAACCACTGCCCCAGTGTTAGCCACACCTAATTATGCAAAGCCATTCAAGGTGGCTATCGATGCAAGTGATGTCGATATCGCTACTGTATTCTTGCAATATGATGTTGGGAAGTTAGAAAGATCTATTAGGTATTTTTCCAGAATAATGAATAATCATCAACAGAAATAAACCACGATTGAGAAGGAGACCTTGGGTTTGTGTTGGTGTTGCAAAATTTCCACATTTAGATTGCCAGTAACGTGTCTGAGACAAAAAAAACCTGCAGATACTGAAATCTAAAGTAAACAGGCAGGAGGCTGGAAGAACACAGCAAGCCAGACAGCACTAGGAGGTAGAGAAGTCGACGTTTCGAATGTAACTTTTGTGACTGAGACAATTGTATATACTGATCATAACCACTTAAAGTTTTGGGAAAAAATTTAAGGATAAAAACATCAGACTGTTTAGTTGGGAGCTTATTTTTGCAACCATTCAATTTGAAAATTATACAAATGGTAGGACGAGAGAACATAATTACTAATGCATTGTCGCCACTTTGATGAAGGGCGACAAAGGCATTCAGTGGCTGAAAAAATGGAATGAAGTGGCCCGTAGTAGTGAATGTGTTCATGCTTAGAATCAATGTAATACATATGTATTGTAATGTACTAATAGAATAATTCTGATGCTTTGCAAAAATGAAGCCATCTTCGTATATTGATGGGTTTTTTTGTAAAGGTGGGGTGAGGAGGTGTGATGATACTATGGCTTGAAGAGGTGTATTTTGTCCTGGTTTTGTTTTATGAAAGAAAGATGGAGACAGAAGTGTCAAATAGTCTGCTTCAAATCCAATAAAGTGAACAGTTTGTGAAGTCTAGGGGTTTTCTTTTAAAATTGGAATAATAGGACCAGCTTGAATGGGTGGGGTCAAGCTCCCGCAGAATCAGGATTTTGTTTTGGTTTTAGCCTTCAGTAGCAGTTGGTGGGATCTTGAAGCTGTATGTGAAAGCTCTTATTCCTCTCTCTGTTACAACTAAAAGTGGCGGTTCTCTTCCTATTGCTAGAATTGCATGCAAGACAATCTATTTTACTGAACTTGTCTTTGCCAAGGGTGTGTTTATAGGATTTTACTATATTGGAAAAGTTAATGAGAAGCAGTTAATATATACTACTTTGTTAAGTATTTTGATAGAGTTACAATTAAGCCAGTTCTTTTATTTTTATCTAGTCTGTATTTTAGTTATTGTGTATGAATAAAGTGTGTTTTGTTTCAAGCAGATAGTTTGACCAATCAAATTTCACCCAGAACACAATGCCTTACCTTTAAAATAAGATAAAGTTAGGGTCCAGACTTCCTTCTTAATGTATTTTGAAGAAATTTGGTCTGGTCCATAACAAACCATAATGACTTTGCAGTTTGCGGTATGTATGAATTCCTACTGAAGCCTATATTTGATCTCATAAATGGGATCTCTGCTCCCTTGTCTATGGAAACATGAAATACACTAGCCTGGTAGCAAGTTTTGAGAAGCTTTGTAGCTCAGGCTGAGGTTCTGGATATAGGTTTGCTTGCTGAGCTGGAAGGTTCTTTTTTGATACACTAGCCTGGTGTCCAGGTATAAATGCTAATTAGCTACGTTGACGTTAACTTCCTTTTTTCTTGAAAGCTTAAAGGACAACTGTTTACAATCTGACATTCTCAATCCTTTGCTAGGACTGTGGGGACTGTCAGTCTATTCATTGCAAATTCAGAGATTGCTGCTGTTGTTTCCAAGTACGAATACCTTGCTCCTCCTTCTCAGTAAAACAACATTGGTCTACCTTTGACATTCAAGGAAATGACCCAGGTGCATAATCAGGCAGACTGCAGAATAGGTTGCAAGACCCTCATGAACTCATTTTGAATTTAACAATACTGTCCTAATATATAACAATTTTGTAAACTTTGAAATTGCAGCAAGAATAGCATGCTGGGGAGGAATAAATTACTTTAGACCTGGGCTTTTAGGTCACAGATCAACCACAATCTCACTAAGTAGTGGAATAGTTTCAAGGGACCAAATTGCACCCTCCTGTTCCAATGTTCTTTTCCTACCGTTATGTCAAATAAACGGTCAATCTTCATGAATTAATTGATGGTAGCTCCAGAGACCAAGAGAAATATGAACAGGAGTAGCTTGTTCAGCCTCTCGAGCCTCCTCCGCCAATAAATAGGATCATGGCTTATCTGACATTCCGCATATCCACTTTCCTCTGATTTCTCCAGAGCTCTTAATTCCCCTATTGATCATGAATCCATTTAGGCCTTAAATATCTACAAGGTCTCTGCTGCCACAGCTCTCTGTGGCATGGAGTTCCAAAGACATTCAATCCTCTTTGAGAGAATTTCTCTTCATTGTTGTCTTAAATTTGCACTCCTTTATTCTAACATGATGGTCCCTGGCCCTAGTCTTCCCATGAGGGGCAACATCCTCTCAGGATTTACCCTGTCAAGCCCCTTAGGAATTCAACATTTTCAATGAGATCACCTCTGATTTTCCTACCAGGGATCATCCTAGCCAACTTTCTCTGAACTGCTTCCAATGAAATAATATATAGGACAGATGTCAGAGGTTGTTTCTTTACTCAGGGAGTAGTAGGGACATGGAACGCACTGCCTGCAACTGTAGTAGACTCGCCAACTTAAATGGTCATTGGATAAACTTATGGATGAAAATGAAATAGTGTAGGATAGACAGGCTTCAGATTAGTTCCACAGGTTGGTGCAACATAGAGGACCGAAGGGCCTGTACTGCGCTGTGGTGTTCTATGATCTATATTTCCCCAAAATAAGGGGACCAAAAATTACCCTCAGTACTCCAGATGCAATCTCACCAACAACTTATATAATTGCAGTCAGACTACTGTTATAGTCCAACTGCTTTGAAATATGGGTCAACATTCCATTAGCCTTCCTGATTACCTGCTCCACTTGTGTGCTAGCTTTCAGTGTCATGCACAAATACCCCCAAGTCCTTTCATGTTGCAATTCTCTGTGGTTTTCCCCATTTAATAGTACTGTTCATTTATTCTTCTTTCCAAAATGAACAACTTCACATTTTCCAACATTATACTCCATTTGCCAACATTTTTCCCCACTTCCTTAACCTATCAATATGTCTCTGTAAACTGTATCCATCTCGCATCTTGCTTTTCCATCTATTTTTGTGGTATCAGCAAATTTGGCTACAATACATTTGCTTCCTTCCTCCAAGTCATTAATAAATATCGTAAACATTTGTGATCCCAGAGTTGATCCCTTTGGAACCCTACTGGTTACAGATTGCCAATCTGAAAAAGAACCCCTTCACCCACTCACTGTTTCATGCACATTAGCCAATTCTCAATCCATGTCAATGTACTACCTCCAATACCACAGGCTCTTAGATTAGATTAGATTCCCTACAGTGTGGAAACAGGCCCTTTGGCCCAACCAGTCCACACCAACCCTCCGAAGAGTAACCCACCCAGATCCATTTCCCTCTAATGCACCTAACACTATGGGCAATTTAGCATGGCCAATTCACCTAAACCTCCACATCTCTGGACTGTGGGAGGAAACCGGAGCACCCAGAGGAAACCCACGCAGATACAGGGAGAATGTGCAAACTCCACACAGACAGTCGCCCGAGGCTGGAATCGAACCTGGGACCCTGGTGCTGTGAGGCAGCAATGCTAACCACTGAGCCACCGTTATGATTTATCCTTTCGTGAGGTACTTTGTCAAATGCCTTCTGGAAAGCGAAATACAACACATCCAACATGGGTGAGACTTCCTTGAAAAACTGTACTAATTACTCAGATACTATTAACCTTTCATGGCGCAATGTTGATTCTGGCTGATCAGGTTATAATTTTCCAAATGTGTTGCTATTACTTCCTTAATAATTGATTTAAACATTTTTCCAACAATAGACGTTAGGTTAATCAGCCAGTAGTTATCTGTTTCTTGCCTCCCACCTTTTTTGATTAGGGTGTCACATTGGCAGCTTTCCAGTAGCTTTCTGGTACTTCTCCAGAGTTTAAGGATTTTTAGAAAATTGTAACCAATGCATTCATTAATTCTGAAACTGAAGGTTCTAGGAGGCAAACGATCAGGTACCGAGGGAGTTAACTGCCTTTAGTCTCATTAAATTGTTGAATATACCTTCTCTGATATAGTGATGGCACTTAATTCTTCCACAGTATTCTTTAGTATTAATGGGGTGTTTGAAGTATCTCACACCTTAAAGATTGATACAAAATATCTGTTTAACTCCTCTACCATTTCCTTTTTCCCCATAATTATCTGACCAGATTCATTTTTGGAGGGGTCTACATTCACTTTGATCTCTCTATTCCCCTTTATATTACTGAAAAAAGCTCGCCTTGTCAGTTTTCATATTATTCACTAGTTTGCCCTCGTAGTTTATTTTCTATTTATTGACCCAAAAAAACGTCACCCATAATTATTGCTCTATTCTTCTTACATGCTATTATTTGTTGATTTGCTCATATGACTATACAATACTCCCACTAATGTCTTCTTTACTGTTATTTCCCTCCACCCAAATAGACTCTACCATCATTCAAGTCTAGAACACCTCTCACCATGGTCGTCATTTCAACTCTTATTATTAGCGCAACCCCACCAACATTTCCTTCCCTCCTGTTTTTACAAAAAAATTAAGTATCCCTGAATGTTGATTTCCCAATTCCAACCTCCTTCTAACTATGTATCCATAATGGTAATGAGATCATATCTATTTCCCTGATTTACACTGTCAGTTCATCTATTTTATTCTGAATGTCTCATGTGTTAAGGTAAAAAATTTTTAGGTTTGCTTTCTTGCCATTTTCATTATACGAACTTTTCCTTGTAATCTGAGCCTATTTGCCTCTCTCCTTTGAATAACCTGATTGTTTTTGCATTTTACTGTTCTTTCTTTTGTTAGTGTCTTTGTTTCTCTTCACCTTGTCACCCTGCTGAGGGTTCCCAACTCATGCTATTCCAGTTTATCATGTGGAAAAACCTCAGTGGTGAAGAACTTTGGAAACTACAAGTCAAATGTCACCTATTTTTCCCCAAGATACTCCACAGAGGATGTCACATATCACACTCCTTGTACCACATCAACTTAAAGGACACAAAACCAATTGTTTCTATCGTTGCCCACAGAAAATTGTCCCAAATATTTATTCATCATTGATTTATTAGTCGACTTCTTTCCTTGCTTTCCTTATTTCCATCCAAACCAATTCCACAGCTTAGTCTATTGCATCTGTATCACTGCTTACCACCACATTACTTTCCTTTATTAACAATGCTTTTCTTTGCCTATTTTTCTGGAAAATAAATACTCTTTAATATTGAGTTTGTAATTATTATTGTTATTGATTCTGATTCTAATTTCTGCTGCACTTTTCAGCTTTTATTTTCTGCCCTTTCCTTGGCACTTTGATCACAGCTTACCTCTTCACTATCTTACATCTCTGTTTTCTTGTTTGTTCTGATCTCTCTCTCTCTCTCTCTCTTACACACACACATACACACACATGCATGCATTCACTCACTCACTCAAGCTTAAAGCTCTATCAATACTCCTAGCTATACAATTCTCTAGGACACAAATCCCAACATAGTTCAATTCAATTATTGAGCTACTAATGAAGTATTATTGGAAAAAGTATCTTCCTATCCACCCTCTGCATCCCTCAAAACCTTATATACCGCTATCAGGTTCCTGTAAACCTTTGTTGATCCCCAGAAAAAGATGTTATCCTATCCAATCTTTCCTTTATAGTTTTGATCCTTCAGCTCAAGGAGTATCTTAGTAATTCTCCTGTTTCACCTTGACCTGAAAGTAGAGCCAAAGACTTGGCCTAGGCTTGAAGAAGGATGCATTTATAACTAATATGCAGAACTAATAAATCAATGACGAATAAATATTTGGAACAATTTTCTGTGGGCAACAATAGAAACAATTGGTTTTGTGTCCTTTAAATTGATGTGGTACAAGGAGTGTGATTGCGTGGAGTTTGTACATTCTCCCCGTGTCTGTGTGGGTTTCCTCCGGGTCTCCGGTTTCCTTCCACAATCCAAAAAATGTGCAGGTTAGGTGAACTGGCCATGCTAAAGTGTCCATAGTGTTAGGTGAAGGGGTAAATGTAGGAGAATGTGTCTGGGTGGGTTGCGCTTTGGCGGGTCGGTGTGGACTTGTTTGGCCGAAGGGCCTGTTTCCACGCTGTAAGTAATCTAATCTAATCTAATCTAATCTAATCTATAGGCTATGGAGGAATTGACTCATTGCAGGGTGCAGTAGAAATCAGGAAATAATGGACATGTGTGAAAAATGTATAGAACTACAGTTGCTATGGGTGTTTTTAATCTGCATATTCGCTAGACAAATCAGATAGGCAAGGGTAACACGGAAATTAATTTATAAAATGCATCATGGATTGATTTTTAGAATAGTATATTGCACAACATGTCTGGCAACAGGCTATTTTAGATCTAGAAATGGGTAAGGATTAAGAAAATATCTCAGTTAAGGATCCTCTATAATTAGCAATTACAACAGGCATAGAATTTGAAATTCAGTTTGAAAGAAAGTAACTTGAGTCCCAAGAAAAGCTTAATGCAAAGACAGTCAACGCAGTTTTGTGAAAGAGAGATCACACTTATCAAATTTGTTCGAGTCCTGTGAGGATATAAGAAGCAGAGCTGATGAAGAGGAACTGTTAGGTGTAGTGCATTTGGATTTTCAGAAGGCACCTCAATAATGATTGTTGCACAAGTTAGGAGTTCATGATTTTGGGAATTATTGGGGATTGATTGAAGATTGTCTTGTGTGTGTAAACCAGTTGGGATAAATCAGCAGGCCAACACTTTGGTTTCTGCTTCCAGAAGCTGCTGTCTTACACTGGCCTCAAAAGCTTTGCACAACAGAAAAAAATCATTCAAGAGAACTCTGTTGGGACAACATACGGTCTTGAGGATATACGGAATCTGCAAGATCGAATTAATAAGCAATAACTTACTAAATTGGAGTTTAATGTAGAAAAATGAGAAGTCATGCACCTCAGCGGAAGGAATCAAAAGGCAGACTATTACTTAAATAAATGAGAGAGACTCCAAAAAGTGCAGCAGAGAGAAATCAGTGCATGAAACACAAAATAGGTGAAGTAAATAAGACCATAAGACATAGGAACAAAAGTAGACCATTCAGTCCATCAAATCTGTCCTGTCATTCAATGAAGTCAGGGCTGATCTGATAATCCTCAACTTCATTTTACTGCATTTTCCATATTATCCTTCCATACTTTAGTATCAGCCTAGTGAACCTTCTCTAGACTGCCACCTATGAAATTTTTTTTCACATTATCCAGCTGCAGTCTGGACAATTGCTACAATTTCAGCAAAAAATTCCCTATTTTTATCCTCCATTCCCTTTGAAATAAAGACATTCCATTTGCCTTATTACCTGCTGAACCTGGATACTAGCGTTTGGCGATCCATGCATGAGGACCCCAAATCTCAACAATTAAGGTGATAAATTGAATTTTGGCTTTTATTGCGAGGGGGTTTGAGTTTGAAAATAAAAAGTTTGTTACTACAGTAGAGTTTGTTGGTGACGCCAAATATGAACACTATGTCTAGTTTCTGTCCCCATATTTAAGAAAGGATAAACTGACATTAGACATGGTTCAAAAAGGATTCATTAAGCTGACTCCTTGGATGAAGGGGGTGACTCAAGAGCAAATCTTGGACTATCAGAGATAGTTATAGAATAAGAGGGCACTCATTTAAAACTGAGATACGAAGGAATTCTATTCTCCCAGAGGTTAGTGAATGTCTGGGTTCTCTATTCAAGAGAGTTGTGAAGACTAGATTACTATAAGTATTTAAAGAAAAGGTAGAGTTTTGAATTAGAGGAGTTGCAGCCTCACATAAAGAGAAGTAGAGGAGTCGAGCAGCCCAGTCATGATCTTACAGAATGGCAGGGCACATGTGCTCCTATTTCTTATGTTATGCAGTGGTACCGATGACCCAATTGGGCAGGGGGGAGATGAACAACAAGCCCTAATTTAAGGTAAGAGGCAAAAAGCTAAGAGGAAAGTTGAGAAGAATATTTTTATTCAAAGGATGGATGGGTTATGGAACTCACTACCTGAAAAGGTAATTGAATTACAAACTCTTGTCACATTTAAATAACATTTAAATATTCACTTGTGCTGCCATGTCCTCCAGGGCTACAGATTAAAAATCAAAAATAGAATTAGTATAGTTTTATCTTTCCTAACAAGTGTGGATATCATGGGCTGAACGGGCGGCCTTCTATGCTGTAAACATGAAGTTCTTGTGGTCTATATTATACAGAACAGGTCAACCTAACTATTACTTAGTTCCCAGGCTGAGTACTTACCCGTGTTATGTCTTTTGGTTCCCAAAAGTTTTAAAAAATCACATTTGGATTCAGATACTGGAATTTCATCAACTGTATTTCTTTGACATAGACTGATGAGGCAGTTATTGCCAGTTTGGATTTTGTTCTGCTTTTTGTGAACAGAACATACCTGGGCAATTCTCCACATTGCCAGGTATATGCCAGCATTGTAGTTGTACAGAAACAGCTTGGCTAAGGGTATGACAAGTTCTAGAACACAAGTCTTCAGTCAAAATATTGTCAGGATTCTTGGCCTTTACAATATCCAAAGCCTTCAGCCATTCCTCGATATCATGCGGACCAAATCATATTGGCTGAAGACAGGCATCAATAGTGCTGGTAACATTAGGAGGCCGCTGAAAAAAATCACTCACTTTGCACTTCTCGCAGAAGGTTGTTGCAAATGCGTCAACCTTTTCATTTATTATTGATGTACTGGGCTCCTCTCATCACTGAAGATGGGAATGTTTGGAAAGTCTCTTCCTTCTCTTAGTTAATTATTTTCCACCATTCTCAACCAGATGTGGCATGACAATTGAATGTCAAAGTCACAGAGATGTACAGCACAGAAACAGACCCTTGAGTCCAACACGACCTGGCCGACCCCTAAGTAAGTTCATCTCGCAATCTTTAATCTGTGCCCCTATTTTTACATTTTCTGGCTGCATTTTTCAATCTAATGAAATTTATGACATGCTCATTTGATCCGTGTCTCAGGTATTGTAATTTAAATAGGTGGATATAATAGTTGACTTTGATTAGGTGTGTGCTGGATTTTTTTCAAGTTTTATATGGGTTTTTACATACAAGCTATTAAACAGATTTAGCTCTTTCTTTCTGCCCTGAAAGTCAGCAGTGTACTCTTGTTTAAATGCCTCTACAATATTATCAGCCTCCCAATTCACCACAAACTAGAGCCATGTCTTTATTATGTGGTAGCAGCCACTTTATTTTTGCATGTTTCATTCCAGTATTCATTGTCTCTGCAAGGCTAATTAGGATTGATTTTTCAAGCAAATTCAGCATTAGATTTGCTTAAAATGCTTGGGTTCTTCCTCTTAGACATACGCTGCCACTATGTTATGTCTTCTGGTTGCGATAAGATACAAATAAACACACTTTATATTCAAAACACCAGAGCTTTACACTTTTTCAGCTCTCCATGAGGCTGGTTGACTAATACACTGTTACTGGGCACATTAGGTAGTACAGAGGTAAAATGTGGTACCCCTGCTATATCAGTTATTTTTTCTTTACTAAGAATATAACAAATTAGAATGCTTGTTGCAACACAGAATGCCATATCCCAATCAGATGCAGTGCATCAGGCATGAACTTTCTTGTACGTGACTGCACGATCAAGTCTAACAGGTACCATGGTACCACAGCATCCCCAGGTCACAACAAACCCATAAATATTTACTGTTAGCCTACAAATGTAGAACTTCATAAAATAGTGATTATATTCATCAAAGTATTCCACATCTTTCCCATCAATCACTACCCAGGGAGGCAGCTCATTAAACGTGACTCATATAAGCTTAAACATTTACTGAATGCAATTTGAGGAATAAGTTAATATCATCAATTTTGTCACCATGACAACCAAGACTACAAAATGGTTGACGAACAGCAGACGAGAACACTATTCAGCTAAAATGGGGAGGAAAAGAACATCAGCATATGCCAAAACAACAAAGCTAAGGAAGGGAAACTAAGACATGCACAAGGAAGAAATTAAAATTAACATGAATGCAGGGAATGGTAATGTAAAGATGGTCGTTCAGTGAATATATAAATTAATAATTTGGCCATAGTCCTAAAGGAAGTGGTATCAGAATTTGCAGGTAATACCAAAATGGGCTAAAAAGTAGCAAATATAATTCATTTATTAGTGACAGGTGAAATATTTTGGCAAAATCTGATTTTTAACAAAAGTAAGTTGGTGTTGTATATAAGTAGACGGATTAAGCAGTATGTTAACAGTACCCTATATTAGAGACATGTTGAATCATTTGGCTGTTGGCAGACATGTTAAATAATGACCTTGCCTCAGTATTTACAGTAGAAAAGGAGGATCGCTTGCCAAAAGTCCCAAGGAAACTGGTAGCAAATTGGGGACAAAGACTGAATGAAATTAATGTAAGGAAGAAACACAATAGCAGCATTCAAGAAGCACCTGGACAAATACATGAATAGAAAGGGAATAGAGAGATTCAAATCATGAAAGTAAAACAATCTTAGCATGGAAGGGCAAAAGGTGTCGACACAGGCTTGGATGGCCAAAGGGCCTGGTCCTGTGCTGAATTGTTCTTTGTTTTTTAAAAAGTATTGGTGGGGGAATCCAAGGCAGCGGCGTCCTGTTAGGATCATGTTTGCTGGGCTCTGCAACACAGACCCAACAGAGCTAGAACCCATCCCATACACTTTACTGTGAGTAAAAATATAGGAAAGGAGCTAGAAACCTAAAAAAAATCGACTTACCTTTGTCCTTGCAGCTGAAGAATGCCGAAGAAAAGGAGGAAACTTGCCCAGGGCCAGGGCCATGGTACAGCCCACTGAAGCAGTGGGCTTGCTTACTCACTAGACCCTGATTGAGCAGCTGACCAAATATTACGAGTTCCTGCGGGTGCAGATCATGGAATAAAATTGAAGAGAAGCTGGCTCCTGTATCTGCTATGCTGCAGAACCTGGGAAAAAGGACCGATAAACTTGAGCGCCAGGCTGCAGGGATAAAGGCAGAGACTGACTCCTCCATGAGCCAGATTGAATCCCTGGAAACACAGGTCGGTGGTCTGTTGGATCTGGTACGGGCCTGAAGAAGGGCTTATGCCCAAAAAGTCGATTCTCCTGTTCCTTGGATGCTGCCTGACCTGCTGCGCTTTTCCATGCAACACATTTTCAGCTCTGATCTCCAGCATCTGCAGCCCTCACTTTCTCCTGTTGGATCTGGTAGACAATCTCAAAAACAGGGGCAGAAGAAAGCACCTGTGTGTTGTTGGCATACTGGAGGGGACGGAAGGTGAGCAGCCGGTGGGGTTCTCCGAGAAGTGGTTCCTGGAATTCCTTGGTTTAGAGGCTGAGAAGGGAAGGATAACAATGAGAGAGCCCACCAGATTGCGACACGAAAGCCAGCTGCAGAACAGCACCCACACCCAGTCCTGGTTAGGTTCCATCATTATAAAGACACACAGAGGGTCACAGAAACCTCTAGAGCCCAGGGAGGGACCGAAGGGCGTTGGTATGTGGCAGCTCCAGGGTCATTTTTTCAAGACTTCTCGGAAGCAGTGGTCCAGAAAAGGAAGTTCTACGATGGCATTAAGAAGAGATTGTGAAAGCTTGGGATCCAGTATTCTCTGAGATATCCAGTGGTGCTTCGAATCAATCACAATGGATCCATACATTTGTTCGACTCACCAGAGAAAACGAAGAACTTTGTGGACACATTGACTTCAGTCAAACAGCCGAACAGGCGTAGAAGACTTGGTGGAGTCTCCTTTCTGGTAATTAGTTGCGTGAAATGACGTCTGAGATGGATAGAGTATTTATCTTTAATCTCGAAGTTATGTTAGGGAATGGATGACATATTTATTTTTAGATTACTTGTCTACAGTCCTTACCTTGCTCTTGGTGTTGTTTTCTCTACCAAGTGGTTGGTGTATGTGGCGCAACCCTAACTGGTAGGAGTTAAGAGAATGGTTGGGATGGTTAATAGGATTGTGGGATGTATAGGTACCCCCTTTAAATGGGGGTAAATTCCACCAATCAGAGCCTTTGGCGATTGTTTTTTGGTTTTCTTGTTTTTGCTACATATAGTTTTTGTAAGTTTTGTAGATTTTTGGCTATAGTTATTTTAGTGTGTAGTTTTTGGGTTTTGTGGACTCTTTTGCATTTAAGCTCAGCAATCTGAAGTTCAGGTTCTTCCTCTCTGGAGTCTAAATGGTGCTATAGAAGGTTATGGTTAAGGATGTGTTTAAGCGGTGCACCTGGAATATTAAGGGGAGTCATTCTCCTGTCAAGTGGAAAAAGGTACTTTCCAGTCTTAAAAGGGAGAGTGTGGATGTTGCCTTAATGCAAGAAACACACTTGGATGATGCAGAACGTTTGAAGCTGCAACGGAATGGGTATGACTGGATTTATTTTCATCTTTCGATACGAGTAGAGGGGTGGCCATTTTAGTTAGAAAGAATCTCCCATTTACGTTATTAGAATGCATTAAAGACACGCGCTGGAGATTTGTAATCCTTAAAGTTTTGATACATGGGGAAGAATACAGGATCTTAAATGTTTACTGTCCCCTGGCTCACCCCCTTAAATTCTTGAGGCGCACCTTCTAGACTGATTAATCTTGCATCTCAACATATAATCGATGGAGGGGATTTCAATTGTCTAATAGACCCTACGGTAGACAGGTTGCCCAAAGGCCCACCGACATCTTCTTTGCAATCTAAAGAATTAAGGGATTTGTGTGCTGAACTGGGGTTGGTAGATGTTTGGAGGCAGCTTCACCCTACTGGCAGGGATTTCAAGTTCTTTTCAAACCCACATAAATACCATCCCATGATTGATTTGTTTTTTCTGACCCCAGCAGCAAATCTGGGCTCGGTGGTGTCATTTACATCTGGCAATATCACTATTTCCAATCACACCCCCATGTATTTAATGGTTAAGAGTAAGGATACTGTGGTAGGCTCAAGGCACTGGCGATTCATCCTCAAGGATAGCAAGTTTATTGAATTCTTTTCTACGGAGTTCAGGGCTTTTTTAGATATTAATCTAGGCTCAGCCAGAAGCCCATCCATTTTTTTAGGAAACAGCTACAGCCTATGCTAGGGGGTTGGTTATTTCCTATTCAGTCAGTAGGAAGCAGCAGATGGATGAGCTGCAACGCTTGCTCAAGACGCGTCTGAAAGGAGCTGAAAAGGCATACTTTGACAGACCCTCGCTGGTTTAACTGCAGAGGATCACAGCAGTTCGGTCTGTGCTGAACTCCATGCTCACACAGACAGCCAAGAAGGAACCTACATTAGAAAGTCAAAGGCTGTTTGAGCACAGGGATAAGCCCAACACGTACCTAGCATACCTTGCCAGGAAAAGAAGTGCCCCCCAAACCATTACCTCGATCAGAGAGGACACTGGAAATTAAACCTAAGATTCAAAAAGGATGAATGCAGCATTTCAGAAATTTTACTCTGGACTATACCAATCTGAAAGCTGTGAGAGTGGGTGGGTTAGGATGGAGTTTATTTTTAAGGATTTGGACCTTAGAGGAGTGATCCCTGAACAACAGTTTCTCCTCAATGCCCCGTTGTCAGAGCAAGGGGTGCAGGAGGCTGTGAGACAGCTCCAGAATGGAAAGATGCCAGGTCCTAATGGGCTCCCCAGTGAGTTCTCTGAGGAATTTATAAGTATGTTGAGAGGGCCGATGCTTAGTATGTTTAATCACTCACATAGTCATGACCATCTCTAAGAGAGGCAAACATCTCTCTCATTCATAAAAAAAGGGAGAGCCCTGGAGGACTGTGCTTCCTATAGGCTCATTTCACCCCGGAATGTCGACTTCAAAATCCTATGCCAGACTCTGGCATTAAGGCTAGAAACTATACTGCCCTCCATCATTAAGGAGGACGAGACGAGGTTCATAAAAGGTCACAGATCGAGGGATAATGTCAGGAGATTACTTAACATGCTCCAATTATTTCAACAGCAATTGGTACAGGGATTGGTGATCTCCTTAGATACGGAAAAGGCCTTTAACAGGGTCAAGTGGTCATATCTTTCATATACGTTAAAGCAGTTTGGTCTGGGCAAGACCTTCATCAGCTGGGTGGAGGTTTTGTATAGTGATCCTCTTGCCACGGTCCTCACCAATGGTGTAAGATCAAGCAATTTTACTATTTATAGGGCCAGTTGACAGGGTTGTCCCTTGTCACCATTGCTTTTCACATTGGTGGTCAAACCACTGGTGGAGGCAATACATAGAGATCCCAATATAACCGCTCCAGAAGTGGGGACAAAGTCACATAAGATCGCATTGTATGCGGATGATGTTCTTGTCTTATCAAATCTAACAGTCTCAGTGCCACACCTGATACAATGCATCGATTTATTTTGAGTAATAAGATCAACTTTGGGACATCAGAGGCCATACCCATGGGTGGTCTCCAGAAAGTGCCTGATCCCGAGGGTGCATCTCAGTTTCCCTTTAGATGGTCGCAGGAGGGCTTTCTCTACTTAGGTATATTATTACTCCCATTTTTGATCGGTTATTTAAAGTCAATTTTTCCCATTTATTCGATAGAATCAAGCTGGACCTTCGTAATGGGAGGCGCTTCCGATCTCTTGGTTCGGTCAGCTAGCCCTCATTAAAATGAACATTCTACCCCACCTGTTGTATCCTCTACCTTTTACTAAGCAAATATTTAGAAGACTGAACAGCTGGTTCAGTTCTCCTATTTGGTATTACAAGCAACCATAATTAAATTGACTAAACTGCAGTTAAGAAAGAGCCTCCCAGATATCAAAAACTACCAATTAAGCTCATTGCTATCTTACGTGAATGATTGGGGCCGGGGAGGACCCTCACTCACTTTGGTTGGACATGTAAGCATTTCAGGCAAGATGCCCCCTTATTAGCCTGCTGTTCTTAGACAAAATGAGAACAGTTAAAGAATACTGCTGTAGCCCAATAGTCATTAATACTGTCAAGGTATGGAGGGCAATGTCAGGGTGAGGGCATTATTGCCAAAACATCATTTTTGACACCCATAGTTGGTATGCCGGGCTTTCAGCCAGGGATGACGAACTCTAGGTTTAAACTATGGGCAGCTAGGGGCACGTCTTGCCTGGGTGATTTATTTGAAGGGGACGCATTGATGTCCTTTGACCAGCTGGCTTGGAAATATGAATTGCCCAGTTTCTTTCGTTACCTCTTTCATTTCTTTCAAATTTGAAATTTCATACAAAAATAGACCACACTTCAAACTGATTGTTATAGGTCCAACATGGAGAAGAGGGTCGGGCAAAAGCCCTTCATCTCCTGCTCCTCAGATGCTGCCTGACCTGTTGTGTTTTTCCAGCACCACACTCTCAACTCTAATCTCCACCATCTGCAGTCCTCATTTTCGCCTACGGAGAAGAGGGTGTTGAATGCTGAGGGTACATTATCTGTTAGCAACGCTTATCATCTATTGGGAGAGGGCCCCTCGGACGAGACTGAATAGGTCTATAAGGTATGGGAGAGGGAGCTGGACATTAAGATCTCTTCTGAAATATGGGAGGATATCTGGGAAAATGCAAGAAGGATTTGCAACAGGATCCACTCCTTGCAACTGAAGATTCTCCACAGGGTCCATTTGACCCCAGACTGCCTCGCTCAATTTAAAGCAGGAGCATCTCCAATGTGTCCTAAATGTAAAGTGAGCATGGGCACACTTACTCATTGTCTTTGGTCCTGCCACAGACTGTGGGCATGCTGGAGCACTGTGGTGGGCGAAATAGAGAAGGCCTTGAGGATGGAGGTGGAGATGGACCCGGTATCTCTTCTTCTTGGCTTTGTTAATTCACTTTCATTAGATGCACACAAAAACAAGCTTTTCAGTATCTTCACTTTTTGTGCAAGAAAGAACGGTTCAGGTAGCCTAACATCTGTGGTGAGGAAGTTGTTGGAGTCTATAATAATGATGGGGTAACTGAACACCAAGAGGTGATCTGACTTTATCCACTGCTGGGGATTCAAGAACCAGGGGACACAGATTGAAAATTAGGGGCAGACCATTCAAAACAGATGTCAGAAAGCACTTCTACACACCAAAGTGTGCTAGATGTTTGGAACCCTCTTCTACAAACAGCAGTGAATGCTGGAATGCTGTCAATCTTAAATCTGATGTAGATACATTTTTGTCAAGCAAAATTATTAAGGAATATGGGTCAAAGGCAGGTAAAAGGAGTTAGACCATAGATCAACCATGATCACACTGAATGGCAGAAGAGGTTCAAGGGGCTGAATGGCCTACTTATGTACCTATAGTACCTCAGGTTGATACAGCAACAAATATTTGACTCAAAATACCAACTATAATCTAATAAAAGACTAGATTTGTAAGGAACCAGGTTCATAACTCAGTACTAATTAACGATGAAACAGAAGTACAGCATTCATGCAACAAAAAGAGCAGAGAAATGCTCCCATTTGTTAACATCCAGACATGGAGAAAGGCTGGATAAGCTCAGGTTGTTTTCTTTGGAGCAGAGAAGATTGAGAAGCAAATACAACTATGAGGATCATGGAGTGGGTGAATAGAAAGCAGTTGTTCTCCTTAGTCAAATGGTTAGTAACAAGGGTGGATAGTTTTTAGTGAAAGGTAGGAAGCTTAGTGGGGATTTGAGGAAAATCCTTTTTCACCCAGAGTGTGGTTGGGGTCTGGAATGCACTGTCTGAGAGGATAGTTGAGGCAGTAAGCCTCACAAACTTTAAATAGTAGTTGGATGAAGTGGTGATATATTTTTGGCAGGACAGACTCAACGGGTCGAATGGCCTCTTCTGTATGGTATGATTGTATGATTCTAACAGAGACCTTCTCTGCACCATATTCATTAAAAGTGCCCCTGCCAGCCTGAAACAGCTCAGGTTATTTTTCTATCTGCTACAACAGCGTTTTTAGTCATTTAAAGGGAACATCTCCCCCTACAAAGAGGTCTCATCTGAAATTCCTCCCTTGCAGAACTAGGAACAAACAAGTGAGGCTTACAACACAAAAGCCAAAGCACTCTCACAATCCCACTCTCACTCCAGCCAGTTGCAACCAATCTGAGTCAAATAAGTGTAAAGTTGCCTGACTTCACTACCAAGCTGGTGCTGAATTAACTGCCATTGCTTAACCTACTCCTACTGTTTCAGATTCCTTGCTTAGGGATCTAACAAGTGGAACCACTTGAAATTTGGTTTCAATTGAGTATAATTAGGATCAGCAATGATTACTTAATTCTTCCCAGCACTCATCCATGAGACAGGGCAGCTCATGCCAAGGGCTTATCACTCCACAGTTACGAAGATTTCAGGAAAAGAGACAATGGGTAACCACCAGGTAGACTTTGAGAAACAGACAGACATCGCAGGAATCCCTGGCAATGTAGAACTCACATCAGTAACCAGTGCTGAATAGCAGCAAGGGTGATGACACCTTGGGGGAAGTGGTGTCAGAATAAATTCACATCACTGAGGGACATTCAGTTTCACATGAAAGCGTAAGAAACTGTGGAAATGCAGCTGACATGGAGAATTACATGGTCAGTGTCATAAATAGCTGCAAACGTACCTACTTTACCAAGTGAAAATATTCAATTTGGAGAGAACCAATTTCAGTGATTTGGGAAGGTTGCTAGTACAGGGGTCAAAGACAGACCAGGAAACAGTTTGTGATCAATGGTAGACCTTCAAATTGAAAACTAAGGCAAGTACAAAACAAGCACATTTCCGTGAGGAACAATGATGGGTTTTTCTAAGCAACAAAAGAAAGGGAGATGAAAATAAAACTGAAAAAGGTATCTGACAAAAGTCAGTGCAAAATACAACACAAAATCTGGGAAGTTATTGCCAGTGAAAGTTCACTATGCTTAATTGTATTTAGATTTTAGGTATTAACTGAGGTTTCACTTGTCCCCAATCTAAAGGCATGAGGTTATCTTGGATTTCATAAACAGAAGCATAGAGTACCAAAGCAAAGAAATTATGATGAACCTTTATAAAATATTGATTCAACCTCAACTAGAATATTTTGTCCAATTCTGTATACAGCACTTTAATATTATTGTGAAGACTTAAGAGGCTGTGTAGAAAACATTTATAAGATCACTTCAGGGATGAGGAACTTCAGTATGTGAAAAACTAGGGTTGCACTCAAAATTGTCTGAAAGAAGATTTGACAATTGAAAATTTGACATCATTAGGATAGAAGAGATGGGTTAGATGGGAGAAGGATCAAGAACAAGAGGACAATAATGTAAAGTGGCTAGCAAAACAAACAAAGATTATGTGAGTTTTTTTAACACAAGTGATTCTGATCAAGGATGTCTTAGATACACAGAGTCAATTACAGTTTTAAAAGGGGATTTGAAAAACACCCAAAGAGAAAAATATTACAGAGCTACATGGAAATAATGGAGGAAGGGGAACAGATGCAGAGAGTCAAATGATTTCCTTCTGTGCTTTATACCATGAAATCATAAAATAGTAAAAGGAACGGTGTGAAACTGTGATTGTTGAGCTTGGAGGTGCTGTTTATAATTTTCTTAGAAACGTGGAAAGATTATGTTTTGGTTCTCTCCTTTACAATCTGGATAAAATGCAAAGAAGGTACGAGGACAAAGCTAGACTATGTGAAAAATTAGCTGGTAAACATAATACAAAACTTGAAGGCAAAATATAGTTTGAATGATATTGAAGCTGTTTAGAACAGCAAGGTAAGTGTCCTTGAGGAGACAATGGGTGAGACTGAGGAATTACTGAGTAATTTGCATGTCTTTGCAAAAGTTTTGTGGTAGTGAAGGGAAAAGAGGGATGTTAGATTAGATCAAAATAGACAGAAGGGAGGTGGTAATAAGACTGACTTCACACTAAGTTAACAAATCACCCAGTTCAGATGGAATGCATCCTAGATAACTGTGGAAAAACAAGATGGAAGACAGAAGCTCTGACCACAAAATTTAAATCCTGTTTGGATATGGAAGTGGTGCAAATGTTACAGTCCTGTTTAAAACGAGAGGAAAGGAAGAAACTTAGCAACTGGAGGTCAATTATTGCAAGAACACAAATTGGTGTAAATATAATAAGAGGGCAATATTATGACTGAGGTTAGATGAGTGCACTATTCCTCTTTTGGTTCCCCTCCTCCGCTGATTCCAACAAATATTAAATTTAATCAGCTTTATGATAATAGCTAATCATACAGGTCTCAGACTGTGCCAGGTTCAGTATTGAGAACAAACCAGCCAGGCTTCCTAAGTCAACAAATAGCTCATTTATCACCAAAAACAAACTTGAACAAATATGCAAGGTTATTGACAAACATTTTGGATTATTCACCAAACAAAAACAGAAACTGCTAAAGGAACTTAGAGGAGAAAGTGAGGACTGCAGATGCTGGAGATCAGAGCTGAAAATGTGTTGCTGGAAAAGCGCAGCAGGTCAGGCAGCATCCAAGGAGCAGGAGAATTGACGTTTCGGGCATGAGCCCTTCTTCAGGAATGGGCTCATGTCCTGAAGAAGGGCTCATGCCCGAAACGTCGATTCTCCTGCTCCTTGGATGCTGCCTGACCTGCTGTGCTTTTCCAGCAACACATTTTCAGAAAGGAACTTAGAGGTCTAGCAACATCCATGGAGAGAAAACAGGGTTAATATTTCCAGTCACTCAGTGACCCTTCTTCAGAACTCACTGGACTCGAAAGATTAACATCTCCACAGATACAACTGAGTTTCTCAAGCAATTTCTGTTTTTGTTTGTTTCTGATCTCCAACATCTGGAGTTTTTGTTTGTTCTGTTCTGGAGTATGCCCTGTCTACACTTAAAAAAACACACAAAAACCTGAGGAGAAATGAAAATAAATCAATGCAAACTCTGCAGTATTAACTTTAAAAGGCTTCGGCCAAGTAATAGTTAATCTCATGAAGAAAGGATATTCATGGGTTGTCCTAAACTGTATTCAAATTCCAAATTTACTATGCATATACAAGCTGTTAGCACTAAGTCACATTCTTTCCTATGGTGGGATAGGTTCAAATAAATCCTCTCCAAGAATCCACTATGAGTGATACAGATTATTTCTAATGAGTTTTCAGCTCACATTCATTTCTGAAAAGAGTTACAAAGAGAGAGGGAACTCATTGTTGCTCTTCTATCAGGTCAAATCCTCTATCGTAGAGCTTAAAATGCAACTGTCTTCGTCCACCACAAACTACACTGTGATCTCTTCCTAAAAGGTCCTCAGACTGTTTGACTCTGTCTGAGCTCTTTGCTCCATTTCCTTTGCAAGGTGTCCTTCGTTTAAAAGTTCAAGATATATTTATATGAGATCACACAATATTCTAAAATAAATTGGATCATGTATCTTCATAGCATCACCACCATTAGAAAAAATTAAATATGGATCAGACACATTTCATTACAAGGTGTCAAAGCATAAGGGAATAAAAAATATAGGAAATATATTCCACACGCTCAAAGTTCATCTAATACAGTTAAGCTTTTATCTCATCTTGGCATTTAGGCAATTTGGAACGAAATATTAGCTATCATATTGCTTTCCCTATTATGTGAATAATCTTTAAGTGATAAGGCTGCAATAGAAAATTCCATCAAAATAGTCTGGCAGTATGTTTTGAGTTTCTCCACAAACGTTAGGGAGTTACGATCAGTCTATACCAGTGTTTTCCTGTAAACATGATGGACACATGTTGCAAAGTTTTTAAGAGCCAGTATCAGACCAAGGGTTTTCTTCTTATTATCAAGATATCTTTTAGGAGAACATCGTTTGTTTCCATGCTTAAGTCATAGAAAGAAAGCACCTAACCCAGGTCACTAGAATCAATCACAACCTTGACTAGCTTAGTGAAATTTGAGGCAGCCAGCAATGGTTCATTGACTAAAATAGCTTTCAACTTCTAAAAAGATGCTTGGCCCTTCCCTGACCAAACTATCGTCATTTCCATCTGTAACAACTCTGATAGTGGAGCAGCTAAATATTAAGGTGTGAGGCACCTTAATAGCCTCTCTTATTCTAACTGCATCTTTGCTGGTGTTATTGTCTACATCCAGCTGTACACTTCCCTCTTGGTCTCCTTCAATACCCAGATCATTGGCTATTAGTTTGATAATTCCCTATTTCTTAGATCTTAGACTAAAACTGTCTTCAACATCACAACCACAGATTTTACTTTGCTCATGGACAATGCCATTAAAACACTAAAATATATTCTATACTGCTGAAACACACTTGCTTCAATATTAGACATCTTGGTTAGTATATTCTTTACTCCAAAGTACAAGAAACACGTACAGGTAATCCTCAGGCTGCGAATGGGTTTCATTCACAAGTTGATTTGTATGCAAGTCAGAACACAATGCAAGACAATATAAAGGAGCTGTTCATTAAGTAAAGGAAACATTGATGTGCCAGATCTTTAAAATTATACCCCTGTACGAGGTCACATTTGTAAGTCAGATGTTCATAAATCGGGGACCCTGTACCAACATCTTCATTTCCTAAAAACAAAGAGCTGACTTCCAAATAAACATTTGTCTGTGGGTTCAGTGTTAAACAGGCACCCAATACATATGTTTAAACAGATGTTGGAAGGGTGCATTTGTTCTTTCTGTTCTCCCACTCCTCTACTGGCAACAACAATGATTAAATGCAATCAGGTTAATTACATGGCCAATCATGTAAATCTCTGATTGTGCCAGCATCAGTGTTAAAAACAAGTTCACCAGATTTCTATAGTCAACAAATGATTTATTTGTTTATTACCACAAAACAAATTGACTCAAAGATGCAAACCACTTTTGATTATGCAAACATATCTATCCTTCCAAGAAGCCAATGCACACATCCATGCAAGTCTGAAGAGAAACGAAATTGAAAACATTACTAAACCACTTCAGTCAAGCAATAGTTAAACTCAAGACAAAAGGATAAATCAAAGCATATCCCAATCTGAATTTGGAGTTACTCTGCATACACAGGTGGTTGGAGACACATTGAAATAGATGTAACTGACTGAATTCACTTTTCTTCAAATAATGGGGTAGACTCCAAGTAATCCTCCCCAGAAATCTTCCCTGCGTGATAAAGATAACTTCTGGTGGGTTTTCAGCGGTTACACATTTTTAACAAGTGTTGCAAAGAGAGAGAAAAGGTCAGCTGTTGGTCTTTAATCTTTCTAATAAAAAATGCAATAGTCTTATTCCACCTATAAACTGGGCCAGGTAAACTCTCTTTGAAAGTTCTCCATACTGTATGACTCCATAATATGGAGCTCATTAATAACTAGCTCATAGATATTCATAACAGCAGAAAGTGGCGCCAATACATTGTGCATATAGAAACTGATGTAAATACTGAATTAACAGAAATTAATGTAAATACAGAGAGGTGAAGAAGGATGTGAAAATATTTGAGTGAGTGCAGAAGACATATACAAGGATTGTTCCAGGGATTAAACACTTCAGTTATGAAAGTAGAGTATAAATGTTGGTGGCGTGCTCCTTGAAAAGAAGGCCAAGAGGAAATCCAAAAGTAGTTTTCAAAATTATGAAGGTACTGGATACTGTAGAGAAACCATTTGCTCTCATAAAATGATTGAGAATGAGGAAACACAGATACAAGGTAATTTGCCAAAGATATAAGGTAATTAGCCGAGTGTGTGGTGGAGGCATGTAAAATTGAGGCAATCAAAGACATTCAATCATTATTCAAATGGAACCAAAAAATTCAGTATTATGGGGAAAATGGCACTAAATTTGCAGTGCTCATTTACAGAGTCAGTGCAGACAGAATGGCCCAAGTGGCCTCCCCTGCAACATAACAATTCTGAGTCTCTGAGCTGATGTGAACACAAGGAGATAGCAAGAACCAGCACTAATACAGCTTGTTCATTGAAATTTGGGCATTCTTTGTGCAATTGCAAGGACTGGTGGAAATACAATGAGAGCACAAAAACCAGCGCAAATACAGTACAAGTGAAGGAACCAGCGAGTTAACAGAACCTGTGGTAATGCAAAGTGGTTGCAGACACTGGTAATAATACAACACAATTGCAGAAACGGGTGGTAGGTAGAACAGCATGATTACAGAACCTGATGGGAATGCATGATTGCAGGAACTGGTGGTAATGGGGAGACAGAGAGAGACAGAGCACAAAAACCTGTGTCATTGCAATAAAAGCAGAAATGGTGTGAATACAGAGTGCAGGAACATGTGTGAATATAGGGAGAGCACTGGCATAAATGAAGTACAAGCACAGAAGTTATTATACATGCTGTGCAAACGCAGAAGTTATTGGTCAAAGCATTGAGTATAGTGGTTGGGAGGTCATGTTGAGGCTGTTCAGGATATTGGTTAGGCCACTGTTGGAATACTGTGCACAATTTTGGTTTCCCTCCTATCAGGAAGATGTTGTGAAACTTGAAAGGGTTCAGAAAGATTTAGATTAGATTAGATTAGATTACTTACAGTATGGAAACAGGCCCTTTGACCCAACAAGTCCACACCGACCCTCCGAAGAGCAACCCACCCAGACCCATTCCCCTACATTTACCCCTTCACCTAACACTATGGGCAATTTAGCATGGCCAATTCACCTAACCTGCACATTTTTGGACTGTGGGAGGAAACCAGAGTACCCAGAGGAAACTCACACAGACACGGGGAGAATGTGCAAACTCCACACAGACAGTTGCCTGAGGCGGGAATTGAACCCGGGTCCCTGGCTCTGTGAGGCAGCAGTGCTAACCACTGTGCCACCGTGCTGACATTTACAAGTATGTCACCAAGGTTGGAGGGTTTGAGCTATAGGGAGAGGCTGAATAGGCTGGGGCTGTTTTCCCTGGAGCGTCAGAGGCTGAGGAATGATCTTATAGAGGTTGATAAAATCATGAGGGGCATGTATAGGGTAAAAAAACAAGATATTTTCCCTGGGGTGGGGGAGTCCAGAACTAGAGGCCACAAGTTTAGGGTGAGAGGGGAATTATTTAAAAGGGACCTAAGGGGCAACTTTATCACGCAGAGGGTGATGCACGTATGGAATGAACTGCCTGAGGAAACAGTGGGGGCTGGTACAATTACAACATTTAAAATGCATCTGGATAGGAAGGATTTAGAGGGACATGGGCCAAGTGCTGGCAAATGGGATTAGATTAGGTGAGGATATCGTTGAGTTGGACCGAAGAGTCAGCTTCCAAGCTTTACATCTCTAAGATTCTTTAACTCTGTAAGAACCAATGGCAGGGGCTTGCTATCTGGCCCTTTGAGCCCTCTCCTCCATTCAATAAGATCATTGCTGATCTTTTCGTGGCCTCAGGTCACCATAACCCTTAATTCATTCACTGTTCAAAAAAGTTATCTATCTTAGCTTTAAAAACATTCAATGAGCAAGCCTCAACTACTTCACTGTGCAGGGAAAACTACAGATTACAATTCTTTGGAGAAGAAGTTCCTCCTCAATTCATTCCTAAATCTGCTTCCCCTAATTTTAAGGCTAGGTCCTCTTGTTCTAGTTTCACCCAACAGTGGAAACACCTGCTTCTTTTGTATCTACTCCCTTGATAATTTTATGTTTCTATAAGATCCTCCCGCTACCATTCTTCTAAATTCCAATGGGTGTAATTCCAGTCTACTCAGTCTCTGCTCACAAGCCAACCCTCTCAACTCCAGAATCTACCTAGTAAATCTCCTCTGCACCCTCCTCCAATGCCAGTACATCGTTTCTCAAGTAAGGAGAAACTATATGCAGTACTCCAGGTGTGGCCTCACCAGCACCCAATACAGTTGTAACATAAGTTGCCTGCTTTTAAACTCAATCCCTCTAGCAATGAAAGACAAAACTCCATTTACCTTCTTAATTATCTGTTGCACCTTCAAACCAACTTCTGCAAACCATGCACAAGGGCACCCAGGTCCCTCAGCACACCCAGGTCCCTCAGCACAGCAATATACTACAATACTTTACTGTTCAAATAATAGTCAAATAATCAAGAATACAGAATCTAAACAAGACTCGCCATATTAATACAAAGTCAGAAGTCACATGACACCAGATTGTAGTCCAATATGTTTATTTGAAACCACAAACTTTCGGTGCGCTGCTGCTTCGTCAGGTGAAGTCAATTATGTGAGCAATTACAATAATATAGCACAACTGATATAATTATTGTTAGGGTGCAGAAAATGGTGTAAATACAGCAAAAGCAACATAAACTATTGGTAATGCGGAGAAACTGATGTCAATGTCAAAAGTGCAGTGCAAATATGGTCAGATCACTGAAATTGGTATAAATACAGAAACAGGCTTGAATACCACAAGTAGAGAAACAGGCATCAATACAATAACAGAAGTTGGCATGAACACTGCAAAGTAGCAGAAACTGGCACCAAGTCAGTGCCAGTGCAGAAAATGGTATGAAAACAGTGCGAGTGCAGAAAATGATGTCGACGCAATAACAGCAGAAACTGGCCTGAATACAATGACACATACAAAGTACTGCAATTATAAAGGGAGCATAGAAATTAGTGCAATTACAGAGACAGCACAGAAACCGGTGTAAACATAGTGAGACAACACAAATTGGTGCCAACATAGTGAAATAGCAAAAACTGGACTAAAGTACAGGAGCAGGGATGCCTTTCAACAACAGGGGGCTGGGAATCAGAGCAGCAGGTCAGCAAGTAGAGGGATGGAAGGGAAGGTAGATGTTATGATCAGTAAATCACAAAGAAAGGACAGGTTGAGACAGGTAAATGAAATGATGGTACTAATGGGCTTAAGTGTGTTTATTTCAAGGCAAGGAGTAAGGCAGATGAGCTTAGAGCCTGGATCACTATGTGGGACCTGCTTGCCAGGGGGACTGGGCTGACTACTCAACATTCCAGGGCTTTGTTGTTTTAGATGAGACAGAAAGAAAGGTAAAAGAGGTGGAGGAATTGTATTACTAATCAGGGAGGATGTTACATCTGCACTTAGAGAGGACATGATGGAGGGCTCATCCACTGCAGTAATATGGGTAGAGAGCTCAAAAATAAGATGTGCAATGACTCTGATAAAATTAGGGCCTCCAATAACCACCAAGAGATTGAGGAACAAATACATAGGCAGATTATTGAACGGTGCAATTAAAAACAGTGACTTTATCTTCCCCAATATTGACTGGGACTCCCGGAGAGTAAGAGGCTTAGAAGGGGCAGAATTTGTTAAGTACATTCAAGAGGGTTTCTTGAAACAGTGTGTACACAGTCCAACCAGAAGAGGGGCCATAAAAGACCTAGTATTGGCTAATGAGCCTGGCCAGGTGACTGACATTTCAGTGGGACAGCATTTTGGAAACAGTGATCACAACTCCTTAAGTTTTAAGATAGCTACGAACACAGATAAGTCAGGATCTTGGGGGAAGATACTAAATTGGGGGAGGGCAAATTACGTCAGTATTAGGAGGAGCTAGGCAGTGTTAATTGGGAAGAGCTGATATCAGGCAAGTGCACATTTGGCATGTGGAAACTGTTTAGACCTGCTGATGAGAGTTCAAGACCGGCATGTTCCAATAAGGAGGAAGGACAAGGATGGCAACGTAATGGACCCTTGGATAACGAGGGAGGTTGTGAATTTATCAAAAGGAAAAAAACACATGTAAGGTTTAAGACGCTAAAAATGGACAGGGCACGTGAGAAATACAAGGAAAGCAGGAAAGTACTCAAACAGGGAATTAGGAGAGCAAGAAGGGGCCATGAAATGATGTTGGCAAATAAGGCTAAAGAGAATCCCAAGGCATTCTATACATACATAAAATACAAGAAGATAACCAGCAAGAAGTAGGACCACTCGAGGATAAAGGAGGGAACTTGTGCTTGGAGGCAGAAGAAGTGGGTGAGATCCTAAATGGCAGGAGGATATGGAGGATAGTGAGATTTGTATGGAGCATGCTAACATACAAGGGCATTTTGAGATCAAGAAAGAAGTGGATCTCTTGAAGAGCATTCGATAAGTCTCCAGGCCCTAACGGTGTTCAGCCCAGGTTCTTGAGAGAAGCAAGAGAGGAGATTGTTGGAGCCTTGACCAAGATCTTTATACCCTCGCTAGCCACGAGAGAGGTCCCGGAGGACTAGCGAGTAGCTAATGATGATCTTTTGTTCATGAAGGGAAATAGGGATAATCCTGGAAGTTAGACAGGTGAGTCTCATATCAGTGGTTGGGAAACTTTTGGAGAAATTTCTTAGGGATAGAATTTATGTATATTTGGAAAAACATGATCTAATTAGGAACACTCATATATATATATCTATATATATATAGAAAAATATAATAAATAAAAATGACTTAGAAGAGAATGTAGATGGGTGGTTAGTAAGTTTGCATACGATGCAAAGATCGATGGAGTTGTGGATAGTGTAGAAGTTTGCCAACGGATACAATGGGATACAGATCAGTTGCAGATATGGGCGGAGAAATGGCAGATGGAATTTAATCCAGGTAAGTGTGAGGTGCTGCACTTTGGGAGATCAAATGTTAAGGAAAAGTATATAGTTAATGGCAGGACTCTGAATTTCATTGCTGTACAGAAGGATCTTGGTGTCCAAGTCCATAGTTCACTGAAAGTGACCACGCAAGTTGTAGGATGGTAAAGAAGGCATATGGCATGCATGCCTTTATTGATTATGGAATTGTGTGCAGTGTCAGGACGTCATGTTGAAGCTTTATAAGACTTTGGTTAGACTACACTTATCGAGTAATGCATTCAACTCTGGTCACCACATTACAGGAAGGAGATGGAGGCTTTGCAGAGGATGCAGAAGAGGTTTACCAGGATGCTGCTCGGATTAGAGCATAAGAGCTATAAGGAGATGCTTGAAAAACTCAGGTTGTTTTCTCTTGACCAGCGGAGGCTAAAGAGAGACATGAAAGAAGTTTATCAAATAACGAGATAAATAGATAGAGTTGAAGGTCAGCACTTTTTTCCAAGAGTTGGAATGTACTTGTAGAATCTCTTTGGATTATGTTTGACCTTATCTGCCAACGCTAAACATATCTTCTCTTTGCCTTACTAAACTTCCTCTTAAGAAAGTCCCCACCCTCTTTATACTGGTCAAGAGATTCATTTGAACCTAGTTGTCTATCACTAATGTCGGATTCATTTTTATTCTTGACTAGAATCTCAATATCTTTATTCGTCCATTGTTCCCTAATCTTATCTGCCTTATCCTTCATTCTAATTAAAAACTGAAAGGACTCCAAATGCTGTAAATCAGAAACAAAAACAGAAATTGCTGGAAATGCTCAGCAGGTCTGGCAGCATCTGTGGAGAGAAATCAGACATATCATTTCGGATTGAGTGACTCTTCCTCAGACTTTCTAAGTCCCCCATTTGCCAGCAATTGACCCATATCCCTCTAAACCCTTCCTACTCATAAACCCATCCAGTTGCCTTTTCAAAGTTCTAATTGTACCAGCCTCCCCCACTTCCTCTGGCAGCTCATTCCATACACGTACCACCCTTTGCATGAAAAAGTTGCCCCTTAGGTCCCTTTTAAATCTTTCCCCTCTCACCCCAAACCTAGGCCCTTGAGTTCTGGACTTCCCCAACCCTGGGAAAAGACCTTGTTGATTTACCCTAACCATGCCCCTCACGGTTTTATAAAGCTCTATAAGATCACCCTTCGGCCTCCAACATTCCAGGGAAAACAGCCTCAAACTATTCAGCCTCTCCCTACAAATTAAAGTCACCTGTACAACCTTATTGTTTATACCTTTATCTAAGATCTCCCTACATATTTGTTCCCCAATTTCCCTTCTATGGGGGGTTGGGCAGTGCTGTAATGCAATCCCATCAAGGTGATCATTCATTTCTTCTTCCTAACTTCAATGCATATACTTTCACTGGATGAGGTTTTCGAAATATCTTCTCTAGCAGTAATGTTTCCCTTTATCTAAAATGCCAACCACTCCCTGCCTACTGTTCGATCCTTCCTGCAGCATCTGAAACCCGGAATATTAAGCTGCCAATCCTGTCCATCCTTCAGCCAAGTTTTGGTTATAGCTATGCTGTCCCAATCCCACGATCCCAAAAATGCCCTGAGGTCATCAGCCTTACCTGTAAAACCCCATGCATCAAAATCAATGCAGTTTAATTCTTCAGCGTAACTTTGTGTTCTGACTTACTCTTATCTGTCTTTGCTAATTAACTTGTTCTTTTCAGATTCAGAACCGTCCTCACCTATCTTTCTATTTACTTATTTTTCTTTGGCACCAGGATGATGGTCGTTTTCTTGAAGCAGTTTGGGAGTTCAGACTGTAGTAAGGAGAAGTTAAAGATGTCATAGAAGCATAGAGATGTACAGCATGGAAACCAACCCTTAGGTCCAACTCCTTGCCAACCAGATATCCTAAATTAATCTTATCCCATTTGCCAGCATTTAGCCCATATCTCTCTAAACCATTCTGATTCATGTACCCACCCAAATGCCTTTTAAATGTTGTAATTGTACCAGCCTCCACCACTTCCTGTGGCAGCTCATTCCACCCTCTGTGTGAAACATTGCCACTTAGGTCACTTTTAAATCTCTCCGCTCACCCTAAACCTACGTCCTCTCGCTCTGGACACACCCACCCCAAGAAAAAGACCTTGTCTATTTACTTTATCCATGCTACTCATGATTTTATAAATGTCTAAGTTCATCCCTTAGCTTCCAATGCTCCAGGGAAAACAGCCCCAGCCTATTCGGCCTCTCACTGCAGATCAAACCCTCTAACCCTGGCGTCATCCACATAAATCTTTTCTGAGCCCTTTCAAAATTTCACAACATCCTTACTATAGGATGGCAACCAAAACTGCACATAATATTCCAAAAATGGCCTAACTGATGTCCTGTACCGTCGCAAAATGACCTCCCAACTCCTTGACTCAATGCTCTGACCAACAAAGGAAAGCATACCAAATGCGTTCTTCATTATCCTATCTACCTGTGTCTCCACTTCCAAGGAACTATGAACCCGCACTCCAAGGTCTCTTCATTCAGCAACACTCCCCAGGACCTTACCATTAATTGTACAAGTCTTGACCTAATTTCTCCCGAAAATGCAGGACCTCCCATTTTTCTAAATTAAACTTCATCTGTCAAACCTTGGTCTATCTGATCAAGATCCCATTGTACTCCAAAGTAACTTTCTCCTCTGTCCACGACACCTCCAATTTTGGTGTCATCTGCAAACTTACTAGCCATAATCCTATTTCACATCCAAAACATTTATATAAAATGATGAAAAGCAGTGGACCCAGTACTGATCCTTGTGGCACAGTCTGAAAAGAAACCTTCCACCATCACCGTCTGTCTTCTACCTTCGAGTCCAGACCTGTATCCAAATGGCTAGTCCTCCCTATATTCCATAACATCTAACTTTGCTAACCAATCTACCAAGAAGAACCTTGTTGAACTCCTTACTGAGGTCCACATAGATCACATGTACTGCTCCGCCCTCATGAATCCTATTCATTACTTCAAAAAACTCAATCAAGTTAGTGAGACATGATTTCCCATGCACAAAGCCATGCTGACTATCCCTAGTCAGTCCTTGCCTTTCCAAATGCATGTAAATCCTGTCCCTCAGGCTTCCCTCCACAACTTGCCCACCATCGATGGCAGGCTCATTGGTCTATAGTTCCCTGGCTTTTCCTTACCACCTTTCTTAAATAGTGGCACCCACGTTACCCAACCTCCAGTCATCTGGCACCTCACCTGTGACAATCAAAAATACAAATATCTCAACAAGGAGCCCAGCAACCACTTCCCTGGCTTCCCACAGTGTTGTAGGGTATACCTAATCACATCCTGGGGATTTATCCACCTTTATGTGTTTTTTTAAGACATCCAGCACCTCTTTCTCTGTAATAATGGTCATTTTTTTCAAGATGTCACCATCTATTTCCCCACATTCTATATTTTCCATGTCCTTTTCCACAGTAAACACTGATGCAAACTACTCGTTTAGCATCTCCCCCATCTCTTATAGGCTGCCTTGCTGATCTTTGAGGGGCCCTATTCTCTCCCTAGTTACCCTTTTTCCTTAATATATTTATAAAGTCCCTTTGGATTCTGCTTAATCCTGGATGTAAGTTTGCTCGCTGCGCTGGAAGGTTCGTTTTGTCACGATGTTTTGTCACCACACTAGATAACATCATCATTGAGCATCCAGTAAAGCACTGATGTTAGTGACCTGTTGTCTATCTATGTATTTAGGTTTCCTTGGTTGGTGATGTCATTTGCTGTAGTGATGTCATTTGCTATTCCTTTTCTCAGAGGGTGGTAAATAGAGTCCAAGTCAATGTGTTTGTTGATAGAGTTTCAGTTGGAATGCCATGCTTCAAGGAATTCGCATGCATGTCTCTGTTTGGCTTGTCCTATGTTGGCTGTATTGTCCCAGTCGAAGTGGTGTCCTTCCTCATCTGTATGTAAAGATACTAGTGAGAGTGGGTCATGTATTTTTGTGGCTAGTTGATGTTCATGTATCCTGGTGTCTAATTTTCTGCCTGTTTGTCACAGCTCTTATAAAGTATTTTGTAAATGACATTAGTTTTGCTTGTTGTCTGTATAGTTTATTAGCTGCTGTTTTAGTGTATTGGTGGGTTTGAGGGCTACCATAATGCCAAGTGGTCTGAGTAATCTGGCAGTCATTTCAGAGATGTCTTTGATGTAGGGGAGAGTGGCTAGGATTTCTTGATGCATTTTGTCTGCTTGTTTGGGTTGAGAAATCGGCAGACTGTGTTCATTGGGTATCCATTCTTTTTGAATACACTGTATAGGTGATTTTGCTCTGCTCTTTGTAGTTCTTCCGTTCTGCTGTGTGTAGTGGCTCATTGAAATAATGTTCTAATGAAGCTTCGTTTGTGGATGTTGGGATGATTGCTTCTGTAATTCAGTATCTGTTTTGTATGTGTTGTTTTCCTGTGGAAACTGGTTTGAAGTTCCCCATTGGCTATTCGCTTTACTGTGACATCTAAGAATGGCAGTTTGTTGTTGTTTTCCTCCTCTTCGGTGAATTGTATTGCCACTAAGGATATTATTGATTGTCTTGAAGGTTTCCTCTAATTTGTTTTGTTTAGTGATGATAAAGGTGTCATCCACGTAGCAGACCCAAAGGTTGGCTTGGATGGTTGGCAGAGCAGTTTGTTCGAGTCTCTGCATTACTGCCTCTGCTAAGAACCCTTACATTGGAGAATGTATAAGTGTTCCGTTGGTTTGTCTGTAGGTTTCGTTATTGAAAGTGAAATTGTTATGGATGCTTGACAGCTTGCAGATATCGACACTTTCCAACAGTGGCGACAGACCTGACCCCACAACTAGAAAACCAAATCACAGCTTTACTCAAAAAACTTCAGAAATCTGGAGAATTAAATAAAACAAATTTCCAAAAAATGAAACCAGATGGGTCAAACACACCACGCCTCTATGGATTGCCCAAAATTCACAAACCTGGACGCCCCTCTCAGGCCCACAGTTTCGCTACCTAGAACACCAATGTACAGATTAGCCAAGGTACTATACCAAAGACTAAAAGGCTGAGGAGAAGACGCACGCCACTCCAAGAATTCCTGAACAACAAAGACACTAAGATAGAAGAGGATGAAATAATGGTCTCTTTTGACATAACATGCCTATTCACATCCAACACCATCAACCTGGCAAAGGAATCACTGACTGTACTATTAAAAGAACCAAAGACACATACACCAAACACCACCAACTTCACCAGCAAGGGCAACATCATCAAGTTAGTGGACTTATGCCTTATCACCCAATTCAATTTCAATAACAAAAGCTCCAGACAAACCAACAGAATACTCATGGGATCTCCAATATCAGAGTTCTTACCAGAGGCAGTAACGCAGAGACTCAAACCAACTGCTCACTGGTATCCTTACATAAGATGAGGAAGGACACCATTTTGACTGGGACAACACATCCATCATGGGACATGCCAAATAGAGACATACACATGAATTCCATGAAGCATGACATTCCAACCAGAACTCTATCAACAACACATCAACTTGAACCCCATTTACCACCCTCTGAGAAAAAGAACAGGAAATGATGTCACTAGAGCAAATGACATAACTACAGGAAATGACATCACCAACCCAAGGAAACCTAAAGGCATAAATTGAAAGAGGGTTGCTAACACCAGTGCGAGCAGCAGCAAAGGTAAGACCGTTTGGTTTTAAAAGTGCTTACCGGTGGCGGGCAGCGGTGTTTTTTTTTCTCTTTCACTCTCTCTTCACAGAAAGAGCGGGAGCACCAGGGGGAAGTGACGACGACCAGAGGGGCAGCCGGGAAGGAAAGCGGTGAATATTTATACTCACCCTTCGAAGCAGTCGGTCAGTTCCAGTGCGAGCAGCAGCGAAGGTAAGACCGTTTGGTTTTAAAAGTGCTTACCGGTAGCGGGCAGCGGTGTTTTTTTTTTCTCTTTCACTCTCTCTTCACAGAAAGAGCGGGAGCACCAGGGGGAAGTGACGACGACCAGAGGGGCAGCCGGGAAGGAAAGCAGTGAGTATTTATACTCACCCTTCGAAGCGGTCGGTCAGTTCCAGTGCGAGCAGCAGCGAAGGTAAGACCGTTTGGTTTTAAAAGTGCTTACCGGTAGCGGGCAGCGGTGTTTTTTTTTCTCTTTCACTCTCTCTTCACAGAAAGAGCGGGAGCACCAGGGGGAAGTGACGACGACCAGAGGGGCAGCCGAGACCCGGAAGCAGTTAGTGTAAGCTTACCTGGGTAGGTTTTTTTCCCCTTTAAAAGCGCGAAGGAGAGGAACCCGAGGCACTACACAGGTAGTGCCTCCCACCCGCCCTCCTCCTCTAACCTAATAATAACACCTGTTTTGGTAAGTAGGTAAGTGCTGAATTTTGCTTGTTGTATTCTTTAGACCCAGTTTTTTAAAATAAAAGTTAGCTTTAGAGGGATGGCAGTGAAGGCAGTGCAATGTTCCTCCTGCAACATGTATGAGGTGAGGGATGCCATTGACGTCCCTGCCGATTACACTTGCAGGAAGTGCACCCATCTCCAGCTCCTCCAAGACCGTGTTAGGGAACTGGAGCTGGAGTTGGATGAACTTCGGATCATTCGGGAGGCAGAGGGGGTCATAGATCAGAGTTATAGGGAGGTAGTAACTCCAAAGATGGCAGATAGATGGGTGACAGTGAGGGGGACTGGGAGGAACCAGCCAGTGCAGGGACCCCCTGCGGCCGTTCCCCTCAAGAACAAGTATACCGTTTTGGATACTTGTGGGGGGGATGACTTACCAGGGGTAAGTAACGGGGCTCAGGTCTCTGGCACGGAGCCTGTCCCCGTTACTCAGAAGGGAAGGGTGAAGAAGAGCAGAGCAGTAGTAATTGGGGACTCGATAGTTAGGGGCACAGATAGGCGGTTTTGTGGGAACGAGAGAGACTCACGTTTGGTATGTTGCCTCCCAGGTGCAAGGGTACGTGATGTCTCTGATCGTGTTTTCCGGGTCCTGGAGGGGGAGGGGGAGCAGCCCGAAGTCGTGGTCCATATTGGCACCAACGACATAGGTAAGAGGAGTGCCGAGGATGTTAGACAGGCTTTCAGGGAGCTAGGTTGGAAGCTGAGTTAGAACGAACAGAGTTGTTGTCTCTGGTTTGTTACCCATGCCACGTGATAGAGATTCGAGGAATAGGGAAAGAGAACACTTAAATGCGTGGCTACAGGGATGGTGCAGGAGGGAGGGATTCCGGTTTTTGGATAACTGGGGTTCTTTCTGGGGACGGTGGGACCTCTATAAACAGGATGGTCTACACCTGAACCTGAGGGGCACCAGTATCCTTGGGGGGAGGTTTGCTAGTGCTCTTGGGGGGGGTTTAAACTAACTCTGCAGGGGCATGGGAACCCAGATTGTAGCTTCAGGGTGCAGGGCCTGGAGTGTAGGGAGGTTAGGAACATGGCATCAATTTCCAAGGAGGGTGCCTGTAAACAGGAAAGTGGCTTGAAGTGTGTATACTTCAATGCAAGAAGTATACGAAATAAGGTAGGTGAACTTGCA
This sequence comes from Chiloscyllium plagiosum, assembly GCF_037043375.1. Lineage (NCBI taxonomy): Eukaryota > Metazoa > Chordata > Chondrichthyes > Orectolobiformes > Hemiscylliidae > Chiloscyllium > Chiloscyllium plagiosum. The sequence goes on along the minus strand of NW_028270152.1, from coordinate 75,759,565 downwards.
GCGTGGGTTGGTACCTGGGACTTCGATGTTGTGGCTATTACGGAGACATGGCTAGAACAGGGACAGGATTGGCTGTTGCAGGTTCCAGGATTTAAATGTTTTAGTAGGGTCAGAGGTGGGGGTAAAAGAGGGGGAGGTGTGGCATTGCTTGTCAAAGATAGTATTACAGTGGTGGAAAGGACGATGGATGAGGACTTGCAATCTGAGGTAGTTTGGGCTGAGGTTAGGAATAGGAAAGGTGAGGTCACCCTGTTAGGAGTCTTTTACAGGCCTCCTAATAGTCCTAGAATCATTGAAGAAAGGATAGGGAAGGTGATTCAGGAGATGAGTGACAGTAATAGGGTGGTTGTTATGGGGGACTTTAACTTTCCTGATATTGATTGGGAAAGCTATAGCTCAAGTTCCGCAGGGATAGCTACAAGTGGAGTTCCGCAGGGATCAGTTCTGGGTCCTCTGCTGTTTGTAATTTTTATTAATGACTTAGATGAGGGAGTCGAAGGGTGGGTCAGTAAATTTGCAGATGATACGAAGATAGGTGGAGTTGTGGACAGTGAGGAGGGCTGTTGTCGGCTGCAGAGGGACTTAGATATGATGCAGAGCTGGGCTGAGGAGTGGCAGATGGAGTTCAACCCTGCCAAGTGTGAGGTTGTCCATTTTGGAAGAACAAATAAGAATGCGGAATACAGGGTTAATGGTAGGGTTCTTAGTCAGGTGGAGGAACAGAGGGATCTTGGGGTCTATGTACATAGATCTTTGAAGGTTGCCACTCAGGTGGATAGAGTTTGTAAGAAGGCCTATGGAGTATTATCGTTCATTAGCAGAGCGATTGAATTCAAGAGTCGTGAAGTGATGTTGCAGCTGTACAGGACTTTGGTTAGGCCACAGTTGGAGTACTGTGTGCAGTTCTGGTCGCCTCACTTTAGGAAAGATGTGGAAGCTTTGGAGAGGGTGCAGAGAAGATTTACCAGGATGTTGCCTGGAATGGAGAGGAGGTCGTACGAGGATAGGTTGAGAGTTCTCGGTCTTTTCTCGTTGGAACGGCGAAGGATGAGGGGTGACTTGATAGAGGTTTATAAGATGATCAGAGGAATAGATAGAGTAGACAGTCAGAAACTTTTTCCCCGGGTACAACAGAGTGTTACAAGGGGACATAAATTCAAGGTGAAGGGTGGAAGGTATAGGGGAGATGTCAGGGGTGGGTTCTTTACCCAGAGAGTGGTGGGGGCATGGAATGCGCTGCCCGTGGGAGTGGTAGAGTCGGAATCATTGGCGACCTTTAAGCGGCATTTGGATAGGTACATGGATGGGTACTTAATCTAGGTTAGAAGTTCGGCACAACATCGTGGGCCGAAGGGCCTGTTCTGTGCTGTATTGTTCTATGTTCTATGTTCTATGTTCTAAGTTCGTTAGATGGGTCAGTGTTTGTTCAATGTGTGCAGGAGAGTTTCCTGACACAATATGTAGACAGGCCAACAAGAGGTGAGGCCATACTGGATTTGGTTCTGGGTAACGAACCAGGCCAGGTGTTAGAATTAGAGGTAGGTGAGCACTTTGGGGATAGTGACCATAATTCGGTGATTTTTACACTCGTGATGGAGAGGGATAAGTGTGTACTACAGGGCAAGAGTTATAGCTGGGGTCAGGGAAATTATGATGCGGTGAGGCATGACTTAGGATGTGTGGCTTGAAAAAGTAGACTCCAAGGCAAGAGTGTAAATGATATGTGGAGCTTGTTCAAGGAGCAACTATTGAGTGTCCTTGATAATTATGTACCTGTCAGGCCGGGGGGAAAGGGTCGTGCGAGGGAGCCGTGGTTTAATAAGGAATTGGAATCCCTTGTTAAATGGAAGAGGGCGGCTTATCTCAAGATGAGACGTGAAGGTTCAATTGGGGCGATTGAGAGTTATAGGGTAGCCAGGAAGGACCTGAAGAGACAGCTAAGAGCAGCAAGGAGGGGACATGAAAGGTCCTTAGTCGGTAGGATTAGGGAAAACCCTAAGGCTTTCTATAGGTATGTTAGGAATAAAAGAATGACTAGGGTAGGAATAGGTCCAGTCAAGGATAGTAGTGGGAAGTTGCGTGTGGAGGCGGAAGAGATTGGGGAGACACTGAATGAATACTTTTCTTCAGTATTTACTCAGGAACTGGGCATTGTCGTCGATGTGAATACTGAGTCACAAATAAGTAGAATGGATAGCTTTGAGGTATGTAGAGAAGAGGTGTTGGAAATCCTGGAAAAGGTGAAAATAGATAGGTCCCCTGGGCCTGATGGCATTTATCCTAGGATTCTCTGGGAAGCAAGGGAGGAGATTGCAGAGCCATTGGCCTTGATTTTTATGTCCTCTTTGTCTACTGGAGTAGTGCCAGAAGACTGGAGGATAGCAAATGTGGTTCCCTTGTTCAAAAAGGGGAGTAGGGATAACCCTAGTAACTATAGGCCGGTGAGTCTCACTTCTGTTGTGGGCAAAGCCTTAGAGAGAATTGTAAGGGATAGGATTTATGCACATCTGGATAGGAATGATCAAGGATAGTCAGCATGGTTTTGTGAAGGGCAGGTCGTGCCTCACAAACCTTATTGAATTCTTTGAAAAGGTGACGAAGGAGGTTGATGAGGGGAAAGCGGTAGATGTGGTATATATGGATTTTAGTAAGGCGTTTGATAAGGTTCCCCATGGTAGGCTACTGCAGAAAATACGGAGATATGGCATTGAGGGTGAGTTGGAGGTTTGGATTAGGAATTGGCTGGATGGAAGAAGACAGAGGGTAGTAGTTGATGGCAAAGTTTCTTCATGGAGTGCCGTCACTAGCGGTGTTCCGCAAGGATCTGTTTTGGGACCATTGCTGTTTGTCATTTTTATAAATGACCTGGAAGAGGGGTTAGAAGGTTGGGTGAGCAAGTTTGCGGATGATACGAAAGTCTGAGGAGTTGTTGACAGTGAGGAAGGATGTGGCAGGTTACAGCAGGATATAGAGAAGCTGCAGAGCTGGGCAGAAAGGTGGCAAATGGAATTCAATGTAGCTAAGTGTGAGGTGATTCACTTTGGGAAGAAAAACAAAAAGATGGGGTACTGGGCTAATGGTCGGATACTTGGTAGTGTGGATGAGCAGAGGGATCTTGGTGTCCATGTACACAGATCTCTGAAAGTTGCCACCCAGGTAAATAGTGCGGTGAGGAAGGCATATGGCGTACTGGCTTTTATTGGTAGAGGAATTGAGTTCCGGAGTCCTGAGGTCATGATGCAGTTGTATAAGACTCTGGTGCGGCCGCATCTGGAATATTGTGTGCAGTTTTGGTCGCCATACTATAGGAAGGATGTGGAGGCACTGGAACGGGTGCAGAGGAGGTTTACCAGGATGTTGCCTGGTATGGAAGGAAGATCGTATGAGGAAAGATTGAGACACTTGGGGCTGTTTTCATTAGAGAAAAGAAGGTTTAGGGGTGACTTGATTGAGGTGTACAAGATGATTAGGGGGTTAGATAGGGTTGACAGTGTGAACCTTTTCCCGCGTATGGAGTCGGGTATTACAAGGGGGCATAGCTTTAAATTAAGGGGGGGTAGATATAGGACTGAAGTTAGGGGTAGGTTCTTCACTCAGCGAGTCGTAAGTTCATGGAATGCCCTGCCAGTAGCAGTGGTGGACTCTCCCTCTTTATGGGCATTTAAGCGGGCATTGGATAGGTATATGGAGGATAGTGGGTTAGTATAGGTTAGGTGGGCTTGGATCGGCGCAACATCGAGGGCCAAAGGGCCTGTACTGCGCTGTATTCTTCTATGTTCTATGTTCACCGAAAGCTCGCTGATGATGTTACCTAGTATGGTGATGAAATGTCTGAAAATGAACCTTCTAACTCAGCGAGCAAACTTACATCCAGAACCTCAACCTGAGCTACAAATCTTCTCAAAACTCACTAAGTCCTTAACCCTATTTTCCAAAACTATCTCATGTCCCCTTTTTGCCCTCCTGATTTCCCACTTAAGTATACTTCTACTGCCTTTATTCTCTTCTAAGGATTCACTTGATCTCTACTGTCTATACCTAACATATGCTTCTTTCTTTTTCTTGACCAAAACCTCAATTTCTCTAGTCATCCAGCATTCCCTGCACCTACCATACAGTCTGTAAGTACTCCCACCAGCTGGTCCACACAGGATCTGAGTGCACAGCCGGGGACTCCATCTGGGCCAGTTGCTTTCTGTAGGTTCATTATCAAGAAGGCTGATCAAAGGTCTATAGCAGTGACTCTGTATACAAGTGTATCAGAGGCTGTTGGGATAGATTTCATCATTTCACTGACCTGTTCAAAGCAAGCATAGAATACATTGAGCTCATCAGATAGGGATATACTGTTGCCCATGATTCCATTAGACCTCGCTTTGTAGCGAGTTATGTCATATGAGCCTTGTCACAAACTATAGGTGTCTGTGTGGTTGGTCTGGATCTCAAACGTGGCCTCTTGGCATCTCTGATGGCCGTGCGAAGGTCGTACCTGGACTTCCTGTATAGGTCAGGGTTGCCCAACTTGTATGCCTCAGATCTGCACTGCAGGAGAGAGTGGATCTCCTGTTCGTCCATGGTTTCAGTTGGGGAAAAGTAAAATTAACATCTTCAGCATGCAGTCTTTTACACATTTACTAATGAAGTCCACTAAGGTAGCGGAATACTCATCTAGGTTGGCCACTGAGTTCTTGAATATCGAGTAGTCCACCAACTTTAAGCAGTCCTGTAGGAGCCCTTCTGTTGCCTCAGACAAACATAGCACTGTTTTCTGTACTGGGTTCTCATGTTCCAATTTCTGCTTGTAAGGCGGGAAGAGGAACACAATGTTGTGATCTGATTTTCCAAAATGCCACAGTGAGTTGTTTAATTGTCCACCATCATTCACGATTGGACGTGGCAGTACTGCAGAACTTAGGTCTGATCTGTTGGTTTTGGGTTTGTTTATCCGTGTCCAATACTTGCTGCTTAGGCTGTTTGGTGCACAAATAGTTTTGTGTTGTATCTTCATCAGTTGACACCTCATAGACATTTAAGTGCAGCAGGAGCCTATTCATTCCATCATGTCTGTGTGAGTCAACAGAGATGTGACTACATAAATCCAATTCTATGGCTTTTGACCCATATTCCTTGAGCTTAGGGCAATTCAGGTCAATATCTGTGTACTACTTGAACATTACAAGAGTTTTTACTCAGCTTCACTTTCAGACGGTGAGCCCCAGACTTCCAACCTCCAAATGAAACCAAATTCTCCTCTTAACCTTTTACCTCTTCCTTCCTCTGAGGTGGTCACCAGAACTGCACACACTGTGCTGTACATCTCTATGACTATGACTCTATGAGAACTCCAATTGTGGACTAACCAATTTTTAAAAAATAGATCTCCCTGGTCTTGTTTACTATGCCCAGTTTAATAAGTTTAATCTCATATCCTTTTGTAACCACTTTACCTACGTGACCTCCTATCTTCAGGGATCTATGGATACACACACTAATTTTCCTCTGATCTTCAGTATTTTCCTACATAGTGTAATCCCTTGCCTTGTTATCCATCCTAAATGTATTACCTCTCACCTTTCCAGGTTGAATTCTGATTGTTTCTCCCAGCTGACCAGTCTGTTGATATTCTTCTGCAATTTACAACCATTTTCTTCATGATTTAAGACCCTACCAATTTTCACATCATCTGAAATATTCTTGATTATACCCCCCTTACACTTTTTCAACGACTGTAAAGACTGCTATTTTGAGTCCTTGGGCTAGCTGCTGTGAAAATATTTGTGTCACTTGCTATTGTCGCTTTGGTGCCATTAAAGCAAAATGCTACTTAATGTTTCTCAAAATACTTAACAATGATTTGCAAAAGATTTCCTGTTCTAGGGGGAAAAGGTCCAAATGACAGATACAAGCATGCTCAAAGATAACATGATAACAATTGAGATTTAAAAATTACAAATTTTGGAAGGCCTCCTGGCCAGCTGAGAAAGGGACAGGGATTTAAATTAGATCAATTTATTTTGTTATTTCAATTTTCATTCCAAGGCTAATTACATTAATTTTGTTTGATGAGATTGCTTTAACAGAGTAGAATGTGATAGAAATAAACTGGAAGCCTTGGACAACAGACCTTGCAATTAGAGTCAGAGTCACAGCACGGAAACAGACCCATCAGTCCAACTCCTCCATGCCAACCAAAATCCTAAATTAATCTAGTCACATTTGCCAGCACATGGCCCATATTCCTCTAAACCCTTCTTATTCATATACTCATCCGGGTGCTTTTTAAATGTCATAATTGTACAAGCCTCCACCAGTTCCTCTGACAGCTCATTCCATATCTATTTCTTTTTCCCCATATGGATCCTTAGTTATCAGCTGGATTTGGCAAAGGAAGAGGAGGTAAGAGTGAGGCAGTTATCTCCTAAATTGTTGCTATTACCATTCAACTATGCCAAACTCACCCTCATTCCAGAGAACTGAAGAGATGGCTGACAGAACAAACAAGGAATGCTGCTAGCAAAGGTGGAAAATGTACTGTCAGAGTTTGTAGGCCTTCTCATACCCAAGAACAAAGAATTTTTTTACGTATTCATTCGCTGAGGGGATCATCATCTCAGCCAGCATTTCCTGCCCATTCCAAGGAGCAATTAAGAGGCACAGAACAGGTCAAGTAAGGATGGCAATTTCCTTCCCCAAACCAGATAGGTTTTTCCCTGACAAGTAGCAATTGGTCATTATTAGACTCTTAATTCCAAATTTTTATTGAATTCAAACTCCAACCATCTGTTGCAGCAGGATTCCAACCAAGTCCCCAGAACGTTATCTAGGTCACTGGATTAGTAGTATAGCAATAAGCAGTGCCTCCCCTAACAGTATGATGGAACCCCAAAACAACTGCAGACAGAGACCAAACTTAGTCAATTTTGGATCCTTGCCAAGTTTAAGACAGTACTAGCCTTAATCTCACTAATCCGTTCAAACACTAACAGCTTTGCTATGACATGCCAAATGCATCTGTCACTAAAATACAGGAAGTACTAAAATATGAATTTTGGTGTTACTGAGATTTATCTCAAGAGGTTTTCAATTAGAAAATTAACCATGGATTGTAAGGGATCGCATATTTTTGAAAGTTGGAAAATAGAAGTTGAATGTGACCGTACCAGATTTTTGTGCAACTTGAAGGTTAGCGGCCTCTTACCGGAGAAAGGATGTCTTGCTATAGACAAAGTACAGCAAAAGTTTACTGGGATGGAAGGACTGAAATATGAGGAGAAGTTTAGTCGGTTAGAACTATATTTATAAAATAGATAGAATCATCCAGCATTTGCTGGAGCTAAGAATGAGGGGGATCTTGTAGAAACCTACAGAATTCTAACTTGACTAGACACAGTAAACCCAGGAAGGATGTTTCCAATGGTGGAGGAGTCTAGAACCAGGGGTCACAGTCTGAAGATAAGGGGGAACTGTGCTATAGAACTGAGATGAGAAGAAATTTCTTCACCCAGAGAGAGGTGAGGTATTCACTACTGCAGAAAGCAGTTGAGGCCAAAATATCATATGATTTCAAGAAAGAGTTGGATATAGCAAGAGAGGCTAAAGGGATCAAAGGACATAGCAAGAGCAAGAACAAGCTGTTGAATTGAATAATAGTCGATGGATACATTTTGGGCTGCAGGAAGGTTTGCAATGGAGTTTCTGTGCACAAATATGAAGAAATTTGTAAAATAAGCAAATGTGATGTGAAAAAGGACTGTTTCAGAAGCCAAGTAATTAGGCTTTGGAATGCACTCCCTGGATGTGCAATGGAGCCAAGTTCAACGGTGCCAGTCCAAAGAGCAATAGATGATTATTCAAATGGAAACAATATTCAGAGGTATGAGAAAAATGGCAATAAGTCACAATGCTCATTTATAGTCACTCCAGGCACAAACGAAAGGATATTTTATTCTATTCTATTCTAACCGACCAAATGGCCTGTGTGAAAAGAACAAAAATACAGAAACTAGTATAAATGCAACCAAATTGCAGAAACTTGTGAAAACAGAGTGAGGACACAAAAACTTATGCGAGTGAGGAGACTGGCAGGAATAGTGTGAGCACTGCAACTGCAGTATGTACAGTGCGAGCACAGCAAATTCAGTAAAGATAGCAAGACAGTAGAAACTGTGTCAACACAATCAAGAACAAAAATTGGTGTCAATACAGTTCTAATGCAGAAATCTGTGTAATTACAGTGATTATCACAGCATATAATGCAATACAAAGAAAATATGAAGGCATAGGAATGGGCTCGTGGTCAGACTTTGCAACACTAACAAGTAATTCAATGTGTCAGTGATGGAGCTAAACAAAAACATCACAAATTTTGAAAATCCATATTAATATTTTCAGATACCATATCTGCCCTCACCATTTGCTTATATCCCAACTTTGCAGATTTCAGTTGGGGAAATGCAACCAGATATGCCAAAAATAATTCTAATTGCTTTTTGACCAACATGAGAGTTTACTTTTCTCTGTACTTGGGTAAAAAAAAAACAACTTAACCACACAACACTTGTTATAAAATTTCGAGACTGCCAGTGTCACCAGCACTCTTTCACTCAGTACCTCACCGCAAACCTCAGTCTTACCTCCAATTCAGTTTTTGATTGTCTATTCAGCAAGTATACTTGGTATACTTGCACAGACCCTGTATTGTCACCTCTTCATGCTTCTTATCCCATTAGTTCTTCATGCCGTTTATTCCCAACGTGCTCACAGAGACATCAATTTTTGGTTCAGCACATGTTGAAAATATTATTCTTAAATAAAAAGCAAAAATGCCAGAAATGCTCAGCAGTTTAGTCAATTGTCAGGTTCAAATGAAGAGTCACACTACAAATCCTCACTATTTCCCTCTCTCAGATATTATTGGTCTGTTCTGTCTTTTTAGGAGAATAACAACAACTCAACAGAATTGTATGAAAAGTAGCAATACAGCAGGGCATATACATGGACATAAATTAGTTTACATCTGTACATACAGTCTGTCTACAGCATTACCTCCATTTTGGAGAAAGTGAGGACCATAGATGCTGGAAATCAGAGTCGAGTGTGTGGTGCTGAAAAAGCACAGCAGGTCAGGCAGCACCTCCTGCTCCTCGGATGCTGCCTGACCTGCTGTGCTTTTCCAGCACCACACTCTCGACTCATTACCTCCATTTTGTCAAGTTTCTTGGTCACATTTTTTGCGTTATCTTTTGCTATTGTAAATTACATATCTACATTTCCTATTCAATTCTTCTATGGCAGTTATCTGTTGTCACAATGGTAAATGTTTGCTCCCAACCTTTTTGACCTTATTCCAGAAGGGAAATTTTAAACCTTACCTCTAAATACACTTTTCTTCAAGTTTCATAATCTTCACCTCTTACAAGGTACTAACGGTCATGCTCAGAAGGCACCAAGAGAAGTCCTAAACTCTTTTACTTGTCAATTTTCTTCTAAATAGACACTTGGCTGGACTGACAATATGATTGTTGCTAATCAAATAATGCTATTGTAAAGTTATGATCATCTCTAACTATGGGTGATTCATCTCGGTCCACCACATTAGTCCCCAGCCAATTCGATTCACTACACATTATATCAAAAAACGGGATACTGCAAAGGCTATGGGGCCTGACAACATCCCGGCAATAGTACTGAAAACTTATGCTTCAGAACTTACCAGTCATCTAGACAAGCTGTTCCAGTACAGTTACAACACTGACAATCTACCTGACAATGTGAAAAACTGCCAGGGTATGTCATGTATATGAAAAGCAGGACAAATTCAACCCAGCTAATTACTGCTCCATCAGTCTACTCTTGATTGTCAGTGAAGTGATGGAAGGTGTCATCAACAGTGCTATCAAGCAGCACCTGCTCAGTGACGCTTAGTGTGGGTTCCTCTCGGGCCACTCTGCTCCTGACCTCAGTACAGCCTTGATTCAAATATCGACAAAGTGCTGAATTCCAGAGGTGAGGTGACAGTGACAGCCTTTGACATCAAGGCTGCATTCGACCGAGTATGACATCAAAGAGCCCTAGCAAAACTGGAATCAATGGGTCCCAGCAGCAAACTCTCTGGTGGTTAGAGTCTTGACACATAGAAAGATGGTCATAGTTGTTGGGAGTCAGTCATCTCAGCTTCAGGATCTCTCTGCAGGAGATCCTCAGGATGGTGTCTTAGACCGAACCATTTTCAGTTGCTTCATCAATGACCTTCCCTCCACTATATGGTCAGAAGTGAAGATGTTCGCCAATAACTGCACAATGTTCAGCACCATTTGCAACTCCTCAGATACTGAAGCAGTCTATGTTCAAATGCAACGAGATCTGGACAAATCCAGGCTTGAGCTGACAAGTAGCAAGTAATATTCGTGCCACACAAATGCCAGGCTAGGCATATAAGAGACAATCTAACCACCACTCATTGACATTCAATGGTGTTAGCATTACTGAATCTCCCACTATCAATATCCTGTGAGTTATCATTGATCAGAAACTCAATTGGACTCACCACATAAACGCAGTGGCGACAAGAGCAGGTCAGAGGCTAGGAATATTGCGATGAGTAACTCTCCTCATGGCTCCTGAAAACTGAGCCACCATCTACAAGACACAAGTCAGGAATGTGATGGAATACTCCCCACTTGCCTGAATGAGTGCAGCCACAAGAACACTCAAGAAACTTGACACCATCCAAGATAAAGCAGCCCACTTGATTGGCATTGTATTCACACTCATCCATTCCACTCACCACCGATGCTCAGTGGCAGCAGTGTGTACTATCCACACCATGCACTGCAAAATTCACCAAAGATCCTTAGATAGCACTTTCCAAACCCACGATCACTTTTTCTAGAAAGACAAGGGCAACAGATATATGGGAACACACCAACTTCAAGTACCCCTCCTAGCCACGCACCATCCTGACTTGGAAATATATTGCCGTGCCGCTGGGTCAAAATCCTGGAATTCCCTCCCTAATAGCATTGTGGATCAACCTTCAATAGGTAGACTGCAGTGGTTCAAGAAGGCAGTTCACCACCACTTTCTCAAGGGCATCTATGGATGGGCAATAAATGCCGGCCAGCCACGAACACCCACATCCCACAAATGAATTTTAAAATGAATTATGGGACAAAACTTTATATGAGTCTCCTGAAATGTCACCATCCGTGCAATATATCGATGTTCTATTCGTAACAACATAGATTAGGTGAAATGCCAATGTTCAGTCTGTCCAGGAAAAAAGGAAATCTCTGAAACATGAAATGGTACTATTGGTCTCTGCCATTACCTCCTACAAGACAAAATGATTTGGATAAACTATATCAAATCTACCTCATTAACTGAATGGCTCAACTGGGAACCGAAGTCACATAGAATCCCTACAATGTGGAAAACAGGCCATTTGGCCAAACAGGTCCACACCGACCCTCTGAAGTGTAACCCACTCAAACCCATTCTCCTACCCTATTCTCTACATTTACCACCTGACTCATGCACCTAACGCACACATCCCTGAATATTATGGGCAATTTAGCACAGTCAATTCAACTACCCTGCACATCTTTGGATTGTGGGAGGAAACCAGAGCACCCAGAGGAAACCCACGCAGACATGGGGACAATGTGCAAATTCATTACAGACAGTCGCCAGAGGCTGGAATCAAACTGGGTCCCTGGCACTGTGAAGCAGCAGTGCTAACCAGTGCTAATCAATGAGCCACCGTACCGCCCACATTACTGAAACTAGTTTTTTCTTAAGTGTTTAGTTATACAGTTTTAACTTCTCTTCTGTAGTTTGCTTTTAAAATCAGGATAAAGAAAACAGCTCCAGGCTTAGCTAGTCTCGACATCTTTTAGTGACCAATGCTATATTTTGCCAGGAAAGTGAATTAATTTCCTAATTTCTCATTATTGTATTATAGTGCCTTCAATTGCAACACACCTGCATCTAAGTTTCCATCAAGAGGAATACTAACAGATCAATAAACAGGAAAACTTCACTGGTCATTCAATTATTAGCCTCAAAACCATATGAATTAATGCCAAAATCAGTTTTTGTTCTTTTAAAATTGATTCATAATTACAATTTACTTTCTTCATTATCATTTCTTCCTTTCCTGCGTGCTTGAGTGAGAAAGTATGTTGTGAACCATTCCTCCAGATTCTGAATGCACTAGTAAATTTTGTGTTTCAACTTTAAAGAATTTGCTTTGTCAATTTAAATTGTACTTTACAAACAGAGTTTCAGGAAACACCACAGTATTTTTTTAAAAGTTAAAAGAAATATGAAACATGCTGAAAACACTTGTTACAGTCAGAAGAGAATGGTAAAATAATTTTGTGGATAGCTTGTTCAGGATAGAGTCATTAAAATGAACCAAACTTGACCCAAGTGCACAAAATCTGACCAAATTTAAGAAACAAACTCGAATCAGTTCCTAAGAAAAATTAATAACTAGAAGCAAAGGGAGGGAAAGAAACATTTTCTGAAATTATGTTGAAAACAGAAACTCAACTGCAGCAAATTTTCTTAACCTTAGCCTTCACGGAAAGTATGAGGCATTTTCCCCAAGGTGGAGGAGTCAATTACGGGGTTGGGTGGGCTGGGGGTGGAGGAGGAGTTAAAGAGATGCGCAAGACACATTTTTCACACAAAGGGTGGCGAGTGCGTGGAAGGCATAGCCAGATGAGGTGATGGAAGCAGACACAATAGCAGAATTCACAAATACATGAATAGGAAGGGAATAGAGGGATATGGATCCTGTAAGGGAAGACAGTTTTAGTATGGGGAAGGGCAAAATGTGTTGGTGCAGGCTTGGAGGGCCGAAGGGCCTGTTCCTGTGCTACATTGTTCTTTGTTTTAACATTAGAGAAACGTGGGGCTAAAGTTTAATTAGAAATTGTCTGGGTCGATTTTTGCAAGTTTCATGAAGGATTTCATACCATAGCGGAAATGAGACTGCTCTTACAACTTTCCTGACCTCACCTCATCTTGAACGTGTCAATGAAACGGCAGCAATAATTTCTTGCCCTGTACTTCAAAGGAGGCATAAAGAGATTGTTTTCCTGTAAAAATATAGTTTTAAATTTTCTTTAAAACTGAAACATTACTGGACGTGACAAAATGCCTGCCACCGATCACCTAATACCAGCTGACCATGATTTTTAATTACGCAAAGATATGCAGTAACCAGAGGTCAAAAGTTTACATCATCCTTCTGGAATACCATACTCCTTACAATGAATAAGTATGCCGATCAAATCAAGACTAAGGAACCACATAAAAGATGTCTATCCTCAACTAGTTCGCAAAAAAAAGGAAAGCATTCAAACACTCTGATACAAATCTACCTGGCATTTTCTACACTCTACCATCATCCATCAAGCCTGAGGATCAATCCTGGTGCAATGAAGAGTGCAGGAGAGCATGTCAGAAGCTGCATCAAACAGAACTAAAAATTAGGTGTCAACCTCGTGAAGTTACACAACAGGACCACTTACACATCAACAGCATAATCAGTAAGTGCGAGACAGAGCTAAGTGATTCTACAACCAAGCTCTGCAGTTCTGCCATATCCAGTTGTGAATGGCAGTAAACAATTAAACAAGATAGACAGAATAATGAAGGCGGCTTTTAGTATGCTTGCCTTTATTGGTCAGGTGCATTGATTATAGGAGTTGGGAGGTCATGTTGTGGCTGTACAGGACATTGGTTATGCTACTATTGGAATACTGCACACAATTCTGATCTCCCTGCTACAGAATGGATGATGTGAAACTTGAAAGAGTTCAGAAAAGATTTACAAGGATGTTGCCAGGGTTGGAGGGTTTGAGATATAGGGAGAGGCTAAATAGAAAGATAGAGTCATAGAGTCCTATAGCACATAGACAAGTCCTTTGGCCCGAACTGGTCCATGCCGACCAAAACGTCCACCTTTGCTAACACCATTTCCCTCTAAACATTTTCCATCCATGAATTTGTCCAAATGCCTTTTAAATGTTGTTAATGTACCTGCCCCAACAACACCCACTGGCAGCTCATTCCATATGTGTACCACCCAGTGTAAAAAAGTTGCCCCTCAGGTTCCTTTTTATTCTTTCCTCTCTAATCTTAAACTGATGCCCTCGATTCCCCAACCCTGGGAAAAAGATTGAGTGCATTCACCCTGTCCATGCCTCTCCTTATATTATACACTTCTATAAGATTCCCCCTCAGTTCTAGCTTGTCCAATCTCTCCATATAGCTCAGACTGTTGCGTCCTGGCAACATCCCTGTAAATTTCTTCTGCACGCTTTCCAGTTTAATAACATCCTTCCTATAGCAAGTGACCAAAACTGAACACAATATTCCAAGTGCGGCCTCACCAACATCCTGTACAACTGCAACATAACCTCCCAACTTCAATACTCAATGTCCTAACCGATGAAAGCCAGTGTGCCTTCTTCACTGCCCTGTCTACCTATGACTCCACTTTCAGAGAACCGTACACCTGAACTCCACTGTCCCTTTCTTCCAATAGATTCCTTAAGGCTTTACCATTCAACATGAAACTCTTACCTTAATTTGACCTTCGAAAATGCAAGACCTCACACTTATATTAAACTCTATTTGCTATTTCTCAGCCCACATCCCTAGTTGATCAAGGTCCTGCTGCAATTTCTGAGAACCTGCCTCATTGCCCGCAATACCACCTATTTTACTGCCATTTGCAACCTTACTAATCATGCCTGGTACATTCTCTTCCAAATTATTGATATAGATAACAGCCATGGACCCAACACTTAAAAATCGACGTTTCGGGCATAAGCCCTTCTTCAGGAAATTTCAGGAAATATGCTGGAAACGTCGATTCTCCTGTTCCTTTGATGCTGCCTGACCTGCTGCACTTTTCCAGCAACACATTTTTAAGCTCTGATCTCCAGCATCTGCAGTCCTCACTTTCTCCTATGGACTCAACACTGACTCCTGAGGCACTCCACAGGCCTCCAGTCCAATAAGCATCCTTCCACTATTACCCTCTGCTCCCTAACATCAAGCCAATTTTGTATCCAATTCGCCAGCTCCCCCTGGATTCCATGCGATTTAACCTTCTAGAGCAACCTACCATGTGGACCCTACTAAAACCCATATAGACTATGGGTCAAAACGTGAGGTGCTGGAAAGCACAGCTAGTCAGGCAGCATCCGAAGAGCAGATGAGTCGACGTTTTGAGCATAAGCTCTTCATCAGGAATGTGGGGGAGCCCAAGAGGGCTAAGAAATAAATGGGAGGGGGGTGGGGATGGTCGCTGGGAATGCGATAGGTAGATGAAGGTGGTGGGTGATGGTGACATGTCGGAGTGGAGGGTGGAGCAGATAGGTGGGAATGAAGATGAACAGGTAGAACAATACAACAGGCAATGCCGAGTTGGAGGGTTGGATCTTGGATAAAGTGTGAAGAGGGGAGATGAGGAAACTGGTGAAATCGACATTGTTCCTGCGTGGTTGGAGGGTTCCAAGGTGGAAGATGAGGCATTCTTCCTCTGGGCGTCAGGTGGCTAGAATTTGGCAGTGAAGGCGGGCCAGGATTTGCATATCCTTGGCGGAGTAGGAGGGGATGTTGAAGTATTCGGCCACTGGTCAGTGGGGTTGTTTAGTGCGTGTGTCCCAGAGACGTTCTCTGAAACATTTCGCAAGTTGGCATCCTGTCTCCCCAGTGTAAAGGAGACCACATCGAGAGCAATGGACACAGCAGATGATGTGTGTGGAGGTGTGGGAAAATCTCTGTTGGATATGAAAGGATCCCTTGGATGGAGGTGAGGGGGAAGGTGAGGACACAGATTTTATACCTCTTCCAGTGGCAAGGGGAGGTGCAGGGAGTGGAGGGTGGGTGGTGGGGGGTGTGGACCTAATAAAGAAGCCCATATAGACTATGTCCACTGCCCTGCCCTCGTCAACCTTCTTGGTCACTTCATCAAAGAATTCTAACAAATTTGTGATGCATGATCTCCCATGCACAAAGCCATGCTGATTGCTCTTAATCAAACCCTCTCTTTGCAAATATATATACAGAACAACCTCACTTATCCAAACATTAATTATCCAAATTTCGGATTATCCAAATAAGATCTCAAGGTCCCAGAAAAAGGTTACATCAAAGAGATTTTACTGACACTGGTGCAACAATTTTGTTTACAATGATTAAAAGTGAATTTGGATTACTGAAATTCTGCCAAAAACAGTCCTGGACATCGATGGGAGCCCAGGTACCCTCTCTAAATGACTAACATCCCTCCCTCCCTTTCTCTCTCTCTCTCTCACTCTTCAAACAAAGACAGACAGAATGACAATCTGAAAATGTGTTGCTGGAAAAGCGCAGCAGGTCAGGCAGCATCCAAGGAGCAAGAGAATCGACATTTCGGTCATGAGCTCTTCTTCAGGTATGAGGAAAGTGTGCCAAGCAGGCTAAGATAAAAGGTAGGGAGGAGGGACTTGGGGGAGGGGCATTGGAAATGCGATAGGTGGAAGAAGGTTAAGGTAAGGGTGATAAGGTGAGGGTGATAGGCCGGAGTGGGAGTGGGGGCGGAGAGGTCAGGAAGAAGATTGCAGATCAAGAAGGTAGTGCTGAGTTCGAGGGTTGGGACTGAGACAAGGTGAGGGGAGGGGAAATGAGGAAACTGGAGAAATCTGAGTTCATCCCTTGTGGTTGTAGGGTTCCAACCAACCACCCCGTGGCTCAACACTTCAACTCTCCCTCCCACTCCACCAAGGACATGCAGGTCCTTGGACTCCTCCATCGCCAGACCATAGCAACACGACGGCTGGAGGAAGAGCGCCTCATCTTCCACCTAAGAACCCTCCAACCACATGGGATGAACTCAGATTTCTCCAGTTTCCTCATTTCCCCTCCCCCCACCTTGTCTCATTCCCAACCCTCGAATTCAGCACCACCTTCCTAACTTGCAATCTTCTTCCTGATCTCTCCGCCCCCACCCCCACTCCGACCTATCACCCTCACCTTAACCTCCTTCCACCATGCCCCTCCTCCAAGTCCCTCCTCCCTACCTTTTATCTTAGCCTGCTTGGCACACTTTCCTCATTCCTGAAGAAGGGCTCATGCCCGAAACGTCGATTCTCCTGCTCCTTGGATGCTGCCTGACCTGCTGCGCTTTTCCAGCAACACATTTTCAGCTCTGATCTCCAGCATCTGCAGTCCTCACTTTCTCCTAGAATGACAATCTGGGCAAATTCAGAGTGCTGAATATTCTCAAATAAAGAACACACCGGCTTCACATCCGAGTTTTCGAAAATAACAGGCCTGCCCTCACAAGAACACTAAAAGCTAACTGTTTTTGTTCTTTATCAGAGTTTTTCAGGAATAAAAGGAAATAAAACGAATACCTGGGCCACACACCCAGAGCAGCTTTGCTGCAGTCCCCTAACTTTGCAACTGGCAGATGTGAAAACTGTCAGCTTTCTCTGAGGAAATAGGAAGATGGGTTTTACAAAAATCTCCATTTGATTCACACCACTCCGACACATGCCTCTGAGCAGCAAACAAATGGAAAATAAAACACCAGAGGCTGGAATTCCCTGGCTCGGTTTGTACTTTCCAGGTTCTCGACAGCGCCTTTGAAGTCTCCAGATATGAAAGGAGGCGAGTTTTCAAACATTGCTTTTTTTTTAAGATAACACAGCGGCTCTCTCTAACCAGGAGGTCACAGCAAGCTCTTGGGGCTTTCTAGGGTTCGAGACACCCCTACCACTTTCTGTGTATGTGTGCGTGTGTCTCTGTGTCTGCCTGTCTGCGTCTGCTCAGGAACAAACCCTGAGACAGAGAGAGGGAGTAAGGCAGGCTGAGAGAGGAAAAAGGAAATTTCAGAAAACTCTTGAGTCCCAGACAGGAGGCATTGGATCAGTTACCCGAACAATCAGTTATCTGAACAAATACACACGCCCGTCTCATTCAGATAATCGAGGTTGTTTTGTATATCTTATCTCTCAGAATCTTCTCAAGTAACTTACCCACCACAGATGTTACACTTACTGGTCTGTAGTTCCAAGGATTTTCTTTGCAGCCCTTCTTGAATAACATTCACTACCTCCAGGACCTCACCCGTAGCTAACGTTGATACAAAGATATATCAGCCAGGCCCCCTGCAATTTCTTCTCTAGCCTCTTGCAGTGTTCTTGGATATATCTGGTCAGGACCAGGAAATTTATCCACCTTCATACATTCTAATGCATCCAACAGTGATATAGATTGTCCCCAAGATATCATCACTAACTTCCCCAAGTTCCCAAGTCTTCATGTCTTTCTCCACGGTAAACACAGAGGAGAAATATTCATTGAGGACCTCACCCATCTCTTGCACTTACATACCCACTTTAGTCCTTCAGGGGTCCTATTGTCTCTCTAGTTATTCGTTTTCTGTTAATATACTTAAAGAGCCTCTTTGGATTCACCCTAAACATCTGAGCCAAGGTTATCTTATGCCCCCTTTTCACCCTCCTGATTTCCTTCTTCAGTAAACTCCTGTATACCATCTATACCTCCAGGGATTCCCTTGATCCCAGCTGCCTGTATGTGAACCATGCCTCAATATCTCTTATCATCCAGGGTTCCTTATTCCTGCCAACCTTGCTTTACACCCTCACAGGAACATATAGACCTTGAACTCTAGCTATCTCATTTTTAAATGCCTCCCACTTGCCAAAGATCCCTTTTCCTGCAAACTACTCTAATCAACGCCTGCAAGCTCCTGTCTAATTCCATCAAAACTCACCTTGCCCAAGTTTAGAACTTGAACCTGTGGACAGGCTGTGAATAGGCTGGGGCTATTTTCCCTGGAGCGTCAGAGGCCAAGGGATGACCTGAAAGAAGTTTATAAAATCAAGAGAGGCACGAATAATGTGAATAGGCAAGGCTTTTTCCCAGGGGTGGGGAAATCCAAAACTAGAGGGCATAGGCTTAAGGTGAGAGGGGAAAGATTTAAAAGGGGTCTAAGGGGAAACTTTTTCATGCAGAGGTGGTGTGTGTATGGAATGAGCTGCCAGAGGTAGATGCTGGTACATTTACAATATTTAAAAGGCATCTGGATGGGTATATTGTCTCTCTAGTTATTCTTTTTCTGTTAATATACTTAAAGAGCCTCTTTGGATTCACCCTAAACATCTGAGCCAAGGTTATCTTGGAAGGATTTAGAGTGATATTGGCCAAATGTTGGCAAATGGAACTAGATTTATTTGGGATATCTGGTTGGCATGGATGAGTTGGACTGAAGGATCTGTTTCCGTGCTGTGCGTCTCTATGATTCTAGCTCACTAAAGAGAACGCTCCACAAAAAATAAAGCCTCCATCCTCAATATTGGGAGAGTCCAGCACATCCTAAATTTGCAACAATCTTCAGGCAGAAGTGCAGAATGGGTGACCTCTGACTCCTCCGCAGGTCCCCAGCATGACAGATGCTAATCTGCAGCCAATTTGGTTCACTCCACTGATATCAAAAAACAACTGGAGGCTCTGGACACGGCTCTGGACTCTGGCTACAGGCCCTAACAACATTTTGGCCGTAGTACTTTTTTTTATTCATTCAAAAGAAGTACACTGGCTCAGCCAGCCTTTATTGTCTCTTATTGCCACAAAACAGTTAAGAGTCAACCACACTGCTGTAGACAGAACATAGAACATAGAACAATACAGCACAGAACAGGCCCTTCGGCCCACGATGTTGTGCCGAACATTTGTCCTAGCTTAAGCACCCATCCATGTACCTATCCAATTGCCGCTTAAAGGTCGCCAATGATTCTGAATCTGCCACTCCCACAGGCAGCGCATTCCATGCCCCCACCACTCTCTGGGTAAAGAACCTACCCCTCACATCCCCCCTATACCTTCCACCCTTCACCTTAAATTTATGTCCCCTTGGAACACTCTGTTGTACCCTGGGAAAAAGTTTCTGACTGTCTACTCTATCTATTCCTCTGATCATCTTATAAACCTCTATCAAGTCACCCCTCAGCCTTTCCCGTTCCAATGAGAAAAGGCCTAGCAGTCTCAACCTATCCTCGTACGACCTATTCACCATTCCAGGCAACATCCTGGTAAATCTTCTCTGCACCCTCTCCAAAGCTTCCACATCTTTCCTAAAGTGAGGCGACCAGAACTGCACACAGTACTCCAAATGTGGCCTAACCAAGGTCCTGTACAGCTGCAACATCTATTCATGACTCTTAAATTCAATCCCTCTGCTAATGAACGCTAATACACCATAGGCCTTCTTACAAGCTCTATCCACCTGAATGGCAACTTTCAAAGATCTATGAACATAGACCCCAAAATCCCTCTGCTCTTCCACCTTACTAAGAATCCTACCGTTAACCCTGTATTCTGCATTCTTATTTGTCCTTCCAAAATGGACAACCTCACACTTGACAGGGTTGAACTCCATCTGCCACTCCTCAGTCCAGCTCTGCATCATATCTAAATCTTTTTGCAGCCGACAACAGCCCTCCTCACTATCCACAACTCCACCAATCTTCGTATCGTCTGCAAATTTACTGACCCACTCTTCGACTCCCTCTTCCAAGTCATTAATAAAAATTACAAACAGCAGAGGACACAGAACTGATCCCTGCGGAACTCCACTTGTCACTGGGCTCCAGGCTGAATATTTACCATCTACCACCACTCTCTGACTTCGACCGGTTAGCCAGTTTTCTAGATCTGGAATCACATGTAGATCACACCATGTAAGGACACTAGCTTCCTTCCCTAAAGGACATTAGCGAACTAGATGGGTTTTCCAACACTCGACTAAATACATTTTGGTCCAGACCTTGCTCTTGTACAGCTCCAACACTGACATCCACCAGTGTGGAAAATTGCCCGTTTATGTCCTGTGCTCAAAAAGCAGGATGATTCCAATTTGCCCAATTACCATTCCAGTCTTCACGATTTCCAGTAAAATTATGGAAGACGTCATCAACAGTATCATCAAGTAGTACCTGCTCTCAGCAATCACCTGCTCGGTGATGCTCAGTTTGGTTCTGCCAGGACCACTCAGCTCTTGACTCGTTACATTCTTGGTTCAAACATATACAAAAGAACTGAATTCCAGAGGTGAGGTGAGTGTGCTGTCTTTGACATTGAAGGCACTTGATCAAGTATGATATCAAGAACAAAGCTGGAGTCAATGCGAATTAGAGAGAGTTTTCACTGCTGTTTGCAGTTATATCTTACACAAAGGCAGATGGTAATGGTGGTTGAAGGTTAGTCATTTCAGCTCCAGTTCATCTCCGCAGGATTTCACCACAGTATATATTTTGAAGTCAACCTGTTTCGAGATGTTATTACACACCTCTGGAGCAAGTGGGACTTAAACCCAGGCCTCCTGATTCAAAGGCCAGAACACTACCACACAGCCATAAGAGCCTTAAGTTCCTCAGGGTAATGTTCTGTGATTAACCATGTACAGCTACTTCATCAATGACCTTTCATTCATCATAAAAGTCAGAAGTGGGGATATTTGCAGATGAGTACACAATGTTGAGAACAATTAGCAACTTCCCAGATAGTGAAGCAAGCCATCCCCAAATGCAGTAAGATCTAGATAATGTCAAGGTTTGGGCTGGAAAATTGCAGAAGATCTCCAAGTGCAAATGTAACCATCGCCT
The DNA here is from genome assembly GCF_037043375.1 of Chiloscyllium plagiosum. Lineage (NCBI taxonomy): Eukaryota > Metazoa > Chordata > Chondrichthyes > Orectolobiformes > Hemiscylliidae > Chiloscyllium > Chiloscyllium plagiosum. The sequence goes on along the minus strand of NW_028270152.1, from coordinate 75,737,870 downwards.
CTTAACAATGCCATTGCTGAATCCCCTGCCATCAACGTCCTTGGGGTTCCCATTGACCAGAAACTGAACTGAATTGGCCATACAAGAGCTGGTCAAAGGCTATGAATCCTGCAACAGTAGGATTCTGGCTCCCCAAAACCTATCCAACATCTACAAGTCACAAATTAGGATTCTGATGGAATATTCCTCACACAACTGGATGAGTGCAGCACCAACAACATTGAAGAAGTTTGACACCTTTCTGGATAAAGCAGCCCACTTGATTGGCACCACATCCACAAACATTCACTCACAACATCAATGGCGCTGATTAAGAGCAAATCGTACCATCCACAAGATATACTGCAGAAATTCATCACTGCTTTGGACAGCATGTTCCGAATCTACAACCATTACCATCTAGATAGACAAGGGCAGCAGATTTATGGGGACACCTGCAAATTCTCCTCCAAGCCACTTGCCATCGTAACTTGGAAATATATATCTGTTCCTTCAGAGTTATTAAGTTTAAATCCTGGAACTTCTTTCCAAATGGGTTTTGTGGATCTACCTACCCTCAACAGGCTGCAGTGGTTCAAGGCAGCAACTCATTACCATCTTTTCAAGAACAAATAGAGATGGGTAATAAATGCTGGCCCAGCCAGTAATGCCCAATTCTCATGAATGATTTTTTTTTAAATGCATTATGTAGAAATAGAGTTAATAGCCTCTGAAATTATTTCCTAAAATACAAATAATTCTGTCAAAAGACAGAAAATCCCCTTACTAACTGCGTGGCTGAAGTGAAAGCCTGATAAGTTCCAAGAAGAATCAGGAGGCCAAGCATTAAACAGCAAGAGATTTATTATGGAGATGTTCATACAGACAAGCTTAGAGAGCACTGTTTGTCTATAGAAAACAGCTAATGACTTCATTATAACATATGATCGGACTCCAAGTAGCACTTTCACAAATACACCTTCAGGTGACTGAAATTGCTGGTTTGTTTGTATAGCCTTCAATTAGTCTTTCTCTAGTCTTTCTTTATAACAGGACTAAAAACCAGCAAGAGCAGATCAAGGCTCAGCTGAAAGGCTGCATCCAGTTTCAACCTTTGTCAAAACTTGTCTGCAGATAAACCAGCTACGTAAACTAATTTCCCAGCATACAAAACTACATCACAACACCTTCAACTGCAATCCATTTGGAACTGAGCTCCTGCAAAAAGAAATTCTACCAGACCCAACAACTTTAAAACTTCACTATATATTGATTTTCTAGAATCTAATTCATGTAAATTAATGTCAGTGTGTTTTTTGTAATTACTATTCATACCTTACTTTCCTTTCTCTTCGCTTTTCCCTGTATTTTTTGTGTGCGCGCGCGTGCACATCACAATCATTCCTTAAGTTTTCAATGTATTAATAAAGCCTAATTTGTTTTAATCCTAATTTTCAGTGGATAATTCTTTAATTGAACTTTATATACAGGGTTTAATTGAATTTTATATACAGGGTTTGGGGAGATACACCACCATCTACTTTTTAAAAAGGGAAGAAAAACACAAATTTAAAAACACCTCTATTGCACGGAGAACAGGTAACATAATTCATCTTGCCCTCTCATTATTGATAGTAGTTTGCAAAAGGAAATTGGGTAGAAACTTTCAAAGAGGAAATTTGCAGGGCTTTCAGCAAACCATAAATGAATGGAAATAACTGGATAATATTTTCAAAGAGCTATAATGGGCTGAACAACCATCTTTGTTACTTTATGAGTGTTAACACTATTTACGTATTTCACTACATTTAAATTCCTCAAACACTTTTCTCTCAAAGTCTGTGGTTCACAGCTTCAGGATTTATTGTAACTGGCATTTACTTGATGAATTCAGATAGGTCAATGATTGATTTGATTTATTACTGTCATGTGTACCAAAGTACAGTGAAAAGTTGTCTTACCCGCTTTACAGATAGTTCATACTAAACAAGTGCATCAGGGTAACAGAAGAGAGTGCAGGATACAATGTTACAGCTACCAAGAAGGTGCAGAGAGAGATCAACATTAATAAAGAGATGCATTCAAAATATGCAATCTGCAGCACATGGTTTCGAAATCCAATTCCTAGACATCATCTACCTTTCTTTGCATACTGACACAGGAGATACACTGGCTTCAAGGAGCAATCCTAAACTTAGTGAAGTGACATAAACCAGTGGGATTGCAATTAAGCAAAGTTGATGCCAGTGAAGCAAGTTGTTTCCTGCTTTCCTAAGCCAGTCAAAAAGTATTGAACAAGAACAAGAACAAAGAACAAAGAACATTACAGTGCAGGAACAGGCACTTCAGCCCTCCAAGCCACGGCCAATCCATATCTTCTATCTAAATCTGCCACTTATTTTCTAAGGATTTGTATCCCTCTGCTCCCTACCCATTCATGTATCTTTCTAGGTACATCTTAAATTACGCTATCGTTCCCACCCCTACCACCTCCGCTGGCAACGCATTTCAGGCACCCACCGCCCTCTATGTAAAGAACTTTTCATACATATCTCCCCTAAACATTTCCCCTCTCACTTTGAACTTGTGACCCCTAGTAATTGAGTCCTCCACTCTGGGAAAATGTTTCTTGCTTTCCATCCTGTCTACACCGCTCATGATTTTTTAAGGCTCAACCATCTTCTTTCCAATGAAAATAATCCTCATCTACTCAACCTCTCCTCATTGCTAGCATCCTCCGTACCAAGCAAATCCTGTTAAACCTCCTCTGCACCCTCTCCAAAGCATTCACATCCTTTTGGTAATAAGGCGACCAGAACTGTACACAGTATTCCAAATGTGGCCGAACCAAAGTCTTATACAATTGTAACATGACCTGCCAATTCTTGTACTCAATACCCCGTCTGATGAAGGCATGTTGTATGCCTTCTTGACCAGTCTACAGGCCTGCATTGCCACCTTCAGGGAACAATGGACCTGAACACCCAGATCTCTCTGTACATCAATGTTCCCCAGGACTTTTCCATTTACTGTATAGTTCACTCTGGAATTGCATCTTCCAAAATGCATCACCTCGCATTTGTCGGGACTGAACTCCATCTGCTATTTCTCTGCCCAACTCTCCAATCTATCTATATTCTGCTGTATTCTCTCACAGTCCCCTTCACTATCTGCTACTCCACCAATCTTTGTGTCATCTGCAAACTTGCTAATCAGACAACCTACACCTTCCTCCAAATCACTTATGTATATCACAAACAACAGTGGTCCCAGCACTGATCTCTGTGGGTCTCCGTTTTGAGAAACTCCCTTCCACTACTACTCTCTGTCTGCTTTTGTCCAACCAGTCCCTATCCATATAGGTAGAAAACCTTGGAGCCCATGCGACTTCACCTTCTTCATCAGCGTACCATGGGGAAGCTTATCAGATGCCTTACTAAAGTCCATGTATATTGCATCGACATTCCTTCCTTCATCAATCAACTTTGACACCTCTTCAAAGAATTCTATTAGGTTTGTAAGACACGAATAGCACAAAAACATGCTGCCTATCACCGATAAGCCCATTTCCTTCCAAACGGGTATATACCCCATCCCTTAGTATCTTCTCCAGTAGCTTCCTTACTACTGACATCAGGCTCACAGGTCTGTAATTACCTGGATTATCCCTGCTACACTTAAACGAGGAGACAACATTAGCAATTCTCCAGTCCTCTGGGACCTCCAGACTTCAAAGATGCTGCAAAGGTATCTGTTAACACCCTAGCTGTTTCCTCTCTCGCTTCCCTCAGTAACCTGGGATAGATCCCATCCGGTCCTGGGGATGTGTCCACCTTAATGCCTTTTAGAATACACACTTCCTCCCTCCTTATGCTGACTTGACCTAGAGTATTCAAAGACCTATCCCTAACCTCAACATCCAGCATGTCCCTCTGTCTCCATTGTCCTCGAGTGGGACAACTATTTCCTTCATTACCCTCTTGCTCCTTATATAAGAATAAAAGGCTTTGGGGTTTTCCTTAATCCTGCTAGCTAAGGATATCTCATGAATCCTTTTAGCCCTCTTAATTCCTCGTTTCAGATTTGTCCCACATTCCCAATACTCTTCCAAAGCTTCGTCTGACTTCAGTTGCTTAGATTCCAGATTAGAGTGGTGCTGGAGAAGCACAGCAGTTCAGGCAGCATCGAGGAGCAGGAAAATCGACGTTTCAGGCAAAAGCCCTTCCTCAGGAATAGAGGAATCAGTCGCTTAGACTTTATGTACGCAGCCTTTTTCCTCTTAGCTAGTCTCACAATTTCACCTGTCATCCCTGGTTCCCTAATCTTGCCATTTCTATCCCTCATTTTCACAGGAACATATCTCTCCTAAACTCTAATCAACCTCTCCTTAAATGCCTCGCACATATCGATGTGGATTTCCCTTCAAACAGCTGCTCCCAATCTACATCCCACAGCTCCTGCTGAATTTTGGTATAGTTGGCCTTCCCCAAATTTAGTACTGTTCCTTTAGGACCACTCTCGTTTTTGTCCATAAGCATCCTAAAACTTATAGAATTGTGATCACTATCCCCAAAGTAATCCCCCACTGAATCTTCAACCACCTGGCTGGGCTCATTTCCTAACACCAAGTCCAGTATGGCCCTTTCCTGAGTTGGACTACTTACATACTGCTCTAGAAAACCTTCCTGGATACTCGTTACAAATTCTGCTCCATCCAATCCTCTAACACTAAGTGAATCCCAGTTAATGTTAGGAAAATTAAAATCTCCTATCACCACCACTCTGTTGCTCCTACATCTTTCTATGATCTCTCTACAAATTTGTACCTCTATCTCATGTTCGCGTTTGGGAGGCCTATAGTACAGGCCCAACACTGTTACCGCACCCTTTCTATTTCTGAGCTCTGCCCATATTGCCTCAATGCTCAAGTCTTCCATAGTGCCCTCTTTCAGCACAGCTGTGATATCTTCTTTGACCAGTAATGCAACTCCTCTACACCTTTTACCTCCCTCTCTATCCCGCCTGAAGCATCGATATCCTAGGACATTTAGTTGCCAATCATGCCCTTCCCTCAACCAAGTCTCAGTAATAGCAATAACATCATACTTCCAGGTACTAACCCAAGCCCGAAGTTCATCTGCCTTATCTACTATACTCCTTGCATTAAAACAAATGTACCTCAGACCACCAGTCCCTCTGCGTTCATCCGCCGCTTCCTGCCTACTCTTCCCCCTTAATACGCTGACTTCATTATCTAGTTCCTTACAGGCTTTAGTTAATACCTCCTTCCTATCCACTAATGTCCTCATTTGGTTCCCATGCCCCTGCCACATTAGTTTAAACAGTCCCCAACAGCGTTAGCAAAAGGACCTGCAAGGACATTGGTTCTAGTCCGGCCAGGTGTAGACCATCCAACATTCCTAATAAAATTGTTATAGATCAGAAAAATGTGAAGTGTAATATGGCTCAGAAATCGATTTGTGGTTGCTAGGTTACCCAAGACTGCTCATGTAGCATTCAGAAAGTCATTATTCTACTTATAAACATATTGTGTGGTCACTATCCAGCTGCCGTGCAATCACACTAGAATAAAATTATTATTACTTTATCCACTCTGAAAGCATGATGTTGCAATGCATCCAAAACATTGGCAGCAGACTTCCAGCACTTCATCCAAATGGCTATTTCTCAGTGTAAACTCGGATGGGAGCTTCAATTGTGCAAACTATCACAACCAAGCCTAGCTTTGTTCTGATTCAACACCAATACATCCATTACCAGCACATGGTTCAGAAGGGTAATGAACCCTGTGTAATTTTTGCCCATCTATTCTGTTTGAAACATAGGAACAGGCCATTCAGCCACTCAAGCCTGCTCCGCCATTCAAGATCATTGCAGATGAGGATGGTACCTTTCATGCATTTCTACATCAAGGGCAAATGCAAGATTGTGATGACAGCCAACAATGATTGAATCCCAGAAATGCATAGGGAATAATTAATAAATATTTATAATATTACCTTTTTTTTTATTTATTCACTTTTTAGTGGGATGTGGAGGTCGCTGACTAGCCAGCATTTATTGCCTGTCCGTAGTTACCCTTGAGAAGGTGGTGGTGAGCTACCTTCTTGAACTGCTGTAGTCCACCTAATGTGGGTTGACCCACCATGCCATCAGGTAGGGAATTCCAGGATTTTGACCCAGCAACAGTGAAGGAACAGCGCTATACTTCCAAGTCAGGAAGGATGGTGAGTGGCTTGGAGGGGTACTTGAAGGTGGTGTGTTCCCACATATCTGCTCCCCTGTCCTTCTAGGTGGGAATGGTTGTCAGTTTGGAAGTTGCCATCTGACGATCTTTAGTGAACTTCTCAGTGCATCTTGTGGATAGTACACATTGCTGCTACTGAGCATCAATGGCGAAATGTGGATGCAATGCCAATCAAGCGGGCTGTTTTTTCTGGATGGTGTCAAACTTCCTGAGTGTTGTTGGGGCTGCACTCATCCAGGCAGGCTGAGGGGTACTCCTTCACACTCTTGACTTGTGCCTTGCAGGTAGTGGACAGGCTTTCAGGAGTAATGAGATATTCCTAGTCTCTGATCTGTTCTTGTAGCTATTGCATTTATGTGGTGAGTTCAATTGAGATTCTGATCAATGATGACTCACAGGACGTTGAGAGTGGGGAAATTCAGTGGTGGTGACACTATTGAATGTCAAGGGGATGTGGTTAGATTGTCTCTTGTTGGTGATGGTCATAGCCTGGCATTTGCGTGGCATGTTACTTGCCACTTGTCAACCCAAGCCTGGATATTGTCCAACCTTGCTGCATTTGTACATGGACTGCTTCAGTGTCTGAGGAGTCGCAAATGGTGCCGAACATTGTGCAATCATTGGCGAACCTCCCCACTTCTGAACTTATGATGGAGGGAAAGTCATTGATGAAGCAGCTGAAAATGGTTCAGCCTAGGACACCATCCTCAGGAACCCCTGTAGAGATATGTTGGAGCTGAGATGACTGACCTCCAACAACCGTGACCACCTTTCTATGTGTCAAGTATGACTCTAACCACTAGAAAGTTTACCCTGATACCCATTAATTCCAGTTTTGCTAGGGCTCTTTGATGCCATACTTGGGTCAAATGCAGCCTTGATGTCAAGGACAGTCACTTTCATCTCATCTCTAGGATTTAGCTCCTAGTGGAGATAAAGTCCTGCCTTCACAATGAGAATAACCATGTTTGAACCAAGGCTGTAATGAGATTAGGAGCTGAGTGGCCCTGGAGGAATCCAATAGGGGCATCACTGAGCAGGTTATTACTGAGCAGATGCTGCTTGATAGCACTGTTGATGACACCTTCCATCACTTTACCGATGTTCAAGACTAGACTGATGGAGGCAGTAATTGGCTGGGTTGAATTTGTCCTACTTTTTATGTACAGGATGTACTTGGGCAATTTTCCACATTGCTGGGTAGATGTCAGTGTTGTAACTGTACTGGAACAGCTTGGCTTGTGGAGCAGCAGGTTCTGGAGAATAGGTCTTCGATACTATTGCCAGAGTGTTGTCAGAAGCCATAATACTTCAATACCTCAAAATACCTCAAAACAATGAGCAGCAGAAATTTTTCCCAAATCCTGAGGGACGTGATGTACACGTATTTGGAAAGGCAAGGACTGATTCGGGATAGTCAACATGGCTTTGTGCGTGGGAAATCATGCCTCACAAACTTGATTGAGTTTTTTGAAGAAGTAACAAAGAAGATTGATGAGGGCAGAGCAGTAGATGTGATCTATATGGACTTCAGTAAGGCGTTCGACAAGGTTCCTCATGGGAGACTGATTAGCAAGGTTAGATCTCATGGAATACAGGGAAAACTAGCCACTTGCCACAGAACTGGCTCAAAGGTAGAAGACAGAGGGTGGTGGTGGAGGGTTGTTTTTCAGACTGGATGCCTGTGACCAGTGGAGTACCACAAGGATCGGTGCTGGGCCCTCTACTTTTTGTCATTTACATAAATGATTTGGATGCAAGTATAAGAGGTACAGTTAGTAAGTTTGCAGATGACAACAAAATTGGAGGTGTAGTGGACAGCAAAGAGGGTTACCTCAGATTACAACAGGATCTGGACCAGATGGGCCAATGGGCTGAGAAGTGGCAGATGGAGTTTAATTCAGATAAATGCAAGGTGCTGCATTTTGGGAAAGCAAACCTTAGCAGGATTTATACACTTAATGGTAAGGTCCTAGGGAGTGTTGCTGAACAAAGAGACCTTGAAGTGCAGGTTCATAGCTCCTTGAAAGTGGAGTTGCAGGTAGATAGGAAAGTGAAAAAGGTGTTTGGTATGCTTTCCTTTATTGGTCAGAGTACTGAGTACAGGAGTTCATGTTGCAGTGTACAGGACATTGGTTAGGCCACTGTTGGAATATTGCGTGCAATTCTCGTCTCCTTCCTATCGGAAAAATGTTGTGAAACTTGAAAGGGTTCAGAAAAGATTTACAAGGATGTTGCCCGGGTTGGAGGATTTGAGCTACAGGGAGAGGCTGGACAGGCTGGGGCTGTTTTCCCTGGAGCGTCGGAGGCTGAGGGGTGACCTTATAGAGGTTTACAAAATTATGTGGGGCATGGATAGGATAAATAGACAAAGTCTTTTCCTGGGGTCAGGGAGTCCAGAACTAGAGGGCATAGGTTTAGGGTGAGAGGGGAAAGATAATAAAAGAGACCTAAGGGGCAACCTTTTCACACAGAGGGTGGTACATGTATGGAATGAGCTGCCAGAGGGTGTGGTGGAGGTTGGTACAATTGCAACATTTAAGAGACATTTGGATGGGTATATGAATAGGAAGGGTTTGGAGGGATATGGGCCGGGTGCTGGCAGGTGGAACTAGATTGGGTTGGGATATCTGGTCGGCATGGACGGGTTGGACCGAAGGGTCTGTTTCCATGCTGTACATCTCTATGACTCTATGACATGCCCTCCAGTCCAGGCAGCATCTTGGTAAATTTCTTCTGCACTCCACATTCTCCCTATAATGAGACAACCAGAACTGAACACATTATTCCAAGTGTCGTCTAACCATGGCTCCAGAGAGCTGCAGCATAATCTCGTGGCTCAAAATCAATCTCCCTGCTAATGACAGTCAACTCATCATACGCCTTAACAACTCTATCAACTTGGGTGACAGCTTCGAGGGATCTATGGACATGGACCCCAAGATCCCTCTGTTCCTCCACTGTGCCAAGAATTCTGCTTTTAGCCCTGTTATTTGGATACAAATTCGACCTTTCAAAGTGAAAGACTTCACACTTTTCCAGGTTGAACCCAATCTTCCACTCATCAGCCCAGTTCTGCATCCTGTCAATGCCCCATTACAACAGCCCTCTACACTACCCACAACTCCACCAACCTTCATGTCATCGGCAAACGTACTAACCCACTTCCTCATCCAAGTCAGTTATAAAAATCACAAAGAGGTCCCACAATAGATCCCTGCAGAACACCACTGGTCACCGAGCTCCAGGTTGAATACTTCCCATCCACTACCACCCTCTATCTCCTATGGGCTAGCTAATTCTATGCCCAGACAGCCAAATTTCCCTGTATCCCATGCCTCCTTACTTTCTGAATGAGTCTACCATAAGGAACCTTAACAAATGCCTTGCTAAAATCCATGTACACCACATCCACTACTCTACCTTCATCAATGTGTTTTGGCACATTCTCAAAGAATTCAGTAAGGCTTGTGAAGCATGACCTGGCTCTCATAAAGCCATGTTGACTGTCTCTAATTAAACTATGCTTTCCCAAATAATCATAAATCCTGTCTCTCAGAATTCTCTTCAATAATCTGCCCACTACAGACGCAAGACTGACTGGTCTGTAATTCCCAGGATTATCCCAATTCCCCTTTTTGAACATGTAAATAACATTTGCCATCATCCCATTATCTGGCACTGCTCCAGTAGACAGTGAGGATGCAAAGATCATCACCAAATCTCTTCCCTTGCTTCCTGTTGAAAACTTGGGTATATCCCATCTGGCCAGGGAATTTATCTATCCTTATGTTTTTCAACATTTTCAGCACATTCTCCTTCTTAATATCAACCTGTTTGAGCATATCAGGCTGTTTCACATTGTACTCACAAATGATAAGGTCTCTCTCACTAGTGAATACTGAAGCAAAATATTAATTAAGGACCTCTCTTAACTCCTCCGACTCCACGCACAATTTCCCTCCACTATCCCAGATAGGCCCTACCCTCACTCTGTCCATCCTCTTCCTCCTTACATAACTGTAGAATGCCCTAGGGCTTTCTTTAATCCTACCCGCCAAAGCTTCTCATGCCCCCTTCTAGCTCTCCTAAGTCCATTATTCAGTTCCTTCCTGGCTACCTTGTAACCCTCGAGAGTCTTGTTTGATCCTTGCCTCCTCAACCTTAATTGAGCTTCCTTCTCCCTCCTGACTAGATGTTCCATATCTCTTGCCACCTAAGGTTCCTTCACCCTACCATTCCTTCCTTGCTTCAGTGGGACAAACCTATCCAGTACTATCAGCAAGTGCTCCCTAAACAACCTCCACATTTCTGTCATGCATCTTCCTGAGAACAACTCTTCCCAATTTAGGCGCCCCAGTTCCTGTCTCATAGCATTGTAATTCTTCCTCCCCCAATTAAATATTTTCTCATACAGTCTGCTCCTGTGCCTCTCCATGGCTATAGTAAATGTCAGGGATTTGTGATCACTATCACCAAAATGCTCTCCCACTGAGAGATCTAACACCTGGCCTGGTTCGTTGCGAAGCACTAAACCCAATATGGCCGCCCCTCTAGTCGGCCTATCTACATATTGAGTCAGGAATCCTTCCTGGACACATCTGACAAAAATCCATCCAAACTATTTGCACTCAGGAGGTGCCAATCAACATGAGGGAGGTTGAAGTCACCCATGACAACTCTGTTACTTTTGCACCTTTCCAAAATCTTCCTCCCAATCCGCTCTTCCGTGTCTCTGTTGCTTTTGGAGGTAACTGTAGAAAACTCCCAATAAAGTGACTGCTCCTTTCCTGTATCTGACTTCCACCTTTAATGAATCAATAGACAAACCCTCCTTGACGATCTCCCTTTCTGCAGCTGTTATACTATCCCTGATTAGAAATGCCATTCCTCCATCTCTTTTACTTCCCCCAGCTATTATTTTTGAAATATCTAAACCCTGGAACATCCAACAACCATACCTGCCTCTGTGATATCCAAGTCTCCGCTATGGCCACAACATCATAGTTCCAAGTACTGATCCATGTTCTAAGTTCATTACTCTTATTCCTTATACGTCTTGCGCTAAAATAGTGTGAGGTATTGTGTTATGAGATATTGTGTTACAGGTTATCTTTATTAACTCACTCACCAGCTCGCTATATTCATTAATACCAGCTTCCCGTTCATTCATTCATAACCTTTTATTAACCCGTTAAACACCCCACCGCCCCATGGCCAAACACTTCAAAACCTTCTCCCACTCTGCCAAGGACATGCAAGTCCTGGGCCTCCTCCACCGCCTAGCCACCCGATGCCTGGAGGAAGAACACCTCATCTTCCGCCTTGGGGCCCTCCAACCACACAGGACCCATGTCGATTTCACCAGTTACCTCATGACCTTCCCCTGACCTTATCCCAGATCCAATCCTTCGGCGCAGCACCACCCTCTTGAACTGTCCTACCTATTAACCTTCCTTCCCACCTATCCGCTCCACCCTCCGCTCTGACCTATCACCATCACCCTCCCACCTTCACCTACCTATCGCATTCTCAGCTATCTTCCCTCAGCCCCACCCCCTCCCATTTTTCTTTCAGCTCCCTTGCCCCCGCCTCCCCCTCCCCCTCCCCCAACATTCCTGATGAAGAGCTTATGCTCGAAATGTCGACTTTCCTGCTCCCCGGATGCTGTCTGACCAGCTGTCCTTTTCCAGCAGCACGCTTTTTGACCCCATTATTTACTACAATATGGTTTCATTTATTTATTCATAAAACTGCGATCCTGTAGTATATTTACTATCCAAATTTAAAACAACCCTTTCTAATCAAACCAGCCCTTTCAAACATTACTACATTTTCACACCTTTTCTGCCCTTGCTACAAGCAGTGTTTACCTCTGAATAAGTGTAGCATACAAAACAAGATCCCCATCAAGTCTACACAAAATAGTATAATATTAATTAGCTTTTGTCAACCATCTCCTGGACCTGAATAGATTCTCCAATTAGTAAGTACCTGTTAAATACCTTTCAGCTGGGCCATTATCCCTTTACGAAACTAACTGACAAAAAAGCGCTTCCATGAAATTGCAAGAATGAATGAAAGTCATGCCAGCAAATAGTAAATAAATCTCACAACCCAGCTGCAGTAATCAGTTTAATATCCTTTATTCTTTTTTAAGTATAGGCACAATTTTTAGACCACATAAGCCTAGTACTTTTAGTAGCACTTACTAACTTAAAAAACAAGAGCTAACACCAAGCAGACCAGGCAGACACACATCCCATCAGAAATGGAGAGGCAGGAGGCTGGAAGAACACAGAAAAGCTAGGTAGCATCAGGAGGTGGAGAAGTCGACTTTTCGGGCATAACACCTCCTCAGGACTGGGGTGGGTGTAAGGGGAGCAGAAGATAAAGGAGGTGGCGGGGGCAGGGTGGTGAGGTGAAGACAGGCAGAGGGTACGACCTGGTTGGTCAATGGGAGAAATTAATCCGGTATGTAGCTGGGAGGAGTGGAAGGGAGGGGGAGGGACTGGGAAGAGAGTCGGGGGGTGGGAAGGGAGGCTATTTGAAATTGGAGAACTCAATGTTGAGGCCCCCAGGCTGTAGGCTGTCCAGGAAGATGACGTGTTGTTCCTCCAATTTGCAGTTTGTTCGTTGTGGCAATGAAGGAGGCCAAGGATGATCATGTCGGAAAGGGAGTGAGAAGGGGAATTAAAATGGACGATGACTAGGAGGTCCGGTCGGCCTCTGCAGGGCCGGCTGAGAGGTTGCCCATCAGAAGTAGCAGCCAGCATTTAGCCCATCTCCTGTCTCCCAGGACAGTAGGCCTTCAAACCTTTGTGTACTACCAATAAAAAAAAACACCTTAGTAATGGAATTTTAATATATGTAAGAACTCTATATAAACTGACTTGTAAGAACTGTATTTCGGAATTCTATTGCCATCTCGAACTTGTGTTGTGATTGTTGAATAAAACCGGCTATTTTCACCACTCACCGATTCCAGTCGTTATTTGAACATAATCCCACAATAGACACACTTCAATCAATCACACGACTGCATTTTACCTTAACAAATATCTATCCCTCCTCACAGACTCGCTGTATGCTGTATCTGGCTGTTCACTAGCTACCCCATCCTCAAACCTGTAACTTCAGTTCCCATCCTCCTGCCAAATAGTTTAAGCCCTCCTGAAGAGCTCTCGCAAACCTCCCAATTGGTGCCCCTCCATTTTGGGTGCAACACATCCTTCTTATACAGGTCCAACCTCGCCCAGAAGGGACTCCAATGATCCATATATTTGAAGCCCTCACTCCTACATCAGCTCTGCAGCCACATGTTCATCTGCACTCACTCTCTGTTCCTAACTTCACAAGCCCATGGCACCAGTAGCAATCCTGAGATTACTATTCTGCTCGTCCTGCCTTTTAGCTTCCAACCAACTGTCTATATTCACTTTTCAGATTCTCATCCCTTGTCCTAGGTATGGCATTGGTACCAATGTGTACCACAACTTCTGGCTGCTCTCCCTCCCCCAAGTGTTGTTCAACATGGAGGAGTATCGATTCATCAGCTGAGAGAGGATGGTATGTGGTAATCAGCAGGAGATTTCCTTGCCTGTGTTTAACCTGAAGCCATGAGACTTCATGGGGTTTTCCCAAGGATAAGGAGTCAAGTATTTGAAGAAAGTCAAGCTGGTTCTGAATACGAATATGATACGAATTTGAACGTGGATGCACCTCAACAGTGTGTGGAGCAATTGGTAGAACTGTTATTTGGAAACCCTGAACAATTCAAACAAAAATAGGGTCAAAGAGTATAAAAGCTCTATTTGTTTTCAATTCAGGAATGATAATTCATTACCATCATTAAAACAATGATTCCATCTCCCCCAAAATTACAGGATTGTACCATTTCATAAACACTGATGCCATCCAGAGAATTCCATTATTACTGAGTTAGTCTTTGATAAAAAAAAAACAAAACTATCTTTGGACATGAGGATGATAAACCATCTATATTCAGAAAAGTGGTAAACTTGCAATTCACAGGATCTGAACATTGTTATATTCCATTGAAGTAACAGAGTTTCTTGTTCAGGGGTCCAAGAAATGTAATTGAACTCTACAGATAGGAACCTGGCTGATAAGAGATTTATATGCAAATTGAATAAACAATTTTCTTAATCTCCTCAGAAAAATTAACACTACTATTAAAAGATGCCAGAATTATCAATAAAGAACAGAATCTCTTGTAGTAAAGAGAGCACTGCAATGTGACATGTATTAAATATCAATGCAAACAACCATGCCAAGTTGCAAGCGTTCTTGGAAATTTAATGAATGAATCTGAAGATATGGGATAGAGATTGGAATACCCATCTATTACGTTTTGTAAATATGATAACCAGGTTTAACATATCCACATGAAAACAATGACAACAGACAGACAATAGGAGACAAAGTCATGGAAAAGTGGTTCAGACCTTGAGTAACCAACAAAGAAATTTTAATGGATAATGGAGGCAAATTCGAGAATGATATTGGGATGTGTAAAAACTTAAATATTGTAAGAATACATACTGCTGCAGAGTCAGCAATGGCTTGTGCAAAAGAAGCCAAGATGGTGCACAAAATACTGATAGATTAGCTTCACTGTAAATTACAAATTGTGCTTGCATCAACAATACATGCAAAAAACTCATTACAGATAGTTGGGGGTGTGGGGGGAATTGGAAATTGGTGTTTTGTAGCTAATATCAGTTAGTATACAGTATTCAGAAGTTCATGATAGTGATCAACCTGTTGTATCACGTAAGTGGATCTGTATGAAAAAGGACAAGGACAATGCTTGGTTGATAGCTGGAGGCATAAAGAGATATGTAGGCAAAGATAGAGATTAGAGAAGCGTCAGGTCCTGTAGGCACTTTATCCCTGGCATCCTACTTACTCCTGACCTGGCACCCTTTTTACTCTGACACCCTATCTTCCCAGCACCCTGACATCACACTTACCTTATGTAACCTACAGTTTGACAACAGTTGTCAAAATGGCTGTCAGAACCTTTAAAATTTCAGAATGAGGTTTCTGGGTAATCCAAAATTGAGGACAGGAAAAATTTCTGGCTGTAACAGCTGCTCCTTTTTTGAGGTATCTTAGGTGCTGGAGGTGATTTCCTCAAATTCCAGGAGCAACAATTACTGTTTTATATGCTGTTGCATTGTTTTGGAACGTTGGGGAAAAAAAGTCAAAACGACAGCAGTTTTAAAAGGGAGAAGAACAGACAAAGGAAGCACATGATGAGGTCAGTGCAGGAGAGAGAGAGAGAGAGAGAGAGAGAGAGAGAAAGAAAGAAAGAAACTGACACTGCCTTTGCTGTTTGAATTCATGTATCGCTGTACATCGGAGTGCGTCTGGGAAAATTAACAAACAGTGAAATTCACAACAAATCTTGGAAGAACTATTGGGTGAAGTTCACAGCACAGAATCAGATAAGTGTATTGTTGATTTAAGTGTGACCTACAGAAAGTTTGCAGTAGTGAGTAGAGTGGGTTTTTTCTTGATTATATGGTTTTGGAGATATGTATCTTTATTAAACTTAAAATATAAGCCATAACTATTAATTTAACCTGGGGCAGTGTTTGTAGAGGAATAAGATGGGTGTTATTTTCTGGGTCTGTAGATTGTGAAGAAGCAAAAATGGCCTTTAGTAGAGTGATATGTGCCTCTTGTCAGGTGTGGGTGCTTAAAGAGAGTTTAAGGGTTACAGCAGATTATATCTGCCATAAATGCTGTTGGTTGCGAATCTTATCAGATCGAATGGATCGGTTGGAAAGACAGTTAGAACCTATGAGGAATTTGCAACAGCAACAATATGTGATGGATGGCACTTATAGGAAGGGGGGAAAAGTCTCAGATACAATAGACAATAGATGCAGGAGTAGGCCATTCTGCACTTCGAGCCTGCACCACCATTCAATATGATCATGGCTGATCATCCTTAATCAGTATCCTGTTCCTGTCTTATCTCCATAACCCTTGATTCCACTATCTTTGAGAGCTCTATCCAACTCTTTCTTAAATGAATCCAGAGACTGGGCCTCCACTGCCCTCTGTGAGCAGAGCATTCCACACAGCCACCACTCTCTGGGTGAAGAAGTTTCACCTCATCTCTGTCCTAAATGGTCTACCCCGTATTTTTAAGCTGTGTCCTCTGGTTCAGTACTCACCCATCAGCGGAAACATGTTTCCTGCCTCCAGAGTGTCCAATCCTTTAATAATCTTATACGTCTCAATCAGATCCCCTCTCAGTCTTCTAAACTCAAGGGTATACAAGCCCAGTTTCTCCAGCCTTTCAGCGTAAGGTAGTCCCGCCATTCCAGGAACTGACCTCGTGAACCTACCCCCTCAATAGCCAGAATGTCTTTCCTCAAATTTGGAGACCAGAACTGCACACAATACTCCAGGTGTGGTCTCACCAGGGCCCTGTACAGTTGCAGAACAACCTCTTTGCTTCTATACTCAATCCCTCTTGTTATGAAGGCCAGCATGCTATTAGCCTTCTTCACTACCTGCTGTACCTGCATGCTTACCTTCATTGACTGGTGTACAAGAACACCCAGATCTCTTTGTACTGCCCCTTTACCGAAATTGATTCCATTTAGGTAGTAATCTGCCTTCCTGTTCTTGCCACCAAAGTAGATAATCCACATTAAACTGCATCTGCCATGCATCTGACCACTCACCTAACCTGTCCAGGTCACACTATAATCTCCTAACATCCTCATCACATTTCATCCTGCCACCCAGCTGAGTATCATCAGCAAATTTGCTAATGTTATTACTAATACCACCTTCTATATCATTAATATTAGATTAGATTAGATTACTTACAGTGTGGAAACAGGCCCTTCGGCCCAACAAGTCCACACCGACCCGCCGAAGTGCAACCCACCCATACCCCTACATTTACCCCTTTAACCTAACACTACGGGCAATTTAGCATGGCCAATTCACCTGACCCGCACATTTTTGGATTGTGGGAGGAAACCGGAGCACCCGGAGGAAACCCACGCAGACACGGGGAGAACGTGCAAACTCCATACAGTCAGTCGCCTGAGTCGGGAATTGAACCCGGGTCTCTGGCGCTGTGAAACTTTGTAACTTTGTAGTTTTATATATTGTAAAAAGCTGCGGTCCCAGCCCTGATCCCTGCGGCACCTCACTGGTCACTGCCTGCCATTCCGAAATGGAGCCATTTATCACTACTCTTTGTTTCCTGTCAGCCAACCAACTTTCAATCCAAGTTAGTACTTTGCCCCCAATACCATGCGCCCTAATTATGCTCACTAACCTTCTATGTGGGACTTTATCAAAAGCTTTCTGAAAGTCCAGGTACACTACGTCTACTGGATCTCCTTCATCCATCTTCAGCGTTACATCCTCAAAAAATTCCAGAAGATTAGTCAAGCATGATTTCCCCTTCATAAATCCATGCTGACTCTGACCCATCCTGTTACTACCATCCAGATGTGTCGTAATTTCATCCTTTATAATAGACTCCAGCATCTTTCCCACCACTGAAGTCAGACTAACTGGTCTATAATTTCCTGCTTTCTCTCTCTCCCACTTTTCTTAAAAAGCGGTACAAGATTAGCCACCCTCCAATCCGGAGGAACTGATCCCGAATCTATTGAACTCTGGAAAATAATCACCAATGCATCCACGATTTCTCTAGCCACCTCCTTCGGTACCCTGGGATGTAGACCATCAGGCCCCGGGGACTTATCAACCTTCAGACCTAACAGTCTCTCCAACACCAATCCCTGGCAAATATAGATGGGTTAACTTCAAGGAAAGTAAGAGAGGTAGGCAGCTAGTGCAGGAGTCTTTTGTGGCTATACCCATTTCAAGCAAGTATGTTGTTTTGGAAAATGTAGCGGGGGGATGGATTATCAAGGGATTATAGCACGAACAGCCAAGTTTATGTTATTGAGACTGGCTCTCATGCAACGAGGGGTACGTCGGGGTCCAAGAGATCAGTTGTGTTAGGGGATTCTCTAGTCCGAAGTAGAGACAGACGTTTCTGTGGCCAGCAGTGAAAAATCAGAACGATGTGTTGCTTCCCTGGTGCCAGGATCAAGGATGTCTCAGAGAGAGCGCAGAATGTTCTCACGGGGGAGTAGGGCCAGCAAGAGGTCATTGTCCACATTGGAACCAACGACATAGGAAGAGAAAAGGTTGAGAGTCCAAAGGGAGATTACAGAGAGTAAAGGAGGTCCTCGAGAGTAGTAATATCTGGATTACTCCCGGTGCTACGAGCTAGTGAGGGCAGGAATAGGAGGATAGAGCAGATGAATGTATGGCTGAGGAGCTGGTGTATGGGAGAAGGATTCATATTTTTGGATCATTGGAATCTCTTTTGGGGTAAAAGAGACCTGTCCAAGAAGGACAGATTGTGCCTAATTTGGAAAGGGACTAAGAGACTGGCAGGGAAATTTGCTAGAGCTGCTTGGGAGGATTTAAACTACCAAGGTGGCAGTGACCCAGCAAGTCTGTGTCTGTAGTGCTCTGCCTAAGACTCGGGCAAAGTGGGCACCCGCCTTCACCACATCCTTTAAATCATTTAAGATAGCTTTTGCCCAGCGTAGTTAGTCATTTTACATCAAACTTGGACAGTTTGGTGTTGTTTTTAAAATGACTAAGGGCAAAAACTTCTGCAGAGACCCCTACCCCACACCCTCCCACAGTAGCAGAGATGTCCGCAGCCACGTCGGGGGACTTACCTGCGGAGACGAGCCTGATCTCTGAGATCAGCAAACTTCAAGAGAAGATCAACGCCTTTATTGAAGAGTCCAGGTCCAGGTGGGAGTAGTACTCGGTCATGCTGCAGAAGCACGACCAAGAAATTGAAAAACTTGAACAGCGCGTCAGATGGGCGAAGCAACGGGCCGCGGTCTCGGAGACTTGCCGAGTCGTCCGTGGGTCGGGTCCGGGCTCTCGAGCTGCAAACCTGGATTTTGGAGGAGCACATCGACAACCTCAACAATCAGGGCCATCGAAAAAATATTCGGTTGCTGGGCCTTCCTAAACAGGAAGAGGAAGGCCAGCTTGTAGACTTTCTGGAGCGATCGCTACCACAAATATTAAAGTCGGAGTCAGGACCAGGCCGGATGCAGGTGGAATGGGCTGACCGGGTTGCTGTACGCAGGTCCAGGTCGGACCAGCGCCCCTCCCCCATTCTATTCCAACTCCAATGTTATAGAGAAAAACAAATGCTCCTGGAAGCCTCCAGAGTCCTGGGGAAGGATCCCCAAGCCATGATGCTCAATGGTTCCAGGACAATGTTAGTTCAGGACTTCTTCCAGCCGTAGTCCACAAGAGGAGGCCACTCGATGAGGCGAAGAAGCATCTAAGAGACCTAAATATTCAATACTCCATGCATTACCCAGCAACGCTGCGCTTCAGCCATGAAGGATCCATATATAACTTTAGATCACCAGAAAAAGCTAAAGAATTCTTGGACTCTCTTAAATAGACTGCGGGACTTAAACCGTATGGATAATGATGTTATTTTGCCCCATACTACCCCCCCTTGTTTACCCTTCTTTTCCTTCTTCATCTCTTTTCTATTATCTTTCCCTGGGGGTGGGGAGGGGCTTATTCTTTATTTTCTCTTTGGTTTCTTCTTTACAGGTCGTGCGGCTTATTCGATTTATGTGGGAAAGGGGTTTTGTTTTGTTCTACCTCTCTTTAGAGCGGGGTTTTCATCTTTTGTCATTTTACTTAGTTACCTAATACTTGCTGGGATTGTAACTTTGTAGTTTTATATATTTATATTTTAAATTATGCTTGCTAAACACACCTAGGCGTTGTGTTAGGGTGGGGGTCACTCACTTTTAACTCTGGTTTTATAGAATACTTGAATTTGTCTACTCCATTCTATAATGCCTGGGCTGAGGGCAAGGCCCTAGTTAGGAGAGGTTATTGTGGGGTTACTGACAGGTAGTCACGCCCCCTGGGAGCAAGGGGGAAAGTCTCCTTTCAAATGTGTTTTGCGTTTTTTTTAAACTTAGGAATAGTTTTTAATTGTGTTGGTGTAATTGTTTTAAAGAATTTTTGCATTTGTGAATTTTCTATGGTTTTATTCAAGGTGTTTTGGGTGGGGTTCTTCCTCCTGGGAGGTCTCTGGCTTGCCTGGATGATCATGGCTAGCCATTCACTTAGGTGGTACACCTGGAATGTCAAGAGGAGTAATTCACCAATCAAAAAGAAAAAGATATTATCAAGTCTCAAAAAAGAAAGGGTTGACACAGCTCTCTTACAGGAGATACATCTGCGTGACAAAGAGCACTAAAAGCTGCAACAGGGTGAATTTGATCGGGTTTTTTTCTCATCATTCAATTCAAAAAGTAGGGGAGTAGTCATTTTCATTCGGAAGAATCTTCCTTTCCAAATGTTAAGTCAGATAAAAGATGAGTCTGGACGGTACATACTGATCAAAGCCTGAACATATCGAGAGGAACATGGAATTTTGAACCTTTATTGCCCCCGGCACACACTTTTAAATTTGCAACAGAAACGTTCTCTAAGTTGATGGCTTTTGGGGTCCGTCATACAATTAAAGGAGGAGATTTTAACTGTATTATGGATTCAGAGACAGATAGGATACATAACAGCACTATCGTCATATCTCTTAGATCTCGACAACTGGCAGATCTGATTGAGGAGCTAGGGCTAATAGATGTGTGGAATTCAAAACCATTTTGGAAATTAATTCAGGTACGGCCAGTAACCCGTCGACGATGTGGGAGACCATTAAGGCTCATGCATGAGGTTTGGTCATCTCATACTCTGCGACCCAGAAAAGACAAAAGGGAGAACAACAGCGCCTGCTTGAGGCTCACTTGAAGACAGCTGAGATAGCGTATGTTGATAGGCCCTCTATTACTAAGCTACAAAGGATCGCAGCCCTTAGGGCAGCTTTGAATACCGCACTTACTCAAACAGCAAAGAGGGAAATATTATTCACAAAACGGAGATTATAGGAATATGGCGATAAGCCTGGCAGATACCTAGCATATCTTGCTAGAAAGAAAAAGGCTCCTAGGGCTATTACGTCCATTAGAGAAAGTGCTGATACTCTGACTTGTGATCGCAAAAAGATCAATACAGCCTTTAGAAAGTTCTATTTTGAACTGTATAAATCGCAGGACTGCAAGGATAGAACTGAGAAGATGGAGTACTTCTTTAAAAGCTTGGCCTTTCCGGGCTTAACCAGTATTTGGTCAGCTATTTTGTGCACCTATTAGAGAAAATAACGCAGGACCTTCAACGCTGGGGAGATCTCCCAATATCCTGGTTAAGCAGAGTAGCCCTAGTTAAAATGAATATTCTACCTCGTCTTCTATATCCTATGAGAATGCTCCCTCTGATGTTGCCGATATTGACATTGCGTAAGCTCCACCGCTTGGTTCTTTTATCTGGAATCATAGACGGCCCCTTATACAATTAGAAAAGCTGCAGCTTCCACAGGCAAGGGGAGGACTGAACTTCCCAGACTTTAGGAGGTATCACTTGAGCTCTTTATTGTCCTATGTAGTTGATTGGGTCTCTTGTGACCCACAATCAATTTGGTTAGACATTGAGACCTCCCACGCAAAGTGTCCCCTCATCAATCTTTTATTTATGGATAAGATGAGAGCTATTATGGACTACTTAAAAAAATTGTATAAAATACAATTAAAACCTGGAGGATAATGCGACAAGATGAGGGTAACCTGCTCCTATAGTGGCAGCATCGGGATTTTAGCCAGGGCTGATAGACGCTACATTTAAAACTTGGAAGTCCAGAGGTATCTCTTGCTTGGGGGACTTGTTCGATGGGGAGGTTATGATGTCTTTTCAGCAGTTGCACCAGAAGTTTGGACAAAATTTAAAGTAGGAGCAGCCCCAATGTGTCCTAAATGCAAAATAGAAGTTGGCATTCTCACGCATTGCCTATGGACATGCCATAAGATCCACACGTATTAGGACAGAATGCCTTGACAGAGACCTTGGGTACGGAGATCAGATTGGATCCAGTGTCTCTACTCTTGGGCTTTTCAGATTTTCCCATCCTGGACGTGCACGGGAGGAAACTATTTTCCATTCTCTCCTTTTGTGCAAGGAAAAATATTTTCGTGAATTGGACAGCTGAAAGCCCTCCAGGACTTTCGAACTGGCATAGGTTAATCATGGAATATATCTCCCTTGACTTCCTCACAAATATGGTGCACCAAAAAACTGAATTATTCGATAAAGTACGGCAGCCCTTTTTAAACTATATCGACACAGATATTTCGGCCATATTGTCCAGGGCTTTTGTCTGGCTGTGGTAGTGGTTCTGACTGGTCCGGGGACTCCCGGAAGGAGGAATCCCGTATAAAGACGAGTTTCATTCTGACTTGATGCAAATCTATTTTGAGCATGTACTTAGTTATTTAATTATTCTGTTGTTTATCGCTAGTAATGTATGACATCCTATTATATGTTTTGGTTGTTTGTAGGATAGATCAGTAGTTGGATTTTTCTCTTTTTCTTGTTTCGGTTATTTTTTTTTCTTTTTTATTTACTTAATTTTATATTGGTGTTTATACTTGTTTGTATTACTTTTGAAATTTTGTAAAAAAAACCTTTAAAAATTTCCTTTTTTCTACCTATATAAAAACAAACTAGTAAGGTGTGGGGGTGGGAAGCAGGAAGATAGTGAGGAAAGAGATCAACTTGAGACTGATACAGTTGAGAACAGAAGCGAGTCAAACAGTCAGGGTAGGCAGGGACAAGGTAGGACTAATCAATTAAACTGCATTTATTTCAATGCAAGGGCCTAACAGGGAAGGCAGATGAACTCAGGGCATGGTTAGGAACAGGGGACTGGGATATCATAGCAATTATAGAAACATGGCAGGGATGGGCAGGACTGGTAGCTTAATGTTCCAGGATACAAATGCTACAGGAAGGATAGAAAGGGAGGCAAGAGAGGAGGAGGGAGTGGCATTTTTGATAAGGGGTAGCATTACAGCTATGTTGAGGGAGGATATTCCTGGAAATACATCCAGGGAAGTTATTTGGATGGAGCTGAGAAATAAGAAAGGGATGATCACCTTATTGGGATTGTATTGGAGACCTCCTAATAGTGAAAGGGAAATTGAGAAATAAATTTGTAAGGAGATCTCAGCATTAAGAATAATGGGCTGGTAGGTATAGGGAATGCTGGATGACTAAAAAAATTGAGGGTTTGGTTAAGAAAAAGAAGGAAGCATGTGTCGGGTATAGACAGGATAAATCAAGTGAATCCTTAGAAGAGTATAAAGACAGTAGGAGTATACTTAAGAGGGAAATCAGGAGGGCAAAAAGGGGACATGAGATAGCTTTGGCAAATAGAATTAAGGAGAATCCAAAGGGTTTTTACAAATACGTTAAGGACAAAAGGGTAAGAAGGGAGAAAATTCGGCTCCTCAAAGATCAGCAAGGCGGCCTTTGTGTGGAGCCGCAGAAAATGGAGGAGACACCAAACGAGTATTTTGCATCAGTATTTTCTGCGGAAAAGGATATGGAAGATATAGACCGTAGGGAAATAGATGGTGACACCTTGCAAAATGTCCAAATTACACAACATGGAACCTAACAGCGCAGTACAGGCCTTTCGGCCCTCAATGTTGTGCCGACCTGTCATAGCAATCTGAAGCCCATCTAGCCTACACTATTCCATGTACGCCAACATGCTTGTCCAATGACAACTTAAATGTACTTAAAGTTGGCAAATCGACTACTGTTGCAGGCAAAGCATTCCATACCCTTACTACTCTCTGAGTAAAGAAACTACCTCTGAAATCTGTCCTACATCTATCACCCCTCAATTTAAAGCTAAGCCCCCTTGTGCTCGCCGTCACCATACTTGGAAAAAGGCTCTTCTTGTCCACCCTATCTAATCCTCTGATTATCTTATATGTCTCTATTAAGTCACCTCTCAACCTTCTTCTCTCCAACGACAACAGCCTCAAGTCCCTCAGCCTTTCCTCGTAAGACCTTCCCTCCATACCAGGCAACATCCTAGTAAATCTCCTCTGCACCCTTTCCAAAGTTTCCACATCCTTCTTATGATGCGGTGACCAGAACTGTACACAACAGCCCAAGTGCCGCTGCACCAGAGTTTTGTACAGCTGTAGCATAACCTCATGGTTCCGGAACTCGATCCCTCTATTAATAAAAGCTAAAACACTATATGCTTTCTTAACAACCCTGTCAACTTGGGTGGCAACTTTCAAGGTTCTCTCTGCTCATCTACACTACCAAGAATCTTACCAAGAACCTACAACATCCTTCATCACTATCCACAACTCCACCGACCTTAGTGTTGTCTGCAAATTTACTAACCCATCCTTCTACGCCCTCATCCAGGGTGAACAGCAGTGGACCCAACACCAACCCTTGCGGTACACCACTGGTAACTGGATTCCAGGATGAACATTTCCCATCAACCACCACCTTCTGTCTTCTTTCAGCAAACCAATTACTGAACCAAACTGCTATATCTCCCACAATCCCATTCTTCCGCATTTTGTACAATAGTCTACTGTGGGGAACCTTATCGAACGCCTTGCTGAAATCCATATACACCACATCAACCGGTTTACTCTCATTACCTGTTTGGTCACGTTCTCAAAGAACTCAATAAGGTTTGAGAGGCATGACCTACTCTTCACAAAACCGTGCTGACTATCCCGAATCAACTTATTCTTTTCTAGTTGATTATAAATCCTATCTCTTATAACCTTTTCCAACACTTTACCAACAACTGAAGTAAGGCTCACTGGTCTATAATTACCAGGGTTGTCTCTACTCCCCTTCTTGAACAGGGGAACCACATTTGCTATCCTCCAGTCTTCTGGCACTATTCCTGTAGACAATGACGATTTAAAGTTCAATGCCAAAGGCTCGGCAATCTCCTCCCTGGCTTCCCAGAGGATCCTAGGATAAATCCCATCCGGCCCAGGGGACTTATCTATTTTCACACTCTGCAGGATTTCTAATACTTCTTCCCTGTGATCCTCAATCACATCTAGTCTAATAACCTGTATCTCAGTATTCTCCTCGACAACATTGTCATTTTCTGGAGTGAATACTGTCGAAAAATATTCATTAAGTGCTTCCCCTATCTCCTCTGACTCCGCACACAACTTCCCACTACTATCCTTGATTGGCTCTAATCTTACTCTCGTCAGTCTTTTATTCCATAAATACCTATAGAAAACCTTAGGGTTTACTCTGATCCCATCCGCCAACAACTTCTCATGTCTCCTCCTGGCTCTTCTGAGCTCTCTCTTTAGATCTTCCCTGGCTACCTTGTAACCCTCAAGCGCCCTAACTGAGCGTTCACATCTCATCCTAACATAAGCCTTCTTCTTCCTCTTGACAAGAGATTCCACTTCCTTCGTAAACCACGGCTCCCGCGCTCTACAGCTTCCTCCTTGCCTGACAGGTACATACTTATCGAGGACACACAAGAGCTTTTCCTTGAAGAAGTGCTGGATGTCTTGAAACGCATAAAGGTGGATAAATCCCCAGGACCTGATCAGATGTACCCTAGAACTCCGTGGGAAGCTAGAGAAGTGATTGCTGGGCCTCTTGCTGAGATATTTGCATCATAGATAGTCACAGGTGAAGTGCCGGAAGACTGGAGGTTGGCTAATGTGGTGCCACTGTCTAAGAAGGGTGGTAAGGACAAGCCAGGGAACTATAGACTAGTGAGCCTGACATCGGTGATGGGCACGTTGTTGGAGGGAATCCTGAGGGACAGGATGTACATGTACGGCACGGTGGCACTGTGGTTAGCACTGCTGCCTCACAGCGCCTGAGACCCGGGTTCAATTCCCGCCTCAGGCAACTGACTGTGTGGAGTTTGCACGTTCTCCCCGTGTCTGCGTGGGTTTCCTCCGGGTACTCCGGTTTCCTCCCACAGTCCAAAGATGTGCAGGGTCAGGTGAATTGGCCATACTAAATTGCCCGTAGTGTTAGGTAAGGGGTAAATGTAGGGGTATGGGTGGGTTTCGCTCCGGCGGGTCGGTGTGGACTTGTTGGGCCGAAGGGCCTGTTTCCACACTGTAATGTAATGTAATGTAAAAAAAAAATGTAAAATGTATTTGGAAAGGCAAGGACTGATCAAGGATACTCAATATGGCTTTGTGCGTGGAAATCATGTCTCATAAACTTGTTTGAGTTTTTTGAGGAAGTAACAAAGAGGATTGATGAGGGCAGAGCAGTAGATGTGATCTATATGGACTTCAGTAAGGCATTCGACAAGGTTCCTCACAGGAGACTGATTAGCAAGGTTAGATCTCATGGAATACAGGGAGAACTAGCCATTTGGATACAGAAATGGCTCAGAGGGTGGTGGTGGAGGGTTATTTTTCAGACTGGAGGCCTGTGACCAGTGGAGTACCACAAGGATCAGTGCTGGATCTTCTACTCTTTGTCATGTACATAAATGATTTGGATGCGAGTATAAGAGGTACAGTTAGTAAGTTTGCAGATGACACCAAAATTGGAGGTGTAGTGGACAGTGAAGAGGGTTACCTCAGATTACAACAGGATCTGGACCAGATGGGCCAATGGGCAGAAAAGTGGCAAATTCAGATAAATGTAAGGTGCTGCATTTTGGGAAAACAAATATTAGCAGGACTTATACACTTAACGGTAAGGTCCTAGGGAGTGTTGCTGAACAAGGAGACCTTGAAGTCCAGGTTCATAGCTCCTTGAAAGTGGAGTCGCGGATAGATAGGATAGTGAAGAAGGCGTTTGGTATGCTTTCTTTTATTGGTCAGAGTATTGAGTACAGGAGTTGGGACATCATGTTGTGGTGTACATGACATTGGTTAGGCCACTGTTGGAATATTGTGTGCAATTCTGGTCTCATTCCTATCGGAAAGATGTTGTGAAACTTGAAAGGATTCAGAAAAGATTTACAAGGATGTTGCCCGGGTTGGAGGATCTGAGCTACAGGGAGAGGCTGAACAGGCTGGGGTTGTTTTCCCTGGAGCGTCGGAGGCTGAGGGGTGACCTCATAGAGGTTTACAAAATTATGAGGGGCATGGATAGGATAAATAGACAAAGTCTTTTCCCTGGGGTCAGGGAGTCCAGAACTAGAGGGCATAGGTTTAGGGTGAGAAGGGAAAGATATAAGAGACCTAAGGGGCAACTTTTTCACACAGAGAGTGGTACGTGTATGGAATGAGCTGCCAGAGGAAGTGGTGGAGGCTAGTACAATTTCAACATTTTAGAGGCATTTGGATGGGTACATGAATAGGAAGGGTTTGGAGGGATATGGGATATCTGGTCGGCATGGACGGGTTGGACCGAAGGGTCTGTTTCCATACTGTACATCTCCATGACTGTATATGGCAGCTGACTGCTGTGAAAAGTGGGAGGAGGTTTGCTTTCCTCAAAATGTTCAATGCTACAAACCAATTGTCGAAAACGAAATACGGTTCCATATTTCTGTGGGAGCCTCGAGCAGAATAATTTCAAAACTGAGAAGCTCCCCTCTTTTGTGGAAAATAGCAGGTGGGATTTGAATCTCGGCTTCTAACCTCAGAGGCAGGGGCACTACTACTGCACCATAAGAGCCTATTAGACATTTTCTAATTAATATGTTCTGAGATGCTATTACGCATCTCTAAAGCAAGTGGGTCTTGAACCCATGCGTTCTTTTTGAATACACTGTACCGGTGATTTTCCTCTGCGCTGCTGTTTGTGGTTGTTCATTGAAATAATGTTCTAATGCAGCACAAACGAAGCTGCATTAGAAAATTATTTCAATGAGCCACCACACACTGCAGCACAGAGGAACTGCGAAGAGCAGAGGAAAATCACCTATA
This sequence comes from Chiloscyllium plagiosum, assembly GCF_037043375.1. Lineage (NCBI taxonomy): Eukaryota > Metazoa > Chordata > Chondrichthyes > Orectolobiformes > Hemiscylliidae > Chiloscyllium > Chiloscyllium plagiosum. The sequence goes on along the minus strand of NW_028270152.1, from coordinate 75,709,724 downwards.
CAGTATATTCAAAAAGAAAGGGTGCCAATGAACACAGTCTGCCGATTTCTCAGCAACAAACCCAAACAAGCAGACAAAACATGTCCAGAAACCTTAGCCACTCTCCCCTACATCAAAGACATCTTCAAAATGACTGCCAGACTGCTTGGCATCATGGTAGCCCTCAAATCCACCAACCCGCTAAAACAGCAGCTAATAAACTTGAAAGGCCCAATACAGACAACTAGCAAAACTCATGTCATTTACAAAATACCTTGCAAGAACCATAACAAACACTATATTGGACAAACAGGCAGAAAACTGGTCACCAGGATACATGAATATCAACTAGCCACAAAAAGACATGACCCACTCTCACTAGTATCTTTACATACAGATGAGGAAGGACACCACTTCGACTAGGACAACATATCCATCTTAGGACAAGCCAAACAGAGATATGCACGCGAATTCCTAGGAGCATGGAATTCCAATCAGAACTCCACCAACAATCACATTGACTTGGAGCCCATTTACCACCCCCTGAGAAAAAGAACAGGAAATGACATCACCGCAAGAAATGACATTACCAACCCAAGGAAACTCAAACACATAAATTGAAAGCAGGTCATACCACAGCACTTCATCCAGAGGCTCATTGATGATGTTACCTAGTATGGTGACGAAACATTTGAAAACGAACCTTCCAGCTCAGGGAGCAAACGTATATCCAGAACCTTAACCTGAGCTACACATCTTCTCAAACATATTATCATATGCTTCCAGAGCAGACAAGACTTGAACAAGAGGTAGGAACAGTACCACTGCACCACAAGAGCCTCTAATACAAAATCCAATCAGTATCACTCTCTCACACAAAGAATTTTAGAGTTGTTCTGTTGGAGACTTAAAGGGACATGCATTTCTAACTCTGACTGACTACATTTCTTTTAAGAAAACAAAATTATGCAAGGATAAATACATACATTAAAAAACTCAGATTCTCACTATTACTTGACTGCCAATTTTAAATTCTCTTCTAGTTCAATTGTATATCTCTTCTTCAAAGTCTTTTATACGATCCCCACAGAAAAGCATCATAAACATGCTCAAACATTTTCCAATATAATGCCAATAGAAAATCAGCAATCGGTTGTTAACAAAATTACACTTATTTAAAAATACCACACCCGAGAAGCATCATTTAACCCATAAACACAGGTCTAGAGTCTAGCAGGGTCTGTGGAGTGTAAGGGGTCTGATGGAGGTTTAATTAGTAATCAATAATTGCTGGGCAATTGGAGATTTCAGTGGGTTCCGATGAAATTTACTAAAATATTTACTCAAGAAATGTTTCGCTACTAAATATGTAGTCTAACTATTGAGTACTATTCAACAGACCCCACTGAAATTTGGATTTGGAAAGGGCAAGGCTGATGTTTGTGCTAAACTACAGATTTATAGTCAAACCCTTGTAAATCTCTGATAGTCTTTTGCTCCCAAACCCACAACATGCGCTTTGCACTGTGGTAGATGCTGCATAGGAACAAGAGACAATCATTCAGCTGTTTGACCCTGTTTAACTTCTCATGGATCTGCACCCAATCTCCACCTTCCAAACTTTGCTCCAACCCCTGCATTACCCTCACCCAACAAAAATCTATCAATCTCCATCTTGAACGCTTTTAATGTCTGAGCATTCAGGAACTTTTGAGGAAGAATTATCAACAGATTGGGAACAAAAACCAAGTCACACAGATGTTAACAGTCTGCAGATTTTCGTAATATACATTACACTAATATTTTAATAATGAGAAGAGTCAATTATAACACTTCAGTTCTCCAATTATGATAATGGGTGGCACTGGTTAATCACAATAATTACTGGCACAGATGGTCTGCAATTATTACAAAGACCAAGGGTACAAAGTACCACAATGCAGCAGGCATTCTAAGGGTTAATGTTAGAAATTTCCAAATATGGTTAGGTAAGTGGACCATACCTGATATTAATGTCAAATTTTAATGATAGGTGTCCTAGATTTTCTCAAAGAATTGGTACTAATTGCTACAGTGTAAGAATAGCTACACCATATTTCTTCATACTAAATTTAACTTTACCACTTTGGTTTATCTCCCCACTGTCTCTTATTCAAACCTTTTAATAAGAAATCTTTTACATACTTCCCTGTAAAATCACAAAATAACCCAGCTAATTTTAACAGAAGCTCCATCCTACCCTTTACACCAGCTAATGTAAGAGTTTAGCATATGTTAAGCTCCTAGCACTGCATGTCCAGAATTCAGAATGCTCTCCAGTGGTCCAGCCAAGTAATAGGACTGCAAATCAATAAAGAATAAGAAATGCTTGAAATGAAATTATTTAAAATGAATGCAGGAAACAGCAAATATAATAACTTAATTAAAAATAAGCCATACCAGTGATCAACAGAGGCCGCCCAAGAACACAGCAAGAACACAACCAGAAACCCACAGCACAACGAGAAGGGGGAACAGGAAGGAAAAGTGGGCATATGATAACATAGCAAGAGCAGGACCACCAAAGGAAAGAACAGCAAGAGAGTGACCACTACCGAGGGCAGCCAGAGAACAAAATGAGAGAGAAAAAAAGTATAGCAACTAGGATCAGCAGAACACTGTAAATAGAATTGGAATTCAGAGAACACAGCAAGAAAGCATCAGGCGACCAAGGGTGATAAAAGGAGGAGTGGAGATAAAACATCATCAAGGATTATGACAGGAAAGCAGCTAGATGTTTCCTCTTTCTGATCTTTAAACCTGGTTCAATTCAAGAATTGGGAAGCTATTAGACCAACAAACTAAATTAGATGAACTAATTAGTTAATGGGAAATGTTCATCCTGGAGTTCAGTTACTAGTGGGGTACCTGGGGCCAATGCTGTTTGTCAATTTCATAAATGACCTGGATGAGGGTATCGATGGATGGGTTAGTAAATTTGCAGATGGCACTAAAGTCAGTGGAGCTGTGGACAGTGTGGAAAGATGTTGCAGGTTATTGAGGGACATAGATAAGCTGCAGAGCTGGGCTGAGAAGTGGCAAATGGAGTTTAATGCAGAAAAGTGTGAGGTGATTCATTTAGGAAGGAGTAACAGGAATAAAGACAATGGTAAAATTCTTGGTAGTGTGCTTGTGCAGAGAGATCTCAGTGTCGATGTACATAGACCCCTGAAAGTTGTCACCCACATTGATAGTGTTGTTAAGAAGGCATTCGGTGTGTTAGCTTTTATTGGGAGAAGGACTGAGTTTCAGAGCCATGAGGTCATGCTGCAGCCGAACAAAACTGGAATATAAAATATATCACCCCTCAACTTAAAGCTATGTCCTCTCGTGCTAGCCATCACCATATGAGGAAAAAGGCTCTCACTGTCCACCCCGCCTAATCCTTTGATCATCTTGTAAGCTTCTATTAAGTCACCTCTTAACCTTCTTCTCTCTACCTCTGAAATCTGTCATATATATAATATATTATATATTTTACTCAGAGAGTAGAAATGGTGTGGAATGCCCTACCTGCAACAGTAGCAGACTCTCCAACATGAAGGGCATTTAAATGGTCACTGGATAAATATATGAATGATAATGGAATAGTGTAGTTTTGATAGGCTTTACAGTGGTTTCACAAATCGAGGCTGAAGGGCCTGTAATGCGCTATAATGTTCTATGTCCTATGAGTAATACAAATTTAATAAAAGGCTTAAATAAACATATGAAACAAGTATAGATAAGAAAGACGGGACATATGGCATCCCATGATTGCGTGTAAGAGTTAGTGTAAACGAGTTAATTCCAAGTCTGAGATGTAGACATCTGAATACATTAAGGAGGGGTACAGAGTTGCCTGGAGAAAGAAAGGTGGTAAGGGGGCGGTAAAAAAAATCCATGGCTAAACAAAAATAAAACGGCAACTGGCAGATTGGAAGATTGGAAACTTGAACTGAATTGAATTTATTGTTACGTGTACCAGGGCACAGTGAAAAGCTTTGTCTTGTAAGCAATACAGTTAAGTAGCATAGATAAGTAAATAATAGGTAAACAGTAGCAAAAAGAAAAACATAGGTACAGGCAAATGTTAAGAGTTTGTCAGGCCATTCAGTATTCTAAAAACAGTAAGGTAGAAACTATTTTGAAACCGTCTGGTGCATGTGTTCAGGCTTCTTTACCGATGGCAGAGTTTGTAGAAAAGCATTGTCAGGGTAGGATGGATGTTTGAGAATGCTGGCAGCCTTTCCTTGACAACAGGCCTGGTAGATAGATTCTATAGATGGGAGGTTGGCATTTGTGATTGTCCGGACCGAGTTCACCACTCTCTGTAACTGTCTCCGATCTTGAAAGATACAGTTGCCCTACCAGGTAGTGATACATCCAGACAGAATGCTCTCAATAGCGCACCTATGAAAGTTGGCAAGGGTATTCACCGTCATGCCAAATTTCCTCAGCTGCTTGAAGAAGAGACGTTGTTGGGCCTTTGTAACCAGTGTGCCCACATGAAGAGTCCATGAAAGTTGTAGATGACCAATCCCAGAAGCTTGACACTCTCCACTCGTTCCGTGCACCATTTTTCCAGGTCTTCCACCTCCCATCTGTAGTCTGTTTTGTCGCCATCTGAGATTCGACTGACTATGGTGGAGTCATCAGCGAACTTGTAATTGGCATTAGTCTGATATTTGGCAATGCAGTCATGGGTACACAGTGAGTACAGTAGGGGGCCGAGTACGCACCCCTGGGGGGTTCCAGCGTTGAGTGTTAGTGATGATGAATTATCGTCCCTAATCTTCACTGATTGCAGCCTGTGGGACAGGAAACTGAGAATCCAGTTGCAGAGTGTGGGGCTTAGTCCGAGATCACTAAGTTTAGTAATCAGTCTCGAGGGGATAACAGTGTTGAAGGCTGAACTATAGTCAATGAGTAGGATTCTGATGTAGCTGTTCTTGGTGTCAAGATGTTTTTCGGGAGGAATGTGATCTGTTGGTCCAATAGGCAAATTGGAGTGGGTCAACAGTAGTGGGGAAACTGGAGTTGATTAATGCCATGACCAGCCTTTCAAAGCACTTCATGAGCACCGAAGTTAGGGCCACTGGGCGGTAGTCAACGAGACATGCTGCATGAGCCTTCTTCGGCACAGGGATGATGTTTGCCCTTTTGAAACAGGCAGGGACAGTGGCCTGCTGCAGGGAGAGGTGAAGGTGTCCGAGAAGACCTCTGCCAGTTGATCTGTGCATGCCCTAAGTGCACAGCCTGGTACTCCGTCTGGTCTCATCGCTTTCCTTGGATTCACACAAAGGGAAACTGATCTGACCTCTGATGCAGTGAGTGTTGGAATAGGTTCGTCAGGATTTGTCGGAATAGGTATTACATATCCGCTGAAATTCTGTTCAAAGTGAGCATAGAAAGTGTTGAGCCAATCTGGGAGGGATGTGTCATCGTCTGCTATCTTGTACTGTCTCTTTTTAGAACCTGTGATGTCATTCAGTTCTTGTCACAGTCACCAGGTGTCTGTCCAGGTCTTTAGTTTGGATTGGCATTGGTCCTTGACTGTCTTAATGGTCCTATGAAGGTCATACTTGGATTCCTTATTTTTGAGTGGGTCCCCTGATCTGAAGGCCTCACCCCTGATTTTTAGCAGGTTACGGACGTACTGATTCATCCAGGGTTTCCTGTTGGGGAACACCAGGATTGACTTCCTCGGTATGCAGTCCTTCACACACTTGCTGATAAAGTCTGTGACGGTGGTCTCTTTCAAACATAAACAAAGGACTACTAAAAAAAATTATTAAAAACAGCCAAGGTAAATTATGAAAGAAAACTAGCACAAAATATCAAGAAGGATAGCAAAAATGTCTATCGGTATATAAAAGGGTAGAGAGCCACTAATGTGAATGTTGGTCCCTTGACAGATGAAACCGGTGAGTTAATAATGGGGAACACAGATGGCAAAGATGTTGAATTAATACTTTGCCTCAGTTTTCACGGGTGAGGGCAATAATACCATTCCTGTTAGAACAGGCAAGTCAGAGGCAATAGATAAGGTAGAACTTAGAACAATCAACATCGACAGGGAAGAGGTACGAAGCAAGCTATTAGGAGCCACTGGATTACAAAATGCCTTGCAAAAAACATAACAAACACTATATTGGACAAACAGGCAGAAAACTAGACACCAGGATACATGAACATCAACTAGCCACAAAAGACATGACCCACTCTCACTCGTATCTTTACATACAGATGAGGAAGGACACCACTTCAACTGGGACAACACATCCATCCTAGGACAAGCCGAACAGAGATACGTGTGAGAATTCCTAGAAGCATGGCACTCCAACTGGAACTTTATCAATAAACACATTGTCTTGGATTCCATTTACCACCCCCTGAGAAAAAGAACAGGAAATGACATCACATGGAAAATTGCATCACTAACCCAAGGAAACACAAACACAAATTAAAAAGTGGGCCATACCACCTTCATCAGTGACAAAACATCTGAAAACGAACATTCCAGCTCACGAGCAAACTTACATCCAGAACCTCAACCTGAGCTACAAATCTTCTCAAAACTCGCTATAGGAGTGAGGACAGACACGTCCCCCAAGTCTGATGGCCTACATCCTCGGGTATTAAAGGAAGTGGCAGCAGAGATAGTAGATCCATTGGTTACAATATTCCAAAATTCCTTGGACACAGAAAAGATTGTAGTGAATTGGAAAATGGCTAATATAATGTGCTTATTCAAAAAGGAGGGAGGCAAAATGTGGGAAATTACAGTTAGTTTAACATCTATTGTTGGAACAGTGTTAGAATCAATTATCAAGGAAGCAATATCAGGTGGATAAGGTGCCGCACAAATGGGTTAATTCACAAGGTTGAACCATATGGGATGAGGGATAATTTATTAGTCTAGATAGATGACTGCTGATGGACAGAAGACAGAGTTAGGATAAATGTTTTTTTTCTGGATGGCAAGATGTAACTAGTGGGATGTCACAGGATTCAATCATTGGACCCCAGCTATTTACAATTTACATTAATAACAGGAATAGAAGGCTCTTTAGCCAAATTCACAAATGACACAAAAAATAGGCAGGACAGTAAATTGCAATGAGGAAATAAGAACTTTACAAATGGATATAAATAGGTTAGGAGAGTGGACCAAAATGTGGCAGATGGAGTTTAAAGTGGATAAGTGCGAGGTCATGCATTTGGGTCATAAAAATGGGAAGGCAACCTATTATCTTCATGGGAAGAGACTTCAGGGTGCTCCAGTCCAGAGGAATCTGGGTGTACTTGTTCATGAGTCACAGAAAACTAGCATGCAGGTACAGCAGATAACCAAAAAAGTGAATGGCATGTTGGTTTTTGTAGCTAAAGGAACAGAATATAAAGGTCAGAAATATTATTGCAATTGGAGTATTGTACACAATTTTGGTCCCCTTACTTGAGGAAAAATGTAGTGACATTGGAGGCAGTTCTGAGGAGGTTCACTAATTAATCCCAGGGATGAGGGTTTTGTCGTATGAAGAGAGATTGAACAGTTTAGGCCGACAAGCTCATGAATTTGGAAGAATGGGGGAGATCAAATTGAGGTATTCAGGACGATAGAAGATGTGAATAAAATAGACATAGAGCGGATGCTTCCTCTTGAAAGGGCATTTTAGGATGGGAGGTGATAGGATAAGGGACAGCAAATTAAAAACAGAATTGAGAAACTACTCCTCCCAAAGGGTTGTGAATCTGGGGAATTCACTACTCCAAAGTGCATTGGATGCTCGGACAATGAGTAAACTTGAGGAGTTAGACAGATTTTTAATTGGTCATGGTGTAAAGGGACATTGAAGAGAAAGCAGGAAAATGAGGGTGAGGAGCATATCAACCATGATTGGATTATTCGATTTGATTTGATTTATTGTTGTCACATGTACTTAAGTTGTCACAAACTTTGTTTGCGAGCAGGACAGGCAGATCACAGAAAGCAAGGACAAACAGATCACAGAATGAAGCATACAGGTTACTGCACTGAAAGTGCGCAAAGCAAGATCAACATTATTTGAAGTAAGAGAGTTCATTCATCAGTCTAATAACAGCAGGGAAGAAGCTGTTTTTGAACCTGTTGGTCCAAACTTCTGTATCATCTGCCTGACAGAAGAGTTGTAGGACAGTATTACCAGGCTGGGAGAGGTCTTTGATGGCATCAAGAAGTGTAAATGGACTCCATGGATGGAAGGTTGGCTTCCGTGTTGGTCTGGAATGTGCACACAACCTTTTGTAGTTTCTTATGGTCCTGGGCAAAGCAATTGCCACAGCAGGCCATTGTGCACTTGGATACTATGCTTTCTATGGTATTTCTGTAAAGGTTTGGTGAGGATCTATATGGACATGCCAAATTTCCTGATCCACCTGAGGAAGAAGAGAAGTTGTTGTGTCTTCTTGACCGTCACATCTACATGTGAAGTCCAGGACAGGCTGTCAGTTACCGTCACTCATTGGACACTCTCAACCCTCTCTTCCTCCACTCCGTTCATGTAGAAGGGTGTGTGTTCTCCTCCTTTCTTTCTGAAAAGAATGATCAGTTCTTTTGTTTTGCTGACAGTGAAACAGAGGTTGTTATCATTGCACCACGACACCAAGCTCTCTATCTCTTTCCTGTATTCTGACTCATCGTTGTTTGATATCTGTCCATTTGATTTCAGTACCACGGTGGTACTGTCAGCAAACTTGCAGATGGCATTCGTTTGGAATTTGGCTACACAGTTGTGGGTGTACAGGGAGTACAGTAGGGGGTGAGAATGCATCCTTGGGGTGTTCCAATGTTGAGAGTTATTGTGCAGGAGGTATAGTTGTCTATTTTCACTGGTCTATGGGTCAGGAAGCTGAGGACCCAGTTGCAGTGGGCAGATCCAAGACCTAGGTCTCAAAGCTTTGAGATCAGTCTGGAGGGGATTATGGTATTGAAGGCGGAACTGTAGTCAATGAGGAGGAGTTAGGTTCCAAATTAATAAATGACAATAGCAGTTTTGATCAGTTCTGTTAATCGAAGGCAGCTTACTCAATGTCCAACAAATCATTCCAAATCATTTGATAGACTGCTACATAAAATATGACACTTCCACTTATGGATTTGCCTTGTTTTCCACTGCAACTAGAACTAGGAAATCAAAGTTTGGCATGTTGCTAAAGTCAGACTAAAAAGATAGGCAAAGCACACCTCCTCTCATCGAAAGGCTATTGGAAGATCAATTGGTCAATAACATGGTTCCACATGGTAGGCTACTGCAAAAAATACGGAGGTATGGCATTGAGGGTGAGTTGGAGGTTTGGATTAGGAATTGGCTGGCTGGAAGAAGACAGAGGGTAGTAGTTGATGGTAAAGGTTCATCTTGGAGTGCAGTTACTAGCGGTGTTCCGCAAGGATCTGTTTTGGGACCACTGCTGTTTGTCATTTTTATAAATGACCTGGAGGAGGGGCTACAAGATTGGGTGAGCAAGTTTGCGGATGATACGAAAGTTGGTGGAGTTGTTGACAGTGAGAAAAGATGTGTCAGGTTACAACGGGATATAGATAAGTTGCAGAGCTGGGCAGAAAGGTGGCAAATGCAGTTCAATGTAGGTAAGTGTGAGATGATTCACTTTGGTAAGAGTAACAAAAAGACAGGGTACTGGGCTAATGGTCGGATACTTGGTAGTGTGGATGAGCAGAGGGATCTTGGTGTCCATGTACACAGATCTCTGAAAGTTGCCACCCAGGTAAATAGTGCGGTGAAGAAGGCATATGGCGTACTGGCTTTTATTGGTACAAGAATTGAGTTCCGGAGCCCTGAGGTCATGTTGCAGTTGTATAAGACTCTGGTGCAGCCTCATCTTGGGTATTGTGTGCAGTTTTGATCGCCATACTATAGGAAGGATGTGGAGGCACTGGAACGGGTGCAGAGGAGGTTTACCAGGATGTTGCCTGGTATGGTAGGAAGATCGTATGAGGAAAGGCTGAGGCATTTGGGGCTGTTTTCATTGGAGAAAAGAAGGTTTAGGGGTGACTTGATAGAGGTGTACAAGATGATTAGGGGTTTAGATAGGGTTGACCATGAGAACCTTTTTCCACGTATGGAGTCAGCTATTACGAGGGGGCATAGCTTTAAATTAAGGGGTGGTAGGTATAGGACAGATGTTAGGGGTAGATTCTTTACTCAGCGAGTCGTAAGTTCATGGAATGCCCTGCCAGTAGCAGTGGTGGACTCTCCCTCTTTATGGGCATTTAAACGGGCATTGGATAGGCATATGGAGGATAGTGGGCTAGTGTAGGTTAGGTGGGCTTGGATCGGCGCAACATCGAGGGCCAAAGGGCCTGTACTGCGCTGTATTTTTTTATGTTCTATGTCCTAACATATTATGTTCTGACCAAGTCGAAACCAGGCTGCTACATCACATAGGGTCATCAATATCAGCACTGGTATATTTATCTATTGATAAAACTCATCTGGACCTAATGCCCTGCTGACATCATTCAGGTAACAGCACACTATGACGTGTAAATGGGAAAAGGAACACTGACGGGGGAGGTAAAGGCCCAGTGATATTATCACTAGACATTTGATCTACAGACTTTCTGTGGAAACTAAAAAACAAAGTACAGTGGATTTCGGATACCTGAAACAAAAATAGAAATTGCTGGAGAAACTTAGCAGATCTGGCAGCATCTGTGGAGATAAAGCAGAGTCAGCATTTCAGGTCCAGTGATTCTGGAAGGGTCATGAGGTCTGAAATGCTGACTCTGCTTTCTCGTAAAAGTTGCCCAAACCTGAGTTTTTCCAGCAATTTCTGTTCTTACAGGTGGAATTTGAATTCAGGAAAAATCTGGAATTAAAGGTACAATGATTATCATAAAACCACTGTCAATTACTGACCAACAGGTGACTCCAGACACACAGCAATGTGGCTGACTCTTAATTGACCTTTGATCATTTTGGAATAGCAATAAGGGTTGGCCTGGCCAGTGAAGCCCATGTCCTGCAACTGAATAAAAAAGTTTTTTTTTATATAAATAAGACTCAGTGAGTAATCACATTTTTGGCAAATGGAGATTGACACTTTGGACCCAGGAAGAAAAAGTCAGGATAATCTTTTCAACTCTCAAGCACCAGTCCTCTCTTCTCTAGATCTGCTGTCATCAATTCTCTTTAGATAAAAAAATCCCTGATCCCATCATGCCTACAAATATTGAACCTTCCTTTCTTAAAGGTGCTGTCATCGCATTAACTTGTGCCTGCCTTTCCTTGAACTCCATGAATCTCTCCAAACAGACTTCTGCTCAAAACAGTTCACTGTCAGAATTGTTAGTGACTGTGAGAAAAAGAATCCCCTCTCCATTCTTGTAAAACCACATTTGCCACATTTAACAATGCATCCTCCTGCCACACCTCTCCACAGTTGTTCAGCTAGATGGGACTGCACTGCTCAGGTTCCATTCTCATTTGCTATTTAGCACAATATCACCAGCAATGGCTTCTCTTCCACCTCCCATAACATTACTTCTGCTGTTTCCCAAAGATTATGCTTTGCCTTGTCCTACTCCTCACAAAAATGCGTCCCCTTAGCGACAGCACAGTATGTTTCCAAAAGAACACTGATAAAGCCCAGTTCCACCACACTGTCACATCTCTTGACTCCTTCATTGTTGCTAAATTATCAGATGTCTTATCCAACATGTAGTACTGGATAAGCAAAAGTTTTCTTCTTTCTGCAACATGAAGATCAAGAGGAATCACCTGGTACACATTTTAGCTATACAACACAATATTGATTTTTGCAGCAGTGAGGTGAGACTAGCAGTCTTTGAGTTATGGAAAAACTACTAAGCAACAAGCGAGTGCAGTGATGTGAACCTCGCTCTCTGTCTCTCCTTTCTCTGCGAGTGAGAAAAGAAACCCAGAGACTTAAAAGAAAGAATTCTAACTCAAAAGATCTCAGTGAAGATTGAGTAACACTCCAGAAATGACATCATGTCATCAATGCAAAAAGCAAAAGAACTGAAAAATAATTCTCCACCCTAATAGTCTGGACTTTTGATGTATAGATTCCTGGTTAAATTTTCCATCCATTAAATTTGTCAAATCATCTATTTCGTCTGTTTTATTGAATGGGTTTGTGCAGGTTGTAAAGTAGTATAGTTTACATAATACAGTAGTAATGAAGTAATTCTTTTGCCATTTGTTAAAGAAAATGTTTGTTTACAATAACTAGAATTATTTTCCTGTTAATAATGAAACCTCGTATGTGAATCAACTTTGTCCTCAATAAGGCAAATTGATCATCTTGGTGGTTTAATTGGGTAGTTATGCATTTAAGATGGCTTGTGAAGTAGTAGTGCTCAATTAGCAATTTTTACTTCCCAATTGAGTCACATCGTAAAGGAATTCAATATAGCAGATACAAAAAAGCTTTGTCCATTGCTAGGAGAATCTAGTACAATGGAGAATAACCTTAAAAATTAGGTAAAGGATATGCAGGCGTGCATACCCGGCAGATTTTCTTTCCTGTAGTGGAGTGGTACTGGAATTTAATTCCCTCTCCTGTAAAATGTTACGAGATTAAGTGAAATGAAAATTTTAATATTGTAATCCAATCTGACCAAATATCACTGATATGAAACATTAACTCTGTTTCTCTCTATAAATGCTTTCAGGTTTGTTCAATATCACCAGCATTCTCAGCTTTTAAGATTTTCAGGATTCCCATTATTTCTCTCCAGATAGATCTTTGTGGTGTTTGGATATTAAGGAATGGAACCCTGGTCCCTGGCGCTGTGAGGCAGCAGTGCTAACCACTGAACCACCGTGCCGCCCCTAGTGGTTAACACAGCTGCCTCACAGCACCAGGGTCCCAGGTTCAATTCCAGCCTCGGGCAATTGTCTGTGTGGAATGTACACGTTCCACACAGGGACTGGGGAAGCAAAAATCATGGAGGAGGTGGAGGGCGTGGGTGGTGTCCCGAACGTAGGTGGGGAGTTCTTGGACTAAGGGGGACAGGACCGTGTCAAGGTATGCAGAGATGAGTTCGGTGGGGCAGGAGCAGGCTGAGACAATGGGTCGGTCGGGGCAGTCAGGTTTGTGGATTTTGGGCAGGAGGTACAAACGGGCGGTGCGGGGTTGTGGGGTCTCTCCAATATAGAGAAGGCCACATTCGGGTGCAGTGGATGCAGTAAATGATGTGTGTGGAGGTGTCTCTCCAATATAGAGGAGGCCACATCGTGGTCTCTCCAATATAGAGGAGGCCGCATCGGGGTCTCTCCAATATAGAGGAGGCCACATCGGGCAAACCGGCAGAAAAGGGAGGTGCGGTGGTAGTTTGGCGCACCGACCTTTACACCACTGAGGCTAAACGCCAGCTCGCGGACACCTCCTCCTACTGCCCCCTTGACCGTGACCCCACCTCCCACTACCAAACCATCATCTCCCAGACCATCCATAACCTCATCACCTCAGGGGATCTCCCATCCACCGGCTCCAACCTCATAGTCCCACAACCCCGCACCGTCCGTTTGTACCTCCTGCCCAAAATCCACAAACCTGACTGCCCCGGCTGACCCATTGTCTCAGCCTGCTCCTGCCCCACCGAACTCATCTCTGCATACCTCAACACGGTCCTGTCCCCCTTAGTCCAAGAACTCCCCACCAACGTTCGGGACACCACCCACGCCCTCCACCTCCTCCATGATTTTTGCTTCCCTGGCCCCCAACGCCTTATCTTCACCATGGACATCCTGTCCCTGTACACCTCCATGCCCCATCACGAAGGACTCAAAGCCCTTCGCTTCTTTCTTTCCCGCCGTACCAACCAGTACCCTTCCACTGACACCCTCCTTCGACTGACTGAACTGGTCCTCACTCTGAACAACTTCTCTTTCCAATCCTCCCACTTCCTCCAAACCAAAGAAGTAGCCATGGGCACCCGCACGGGCCCCAGCTATACCTGCCTCTTCGTAGGATATGTGGAACAGTCCATCTTCCGCAGCTACACTGGCACCACCCTCACCTTTTCCTCCGCTACATCGATGACTGTATCGGCGCTGCCTCGTGCTCCCACGAGGAGGTTGAACAGTTCATCCACTTTACCAACACCTTCCACCCCGACCTCAAATTTACCTGGACCGTCTCAGACTCCTCCCTCCCCTTCCTAAACCTCTCCATTTCTAACTCGGACGACCGAATCAACACGGACATTTACTATAAACCGACCGACTCCCACAGTTACCTAGACTACACCTCCTCCCACCCTGCCCCCTGTGAAAACGCCATCCCATATTCCCAATTCCTTCGTCTCCACCGCATCTGCTCCCAGGAGGACCAGTTCCAATACCGAACAACCCAGATGGCCTCCTTCTTCAAAGACCGCAATTTCCCCCCAGACGTGATCGACGATGCTCTCCACCGCATCTCCTCCACTTCCCGCTCCTCCGCCCTTGAGCACTGCCTCTCCAATCGCCACCAGGACAGAACCCCACTGCTCCTCACCTACCACTCCACCAACCGCCATATACATTGTATCATCCGTTGTCATTTCCGCCACCTCCAAACGGACCCCACCACCAGGGTTATATTTCCCTCCCCTCCCCTATCAGCGTTCCGAAAAGACCACTCCCTCCGTGACTCCCTTGTCAGGTCCACACCCCCCACCAACCCAACCTCCACTCCCGGCACCTTCCCCTGCAACCGCAAGAAATGCAAAACTTGTGCCCACACCTCCCCCCTTACTTCCCTCCAAGGCCCCAAGGGATCCTTCCATATCCGCCACAAATTCACCTGTACCTCCACACACATCATTTACTGCATCCACTGCACCCAATGTGGCCTCCTCTATATTGGAGAAACAGGCTGCCTACTTGCGGAACGTTTCAAAGAACACCTCTGGGACACCTGGACCAACCAACCCAACTACCCCGTGGCTCAACACTTCAACTCCCCCTCCCACTCCACCAAGGACATGCAGGTCCTTGGACTCCTCCATCGCCAGACCATAGCAACACGACGCCTGGAAGAAGAGCGCCTAATCTTCTGCCTAGGAACCCTCCAACCACAAGGGATGAACTCAGATTTCTCCAGTTTCCTCATTTCCCCTCCCCCCACCTGATCTCAGTCCCAACCCTCGAACTCAGCACCACCTTCCTAACCTGCAATCTTCATCCTGACCTCTCCGCCCCCACCCCCACTCCGGCCCATCACCCTCACCTTAACCTCCTTCCACCTATCGCATTTCCAACGCCCCTCTCCCAAGTCCCTCCTCCCTACCTTTTATCTTAGCCTGCTTGGCACACTCTCCTCATTCCTGAAGAAGGGCTCATGCCCGAAACGTCGATTCTCCTACTCCTTGGATGCTGCCTGACCTGCTGCACTTTTCCAGCAACACATTTTCAGCTCTTTCCTCTGGGTGCTCCAGTTTCCTCCCACAGTTCAAAGATGTGTAGGTCAGGTGAATTGGCCATGCTAAATTGCCCATAGTGTTAGGTGCATTAGTCAGAGGGAAATGGGTCCGGGTGGGTTACTCCTCGGAGGGTCGGTTTGGACTGGTTGGTCCGAAGGGCCTGTTTCCACACTGTAGGGAATCTAATGTAATCTAAGGAATATAAAAAAGTTGAAGTACAGATCAGCCATAACTGAACCTACAGCAGGAACAGGTTTCAAACACTGAATGTCCTAATCATGGTCATATCTTGTTTGGTTTAACTTACAGAATGCTGTCAGATGTCCTAGCATGCTGCTGCTTCATTGGAATCCTGCAATCTCCATTTCTGACTGCCCTTTGGAAAATAAATATCAGCTGACAGCTCCAAAATCTCACTTGAGCTCTCAACTCTACTTCCGCAAAAAGCAACTTTTTAATTGTGTAAGATAGATGTGTAAAAATGGGTGAGGGAGGAGTGTGTGCACTACATCACAGCAAGGAATGTAACGTATTGACTTCTAAGTATAATTTATCAAGGCAAAGAGTAAATTAAAGTAGGGAAATGAGTACCGAATGACTTCCATTTCTGTCTTTTTGTTTCTCTTTCCTTTCATCTTCTAATGTCGTGGGGAAGCCACGTTGAAGAGTCATCAGCAGCGGTGGCAGTGCCTGGATCGAGGACTCCTGCCTTCAGTAGGTTCAAAGCCTGTACTTGGTCTGCAGCATTCCAACAGCAGGGACAAATGGGTTGTCAGCTGCAGCAGTGTAAATATGCTTGGCGGGTCATTGCCTACGCTGAAGCTTGGTGCCTGGAGTAGGGCAACATCCTTTATGCAGTATAAAGTTAAGTTTGATATGGACTAGAGGTGAGGCCCAGTGAGGTCTGCTTGAACGACTGTAATGCTGAACCTTTTATTTATTTTTCTAATTTTATTCCTAAGATCCCGTACCTAGGTAGCTTTGTACCTAAGATGGTGCCTTAAATTGTGACTTTGTAAACTTCTCACTATACTCATGAGAGTACACGTGACAATAAAATCTAATTCTAATTCTCCTGCATGGAGGTATGGACCTTCTCCATAGGAGTCAAGTAAAAGTATGAATAAGAAACAGAACCACTTTCCAGAGAAAGAGGCCCTAACTCCCACAGCTGGCTAAACAAATGAGGTGGGAATCATTCCAGCGACATCACTCCATCTCACATTCCTGTGAAGTCCAGTCTGCAAAGATACCATTAATAAACTACTATGAAAGAGATGCTATACTCCATATTCCAAGCAAGCACAACTGTGTTAGTAATCTGACAACTCAGCATGCTGGTCTAACACATAATAAAAGTCAATATCTCATCGTCATCTACAAATATATGCTTGAAGGAAAGAGAAGCTGGTGCAATGAACTGAGTTGATTAGATTCACCTTGTTAAGGAGCTTGAGGATATTTTGCCATGCTGAGCCAGTCAATCTCAGTCACAATCTAACATATGGCTAAGTTAAAGAAGAGGAAACCAGCCTGGTTTCTTACTCCTGGTCACTATCCTCACAGAAACGAGCTGGATGGATAACTGAGGAGAGCAGGATGGGTTCTGCAGCAATGCCTCACCCATATAAGACATGTCAATACAGTCTCCACTTGGTTCGCAGTACCATACATTTGCAGGGTGCAATGCTTTCAAAGGAGAAGAGGAAAAGAAATCAGAAAAGAAAATTAGGGTTGTGTATCTATATCAACAAAGTAGCTTCTTAGCATACACTACAGGTTCATGTCACAGCAATTCTAATCATCATAATGAGCCTGTCTGTGAAATAACTCCACACAGGCTGGTATCCCGTCACCAAGACACCATTTATTTACACATGAATAGTCCTTCACTTCAGTACTCAGAGTCAGCGATCAGAACAGCGGAATCTCCCTTTTTATGTCAGCCAGATTAACAGCCCCAAACAGAGAACTCATACTGAAGTCCAACTGGCTGACCTCATTACAGTCCTCCCCCTCTGAGTCCGAGGACATAGGCTGGTCATTTTTCTTCAAGAACCTCCTAGGGCGTTTTAGCACCAGGTCAGGTTCCTCAAAGTCAGCGTCCTATATAGACACCATGTAATACATGGGAGCTTACCTCTTGCAGCAGCAATGCCTTGGTAGAATTTTACTCTCTTCTTCCAGCAGCAAAGGCGCCAATGCACTACATTTGTCACGTCTGTCTCCAATTCCCAGACTTGTCAATCCTTGAAGGACATTAAGAACTCTGGGTTCCGGCAGCCTTTCAAACTGTTCCAAGGGACAGGGCATGTTTTGCTCCCGCACCGTTCGTGAATTTCTGGTTTTCACATGCTCAACTTTTTCTTGTTCAAGACTGTCACACTTCCCAAACTTTATATGTCACTAGCCTCTGACCTCATGTCAATCAAACCTCTTACCAATGCAAGGCCATTTCTGTGATTCTTACAACAAGCTTCGTGTAAACCGTCTCCCTCACTTGGTGGAGTCTTGTGTCTGGTATTGGTGCTCCTAATGCCGTTTTGCAATTTTCGTAATGATGAGAGGTTTCCCCCATCACCACCAGTAATTTCCATTTTGAAAGGACTGGATCTTTCTGTGTCCAAAGTCTAATATTGTCAGCTGTGACTGGGAGCTTGTCCAGAAAATGTAATATCATTACAGACTCTTCCATTGGTGATACCACCAGTGGTGTATCTACTAATGGGAAGCGGCTCAATGATCGACACTCGCTATTCATCCTCCCAGTGTTCCAACTTGTAATTATAAGCATTTAGTATTCATTCAGCCCAAAGCTATACAATGCACTGTCTTGTCTTCTTTAAGCAGATCATTTAGGGGTTTGTGATCTGTGATTATCACAAATTATTCATCCATAAAAGGTACTGGTGAAACTTCCTGACTCCAAACATGACCGCCAATCCTTCTTTCTCTATATGGTCATATTTACGGTCTATATTAGCCAAAGTCCTGGGCGTTCCTTTCCATTGGGCCATCTATAAGCTAATTCAACCCCAATGCAATACAGAGAGGTATCCTATGTTAAACTGGGATGGAAGAACTGTAATTCTGAACTTTTTATCCAATTATTTTTGTTTCATTCCTATGATTTTGTATTTTTCTAATTTATTCCTAAGAATCTGCATTTATGAATCTCTACCTGGGTACCTTTGTACCCAAGGTGGTGCCATAAATGGTGACTTGTAACATTTTCATCGCACTCATGCGACAATAAAGCTAATTCTAATCTTCCTTAGGATCATAGCGTGCCAACATCTTACAGGATGACAACTGTATCTTTATTCCACCAAAAGCTAGGGCTTGTCTATGTGACAGCGTCATCATCTTTGACAGTCCCCTGTTTATGTCAGCCGGGCTTCCTGATTAGACTAGATTAACAAAGTAAAAACAATGACTGCTGGAAACCAGATTCTGGATTATTGATGCTGGAAGAGCACAGCAGTTCAGGCAGCATCCGAGGAGCAGTAAAATCGACGTTTCGGGCAAAAGCCCTTCATCATGAATACAGGCAGAGAGCCTGAAGGGTGGAGAGATAAGTGAGAGGAGGGTGGGGGTGGGGAGAAAGTAGCATAGAGTACAATCGATGAGTGGGGAAGGGATGGACTAGATTAACAGCCCAATCAGGGAACTCATGTTCTATGATATCCAGCTGGCTGACCTCATTCCAATCACTACAAGTTGGTCATCAGTTGCTTCCAAAGTCAACAGCTCCCACCCAACTTAAGCTTTTTATCCTAAAGAGGTAGTTGTATAACTAGGCCAGTCAAGTCTTCAAAACACAGACCAAAGCAGGCCTGACATTAGAGAAAGCTATTCATATCATATTTTGTTAAAAGTTGGTTCAGCGATGTTTTAAAAAATTCTCAAGGTCAGGTTCGTAGGAGAGTAGTCTGACACAGAACAAACGACCAAGAGGCGAGTCTGCTAGAATATGAGCATTTTATTCCCCGCAGCGTCGCCACAACCAGGTCTCATACTTACAACGGGTCTGGCTTATACTCACTCTACATGTTACCGGAACTGGGAGCCGTCAGTTCTCGTAGAGCGGTTGCCAACAACCCACGCTCGGCGGTTAAACGTAACCCCGGAGCAGACTCACGGGGTCTGGCTTATACTCACTCTACATGTTACCGGAACTGGGAGCCGTCAGTTCTCGTAGAGCGGTTGCCAACAACCCACGCTCGGCGGTTAAACGTAACCCCGGAGCAGACTCACCGAACTGGAGACTTTTCCAGCTGATATACTCTTTTCCAGATATAAACATTCATGTGAACAGCAGAGCAAGGCTAAAAAACACATTCCATTCTGGTTACATACAGATAAGAAGATTCACACGGGGAGGTGTGTAATAAGATTCACACGGGACTAAGCAACACCTCCATTCCGGTTAGATTCACACATGTATTGGGACATAATTTTTAACCGTTTCACCACATTCCACTGCTTGGCCCAATACATGTGTTACATTATGATTCACACATGTATTGGGACATAATTTTACACCACATTCCACTGCTTGGCCCAATACATGTGTTACATTATGATTCACACATGTATTGGGACATAATTTTACACCACATTCCACTGCTTGGCCCAATACATGTGTTACATTATGCTTAATTCAGTTCAATTCGTTTCAGTTAATTTCAGTTCAGTCAATTCAGTGTAGTTCAATTCAGCTCAGTTCAGGTCTGTTCAGTTCAATTCAATTGTGTTCAATTCAGTTCCGTCCATTTCAATTCAATTTAGCTCAGTTCCATTTTGTTCCGTTCAATTTGATTCACTTCAGTTCCACTCAGTTCAGTTCAGTTCAATCCCATTCAATTCTGTTAACTCCGCTTCAGCTTTTTGGACATGCCCACATTCTCCGCTGTACCCCAGGCAAGGGGTTCTTCGGCAGGACTGGGATCCTCTCAAGGGTGGACAGCAGCGACCCTGGGGTTCCTCCGGTCGCCCCCCACCATTTCTCAAACAAACTGCCACGTCATGCCACGGTCCATGCCATCCCGGGACGGTCGGGACCTCCACAGTTTGTTCTTCTGGTTTCTTAGTCTTTTTCCAAAACATTGTTCTGTATCAAAATCTCTCCTCAATTGCGATTGACCCTGCTCGCAGCGCCAAATGTTTTAAAAAATTCTCAAGGTCAGGTTCGTAGGAGAGTAGTCTGACACAGAACAAACGACCAAGAGGCGAGTCTGCTAGAATATGAGCATTTTATTCCCCGCAGCGTCGCCACAACCAGGTCTCATACTTACAACGGGTCTGGCTTATACTCACTCTACATGTTACCGGAACTGGGAGCCGTCAGTTCTCGTAGAGCGGTTGCCAACAACCCACGCTCGGCGGTTAAACGTAACCCCGGAGCAGACTCACGGGGTCTGGCTTATACTCACTCTACATGTTACCGGAACTGGGAGCCGTCAGTTCTCGTAGAGCGGTTGCCAACAACCCACGCTCGGCGGTTAAACGTAACCCCGGAGCAGACTCACCGAACTGGAGACTTTTCCAGCTGATATACTCTTTTCCAGATATAAACATTCATGTGAACAGCAGAGCAAGGCTAAAAAACACATTCCATTCTGGTTACATACAGATAAGAAGATTCACACGGGGAGGTGTGTAATAAGATTCACACGGGACTAAGCAACACCTCCATTCCGGTTAGATTCACACATGTATTGGGACATAATTTTTAACCGTTTCACCACAAGCGAATACTGATACTGCTGGGAGAAAGTGAGGACTGCAGATGCTGGAGATCAGAGCTGAAAATGTGTTGCTGGAAAAGCACAGCAGGTCAGGCAGCATCCAAGGAACAGGAGAATCGACGTTTCGGGCATGAGCCCTTCAGTATCAATATCTAATAGAACCAGATAGCCATTTAACCAGACATTTATTTTGATTGGCTCCGATTTAGGTGCTGCTAAGCAATTTAACGATTCCAAATCTGATGTTGGTGGACTTACTATGGTATGAACTCTCCTGGACACCAACCTATGAGTTTTCTTAGTTTAGGTCCAGTAGATCTCTTCTGCTGTCTCAAATCTGCAAACCTGCTGCAACTACAATGGTTTGCCGGTCAGAATCCTGACGAAAATTTCAACCGTTTGGCCAAGGCTTGGCTTTTTGTTTTGAGGGGTTTCACTGTGGGCTGATATGAAGTCCCTCTGATTAGGATATTTCCTGAATGAGGCTATGTAATGACCTCCACTCAAGTGGTTTATCTGAAGGTCAATCAGACTGGCAAGAGTGTCCATTTCTAAGGGAATATTCTGAAACTCTCATGCTTCACTTGCCAAACTTTACAATGATAAAGCTAGTTGTAGCATCTATTTAAAGTCCAGTTGGGCTTCAGCTCGTAGGCTAGTTTTTGCATAGTTACATCATTAAACACACTCTCGTCACCACTGAAATAAATCCACAAAGGCTGATATCCATCATTAAGTCACCCTTTATATAAACATTAACAGTACCGCCTCTTCAGAGTCAGCTATCAAAATGGTAGTATCTCTCTCACTCCCCTTTTTATCTGGCAGGCAGAGCTCCCTAATTGGACCAAATAACTGTCCAATCAGGGAACTCATATTTTGAGGAAGGGTTGCCAGACTGAAGGGTCATATTGACTCTGATTTCTCTTCACAGATCCTGCCAGACCTGCTGAGCTTTTCCAGGAATTTGTGTTTTTGTTTGTGAACTCATATTCTATGATTTCCAGATAGCTGACATTACAATCAGTACAACTTGGTCATCAGTTGCTTAGAAATGCAACAGACCCCATCCAACTTACTTTTAATCTTCGAGAAACAGATGCACGAATACAGCTGATCGTCTATCTCAATGCCATACTCCCAACTCTTTCTCCATACACCTTGACTTTTAGAAATCTATTTATTTAATTCATTCAGCCTGCACAATCAGCCATGTAGAGAATTCCATCAATTCACCAATATCCAAGTGAAGACATTTTGCCTCTGCGCAGTCTAAGATAGCCTACCATAAACCTTGACACCAAGATACATTGTTCTGGACCCTGTAGCTAGGGGACCATCACTCTATCCAGCCATGTCAGAATTTTACATATTTCAATGAAATCTCCTCTCATTGTTCTTAGCTCCAGTGAATACAGGCCCAGTTTTCTTCAGTTAGAAAACCAAAATCACACACAATAATTCAGGAGTGGTCTCAGCAAAGCCTTATTGTGCTAGAGTAAGATTGCTCCAAGGTGAAAAGCATCCATTGTGTAATGCCAGTTAACAAGGTTAAGAACATCCATTGTATAATGCCAGATGGCTTAATTTTTACTGTTGATGCTCACTGATTCTAACGGTCAGCCAATCAATATAGATATTGCCTTATTTGGATGCTGCTCTCTGTAAGTAATTGCATAATTCCTTAAGAATCTGCTGTCAAGAGAAGATCGAGAATTTATATCTCTGTGCACATGGGCGATTATTCTCTCTGTCTCCAGGGCCCAGAATAAAGATGGAGAAGATACAGCCATACTGTGTCTGAGTGTTTGCTTCGACTGATATGGGGATAGAGAAATGGGACGACAATATGGCGAGTCAGGCAGGAGTCCAAACAAATAGTTACGATCGGACAGTGTCAGTGATCGCTGGGAACACCGGTATCGTGAGACATATGGGCCCACATGGTAAGATTTTAAACCTTGGTCCTTCGCAATATTCCCATGTCGGAAACAGTCCCCTCGTTCAATCACTTTCTAGTTTACAGACTCCTTGAATGGTCATTAAATCAGTCAAAAGACACAGGTTCGTAAACATCCTGACAAACAGGGGTTCGAGTCCCCTGGGTTTTAATTGGGGTTTGAGTCCCCTGGGATTTAATCAGGGTTCAAGTTCCCGGACATACAGAGTAAGAAAAGGGGTTTGAGTTCCAGTGAGAAGTCAAGTGAGAAAGGGGGGCCTCGGTAAAAAGGGGGTTAACATCCCTGAGTGGCAAAATTTGAGACTCCAAAGAAAAAGGTAGAATTTGGTACTTAAAGTTATCACCTTTGTCCCCCACACCTCCCCTTAGAAGTACTCTGAGACAACATGGCATCACTGGGAAAAGGAGGAGAAAGTGGAGCCAGTCTGCTCGGGTCCCAACAGTAAAGTGCACTGACTGCTGGGGAAGCTTTGTTTGGGTTTTTGTGCTGTGAACTTGACTCTGCGAGTCCTTGTTCTAGGGGAAGAGAGCAGCATGGACCACGGCACCATGTGGTCTGCTGTGAGGCCTCTCTCATTTTATAAGTGTAATTTAATTGAGAGAATGTGAAAAGAAAATGAGAAATAGGAATTCTATGATTCTATAAATGCTGCAATTAAGGTTGTACTAATACGTGGGTCAGAAAAGGAAGTTTCAATATAAATTGTGCCATGCTGTGAGTGTTTGATATTTAAATATTGTGGTTTGTTAAAATTCTGGTTCAGAAAATCTTTTTAAGTAACTGTTTTGCCTTATTCGAATCAGGATCTCGATTCAATGTATTCTGTGGGCTATGTAATGGGGCAGATTTTGTTTTTACATTGAAATTGTATAACATGGTGTCCTTTTTAAAATTATCAAACTTGTAACCTTAAACAAATTGATTGAGGACCTTGAGCCTCTGATTTGTTTGAAATTCTACAATGCCTGTTTAAAAAAAAATTGGATTGGTGTTCATGCTTTAGCAGATGAGATTACTGTATTAAAATGTCTTTGCGGCTGTGTTTTTAATGCAGAGTTTTCACAAAAAGAACAGTGCATTTTTAGTTTGAAGTTTTGTTAAGATTTTAGAGAATATTACGACTTGAGGCTGAACTGCTTAAATTCTTTCAATTATTGTTAAGACTTCATTGGCCCCCTTCATAATGCAAATTCAAAGACTGTTTCATCTCTACCAAAATCGCCAATGTAATTTCGAATGTTTTATTTGGGATGTTTCATTTGGAGAACATATTTTAAAATGTTCTGCATTGTTTCCCACGAATATTTGAGATTTAAATCTGAATTGAAACTGGCTCTTCAATTGCGAGAGAAAAAGGAAACATTTTGTTGTTTTTGTGCTGTTCTAGATTTTAGAAATATCTTTCCTGACAGCTTTCACATTAGCCAGATATTAATTTGTTAAAGGAAAATAATATTTGAATAACCTGAATAGGGTCCCCCAAGGGTTTGATTTGAGGTCCGCTGATTGTTGTTTATAATTGACTGAATTGTTTGGGCAGTACAATTTAGACGTTTTATAGATTGTATAAATCTAGATAATGTCATAAATAGTGAACAGAGTAATAAACTTCAAGATGACTAAGAATGTTGAAATAGGCAAACACAATTTCGTGTGGTCAAATGTGTGACTGTCTTCATACTGATAACCACCTTAGCATGGAAGGAAGGAGAGAAGAAATGCAAAGATACTTTCAACAGCTAACATTTCCTCTAGAGTTTCTCCATTTGCAGGTAAAGCATGCCTTCGGACCACTACCCACCCCTCCACAACCTGATCCAACGGATTCAATCAGCTCCCCAGTCATGAGCACGAAAAGTGAAGAAACATACAATAGTGAAGAGGAGGTCTGTACACTTTTTGTCAGTTGCCTTCCTATGGACATTAACCCACGTGAGCTTTACCTTCCCTTTCAATCATTTAAGGGATATGAAGGTTCACTGATTAAGCTAACGCCACAACAGTCAGTTCACTTTGTTACATTTGACAGCAGAGCGGGAGCAGAAACAGCAAAGAATGCTGCATTCACTTAGCCTGCTGCTGCAGCTGCATACTCAGATGCATTTGTATCCTCCATCTGAAGCATCTCCGGAAGGATGGAAGTCTCGTCAGTTTTGTTAAATATTTAACGGCCCTTTTCTATGAATTCAGATTTCCCCGTGAAATTATGCAGAAGGACAGACTGGATTTTGTTTTCAGGTTAAACTTTACTGAAGGAGATTTTGGAGAACTAGCTCATTTCCACTTGACCTGGAGGAAATGCAGTAGTCACTAAGGACCCTAGATTTAAAGAATTTTACTGGTGAATTATTTCCCATGTGGGAGAATCCTAGAAATTCTATTTACTGCATGGACTAGTAATTTTGTTGTTATAATCATGGTATGCAGTGTGTCAATAATTTGCTTAAAAACTGGCTATCAGAGTCTTATGAAAACTGGTAGTGCCATCTAGGTGGTATCATGAAATGATAAAAGGAGGGAATGAGAAAGTGTATAAGGTATGAGCAGGTAGGGAAAGAGTTAAGTTTGGGTTGTGTGACAAAGGCTCAGCTAGCACGATTTTGACCAGATAAGAACTTGCAGTAAACAATGAGGTGCTGAAGGCAAGGGTAGTGGTTTAACAAGGTAAAAAAGCATCCATTACATGATGCCAGTTAACAAGGTGAAAAGCATCCATTGTGTAATGCCAGTTAACAAGGTTAAGAACATCCATTGTATAATGCCAGATGGCTTGATCTTGACTGTTGATGCTCGCTGATTCTAACAGTCACCCAGTCAATATAGATGTTGCCTTATTTGGATGCTGCTCCCTGTAAGTGACTACATAATTCCTTAAGAATCTGCTGTTTGAGAGAAGACCGAGAACTTGTATCTCTGTGCACATGTGTGATCATTCTCTCTCTCTCTCTCTCCAAGGCCCAGAATAAAGATGGAGGAGATTAAGCCATACTGTGTCTCTGAGTATTTGCTTCGGCTGATACGAGGGTAGGGAAATGGAATGACACTCTTACAATGAAGGCCAATATATCATTTGACTTCCTAAGTGCTTGCTACACTGGCTTGGTTGCTTTCAATGACCTGTGCAGAAGGATACCTAGATCCTTCTGTACATAACCTATCCCAATCTATTATCATTTAAATACTATCATTTTGTTTTCCTACCGAAGGGGCGGCACGGTGGCTGAGTGGTTAGCACTGCTGCCTCACAGCGCCAGGACCCAGATTCGATTCCAGCCTTGGGTGACTGTGTGGAGTTTGCACATTCTCCCCAAGTCTGCGTGGGTTTCCTCCAGATGCTCCGGTTTCCTCCCACAGTCCAAAGATGTGCAGGTCAGGTGAATTGGCCATTCTAAATTGCCCATAGTGTTGGGTGCTTAAGTCAGAGGGAAGTGGGTCTGGATGGGTTTCTCTTTGGAGGGTCAGTGTGGACTTGTTGGGCCGAAGGACACTGTAGGGAATCTAATCTAATCGAACTTCACGTTATGCTGCATCTGCCACGTACTTGCCCACTCTAAATTCCTTGGAAGCCTCTTTGCATCCTCATCATTCATATTCCCACCTAGTTGTGAATTTGTCAGCAAACTTGTGTTAAGTTCTTTTACTCCTGAGTTTCTTACACACAAGCAACCAAATTTATTAAACACAGTACAGGCTTTCTGGAGGAACCTTTAACACACCTTGCAGAGCTTACGGGGTCGTGGCAAAAAGCTCTCTCTGAACAAAGGAAACAGTTAAAATTTATTAAAGCTTGTACAAGCAAGGTGAGCCCCTCATGCGAAATTTGGTCAAAGTGAAGTATTCAACAAAGAAAATGTTGACAGATACTCTAGCCGCTCCCCCACAGTCACAAGCCATGCTAGACAACCCCCTGTCACTCACAGTCACCTGTTACCCCAGTAACAATGGCAGGATGAGATCATCCTCGGAGATAATGCTAATGTCCTAATCCTGGGGAACCATAATGCAGACGATTTCCTGACTCAGTGATTCCAAGACAATACAGGTGCAACATACCTCTGGCCAGAAAGCACTTCTGAATGGAAGAGATTGAATTGATAGTTTAACTTGACAACTGCAGGGGAGTAATGTCTAAATGAAGTTGAAATTACAATGGATAGTCATCCGCATTCTTTCATGGCTTTCGTCCCCACCCAAAGACAGCGCAGTTTAACTCTTTAATATTACATTAATTCCAGAGTTAAAAATCACACAACACCAGGCTATAGTCCAACAGGTTTAATTGGAAGCACATGAGCTTTCGGACCGCCGCTCCTTCATCAGGTAATCTTTGATATATATTTTGAGTAGAAAGTGAGGTCTGCAGATGCTGGAGATCAGAGCTGAAAATGTGTTGCTGGAAAAGCGCAGCAGGTCAGGCAGCATTCAGGGAACAGGAGAATCGACGTTTCGGGCATAAGCCCTTCTTTAAAGATGTATAGACCTGACTCGCTGAAAATTAACTCCTGAAGAAGGGCTTATGCCCGAAACGTCGATTCTCCTGTTCCCTGGATGCTGCCTGACCTGCTGCGCTTTTCCAGCAACACATTTTCAGCATATATTTTGAGTAGTTTGAGCTCAAACATAAATCCTTGAAATACTGCACTTGTCATCAATTACCATTCCAAAAAATATCCTAGCTACTAACCAATTCTCAATTCATGATGGTTTTTTTTTTGTTTTGATTTTGCACACTATTCTCATAATTCATCAAATAATTTCTGAAAATGTAAATCCACATCCACTGGTTCTCCCTCAATCTATTCTACTAGGTACGTCCACAAAAACCTGGAAGACACTACAGTAACTGAGCATCATGACTCGTCTTGAGCAGACGCCATCTGCAATACTGCACTCTGTCTTCGGCACTGCAACTCAAGGAGGTTACATTGCAATGCAGCTTAAATTCCTTGAAATAATACTAGAACGTAGAAGGTTAAATTATGAAGACTAGGAGAAAGTGAGGACTGCAGATGCTGGAGATCAGAGCTGGAAAATGTGTTGCTGGAAAAGCGCAGCAGGTCAGGCAGCATCCAAGGAGCAGGAGAATCGACGTTTCGGGCATAAGCCCTTCTTCAGGAATAAGGAGGGTGTGCCAAGCAGGCTAAGATAAAAGGTAGGGAGGAGAGACTTGGGGGAGGGGCGTTGTGAATGCAATAGGTGGAAGGAGGTTAAGGTGAGGGTGATAGGCCAGAGAGGGGGTGGGGGCGGAGAGGTTGGGAAGATAATTGCAGGTCAAGAAGGCGGTGCTCCTCCTCCATCGCCAGACCATGGCAACATGACGCCTGGAGGAAGAGTGCCTCACCTTCCACCTAGGAACCCTCCAACCACAAGGGATGAATACAGATTTCTCCAGCTTCCTCATTTCCCCTCCCTCGGAATCAGCACCGCCTTCTTGACCGGCAATCTTCTTCATGACCTCTCCGCCCCCACCCCCTCTCCGGCCTATCACCCTCACCTTAACCTCCTTCCACCTATCGCATTCCCACGCCCCTCCCCCAAGCCCCTCCTCCTTACCTTTTATCTTAGCCTGCTTGGCACACCCTCCTCATTCCTGAAGAAGGACTTATGCCCGAAACGTCGATCCTCCTGCTCCTTGGATGCTGCCTGACCTGCTGCGCTTTTCCAGCAACACACTTTTCAGTTCTAAATTATGAAAACGTCACATTACTTTGGAGTGTATTCCCTTGAGAGGCAGTAATAATTGAGACTTTAAAATGAACATTTTATAGGATAGGTACAGAGAAACTATTTCCTCTCAAGAGAAATCCAGAAGAAATTTAGAGCTAGGCCAATTTAGGATCAAAATCAGAAGTATTTTTTCACCACAGTAGAGTGGAATTTTGGAATTCTGGGTAGCACGGTGGCACAGTGGTTAGCACTGCTGCCTCACAGCGCCAGAGACCCGGGTTCAATTCCCGCCTAAGGCGACTGTCTGTGTGGAGTTTGCACATTCTCCCTGTGTCTGCGTGGGTTTCCTCCAGGTGCTCCGGTTTCCTTCCACAGTCCAAAGATGTGCAGATCAGGTGAATTGGCCATGCTAAATTGCCCGTAGTATTAGGTAAGGGGTAAATGTAGGGTTATGGGTGGGTTGTGCTTCGGCGGGTGGTGTGGACTTGTTGGGACGAATGGCCTGTTTCCACACTGTAAGTAATCTAATCATCTAATCTAATCTTACTCCACTCATGACAAACTGTGGATGCTGGAAAGCAAATTAAATTTTGAGAAGTGAAATTGATAGATGTTTGTTGGGTAGATATATCAGGAATCTGGAGCAACAGAATGTAAAGAAGGTACAGAATGATCCAACTGAATAAAAGAACAAGATGAAAGGGCTGAACTGCATACTGTGGTACTAGGTAGAGTTCTACACCTTTGATAATGGTTTTGAGTGGGCTGTGGAGATCGCTAAGAATTTAATGCTCTACATTTCTCAATAATTTCATTTAAAATGTACCAAATATAGCTTGAGGACAAGGGCAAAGATACAGGGTGCACTAAATGTAGTAATTTAGAGCTCTAATGGTGCCTCTGATTGGCCTGAGGGAACAGTCATGTGTCTACTAACACTACATACACAGTGCAGCTGGGACCTGCAATCTGAATGTGTTATGTACAGTGAAAATAGCAATCGGAGTCTTGCAAAGTAACAGAGATGTGTAGCTGCCAGCTGGAACCCAGAAATGTAAACTGGGAAGCCGCAGTATGTTAGCGAGATGGTGAGAATTACAAGGAGTACATGAATGTTCACATAGATTGTTAAATAAAGAAGACATTAACATGGAAAGATTAGAGTCATACTTAAGTTCATGAATGGTAATTATCATAACTAAGGCATCATTGAGGATAATAGGAATATAAACATGATATGAAATATATCAAGCTACAGCAAGAATTACATAGGAAAAGCTGTTCCCATCCTCGAGGGAGTCTAAAATTGGACAGGAGTAACCATTTAGAACATGAATGAGAAGAAATTTTTTCACTCAAAAGGGTTGTGAATTTTGGAATTCTCAATTTGAAAGCAGTGAATGTTTAGTCGATTATTCAGTGCATTCAAGGCAGAGGTAGATAGATTTTTAAATTTATGTGAATTAAGGGGGAATGGGGACAGTGTGGCACATTGAAGCTGAAGTACATAATCTATGATTGTATTGAATGGTGAAGCAGAATCAAAAGACCAGTAGCTCACTTCAAACTCCCATTCTTCTTTAGCATCAGCTGTGGCACAATTCATGGCATTCACATCACTGAATCAGAAAGTTGTGGGTTCAAATCTCAATCAATCTGACACTCCAGATTGGTATCAAGGGATTGGCACCATCAGAGGAGTTAGCTTATGGATAAGACCTTAAACCTCAAAAAGACTGTCTTTCCTTGAAAGTGAATGCAAAAGTTTTATCAGAATTTTTAAAAAACAGCAGGGAATTATCCATGTGTCCTGACTAATAAAATATGAAACAAGGCTGAGAGGAGGAAAACACAAAGCAAGTCAGCAAAAGCAAATGAGAGGCTGGAAAAGATTATGGAGATAAAATGTGCCAAACCCATAGAACTAAGTGAATACATTTGTAAGCAACAGTGAAAAGACAGAAATCAAGTGCAGTCAGTGTGAACAGAGATACTGGTCCAACATGCTTAATGTGAGACAAGGGCAGGTTTGGACAATTAAGAGTTTATATCATATAGAGATCAAGAGAGCAACAAAGATGGCACTGGAAAATTTTGGAATTAAAGACAACGACGTTTCAATTTCAGCTCAGAATCAGACAGAATGTACTGATAGATCACAACCAGAGCAAGAGGGAGTTTCTCAAGTGGGAGACGAATTTTGTCAGAGATTAATTAAGATGGCTTTGCTTCTCCAACGTTCATTTGGAGGCAATACTGAATATTTCACGAATTAATAATACAGTTAGATCTTACATTTGACAGCTGAAAATTAATCTCACTGTGTGTCTAACTTTCTTAGTTCTGCGTTGCCGCCCTCCATGATTTCCCAGGGACAAAGTCACAAATCATTATGAGACTGATACAGGTAAACTTTTCCTCTTCATTCTTTTTTATTTGGCTGCAGCCTTTGACACAATGGTCACACCATCTTCCTCTAAAGCCTCTCTCTGTCATCCAGCTAGTGGGATTATACTTGCAACTACTCTATTTAGTAAGACTTAGAGAATCAACTACCATGGCTTCTCTTTTCATTGCTGCACCTGTACCTCTGGTGTCCCTTCCACATCGACACAGAGCTCTTTGAAATTATGCAAAAACTTTAAACAAAAAAAATGTTCAAGTTCCATACACCGACTAATGGTTCTACCTCAACACCACTTTTCTGGCCTTCTCAACGTCTGATATATCTGCTTAACAGCCATACAGGAGGTAAGCTGAAATTTCTTCCAATTTAAACTTAGGAGGACTGAAGTAATTGCCTCTTCATTCCCTAGCCATTGACTGTGGACTTCTCCCCAGCAGTTATTTGAGACCATTGGCAATATCTATAACTGATACACAGATTGGATTCCAAACAGAAATCCAATCCGGTACTTCCATGGCAGTAGCGTCACCCAACACTCCCCTGGCTCAGCTCATCTGGTGCTGAAATCCTCATCCATGATTTTGCTATCTTCAAGCTTCATTGTGACTCTCAACATTTTCCTAAATAGTCTCCCATCATCCACCTAAAATAAATTTGAACTCATCCAAAACTCTGCAGCCCATATCCCAAATCATGATACATTTATGCATTATCTGTGCTTGCTCTAAACGACAATGATAATGTCTCAATTTAACATTCTCATCTTTATTTTCAAATTCCACTATGGTCTCAACTCCTCCTTACATTTGCAGCCTTCTCCAGATCTGCAACCATCTGAGTTTGCTACACTCTTTCAAATCTGCCCTATGTGCATTCCAATTTTAATCTCACCACCACCAATATCCACTACCTTCAATGACCATGGATCTAAGTTCTGTAAGTGTCCTCCCCAGACCCACTTGCCTTTCTCTTCTCCCTTAACATGCTCCTTAAAACCCCACAGTTTTTCCTCAAAATTTTGATTGTCTGCCAAGTAGAAGGCTCCATTTGACAAATGTACTTGTGAAATGCCATGGGGGACATTTTACTACCATCAAAATGTTATATAAATGAAAATTGTTGAAGTGTGAAAAAAGGGCACTGCAAGTGAGCAAATGAAGGATAAAACAAAGGCGCCAAAGTAAGAACATAATGTTATACAAGGTTCCAGAGGATTTAGCACCAGATGCACATCATTCACCAGACTGCATTGTGAGAGAAAAGCAGCAACAAAGATAGGCTTCACTGACATCCCTAGCAACCCAAAGAAGCACATTCATTTTTACAGCTGAGCTGTTTGCTTCGCCCCTTCAGACAACATGAAAGTCAACTATCACAATATTGGGTTTACATGTTTACAAGTAGGTCAGACCCAGCAGGGTTAGCAGATTACCTTTTCCTCAAACTCCATCAATATTCATAGTTTTTTAAAATTTATGACACTAGTCACAAATTAACAGATTTATTCATTGATTTTCATGATTTGTCGGTTAATCACCAATGTCTAGGTTGTTTGTCCAGCACCACCAGCACTTTACCCATTCTTTCTCTATAAGTACTAAACCTTAAGTAACTGTTAACTGTCATTGGCTGCAATTGGACTGGTCTACAACTGGCAAAGTACTGCAGTGGATTCATTGCTATCGAGTCCTGATATTGTACGTGAACTTGCCCAAAGTTTCTGGCCCAAAGGTTTCGACTGCACAACCTGATATCAGGTTCATAGGAATGTTGAAAGAGGACTCGTAATTATGATGAAGGATATACCATCTTTAACTCCATTTCTCTAACTGCAAAGACAATTTCAATCACTCCTTTAGATTATGAAGAAAACTGGCTAGACATCCAACTTCCACAGCTTCCCAATGCAACAACAATAAACAGAAACTTCTATGATTTGTTTGAGGCGGGGGAGCGGGGTGTTTCAGTGGACATGGTGGCATTTATTATGCGGAAAAGCAAGCATTCTCCTGTTATAAACAATGGAATTTTGCTCCTGGATCCACTGGCCCACTTTCTTCCTGTGACATTATATCTACACAACCACAAATGACTTAGGATGCAAAATTATAGAAAATTACAATGAATGGCAAGTTACTTCCAGTATTGAATTCTAGACATAAAACAGTGTCAAAGTAAAAGAATGGCATTGTATTTAAACTAGCATATGAAGGAAAAGATAATAATGTAGATACTGGCTTGGGGCTGACAATAAAACGTACTGCAGTAAATTTACACCCAAACTGCACAAAACAGAGCCTATCGGCTTCTGAATTTTCTTTCTCACACGCACAAATTAAGAAGTCATGTCTCTAAATGTGGAGTTGCCTTTAGTGCAAAGAAATCCAATCCATTCAGCCTTGTGATAATTTACAAAACACCCATTGTATGAAACAGAGAAGCTGGCATGCAGCATCCATTATGTAATAGTGGAATTGAAGTGGCAGGGTTTCAGATAGCTGTTAAGAGATCCATAACCCCAGCAGAACACCTCTTAAATTGGGTGTGATCAATATTAATGGAGTGTTGCCAATCTTAGAGTGGGGTGCTTTTATTAAAATTACAGATTTAGAAATGGTAGACTTTGGGTAGGACTTGGA
This sequence comes from Chiloscyllium plagiosum, assembly GCF_037043375.1. Taxonomy (NCBI): domain Eukaryota; kingdom Metazoa; phylum Chordata; class Chondrichthyes; order Orectolobiformes; family Hemiscylliidae; genus Chiloscyllium; species Chiloscyllium plagiosum. Next base: position 75,675,870 of record NW_028270152.1, on the reverse strand, counting down.
AATAGGAGCTGAAAATGTGTTGCTGGAAAAGCGCAGCAGGTCAGACAGCATCCAAGGAACAGGAGAATCGACGTTTCGGGCATAAGCCCTTCTTCAGGAATCCTTGGATCCTTGTTCCTTGGATGCTGCCTGACCTGCTGCGCTTTTCCAGCAACACATTTTCAGCTCTGATCTCCAGCATCTGCAGTCCTCACTTTCTCCTCTAGGACTTGGAGATAGCAATGCACCAGTTACAGAAAATTCTACTTCTGTTATTCACTGCTCTTTGGAGCTGTTTAAGGAAAGTGATAAAGGTTGTACACTAACACAGGTAATAGTGTCACATTATGGGGCCCCCTGTGTCTCTAACTGCTGCTTTACTGACACAATCAGGGACAGAGAATCCTTTGACATTGTAAAAAGTAAGCTGCTGAGGATCAGAAACAGCCATCAGGTACTCAAGTCCACAGGCAGATAAATGCAGAGAGATACAGGTATAATGTGAATGAGATGCCTGTGAGGTTAATCCAAACTTTGTAACAAAAAGTTCTTGGAAAACAACAAGTACTTTAAGCAGGACCTCTCACTAGCATTACTTTGTGTGCTTTTCAATATAGAGTGCAGATTGCCCTCGAAGACACCCCCTCTCTTCTCTCCATATTATTTCAGAGATGCCCAAGTGCCAAAAATAGGGGCAGCACAGTGGCTCAATGGTTAGCACTGCTGCCTCACAACACCAAAGTCCCAGATTCGATTCCAGCCTTGGGTGACTATCTGTGTGGAGTTTGCACAATATCCCCATGTCTGCATGGGTTTCCTCCAGGTGCTCTGGTTTCCTCCCACAGACCAAAGATGTGCAGGTCAGGTGAATTGGCCATGCTAAATTGCCCATAGTGTTAGGTGCATTAGCCAGAAGGAAATGGGTCTGGGTGGGTTACTCTTCGGAGGGTCGGTGTGGATTGGTTGGGCCGAAGGGCCTGTTTCCATACTGTAGGGAATCTAATCTAATCTTAAAACACAATTACAACATTTAAAAGGCATTTGGATGGGTATATGAATAGGAAGGGTTTAGATGGACTAGGCAAAAGTGAGGACTGCAGGTACTGGAAATCAGAGTCTAGATTAGAGTGGTGCTGGAAAAGCACAGGTCAGGCAGCATTCCGAGGAGCAGGAAAATCGACGTTTCGGGCAAAAGCCCTTCATCAGGAAATGAAGGGCTTTTGCCCAAAACGTCAATTTTCCTGCTCCTCGGATGCTGCCTGACCTGCTATGCTTTTCCAGCACCACTCTAACCCAGGGTTTAGATGGATATGAGCCAAATGCTGGCAAATGGCAATAGGTCAGATTGGGATGTCTGGTTGGCATGGATGAGTTACCTTGACTATAACTCTATGACTCTGGTGACCAGAGATCATAAGTAGAGAACATCTAAAACTGATCTCATCAAAATATGAGCTCAGCTCTCACTTGCTGTGTTCGCACAGAAAATGCTACAAGTATAATGCAGATTTTTAACACTGCAAATGTCAGGTGAATATTTGGGGGTACAAATCCATATAACTTCACAAATAGCCCGAATATCTGCACCACTTTCAATTTCTATTTCTAGCATTTGGATATACTTCTGTTATTAATATCAGAGTAAAGCTCCTTCAGCGTCTCCCTGCCTTCTCTATTCCTCATAGGGGTCCATTTTAACCAAAACATGGAGTCGTCCTGTAGCCCACTCCTGGTGCACCTATTCTTGCCTATGCACCACCCCATATCTATCCCCATCCCACTGCTAACCCCAAACTCCTCTCATGGAACTGCTTTTCTCCCCCCGACAGTTCTTAGCAGAGCTCCTGGTTCCCCTCCTCCATTTAGTATGTTCAATCCCCCTCGTAGGGCAGTCATCTTCCCACAGGGTCATACCAACTCCCCAGCAATAGGGTCTCCCTCCTCCCTCACTGAAAGCTTTAGTGCCTGTTCTATATTACCTCCTTTATTATTTCCTCAGCTAGTTTGTTAGCTGTGCATCTGACGCCATGCTGTGTCCTTGCTGAAATCTGCAGCCAATTGAGCTCACAAACCCCATAATCTCAGTTCTCACTACTGTTCATATTGGTTGCATTACATGTTGATCTTGACCATATTTTTAAAACATTAGGTAATTAATTATAAAGAACAATTACTGGTAACCACAAAGCATTAAGTGACTTGAGAATCTAAGATAATGGCCACTCAGTCGCAAAAAGTTGAAATTTATGTGCAGGCAGATAATTTTCCTGATCCCCATGGTTTAGGTGAGTAGGTCAGGCTGCACAGAGCTGCCATAAGGCTCTGCACAGCTCACTGCACATAGCGCCGGTACAAACTGTTGACAGCTTGCGATCGACTCTCAAAACCTGGTGGCACGTCCCCAGTAAGCCGGGAGACTTCAGTCTGGTGTTTCCAACCTCAAGCTTGGGTGGCGATCAGCCCAACCCAGCATTGCCAGAGGCTGTAAGTAAAAGCTCAGGACAGGGCACGAAGAGCCTAGGTATTCCAGATAACAAACTCAACAAGACCGAACATAACAAGGCACAGCATTTCCGAGCGCGGTGGGGCCAGCACAGTCCGCAAGAGAATACATCCCGCACCAGGGTGGCGGGGGGAGAGAGAGAGAAAAGAGATCCTGACCCGGGGGCAGAGAAAGAGATCCTGCTTGGGGGAGTGGGGGAGAGTAAGATATCCTGATTGGGTGGGGGGGGGGGAAGGAATGAGAAAGGAGAAAGAGATCCTGACCTGCCGGGACGGGGGCGTAAGAGATCCTTACCGGGGGAAGAAAGAGATCCAGACTAGGGAGATGGGGAGGGGAGTGGGGTTAAGAGATGCAGATCCAGGGGGAGAGAGAGAGAGAGATCCAGACTAGGGGGTATAGGAGAAATAGAGATCCAGACCCGGTGGAGGAGGAAAGAGATCCAGATCCGGGGGTGGGGGGGGGGGGGAAGGTGGAGGGGGAAAGAGATCCAGATCTGGGAAGGGGTGTGTGGAGGGGGAAAGAGATCCAGATCGTGGGGGGGGCGGGGGGGGAGAGAAGAGGTGGAGGGGGAAAGAGATCCAGATCGGGGGAGGGGGGGGTAGAAGAGGTGGGGGGGGGAAAGAGATCCAGATCGGGGGGGAGGGGGGGGGAGAAGAGGTGGAGGGGGAAAGAGATCCAGATCCGGGAAGGGGGGTGTGGAGGGGGAAAGAGATCCAGATCGTGGGGGGGGGGGGGAGAGAAGAGGTGGAGGGGGAAAGAGATAAAGAGATCCAGATCGGGGGGGAGGGGGGGGGAAGAAGAGGTGGAGGGGGAAAGAGATAAAGAGATCCAGATCGGGGGGGAGGGGGGGGGAAGAAGAGGTGGAGGGGGAAAGAGATCCAGATCGTGGGGGGGGGGGGGGGAGAGAAGAGGTGGAGGGGGAAAGAGATCCAGATCGGGAGGGGGTAGAAGAGGTGGAGGGGAAAGAGATCCAGATCGTGGGGGGGTGGAGAGAAGAGGTGGAGGGGGAAAGAGATCCAGATCGGGGGGGGGGGAGAAGAGGTGGGGGGGGAAGAGATCCAGATCGGGGGGGGAGAAGAGGTGGGGGGGGGAAGAGATCCAGATCGGGGGGGGAGAAGAGGTGGGGGGGGGGAAAGAGATCCAGATGGGGGGGGGGAGAAGAGGTGGAGGGGGAAAGAGATCCAGATCGGGAGGGGGGAGAAGAGGTGGAGGGGGAAAGAGATCCAGATCGGGGGGGGGGAGAAGAGGTGGAGGGGGGAAAGAGATCCAGATCGGGGGGGGAGAAGAGGTGGGGGGGGGGAAGAGATCCAGATGGGGGGGGGAGAAGAGGTGGGGGGGGGAAGAGATCCAGATCGGGGGGGGAGAAGAGGTGGAGGGGGAAAGAGATCCAGATCGGGGGGGGAGAAGAGGTGAGGGGGGGGGGAAAGAGATCCAGATGGGGGGGGAGAAGAGGTGGGGGGGGGGGAAAGAGATCCAGATCGGGAGGGGGGAGAAGAGGTGGAGGGGGAAAGAGATCCAGATCGGGGGGGGGGAGAAGAGGTGGAGGGGGAAAGAGATCCAGATCCGAGGGGAGGGGGGAGGCACAGTTCCATGCGCTGGGATGGGGTGGGTGGGGGAAGAGATCCTGATCGGAGGTGGGGGGGGGGGTGAATGATGTTGACCCCGGTGGTGGGGGGTGGAGGGAAGAGATCCTGACCCGGGGGGGGGGGGGGGGAGGAGAACAGACGTGAGGGGAGTGAGGTGCGGCGTAGAGGAGACCCCCGACTCCGGCGGGATGCCTTGGCTCGGCCACTGGAACCCGCTCGCGACGGAGAAAGTTCCCGAGTCGCCGTTAAACTAAGTGAAGGGAGATGGGGAAGGGAGATGGGGGGGGGGGGGGGGGGGTAGAAGGGAGATGGGGGGGGGGGGTAGAGAGGGCGAGGCGGGTGTCTGAGCCCCGGAATCCTCGGCGCATGAGAGTCTGTCTCCCTGGGGTCTACCCACACAGGGTTCCCGGGCTCAGTCCCCTCTCCGGGAACGGGACAGCAGCAGCAGCCGGAACCACCTCAGCCACCTGCGGGGATGCGAAGAGCCGCCTGCTCGTCTCTCCCGTTATCTCAGGCAGCAAGGAGGCAATCTGTCAGCAGTTGCCCCGCTCCGAGACCGGGGCCAGACCCCTCCTGAAAACTGCGCGAATCTCGGTTTCACCGCCCCCCACCCACACTGAGATCATTTTCGTTATTTGGACACCTTCTTCCCCCCCCCCGGTTACTCACGTGTAATTCGCCGGGAAGCTGTAAGAGGCGACTCCGTCCAGCAACACGAGCTGCAGCACCGCCACACACACGGCGCTGCCAACCGCCGCCATTTCCACACCCTGAGTGTGAGGGACAGAGCGCTCCATTCAGGCTCAGGGAGAGGGACTGCGCGGGCACCGGCCAACGCGCGTGCCCACCTGTCGGTGCGTGCGAGGCGCGAGCGGCGCGGATACCGACCAGCGCGCGTGCCCACCTGTGGTTGCGCGCGAGGGGCAAGCGGCACGGACACCAGCTAGTGCGCGTGCCCACTTGACACGAGCGGCCGTTCGCCGTGTGTGCCATTCCAACCGCCCCCCCCCCCCCCCCACAACTTGATTGGTCAGCAACCGTCTGTGTTCGGGGAGGGGAGGGTATGGGGAGTGAGGTTGGAGGGGGGTGGGGGTCAGTGTGAAGGGAGTGGGGGGGGGGGGTGTTGAGGGTTGGGGTGAAGGCGAGGGGATGAGGGTTAGTGTGAAGGGAGTGAGGGCAAGGGGATGAGGGTTAGTGTGAAGGGAGTGAGGGTGAGGGGATGAGGGTCAGTGTGAAGGGAATGAGGGAGGCAGAGGAGGGTCAGTGTGAAGGGGATGAAAGAGGGAGATGAGGGTCAATGTGGAGGGGATAAGGGAGCGAGATGACGGTCAGTGTGAAGGGGATGAGGGAGGTAGATGAGGGTCAGTTTTAAGAGGCTGAGGGAGGGAGATGAGGATCAGTGTGAAGGAGGGTGAGGGTTACTGTGAAGAGAGTGTGGGCGGGGGGGTGGGTCAGTGTGAAGACAGTGAGGGCGGCGGGGCATGAGGGTCAGTATGAAGGTGGTGAGGCTATGGGGAGAGGGTTAGTGTGAGGGAGGGGGACGGGTTAGCGTGAAAGGGTAAGGGAGAAAGTGAGGGTTGCTGTGAAAAGTATTAAGGACTGGATGAGGGTTGGTGGAGAGGGCAAGGGATGGGATGAGGCTTGGTGTTAAGGGGATGAAGCAGGTGATGAGGGTTGATGTTAGAGAGTGAGGAAAAGTTGAGGGTTAGTGTGAGGGAGGGGATGAGTTGATGCGAAGGGTCTGAGGGAAGTGCTGAATGAATAAGTTGAGGGTTAGTGTGAAGGGGGTGAAGTTAGTGTGGGGGAGGGGGTGAGGACAGAGCATTTATAAGGGTATGGTGTGAGGGAGGTTTGGAAGTAGAGGTGTTTTGGGAGGTGCAGTGGCTGGGGGTGAAAGGTGTTGAGAGATGGAAGTATTGATGGACGAAGGGGTGAGTGGGGGTAGTTGGGGAATTGAGTGTGTGCGGAAGGTATAGGTGACTGAGGCGAGTGAAGAAGGGTTATGAGAGATGTTGAGGGAGGAAGGGATAGGGGAGGGATGGAGGGGAGCTCATTTGGGAGAAGAATAGGAACAGAGGGAGGGAAGTGGTGAGGGTGGAAGCAGGAGCAGCCTTGGAAGAGAGAGGGAGGGAGGAAAAGATAAGGGAGTGAGTACAGGAATGAGGGAAGAGAAATGGGATGAGTGACAGTGGGGAAGAATGGAGTCCAGGAGGGAGGGGTTTGGCTGTAGGTGAGCAAGAAATAAGGGCAGAAAATGAGTGAGGGAAAGGAGGAGGGATGAGTGATACATGGGGAGGGATGAAATGGCAGTGCAAGTGAAGAGCAGAGTGTGAAGGGGAAGGGTGGGGGATTGAGAGTATGGAGTGAGGATGGAGGTAGCTAGAAAGTGAGAGGGTGAGATCAGGGGGAGTGGAGAGGGAAGAGTGTGAAGAGTAAGAGGCATGAGGAATAAACATCTGTAGAGGGAGGGAGTGAAGCGACAGGGAGGGAAGGGAGATTTGGGGCAAAGAGGGAGGAGAGGGGAGGTGGATTAGATGAATGAGAGGGATGGTGAGGGGACCATGGGAATGAGAGGGGAAGCGTGGTAAGAAGGAGCAAGGGCTCAAATGGCAAGAAAGAGTGAGGACTTCTGGGGCAACATTTTCTAGTCGAGAGAGATATATGTATGGAACGAGCTGCCAGAGGAAATTATGGCAGCTGGTACAATTACAACATTTAAAAGACATCTAGAGAGGAATGGAGAATAAGAGTGGAAGGAGGGGAAGGGGATATAAGAGGGAAAGGGATTAAGGGTATGAGATGGTGATGGAAGAAAGCGAGATGAGAAGAGATGGGAAGAGACAGCAAGAAGAAAGGGAGTGAGTGGGGAATGTGGAATAAGAAGGGGAGAAAGTGGAAAATGAGAGGAAGGGGGAATGAAAGAGAAGAAAGGAGGAATGAGAGGCTGGGAGGGCAAGTGAGAATGGAAGAGAAAGAGAACCTGAGACAGACAGCAGGACCTTTATCAGCCCTGACTCAGGTGCTGGCCCTGAGTTAGAAGATTGAGAGTCTCTGTCCCACGAAAGAGGCTTGATCACAGACTTCCCAGTAAAACTTTCAGGGAGTGCAAAGCTGTTGGAGATACCTTTTTGGTTGAGAAATTAAACTGTGGCCTCATCTGCCCCCTTTTAGGCTAAGAAGGAATTGTCTGGTGTCCTAGCCAATACTCCTTCCTCAACCAATATTACTAAAAATGGGAGTGTCTTGTGTGTAGATTGTGTGCCACGTTTCCTACATTAAAGCAATTGCTTAAAAATTACATAATTGGCTGTAAAGTTGTTTATGACATGTGAGGTTATAAATGTTTTCTGGAAGAGTGAAACAGCACAAACAGGAGAAGAATGAGTAAGGGGGTGGGACAGAGATAAATAATGATTGAAAAGAAGAAAGGGCTATGAAATAAAGAAAGTGAAGCAATAGGAAGAATAGAATATGAATGACAAAAGGAGCAAGGGAAAAGCACAGGAGAAATTAGAAGAAGCAGATGAGAGTATATTTTCTGAGTCTGTTGATTGTTTAAGGTGCAGAGATAGCCTTTATTAGAGTGAGATGTTCTTCCTGTCGGATGTGGGAGATTAGGGAGAATTTAAAAGATCATGATGATTATGTCTGTGGGAAGTGTGTTTGGCTGTGAGTCCTATTGAATCACATAGTTTGTTTGGATCAGCAGTTATAGACAATGAGGAATTTACAGGAGCTAGGGGATGTGATGGATGGCAGTTTCAGGAAGGAAGAAAAACCGCAGGCACAGTCGAATAGATGGGTTACTTCTAGGAAAGATGGGCAGGTAATGCAGGAGTCTCCTTTGGCTATCCCCATTTCAAACAAGTATGCATATATGGAAAATGTAGGGGTGATGGACTATTGGAAATGTAACACTGATAACCATGTTTCTGGTACTGAGACTGGCTCTACTGTGATGAGGGGTATGTCAAGTTCCAAGCGATCAATTACAATCGGGAACTCTAGTCAGAGGCACAAGTAGATGTTCCTGCAGCTGACAGCGGACATCAGAATGCTGTGTTGCCTCCCTCGTGCCAGTGTCAAGGATGTCTTGGAGAGGGTGCAGAATATTTCGAAAGGGGTTGTTGTGCACATTGTTACCAATGACACAGGAAGAGAAAGGGACAAGATTCTGAAGGGAGAATATAGAAACTTAGGCAAGTAGTTGTAAAGTAGGTCCTCAAGGATAGTAATATCTGGATTACACGTGCCACATGCCAGTGAGTAGGAATAAGATGATAGAGCCGATGAATGTGTGGCTGAGATGCTGGTGTGAGGATTTGCATTTTTGGATCTTTGGAATCTATTGTGAGACAGATGTGACCTGTATAAAAAGGACAGGTTGCTCCTGAATTGGTAGAGGATCAATATCCTGGCAGAGAGATTTGTTAGTGTTACTCGGGAAGCTTTACACTAGTGGGGCTGGGGGAACCCAAAGAGATAGAAAAGAGATAATTTTAAGGCTGGTGCAGTTGAGAACAGGAGCAAGTCAAATAGTCAAGAGCAAGGCAGAGAAAGAGACAGGACTTAGAGTCATCGGGATGTATAGCACGGAAACAGATCCTTCGGTCCAACTTGTCAATGCCGACCAGATATCCTAACCTAATCTAGTTCCATTTGCCAGCACTTGGCCCATATCCCTCTAAACCTTTCCTATTCAAATACCCATCCAGATGCCTCATAAATGTTGTATTTGTACCAGCCTCCACCACTTCCTCTGGCAGCTCATTCCATATATGCAGTACCCTCTGTGTGAAAAAGTTGCCTCTTAGATCCCTTTTAAATTTTTCCCCTCTCACCCTAAACCTATGCCCTCAAGTTCTGGACTCCCCCACCCCAGGGAGAAGATCTTGTTTATTTACCCTATCCATGCCCATCATGATTTTATAAACCTTTATAAGGGCACCCCTCAGCCTTCGACGCTCCAGGGAAAACAGTCCCAGCCTATTCAATCTCTCCCTATAACTCAAATCCTCTAACCCTGGTAACATCCTTATAAATCTTTTCCGAACCCTTTCAGGTTTCACAACATCCTTCCGATAGGAGGAAGATCAGAATTGTGCACAATATTCCAAAAGTAGCCTAACCAATGTCCTGTGCAGCTGCAACATTACCTCCCAAATCCAATATACAATGCTCTGACCAATAAAGGAAGACATACCAAATGCCTTTTTCACTTATCTATCTACCTGCAACTCCACTTTCAAGGAACTATGAACCTGCACTCCAAGGTCTCTTTGTTCAGCAACACTCCCCAGGACCTTACCATTAAGTATACAAGTCCTGCCCTGATTTGACTTACAAATTAAACTGCATTTATTTCAGAAGTCTGACAGGTAAGGCAAATGAACTCAGGGCATAGGTGGGAACATGGAACTGGGATATCATAGCTATTCCAGAAATGTGGCTCAGTGAAGGGCAGGACTGGCAGCTTAATGTTCCAGGGTATAGATGATATAGGAGAATAGAAGGAATGCACGAAAGGAAGGGGAGTAACGTTTTTGGTTCGGGATAAAATTACAGCTGTACTTGGGGAGGCTATTCCTGGGAGATTGTCCAGTGAAGGTTTTGGGTGAAAGTGAGAAACAAGAAACAGATAATCACATAATTGGGATTGTACTATATGCCCCCCAATAGTCAGTGGGAAATTGAGAAGCAAATTTGAAAGGAGATCTCAAATATCTATAAGAATAATAGGTTGAGGATTTTCGCTTTCCAAACAAAGACTGTGACTGCCATGGTGTTAAGGTCTTGGATGGAGAGGAATCTGTTAAGTATATACAAGAAAATTTCTTATTCAGCATGTGTGTATACCCACTAGGAAAGGAGCAAAACTATTTCAATTCAGACTTTCTTGAGTAGCATATTCAAGTACAAAAGTATGGGAGTACAGTGAGAAGTTTTCGATGTTGCCATACACCGCTCCATCTTAGGTACAAGTACCTGCATACAAAAACTTAAGAGCTAGAGAGAAAGAAATAAGGAACACAATTAAAAGTTAAAAACATTATAGTCACTCTTGGTATAACTTTTTAAAAAAAAGAAATCAAGTTAAAAGTTAAACATTACGGTCTTTCTTAAGTGCTCAGCTGTACTGCAATTCGTATAAGGGCATTGATCTCCTCCACTTTGGCACGCTTTCCCCACACTGGCTTGATCCCCCATGCTCTCGTCTTCACTGCAGATGTAGGAGGAACCTCCATCGTTGTGTTGGGTTTGCTCCTGGCATCTCAGACTGCCACAATCTCAATCCACGCCTTCAGCCGCTGCCTCACTCTTGGGAAGTAAGGCAGGGCAAGTGACTGAGATGTCAGTGGGGGAGCACCTTGGAGCCAGTGATCATAATTCTATTAGTTTTTAAATAGTTATGGAAAAGATAGATCTGATCTAAAAGTTAAAGTTTTAAATTGGAGGAAGGCCAAATTTAACGGTATTAGGCAACAGCTTTCAAAAGTTGATTGGGAGAAGCTATTGTCAGGTAAGGGACAATTAAAAAGTGGGAGGCCTTCAAAAATAACAAGACTCAGAAGGCAGTATGTACCTGTTAGCGTGAAAGGCAGGACTGGTAGATGTAGGGAATGCTGGATGACTAGAGAAATTGAGGCTCTGGTCAAGAAAAAGGAGAAGGCAAATGTCAGGGATAGACAGCTGGGACTGAGTAAATCCCGAGAGTGTAAGGGCAGTAGGAATGCACTTGAGGAACATCAGGAGGGCAAAAAGGGGACAAGAGATAGCTTTAACAAATAGTGTCAAGGAGAATCTGAAGAGATTCTACAAATACAATAATGACAAAGGAGTGACTAGGAGAGAACAGCCCCTTAAAGATCAACAAGCCATCCACGTTGGATTACAGGAGATGGGTGAGATACTAAACGAGTATTTCACGTCAGTATTTACTGTGAAGAAGGATATGGAAGCTATAAAACTTGGACATATAAATAGTGATATCTTGATAAGTATCCATATTACAGAGGACGATATGCTGCATGTCTTAAAATGCACAATGGTGGATTGATCCCCGGGGTCAGATAAGGTGTATCCCAAACTTTGTGGGAAGCTAGGGAAGTGATTGCTGGGCCCCTTGCTGAAATATTTGTATAACTGATAGCCACAGGTGAGGTGCCAGAAGACTGGTGGATGCCTAATGTGCCATTACTTAAGAAAGGTAGTAAAGAAATGCCAGGGAACGGTGAGCCTGATGCCAGTGTTAGGTAGTGACACCAGGGTAAGTTGTGTGGTGGGATTCTGAGGGACAGGATTTACACGTATTTCAAAAAGGAAGGACTGATTAGGGATAGTCAACGTAGGAAGATTGATGAAAGCAGAGTGGTAAACACCTGTATGGACTTCGGCAAAGTGTTCGACAAGGTTCTACTTGGTAGACTGATTTGCAAGGTTAGATCATATGGAATCCAGGGAGGGATAGCCACTTGGGTATGAAATAGGATAAAAGATAGGAGGCGTGTGGTGGTGGTGAGGGTTGTTTTTTTTTGTTCTGGTGGCCTATGATCAGCGATGTGCTGCCAGAATAAGAACTGGGTCCACTTCTTTTTGTCATTTATATAAATAATTTGGATGTGAACATAAGAGGACTGGTTGATAGGTTTGCAGCTGATACCAAAATTGATGGTGTAGTGGGCAGTAAAGAAAGTTATCTCAAAGCACAGTGGGACTTTGATCAGATGGGCTGAGGAGTGGCAGATAGAGTTTAGATAAACGTGAGGTGTTGCATTTCGGTAAGACAAATCAGGAGAGGTCATATACACTTAATGGTATGGTCCTGGAGAGTGTTGCTGAACAAAGACAACCTGAGGTACAGGTTCATAATTCTTTGAAATTGGAGTGACAGCCAAACAGAGTGGTGAAGAAAGCATTTGGTACACTTGCCTTTAATGGTCAGTGCATTGAGTATAGGTATTGGGATGGAAATGTGTTGCTGGAAAAGCGCAGCAGGTCAGGCAGCATCTAGGGAACAGGAGAATCGACGTTTCGGGCATTAGCCCTTCTTCAGGAATGAGGAAAGTTGGTCCAGCAGGCTAAGATAAAAGATAGGGAGGAGGGACTTGGGAGAGGGGTTGTGAATGTTGTGATGTTGTGAATCTCAAAAGGGTTCAGAAAAGATATACAAGAATGTTGCAGGGTTGGAACGTTTGAGCTATCAGGAGAGGCTCAAAAGGCTGGGGCTATGTTCCCTGGAGGGTCAGAGCCTGAGGGGTAATCTTATAGAAGTTTATAAAATAATGAGGGGCATAGGTAAGGTGAATAACCAATATCTTTTTCCTGAGGGTAGCAGAATCTGAAACTAGAAGGCATAGGTTTAAGGTGAGAGGAGAGTGGTGTGTGTACGGCATGAACTGCCAGAGGAAGTGTGGAAGTTGGTACAATTACAACATTTAAAAGGCATCTGGGTGGGTATATGTGTAGGAAGGGCTTAGAAGAATATGGGCCAAATGCTAGCAAATGGGTCTAGATTAATTTAGGATATCTGGTCAGCATGGATGAGTTGGATGGAGGGGTCTGTTTCCCTGCCGTACAGCTCTCTGTGACTCTGTTGGAAGATACAACTAATTAGCAAAGCAGAAGTGGGACAGGGAAATAGAAGAGAAGTGTGAAACAGAAAAAGTGCAAGAGCCAGATTGCATTGGAGTAAGATTAGTTGAAACCAAAGGATGACAGCAAATCAATGAGAAAATGAACACATAAAAGAAAGAAAAACAAAAATAAACGAGTGAAGAAAATTATGAAAATGGAAATCTATCTAGAGAAAGGAAAGGAATGAGAAAATGGGAAATAAAAGGGGAGAAGGACTTCCATAAGAATGAGAAAGGAAGAATGAGAAATGAATGGAGTAAGAGGGAAAATAGGAGTAATACCCTGCAAAAAAAAGTAAGAAAATAAGTGAGTTAAAATGGAGCAAAGAAAAGTGAAAGATATTGAAAAGGAGGAATAGAGATGATAAGTGGAAAGTAGAAAGATTTAGAATGTGATAGAGACCTGGAGATAAAATTATTGAAAAAAATGGTTGACAAAACCACGGAAGAAAATAACTGGGTGAAAGTTCAAAAATGTCAAATAGAGATTGTCACACAAAGTGGAGAAATATTAAATGAGTGAGCAACAAGGTAGAGAGATAGAGAAAAAGATCAAAGGCCAAAGAGAAAATAAGAGATCGAGATTCAGAAAAATGAGAAAATACAACCATTGATTGAAGGGAAAAAAAATCAGGACTAGGCCAAAAGATTTGTTTGACACTGTTCCTCTGAAACATCCTGGGAGGTTTTCCTATGTTAAAGACGATATAATTGATAATTGTTCGGAAAAGGAGTGAGCTAAAAGGAAAAAAGGTGAGAGACAGTGAAACTAAATGATGAAAAAGATAAAGAAATAGCAATTCAGTGAAAAGAAAATGGAATGTAAAAGGATGTGGAGAAAGGGCAACTGAATTGTACCCTTTGGTTTCTGTTGCTTCTTCCTGTCAAAATATAACACTTTGCATTCTTTTTGCATCATCTGTTTCCCGTTCACCCATTCACACAATCTGTGTCCACTTGGTGAATATAACTAATTTCCTTGTTGTTTCAGAATACTTCTGAGTTCTGTAATATTTGAAAATTTTGAATTGTGCCTTTTAATTCAATTTTAAGTCATTAATATTCTCTGCAAGAAAAGGCAATGATCCTAAGGAACCCACCTGAAAACTCTCATTTCCAAAAAGAACAATCATTTCCCAAGAATCTGTTTTCTTTCATTTAGCCAATTTTGTCTTCATGATGCCGCTGATACTTTAAACATTGCAATCAACCCTCTCTCCTACCTTCTCAAAAATTACCAAAACACTGGAAAGAATTGCAGAAATTGAGTAGAAAGCTAGATGGGATGGTGATATTTGGATGCAGGTGGAAGGTAATTGTGATAGGTCGTTGGGGATGGTGGAGCAAATAAGTGGGAGGCAAAATGGACAGGTGAGACAGGTCAAAAGGGCAGTGCCGTGTTGGAGGGTTGGATCTGCGATGTGGTAGGGGGAGGGGAGATTTGGAAACTGGTGAAGTCAATGTTGATGCCGTGTGGTTGTAAGGTCTCGAGGCAGAATATGAGGCATTCTTTCTCCAGTTGGCAGGTGACTTTGAGTTTGCAGTGGAAGAGGCCCAGGATTTATCCCCCAACCCCTCACCACTCAGTTCTACCTCTTACCCAAAATCCACAAACTTGACTGCCCCAGTTGACCAATTGTTTCTGCCTGTTCCTGCCCCACTGAACTCATCTCTTCATAATCTTGGCTGCATCCTGTCCCACTTGGTCCATGAACTCACCACATACATCTTGGACAACACCCATGCCCTGCACCTCCTCCATGACTTTCAATTCCCTGACCCCAAACACCTTATCTTCACCACGGACATCCAGTGCCTATACATCTCCATCCCCCGTGACAAAGGCCGACAAGCCCTCTGTTTCTTCCTATCTCACTGAGCCAACCAGTGCCCCTCCACAGATATACTCATTCAATTGGTGAAACTGGTCCTTACCCTCAACAACTTCTCCTTCAAATCCTCCCACTTCCTACAGACCAGAGGGGTAGTCATGGGCCCCTGAATGGCCCCCAGCTATGCCTGCCTGTTCGTAGGTTATTTGGAATAGTCCCTCTTCCAGAGTTACACCAGCACCATCCCCCAACTTTTCCTTCCCTACATCGATGACTGTATGAGCACCGCCTCGTGCTTCCACAAGAAGGTTGAACAGTTCATCAACTTCACCAACACCTTCTACTCTGATCTCAAGTTCACATGGGCCATCTCTAACACCTCCCTCCCCTTCCTCCCTTCCTGGACCTCTCCGCCTCTGTCTCCAGCGACCAACTCAACATGGACATCTACTTTAACCCAATGACTCCCACAGCTACCTTGACTATACCACCTCCCACCCCCCCTCCCCCCGCTTGTAAAAATGTGATCGCTGACTCCCAATTTCTCCACTTCCACCATTTCTGCTCCCAGAAGGAGCAATTCCACTCCAGGACATCCCGGATGTCTTCCTATTTCAAGGAACGCAATTTCCCCTCCCGTGTGATCAACAATGCCCTCTATTGCATCTGCTCCACTTTCTGCATCTCTGTCTTTGAACCCCAGCCTTCCCACTCCAACAAGAATAGGACCCCGCGGTCCTCACCTTCTACCCCATGAATCTCCAGATACAATATTATCCTCCACCATTTTTGCCACCTACAGTCAAACCCCTCTACCAAAAATATATTTCCCTCCCCACCCCTAATTGTGTTCCGCAGAGACCATTCCCTCCAAGACTCCCTCGCTAGGTCCACGCTCCTCCACCAACCCACCCTCTACAGCCAGCACCTTCCTCATCACTGCACGAGGTGCAAAACCTGTGCCCCTACTTACCCCTTCACCTCTGTCCAAGGCCCTAAAGGATCATTTCCTGCACATTTTCCACCTCTTCTACTGCATCCGTTGCTCTAGATGTGGTCTCCTCTACATTGGGGAGACAGGATGCCAATTCGTGGAGTGGTTCAGGAAATATTGCTGGTCTGCACACACCAAAAAACTCCACCACCCTGTAGCTAACCTCTTCAGCTCCTCCAAGGATGTGTAAACCCTGGGCATCTTCCACCAGAAAATCAAAGCCACCTGCCAACTGAAGAAAGAACGCCTCATCTTCTGCCTCAAGACCTTACAACCACATGTCATCAACAATGACTTCACCAGTTTCCAAATCACCCCTCCACCACTTCATCCCAGATCCAACCCTCCAACTTGGCATCGCCTTCTTGACCCATTCTACTTGTCCATCTTCCTTCCCACCTATCTGCTCCACCCTCCCCACCAACCTATCACAATTACCTCCCATCTACATCCATCTATTATCATCCTACCTACCTTTCCCCAGACCTACCCCCACCTCCCCAATTTATCTCTCAGCCCCCTTTCCCCTCCACATTCCTGATAAAGGGCTTACGCCTAAAACATCAATGTTCCTGCTCCTCAGATGCTGCCTGATCTGCTGTGCTTTTCCAGCACCACACGTTTTGACTCTGACTCTCCAGCATATGCAGTCCTTACTTTCTCCTAGATAGAGGTATTATGTCCTGGCATGGAGAATGCAGGTTCCTTATGACAGTACATTGCTCTTTTCAAGTAAAGTTGAACCCTAAAGACTCTATTGTTGGATTGCTCACCAAATCTTTGTGATATTGGCATCAGCCCAGAGGATGTGCTCTTATCCTTTTTGTCCAAATCTGTACCATTCGAAATATTCACAGAGGTCCTGAAAGGTTTTCATGATTGTGTCACATATTTGGTAGATTTCGTAGATCTCAATGGATTAGCAGTTCTGGGTTGGCTTTAATGTAGTTAAAATCTTCGAGGAGAAAGTGAGGGCTGCAGATGCTGGAGATCAGAGCTGAAAATGTGTTGCTGGAAAAGTGCAGCAGGCCAGGCAGCATCCAAGGAACAGGAGAATCGACGTTTCGGGCATAAGCCCTTCTTCAGGAATGAGGAAAGTGTGTCCAGCAGGCTAAGATAAAAGGTAGGGAGGAGGGACTTGGGGGAGGGGCTTTGGAAATGCGATAGGTGGAGGGAGGTCAAGGTGAGGGTGATAGGCAGGAGTGGGGTGGGGGCGGAGAGGTCAGGAAGATGATTGCAGGTTAGGAAGGCGGTGCTGAGTTCGAGGGATTTGATTTGATTTTAATGTAGTTAAACTCATCCACAATTTTTGCTTTCTGGGACACATCAAGATGTGGGATATTGGACAGGATTGGGAGCCAGTGTACAACTGTTGATTTCGGTATATCATTATTTATCCAAATTGATGTGTTGAGGATGGTATCTAAACATTTTATGTGGTAACTCCCCCACACGGGAGCAGTATTTTGCTGTAGACAATAGAACTGACTAACAATAATCTGAACAGTATATCTCCAGCTCACCCCCGATGTTTGTTCTGGTCTTGTTTTTTTTCTGTGACCTTTTTCAAAAGCTTGCAGTACGTGAAGCTGCAATCCAAAGTCCTTGAGTATGGTTCATTCTTGATAGATTTGCCACAAAAGGTGATCTGGAGTTTGCTATATGCTGGTCAGTGGCTGAGATGGAAAACAGTAACACAATCGTAATTGGATTTGATGAAAATTCCAGTTGTTTTTAAGGTCTTGGGACAAGCTGCTGCTATGGGCCTCGAGGTTGGTTGCTTGGTCACAAGAGCCAGATCATCTGCACCGGTGTACTTTGAAAGGTAATGGGAGGTACTTTGCTCACATAGAGGAAAAACTGAAGCTCAAACAGAGCCTGGAGAAGTCCACCTTTTGAGGCTATGGAACTTGTTTACTCTCTAACTGAAACCTCATACCTTTAATTCCTAAGCATTGAAGAAAAGACATACAATTTGGCCTGACAATGAAAACATATAAAAGCTTTCGACAAAAAAAACTTTTGCCACATGGTATCATATGCTGATGAGAAGTTCATGAACATAACATCGGGCTTGGGCATGCATTGGCAGCCAGTCTCTATCCGGGTGGTGAATATGAGTACTTGATTAACATGACTCTACAATGCCTGAAACCAGTTTGAAGTTTGGGCTCCTCCACAGAAAGAGTCTTTTACAGTTTGTAAGAGATACATAGCAAAAATATCGGCCTCTGACTAGCTGGATCAGCAGGTTTCTCTGACTTGAGAATAGTAATGACTTTAGCCTGTTTATAGATTCATGGAATTACACCAGTGTACAGATTTCAGTAAAGAGCAAAGCCAACCAGTCAAGTCAATTGGATCCCAAATTCTTCAGCAATTCAAGACAGATGTCATCGATTCTTGCAGCCTTGCTTGAGTGAAGGAAAAGCCTGTCAGTTCTAGTGTAGGAAGAAGAGAGCAGGGATGTGGGAAGAGATGATGAAAAGTCCTGGAGAATTCCCTCCAAACTTTATGGCAAGCTTCCTTCACTGAGACAAGGTTAGAGTTGAAGAAATAGCATTTTAGAAGAAATAGCATTAGCTGACTTTTCATAAAATTAATACTGAGTGGATAAAATGGCTCCCAGCTTTCTGAATAAATTCCAAGTATTTCTACTTGACTGAGTGAAATTAAATTCTCCTACAGTCTCCTGCCACCTTTGTCATCTGGCCATATCCCCAGAAGTCTCATTCTATTGGAAGAGTTCCCCAGCTTCAGGTAGCACTTACAAAAAGGCTGGGGAATATATTTTTTTGGTTGCTGCTTTTAGAAAGGATCAGAATTGAGGCTTCTCATCTGCTCCTTAACTTTTGCTATGAATCTGCCCCAGTGGCTGTAAGAAAGTTTCAACGAAGTGGATAGGGAGTGAAATAGAATGAAAAGAGGCAAGTGAAACACAAAATAATTATAGTTATAGAGTCCTACAGCTCGGAGACAGGCCCTTTGCCCAAATTGGTCCATGCTGACCAAAATGTCTGTCCACACCAACCCCATTCACCAGCATTTAGCCCATACCCTTCTAAACCTTTCCTATCCATGTATTTGTCCAAATGCGTTTTAAATGTTGTTAATATACCTGCCTCCGCCTTCTGCTGGCTGCTCATTCCATATGCATACCACCCTCTGTGTAAAAAAAGACACCCCCCCAGGTTCCCTTTTATTCTTTGCCCTCTAACTTTAAACTGATGCTCTCTAGTGCTCGATTCCCCATCCCTGGGAAAAAGACTGAGTGCATTCACCCTATCCATGCCTGCCTTGACCTTATACACTTCTATAAGGTCCCCCCTCAGTCTCCTATGCTCGAAAGAAAAAAGTCTTAGCTCGTCTAGCCTCTCCCAATAACTCAGATCGTTGAGTGCCGGCAACATCCTTGTAAATTTCTTCTGCACTTTTTCCAATTTAATAACATCCTTCCTGTAACAAGGTGACCAAAATTAAACACGATACTCCAAGTGAGGCCTTACCAATGTCTTGTACAACTGCAACATAACTTCCCAACTTCAATACTCAGTGCCCTGACTGATTAAATGTGCCAAAAGCTTTCTTCACTGTCCTGTCTACCTATGACTCCACTTTCAGAGAACTGTGAACCTGAACTTCAAGATACCTCTTTTCCATTACATTCCTAAGGCCCTACCATTCACAATGAAACTCCTGCCTTGATTCGACTTTCCAAAATGCAAGACCTCACTCTTATCTATATTAAACTCCATTTGCCATTTCTCAGCCTACCTCCCCCGCTGATCAACATCTTGCTGCAATTTCTGACAACCTTCCTCACTGCCCACGATATCGCCTATTTTTGTGTCATCAGCAAATTTACTAATCATAGAACATAGAACTTAGAAAAGTACAGCACAGAGAAGCCCTTTGGCCCACGATGTTGTGCCAAGATTTAATCCTAATGTAAAATATAGCAACTTAACCTACGCACCCCTCAACTCACTGCTATCCATGTTAATGCCCAGCAGTCCCTTAAGTGTCCCCAATGACTCTGCCTTGTACATTCCCTTCCAAATCTTTGATGTAGATAACAAACAGTAATGGACCCAACACCGACCCATGAGGCTCACCAGTAGTCACAGGCCTCCAGTCCGACAAGCATCCTTCCACTATTACCCTCTGCTTTCTGCCATCAAGCCAATTATGTATCCAATTTGCTAGCTTGCCCAGGATTTCATGTGATCTAACCTTCCAGAGCAGCCTACCATGTAGAACCTTATCAAAGGCCTTACTGAAATCCATATAGACTACTTCTACCACCCTACCATGGTCACTTCATCAAAGAACTCTAATAAATTTGAGACCCATGATCTCCCACGCACAAATCCATCCTGACTACACCGAACCAAATCCTGTCTTTCGAAATGCATGTATATCTTGTCCCTCAGAATCTTCTCAAGTATCTTACCCACCACAGATTACTGGTCTGTAGTTCCCACGCTTTTCTTCGCAGCCTTTCTTGAATTATGAACAACATTCACTACCCTCTAGTTTTCCGCGCCTCATCCGTGGCTAACAATGATATAAAAAGTTTCAGCCAGGGCCTCCGCTATTTCTTCTCTAGCCTCTTGCAATGTTCTTGGATATACCTGGTCAGGACCAGGAGATTTATCCACCTTCATACATTCTAATACATCCAACACCTCCTCTACCCCAAGATATCACCACTAACTTCCCCAAGTTTCCAAGTCTTCATGTCTTTCACCATATTAAACACATTGGAGAAATATTCATTGAGGACCTTGCCCATCTCCTGCGGTTCTACACATTCACGTCCACTTTGGTCCTGGAGGGGCCCTCCTCGCTCTCTAGTTACTCTCTTTCCATTAATATTCTTAAAGTACCTCTTTAGGTTTATTGAAGGACAGAAAGAAAAGTAAAAGGAAGTGCAAGAAATAGGAAAGCAGTGCCAGCAGAAAAGAGAATGAAGGAGGGAAGAGAAAGCCATAACAGCATAGCAAAAGACAGAAATAAAGATAGAAAATAAGTGGCAGAGAAAAAATAACTAAGAAACTTGGTGAGATATAGAGAGGATGACAGCATAGAGAATAAGTGAATGGCAAGAAAGGAGGAGTAGGGGCATCAGAAAAGAAACATGAAAAGTAGAAAAACAAAAAGAAATTAAGTGGAGGGAAAGACAATGAAAAAAGGAACGTCAAACAAATAGAAATTATAAGATACAATGAAAAAGATAATTATTTAGAAAGAGAAAGGAAATGGCACAGAAAGTGAGTTCTAAATGAGAAACATTAGAAGCAAGGCTAAAAATAAAACATAACTTAGAGAGAAATTTGGGAGGAAAATTAAAAGTGTTCTTTCGTAAATGTTTGGATTGTTGCATCGAGCATTTCTGCACTATGGAAGATGGTCCCAGCTAGGCCTTCTCCAGATTTTATTTCACAATAGGTTTTCACAGACGAGTTCCATAAAACCTAGGAACAGCCATGTGCCATTCAGCCCTTCAAGCCTGCTCTGCCATAGTTCTTCACAGTCTCGGATACGCACAGTGGCTTCTCACATTGGGAACCAATTAATGTTCACTTTCCACATTCAAGAGAAACAAGGAGCAAGGGGGAACAAAGTGAAAGATTAAGAATAAGCAAATATGTAAGGAATAAGTCAGTGAGGAAAACAAAACATCTATGGGAAGAGAGAAACAATGGGGACCAAGAGAGATAGAAAATGTTTGTAGAAGATAGAAAAACAGCAAAAAATTCAGCAACTAAGGAGGAGAAAAGAACAAATGTGTGACAAATACATACTAATCTGCCATGGTGGATTTGAAATCATGTCCAAAACACATTGGCCAGGTGTTCTGAAGAGGGGTCACTGGACCCAAAACATTAACTTTGCTTTCTCTCCACAGATACCATCAGACCTGCTGAGTGTTTGTAGCAATTTTTGTGTTTGCTGGCCTCGGATTATAGATTAGTCATCCAAAAGCGTTGCCATTAAATGATCATCTTTCCCAATGAATCACAAAAGGTACAATATAGGTACAACAAATAATTAGGAAGCAAATGGAATGTTGATCATTGTTGCAGGCAAGAGGAAATATGAAAATAGGGAAGTCTTGCTATATTGTACAGATTTATGGTTTCTGTGAAGATCTGCAGCTAGGGTTGGGGTGTTGAAGTTGTTGGTTGGTTCCCCGAGCTGGTTGATGTTTCTGCAAACATCTCCTGACTGGGTGATATCTTCAGTGCTGCGTAGCCTCTAGATGAAGCGCTGTTGTTTTGATCTGCCCAGAATTTATCCCATTCTATCTGTCACGACGGTGGTTCTATTTCTGGTTTTGTATTGTAGTGATCTGTAGATGACGTCTATTTCAACGTGTTTGTCTATGGAGCCAGTGGATGAGTACCAGGCCTCCAGGAATTCCCGGCTTTGTCTTTGTTTTGCGAATCCCAATATCATAACTTTGTCCCAGGTGAATTGGTGTCCTCGATTTGAGGGAGAACTGGTCGTATCATTTTGTCGCAGGCTAAGAATAATTACAGCACACAAACCAACAGCCAAACTTCGCCAGCTACTATCCAAGACCCCATACCCACAACATGCAAGACTAATGTGGTATACAAACTATCATGCAGCAACTGCGGGAAACTTGCATAGGACAAAAGGGCTGGAAACTCACCACCAGAATACATGAGCATCAGCTTGCAACAAAACAACACGACCAGTTCTTTTTCTTATCAATACAATGAAGGACATCAATACAACTGGGACAACATTACGATACTGGGACACACAAAACAAAGACAAGCTCGGGAATTCCTGGAGGCCAGGTATTCATGCACTGGTTCCATAAGCAAACATGTTGAAAAATACCCCATCAATAGACCACTACAGCACAAAACTGGAAATAGAACCACCTGTCTTCACAGATAGAATCGTGTCACAACAACAGCATGGAGGCTGCACAGCACTGAAGATGTCATCCAATCGGGTGATGAAAAATCAACCAGGTCGACAAACCGACCAATAATCTCAACATTGTACAGGGTATTGATGAGACCATCCTGAGAATATTGCGTACAGTTTTGAACTCCCTTTTTTTATAGATATTTTTATTAGAAATTTAACATTTTTACAAGTTTACAAAAATAAACAAAACTCTCAAGTACAAACATTGATATACGATTAAATCTTAAATATACAATAGCCAAAATTTAACAAAAGAAAAAAATACCGAGAAAGAAAAAAAAACAAAACTCAACTAACTACTAATCTAACCTACAACTAACCAGAGTGTATATTTAAGTCTCTTACATTATTCAAATAAGAGAGAGAGAAAAAAAAACAAAAACAAAAACAAAACAACAGATAACATAGAAATTGGGTAGTGAGATACATGCTCGGAATGTGTTAACATCAAATGTAACAAAACCCGTATTCGTGCGGGATTCCTCTCCTAAGGGGCCCCAGACCAACCAGGTTCGTAATCTCAGTTAAATAAAAGCCCTTGTTAGGATAGCCAAAATATCTGTATTTATTAATTCAAGAAGGGCTGCCATATTTTATAAAATAATTCGGTCTTTCGGTGCACCATATTTGTAAGGAAGTCAAGGGGAATACATTCCATAATTAATCTGTGCCAATTTGAAAGTCCAGGGGGGCCCTCAACCACCCAGTTTACCAAAATATTTTTCCTTGCACAGCAAGGGAGAATAGAAAATAGTCTCTTCCCGTACATGTCTAAGGAGGGAAAGTTCGAAAAGCCCAAAAGGAGAGATACAGGGTCCACTTTAATTTCCGTTCCTAGAATTTCTGTCAGGGTACTTGCTACTTTAGTCCAATATCTACCGATCTTATGACAGTCCATAGGCAATGTACAAGAGTGCCCACCTCTATTTTACATTTGGGACACATTGGAGATGCTCCTGCCTTAAATTTTGCCAATCGAACCGGTGCTATATAGGCCCTATGAAGTATCTTCAGTTGGATAGCCTGAGTTCTGTTACAGATGGTAATTCTTCTAGCGTTTTCCCAAATATCATTCCATGTTTCTATAGAGATTTCTAGTCCCAAATCCTGATCCCATGTTTTAAGCAGATTGTCCATATCTCCTGATACTTCATCATGTAGTAAATGATAAATAGTACTGTCGGAAGATACCCCCATTGGTCGTAGCACTCTACATTCTCTATCTGATTTATAAAGATTATCTAATAACGTAGTCTTCTTCTGTATATAGTCTCGAATTTGGAAGTATCGAAAGAGGTCTCCATTAGGTAATCCGAATTTCTGACGCAGCTGTTCAAAACACATCAAAACCCCATCTTTAAATAGGTCCCCTAGACATGAGATACCCCTGGATCTCCAGAGTTTAAAACTGGCATCTGTAAAACCCGGTTGGAATCCCCATGCTCCCACTATCGGCGCATAGGGGGATGTTTTATGTGAGTTGCCTTCATTTTGCCGCATTATATTCCAAGCTTTAATTGTGTTTAGTATTATAGGGTTTTTACAGTGATCCGTAATGATTTTCCTCTTGTCTGAAAATAAAAGGTTAATAAGTGGGTATTTTACTTGAGAAGCCTCGATGTCCAGCCAGATTGATTGTGGATCAGACAAGACCCAATCAGCTATGTAACTTAATAGGGAACTTAACTGATATTTCCTAAAATCTGGGAAGTCCAATCCTCCCCTTGCCTGTGGAAGCTGTAGCTTCTTCAGCTTAATGAGGGGTCGTCTATGATTCCAGATAAAGGAACCCAACCAGCCATATAATTTACGTAGTGCCAGTCTCGGCAACATCACCGGAAGCATTCTCATAGGGTATAGGAGACGGGGCAGGACATTCATTTTAATTAGTACTATTCTACCCAGCCAGGAAATTGGGAGGTCTCCCCATCGCTGGAGGTCCTGCCTTATCCTTTCCAGTAAATGCACAAAATTAGCCTTGTACAACTGACCAAATACTGGGGTAATAAAAATGCCTAAATATAAGAAACCCTCCAGGGACCAATGAAAGGGAAAAAGGGATCCATCCACTAAGTGGGGTATCATAGCAAGGCCACCCATTGGCATAGCCTCCGATTTTGAGAAATTAATTTTATAGCCTGAGAATGCGCTAAATGTATTAATAACTTGGATTAAGCGAGGTACGGACATCAGAGGATTACTGAGGAATAGAAGAACATCATCTGCATAAAGGGTGATTTTATATTTACCTGTACCAATCCTCAGAGCCGTTATATTAGGATCAGCTCGTATAGCTTCTGCTAGTGGTTCAATTATTAGCGTAAATAACAATGGCGAGAGAGGACATCCCTGACGGCAGCCCCTACCCACACTGAAGCTGTCCAAACCTAATCCATTGGTAACCACAACTGCTTTGGGATCACTATACAATGTTGAGACCCATTTGGTAAACACCTTTCCAACGCCAAACCTTTCAAATGTGTAAAACAAATATGATCATTCAACCCTATCAAATGCCTTTTCCGGGTCTAATGAAACTACTACTCCTGGTATCTTTCCCTGATGGCAGGCTTGAATCATATTCAAAACCTTCTAATATTATTGGATGATCTACGGCCCTTAATAAACCCCGTCTGATCCTCCTTTATAATATGTGGCAGTACCCTTTCTAGTCTCAATGCTAACGTTTTAGAAAGGATTTTAAAATCTACATTTAGCAAGGATATTGGTCTATATGATGTACAATCTTCTGGATCCTTTCCTTTTTTAAGGATAAGAGAGATATTTGCCTCTTTCAGCGAAGTGGGAGACAGCCCTGACTATATGCATAGTTATACATGTCCATAAGTGGACCAACCAATATTTCTGTAAATTCTTTATAGAATTCAGCTTGAAAACCATCTGGGCCCGGTGTCTTACCGCTCTGAAGTTGCCTAATTGCATCAAGTATTTCTTGGACTGTTAGGGGAGCAATTAAGACCAAAACCTGTTCCGGAGTTAGGCCTGGAAAGGTCAAATTTTTAAAAAATGATTGCATCCTCCTAGTCCTGTCTTCACAATCCTGCGATTTATATAAATCAGAATAAAATTTTCTAAAGATTGCATTAATCTTTTTATGATCATGAGTCAAAATACCCGTACTTTCCTTGATAGACGTAATAGTTTGAGGGGCCTTTTTTCCTTTGCAAGAAATGCTAAGTATCTACCTGGTTTGTCGCCAAATTCATATAACCTTTGTTTTGCAAATAATATTTCCCTTCTAGCCGTTTGGGTAAGCGTAGTGTTTAGAGCTGTCCTAAGGGCCGTAATCCTTTGCAATTTAATAATAGAAGGTCTATCAGCGTATGCTGTTTTAGCCGCTTTTAAGCGAGCTTCGAGCAGACTCCGTTGTTCTCCCTTTAATTTTTTCTGGGTCGCTGAGTAGGAGATGATCAAACCTCGCGCGTAAGCTTTGATGGTCTCCCACATCATTGATGGGTTGCTAACCGTACCTAAATTAATTTCTAAAAAAGTTTTAAATTCTTGAGAGAAGTACTTTACAAATTTACTATCTTTCATTAGGAAGGGGTCCATATGCCAATGCCGAGGGGATGTCCCATTGTTCCTCGCCTTGGTTTCCATATATACAGTAGCGTGGTGGGAAATTGCTATACTACCTATTTTACAGGATGATATGGAATTTAAAAAAATCGAGGGGGCAAAAAACATATCAATTCTGGTATGACATTTATGTGGATTGGAGTAAAAAGAAAAATCTCTGCCCTGTGGATGAAGACATCTCCATACATCTACTAATCCTAATTCTTTATTCGGATCCACCAATTGTCTAGATACTACACTTGATCTTAGCCAAAAGGCCGAGATCTGGGAGATACTCCTGCAGTACTCTTGGGAATCCTATCTATTTCCGGATCCATAATACAATTAAAGTCTCCCCCTATAATTGTATGACGGGCACCAAAAGCCATCAATTTTGAAAAGGCTTCCCTTATAAATTTAAAGGGGTGTGCCGGAGGGCAGTACAAATTTAAAATCCCATATTCCTCTCCATTTATAAGGGCTTTAATCAAAATATATCGTCCAGATTTGTCTTTTATCTGATTTAGGATTTTGAAAGGGAAATTCTTCCGAACAAGAATAACAACTCCCCTACTTTTTGAGCTAAAAGTAGAAAAAAAGGCCTGATCAAATCCACCCTGTCGTAATTTCAAGTGTTCTTTATCCGACAGGTGTGCCTCCTGTAGGAGAGCTATATCAACTCTTGTTCCCAGGGGGTGTCACTTCCTTTCCAAAGGTCCATCGTATCCTCTCCCAACCTATGTCCCACCCTTGACCCAGGCACTCCTCAATAGGATGAGAAGAATTCAGATATAATACAAAGCTAGAGTTAACAGTGAGCACCCTACCCCCACGCCCCCCCCCCCCCCCCCACACCAACACCTGGATATATTTGGTAATGTTAATACCATGTATAAACATACATAACTATAAAATTACAGCCTCAACAAATAATAATTAAATATAATAATACAAAATAACAAGGGAAAACAACCCTGCTCCTAGAGACAGAGGTAAAATAGAATAAGGTAACCACCTCCCCCCACCAACATTAACTAAACCCCCTGCTTATATATATATATAATACATAGAATAATAAAAAAAAACCCCAAGGAGAAAATCGTTAAATAGAGAACAAATAAATAAATCCCTCTCCCCACTCCCCAAGATAATATTAAACAGTAAGGTAAGAAAAAAGAAAAAGGGGGGGGATATAAACCGGAGTGGGGGAAAGGCAAACCAACATCCATTATCTCTTACAATTTATCTAAGAGAGTCCAAAAATTCCTTAGCCTTTTCTGACGGTCCAAAGTTATACACGGATCCTTCATGGTTAAAGTGTAGCGTCGCTGGGTAGCGTAAGGAATACTGAACGCTTCTTCGCCTCATCGAATGCCTTCCTCTTTCGGACCAGAGCTGGAGAAAAGTCCTGGAATAACATGATCTTGGATCTTTATAGATCATAGCTTGGGAATCTTTTCCAAGATTTCTAGAAGCTTCTAGGAATATCTGCCTCTCCCTATAGCTCTGCAGCCGGAACAGGGCCGGGCGGGGACGCTGGTTCGAGCCGGGCCCACGTATTGCAACCCGGTAGGCTCATTCTACCCTTACCTCGCCTGATCCAGCTTCCAGATTTAAAAGCTGTGGCAGCCACTCCTCGAGGAACGCTGTAAGCTGGCCTTCCTCTTCCCGTTCGGAAGGCCCAGCAAACAAATATTTTTTTGACGACCTCAATTATCGAGGTCGTCAATGTGATTCTCTAAGGTCCGGACTCGCTGCTCCAGAGTCCGGACCTGATCCACGGCCGATTGTGCTGTAGTTTTGGAGGTCGCGGCCTTTAGCTCCGCCTCTCCGACTCGGCGCTCGATTTCTTTAATGTCTCGGTCGTGCTTTTGCAGCTCGGCCAAGAGTGAGTCCCATCGACTTCAGGATTCTTCGATGAAAGCGTCGATCTTCGCATCGAGTTTAGAGATGATTTCCACGAGGCTTGCCACTGTAGGTAAGTCCCCCGGGGCGGCTGCGGACGCCTCTGCTGCAGCTGGAGAGGGTGGGGGAGGGGATCCTGCTTGCTGAGAGCTGTGGGCTCCCTTCCCTTTGGTCATTTTTACTAAAGATTAGATTGTTTAAATTTAATACTAAGCAATTAATTAAATTAAACAGCTATTTTAAATGATTTGGTGAGTGTGGTGGGGGTGGGTGACCCACTTTACCCAAGTCTTGGGGGGAGCACTGTAGACTCAGACTTGCTGTGTTGCCGCCATCTTGGATTCCCCCTGAACTCCCTATTTAAGGGTGGATATACTTGCATTGAAAGGTGTTCACAAAAGGGTCACTGTGGGTTAATTCATGGGATTAAGAGATTTGTCTTATGAAGAAAGATTCAGCATTGCAAGCCAATACACATTGGAATTTCAAAGAATGAGAAATGATCGTGAAGTGACATATAAAATGTTGAGTATTTTTGACAAGATAGATGCTGATTCCTTCCTCTTTGAAGGAATAGAACTAACAGGTACAATTTCAGAGTAAGGATTCTTCCATTTAAGCTGAAAATGGCTATGTATTTACTTTCTTCGGGATTATTAGCATTTTGTATTTCTCTTACCTAGTGAGTAGTGGAAGCTGGCTCATTAAATATGATCAAAGCTCAGTGAAACATATTTTTGATCTGCAAGGAGGTTGAGGATATGATGGGTAGACAGGGAGGTTTAGAGGAGGCCAAGTTCAGAGCAGCCACAATCTTTGAATGGAAGAGCAGGCTCAGGCCCAAATGGCCCACTCCTACTCCAGTTTCTTACGTTCTGATGAAATGCAGTTGATGTGGGTCTTTGAAAGATGCCACAGTAGCCTTGCCAGCAAGGTTGAAGGTCATGGTAAACAAGGGAACGGGACAATGGTGATTCAAAATGTGCTATGCGATTGTAGAGAGTCATAGGAAAAAAACATTGGAGTGTAGATAGTTGTGTTCTCCAGGGGTTGGTGCTGAGATTGCTGTTCTTCTTGATTTTTTAATGACCTGGGGTACAATTTCAATACTTGCAGATGACAGAAAACTTGGTAGTATTTTGAACTGTAAGGAGGTTTCGATACAAACAGGCTTGTGGAATGGGTAGAAACATGGCATTTTAATTTAGGGAGATGCGTAATGATAAATTCTGATAAGAAGAAAGAACTTAAATATAAATTAAAGGGTTCAAGTACAGTGAGACCTGGATGGTACATATGAACAAATGTTTAGAGGTGTCAAAGCAGGTTGAATAAAGGTCACAAAGGCAGGCAGAATCTTAGATTTTATAAATAGAGAGAGAGAGTAAAAAAGCAAAGACTATATGCTGAATCTTTGTAAATGCTGGTTCTGTCTCAACAGTTTACCCTTCTCTTAATCCAGTCTTTCCACTTTATTTTCCTTTCATTACTTGATTTGACATTGAAGTCACCCACCCTTGAATTCACCTTCCTGTTAGACCTTCCTCTTGCTTCAAATAACTTACACAGCACCATAACTAGTGGGCGGCACGGTGGCACAGTGGTTAGCACTGCTGCCTCACAGTGCCAGAGACCTGGGTTTAATTCCCGCCCCAGGGTTGCGCTTCGGCGGGTTGGTGTGGATTTGTTGGGCCGAAGGGCCTGTTTCCACACTGTAATGTAATGTAATCTAATAATATTAGTGAACAAGTGCAGAAAAAAACTATGTTGTGAAATGGTCCGTTCCAGCAAATCATAACCAATTGATTATAAAGATTTCCAATAATATAACTGAAAAATGCAAATTTTGGTAATTAAATCAGTTTTTGGATCAGGTGTGAATTTAAATACTTGCGAAGTATAATATTAGAAAATGACGTGCCACGAGAGGAGTTATGATTTCAAGAAGAAAATTATTTTTAATTGGAGAGAATATTTTCTGTACAACTGACAAGTGAATAAAAAAAGAGTGTGGTGCTATACAATGCTGATGGACTCTGGAAAGAGAAAATTGAGCATCTAGAGATCTTTGACATGTGCTTTTGAAGATGCATGCAGAAATTAAAGTGGATTGAGGAAGTGCTAGCAATATTGCAAGAGTAACATAGCTTTCCATCTGAAAAAGAAAAATCAATTGAATTGGATACATGCTGAGAGAGCTCAGAAACGTGTATTGAAAAACGTATTAGAAGGAAACAAAAAAGATTGGGTTTTGGGGCTGGGGGTAATAGGGATTCCTTTGGATAATCTGAAACTTGGGAGATTATACAGCAAATTAATAGATGGGTACAAGAACTGTGCTATAATCTATATTACTGTAATCTATATTTCTGTTCTATTAAGAAAAGGCTTACCAGAAGTGATGGTAGATACATGCTAACCATAGTCTACAAAATATAAAGTCTGCATCTTTATTTTTCAGTAGTTTATTTTTGGACAGAAATGTGAAAAGGAGTGGTTTTAAAGCCAAGGATTGTTAAAGCGTTGCTGCATTTTATAAAAGCAAGTTACCTGACACTCATTGTAAAAGCTATTTGATTAGATTAGATTAGATTAGATTACATTAGATTAGATTAGATTACATTACAGTGTGGAAACAGGCCCTTCGGCCCAACAAGTCCACACCGACCCGCCGAAGCGAAACCCACCCATACCCCTACATTTACCCCTTACCTAACACTACGGGCAATTTAGCATGGCCAATTCACCTGACCCTGCACATCTTTGGACTGTGGGAGGAAACCGGAGCACCCGGAGGAAACCCACGCAGACACGGGGAGAACGTGCAAACTCCACACAGTCAGTCGCCTGAGGCAGGATTTGCAAAGCTGTTTGGGCAAGTATTAGGGGAAGGTCTAGTTGCAAATGAACTGGAACCAAGGATTGTGTACAAATGAAAATTTGTTGCTCCCTGACTGTTCCTCAACCAGTTGTTCCCTAACTTGCTATTTTTGAACAGTGGTTTGATGACTTTAACTTATTTAACTCTTGCCGTTTGAAGAGATTCTAGACAAAGCATACATTCATCTACAAATGTGACAATTACTGATTATATTAGTAGCTGAAAATGTGTTGCTGGAAAAGCGCAGCAGGTCAGGCAGCATCCAAGGAACAGGAGAATCGACGTTTTGGGCATAAGCCCTTCTTCAGGAATGAGGAAAGTGTGTCCAGCAGGCTAAGATAACAGGTAGGGAGGAGGGACTTGGGGGAGGGGCTTTGGAAATGCGATAGGTGGCGGGAGGTCAAGGTGAGGGTGATAGGCCGGAGTGGGGTGGGGGCAGAGAAGTCAGGAAGAAGATTGCAGGTTAGGAAGGCGGTGCTGAGTTCGAGGGATTTGACTGAGACAAGGTGGGGGGAGGGGAAATGAGGAAACTGGAGAAATCTGAGTTCATCCCTTGTGGTTGTAGGGTTCCCAGGCAGAAGATGAGACGCTCTTCCTCCAACCGTCGTGTTGCCATGGTCTGGCAATGGAGGAGTCCAAGGACCTGCATGTCTTTGGTGGAGTGGGAGGGGGAGTTAAAGTGTTGGGCTACGGGGTGATGGGTTGGTTGGTCCGGGTGTCCCAGAGGTATTCTCTGAAACGTTCCGCAAGTAGGCGGCCTGTCTCCCCAATATAGAGGAGGCCACATTGGGTGCAGCGGATGCAATAGATGATGTGTGTGGAGGTGCAGGTGAATTTGTGGCGGATATGGAAGTGTCCCTTGGGGCCTTGGAGGGAAGTAAAGGGGGAGGTGTGGGTGCAAGTTTTGCATTTCTTGCGGTTGCAGGGGAAGATGCTGGGAGTGGAGGTTGGGTTGGTGGGGGGTGTGGACCTGACGAGGGAGTCACGGAGGGAGTGGTCTTTTCGGAACGCTGATAGGGGAGGGGAGGGAAATATATCCCTGGTGGTGGGGTCCGTTTGGAGGTGGCGGAAATGATGGCTAATGATACATTGTACATGGAGGTTGGTGGGGTGGTAGGTGAGGACCAGTGGGGTTCTGTCCTGGTGGCAGTTGGAGGGGCGAGTCTCAAGGGCGGAGGAGCGGGAAGTGGAAGAGATGCGGTGGAGGGCATCGTCGACTACGTCTGGCAGGAAATTGCGGTCTTTGAAGAAGGAGGCCATCTGGGTTGTACGTTTTTGGAACTGGTCCTCCTGGGAGCAGATGCGGCGGAGACGAAGGAATTGGGAATATGGGATGGCATTTTTACAGGGGGCAGGGTGGGAGGAGGTGTAGTCTAGGTAACTGTGGGAGTCGGTCGGTTTATAGTAAATGTCCGTGTTGATTCGGTCACCCGAGATAGAAATGGAAAGGTCTAGGAAGGGGAGGGAGGAGTCTGAGATGGTCCAGGTGAATTTGAGGTCGGGGTGGAAGGTGTTGGTAAAGTGGATGAACTGTTCAACCTCCTCGTGGGAGCACGAGGCAGCGCCGATACAGTCATCGATGTAGCGGAGGAAAAGGTGGGGGTGGTGCCAGTGTAGCTGCGGAAGATGGACTGTTCCACATATCCTACGAAGAGGCAGGCATAGCTGGGGCCCATGCGGGTGCCCATGGCTACTCCTTTGGTTTGGAGGAAGTGGGAGGATTGGAAAGAGAAGTTGTTCAGGGTGAGGACCAGTTCAGTCAGTCGAAGGAGGGTGTCAGTAGAAGGGTACTGGTTGGTACAGCGGGAATGGAAGAAGCGGAGGGCTTTAAGTCCTTCGTGATGGGGGATGGAGGTGTACAGGGACTGGATGTCTATGGTGAAGATAAGGCGTTGGGGACCGGGGTAGCGAAAATCATGGAGGAGGTGGAGGGCATGGGTGGTGTGCCGAACATAGGTGGGGAGTTCTTGGACTAAGGGGGACAGGACCGTGTCGAGGTATGCAGACTTGAGTTCGGTGGGGCAGGAGCAGGCTGAGACAATGGGTCGGCCGGCGCAGTCAGGTTTGTGGATTTTGGGCAGGAGGTAGAAACGGATGGTGCGGGGTTGTGGGACTATGAGGTTGGAGCCGGTGGATGGGAGATCCCCTGAGGTGATGAGGTTCTGGATGGTCTGGGAGATGATGGTTTGGTAGTGGGAGGTGGGGTCACGGTCAAGGGGGCAGTAGGTGGAGGTGTCCGCGAGCTGGCGTTTAGCCTCAGCGGTGTAAAGGTCGGTGCGCCAAACTACTACCGCGCCTCCCTTGTCTGCTGGTTTGATAGTGAGGTTGGGGTTGGAACGGAGGGAGTGGAGGGCTGCACGTTCCGAGGGTGAGAGGTTGGAGTGGGTGAGAGGGGTGGAGAAGTTGAGGAGGTTAATGTCACGGCGGCAGTTGGCTATGAAGAGATCGAGGGCAGGTAAGAGGCCAGCCCTGGGTGTCCTGGTGGATGGGGTGTGTTGGAGGCAGGAGAAGGGGTCGTCAGAGGGTGGGCGAGAATCTTGGTTGAAGAAGTAGGCACGGAGGCGAAGGCGGAGGAAGAATTGTTCGATGTCTCACTGCGTGTTGAACTCGTTGATCCGAGAGCGTAGGGGAATGAAGGTGAGGCCTCTGCTGAGGACTGATCTTTCATCCTCAGAGAGGGGTAGTTCTGGAGGGATGGTGAAAACACGGCAGGGCTTTATATTATATTAGTAATCTATTATCACTACACATATTCCCACTATTCCAGTGATGAACAGAGAACTCATCTTTTGAATTTTGTTTCTTCAATACTTTGTACTGAATTGAAAATAATCATCAAAGGCTTGCAGAATTTGATCAAAAGTATGTTACTTTTTTTAGCATTTGTTGGAACTATAGATAATAACATTATGGCTCAAACAAATTATGCCTTATTTATCTAATGATTTTGTATTTAGTTTGGAAGCAATGGGGAGTTGATGGCTAATGACATTATTACTCGGGGCCTGGGTACTCAGGTTCAAATCCCACCATGCAGATGGTAAAATTTGAATTCAATAAAAGATCTGGATTTAAAAGTCTAAAGAGACTTAAAAAGACCCGGAAACCAATGATTATTGTGGTAAAATTTAATCTTTTTCATTAATTCCCTTTGGGGAAGGAAACTGCCATCTATTCTACACTAAATGTGACTCCAGACCTATTCTTTACTGTCCCTGAAATGTCCTAACAAGTCACTAAAGTTTTATCAACTGCTAGAAACTAAAAAAAATCTGACATCAACTAAGGCACTGAAAACAATCATAGCAGACAACCCTGTTGACCTTACAATGTCCTGTTTACTAACATCTGGAGTGAAATAATTTCACAGAGTATGCCATCTCCAAGTCACCCTTCATTTTCATGTAGAAAGTTCTTGGCATCCATCCAGCTCTCTCAGAGCCAGTTCTCAGAGTGAACAGGATGTCTGACACTCTTGTCCTTCTCTGTCAACCAAGGCTTCCTGATTCAAGCAGAATAATAGCCACAATCAGGGAACCCATATTCTATGAGGTCCACTTGCCTGATATGGTTACAATCACTGCATCCCTCCCCCTTGGAGTCTGAGGACATAGGCTGGTTGCTATGACTCTGCCTCGGCTACGGGCAAGGTAGCACACCTCTTGTGTCTGGAGTGTTGCAGAAGAAATTCATTCTCTTTTTCAGGTGGCAACATCCACTGTGTCCATCTCAGATTCCAAGGTCTCTTCAATGCTTGACAGAGTGGGAGAACCCATGGATTCATCTAACCTTTCTGACTGTTCTGAGAAGCTGGGCAGGTTTTGCTTCCATCCTGTTTTGCAAGTTGGCAACTTTCAGATGGTCCACGTATTTGTTCAGGACCATTGTACCTACCTGAACTTTATGTTACGAGACCTGGCCTCACGTCAACCATGCCTCTTATCCATGCAGGGCCATCCCATGGTTCCTACACCAAACATCCTCCCTCACTTCATGGAGTCTTGTGTCCAGCATTGTTATTCCTGATGCTGTTTCACCCTCTGGCCCAGGTCAGCAAAGATCAGATTGAACCTGGTGCAAAGTCTTCTCCCCTTTAGCAACTCTGCTGGAGCTATCCCTGTCATTGCATGAGGGCTGGTCCTTGAATCATAAAGGAGCTGGGACAGTTTGTATCTTGTGAAGCTGTAGGCTGTTTCTTTAAGCTTGCCTTCAAATTTTGGACTGCTCTTTCCACTAGACCATTGGACGATGGATGGATGGAGCTGTCCTTATATTAGATTAGATTACATTACAGTGTGGAAACAGGCCCTTTGGCCCAACAAGTCCACACCGACCCGCCGAAGCGCAACCCACCCATACTCCTACATTTACCCCTTACCTAACACTACAGGCAATTTAGCATGGCCAATTCACCTGACCTGCACATCTTTGGACTGTGGGAGGAAACCGGAGCACCCGGAGGAAACCCACGCAGATACGGGGAGAAAGTGCAAACTCCACACAGTTAGTCGCCTGAGGCGGGAATTGAACCCAGGTCTCTGGCGCTGTGAGGCAGCAGTGCTAACCACTGTGCCACCGTGCCGCCCACATATGCTGAATACCATTTGACTTTAAGAACTACTCAAATTTCTGCTGATAAGTGACAGCCCATTATCTGTGACCAACACTTCTGGGAGTCTGAGTATTGCAAAAGATGCATGCAGTTCTTCTAACGTCATCCCCGTGTTTGATGACTGAACTCTATGCACATCCAATCACTTTGAGTGGGCATCCACCATGACTAAAAATATTGAGCCCACGAAAGGACTTGCATAGTTGATGTGTAACCAAGTCCAGGGTTTAACCGGCCATTCCCATGAATGTGGGGGAGCTGTTGGCAGTAATTTTATCCTTGTCAGCACTCTGGGCACCTTGGCAGCTATGTCTCCATCCAATCCTGGCAACAAGACTTAACTTTGCGCCAACATATCCATTTTGGAAACCCGAAAGATCATAAAGCCCACCCAGTGCCATTTGACTAATGGACAAAAGTAGAGGCAGAAATCAGAAGGCTGGAAAATGAAGGAACCATCAAGCATGTCCGTTTTGCAGAATGGACAGCATTAATCATACCTATTGTGAAGCCAAATGGATCCGTTCAAGTTTGTGGGGATTTTAAACAAGTGGCAACCCATTTTCTGCAGCTGGATAAATATACAATCCTTGCATAGAGGTTTTCCACATAAAGCCGGCACAGGGCTGTCCTTCATGAAGCTAGACATGAGCCATGTATACTTGCACTTGCTTTTAGATGAGGAATCCCAGACATATGCTCCAATTAATACCGATAAAGGTATGTACCAATAGAAAAGGCTATGCAATTGCTTTCGTGCAAGTTGTATTCTGGAAGCTCAGTGGGACTTACAGGGGTGTCCACTTCCATCAGAATACCCTGCTCCACATGCTCCAGTTGCCGCATTTTCCAATGATAAAGCCAGTTGAAGCACCTGTTTGAAGCCCAGTTGGGGTTCAGCTAGGGGGTGCTTTTGCATAGTTACATTATTAATCCCAAATGCAAAATGGTTTCTCAGCATCTCAAGGGTTAAACCAAAGTCACAAGCCTCTGCCAGTCATCTTAACCTAGTCGTAAATCCTGATGCGGATCCCATCGGTTCTGGAATTGCTGAGTAAAAATGATAACAGCTCAGAATTAGAGGCAGCTTGGGCTCATAATTTTCCTGAAGTAAATTGGCCAACTCTTGAAATGTTTTGTTATCTGCTGCCTCAGACAAAATAAGGCTCCTAACAACTGAGAAAGCTATAGGTCCACAAGCTGTTGGAGAATTACTCTTGCTTTTCATCTGCCCCAATGTCATTTGCCTGGAGAAAATAACTTATTCTTTCCATACCCTGAGCCCTGTCTTTGACAGTGGGATTGATGAGTCAAGCTTCCTAAATAATAGCATGATGCCAGAAAAGCTTACTTCAACTCAAAGACAACTTTTGCAAATGAATTTCTTCAGGAGTGTGCTTTGCTCTCAGTACTGAAATAAGTCTACGGAGGCCAGTAACCTGGCACCAAGTCATCCTTTATTTACTCATGGAGAGTCCTTGACACTGTGAGATATTGTGTTATAGGTATTTTTACTAACTCACTCACCACCTCACGATATTCATTAATAGGGTGTTCCCATTCACTCATTCATAACCCTTTACTAATCTGTTGTTTATGATAATGCATTTTCATTGATTCATTCATAAGACGGTGTTTTTGTAGTGCATTTTACTATTGCAATATAGACTAAATTAAAACCTTACTTCCAAATCCATTACTGCTCCTTCACACCTTCAACCCTTATCAGATCTATTTCCATCAAAAGCTATCTCTGAATAAATATCAAAGACTAGTAACCTACTCAGAAACAATACCGTCACCGTCATAGGGTCCCACGACCCACTCAAAACTATGGCAAGATTATAATATTAATCAGCCCTTACCAACCGTCTCTCAGAACCTGAATATCAAACAGTTTCCCCGACTTGTGGGTACTTACTAAATATATTAAACAGGGCCGCTATCCTCTTTACTGTCAAAATAGCACTTCCGTGAAACTGCATGAATGAATGAAACTCACACCAGCAAATAATAAACAAATCTCACAACCCAGCTGCCGTCATCAGTTTAATATCCTTTATTCTTTTCTTAAGTACATTTATAATTTTTAACTTATTTAGAGCATATATGTCTAGTACTTTTACTAACATTTACTAACTTAAAAGAGAAAAGGACTAACGACTCTTAATTATGCAAATTCAGACCGGACAGATATTCTAATCACATCAGAAGTACAGTCTGTTATAGTGTTACGCGATAGTTCTGTTCCCATGCGATCCTGCATTATAAAAAAAATCGACATAATAGCAGTGCCATTTAAAGCAATGGGACCAGAATCGTATTATAGCCAAGGCAGGTAAGGAAAGTTCATGTTCTATAAATAGCAGTCGAAATTCTTCAATCACATTACAGCCAATGCACGTTGAAGAAACACGTGTTATAGCAGAACCGACTGTATCAGCTGCCATTTAACAAATGTTCAAACCATCTCCTGTTTCCCCAGCACCAAGGTCATGCAAACCTTTGTATATAATAGATAAAACAATGTAAAAGCATAGTGGTAGAATTTTTTTATATATAGATATTTTTATTAGAAATTTAACATTTTTACAAGTTAACAAAAATAAACAAAACTCTCAGATATAAACATTGATATACAATTAGCTCAAATATACAATAGCCAAAATTTAACAAAAAAAAACAAAACAAAAAAAAAACCGAAAAAGAAAAAAAAACAAACAAAACTCAACTATCTACTAATCTAACCTACAACTAACCAGAGTGCATATTTAAGTCTCTTACATGCTCGGAATGGGTTAGCATCGGATGTAATAAAACCCGTATTCGTACGGGATTCCTCCCCCCAGGGGTCCCGGACCATCAGGTTTGTAATCTCAATTAAATAAAAGCCCTTGTTAGGATAGCCGAAATATCTGTATTTATGTAATTCAAGAAGGGCTGCCATATTTTATAAAATAATTTGGTCTTTCGGTGCACCATATTTGTAAGGAAGTCAAGGGGAATACATTCCATAATTAGTCTGTGCCAATTTGAAAGTCCAGGGGGGCCCTAGTGGTAGAATTTTAATGTATGTAAGAACTGTGTATAAAGAAGCTACTATAACAACTGCATTTTGGAATTCTATCACCACCTTGAACTGTACCACTGCAGTTGCTGAATAAAGAGGCTATATTCGCTACTCACCGTTTTCAATTGTTACTTGAACATGATCCCACAACACTGATCCAACTCTGTCATAGCCAGCTCTCAGTGTCAGGATGTCTGACATTCCTGTTAATTCTTTCTTTGTTTTTGGCAATGCTGTGTGAATCTCCTGGTTATATATTTTTTAACCCCCACACTACCGGCTAACTGCGGTAGTGCTTATTTTTTCTCCCAGCACCCATGGTGTGTGTGTGCAGGTGTGTGACACAGTGAAAGACACAAAGGCACGAATCTTTATTCAATTTCCACCACCAGGAAGATAGGAAAACACCCAGGTGGCCAGTGACAAACATTGCCCTTCACATCGCAGGGCAATGCTGTGTGATCAAAACAGTGAAGAGGAGGGTAGAGATTAAATCAAAATAGAGTTGGAGGGGGAAATAATGCACTCCACTCCCTGCGGCGCCCACCTCTCCCTGAACAACTCCAGGGTGTTGGTGGACACCGCGTGCTCCTTCTCCAGAGACACCAGGGCCCTAACGTAACCGCGGAAGAGGGGCAGGCAGTCGGATCTAACGACCCCCTCCATGGCCCGCTGCCTCAACCTGTTAATGGCCAGTTTGGCCAGGCCCAGGAGCAGACCCACGAGAAGGTCTTCAGACCTGCCCTCCCTCCTCCGTACCGGGTGCCCGAAGATCAGGAACTTGGGACTAAAGTGCAACCAAAAGCAGAGGAGGAGGTTTTTAAGAAAAAAAAGAGAGTGCAAACGCCCACACCCAATATACACGTGGTCCACGGACTCCACAGCGCCACAGAACAAGCATTTGGGCTGGGTTCCGTGAACCACCGCAATCTGCGGTTGCAGGGGACTGCTGCATGCAGCACCCTCCACCCCAGATCCCCGAGAGAAAGGGGGGGGACTCCCGCGTAGAGAGCCCTCCACTGGGGATGCCCACCGCCCGGTGGCAAATGGGCACGCCAAGGTGTGTCCGGACGGTGGATGAGTGAGAAGAGGTGGACGGTGTGCAGCAGCAGTCTATAGAAGGCCCTCCTTTTTACCCCCGGAAGGGAACAAAATTAAAATTCCGGAGGCGGCTCAGGTTGTGGGGCACAGGCTCCCATGGGAAGTACAGGACCTTGGGGCCAATGTGAAATTCCGTCCGGGCTGGGGCGAGCGCGGACGGGATCCCACCGCACACCTGAGCGTCTTCCAACTGGTGCACTATGTCGGGTCCGAGCACCGCCGTTTTAAGGCGTCGGATGGCAGTGGCCACGTACCGGACGTCTACCGCTGCCCTGCTCGCTATGTCTTGCGGCAGCGTCCAGCCCAGGCCCCCGGCACCCAGCATGTCCCCGACCCTGGTCACCCTCACCGCCACGGCCTTCCCCTCTGACAGCCACTCGAACCCACGAGTACAGAGGTGCGGATTCCTGAGCAACGGCTCCCTGACGACAGCCGCTACTCCAGCCGGAGGGTAGGCGCGACGCGATTCGACCATGTTCCAAACAATGATCAGGTCCTGGTAAAAGACAGGCAGCGTCTTGAGGGCGACCTCCAAACCATCACGGTCGATGAACAGGAGCTGCGTGTCGTAGTTGAGGTTACGCACCTGGCGGAAAAAATACGTCGCTAAGGCGCACCACCTAGGAGGAGGCTCGACATAAAGGTATCGCTGCGAGGTCTGAAGGCGGAACGTCGCGACCTGGGTGCGGACGCACACCAGCGACTGACCGCCCTCCACAATAGGGAGACTCAGAACCTGCGCAGCGACCCAGTGCATCTTTTTGTCCCAGAAGAAGTCGACCAATGTTCTCTGGATGTCAGCGACAAAGCCAGGAGAAGGGACCAAAGTGACCAGCCGGTACCACAGCATGGCGGCCACCAGCTGGTTTATGACCAGCACTCGACTCCTGTAAGATAGCACTCGGAGCAGTCCTGTCCAGCGGCCTTGGCGAGCCGAGACTTTGGCCTCCAGTTCCTGCCAGTTGGCCGGCCAGGATTCCTCAGCCGGGCTGAGGTAGATCCCCAGGTAGAGGAGATGGGTGGTACTCCAGCTGAACCCCTGTAACTCCTCCGGCAGAGAGTCCACCCGCCACGGACCGACCAGTAGTCAGGAACATTTGGCCCAGTTGATCCTGGTGGAAGACGCTGCCAAGTACACGGCACATTCCTGTTAATTTTTTTTTCCTCTTCTTCTTTTTATAGTGACAAGTTCATATCAAAGAGCAAAACAGTTAAGGGGAGGGTTGGGACTAAATCAAAATAGAGTTGGAGGGGGAAATAATGCACTCCACTCCCTGCGGCGCCCACCTCTCCCTGAACAACTCCAGGGTGTTGGTGGACACCGCGTGCTCCTTCTCCAAGGACACCCGGGCTCTAACGTAACCGCGGAAGAGGGGCAGGCAGTCGGCCCTAACGACCCCCTCCATGGCCCGCTGCCTGGACCTGTTTATGGCCAGTTTGGCCAGGCCCAGGAGCAGACCCACGAGGAGGTCTTCAGACCTGCCCTCCTTCCTCCGTACCGGGTGCCCAAAGATCAGGAGCGTGGGACTGAAGTGCAACCAAAAGCAGAGGAGGAGGTTTTTCAGAAAATCAAAAAGTGAGTGCAAACGCCCACACCCAATATATACATGGTCCACGGACTCCACAGCGCCACAGAACAAGCAGTTGGGCTGGGAGTCCGTGAACCACCGCAATCTGCGGTTGCAGATCCCCGAGAGAAAGGGGGAGGACTCCCGCGTAGAGAGCCCTCCACTGGGGATGCCCACCGCCCGGTGGCAAATGGGCACGTCAAGGCGTGTCCGGATGGTGGATGAGGGAGAAGAGGTGGATGGTGTGCAGCAGCAGTCTATATTGGGCCAGGCTTTTTAACCGCCTGGAAAGGAACAAAATTACAATTCCGGAGGCGGCTCAGGTTGTGGGGCACAGGCTCCCGTGGGAAGTACGGGACCTTGCGGCCAATGTGAAATTCCGTCCGGGCTGGGGTGAGCGCGGACGGGGTCCCACCGCACACCTGAGTGTCCTCCAACTGGTGCACTATGTCGGGTCCGAGCACCGCCGTTTTAAGGCGTCGGATGGCAGTGACCGCTGCCCTGCTCGCTATGTCCTGCGGCAGCGTCCAGCCCAGGCCCCCAGCACCCAGCATGTCCCCGACCCTGGTCACCCTCGCCGCCACGGCCCTCCCCTCCGACAGCCACTCGAACCCGCGAGTAGGGAGGTGCGGATTCCTGAGCAACGGCTCCCTGACGACAGCCGCTACTCCAACCGGAGGGTAGGCGCGACGCGATCCGACCATGTTCCAGACAGTGATCAGGTCCTGGTAAAAGACAGGCAGCGTCTTGAGGGCGACCTCCAAACCGTCACGGTCGATGAACAGGAGCTGCGTGTCTGAAGGCGGAACGTCGCGACCTGGGTGCGGACGCACACCAGCGACTGACCGCCCTCCTCAATAGGGAGACTCAGAATCTGCGCAGCGACCCAGTGCAGCGACCCAGCCACCAGCTGGTTTATGACCAGCACTCGACTCCTGTAAGATAGCACTCGGAGCAGTCCTGTCCACCGGCCTAGGCGAGCTGAGACTTTGGCCTCCAGCTCCTGCCAGTTGGCCGGCCAGGATTCCTCAGCCGGGCTGAGGTAGACCCCCAGGTAGAGGAGATGGGTGGTACTCCAGCTGAACCCCAGTAACTCCTCCGGCAGAGAGTCCACCTGCCACGGACCGACCAGTAGTCAGGAACATTTGGCCCAGTTGATCCTAGCGGAAGACGCTGCCGAGTACACGGCACATTCCTGTTAATTTTTTTTTTATCCAGGGACAGTCCCCTTCAAGGAGGAGAGTCCTTGCACGTGTGCACACTCACTCACACTGCTCCAACTCTTAAGATAGGCCAACACCCTAGTGGCCAGTGACAAGCAGTGCCCTTCACATCGAAGGGCAATGCTGTGTGATAGCACTCCTGTTCATTTTTTTTCTTTTTTTTCTGTTTTTTTATTTTTTTATTTTTTTTTAACCCCCACACTACCGCCTAACCGCGGTAATGCTTATTTTTCCCCAGCACCCTTGGAGTGTGTGTGTGCAGGTGTGAGACACAGTGAAAGACACAAAGTGCACGAATAATTATTCAATTTCCGCCACCAGGAAGATAGGAAAACACCCGGGTGGCCAGTGACAAACACTGCCCTTCACATCGAAGGGCAGCGCTGTGTGATCAAAACAGTGAAGGGGAGTGTAGGGATTAAATCAAAATAGAGTTGGAGGGGGAAATAATGCACTCCACTCCCTGTGGCGCCCACCTCTCCCTGAACAGCTCCAGGGTGTTGGTCGACACCGCGTGCTCCTTCTCCAAGGACACCCGGGCTCTGACGTAACCGCGGAAGAGGGGCAGGCAGTCGGCCCTAACGACCCCCTCCACGGCCCGCTGCCTGGACCTGTTGATGGCCAGTTTGGCCAGGCCCATGAGCAGACCCACGAGAAGGTCTTCAGACCTGCCCTCCCTCCTCCATACCGGGTGCCCGAAGATCAGGAGCGTGGGACTGAAGTGCAACCAAAAGCAGAGGAGGAGGTTTTTCAGAAAATCAAAAAGGGAGTGCAAACACCCACACCCATATATACATGGTCCACGGACTCCACAGCGCCACAGAACAAGCAGTTGGGCTGGGAGTCCGTGAACCACTGCAATCTGCGGTTGCAGGGGACTGCTGCGTGCAGCACCCTCCAACCCACATTCCTGTTAAAATCTGTCAGCTAGGGGTCCCTAGTTGGCCTAGATTAGCAGCCCCAATCAAGGAACTCTTATTCTATGAGGACCATCTGGCAGATCTTGTTACAATCTATATATGGAGGACAGTCCCAAAATTGAGAGCTATGCCTCACAGACAAGTCAAGCAACAGCCCAACAGTCATTGTAATGCAATTATACCTTACACGCAATGTCCCAGACACAAAGATCTAAGAGTTACAAGTTAGCCATGAAGGACCTAAAGAGAGCTAAGAATAGCCAGGAAGGGACATGAGAAGTCATTGGCAGATAGGACCAAGGAAAATCCTAAAGCTTTCTATAGGTATATCAGCAATAAAAGAATAACTAGTGAAAGATTAGGGCCAATCAAGGACAGTAGTAGAAGGTTGTGCGTGGAGTCTGAGGAGGTAGGAGGATTGCTAAATGAATATTTTTCATCAGTATTCATATTGGAAAAAGGCAATGTTGACGAGGAGAATACTGAGATACAGGCTACTAGACTAGACGGGATTGCGGTTCACAAGGAGGAGGTGTGAGCAATTCTAGAAAATGTGAAAATAGATAGGTCCTCTGGACTGGATGGGATTTATCCTAGGATTCTTGGGAAATCAGTGAGGAGATTGGGGAGCCTTTGGATTTGATCCTTTGTCATCATTGTCTACACGGATAGTGCCAGAAGACTGGAGGATAGCAAATGTTGTCCCCTTGTTCAAGAAGGGGAATAGAGACAACCCTGGTAATTATAGCCGAGTGAGCCTTACTTCAGTTGTGCATAAGGTGTTGGAAAGGGTTATCGGATTTATAATCATCTAGAAAGAAATATGTTGATTAGGGATAGTCAACACGGTTTTGTGAAGGGTAGGTTGTGCCTCACAAACCTTATTGAGTTCTTTGAGAAGGTGACCAAACAAGTGGATGAGGGTAAAGTGGTTTATGTGGTGAATATGGATTTCAGTAAGGAGTTATTGCACAAAATACAAAGGTATGGGATTGAGGGTGATTTAGCAGTTTGGATCAGAAATTGCCTAGCTGAAAGAAGACAGAGGGTGGTGGTTGATGGGAAATGTTTATCCTGGAGTTCAGTTACTAGTGATGCACCGCAAGGATCTGTTTTGGGGCCTCTGTTGTTTGTCATTTTTATAAATGACCTGAATGAGGGCGTAGTAGGATGGGTTAGTATATTTGCAGATGACACTAAGGTCAGTGGAGTTGTGGATAGTGTGAAAGGATGTTGCAGGTTACAGAGGACATAGATAACCTGCAGAGCTGGGCTGAGAGGTGGCAAATGGGGTTTAATGTGGAAAAGTGTGAGGTGATTCACTTTGAAAGGAGCAACAGGAATAAAGCATGCTGGGCTAATGGTAAGATTCTTGGTAATGTAGATGAGCAGAGTGATCTCAG
This sequence comes from Chiloscyllium plagiosum, assembly GCF_037043375.1. NCBI lineage: Eukaryota > Metazoa > Chordata > Chondrichthyes > Orectolobiformes > Hemiscylliidae > Chiloscyllium > Chiloscyllium plagiosum. The sequence continues at coordinate 75,631,109 of NW_028270152.1, read as the reverse complement.
TGTCCATGTACATAGATCCCTGAAAATTGTCACCGAGGTTGATAAGGTTGTTAAGAAGGCATATGGTGTGTTAGCATTTATTTGTAGAGGAATTGAGTTTCAGAGCCACGAGGTCATGTTGCTGCTGTACAAAACTTTGGTGCGGCCGCATTTGGAGTATTGCATAAGGTTCTGGTCACTGCATTATAGGAAGAATGTGGAAACTTTGGAAAGGGTTCAGAGGCAATTTACTCGGATGTTGCCTGGTATGGAGGGAAGACTGAGGATTTGAGGCTGTTATCATTAGAGAAAAGAAGGGTGAGAGGTGACTTAGTAGAGACATATAAGATAATCAGAATATTGCATACAGTTCTGGTCACCGCATTATAGGAAGGATGTGGAAGCTTTGGAAAGAGGAGATTTATATAGAACATAGAACATAGAAAAATACAGCGCAGTACAGGCCCTTCGGCCCTCGATGTTGCGCCGATCCAAGCCCACCTAACCTACACTAGCCCACTATCCTCCATATGCCTATCCAATGCCCGCTTAAATGCCCATAAAGAGGGAGAGTCCACCACTGCTACTGGCAGGGCATTCCATGAACTCACGACTCGCTGAGTAAAGAACCTACCCCTAACATCTGTTCTATACCTACCTCCCCTTAATTTAAAGCTATGCCCCCTTGTAATAGCTGACTCCATACGTGGAAAAAGATTCTCACTGTCAACCCTATCTAAACCCCTAATCATCTTATACACCTCTATCAAGTCACCCCTAAACCTTCTTTTCTCCAATGAAAACAACCCCAAGTGCCTCAGCCTTTCCTCATACGATCTTTCTACCATACCAGGCAACATCCTGGTAAACCTCCTCTGCACCCGTTCCAGTGCCTGCACATCCTTCCTATAGTATGGCAACCAAAACTGCACACAATACTCCAAATGCGGCCGCACCAGAGTCTTATACAACTGCAACATGACCTCAGTACTCCGGAACTCAATTCCTCTACCAATAAAAGCCAGTACGCCATATGCCTTCTTCACCGCACTATTTACCTGGGTGGCAACTTTCAAAGATTTGTGTACATGGACACCAAGATCCCTCTGCTCATCCACACTACCAAGTATCCGACCGTTAGCCCAGTACCCCATCTTTTTATTACTCTTACCAAAGTGAATCACCTCACACTTAGCTACATTGAACTCCATTTGCCACCTTTCTGCCCAGTTCTGCAGCTTATCTATATCCCGCTGTAACCTGCCACATCCTTCCTCACTGTCTACAACTCCTCCGACTTTCGTATCATCCGCAAACTTGCTCACCCAACCTTCTAACCCTCCTCCAGGTCATTTATAAAAATGACAAACAGCAATGGTCCCAAAACAGATCCTTGCGGAACACCGCTAGTGACGGCACTCCAAGATGAACCTTTGCCATCAACTACTACCCTCTGTCTTCTTCCAGCCAGCCAACTCCTAATCCAAACCTCCAACTCACCCTCAATGCCATACCTCCGTATTTTTTGCAGTAGTCTACCATGGGGAACCTTATCAAACGCCTTACTAAAATCCATATACACCACATCTACTGCTTTCCCCTCGTCCACCTCCTTAGTCACCTTCTCAAAGAATTCAATAAGGTTTGTGAGGCACGACCTGCCCTTCACAAAACCATGCTGACTATCCTTGATCACATTATTCCTATCCAGATGTTCATAAATCCTATCCCTTACAATCCTCTCTAAGATTTTGCCCACAACAGAAGTGAGACTCACCGGCCTATAGTTACTAGGGTTATCCCTATTCCCCTTCTTGAACAAGGGAACCACATTTGCTAGCCTCCAATCTTCTGGCACTACTCCTGTAGACAACGAGGACATAAAAATCAAGGCCAATGGCTCTGCAATCTCCTCCCTTGCTTCCCAGAGAATCCTAGGATAAATGCCATCAGGTTCAGGGGACTTATCTATTTTCACCCTTTCCAGAATTTCCAACACCTCTTCTCTACATACCTCAAAGTCATCCATTCTACTTAATTGTGACTCAGTACTCACATTGACAACAATGTCCTGTTCCTGATTGAATACTGACGAAAAGTATTCATTCAGTGTCTCCCCAATCTCTTCAGCCTCCACACGCAACTTCCCACTACTATCCTTGACTGGACCTATTCCTACCCTAGTCATTCTTTTACTCCGGACATACCTATAGAAAGCCTTAGGGTTTTCCCTAATCCTACCAACTAAGGACCTTTCATGTCCCCTCCTTGCTGCTCTTAGCTCTCTCTTCAGGTCCTTCCTGGCTACCTTATAACTCTCAATCGCCCCAATTGAACCTTCACGCCTCATCTTTACATAGGCCGCCCTCTTCCATTTAACAAGGGATTCCAATTCCTTATTAAACCACGGCTCCCTCACACAACCCTTTCCTCCCTGCCTGACGGGTACATACTTATCAAGGACACTCAATAGTTGCTCCTTGAACAAGCTCCACATATCAATTACACCCTTGCCTTGAAGCTTACTTTTCCAGGCCACACATCCTAAGTCATGCCTCACAGCATCATAATTTCCCTGCCCCCAGCTATAACTCTTGCCCTGTAGTGCACACTTATCCCTCTCCATCACTAGAGTAAAAGTCACCGAATTGTGGTCACTATCCCCAAAGTGCTCACCTACCTCTAATTCTAACACCTGGCCTGGTTCATTACCCAGAACCAAATCCTGTATGGCCTCACCTCTTGTTGGCCTATCTACATATTGTGTCAGGAAACCCTCCTGCACACATTGGACAAACACTGACCCATCTAACGAACTTGAGCTATAGCTTTCCCAATCAATATCAGGAAAGTTAAAGTCCCCCATAACAACCACCCTATTACTTTCACTCTTCTCTTGAATCATCCTCGCAATCCTTTCTTCTACGTTTCTAGGACTGTTAGGAGGCCTGTAAAAAACTCTTAACAGGGTGATCTCACCTTTCCTATTCCTAACCTCAGCCCAAACTACCTCAGATGGCGAGTCTTCATCCATCGTCCTTTCCACAGCTGTAATACTATCTTTGACAAGCAATGCCACACCTCCCCCTCTTTTACCCCCACCTCTGACCCTACTAAAACATTTAAACCCTGGAACCTGCAACAGCCAATCCTGTTCTACCCATGTCTCCGTAATAGCCACAACATCGAAGTCCCAGGTACCAACCCACGCTGCAAGTTCACCTACCTTATTTCGTATACTTCTTGCATTGAAGTATACACACTTCAAAGCACTTTCCTGTTTACTTGCACCCTCCTTTGAAATTGATGCCGTGTTCCTAACCTCCCTACACTCCAGGTCCTGCACCCTAAAGCTACAGTCTGGGTTCCCATGCCCCTGAAGAGTTAGTTTAAACCCCCCCCAAGAGCACTAGCAAACACTGGTGCCCCTCAGGTTCAGGTGCAGACCATCCTGTTTATAGAGGTCCCACCTTCCCCAGAAAGAACCCCAGTTATCCAAATACCGGAATCCCTCCCTCCTGCACCATCCCTGTAGCCACGCATTTAACTGTTCTCTCTCCCTATTCCTCGACTCTCTATCACGTGGCACGGGTAACAAACCAGAGACAACAACTCTGTTCGTTCTAACTCTGAGCTTCCAACCTAACTCCCTGAAAGCCTGCCTAACATCCTCAGCGCTCCTCCTACCTATGTCATTGGTGCCAATGTGGACCACGACTTCGGGCTGCTCCCCCTCCCCCTTAAGGACCCGGAAAACACGATCAGAGACATCACGTACCCTTGCACCTGGGAGGCAACATACCAAACGTGAGTCTCTCTCGTTCCCACAAAACCGCCTATCTGTGCCCCGAACTATCGAGTCCCCAATTACTATTGCTCTGCTCTTCTCCACCCTTCCCTTCTGAGTAACGGGGACAGACTCCGTGCCAGAGTCCTGAGCCCCGTTACTTACCCCTGGTAAGTCGTCCCCCCCACAAGTATCCAAAACGGTATACTTGTTCTTGAGTGGAACGGCCGCAGGGGGTCTCTGCACTGGCTGCTTCCTCACAGTCCCCCTCACTGTCACCCATCTGTCTGCAATCTTTGGAGTTACTACTTCCCTAAAGCTCCGATCTGTGACCCCCTCTGCCTCCCGAATGATCCTAAGTTCATCCAACTCCAGCTCCAGTTCCCTAACGCGGTCTTGGAGGAGCTGGAGATGGGTGCACTTCCTGCAAGTGTTATCAGCAGGGACGTCCATGGCATCCCTCACCTCAAACATGTTGCAAGAGGAACATTGCACTGCCTTCACTGCCATCCCTCTGAAAGTAACGTTTTATAAAAAAAAAACTGGGTCTAAAGAATACAACAAGCAAAATGCAGCACTTACCTACTTACCACAACGGGTCTTCTTATTTAGGTTAGAGGAGGAGGGCGGGTGGGAGACACTACCTCTGTAGTGCCTCGGGTTCTTCTCCTGCGCGCTTTTAAAGGGAGAAAAGGGAAAAAAACCCGACCCGGCTGCCCCTCTGGTCTTCGTCACTTCCCCCTGCTGCTCCCGCTCTTTCTGTAAAGAGAGAAAAAAACACCGTTGCCCGCTACCGGTAAGTAATTTTAAAACAAACTGTCTTACCTTAGCTGCTGCTCGCTCTCAAAGTGACCGTTGGCGTCGAAGGGTGAGTATTTATACTCACTGCTTTCCTTCCCGGCTCCCCCTCCGGTCTTCGTCACTTCCCCCTGCTGCTCCCGCTCTTTCTGTAAAGAGAGAAAAACACACCGCTGCCCGCTACCGATAAGTAATTTTAAAACAAACTGTCTTACCTTAGCTGCTGCTCGCACTCAGATTTACTCGGATGTTGCCTGGTATGGAGGGACGATCTTATGAGGATAGGCTGAGGGACTTGAAGCAGTTTTCATTAGAGAGAAGAAGGTTGAGAAGTGACTTAATTGAGACATTTAAGATAATCAGAGGGTTAGATAAGGTGGACAGTGAGAGCCTTTTTCCTCGGATAGCGATGGCTAGCACGAGGGGACATAGCTTTAAATTGAGGGGTGATAGATATAGGACAGATGTCAGAGGTAGTTTCTTTACTCAGAGATTAGTAAGGTAGTGGAATGCACTGCCTGCAATAGTAGTAGACTCGCTAACCTTAAGGGCATTTTAAATGATCATTGGATAAACATAAGAATGAAAATGGAATAGCGTATGTTAGATTGGTTCCACAGGGCCAAAGGGCCTGTACTGTTTTGTTCTATGTAATGTTCTATATTCAATGGTCAATATTCTGTGTTCTATGTTCTACATCGCCATTTCTAATTATGTCCTGTTCCAACAGCAGGACAGATTCAGCAGAAGTGGGGTAAAGTGCTATATAGTCAGTTAGGGGTTATCGTACGAGTCTTCAACATTGACTGCAGACTTTGTGAAGTGTCATGGCATCTCATCAAACATGGGCAAGGAAGCTTCTGCTAATTGCCACATACTGTCCACCCGGTCCTGAGGAATCAGTGCTCCTCCATGTTGGAAACCACTTGGCGGAAGTTTTGAGGGTGACAAAGTCGCAAAATATATTCAGGGTTGGGGATTTCAATATTCACAAGTAACTCCAACACAAATAATAGCAGCAAACCATTGACCAAGTTGAATCCTAATGGGCATTGCTGTTAGTCTGGATCTGCAGCAGGTGGTGGGGGAACCAACAAGAGGGAAAAACATATTTGACCTCATCCTTTCAAGTCTGCCTGAGAGGATGCATCTGAACATGAGGGTATAGGTAAGAGTGACCACTGCATTTTTTCCTTATCGTGAAGCCCTGTCTTCATGGTGAGAATACTCTCCAACCTGTTGTGTGGCACTACCACAGTATTAAATGGGCTAGATTTTGAACAGATCTAGCAGCTGAAGACTGGGCATCCTTGAAGTTATCAAGAGCACCAAATTATTCCCCAACATATTCTGCAACTTCATGGCTTATGCCACTCTACCTTACAATCAAGTCAAACAATCCACCTTGGTTCAAAGAGTGCAGAAGAGCATCCCAAAATGAGGTGTTAACCTGTCAAGATGCAACATAGGACTCCATGGATACCAAGAATTATAAGTAGACAGAGCTAAGTGATTTCATAATGAACAGATCAGTTCTAAGCTCTGCAGTCTTGCTACATCAAGTTGTGAATATTGATGGATAATTAAACAACTCACTGGAGGAGGAGACTTCACAAATATACACATCCTTAATGATGGGAGACCCCAGTACATCCGTATTAAAGATAAGGCAACTGCATCAACCTTCTGCCAGAAGTAATGAGTGGACAATCCATCCCAGCTTCATCCAGAAGTCCCCAGCATCTTGGATGCCAATGTTCAGCCAATTTGATTCATTCTATGTGATATCAAGAAATGGTTGGAGGCACTAGATACTGAAAAGGCTATGGGCCTGACAACATTTCAGCAAATGTGTTGAAGACTTGTGCTTCAGAACCTGCTGCGTCCCTAGCCAAACTGTTCCAGTACAGTGATACTGGCAGTTACCTGACATCTGGAAAACTGTCTGGGTAAGTCCTGTACACAAAAAGCAGGACAAACCCAACCCACCCAATTACTGCCTGATCAGTTTACTCTCAAGCATTAGTAAAGTGATGGAAGGTGTCCTCTGCAACACTATCAAGCAGTACTTGCACAGCAGTAACCTGCTCACTGAAACTCAGTTTGGGTTCCATCAGGGCCACTCAAATCCTGACCGCTTTACAACCCTTGGTTCAAACATGGACAAAGTGCTCAATTCTAAGGTGAGGTGAAAGGCTGCATTTGGCTAGGTGTGGCACTGAGGAACCTTAATTAATCTGAAGTCAATGGGAACCTAAAGAACTGCAGATGCTGTAAATCAGAAACGAAAACAGAAATTGCTGAAAAAGCTCAGCAGATCTGGCAGCATCTTTGAAGAGAAATCAGAGTTAATGTTTCAGGTCTGGTGACCCTTCCTCAGACCTCGGTTCAAGATTAGGATTAATCCAAAGAGGCTCTTTAAGTATATTAAAGGAAAAAGACTAACTAGGGAAAGAATATGACCTCTCAAGGACCAAAGTGGATATATATGTATAGAACCACAATTGGTCCTCAATGAATATTTCTCCTCTGTCTTTACCGAGAAAGACATGAAGACTTGGGAGAGGAGAAAGTGAGGACTGCAGATGCTGGAGATCAGAGCTGAAAATGTGTTGCTGGAAAAGCGCAGCAGGTCAGGCAGCATCCAAGGAGCAGGAGAATCGACGTTTCGGGCATGCGCCCTTCTTCAGGAATGGGCTCATGTCCTGAAGAAGGGCTCATGCCCGAAACGTCGATTCTCCTGCTCCTTGGATGCTGCCTGACCTGCTGCGCTTTTCCAGCAACACATTTTCAGCTATGAAGACTTGGGAAAGTTAGTGGTGATGTCTTGAGGACAGTCCATATCACAGTAGATTAGATTAGATTACATTACAGCGTGGAAACAGGCCCTTTGGCCCAACAAGTCCACACCGACCCGCCGAAGCGCAACCCACCCATACCCCTACATTTACCCCTTACCTAACACTACGGGCAATTTAGCACGGCCAATTCACCTGACCTGCACATCTTTGGACTGTGGGAGGAAACCGGAGCACCCGGAGGAAACCCACACAGACACGGGGAGAACGTGCAAACTCCACACAGTCAGTCGCCTGAGGCGGGAATTGAACCCGGGTCTCAGGGCGCTGTGAGGCAGCAGTGCTAACCACTGTGCCACCATGCCGCCCAGTAGAGGAGGTGTTGGATGTATTAGAATATGTGACGGTGGATAAATCTCCTGGTCCTGACCAGATATTTCCAAGAACGCTGCAAAAGACTAGAGAGGAAATTGCAGGGGCGCTGGCTGATATTTTTGCATCATTGTTAGCCACAGGTGATGTCTCAAAAGACTGGAGGATAGCGAATGTTATGCTCTTGTTCAAGAATGGCTGCAAAGAAAAACCGAACTGTACACAAGTAAGCCATCTGCAGTGGGTAAGTTACTTGAAAAGATTCTGAGATAAGATATACATGTATTTGGAAAGACAGGGTTTGATGAGAAATAGTCAGCTTGGCTTTATGCATGGGCGATCATGCCTCATAAATTTGTTAGAGTTCTTTGATGAAGTGACCGGGAAGGTTGATGAGAGCAAGGAGTAGACGTACTCTATATGGATTTCAGTGAGGCCTTTGATAAGGTTCCACATGGTAGGTTGCTCTGGAAGGTTAGATCGCATGGAATCCAGGTGGAGCTGGCAAATTGGATGCATAATTGGCTCGATGGTAGGAAGCAGAGGGTAATAGTGGAAGGACTGGAGGCCTGTAACTAGTGGAGTGCCTCAGAAGTCAGTGCTGTTTCTGTTTGTTATCTATATCAGTTATTTGGACAAGAATATACAAGGCATGATTAGTAAATTTGCAGATGACACTAAAATTGACAGTATCGAGGACAGTGAGGAAGGTTACCAGAAATTGCAGCAGGACCTTGATCAGCTGGGGAAGTAGGTCAAGAAATGGCAAATAGAGTTTAATATAGATAAGTGTGAGGTCTTGCATTTTGGAAAGTCAAATCAAGTAGAAGTTTTATGGTGAATGGTGAGTGGAGTGGAACAGAGGGACCTTGGAGTTCAGGTTCACAGTTCTCTGGAAGTGGAGTCACAGGGCTGTGAAGAAGGCTTTTGGCACACTGGCCTTGTTCATTAGTCAGCGCACTGAGTTCAGAAGTTGGGAAGTAATATTCCAGGTGTACAGGGCTTTGGTGAGGCTGCACTTGTGTTCAGCTTTGGTCACCTTTCTATAGGAAGGACGTTATTAAACTGGAAAGAGTGCAGAAGAAATTTACAAGGATATTGCCAGTACTAAATGCTCTGAGTTATAGGGAGAGATTTAGCAAGCTCGGACGTTTTTTGTTTAGAGCACAGGGGACTGAGGGTGGACCTTATAGAGGGGTATAAGATCATGAGAGCCATGGGTAGGGTGAATGCACTCAGTCTTTTTCCCATTTTAATTGGGGAATCGAGAATCAGAGGGCATCAGTTTAAGGTTAGAGGGGAAAGAATGAAGGGGAACCTGTAGGGCAACTTTTTTACACAGAGGGTGGTACACATATCGAATGAGCTGCCAGTGAAAGTAGTTGAGCCGGGTACATTCACAACATTTGAAAGGCATTTGCACTAATACCTGGATAGGAAAGGATTAGAAGAATATGGGCTAATTGCAGGGAAATGGATTTAGCATTGACCAGCATTGGTCAGCATGGACCAGTTTGGATCAAAGGCCTGTCTCGGTGCTGTAGAACTCTATGACTCTATAACAAGTCATAAGCATGATGAAATACTCCCCACATACCATGGTGGATGCAGTTTTAACAACACTCAAGAAGCTTGACACCATCCAAGACAAAACAGCCCGCTTGATTGGCATTATATCCCCAAGTGTCCATTCACTCCACCACCAATGGTCAGTAGCAGCAGTGTGCACTACCTACAAGATATGTACACACAAGTCCAACGCCGACATTTCCAAATCATATCTACAAGATGCATTGCAGAAATTCATAAAAGATCCTGAGACAGCATCTTCCAATCTTACGATCACTTCCACCTAGAATGACAAGAACACCACCACCTGCAAGTTCCCCTCCAAGCCACTCACCATCCTGACTTGGAAATATTTTGCCGATCTTTGACTGTCGCTGGGTCAAAATCCTAGAATTCCCTCCCTATATGCATGTGGGTCAACCAACAGTGGCTTAAGGAGGGAGCTAACTACCATGTCCCACAAATGAATAAAATAAAAGAGAAATAGATGATTTTTCCCCCTTCTTCTGCAGTTTCTCAAGATGAATCTCATTCGTCACAACCTTAATAAATGTTTCCCATTCTCTTCTCAGCTTTACTGTATGAATCATGCTACTTTTAATCACAATACCTGAATCAGTCCTGTTCTTTGTAACACTATAATATGAATCCCAATTCCTTAACAGATTTTCCTGGATGATTCCTGATATTTGTGACACTATTAATAATTCCCCTGATTTTTTTTGTTGTCCTGAATGAGTCGCAATGTTATGGGTTTAAAGAAATGACCCTTTAACATGGTTGAAGTAATTATCTCCTGCCTATTCTGTGGTCTAAGACACTACTAAGACAAATTTCTTCTTCCTTTAGTCTTTGTCTGTCTGGACTTCTAATTTTCCCCTTTATTGCTTTAATTATAGCTTCTCGGTCACAGCAATATCGACATGGTGTTACATAGCAGGAATTTAAGAAAGAGAAGTGACTCATCAGAACGCTCTATAGAAGAAGTGTTGTTCAAACCACATAGTCAGTGTAAGTTGCACAGTGAAATTGAGGTAGACCTCGCTGAGTGAGACAGAGACTGTGATTATTTGGGTCAAATGCAACTGATAAATCATTTGCAAGTTTAGATTTAGAGTAAAATTCAGAATTAGACCCAGAACCAATAGCCTTTAAGGATGTTAAAAAAGTTTAGTTCAACAGGCAATATCTGATCATATACCTGAAATTCTTTGTCTGAATTAGGCTTTGATTACCTTAGCCGAAGGTTACAGTGACTCATCTGAGCTCAATGTATCACAAGTGTGTAGTGTCTGTAATGAGGTCAGCCAGGTGGACCTTATAGAGTATGAGTTCCCTGAATGGAGATGGCCCTGTTGGCTGACTCTGATGGAGCTGGAAATGTGTTGCTGGAAAAGCACAGCAGGTCAGGCAGCATCCAGGGAACAGGAGAATCGACGTTTCGGGCATAAGCCCTTCTTCAGGAATGAGGAAAGTTTGTCCAGCAGGCTAAGATAAAAGGTAGGGAGGAGGGACTTGGGGGAGGGGCCTGCATATCCACCCCGACCTCAAATTCACCTGGACAGTCTCAGATTCCTCCCTCCCCTTCCTCGACCTTTCTATTTCTATCTCAGGCGACCGAATCAACATGGACATCTACTACAAACCAACCGACTCCCACAGCTACCTGGACTACACCTCCTCCCATCCTGCCCCCTGTAAAAACGCCATCCCATTCTCTCAATTCCTTCGACTCCGCCGCATCTGCTCCCAGGAGGACCAGTTCCAAAAACGCACAACCCAGATGGCCTCCTTCTTCAAGGACCGCAATTTCCCCCCCGACGTGGTCGACTATGCCCTCCACCGCATCTCTTCCACTTCCCGCTCCTCCGCCCTTGAGCCCCGCCCCTCCAACCGCCACCAGGACAGAACCCCACTGGTCCTCACCTACCACCCCACCAATCTCCATGTACAGCGCATCATCCGCCGTCATTTCCGCCACCTCCAAACGGACCCCACCACCAAGGATATATTTCCCTCCCCTCCCCTATCAGCATTCCGTAAAGACCACTCCCTCCGTGACTCCCTCGTCAGATTCACACCCCCCACCAACCCAACCTCCACTCCCGGCACCTTCCCCTGCAACCGCAGGAGGTGCAAGACTTGCGCCCACACCTCCCCCTTCACCTCCCTCCAAGGCCCCAAAGGAAACTTCCATATCCGCCACAGATTCACCTGCACCTCCACACACATCATCTATTGCATCCTCTGCACCCGATGTGGCCTCCTCTATATTGGGGAGACAGGCCGGCTACTTGCGGAGCGGTTCAGAGAACACCTCTGGGACACCCGGACCAACCAACCCAACCACCCTGTGGCTCAACATTTCAATTCCCCCTCCCACTCCACCAAGGATATGCAGGTCTTTGGACTCCTCCATCGTCAGACCACAACAAAACGACGGTTGGAGGAAGAACGCCTCATCTTCCGCCAAGGAACCCTCCAACCACAAGGGATGAACTCGGATTTCAACAGTTTCCTCATTTCCCCTCCCCCCACCCTGTCTCAGTCAAATCCATCAAATTCAGCACCGCCTTCCTAACCTGCAATCTTCTTCCCGACCTCTCCGCCCCCACCCCAGTCTGACCTATCACCCTCACCTTGACCTCTTTCCACCTATCACATTTCCGACGCCCCTCCCCCAAGTCCCTCCTCCCTACCTTTTATCTTAGCCTGCTGGACAAACTTTCCTCATTCCTGAAGAAGGGCTTATGCCCGAAACGTCGATTCTCCTGTTCCCTGGATGCTGCCTGACCTGCTGTGCTTTTCCAGCAACACATTTTCAGCTCTGATCTCCAGCATCTGCAGACCTCACTTTCTCCTCTGATGGAGCTGGATCAGCATCAAGGACTTTCCATGTGTAAATAAAGGGTGCCTTGGAGAAAAGATATAGTCTGTGTAGTTATTTCAAAGTGATTGGTCAAAGCGCATGGTCAGAGTGAGGGAAACTTTGCCAGAGTGAGACAGAGACCGAGCATCTAAGATTTTTATTCAAAATGGGATTTCATGGTAGAAGGGTCAAGAAGTGCTTCAATTAAGGATGACTGGAAGAAATATAGCCTGGTGAGTGAGAGAGAAATTTAGTGCAGATGGAGAGGCCTGTTTCCACTGAGACCAAGGGCAAAGTGATATCATGATCTTAAGAAAGTAACTTATTGGAGAGTAGTTTTTTTCTGAGAAATAACATTTTCAGTTTTCGTACTAAGTTCACATTTATTCTAAGGTTAACAAATAATTTTTTAGTTACAGGACGGTAGGTCAGAAGGACTATGTGCATCCTGCAAGTTGTCTGAAATCATGGAATTATCATGTAACCCAGATCAACAGATCAGCAGGAAGTCACTGGCTTCATTACGTTGAGTTCAGTTTTTTGGAACTTGATTGGTGGCTGGAGTCACTGATGTGTGTCTGTGATGCAGAGAACTATGTGGATAGCACATACAGGTAGATTCGAATAAAAGCATTCAGGCAGAGGAGGAATGATGACTACCAGGCAGACTAAGAAACCCAGGCAGGTGGTGCAGGAGTCCCCTGAGTCTATCTTGCTTCCTAATCAGTATTCCAGTTTGGAACTTTGTGATGGCTTCTCAGGGCAGTGCAGTCAGAACCGAGCCTATGGCACCACAGGCAACCTAGGCGTACAAGGGTGGAGGAAGAAAAATGGAAGAGCAATAGTTAGGAGGGACTCCATAGTCAGGGAATCAGGCAAGCATTTCTGTGGCATTAAATTTGATTCCAGGATTGCCTCTCTGGTGCCAGGGTCATGGATTTCACAGATTAGCTGCACAATCTCCTTTTGGGAGAGTTATTCAGACAGAGGTCAGAGTACATGTTGGTCTCAGCAATATAGGTAGAAATTGGGTTGAGGTCCTGAAGGTAGATTTCAGAGAGTTAGGAAGGACAATAAAAGCAGGACCTCAAGAGCAGTAATCTCAGGTTTACTCCCAGTATTGTGTGCTAGTGAGCATAAGAAAAGTAGGATTGATTGATTAAACATGTGGCTAGAGAAGTAGTGTAGTAGAGAAGGCACTAAACCTTTAAGGAATTCGTCCAGTTCAGGGCAGGCAGGACCTGTACAAGCTGGACAGGTTACACTTTAAAAGGACTTGGACTGATCCTCACAGGGAGTTTTGCTAGTATTGTCAGGGTGGTTTTAAACTAGTTTGTCAGGGAGGGATCATGGGGTAATCAAAATTGGAAGGATATAAAGTTGGTCACAGGAGGTTGAAAAAATGTTAGGGAAATTAACAGACAGGAGAACACATAGCCAAGCACTGACTCTGCTTTGAATGCAGAATGATGTCAAAAAGACGAAGTTAAGTACAAGGCACCTGAATGCACCAGAATTCTCAACAAGATTGAAAGTCTGAAGAGGTAAAAGGTTAAGATATAATTGCCATTACAGAAATGTGGCTGCATTCTGACCAGGACTGGGAGCCAAACATCCCATGATGTTCGATGTTTAAGAAAGACAGACGTGAAGAGAAACATATCTGGTGCACATGTGCCGATAATAAGGGATGGGATCAGTACAGTACATTATTAGGAAGAGAAGATCTCAGATCAAAGAGTCATAGTGATGTATAGCATGGAAACAGACCCTTCTGTCCACCTCTTCCGTGCTGACCAGATCTCCTAAACTAATCTAGTCCAAATTGCTACATTTGGCCCATATCCCTCTAAACCCTTCATATTCTTATCAATATCATCTTTACCTTTTTTTTTGCCTCCACCCGATCTAGATCATCTCTCTCAACTGTCCTCATTTAATTTCTATTAACGCCACCAACTTTTCCATCCCATCTATCTCTCCAAAACATCAAATATTCCTAAATGAAAATTATCCATGTCCTGAATTGGTAGCCTTCCAAACGGGCAGCCACTACTTGGCTGTCCAATGTTTAATTCACGATGCTGAAATGGTAGGAGTGGAAGCGAGCAGATCATTCATTTTCTTTTTCACCCTGCTTAAAAAATGTAAGATCAACACCACTGAAAAGAATGGAATCTGTTTGGGTACACCTAAGAAACACCAAAAGAGATATTTATAGTCCACCAAATAGTAAAGCTTGCATTGGGGCATAGTATTAATCAAGAAATAAGAAATATATTTAGCATGGGCAACACAGTTATCATGGTGACTTTAATCTGCAGATAGACTGGAAAAATCAATCAAGCGCTAAAGCTGTGGAGGTGAGTTTCTGGACTCTATTATGCTTTCTAGAGCAGTATGTTGAGCACATGTTATTTTAGATCTAGAATTATGTAATGAAAAAAGATGAATGAGCAATCTTGTTTTTTCAAATAAACCTTTTGGGATAAGAGACCACAATATGTTCAAAGTTCACATTATTTTTGAAAGTGATTGTAATTCATTCTAAAGCTTGAATAAGACAAGTTATGAAACCACAACACACAAATTTATTAGATTTTTATTTTATTAGATTACTTACAGTGTGGAAACAGGCCCTTCGGCCCAACAGGTTCATACCGACCCGCCGAAAAACAACCCACCCAGATCCATTCTTCTACATTTACCCCTTCACCTAACACTACGGGCAATTTAGCATGGCCAATTCACCTAACCTGCACAACTTTGGACTGTGGGAGGAAACTGGAGCACCCAGAAGAAACCCACGCAGACATGGGGAGAATGTGCAAACTCCACACAGACAGTTGCTTGAGGTGGGAATTGAACCCGGGTCTCTGGCGCCGTGAGGCAGCAGTGCTAACCACTGTGTGGCCGTGCCACCCATTAATTAACTGAATCAGATTGGGAAAATATGTTAAAAGACATGACTATACATAGACGAAAGCAATGACTGCAGATGCTGGAGATCAGAGTTGAAAAGTGTGGCGCTGGAAAAGCACTGCAGGTCAAGCAGCATCTGAAGAGCAGGAGAGTCGATGTTTTGGGCATAAACCCTTCATCAGGAATGTCGGGGGGGAGGTGGAGGGAAGGGGCTGAGAGATAAATAGGAGGGGGTGGGGCTGGGGGAAGCTAGCTTGGAAAGTGATAGGTAGATGTAGATGAAGGTGATGGTGCTAGGTTGGAGTGGAGGGTGGTGCAGATAATTTGGAAAGAAGATGGACATGTGGGACAGTTCAAGAGGGCTGTGCTGCGTTGGAGGGTTGGATCTGGGATGAGGTGGGGGGAGGGGAGATGAGGAAACTGATGAAATCAACATTGATGCCATGTGGTTGGAGGGTCCCAAGGCGGAAGATGAGGGTAGCTAGGATTTGGCAGTGGAGGAGGCCCAGGACTTGCATGTCCTTGGTGGAGTGGGAAGGGGAGTTGAACTGGTAATGGATAGTCTTTAAAAAATCTATCACATAAATTACAGCAACTATCCATTCCTTCAAGGTGCATAAACTCAAAAACTATCAGTCAACCATGGCTAGCATAGGCTGTTCAGGATTGTATAAGGTCATAAAAAAAGGCCTATAAAGTTGACAGAATTAGCAGTAAATTTTAGGATTGGGATGTTTTTAGAATATAAGAAACTGATAAGAAAGAATACAATTTGAATGTAATTTAACAGAAAACATCAAAATGAACCGTGAAAGCATGTATAAGTCTGTAAAATGGATGACAGGTAGAGTCAAAAGAATTTGTAATGGGGAATAGAGAAATGGCAAAGAAGCTAAATGATTACTTTGTGACTGTCTTCATTGAGGAAGACACAAGAAATCTCCCAGAACTAGAGATTCAAGGTAGTTGGGAGAATGATGAGTTGAAGGAGATTAGTATTAGTAGGAGGTTTCTGGACACATGAATGGGTCTGAAAGATGATAAATACCATGATCTTAAGATCTACATCTCAGAGTTTTGAAGTTTTGTCGAGATAGTCAATGCACTGGCGATTATTTAAGAAAGGAGTGAGAGAAGAATTACTATTTGTAACAGAACCCAGGCTATCCAGCTGAAGATACTTCATAGGGCCCATATAGCACCGGTTCGACTGGCAAAATTTAAGCCAGGAGCATCTCCAATGTGTTCTAAATGCAAAATAGAGGTGGGCACTCTTGTACATTGCCTATGGACCTGTCATAAGATCCGTAGATATTGGACTAAAGTAGCAAGTACCCTGACAGAAATTTTAGGAACGGAAATAAAAGTGGACCCCGTATCTCTCCTCTTGGGCTTTTCGAACTTTCCCTCCCTGGACACGTATGGGAAGAGAATATTTTCTATTCTTTCTTTCTGTGCAAGGAAAAATATTTTGGTGAACTGGGCGGCGGAGGGCCCCCCTGGACTTTCAAATTGGCACAGACTAATTATGGAATGTATTCCCCTTGACTTCCTTACAAATATGGTGCACCGAAAGACCGAATTATTTTATAAAATATGGCAGCCCTTTTTGAATTACATAAATACAGATATTTCGGCTATCCTAACAAGGGCTTTTATTTAATTGAGATTACAAACCTGGCTGGTCCGCGGCCCCTCGGGGGAGGAATCCCGCACGAATACGGGTTTTATTATATCTGATGCTAATACATCCCGAGCATGTAAGAGACTTAAATATACACCCTAGTTAGTTGTAGGTTAGATTAGTAGATAGTTGAGTTTTGTTTGTTTGTTTTTTTTTCTTTTTGGGTTTTTTTTTTGTTGTTTGGTTTTTTTTGTCAAATTTTGGCTATTGTATATTTGAGCTAATTGTATATCAATGTTTATATCTGAGAGTTTTGTTTATTTTTGTAAACTTGTGAAAATGTTAAATTTCTAATAAAAATATCTATTAAAAAAAAAGAAAGGAGTGAGAGAGAAAAAAGGGTACTGCAGACATGTTCACCTTAAATCAATAGTATGAAAACTCCTAGGAACCCATTACAAAGGACTTGGTTGATAATGATCTTATTGTGCATAGTCACCTTTGATTTGCAACTATTAAACTATGTTTGATGAATTTCTTGGAGTTGTTTTTTGAAGGATCCTTTTCAGGAGGATTCGGACAGGCTTAGTGAATGGGCAAGAACCTGTCAAAAGGAATATAATGTGGAAAAGTGTGAGGTAGGAGAAACAGATGTGCAGATTATGGTTGGAAATTGTAGATGTACAAAGGAACCTAGATTTTTTATTGATAAGTCAGTAAAGGTAGCAGGTTTAGCAACCTACTAAAAATGCAACTGGAATGTTAGTTTTAATTGCAAGAAGATTTGAGAACAGGAGTAGTGAAGTTGTATATGTGTTTGGTTACGATGCACCTAGCATATTATGGGGAGTTTTGGTCTCCTTGTCTGAGGAAAGATATTATCGTCATACAGGAAGTGCAACAAAAATTCACCAGACTTGTTCCTGGGGTGCAAAGCCTCTCCTACACTCCTCAACACTTTGATCTGTTGACTGTCTGCTTTTAAGTAGCCAGTTAAAGCTACGTCTGAAGACATCTTCTGAGCTCCACAGGCTCCAGTGTTTTGTTTGGTATAGCCAAATGAAGTCCACTCTGCTTGTCTCCATATTATAGACCAATCCTCATTACAGCTCAACATAGAAAAGATCCATTTGACCGATTTTTTACCACCATTATCTTTCCTAGTGGGGATCTTTGGGACCAGCTTGGTCTCGTGGCAAGACGGTATTCACCTGGTAATCTTTCAAGAAGAGCTTCTTGTCTTTAAAATGAAGCAGTCTGTTTCATGATAGCAACTTTGTATATGTTCCATTAGATGATAGATATTGTCATTGGAAATGTGAGGGATACTTCAGTGTTAGATCTTACTCCTTTTGAGGTCCAAACATTCTCCACCCTGGGTCTATGTGACATCATTTTATTGGGCAGTGCTTAATGTACTTCTCAGTATTAACTTTTTCAGACACTTGTACCATTATACAACAAGGAGTCCCAACGCCATATGTAATTGCAGCAAGACTTTTTATTCTTATATTTTCTCCCCATATCATAAATGTGAACATGTCACATGTCTTCCTAATTGTTTGCTTTATCGACAAATGAATTTCAGTGTTTGAGTACATGGACTCCCAAATTCATCTGAATACCAACTTTTAAAATTTTCATTAATGGAACTTAAAGGATCTTTCATCAGTCTGTAAGTTAGCTCGCTGAACTGGAAGATTTGTTTTCAGACGTTTCATCACCATACTAGGTAACATCATCAGTAAGAGTCTCTGGTGAAGCACTGGTGGTACGTCCTGCCTCTCTATTTATAGGTCTTGGTTTCTTATGGTGAGCAATGCCATTTTCAGTTCTTTTTTTCAAGGGAAGGTAATAGGATCTGAATTGATGTGTTTATTGATGGAGTTCTGGTTACAATGCCATACCTCTAAGAATTCTTGTGCGTGTCTTTGTTTCGCGTGTTCTAGGATGTGTGTGTTGTCCCAATCAAAATGGTGTCCTTCTTTGTCTGTATGTATATATGGATCTTTCATTTTTTAGAAAAAAAATCTGTCTTTTCAATCATCCTACCAAAATAGATAATTTCACATTTCATTTTATTATACTTAATCTGCTATCTTCTTGCTTAACCACTTCACTGACGTTTTTTTTTAACAGTTTCTCACATCCTTTCTACAGCTTATTTTCCCACCCCTTTTGCACTATCAGCAAACTTGGATATAGCACTCAGACCTTTAACCTAAGTCACTGGTAAAGATTGTAAATAGCTGAGGACCAACTACTAATTTTACATCACTCCACTCAAAACATACTATTGTTTTGGAAATGTGTGGTTTACTCCTACACTATTCTTATTAATCCTCAAATTTGATACCTGGCTCCCTGACTACTAAGAATAGGAAAACAAATAAACAAAAGAAAGTGACTATCAGCAATAACTAAATGGATGCAGCAAATGAGTTGATGTCTGTTATCTATTAGAAATAGGATATAGGAAAGAAATTAATATGGATACTGACCATTAGAATTGGGACACAATGATTTTACGTGCTGATAATATAATGGGAAGAATGAATATGGACACTGGCTATTAAGATGAAGTGACAGTGAATGAGTACATATGTGTTACCTATTAAGAACAAGAGACAGCAAAGGTATGACTAGACTCTAGCTATTAGGAATAATAGACAGTAAATGAGCTCATGTGAGCTGACTAAATGGAACATAAAAGAGTCGAATATTGCCTGTTTGTGCTGTTTATAAAGCTGGAGTTATTAATTTTTGTTTTGGCTTTCAATGGGATTTATATGAACATCTTGTGATGGTAAACATATTTTTGTAGGTTAAATGTTTAGTGCATTGTAGTATTTGCACTGTTAATGCTGCAGAATGCTTTGGGGCAGTCAGTCTGAGGGAGTTGCCATGGCTACAGCTTGTTCTTCCTGATGGTGAGTATAAATACACAGATTGTTTTTTCAAGCAACTGATGACATACGAAAAAATAGTTTGAGACACATCTGCATGCAAATCCAAAGAAAACTAGTATGAAAAATGATCATTAGAAACCAATAATTGACCTTTACTGCTATTCTTGTTCTCAGTGTGAAATCAATATAAGAAAACTGCAAACAAAATGTTGCCCATTCCGAGTTGGTTAATGATTGTACAGATCTTTTGAAATCCTTAGACAATAATGTATTAGCAAAAAAGTGGATAATGCAGCTTCATAGTAGTGAAGTTTAATTGCTGCACTTAGATATGTGCACCTGAAATGTTGTGAGCTGATACCCTGCTACAAAGAATGGTCAAATAATATAATTTTGTGGTGCTGCAGGCAATGTAGTGGAAGTGTATAGGAGCCAGTGGTCTGCAGACCTTTTTATGCAGCAATCATGATCTTGAATGTATTTGCTCAAAAAGGGTTGGTGGAAGCAGATACAACAGTAACTTTCAATACAAGAACTGGAGATGTTCTGAAGGAGAAACAACAGCAAGACTGTGGGAAAAGAATAGTGATGTGGGACATATAGGATAGTTCTTTCAAACAGCTTCCCTCTATGCTGTCCAATTCTGTAGTTCCAACAATCCAAATAGCGGTTGCAGAAAGGCTGAGTGGCGGGGGAATGTTTTTTTTCCCTGAGGGCTCGTCTTGAGATTTCTTTGAAAAGGGTTACATTTTGATTTCCTGGGTCTACGTTCTGGGTTTCAGGGCCTCCATTTTCATTCTTACTAACTCATGGGTGATGCGGTGACAGTCAAAATACCTCCGGTTATTTGAAGCAAAAGCAGAAGGAATTATCAATATCCTCAAAATAATGAACTATCCATTAAAATTAAGTTCACAAGACATACGGAAAGAATTAATTTCTGAGATACCATGGTACTTAAATTGGCACAGACAAAAGTTTTTCAATCCTATTGACACCCATTTTGATAGAGATAAAGTCATTGTCTTAAGCATGCCTCCTACAGACTGGCGAGATCACAGTTAATGCACTTTTGCCATATATGCTCAATACTGGGACATTTTAACCAGACAGTTACTTAAGACATATCTCCCTCCTTTGTGATTTCCTCTCTCCATGCCTACCTCTCCCTCCTATTACCTGCAATCATCCTCTCTTTCACTCTTGCAGCCTCCTTTCCCCACCTTTCAGCCTCCTGTCCCACCTTCCTTGCGGCCTCTCTCTCCCTCTTCTCATCCCTTTTGCAGATTCCTCCTATCTCCCCACCACTCCTGCTTCTTCTCTTCCCCTCTTGCAGCCTCTACCCACCTTGCTTGCAGCCTCTTTCTTCACTCACTCCCCTGCTTCCTTGGAATCTCTGTCGTCCACCTTAACAGACACCCCAACCCCACCCCCCAAAACTCTGTGATGAACGGTTAGTTAACTGTGCAGGGTCACTCTTAGGCACCTAAAGAATATTGTTTTCTCAGAAGTCATATGAACATCCTTAAGGTTGAAATTGATATAGGTACCAGTGAGTAATTCTCTCAAGAAATCACAGTAGACCTTTTGAAAGTCAATGAGTGTTCCAAGAGTAAACAAATCCCTTGAGGGGGGTTTCCCCTGGAGTCGTGGAGCTAATGGCTCAGATGGTCAATTCCCTTGACTAAAAGAAAAGAGATAGGTTCATACCCCAGCCTACTAAAATAAACCAATACTTAATATGAAAGTATGATTCAACAGTTTGGAGATAGCAACTATTTTAAGGTTTGATCTGTATAAAAGTCTGGCTGTGAGCAACCACTTGTGCACGGAGATCATGCGAGAAATATCTTGAAGCAGCCACTGCTTCTCAACAGGGAGACAGGAGGAGGGTATCCAGGCCTGTTGAACCGAACAAGGCTAGCAAGATCCACAACACGTGGTGCTATCAAAGCCCAAAGCAATGGAGAGTCTGCTTACTGTCATCTTGTTCTGTAGGAGCAACCTCCAGGAATTTTACTACAAAAGCCATCACAGTTGCTGAATTCTAGGATTGTCACCCCTTTACTTCGGAAAGAGAATCTTCAAGCAAGTCAAGCCTGCAACAATAGTTAGTACTGATTGCACTTTCACCCTCATCCTTACTTTAAATCTTTGCATTTTTGCTAATAATTTTATTATTTCCCATTTAAACAACTTTCAACAATAATTGCACAGTAAACTAACCTTTTATCTTGTTTAAAACATAAAGCTGTGCCACTGGTTATTTTTAAGTTGAACTACTCAAAGTAAAAGGGGACAACAAACAAACTGATACAAACTCAAAATTCAAGGTGTCTGGAATTCCATGTTCGGCATGGGCTCTGACTCCCACTGTAACAGAGAGCGAACAGTTAAAAAAAGTTTGTGGAAGGCAGGGTCTCCTCTTCGGCACCTAAAGAATATTGTTTTCCAAAGCTAAAAGTGATACACTTGTTAAAACATGTCAAAAAGATTATGGGTTGAATCTTACGACATTCGCTAAGTCTGAGTAGTGTCAGAATAAAAGCAAATTACTGTGGATGCTGGAATCTGAAACCAAAAGAGAAAATGCTGGAAAATCTCAGCAGGTCTGGCAGCATCTGTAAGGAGAGAAAAGAGCTGACGTTTCGAGTCTAATTGACTGTTTGACAAAGGGTCAGTTAGACTCGAAACGTCAGCTCTTTTCTCTGAGTAGTCAGGTTTTTTGGCAGGCTTATTGCCCAGCATGATTTCTCACTTGATCTTTCTAAACTCACCTCATTAATAATCTACCGTCCAGTTATGGCATCTCTCACATCTGATTTCCCTGCCAGTTTACCACACACTGTTCTCAGCCACCTTGAGGAAAGTCCAGCGCTGTAGGAAAAAGGTCAGTGACCTTCTCTGCTTCAGCAGCATAAGTGCCACCATCTTCTCTCCGATAGCTCACGCTCACTCGATTTCTGCTGTTGACCTACTTCCTCCCAAGGCTTGCGCTCTACCGTTCTCACTATTGCGTACAACATCTTCCCCTCTTGCTCTCACCCTTCCCAACCCAACCTTATCCTGCATGTCCTCTGCACTGCATACTCGTTCAATCAAGACACCTTTCCACCTGCACCAACAATAATAACCGGGCCACCCACTTTCCTCTCCCGTAATACCTGCTTCTGTCTCATTCTGGGAGGAAAACAGCCCACAAAAGGCAGAAAGAAGCAAGGTGGGTAGTTTGCTAACTATCATTTGGTTCCTCTCCACTTTTGTGCAGAGGATCTTGAATTTGTCCACAGGGCCTAGACTGGTAGTGGAGGCTGCCATTGACTTGATACTGTGCAAAGATTATTTGCTTCACTGGACTGAGGCCTGCTGCCCACTATGCAAACATCCTAATTTTGTGTCTAAGTTGTGTCTGTTTTGAGCCTGGTGTTTCTGGCTGAGAAGGCACAGCACAAAAATGCATAACAAGGCACTGTAAGGCAGGGAGCATCCAGGCAGGCTCAGAGTGAGTGAGCACAATCAGAGTAAGTGAAGAAGGTGCACCTTGATCCGTTGCATGTTCCTGAGTGCATGCCCCTGAGTGTAGGAAGTCCATTTTGTAACATTACAGTGATAGTTGCCAACTGAAGTGCAAAAAAATCCTGTTAGTGGATTGGAGATGTGCCATGAAGGTTCATAGTCCCTGGCGCATTTCAGATGCCAATGTCCATGGGCACATAGTATGGGCATAGTATGTCCATTGGCTTATGCTCAAAATGTCGATTCTCCTGTTCCTTGGATGCTGCCTGACCTGCTGCGCTTTTTCAGCAACACATTTTCAGCACATAGTATGTGTAAGGATGATATGTGATGGCTCAGTTAGGGCACTTGAGAGTTACAAACTAGCCAGGAAAGACCTAAAGAGAGAGATAAGAAGAGGCAGGAGGGGACATGAGAAGTTATTGGCAGATAGGATCAAGGAAAACCCTAAAGATTTCTATTGGTACATCAGGAATAAAAGAACGACTAGAGTAAGATTAGGGCCAATCAAGGACAGTCATGGGAAGTTGTGCATGGAGTCCGAGGAGATAGAAAAAGCGCTAAATGAACATTTTTCATTAGTATTCACCCTGTAAAAAAAGACACTATTGTAGAGGAGAATACTTAGATACAGGCTACTAGACTAGATGGGATTGAGGTTCACAAGGAGGAGGTGTCAGCAATTTTGGAGAGTTTGAAAATAGCTAAGTCCCCTGGACCAGATGGGATTTATCCTAGGATTCTCTGGGAAACCAGGGAGGAGATTGCAGAACCTTTAGATTTGATCTTTATGTCATAATTGTTTATAGGAATAGTACCAGAAGACTGGAGGATATCAAATGTTGTTCCCTTGTTCAAGAAGAGGAGTAGAGACAACCCTGATAATTATAAACCAGTGAGCCTTACTTTGGTTGTGGGTAAAGTGTTGGAAAGTGTTATAAGATTTATAATCATCTAGAAAGGAATAGGTTGATTAGGGATAGTCAACACGGTTTTGTGAAGGGTAGATTGTGCCTCACAAACCTTATTGAGTTCTTTGAGATGGTGACCAAAAAGGTGGATGAGGGTAAAGCGGTTTATGTGGTGTATATGGATTTCAGTAAAGCATTTGATAAGGTGCCCTACGGTAGGCTATTGCACAAGTACGAAGGCATGGGATTGAGGGTGATTCAGCGGTTTGGATCAGAAATTGGCTAGCTGAAAGAAGACAGAAGGTGAAGGTTGATGGGAAATGATCATCCTGGTGTTCAGTTATTAGTGGTGTACCGCAAGGATCTGTTTTGGGGCCACTGCTGTTTGTCATTTTTATAAATGACCTGGATGAGGGCGTAGAAGGATGGGTAAGCAAATTTTCAGATTAAACGAAGGTCAGTGGAGTTGTGGATAGTGCCGAAGGATGTTTCAGGTTACTGAGGGAAATAGATAAACTGCAGAGCTGGGCTGAGAGGTGACAAATGGAGTTTAAAGTGTGAGGTGATTCATTTTGGAAGGAGCAACAGGAATAAAGAGTACTGGGCTAATGGTAAGATTCTTGTTGTGTAGATGAGCAGAAAGATCTTGGTGTTCATGTACATAGATCCCTGAAAGTTGCCACCCAGGTTGATAGGGTTGTTAAGAAGGCAGGCGGTGTGTAAGCTTTTATTGGTAGAGGGATTGAGTTTCGGAGCCATGAAGTCATGCTGCAGCTGTACAAAACTCTGGTGTGACCACACTTGGATTATCGTGCCCAGTTCTGGTCACTGCATTATAGGAAGGATGTGGAAGCTTTGGAAAGGGTTCAAAGGCGACTTACTAGAATGTGGCCTGGAATGGAGGGAAGGTCTTATGAGGAAAGGCTGAGGGACTTGAGGCTGTTTTCATTAGAGAGAAGATGATTAGATTAGATTACATTACATTACAGTGTGGAAACAGGCCCTTCGGCCCAACAAGTCCACACCGACCCGCCGAAGCGCAACCCACCCATACCCCTACATTTACTCCTTACCTAACACTACGGGCAATTTAGCATGGCTAATTCACCTGACCTGCACATCTTTGGACTGTGGGAGGAAACCGGAGCACCCGGAGGAAACCCACGCAGACACGGGGAGAACATGCAAACTCCACACAGTCAGTCGCCTGAGGCGGGAATTGAACCCGGATCTCCGGCGCTGTAAGGCAGCAGTGCTAATCACTGCTGGTGGAGAGGTGACTTAATAGAGACGTATAAGATAATCAGAGGGTTAGATAGGGTGGACAGTGAGAGCCTTTTTCCTTGGATAGTGATGGCCAGCACAAGAGGACCTAGCTTTAAATTGAGGAGCGATAGATATAGGACAGATGTCAGAGGTAGTTTCTTTACTCAGAGAGTAGTAGGGCTGTGGAATATTCTGCCTGCAACAGTAGTAGACTTGCCAACTTTAAGAGCATTTAAATGATCATTGGATAGACATATGGATGAAAATGGAATAGTGTAGGTTAGATGGGCTTCAGATTAGTTCCACAGGTCGGCACAACATTGAGGGCCACATGGGCTTGGGCGAAGGCATCGACCTATCCCTCTCTCCCTCCTTCTAATGCCTCCATACCCAGAATTTGGAGTAGCCTCTCCTCAAATTATATTAACATTGTGCATTGCTATCCTGGCTTGTGTGGTGCCAATGCAGAATCATGGATACATCTGTGCACTTGGAAAATAAATGAACAGCATCCAGAGTGCAGTCTTTGCTTAAACTGCTACGCTGCTTTATATTGAAGTCCTGTAGACATGCTTAATAGGTATAACTGATGAATGTGGCTCCTTTTGAATTGCCTGCAAATTTCTTCCTTGCCTGCCCCCGTGATCACTTCACTTAATGATATATTTACTAAAGTCAGTAGTCTAATTTTTTTTTGACAAAGGTTATACCTATTGCTTCATACAAAAGCAGCTTTTTGCGATGGACTGTGAACAAGAGCTCCTGGGGCTATTTCTCCCTCTTCAGTATGGCTTTAGAAGCTGACCCAGGTGGGTTCACAATTTATTATCCAATGTGCACCAGGATTGCTGCAAAGTTACAAAAATTAACTGACCTCACTGTATAGCAGGAGTTAATCTTTAGCTCTATTTACAAGCACAGCATGTAAAGAATACAGTCCTGCAGCATGACCTCAAATTGGCTCTGTTGTTAAAACCTCCTTATTTCAGACAGAACATCTGTTTACACATTGAACAGTTATAAAGCTCCACAGCCTGAACAAAATATTCACCATTTAAACATGAAAGCGACGTTATTATTGGTGAACTGTGATGGGTAAGTTTTCTATGTACATGGGGGAGCCCTGTTGGAATGCCTTTACATTTCACACCAGCTCATTATCACCACGCAACCAAAACCATCAGATATCCCATGTACAGAATCACTGTCTATAACTCTATCGATAAAATTATATTTTCAATCTTTAAGAGTCTCACAATAATTATTATCGATGAGGCACAATTATCCTGACAGCATCGCTGATTACTTCATTTATTCTCTTTATAGGGAGGTCATTGGAGGGTTAAACAAAGTCATAATAACCAGTATGGGACAAATGCACAGATAATATCCAGGCAATGTGTATTAATAATTGAAGAGGCACAGGCACAGCTGTTGTTGATTTTCACATTAGGGATATCGTGAAGAGTACATTTACCACATAGTGAGTCTTGTCACTCCTGAAATAGCCTATAAATATTTGCTTACTTATCCTTTTACTTAATTTAAAATGAAACAACACAGAAAAGCTGTTCTTGGATGGATACTGTCATCTCTATTTCTGAAACATTGATGATCACAACTAGACAGAGAGAGACAGACTTTTATTTTATAGCTCCAACATACTTTGTCTTGGATCTAGGAGGTGAGAGTGTGTATTAAGTTGATCAGGTATTACAGTTGTATGGTCCGGATTTTCATTGAAAGTAAGTTTTGAGCAGTAAAACAGTCTTTACATCCGAAGGTAAAGAGTATTAAATGAGGTCAATATCAACTAATATGATGTCATCACAATGAGAGGGTTCTTGAAAAGGCACATGGTTCCACAGTTCAAGGACAATGAGAATTAGTGGAGATGTTTTCTTTACTTACCTTAATTAGAATTATCTGTTCAGAATTCCAATCAGACATTAGGAATATGATAACTCCAAATGCAAGAGAGCATCTGTAAGAGTCCTAACTGGACTAGTAAGAGTCAAAAACTATCTTAAAATTACATGTCATTTTGTCAGGTATCAGGATCGAAATACCTCAAATACGCAATCAAAATGCAGTTACTGTATTTCTGTTGGAGCTAAGACATATGCGCAAGTTTCGATCATTCCAGAGCACAGCCAAAGGTGCCTTGCCAAAAATGCCACAATACAATATCTGCATCCCCTCTGTCATTTTGCTTATCTCTGTTAGCAATCAATGTGTTCAGTATTTTAATGATTTGTGCAAATTGTTGGATAGGAAACAAAAAAATCTGAGAGCAAACCAAGGTTTAACATATAAATAAAATAAGACCATAAGATGTAGGATGCAGACCATTGAGCCCATTTTCTCCACCTTTCAATGAGATCATGGATGATCTGAAAATACTCAATTTCACTTTCCAGCCTGATTCACTGACTGATTTAAAAATCTGTCTGTCTATCCTATTGAAAGTACTTAATAACCCAGCCTCAATAGCCCTCCATAGTAAAGAATTTTGCAGATTCACTACTCTGAGAGAAAAATATCCTCCTCATCTCTGATATAAAAGGGTGACCCCTTACTCTGGAATTATACCCTCCGGTTCCTTTCTGTCCCTCAAGAGATACAACCTCTCCATATGTACTCTGTCAAACCTGCTTAGAATCGTACATGTTTCAATAAGTCCAGTCTTACTCTAAGCTCCAATGAGCACAAGCCTAATCTACATAATCACTCCTCATATGAAACCCCCCCCCCCCCTTACCCAGAATCAACCTAGTGAGCATTCTCTAAACTACGCCCAATGGCAGTAAATATTTCCTTAGATAACAGGACCAAAAGTGTTTACAATATTCCAGATCTGGTCTGACTGGTGCCTTGTATTGTTGTAGCAAGACCTTCCCATTAAATTCCCTTTGAAATAAAGACCAGCAATACATTTGTCTTCTCTATTATCTGCTGACTTTGGATCCTTTTATGATTAATACATGAAGACCACCACCCCCTCCCCCCAATATCCCTCTGTCCTACAGATTTCTGCAGTCTCTTTCATTTAAATAACGTTCAGTGCTTCTACATAAGAACATAAGCAGAAGTAGGCCTTCCGGCCCCTTGACCCTGTTCCCCCACTCGATAAGACCATTGGTGGGTTTTTTTGTGAACTTACCCGCCCACTCACCATAACCCTTAATTCCTTCACTGATCTAAAATCTATCTATCTTTGTCTTAAAAACATTCAACGAAGTCGTCTCAACTGCTTCACTGGGCAGGGAATTCCACAGATTCACAACCCTCTGGGATAAGAACCTCTTCCTCAACTTAGTCCTAAATCAGCCATGCCCCTAGTTATGGTTTTACTTGTCTGTGGAAACAACCTCCTGTTTCTATCTTATCTAATCCCTTCATAATTATTTTCATTTCTCTAAGATCCCCCCCTTCATTCTTCTAAATTCCAATGAGTATAGTTCCAGTCTACTCAATCTCTCCTCCTAAGCCAACCCTCTCTACTCTGGAATCAACCAAGTGAACCTTCTCTGCAAGCACTCCTATGCCAGTACATCCTTTCCTTTTGGAGACCAAAACAGTATACAGTACACCAGGTGTGGCCTTACCCTTAACCTATACAACTGCAGCATAACCTCTCTATCTTAAACTCCATCTCTCTAGCAATGGAGGACAATATTCCATTTGCCTTCTTAATCACCTGCTGCACTTGCAAACCAACATTTAGTGATTCATGCACAATGACACCCAAGTCTCTCTGCATAGAAACATGCTGCAATTTTTCACATTTAAATAATAATCCATTTTGCTGTTATTGTTACCAAAATGGATGACCTCACATTTACGAACGTTGTACTCCATCTGCCAGATCTCTGTTCACTCAATTAACCTATCTATATCCCTCTGCCGACTTTCAGTGTCCTCTGCACACTTTGTATCATCCGTGCACTTGGTCCCCAACTCTGAATCATCTATATAATTGTAAACAATTATGGTCCCAACACTGATCCCTGAGGCACACCACTAGCCACTGATCTCCAACCAGAAAAGCACCCATTTACCCCCACTCTTTGCTGTTAGTTAACCAATCCTCAATCCATGCTAATACAGTCCACTCCAATCAATCCAGATGGAAAAACATAAGAAATTATGTTTAACACAAGTTTCTTATTCTCAAACTGAATTTTTTTTATTTGTCACTCGGGGATCTCTTACTCTGAGATCATTTATTAAACCTACCTCATTACATATTACACTTTGGGGAGAATAACAGAGTACTGGGTCAATAGAAAGATTCTTGGTAGTGTGGATGTGCAGAGGGATCTTGGAGTCCATATACATAGATCCCTGAAAGTTGCCACCCAGGTTGATAGTGCTGTTGAGAAGGCATACGGTGTGGTAGGTTTCATTTGTAGAGGGATTGAGTTCCTGAGCTGCAATATCACGCTGCAACTATACAAAACGCTAGTGCGGCTGCACTTGGAATATTGTGTACAGTTCTGGTCGCCATATTTAGGGAAGGATGTGGAAGCATTGGAACAGGTGCAGAGGAGATTTACCAGGATGTTTCCTGGTCTGGAGGGAATGAATGAGGAAAGGCTGAGAGACTTGGGCCTGTTTTCATTACAAAGAAGAAGGCTAAGAGGGGATTTGTTAGAGATATACAAGATGATCAGAGGATTAGATAGGGTAGACAGTGAAAGTCTTTTTCCGAGGGTGATGACGTCAGCTTGTACGAGGGGGCATAACTACAAATTGAGGGGTGATAGATTCAAGACAGATGTCAGAGGCAGGTTCTTTACGCAGAGAGTGGTAAGGGCGTGGAATGTTCTACCTGCCAATGTAGTTAACTCAGCCACATTAGGGAGATTTAAACAATCCTTAGATAAGCACATGGATGATTTTGGGATAGTGTAGGGGGAACGAGCTGAGAATAGTTCTCAGGTCGGCGCAACATCGAGGGCCGAAGGGCCTGTTCTGAGCTGTATTGTTCTATGTTCTATATGGACTCTACATAATAAAATTATCTAAATGATTATGTATATTGTGTTGCAAGATCATTTCTTTTTTATCGTTCTAGTTCCATCTCATACTAACAAAGCTACCCTGCCTCCCTTTCCTCCCTGCCTGTACTTTTAAAAAGTCACTTACTCTAAATATTTAGTGCTTAACTTCAATCTTCTTGTAATAATGTTTCCATGATAGTTATGATGTGGAGGTGCTGATGTTGGACTGGGTTGGACAAAGTCAAAAATCACACAACATCGGGTTATAGTCCAACAGGTGTCTTTGAAACTACAAGTTTTAGGAGCTACCTGAAGAAGGACTGGGGGTCTGCAAGTTTATAGTTTCAAATGAACCTGTTGGGCTATAACTCGGTGTCGTGTGATTTTTGATTTTGTCCATAATACAGGTCCACAATCCTTTACCTGAAATTCTGAAATCCGAAAAGCTCTGAAATCCAATATTTTTTTCTCGTGGAGTGTGGTGTTTTGTCATTTTGATGTGTGAACAGATGACCCAACTCCACACCCACTTGAACCACGTCACTCGGATGTGACATGGTAGTGTAGCCCAGCAATGGCAGGCGTCAATTGAGTCTCAGTGTTCGTACTATTCACACATGTATCTGCTCTGAGATAAGTTTTTTTACTTCACTGTGAAACTGTCATTTATTCTGAAATCCAAAAAATTCCAAATTCCAAAAACAACTAGCCCCAAGGATTTTGTATAAAGGATTGTGTATCTGTAGCTATAAGCTCAGACTAATTAAACTCTATTTGAGCTGGTAACTCTTTTGTTTTATTCTGAATACTATGTAGAGCCACTATTCTTGCCCTTTTACCATTGTTTCCCCGTTTAAGCCTATTTTCTGCTGTTTTTGTCTATACTCTGTGCCATCCTGCCCCACTCTGGGTATCATTATCAAAATGGTTGCCCTACATGCTTTTGTTTGGTAAACATCAATATGCCCCTTCCTGAATCAAATACAATACAAAATAAAATACAAAAGGTTTGTTCTGCACAGTAAAAGCTGGGCAAATTTAATCTAAAAGAAATCTAAATACCATCCCATCTGCTTGCTTTCATTGATTGGCAAAGTGATGGAAAGTGTTGTCAACAGTGCTAACAAATACTGTTCACCACTGCTCAATTTGGATTCTGCTGGAACCATTCAGTTTCAAACCATATCATAGCATTGATCCAAATTTGGACAGAAGGCTTGATTTCAAAGGGTGAGTTGAGAATGACTGCCCTTGACACCAAGGCAACTTATGACCAAACAGATTTCATGAAGAGCTAATAAAATTGAATTCAGTGTAAATCAGGGAAAACTCTCCACTGATTAGAGTCATTCCTGTCACAGAGGAATTGTGGTAGGCACAGATCAACCATATCAGTCCTAGGACGTCACTGCAGGTGTTCCTTATGACACAGTCCTCAGCCAAACCACCTTCATCAATGACTTCCCCCATCATAAGGCCAGGAGTGAGGATGTCAACTGACGATTACACAATGTTCAGTATCACCTCAGACCCCATACTAGTTGATGCCCACATGCAGCAAGAGTTGGAAAACATTGTGCCTTGGGTTGATATGTTACAAGTAACATTTGTGCCATAGAAATGTAACCAGTGACCACTTTTAACAATAGAGAAGCAATTATCTCCCATTAATATTCAACAATATTGCTTTTGCTGGAACCCTAGTATCAATATCCTGGGGATTATCCTTAGAATTACCATTTAATTACTCTGAAGAGCAAGTCACAGGTTTGAAATTATGTGGCTAACTCCCCAAAGTCTGTCCACAATCTAAAAGCCACATGTCAGCAATATGACAAAATACTCTTCATTTGCCTGAATGAATGCAGTTTCAACAACACTGAAGAAAATCAATGCTATCCAGGTCAAAGCAACCAACGTGGAATGAGCTGTCTAAAGCAGTGGTGGAGAATGGTACAATAACAACATTTAAAAGGCATCTGGATGGATATATGAATGGGAAGGATTTAGAGGCATATGGGCCAAATGCTGACAAATGGGACGAGGTTAATTTAGGATATCTGGTCAAGTTGAACCGAAGTGTCTGTTTCCATGCTACGTAACTCTATGACTCTGAACCCTATTCACCACCTTAAAAATTTGCTCATTTCACCATCAACATCAGTGTGTACTATCTAAAAGATGTACTGCAGCAACTCACCAAGCTTCCTTTAACAGCACCTTCCAAAATCATGACTTACATCACCAGGAAAATCATGGGGCAGCATATGCAATGGAATGCCGCCATCTTTAAGTTCCTCTACAAGCCCCAAACCATTCTGATTTGGAACAATATCAATATTCATTCAATGTTGATGGATTAAAAACATGGAACTGCCTCCCTAGTAGAGTGTACATATACTACATGGACTGTAGGAGTTCAAGAGTATGATTCTATCAAGGTTGGTTGGGGATGGGCAACAAATGTTGATCTTGCCAATCTTCTTAATTTTCAATAATGAGTAAAACGAAATGCAAACAGCAAAACAGGACAAAACAAACAGGATGATCTACAAAAAATGGGTATGTAAAGAAAGTTGCAAGTGATATCTAAACCTGGACAAATCGTTTCCAATTGTATTAGGAGTAAGAGAGTGGTCTGTGGAAATTTGGTTCTGCTGATGACAGTGACATTGCTACTGAATAAGGAATGGAGGAGATGTTTAATAATTATTAATACCAATATGTACTATTGAGGAAACAATCAGCCTGTTAGAGATACTATGAAAATCAAGAAATAAGTAGTACATGCAACTCACCAAAATTAATGTAAGCTAAGCAATAATAAGAAAGAAAATGATGGCATGACATTTCAGAATTTAAAAGAAAGAAGGTCTTGCACATGCCTTAATTATATTCTTCCGAAGTTCTCTTTATTTGGGAGCTGTTCCTTTAGGTTAGGAAATTGTGCTTTTCCCTCCATTATTTACAGAAGGTGACAGAGGGAAATCAGATTAATTTGCATAACATCTATTGCTGGAAAGTTGTACATTGCTTTCATTATGTATAGAGTGACTGAACATCTTGAAAATGTCTGGTGGACAGAGGAAAATCACCTATATGGGCGTCTGGAAGGTGTGTAATAAGAGGCTAAATAGAAACCCATGGAATTGAAGGTTATTGAGCTATTTTGAAATTGGTTGAGCATTTCGAGATAAGTACTAAAGACAATAGTCAGGTACTCAACTTAATAGGATGTGTCTAATGGTATACCTCAAGGATTAGTATTCTGGACTCAACTATTTTCTGTATTTATGAACGGCTTAAATAATGGGATAGAATCTACATATCCAAATTTGCTTATGATGCCAATTGCTTATGATGCCAAGTTGGGTGGCTTGGAAGGCAGTGCTAATGGGACCATAAAGTTACAAAGAGATGTTCATAAATTATTTAAATGGGCATAACCATGGGAACTAGATTTCAATATTGGCAAATGTGAAAACCTAAAATAGACAGCATGAAATCCTTTCTAAATGGTGGGAAGCCAGAAACAGCGGAGATCCCAAAAGACTGTATGTCCTGGTGCGCAGGTTATTTAAATGTCATCAACAAGTAAAGACAATAATCAAAAGGCCGTTGGAATGTTTGCCCTCCTTATCAATTGCTCCACCTGCAGACCAACATTTTGTGATTCATAAATGGACGAACATATCGCTCTGTAGCAGATTTCTGCTGTCTTGTTCCATTCAAGTAATATACAGCATTTCTATTCTTCCAGCTGCAGTGGACAAGTTCACATTTTCCCACATTGTATTCTGTCTGCCATTTTTGCCCTCTCCTTAATCTATTTATAACCCATTGTAAGCCTTTTAAAGTTGTCTTGAGAAATTAATTTCTTATCTATTTTTGTGTCATCAGCAAATTTGTCAATCATACTTTCAACCCCTTCATCCAAGTCATTGACTTAGACTCTAATTAGTTAAGACTTTGCTTCCTCTCTCACTATTTCTCCCCCTCTTTCTCTATTTATTTTTCTCTCTTTATCTTTATCTCTTACTTTCTGTTTCTCCCTTCCTGTTTTGATCTCCTGACTCTCTCTCTCTCTCTCTTTATTTCTCGGTTTCCTTCTCTATCTCGATTTCTATGGCAACATTTTTATTCTCTGTCTTACTGGTATCCAGTGGGGCAGGCTGTATATGTTGTTCTTTGTGCTTAAAGACTGTACTTCCAAACAATTTAGTTTAGAGAACAGAATACAGTAAAAATGTGCTATTCTTCCTAACTGTATTGAAATCCTTAGCAGGTGTCTTATTATACTTGAAGATTTTCCCAATGCCATTTCCTCACTCAAGCAGCCTGATAACATTTTCTCTAATGCACACCATATTTTTCTCTGTAATCTGAAACTTTTTTTATTCAGTTAACCTTTTCAGCAATCCAGAAATCTATACTGACTTTATACTGACAATTACTAATTGAATTTACAATAAAATACATGATTTATAGAAGAATAAGGCCAAAATATTGTACAGCACAGTAACTTTTCAGCAATCCAGAAATCTATACTGACTTTATACTGACAATTACTAATTGAATTTACAATTAAATACATGATTTATAGAAGAATACGGCCAAAATATTGTACAGCACAGCATACTACATATGAGACCTAGAAGCAGTCCAGATGACATTAATTTAATCTTTTTAGGAATAAAAACACTAGATAGAAACAAACTATCCAAGAAGCTTACACCAATGAAAACAGAGAATGCTGGAGATCACAGCAGGTCAGGCAGCATCCATGCAGAGTAAGCAAATTAATGTTTCAAGTCTAGAATACTCTTCATCATAATGTCATCTAGTCATCTAGATTCGAGATGTTAGCGTGCTTTCTCTCCATGGATACTGCCTGATCTGCTGTGATCTCCACCATTTTTGGTTCTAGCATCTGCAATAATTTGCTCCTACAAGCTTACACCAATAACCTCTTCGGATTCCAGGTGCTTTTCTTCACTAAATACAGAGCCCAATAATACAATATGTTACTGTAGGGAAGGAAGTTTTCCTATTAATGAACAGTAATGCAGAAGTCTGGTGTTGCATCTGATGTATCCAGATGGCTATATTATGGAGGATTTGTACGAACTGTGCAAGGTTCACTGGAACTTACAATTTAATTTAAATGAGGAAACCTCCCAGCAATGGAAATGAGAGACAGGCTGTAGAAATCATGCACTGCTAGGAAGGAATATTCCTTTCGTTAAGCCTTTATTCTTAAGTATACATTATAATTTTTTTGTTGGATCATTAATGACTTTGTGTCTGCATTGTTTTGGTTTTGTATTCCAGTGGGCCTTCTTGAGCTGCTAATGATCTAGTTTATTTCATTCTGCAATTTTTATGCTTTATCCTTCCTGCCAAGATGAACAACTTCACATTTTCCCACATTATGCTCCATCTGCCAGGCGCTCCCCCACTCACTCATCCTATCTATATCTAGCTGCAAACTTGTTTATGTTATTCACAGTATACTTTCCTACGTAACTTGTGACTCATGCACCTAGAACACCGAGATCCTTCTGCACCTTGGAAGTTTGCATTGGTTCATCATCTGACACAATTTTGCTCATTCACCTTAACTACATCTGTCTGCATCTTTCTTACGTCATCGATAAAACATGCTTTCTTACCTATTTTTGTGTCCTCTGCAAATATAGCTGCCATGCCTTCATTCCCCTTATCTAAGTCATTGATCTAATTAGATAAAGTTGAGGATCCAGCAGAGACCCCATTAGGATACTACTCATCACATCCTGCCAATCAGACAAGTGCCCACTTATGCATAATCTCTGTTTTCTGCAAACTAAGCTTCAATCCATGCTAATATAGTATAGTCAATGCCACATGTTTTTAGTTTCCTCAATGACCTTTGATGTGGCACCTTATCAAATGTCTTCGAAGATATTATGACAACAGGCTCTCCTTTATCCACAGGAACATAGGAACTGGATCAGACCATTCAGCCCATCAGGCTTGTCCTACTATTCAGTAAGGTCATTGCTGATCGAGCTCTTCAGTGCTTTTTACCCACTTTATCCTCATCCCCATAACTCTGTGTACCACGGATAATCCATCAATCTTAACTTTAACTGTACTGAAATACTGAACTTCCACAGTCTTGATATGGTGGAGAATTTCAAAGGGTCATATCTTCTGAGTAAAAGTATTTCACCTCATCTAGGCGTTTTTAAGTTGTATCACCTGTTCTCGATTCAACTAGGGTAAATATCTCACCTGTAACTACCCTGTCAATCTCTAGTTATTTTGAGACTGCTTATACCAGTCTTTCTTTAAGTCTAGGTTTCTTTCCATCAGTAATCTCTTCTGGGCTGCTTCACAGCTTAAACTACACACCAGCCTGTCTCTGATACCATCACTTAAGTTGTCTCCAAATTTGCAGAATCCTGTTAACTTTTTAAAAATTGCTGCAAACTAGGAGATATATTCACCATCATGCT
The DNA here is from genome assembly GCF_037043375.1 of Chiloscyllium plagiosum. NCBI lineage: Eukaryota > Metazoa > Chordata > Chondrichthyes > Orectolobiformes > Hemiscylliidae > Chiloscyllium > Chiloscyllium plagiosum. Next base: position 75,594,283 of record NW_028270152.1, on the reverse strand, counting down.
GAATCGTGTTTGAGGAATTTGAACCTTTCGGCAATCACCAATGGTTTTGGTGCAAAATGGTTCCTGCTAGTTCTTTGTAAGTTTTGGAACCCAACTTCTCTTGTTGTACCAGACTCCACAGGAAGTTAAAACTTTATCAGGAATGACTGTATCTTCTTCAATCTTGTAGCCCCGAACAAAATAATAGAATCTCTCCGTGCAGGAGTTCCAACTGTCTGTATTATCATCATAAGGTTCCCCAGCACCAACATTTCTCACTTTTTTTTAAAATGGAAAGAAATTTAGAAATGTAATGTGTCATAAAATCTTTATCACTACCTTGCTGTTTTCTCTTGTTTAAATGAAGGTATTCTTGAAGCTGCCTGTTTCATTCCAAGTCTAGCTCAAGATATCTCTCCATGTAGGGTATTCAAAACTCCCAGTAATCCTTCAGCAGGGAGCACACAGTGAGCTTTTTCTGTGCAGTTCGTTTCTTCACTGGGGTGAAATTTTCTAAAGGTTTGCTCACTGTACCTGCTTCATTGCAGCAATAGCATCGTTTTGCTTTCTTTTCCTCTTTTTATCAAATCACCACCAAGATTTGCAGTAAGAACTGCGATTCATTTCTCTTCGATAAATTAGTGGATTAATTGGGTGGATCCTGAAGCAGTTGCCAGTTTTCTTCTTGTGTTAAGTTCCCAGGAAGAACCAGGAGGCCAAAGTGTTGAACGGCAGGAGTTTTACTAAGGAGGTGTTCACTCTGCAGGCAGCAACGTTAGACTAAACTGTTTTCTGTCCAAAATGACTGACGATGTCATTATTCTATCAACTGATTGGATGGGATTTGGGGGTATTCTACTGACACGGACAGAGAACTGGTTGGCAGACAGGAAACAAAGATTAGGAATAAACTGGTCATTTTCCAAACGGCAACCAATTACTAGTAGGGTACCGTAGGAATCAGAACTTTGAGACCAGCTATTTACATTCTATTAATAATTTAGGTGAGTGTATTAAATCTAGTATATCCAACTTTGCAGATCTCACAAAGCTGGGTGGAAGGTTGAACTGTAAGTAGGTTTCAAAGATGCTCTGTTGTGAAGTGGATAAACTGAGTGAGTGGGCAAATGCATGGCAGATGAAGTATAGTGTGGATAAGTGTGAGGTTATTCACTTGGGTAACAAAGACAGGAAGGCAGATTATAATCTGAATAGTGATAGATTATGAAAAGGGAATGTGAAATGACATCTGGGTATCCTTGTATACCAGTCGCTGAAAGTAAGCATGCAGGTGCCCCAGGTAGTGAAGAAGGTAAATGCTATGTTAGCCTTCATAGTGAGAGGATTCAAGTAGAGGAACAGGGATGTCTTGCTGCAATCATACAGGGTCATGGTGAGACCACACCTGAAGTATTATGGGTAGTTTTGGTCTCCTTGCCTGAGGAAGAATGTCCTGACTATGGAAGCAGTGCAACAAAGGTTTATCAGGTTGATTGCTTGGATGTCAGGACTGATGTATGAGGAGAGACTGGGTTGTTTAGGACTATATTCACATGAGTTCAAAAGAATGAGGGGACATCTCAGAGAAGCCTATAAAATTCTAACAGGACTAGACAAGATAAATATAGGAAGGATGTTCCTGATGATGAGGGGAAGTCCAGAACCAGGGGTCACAGTTCAAAGATTCAAGAATGATCATTTAGGACTGAGATAAGGAGAATTTTTTTTCCCAGAGAGTGGTGAATCTGTCAAGTTCACTGCCACAAAAAGTATTAACGCCACAACATTAAATGTTTTCAAGGAGAAGTTGGATGTAGATCTTAAGGTTAAAGGGTTGAAAGGGTATGAAAAGAAAGTGGGAGCAGGGTTGATCAACCATGATTATACAGCCAGTTCTTCAATAACACAATGGTTACAATCTTGTATAACCCTATATTATAGAAAAATCGTGCTTTAGAAACAGCGCTTAAAATTGTTGGCACTGTAATCACATTGTAGCCAACACACATTTTAAAAGTTTGAACTTTAGAAGCAACGTCCCCAATTCGTCAATCGCGTTACAGCGAATTTGCGTTGATGAAACGCGTGTTATAACAGAACGACCTGTGCTGATTGGTGGAGCAGGCTCAAAATATGGAATGGCCTATTCCTGCTTCCTATTTTCTTTGTTTCTATTTAACTTCAATTATCCTTATTTGGATAGCCAAGTTGACTTCAAAGATCTTGAGCATTTGTCTGTAACAAATAGCATCCTCTGGAGTAACCATGTTGAAGGATCAAACTGAGACAGTCATTATGAAGGACATTAATTACCCATTGTTGCCCAGAATTACCCCCTACATTGGTATGTGGCAGAGTTATCACTTACATTAGTATGGATAATGACGTTGTCTCTTGGAAAAATAGCACTTCTCTAATTCACCTAAACACTAACTCATATTAGCACAGCCACTTCATTAGAAGCTGTGATGCTGTCTTTCACGCCTTCTAACAATACTGATACACCACAGACATACGCCACTTCCTTGGTCCTTAAAGGGATCACTTGGAAGAATTACCAGGTTAGAATGAAGAAAGTGCATTAGGAGAAAGAAGCATTGAATCAAAAACTACATCATAAACTGAAAGGGTTAATGAAAATCACCTCTATTATTCTAACTTGGATAGCCAAGATTACTTTAAAGGATGTATTTTAGAGGACCAAAGATTTGATTTACAGCCATCACTCGTGTTACCAACGTGGTATCTGATTGGAGTGCAGGAAAGATACAAAATTGCCAAGCATCCACTGGATTCGTTGCAGAACTTATGGTCTCGCCTGAAAGCTACATTGCTGAAGTGACCAGAGGTTTCTGCATTATAGCTCATTACTTCTGCATAGCCCATCTGGCTGCTGTGCTTAAAAATTTGACCTGAGAAAGGGTCTAATTATATGGCACATTTCACTGACATCCCAAAACACTTTACAGCAAATGAAATACTCTTGAAATGTAGTCACTGTTGTAATGTAGAAAATGCTAATGGAACTACTTGGAAAATAAAGGCAGAATTATGCTGGCAAAATAAAAATGAGATTAAACACAAGGGAACAGAATTATTGGCTGGATGAACTTCAAAATCTGTTTCAATCATTGGACATGATTTAATAGCACAAACATTTTAATAATGATCTTTTCCAGCAGGGTATAACATTTAATAATGTTCTTAACTTCTTGCATAAGAAAATCCTTCCATCCATTGAGTGTATTTGACCATCAGCTCCCACAAATGCTCAACCTCATTTGCCCAACATAACCTGCCAGAGAACAGGGGTGGCACGGTGGCACAGTGGTTAGCACTGCTGACTCAGCGTCAGGGACCCCAGCTCGATTACAGCCTCAGGTGGAGTTTGCACATTCTCCCCGTGTCTGTGCGGGTTTCCTCCGGGCACCCCAGCTTCCTCCCACAGTCCAAAGATGTCCAGGTTAGGTGAATTAGCCATGCTAAACTGCCCATAGTGTTCAGGGACGTGTAGGTTAGGTGCTTTAGTCAGGGGTAAATGTCAAGGAATAGGTCTGGGTGGGCTACTCTTCAGAGGGTTGGTGTGGACGGACCTGTTTCCACACAACAGGGATTCTATCGAGTTTCAACAAAATTAGAAAATAATCTTTTCTTAACACTTACAAATTATGACAGTTTATATTTCAATGTTTTTGCATCTAATCTGATGAACCTCCCAAATAGTCCCTGGTCAGTTTGAAGGTTCTGCTCTGAATCTGCTGAGTGCTTGGCAATTTTGTATGGTACTCAAATCATATCCCACAGTGGTATCATTAGTGATTGCTGCATATCAAATCTTTGGTCCTCTACAAGGCATCCTTTAAAGTAATCTTGGCTATCCAAATTAGAATAAAAGAGATGACTTCTATTAATCCTCTTACAGGCTCCAACTCCATTAACCTGATGATTCTGTAATACTTAAGTCAAGACTTGCAACATTAATAACCCCTAAACTCTTCTGTTAAGTGTTGACCAAATTCTTATAAGCACTTATATGGGAGAAAATGTATTCCAAAATATGTTGTTACAAAGCATCCAGAACAACACATACCTTTTGTGAATATGTGCAATTATGAGGAGCCTTGTGCCACCTTTTGCTCAGTGTGCAACTCAGTTTCTAACAAAGGTTGCCAGGACCATTTTTCTTTTCAACATGGCCCCAGTGAAACAGAAGACTCTATTGGCTAATCGTGTATTTGCAAAGATTAGCAGTAGTACTCAAAAAAAAATTGGATAAAATCCCATCTTTTATAAAAGCTGTGGTGTAAGCAACTTTACTGTTGCCTTTTAAATTCAAAAGCCAACTGAAGTAAGAATTCTATTTTTGTCGGTATCATTTATCCAAGACCTCTGCATGAGGCAAACTGAACATAAAATGTGTCTTTATGCAGCTGGCATGCTGCTACTGATTCAGATTTCCAAACCCTCTATCCCCCATTAAAGGGTCATTTTATGAAATTGTATTCCCAGTGTGGAGCCTTGCCTGCCGAGAGTATTGCAAATTCTACTCACTATTTTTCAGAAGCATGAGGTTCTTCACCACATGGGTGGTAATATGACTGAAAAGATCACATGGTTTTAGTTCAGCGGCACACAGGTCAACCAAAGTCAACTAGTACAGCTTGCCGATCTACTCACCAGATTACAGTTCACACACTGAAGTTGAAAGTGTGACTCTATTATTTTAATCAGTTAGCAAATTAAACAAAGTGTGTGCTGCCTCTTGGATCTGCATTCTTTGCAGACAAAAAGGAAGTATTTATCTGAAACATCATCTGAAGCTTTATTGAAGTCACCCTTAAACTGAATGATATTATAAAAGTAGGAATGGGTTTTGTGTCTATATTTGTGGGAATAAGAGAGAGAGTGATTATTTCCTCATTAATTTTGAGTTCATTTCTTCAAAAGCAAACATGAAATTTGAGTTTGGAAGTAAAAATCCTCTATTTATAATGTGTGTTGTGTTGGCTATTAGAAAATATAATTCTAAAGAGTGGTTCATGTGTGCTGCAGAGGAGAGTGGAGAGGTCAAAAACCAGCAGTGATGCAGTGGTTAGTACAGCTACCTCACAGTGCTAGGGACTTGGGTGACTGTGTGTGTGGAGTTTGTATGTTGTTCCTGTGCTGTGTGGGCTTCTGCCAGGTACTCTGGTTTCCTCCTATAGTCCAAAGTTGTGCAGTTTAGGTGGATTGCACATGTTAGTTACAGGAACAGGATGCTGTTTGGAGGGTCAGTGTAGGGCCAAAAGACTATGTAGGGGTTCTATGATCTGCTGGTTGTGAATCAGTCTGTTCAGGCTCCTGAAGACCAATGGCAGAAGCTCACAACTCTGAGAAGCCATTATTAGTGAATTTAGGATAGTCAATGATAATTACATATATTAATTAGCCTGAAAGTTGACAGATTCCCTGACTCTGATGACCTTTATCATGGACTTTTAAAATAAGTGACTGTAGAGGTAGTGGATGCATTAATTATAATTTTCCAGAATTCCATGGCTTCTGAAATAAACCCAATGATTTGGAAAACTGCAAATGTACAACACAATTCAAGTGAGGAAGGAGACAAAACAGGAAACTGTAAACCAACTGACTTAACACCTGTCACAGGGAAAATTATTCAATCAACTATTAAAAAATATAATCAGACAGAGGGAACATGAATTTATGAAAGGGAAATTATGGTTGACAAGTTTATTTTCGATAAGACATTAATGGGATGTAGCAGCGACTGGTTAGATCAGCTTTCATTACCAATTGGTATTTGCCCTGGAGTAGATTGTGGTGAAAAATAATGCTGCAGTTCACATTTTGTAAGTACCCCTAAAATGGGATAGGGTTTGGGAGTGAGTTCCAGGATTTTGACCCAATGACAATGTTATATACATTTCTAAATCAGGATGTTGAGTGACTTGGAATGGAACATGGTAGTGTTCCTATATATCTCCTGCCCTTGTCCTTCCAGTTTGTGGTGGTTTTGAATGGTGCTGTTAAGCAGCTTCAGTGAATTTTAGCAGTGCATCTTGTAGATGGTACACACTGCTATGACTGAGCATCAGTGATTAAGGGAGTGAATGTTTGCGGACGTGGTGTCAATCTAGCAGGCTGCTTTGCCCAGGATGGTGTCAAGCTTCTTGAGTGTTGTTGGAGCTGCACCCATCCAGGCGAGTCAGGAGTATTCCATCACACTCCTAATTTGTGCGTTGAAGATGGTGGATTTGTTTTGGGAAGTCAGGAGGTGAGTTACTCAATGCAGTATTGGCAGCCTCATTTTCTGGTCAACAGTAACCACCAGGGTGTTGATAATGGTAGATTCAGTGATGGTAATGCCATTGAATATTAAGGGGTGGAGTTTGGATTATCTCTTACTGGAGATTGTCATTGCCTGGCATTTGTGTGGCATGAATATTACTTGCACTTGTCACATAACCTGAACTACGAACAGTGCTGGCTGCCACATTATCAAATGGATGTGGATGCTTTGGAGCAGGTGCAGAGGAGGTTCACCAGGATGCTGCCTGGTATGGAGGGCCTGAGCTATAAAGGGAGGTTGAGTAGATTAGGATTATTTTCTTTAGAAAGATGGAGGTTGAGGGAGGACCTGATTGAGGTTTACAAAATCATGAGAGGTGTAGACAGATTGGATAGCAAGAAGCTTTTTCCCAGAGTGGGGGACTCAATTACTAAGAGTCACGGGTTCAAGGTGAGAGGGGCAAAGTTTAAGGGACATAAACATGGAAAGTTCTTTACACAGAGGATGGGGGTGCCTGGAACGCGTTGCCAGCGGAGGTGATAGAGGCAGGCATGATAGCATCATTTAAGGTGTATCTAGACAGGTATATGAATGAGCAAGGAGCAGAGGGATACAGATCTTTAGAAAATAGGCGACAGGTTTAGATAGAGGATCTGGTTTGGTGCAGGCTGTTCTTGTGCTGTAATTTTCTTTGTTCTTTGTCCTTTGTCAGCCCAAGCCTGGATATTGCCCAGGTTTTAGTGTATATAGACTGCATCAGTATCTGAGGAGATGTAAATGGTGCTGAATATTGTGCAGTCATCCCCTAGTCTAACCTTAGGGTAGAGGGAAAGTCATTGATTAAACAAATGAAGATGTTTGGACATAGAACACTATCCTGAAGAACTCCTGCAGAGATGTCCTGAAGCTGAGATAACTGACCTCCAACAATCATAACCATCCTCCAATGTTTCAGGTATGACTCCAACCACTGGAGAGATTTCCCTGAGTTCCGTTGACTCCAGTTTTGCTCAGGCTCCCTGATGCTGTCACCCTCACCTCACTTCTGGAATGCATCTCTTTTCTCCACATTTGATCCAAGGCTGTAATGAAGGTAGGAGCTGAGTCGCCCTGGCAGAACCTAAAATTTGGTGTTACTGTACAAGTTACTGCTGAGCAGGTGCTGCTTTATAGCACAGTAGGTAATACTTCCATCACTTTAGTGCTGATCGAGAGAAGACTGATGGGATATAAACTGGCTGAGTTGAACTTCTCCTGCTTTTTGTGTACAGGACATATCTAGGTGATTTTCCACATTGTTGGGTAGATGTCTGTGTTGTAGCTGTGCACAGTGGTATTGGGAACACGTCGGGTCTATGTAATGATTGTTGAGGTACATGGCTAGTCACAGCTTGCCAATGTGAGAAAGACCCAATTATTCCTACTGTCTCTTTTCTGTCTGTTAGAAACTTAGAAGTATAGAAAAAAAAATTGAACAGGATGTCCCTCAGATAGACAAATTGCTTCTGAAAGCTCATAAAGGCCTTTCCTAAATTCTATGAATGACTGTTCATCAAGAGAGGCAGCATTGATCTTGCAGCTGCTCCTGGGATTGCAAGCTTAGTTAAAGATTTATAATGTTTTTTTTAAGTTAGTACAGTCATTATAGGTTACTAATATAAGAATTGTATTCATCTTGATTCATTAACATTCAAAAAAAAACAAATAATCCGAACAAAAAAAATCATGATTTGTTTTTAAAGAGATTTTTTTTAAAAAATGAGCTTTCCAGGGACTACAATGAACACCTGAGATTTTTTTTAAATTTAAAATTCAGAAGTTAAAAATGTCTATAGGTGTTCAGAGGTTTTTGTTTTACATTGCAAAGGGTTTTGTTTTTTGAAAATCCAGACAATTCTTTTTAAAGTAAGGAGTTGTGTTTTTGTTCTGGAGAGTCCTGCATGTGGTTGGCTCTGGAGAAAACTTCTTTTATTTGATGAATGTCGAGCAGTGGATGTGGTGTACATGGATTTTAGCAAGGCGTTTGATAAGGTAGGCTCATTCAGAAAGTAAGGAGGCATGGGATACAGGGAAATTTGGCTGTCTGGATATAGAATTGGCTGGCCCATAGAAGACAGAGGGTAGTAGTAGGTGGAGAGTATCCAGTCTGAAGCTCAGTGACCAGTAGTGTTTCATGGGGATCTGTTCTGGAACCTCTGCTCTTTGTGATTTTTTTAAAAGACTTGGATGAGGAAGTGCAAGGGTGGCTTGGTAAGTTTGCCAATGACATGAAGGTTGGTCGAATTGTGGATAGTGTGGAGGGCTGTTATAGGTTGCAACGGAACATTGACAGGATGCAGAGAAGTGGCAGATGGAGTTCAACCTGGAAAAGTGTGAAGTGATTCAATTTGGAAGGTTGAGTTCAGAATTCAGAATGCAGGGTTAAAGGCAGGATTTTTGGCAGTGTGGAGGAACAGAGGGATCGTGGGGTCTACATCCAAGGTCCCTCAAAGTTGCCACCCATGTTAATAGGGTTGTCAAGGTGTATGGTGTGTTGGCTTTCATCAGCAGGGGATTGAGTATAAGAGCTGCGAGGTTATGCTGCAGCTCAATAGAGCCCTGGTTAGACCACACTTGGAATATTGTGTTCAGTTCTGGTCGCTTCATTATAGGAAGGATGTGGAAGCTTTAAAGAGGGTGCAGAGGAGATTTACCAGGATGCTGCCTGGAGTGAAGGACATGTCTTGTGAAGAAAGGTTGAGAGAGCTAAGGTTTTTCTCACTGGAGTGAAGAAGGATAAACAGTGACCTGATAGAGGTGTACAAGATGATGTGAGGCCTAGATAGAGTGGATAGCCAGTTACTTTTTCCCGAGGGCGGAAATGAGGGGGCTTAATTTTAGGGTCATTGGAGGAAGATTTAGGGGAGATTCTATACACAGGAAGTGTTGGCTGCATAGAATGCTCTGCCAGCAGTGGTTGTAGAGTCAGATACTTTGGGGACATTTAAGTGACTCTTGGATAGACACATGGATGATAGATAGTACAACAAAGAGTATGTAGGTTAGTTTGATCTTAGAGTAGGATAAAAGGTCGGTATAACATCAAGAGCTGAAGGGCCTGTACTGCTCTGTACTATTCTATGTTCTATAGTTTATGAATGTATTAAATAGGAGTCAGTTTTTATTCAGTTTATCAACTAAGCATTTAATTTTATTTAAGTTTTATATGTTTGATTCATATTTTAAATTTTTTTCAATTTAACATTATTTTCTGTAGGTAATGAGAGGCAGCTTATTTTATATATTGGGGTTATTGAATTTTTAAATGCTTATTATAAAGGGCATAAGTGAAATACTGAGTGAGATGGCTAGTAGATTTAGAAACTTATTACACTGTAGGATCACTCAGATAGATGGGTGACTGTTGGGAAAGGGAACAAGGTAGTTCAAATGTCTCTAGTGGCTTTTCCTCTATCAAATAAATATTCAGTTTTTAGAACTGTTGAAGGGGATAGTCGCTCTGAAGAAAATGGAAGGGACAGTCAGTTATTGGCCACTTGAATGCTTATTATGTTAGGCAGCATTTGACAAGATTTAATAGAATTATTGTGATCAGAAAGTCTCCTGTCGGGCACAGAAATTCTGTGGCAGTGAGCGTAAATTTAGGATGTTTTCCTGGTGCTAGAATTAAGGATGTCTCTAAATGTTTCAAGATTAGAGTGGTGCTGGAAAAGCACAGCAGGTCAGGCAGCATCCGAGGAGCAGGAAAATCAATGTTTCGGGCAAAAGCCCTTCATCAGGAATGAAGGGCTTTTGCCCGAAATGGTGATTTTCCTGCTCCTCGGATGCTGTCTGACCTGCCGTGCTTTTCCAGCACCACTCTGAGCTAGACTCTGGTTTCCAGCATCTGCAGTCATTGTTTTTACCTAAATGTTTCAAGCATATTGTTAAAGGTGAGATTGAGAAGCAGTAATTATTGTACACATTGGTAGGAATGACATTTTTAAGGAAAAGATTAAAGCAGTACAGAGTGAATTTAAGAGGTTAGGTAGAAGATTTAAAAATAATTAAGTAATTAATTAAAAAGTGTCCAGTTCTATTTGCCCAGTGAAAGGGAAGGGTATAAGCTGGAGAGGTTCAGAAGAGGTTTACTAGAATGTAGCTGGGTTTGGAAGGTTTAAGTTATAAAGAAAGGCTAGATAAGCTGGGACATTTTCACTGGGCATCGGAGGTTGAGAGGTGATGTGATAGATGTTTATCAAATAATGAGAGGTATAGATAGAGTTAATGGTTGGTCTCTTTTCCGTACGATAGAGGATCTCAAGACTGGGGGATATATTTTAAAGTGAGAGGAGAGAGATTTAAAAAAATCATAAGAGGCAAATATTTTACACAGAGGGTGGTTTGTGTGGAAGGAACTCCCTGAGAAAGTGGTCGGTTGCAACGTTTAAAGGACAATTGGATAGATCCATGAATAGGAAAGGATTGGAGGGATATGGGCCAGGTGCAGGCAGGTGGGAATAATTTAGTTTGGGATTATGTTTGGCATGGACTGGTTGGTCCGAAAGGTCTGTTTCCGTGCTGTATGACTCTATGATACTTTGAGAGGCCATTCAGCTCTTTGAGCCTCTTCCACCCACCATTCAATATGATCGTGGCTGATCATCTAACTCAGTACCCTGTTTCGTATTTCTCCTCATACTTTTTGATGCTTTTAGCCCTCAGATTAATGTCCAACTTCTTCTTGAAATCATTCAATATCACGGCCTCAACCACTTTCTGTGACACAGAATTCTACAGGCTCACCACTCTCTGGGTGAAGAGACTTCTCTTCTCAATCCTAAATGGTCTTCCCCATGTCACTAAATGGTTCTGGACTTTCCAAGCATCCGGAATATCCTTCCCGTGTTTGTCCTGCTTTTTGTATTGGTTCAGTCAGGGAGCCCTGCCTGATAGATATAAACAGGACTGTCAGAGGTTCTGTTCATTCTGAGAGCTGGCGCTGAGAGAGCTGGATCAGTGTCAAGGGCTCTCCACGTCTGAGTGATTTTGTGATGAGACACAAACCTCTGTGGGGTTGTTTCAGTGGCAGTGAGAGAAAAACACACTCCGGAAGAAATTCACTCACAGCAGGTGTGTTTGAGTTGAGGTAAGAATTTCTGGCATCACGCCGTTATTTGGGAAGCTTGACTCATTTGATCCTGCCATCGGAGACTTGCTCAGTGAGAGTTCAGGTGAGTGCTTTGTTCCTGAACAAGCACGTGGACCAAATAAAAGCTTTTAACTCGCAAACGGTGCAGGAACAAAACGTGCCTGGCTCCTCGACCATCTTTCTGACTGTTCGGGAACCCACGGGTTCTCCGTCTCTGTTGAGTGTTGAAGATGCCAGGGAATCTGAGGTGGACACAGCAAGTGTCGCCTTTGCCACCTGAAGAGGAAAATGAATCTCTTCTAAGATACCTTGGTGCAAGAGGTGAGGGACTGTGCATTACATGCCACCCGTATCAGAGGCAGAATTGGAGAATCCTGACCTGGTGCTGAAATGCCCGAAGAGGAGCACAAAAAAAAGGAACTAGCCTATGTCGTCGGACTCAGAATGGGGAGGGATGTAGTGATCGTAATGAGGTCAGCCAGGTAGACCTCATAGAATATGAGTTCCCTAATTGAGGCTGTTAATCTGGTTCAGTCAGGTAGCCCTGGCTGATAGGTGTAAACAGGAGTGTCAGAGGTTCTACTCATTCTGAGAACTGGCTCTGAGAGATCTGGATCAGTGTCAACTGTTTCCACACTGTTGGGAATCTACTCAATGACTCTCATGTTTCAGTAAAGGGGCACCAGCCTGTGTGGAGTTATTTCAGTATTGCTTGGAATTTCTCACATTATTGGGTATACAGCATTGTAGTAGCTGTACTAGAATAACAGGGGCACATCAAATTCACAGCACCTATCTTCAGTATTGCTGCTGATGTGTTGTCAGTGTCTGTAGCCTTGGCATCTATTAGACTTCATCTATTTCTTGACATCACATGGAGTCAGTCAAATTGACTGAACTCTGATGTCTGTCATCCAGAGGACCTGTGGAGGATGCCAAGATGGATCAGCATCGAGCTTGAGAATATGTGTGGAGTCTCCTCCTCCAGTGAGTTGTTTAATTGTACACATTGGTGGGAATGACATTTTCAGGGAAAATATTAAAGCAGCATAGAGTGAGTTATTTAATTGTCCGTCATTGCTCATGACTGGATGTGGCAGCGCTGCACAGTGTAGATCTGATCCATTGGTTGTGGGATTGCCTAATACTGTCTATTACTCTATGCCTCCACTGTCTGGCATGCAGATAGTCCTGTATTGTAGCTTCACCAGGTCGACACCTAATTTGTAGTTATGCCCTGGTGCTGCTGGAAGCATGCCATTCTGCATTGAACCAGGGTTAACTTGCTGACGTGATGGCAATTGCAGAGGGGGAGATACTGGCCCATGAGGTTGCACATTGGGTTTGAATACAATTCCAATGTTGCTGATGAACCACAGACCCTCATGGCTGCTCAGTCTTGGGTTGCTAGGTCTGTTCAGAGTCTATTTTACTTAACACAGTGATAGTGTCACACAACAAAATAGCTGGCATCCTCATTGTGAGGAAGGACTCCGTATCCTCAAGGGTTGCTTAGTGGTCAATCTTATTAATGCTGTCATGGACAGATACATAATAGCAGGAACATTGATGGGGATGAGAACCTATTTTTTTCTCTCACCACCAGCAGCAGATCCAGTTGAATAGCTATGTCCTTCAGGACTTGACCAGCTCAGTCGGCAGTGCTTCTGCCAAGCCAATTTTAGTGTTGGACCTTCAAATTGCCCATCCACAGGACATTATTTATCTTTGCCACCCTCAGGGCATCCCCAAGTCATGTTCAATATGGAGGAGTGCTGATTCATCAGCCAAATGACTGTGTGATGGTGGGGTGGGTAATTATTCGGTAATCAGCAGGAAATTTCATTACCTATGTGTTTGACTTGATGTTGTAAGACTTAATGGTGTCTGGAGTCAACATGAATGACTTCCCCCACAAGTCCTTCCCAATTGTATACCACTGTGCTGATACTTATAGAGTCATAGAGTCATAGAGATGTACAGCATGGAAACAGACCCTTTGGTCCAACCCGTCCATGCCGACCAGATATCCCAACCCAATCTAGTCCCACCTGCCATCGCCTGGCCCATATCCCTCCAAATCCTTCCTATTCATATACCCATTCAGATGCCTCTTAAATGTTGCAATTGTACCAGCCTCCACCACATCCTCTGGCAGCTCATTCCATACACGTAACACTCTCTGTGTGAAAACGTTGCCCCTTTGGTCTCTTTTATATCTTTCCCCTCTCACCCTAAATATATGCCCTCTAGTTCTGGACTCCCCAACCCCAGGGAAAAGACTTTGTCTATTTATCCTATCCATGCCCCTCATAATTTTGTAAACCTCTATAAGGTCACCCCTCAGCCTCCGACGGTCCAGGGAAAACAGTCCCAGCCTGTTCAGCCTCTCCATGCAGCTCAGATCCTCCAACCCTGGCAACATCCTTGTAAATCTTTTCTGAACCCTTTCAAGTTTCACAACATCTTTCTGATAGGAAGGAGATCAGAATTGCACGCAATATTCCACAGTGGCCTAACCAATGTCCTGTACAGCCACAAAATGACCTCCCAACTCCAGTACTCAATACTCTGACCAATAAAGGAAAGCATACCAAATGCCTTCTTCACTATCCTATCTACCAGCGACTCCACTTTCAAGGAGCTATGAACCTGCACTCCAAGGCCTCTTTGTTCAGCAACCCTCCCTAGGACCTTACCATTTCGAGTATAAATCCTGCTAAGATTTGCTTTCCCAAAATGCGGCACCTCGCATTTATCTGAATTAAATTCCATCTGCCACTCCTCAGCCCATTGGCCCACCTGGTCCAGATCCTTTGTAATCTGAGGTAACCCTCTTCGCTGTCCACTACACCTCCAATTTTGGTGTCATCTGCAAACTTACTAACTGTACCTCTTATGCTCACATCCAAACCATTTATGTAAATGACAAAAAGTAGAGGGCCCAGCACCGATCCTTGTGGCACTCTACTGGTCACAGGCCTCCAGTCTGAAAAACAACCCTCCACCACCACCCTCTGTTTTCTACCTTTGAGCCAGTTCTGTATCCAAATGGCTATTTCTCCCTGTATTCCATGAGATCTAACCTTGCTAATCAGTCTCTCATGGGGAACCTTGTCGAACGCCTTACTGAAGTCCATATAGATCACATCTACTGCTCTGTCCTTATCAATCTTCTTTGTTACTTCTTCAAAAAACTCAATCAAGTTTGTGAGACATGATTTCCCACGCACAAAGTCATGTTGACTATCCCGAATCAGTCTTTGCCTTTCCAAATACATGTACATCCTGTCCCTCAGGATTCCCTCCAACAAGTTGCCCACCACCGAGGTCAGGCTATAGTTCCCTGGCTTGTCTTTACCGCCCTTCTTAAACAGTGGCACCAAGTTTGCCAACCTCCAGTCTTCCGGCACCTCACCTGTGACTATCGATGATACAAATATCTCAGCAAGAGGCCCAGCAATCACTTCTCTAGCTTCCCACAGAGTTCTTGGCTACACCTGATCAGATCCTGGGGACTTATCCACTTTTAACCGTTTGAAGACATCCAGCACTTCCTCCTCTGTAATCTGGACATTTTGCAAGATGTCACCATCTATTTCCCTACAGTCTATATCTTCCATATATCTTCCTATATCTTCTGCTGGTCCATCCAACTGATGGATCAGGACATACCCAGGGATGGTGATGGTGTTGACTATAAGATGTGATTCTGTGATCATGACTATGTCAGGCCATTGCTTGACCATTCTGTGAGACACCTCTGAACATTTTGGCACATGCCCCTAGATGTTGGTAAGAAGGATTTTGCAGAGTTGTTAGGACTGAGTTTGCTGTTATCATTTCTGTTGCCGAGCTTGATGCCAGCTGGTACATGACGTTTGTTCCTTTTTGAGACTTTCTAGCATTTTGATAATAACTGAAAGCTTTGTCAGCATTTCAAAGGGCACTGTATGTGGAGTCTTACATAGGGCAATTATATAGGGCATTTGTGAAACCACTGGAGACCTAGACACAATATAGCATTCTGTATGTTGCTGTATGTTGCCCAGATTGGGTGAAGGCAGCAGTTCTCCTTCCCTCAAGTGCATTAGTGAAACAGTTGGGCTTTTACACCAACCAACAATGGTTTCATGGTCATCATTAGACTTTTAATTTCAGATTTTACTGGATTCAGATTCCACCACTTGACTATCTGCCTTGGTGGGATTCAAATCCTGGTCCCCAGATCATTACTTGGATCTCTAGATTACTAATTCAGCAACAATATCAGAGGCGGGAATGTGGTGCTGGAAAAGCACAGTCGGTCAGTCAGCAACTGAGGAGCAGGAGAATTGTCACTTCAGGCATAAGCCCTTCATCAGAGTATCAGCATCTTCCTTTATTAGAGTTCTTTGATTAATGAGTGAAGTGAATAAAGGGAGATTAGTAGTGTATTTAGATTTCCAAAACACATTTGATTCGTGCCCATTAAAGCTTACCATCCAGGATAAAAGCAAACGGTCTGCAGGGTAATATATTAGCATCAGTAGAAGATTGGATAGCTAACCAGTAACACAGAATAAATGGGACTTTTCCAAATTGGCAAAATGTAGCTAATAAAGTAGCAAAATGTAGCTAATTAAATGCAGCTATTAATGCTGAGGTGACTTTGATAAAGGGACCGATTGTATTTTAGCCAAACTTGCTAGCAAATACAAAGCTAGGTAGTCCAAAATGTTATGAGGAGGACAGTGGGCATTGGGATATAGAAATGTCAAGATAGCAAGCAATATATGACTTGGGACCATGTGAGATTGGCCATTTTGCCAAGAAGAATAGAAAAACAGGTGACTTTTTAAATTGGGGGAGAGACTATAGAATGCTGTAGTGTTGAGAGATTTGGGTATCCTTGCACGTGAATCACAAAAATAGGAGCATATCAGTACAGCAAGGCAAATGGAATTTGGCGCTTATTGCAGTGAGGATGGAACATAAAAATAGAAGTGTCTTGCACAATTATATAGGGCATTGGTGAAACCACTGCAGACCTTGGCCTGGCGTAGCATTCTGTATTATTCTCTTTGCTAAAGGCAGGATGAGGTTACATTGGAAGCAGCTCAGAGAAGGTTCACCACGTTGATTCCTGAGATGAAGGGGTTACCTTAACGGAAAGATTGAGCAAGTTGGGCTGATACCTATTGAGGTTAGGAAGAATGAGCCGTGTTCTTTTTGAAACATTTTGAAAAAGCTCGGGACGGTAAATTCTGAGGTATTTCGGGCTCACACTCAAGACACTGATTCAAATAAGGGGTCCATCATTTAAAACAAAGATGAGTAGGAATTCCTTCTCTCAAAGGCTTGTTAATCTTTGAAATTCTCAAACCTAGAGATAGAAATATAGAAAACAGGAGCAGGAATTGGCCATTTGGCCCTTATAGCCTGTTCCGCAACTAAATGTGATCATGATCATGGCTGATCATCAAGCTCAGTAAGCTGTTATGCTTTCTTTCCAGTCTTCTTCAGCCTTTAGTCCTAAGAACTATATCTAACTCCTTCTTGAAAACATTCAACATTTTGGCCTCAACTGCTTTCTGTGGTCGAGAGTTCCACAGGCATTCAGTGGCATTGATTATATTCAAGGTCGATACAAATTTTGGATCATAAAAGTAGAGGATGTTGCCCCTTCAAACTGCTTCACCATTCAATAAGATCAGGATCATTTGATTATGGCCTACAATTCATTTGCTCCCCCCCCACCCCTAGACTTCCAGAGCCCTAAGTCATGGTTTATGAGGTAGAGGGATGAATTGAGGCCACAGTGAGATCATTCATTACCTTAATGAATGCTGGAGCAGGCCTGAGGGGCTGAATGGCCTATCCTGGCTCCTACTTGTTCTGCTCTTGTATTCCTTATGTTCCCCTTTAAAGGTGACACCCTAATACAGCCATGAAATCAAAGGTGGCTACCACATAGGAGCAACATTTTCTAGGCTCTCTAGGCCTTAGGAAACTTGAGGTAGCCACCACATCCACCAGAATCCTTTGAACAGACAGGTAAGCAGTCTGCCTCTACCCCAGTTGACAACACCAAAGCAGCACTATCTTGGAGAGCTCACAGGCATTTGAGATAATCCATCTAGCTGCATTTGAGTTTTACAGGGAATTGGTGTGTGGTTTGTTGACACCTTGTTGTTGAATGGCCTTAATGAATTCTGATATACTGGACCAAAAATGAATCATTTACTTCTGCACCAGTGAGCCATTAACAGTTTGATTGCTTTTGCAAAGGGTGTGGTGAGAAGATCCAAATCACATTTAGTCAATGTATTGTCCATGCATTGGCCTTATGCCATGATGATAAGAGGAGAGCAAC
The DNA here is from genome assembly GCF_037043375.1 of Chiloscyllium plagiosum. Classification (NCBI taxonomy): domain Eukaryota; kingdom Metazoa; phylum Chordata; class Chondrichthyes; order Orectolobiformes; family Hemiscylliidae; genus Chiloscyllium; species Chiloscyllium plagiosum. Next base: position 75,576,526 of record NW_028270152.1, on the reverse strand, counting down.
AAGACTATTGAAGGTAGAGGATTTAATTGCTTATATGGGTGTCTAAGGAAAAATCACTAGAAACATGTTTATATATGTGATTAATAAAGACCTTGTAATGCACAGCACAGAAACAAACTCTTCGATCCAACTCATCCAAGCTGACCAGACATTTGAAATTAATCTAGTCCCCTTTGCCAGCATTTGGCCCATATCCTCTAAACCCTTCCTATTTATATTCCCATCCAGATGCCTTTTAAATGTTATAATTATACCAGCCTCTATGTTGTGGGTGGTTCATGTAGGGAATGAATTGCTGGAGGAACCATTGTCCCTTATGTCCCTTTTAAATCTTGCCCCCTCACTTTAAACCTATGTCATCTAGTTTTCAACTGCCTTACCCTCAGGAAAAGACTCTATCCATGCCCCCATGATTTTACAAACCTCTATAAGGTCACTGCTCAGCCTCCGACACTTCAGGGAAAATAATCCCAGCCTATTTAGCCTCTTTCATATAGCTCAAACCCTCCAACACTTGCAACCTGAACCCTTTCAAGTTAAACAACATCTCTCCTATAGCAGGGAGACCAGAATTGAATGTGATATTCCAAAGATGACCTAGCCAATGTCCTGTGGACCTGTAATATGACCTCCCAATTCCTATATTCAATGCATTGACCAATAGCGGCAAGCATACCAAATACCTTCTTTACTACCCTGACTACCTGCGACTCCACTTTCAAGGAACAATGAACCTGTACTCCAAGGTCTCGTCATTTGGCAACACTCCCGAGGACCTTACCATTAAGCCTCCTGTGCATGTATTCCATTGTTCTTTCATTGTGTTCCACCTGATCAGTTGTCCCATCTAAAGCTTCACTCTTGAGGGAGTCGGTGTGCACTAAGAAGTCCTCATTGTTGAACTTTTCTCCTCTCTATACTACCAAAAATGCAAAGTACAGCTTGCTACCACAATGTGCAAGTGCTTGGCTGGGAAATAATGAAGGCCTCAAACAGATCTGAACCAGTGTCCATTCTGCATTTTCCAGGTCCCTACAACCTGCTCAATGGCCATTGCAGTTGTCACATGACAGCTGTTGTACATTCACTCTGTATTTGTGCTGGGATTTTGCACAGGAACGAGGAGCCATGTCTTCAGTGGGTGGTCATCATCAGCCAGAATCCAGCCCTAAAAGATGCGCAGGGAGTATGAAAAGCTTAAGCACCTGGGATTGCCATCACTTGAAGATGTTTAACAGTTCCCTGCAAACTCTGCATAGCATGAAAGAAATATTTGATGATGTTTACAAAACACTAAAAAACTCAGGAGTGGAAGCCGTTCCTGTTGATGGAGGCTGCAGTCTGATCTATGGAAGATCTTGAATCTGGATGGTTGCATGTGTGTAATCAATAATGCCAGGAAACTGGAGAAATCCATAATGACCAATAAACTTCTCGACCTGTCTGTCTGGATTGGGTTTATTGTATATTTAATCACAACCATTTTGAAACAGCAATGAAGTGCAGGCTGGGAAACTGCACAGGTCTCTTCAGAAGATCCTTGTAATGATCCCAAGGCATAAACATTCAGCACTAGCATGACCTTCAACTTCACAGGCAATAGGTACCCCAGCACTCTCTATTGCACTCAGATCCTCTGCCATCATGGTTGTGCAGTTCGGTCATCTTTTCCCTGGAGAAGAACAATCGTCAACAAGATCACTATTCCAACGTTTTCAGGAAGCAAAGTCCGTGGTGGTACACCCTCTTTGGTGAATAGCATCTTTGGTAAACAAGATGTCGGCTGTGTGTCCCTGTGTGTCCTCCACCTCAAAGCCACCTTTCAGTTTCATGATACATGTCTCCCGTCTGTGCTTCAGCCCATTCCCAGAAGCTATTTACCATTCAACCTCTTCCTTACCTTGCATGCAGACATAAATTGAAAGTAGGAGGCAATGGCCTGGTGGTGTTGGAGCTGGCGTTCATCCAGAAACTCGGTTCTGGCAACCTGGATTCAAATCCTGCAATTGCAAATGTTGGTATTTGAACTGAATAAAGAATGTGAAAGTAATGGTCTAATGATGACCATGAAACCATTGTCAGTTGTTGGGAAAACCCTCTGGTTCGCTAATAAGCTTTGGGGAAGGAAGTCTGTGACTCCAGACTCTCAGCGATGTGGTTGACTCTTAAATGCCCTCTGGGCAATTAGGCAGAGACAATAAATGGTCAGAGACTCCCACATCCCTTGAATGAATAAAAACACAAATTGCAAGTCCGAGAGGACACGCAATCGGAATTGTTCCTTCCAAGATATACACCAAGTTTCGTCAGTCTCGAGATTGCAGGTCCTATGATTTAATCTTTCTCATCCTCCCTACACTCCCATCTCGCTTCTCACAATGGCTACAAACCAGAAACAAAATGGCATCCTTTGCGGTTCCTCTCCTTCACACTAACACGGCTCTACAGGAGAACATATTATATAGGAGCACAAGTAGGCTCTTTGGCACTTGGAGCCTGCTCTGCCATTCAATAGGATTCCTATTTCTTATTATCTTATAATCTGGAGATCAGTGAAGTCCAATGCAGACATTTTATCTACTTCCTGGTCTGATCATAATCTCAGGTCCACTTTACTGCCCTTCCCAAATCCAACCCCTCCTAACCCTTGATCCCTTTTCAATCCAGAATCTGTCTAATTCAGCCTTGAAGGTGTTTGTTGGTCATGTAGTAGGGTTCCTTTACCTGCTGGGGAGAAAGTGAGGTCTGCAGATGCTGGAGATCAGAGCTGAAAATGTGTTGCTGGAAGAGCGCAGCATCCAGGGAACAGGAGAATCGACGTTTCGGGCATAAGCCCTGAAGAAGGGCTTATGCCAGAAACGTCGATTCTCCTGTTCCCTGGATGCTGCCTGACCTGCTGCGCTCTTCCAGCAACACATTTTCAGCTTCCTTTATCTGCTGTAGTAACTAAACTTCAGATGCTGCAGGCTGAAGGAATATCTACAGTCAACACTCCCTCGAAGTGGCACAGCGGTGTGCCACACAGACACTGCAAGGTTCCACTCATTCTGCTCAGTGTGATAATGATGACTTCTGGTTTTGGGTCTCACATTGAGGAAGAAATTAGAGGAACCATTGTCTGCATGTCATCTGTGTCCCTGAAAAATGCATGTGTGACTGAGGATATGAGAAAGCTGCACCACCTTAACCACGGGAAAATGGTTCTGTTGCAGTGCCTCACATAACGTGTGCCAACTGCAGTAATTGCCTGACTGATGCAGTGGGAATATTTTCATAAAGGCTGCTACAAATTACAAAGGCATGAAGCCCAAATTTTAGTAGAGTTGTTCCTTTTTTTAACACAAAGGCCTGCAATAATATAGCCCAGGGTGGAGGCCATTCAGCCTATCGATTCAGCACTAGTTCTTTCAGAGAACAATCCAGTTAGTGCCACTTTCCCGATTTCTGCTGTGCTGTATGACCACAAGTAACCTTCAGGCAAGGATTCAAAGATCTCATTGCTGCTCTCAGGCTACATGACGTGCTAATGCAAGTGTTTACCAGCAGGAGCATGTCGAGTAGGAACAGATAAGACAGCTGTCTTTCAAATAAACACTGCATCTGGTCCATCAGGCATCTCTGTGCAAGTGCTAATAGATGTGTCAGAAAGCAAACAGCACCAGTCACAACAGAATCAGGCTGAGGGGGAATCATGCTGACAACTTTCACACACCAGGACATAGATAAAATGTCTTATTGGACTTCACTGGTCTCCAGATTATAAGATAATAAGAGCTAGGAATAGGCCATTTGGCCCCATTGAGTGTGCTCTGCTATTCATTGTAATGGTGACTGATTTAATCGTAGTCTTGACTCTATTTTCCTGCCTGTCTCACCATAGCCCTCAACTTCCTTGTAGAACCCAAACCATTTGAACTCAGTCTTGATTATATTCCGTGATCCTGTCTCTGGAAAAGAAAATTTCAAAGATCAGAAGTCGTCTAAGGAAATAAATTCTTCTTATTTTTGAAATTGTGCCTCTAGGTTCTATGTTTCCCTTAAAATGAAAAATACTGATTCAGCATTGTTGCAATCCTGAAGCAAGCTAACAAGTTTACATTACAAGCTTGGTTAGAGTCAAAAACACTACAGATGCTGGAATCCAAAGTAGACAAACAGGAGGCTGGAAGAACACCGCGAGCCGGGCAGCACCAGGAGATGGCGAAGTCGACGTTTCGGATTGAGACCCTTCATCAGGATTGGGGAAGGGGGAGGGAGCTCAGAAATAAATAGAGGGAGGGCCATGGGGCTGGGGGAAAGGTAGGTGGTTTGGCGATAGGTTCAGGTGGGGGTTTATTGTCATAGCTAAAAGGGAAGGTTGGAGCAGTTGGGTGGGATGGAAGATGGACAGGTAAGGTCAGGTCAAGGAGGTGGGGAGGAGAGTAAGGGCTGGACATGGGATGAAATTGGGGGTGGGGAGATAGTGAAGCTGTTAGGGTGGGAGCTGGAATGGAAGGGAGAAGGCTGGGCTGGAAAGGGAGATGGGGGATGGGTGGGAAGGTTATTTAAAACTGGAGAAGACAATGTTAAGTCCTCCGGGCTGCAGGCTGGAGGAGTGGAAGATGAGGTGTTGTGCCTCCAATCTGCGATCTGATTCACTATGGCAATGAAGGAGGCTGAGGATGGTCATGTCAGAGGGGGAGTGGGAAGAGGAATTGAAATGGGCAGTGACCGGGAGGTCAGGCTGACTGTTTAGGGCCCGGCAATGGTGCTCGGTAAAACAGTCACATAGTCTACGTTTGGTATCGCCAATGCTGAGAAGCTCACATTGGTGCACTGGATGCAGTAGACCAGGTTGGAGATGTTGAAGCACTGTTTGGGGCCCTGGATGGAGGTGTGCGAAGAGGTGTGTGGGCAGGTGTTGCATCTTTCTTGGTTACGGGGAAGGTGTGGGGGGGGTGTGGTTGGAGGGATAGGTGGGGGTGTGTGGTGAGAACTGTCGAAGGAAACGGTCCTTGTGGAAGGCAGAGTGGGGTGGGGAGAGGAAGATATTCTGGGTGGTAAGGTCTAATTGGAGTTGATGGAAGTGTTTGAGGATTTTAGGTTGGAGGTGGAGGATGGTGGAGTGGAAGCTGAGGATAAGGGGGACCCTATCTTTATTATGTTTGGGGGTTGAGTTTCGAGTTGTGGAGCAGGGAATGGTGAAGGTGCAGTGGAGGGCTGTCTGGATGAAGCAGGGGAAAGAACGTTGTTGGAAATAGGAGAATATCTGGGATGCTCGGTCTTGGAACGTCTCTTTGTCGGAGCAGATGCGGTGGAGATGGAGGAATTGGGAAAACAGGATGGAGCTTTTGCAGGATAGAAAGTGGGAGGAGATGTGGTCCAGGTAGCTATGGGAGTCTGTGAGTTCATAGTAAACGTCAGTCCGTAAACTGTCATCAGAAATGGAAATGGAGAGGTCAAGAAAGGGGAGGAAGGTGTCTGAGATGGACCAAGTGAATTTGTGGGCGGGGAGATCACCAGAGGCGATGAGGTTACAGACAGTGTGTGAGATAGTGGCTAGGTGGGCTATGGTGGGGTTGTGGGCAAGGGGGAGGTAGGACATGATGTTGGAGAGCTCGCATTTGGCCTCTGTGACATAGAGGTCCGTCCTCCAGATTATCCCCTTTGTCAGGGGATTTGATGGTGAAACGGGGGGGTTGATGCGGTGGGGTTGGAGTGGGTGGTTGGATAGAGAAATCGAGACGGTTTCTGTCATGTTGGCTGTCAGCAATAAAAAGGTCTAGGATGGGTAAAAGGCCAGGAGCGGGTCTCCAAGAGGAAGTGAAAGGTCAGAGGTGGGAGAATGGGTCAATGAAGGATGGTTGGGAGTCTTTATTGAAGAAGGAAGCATTAAGGAGAAGGCAGTGGAAGAAGAGCTCCATGTTGTGGCAGGCACAGAATTCATTGGGGGTGGAGGGGCAAGAACGTGAGCCCTTTCCTGAGGACAGACCGTTCAGCTTCAGAGAGTTTGTGGTGGGGGGATGGGGAATATGCAGCAAGGCTCAGGCGTGGGGTGTTGGGGTTGGGGTTTCTCGAGGAGGCTAAGGGGAGCAGGAAGTGCGATAATATGTGATGGGTAAACGTTGGATGCGGTGCGGTGGGAGGGAGTAGTTGTGGGAGGGTAAAGGAGAGTGGGAGGTGGTGGGCTGGGAGATAAGATGGAGGATTAGATGTGGGGAGGGATGTGGGGGAGATGGGGTAAAGAGGAGGGAGGAGAGGTGGAAGGATGGGTGTGTTGTGGGGTGGACATGTGAGGAGGGAGAGGTGTGCTAACTAGCTGCAGGTGGGCACTTGGACCCGGGAGTGACTCTGGGCATCGCAGTCCGTGTCTTGATTGGAGAGTGAGTAGAGTCCGGAGTGGAGGTGGAATTTCATTGACGGAATTTAGGCCAGCGTTCAAGGAGTCAGCTGAAGTGCAATCAGGGGTTAAAGGTGAGTTCCTGTGGGTCCCAGTCGATGGTGGCCTAAGTGACAGACCAGAACTGTAAACGGCATCCAAACTGGAAGTGGTATTGGACTGGAGAAGCCCGGTTCTGGATGTGGCCTGCATGTGCGCCTATTTTCATCAACGTTGTTAACCCCCCTGCCTTCATTCAGACATCTCTCCATCACACCGCCAGCATTTCCCACTCCACTGCTCTAAACCCAGCCCCCAAACATAATAAAGATACTGTCCCCCTTGTCCTCACTTTCCGCTTCACCAGCCTCCGCATCCAACATGTCATCCTCAAACACTTCCACCAACTCCAATTAGATCTTACCTCTCTGAATATCTTCCCCTCCCACCCCTCTCTGCCTTCCACCAGGACAATTCCCATCGCCACTCCTTGGTTCGCGCCTCATTCCCCCACCGACCCCTCAAACTGCCCTCAGCACCTTCCAGAGTAACTGAAAAAGAGGCAATTCCACCTCCCTCACCTCCATCCAGGGCCCTAAACAGGTACTTCCATGTGAGACAGAGGTTGACCTGCTTCTCCTCGGAGGAGAAAGTGAGGTCTGCAGATGCTGGAGATCAAAGTTGAAACTTTATTGCTGGAAGAGCACAGCAGGTCAGGCAGCATCCAAGAAGGGCCTGTGCCCGAAACGTCGAATCTCCTGTTCCCTGGATGCTGCCTGACCTGCTGTGCTGTTCCAGCAATAAAGTTTCAACTGCTTCTCCTCCAACCTAGCCTACTGCACCTAGTGCTCCCAATGTTACCTTTTGTCCATTGGTGAGACCAAACGTATACTAGTTGACCATTTCACCGATCATCATTGCCGGGTCTTCAATGGCCAGCCTGACCACCCAGTCACTGCCCATTTCAATTCTCCCTCCCACTCCCCCTGTGACAAGTCCATATTCAGCCTCCTCCATTGCCACAGTGAATCAGACCGCAAACTGGAGGAACACTTCACCTTCCACTTGGGCAGCCTATAGCCCAGAAGACTTAACATTGATTTCTCCAATTTCAAATAGCCTTCCCAACCATCCCCAAATCTCCCTTTCCAGTCCCACCCTCTCCCTTCCATTCCACCTCCCGTCTCACTTGCTTCACTATCTCCCCACCCCTAACCTCATCTCATGTCCAGCCCTTACTCTCCTCCATGCCTCCTTACCTGTCCATCTTCCTTCCCACCTATCTGCTCCACCCTTCCCTCTGACCCATGACAATAAACCCCTACCTGTATCCACCTATTGCTATCCCACTTACCTTTCCCCCAGCCCCACGGCACTCCTTCTATTTATTTCTGCTGTCCCTCCTGCCCCCCCAATCCTGATGAAGGGTCTCGACCCGAAATGTCGACTTGTCCACCTCCTGATGCTGCTGGCTTGCTGTGTTCTTCTAGCCTCCTGTTTGTCTACTATTACATTACAAACTGTCTAGGGGCTAGTTAGTTTAAAGTAGACACCGCATGAAATCCAGAAGCAGCACAGTGGCTCAGTGGTTAGCACTGCTGCCTCACAGTGCCAGGGACCTGAGTTTGATTCCAGCTTCGGGCGACAGTCCGTGTGGAGTTTGCCCATTCTCCCAGTGTCGGCGTGGGTTTCCTCCAGGTGCTCTGGTTTCCTCCCACAGTCCAAAGATGTGCAGGTCAGGTGAATTGGCTCAGGGATGTGTCAAATAGGAGCATTAGTAAGGGGCAAATGTAGAGTAATAGGATAGGGGAATGGGACTGGGTGGGTTACCTTTCAGAGAGTCAGTATAGACTTGTTGGGCCTAATGGTCTGTTTCCACATTGTAGGAATTCTATGACTCACCATGTCAATAAAGACACATGATTGAATGGTTTCAAACAAAGAATAATAAACTTTACTATGTAGTATTACAACAGTAATAAAATCTTCAATACATGTACAACTTATATTCTAACACACAAAACTAATGTGTCATAAATATGTGTAATAGACTGTGATCAAACATCCCACAACACACATAAAATGGAAAATGTGATCAGAACAGATGAAATAGATTTTTCAATAATTCCTCCAGATGTTACTAACATAGTCATCAAACCTCATTAAACTTCACAAGGGCTTGCAATTTTTCACTTTGCTGATCTGTTCTCTGAGCCCCTCTCAAGAGCTGATCTATCATGGATGGCCTGAGGCAACTGCTCCCATTCTTGTCATTAACCCTCCTTTTCTGGGCCTGCACTCCCCTGGACTCCAAAACCACACTCTAGAGACTACTCACCAGAAGAACTAGACCATATCCACAGACTGCAAGGCCCTGCTTTTCTCTGATCTCTAATCTGGTTCAGCTGCACAAAGCCAATATTGCTTGTGCCCTTCCTTCGCCGTTGCTCTCAATTACGCTGAACTATTAATGGCAGACGGCTTTTCTCAAGCCCTCCCCACTGGCACAGCTTCAAAACTTTTCCCAAAATTTAGCCTCATTAATATTCCAGTTGTGAGCTTACAAACCCACAAAACAAAGTAGTTGTCAGAAAAACCCAATGTGGCAATTAGAGTGGGTGTTGGGTGCATCCAGTTCACTGCCTGCTTCAAACAGCCTCCATCTTGCCCACAGCCAAACTGAAGAGGAGGGCATAACCTACGAGCACCAGTTGCTTGAACCCTTCCACTATGGACACTGACAGTAGATATTTATGAAGCTACGGTCAACATCCTGGCACATATCTGATGCACTGAGAGTGTCCTCTGTAAGCATAGACTTGTCTCGCATGACCCAATAGCACCAGCAGGGTTTGGCTGCATCTTGTACATTTACAGGATAGTGAAGAAGGCGTTTGGTATGCTTTCCTTTATTGGTCAGAGTATTGAGTACAGGAGTTGGGAGGTCATGTTGTGGCTGTACAGGACATTGGTCAGGCCACTGTTGGAATATTGTGTGCAATTCTGGTCTCCTTCCTATCGGAAAGATGTTGTGAAACTTGAAAGGGTTCAGAAAAGATTTACAAGGATGTTGCCAGGGTTGGTGGATCTGAGTTACAGGGAGAGGCTGAACAGGCTGGGGCTGTTTTCCCTGCAGCGTCGGAGGCTGAGGGGTGACCTTATAGAGGTTTACAAAATTATGAGGGGCATGGATAGGATAAATAGACAAAGTCTTTTCCCTGGTGTCGGGGAGTCCAGAATTAGAGGGCATAGGTTTAGGGTGAGAGGGGAAAGATATAAAAAAGACCAAAGGGGCAACTTTTTCATGCAGAGAGTGGTACGTGTATGGAATGAGCTGCCAGAGGATGTGGTGGAGGCTGGTACAATTGCAATATTTAAGAGGCATTTGGATGGGTATATGAGTAGGAAGGGTTTGGAGGGATATGGGCCGGGTGCTGGCAGGTGGGACTAGATTGGGTTGGGATATCTGGTCGGCATGGATGGGTTGTTTGCATGCTGTACCTCTCTATGATTCTATGACTCCACTGGACAAGAACAGTCTCCCAATCCATGACATGGATCAGGCTGCCCACTAGGATCGCTCTTTACTTTTTCAGTGCGCATTCGTTTGGTGCCTACTAGCACGCCTGTAACATGCAGACCAAACCTTCTACTGCCGTGGCAGGTAGATGGCCATGATATGTAGCAGTCTTTGGTCAATGGCATATGTATCTTGTTGCATATCATTGTGCTAGGTCAGACTAGCACCTGTACCAGGTGGCAATAACATTCATGGCAAACACATGACACCAGCAGCCAGCAGTCTGAGATGTCTGAAATCTTAGTCCGCAGTGAAATCTACAGGGGGGTCCCCATCAGTCAGGGGAGTCTCCAGTACCAGCAATGGCTTCAGTCACGTGTGGCTTTGTACAGGGGTTCCATGCCTCATTGCTAGAGGAAATGGGTAACATAGAACATAGAATATAGAAAAGTACAGCACAGAACGGGCTCTTCGGCCAACGATGTTGTTCCAAGCATGAATCCTATTGTAAAATAAAATAACCTTACCCATGCACCCCTCAACTTACTGCTATCCATGTGCATGTCCAGCAGTCACTTAAATGTCCCTAATGACTCTGCTACCACCACCACCGCTGGCAACGCATTCCATACATTCACAACTCTCTGCGTAAAGAACCTACCTCTGACATCTCCTCTATACCTTCCTCCTAATATCTTAAAACTATGACCCCTTGTCCAAGTCAATCCTGCCCTAGGGAAAAGTCTCTGGCTATTGACTCTATCCATGCCTCTCATTACCTTGTATACATAACGGTGAGTCCTCTGTCTCCATATGGGCTAGTCTGGATGTGGGTGGGGGAGCTGGGTTCTGTCACAGTCAGGAACAATAGTGACTATCAGTCAGGGATCTAGTCATCTTTGCTGGTGCAGGCATGTCAGGTCACTGCCAGGGGGTGGGGCAGAGGCATTAGGTACAGGAATAAGCCATTCGGCCCTTCAAACCTGCTCAACCATTCAAGAGGATCATGGCTGATCTGTGGCCTAACTCCATATACCTGCTTTGTACCCGTATCTCTTCATACCTTTGTTTAATAGAGACTTGTCTATGTGAAATTTAAATTTAACAGTTGAACTAACATTGCCAGCCATTTGAGGAAGACAGTTCAAAACCTCTACTACTCTTTGCTTTCTAACATCTCTCCTGAATAGCGAAAGTGAGGACTGCATATGCTGGAGATTAGAGTCGAGAGTGTGGTGCTGGAAAAGCACAGCAGGTCAGGCAGCATCCGAGGAGCAGGAGAATCAAGTGAAGGGCTTTTGCCTGAAAGGTCGGATCTCTCCTGAATGGCCTGGCCCAAATTCTTAGACGATGATTTCTGGTTCTAGAATCTTCAACCAGTGGAAATAGTTTATCCTTATTTATTCTGTATTTCCCTGTTAATATCTTTGATTAGATAACTCCTTAACCTTCTAAATTCTAGAGATTAAAGGTCTAGTTTGTATTATCTCTCCCCATAACTTAGAAGTCTAGATCTCATCCTTGTAAATCTGCATTGAACCCCCTCCAGGGCCAAATCACCCTTCCCCATGTGTGGTGCCCAGATCTGCTCACAGATTCCAAGTGGGATCTAACGAGGACTTTGTGTAACTGCAGCATAATATCTGCAATCCTATGCCCCACCCCTTTAGATATGAAGGCCAGCATCCCATTAGCTTTCTTGACTACTTTCTGCAGCTGTTCATGACATTTTAAAGAGCTGTGCACTCGCATCCCCAAATCTCATTGGCCATCCACTGTATTTAACTTGTGCCTTCTAAAAAAAAATCCTTTCTTCAACCTGAAATAGATAACTTCACATTTGTTTATATTAAAATCCATCTAACACTGCTTTGCCCATCCAACTAACCTATTCCATTGTGTCTCTGTCACAGAAATTGGGGAATGACTTGGGATAACCCTGTGGGATTCACAGAATGGGCGCCTCGGAAGGAGAGGGTGATGTCATTGGTATCAGTGGAAGGTTAATACAGAAAGTCAGTAAGTGGGGTAAGTGAGCTGACATGTGAGGGAGGTGAATGCATCTACAACTGTTCAATGGGCGTTCACAGCAGAAGAACAGCAGCCCGTTAACACATGATATTTCTGCAACCCTGGCCATCTTGCAGCATTGGCCCTCTCCATGTGTTACACCTCTTTGGCACCATTTGTCACTTGTGGGTCACTTGGGTCACTTGTCCACACAGGGCAGCTCCGCAGTGGGAAATGTTGAAGGTGTGTGTGTGTGCGTGCGCGCCCCATATTAGAGTGTGTCAATGCCATGTGCAGGCATTGCTACCCCTGTCCTACATGATTTAGTTGGCGCTTATTATAGACCCTCAGCCACTGTGCCCATTACTGCCCAAGGAATGATATAGCAAGGCAGTATCTAAAACCAACACCAAGGCACATGAACAGCTGGTAGAATCCTGTGTCATTGTGAAACCCAGAGGCCTTGGAATTTGGTCAGGAGATCTGGGCCACTTGGGTAGAGGATCTTAGCGCCAGGGTATGATGCCCCTTCTCAGGCTGAACCTCCAAGGCTTAGGAAAGTGGAAGTGGAGTTGCAATGCCCTGAGTGGAAACGGTTGGGATGCCTATGTATGGTTCCATGTCTGGCTGGGTGCCTGCGTATGAGGACCTGGCACCTAGACTGGAATCGAGACTCCCTGCTACCACTCCTAGTGCCCTCCCCTTTCTACCTTCGGTCCTGAGGAATAATGTCTGGGGCAGCAGAGTGGGCGATTCCCTAGCATCTCCCTGGGGTGCTGGGCATCCTGGCATTATGGCCAGTAGTTAGATGTTTCACAGGGCACTGACACCATGGTTAATGTCAGTGTGGTCCTTATTTGGCTGTTGGAGCTTGCAGGAGTGGTCCCGCCCATCTCCTTTCAGGACAAGAAGTTTCTCCGTGTAGGAGACTAGGACACAGATGCCTGGAATTCCCCCGCTGGTTATAGGGGGTATTTTTTTCTGCAATGACATGAAGAGTAAGATGTAAGCAGACATTGTTAGTGTTACTGACAGCTGTTAATGCTGGTACATGTGAGGGTCAAGGTGTTGAGGTGTACCGAGGAAGTGAGGAGGCAGTGCACAGGGCTTGGAGGGTAATTAGTGTGGGAGATTGGGGATCAGGGAGCTAGTGAAGGTAAGTGTTATAGGCAACAGAGGGGCTGTCAGGGCATGTGTCTTAATGGGAGGAAGGTGCAGTGGCAGAGCTGGAGTGAGTGTGAGGAAGCAGAGAGCACTGACCCCTTGGCAAAACAGAGAAGGCCATTGATCAGGGCCTGCATGGTGAACCAGTCCTCCACACCTTCAAGGTAGCACTGGCTCAGATTGGCATCTCTGATCATTTGGCATCGCCTGGTCGCACAGCCTCCTCTGATGGTCTTCTAGCAAGACACTGCATCACCCCATACAGCAGAACCTCCAGGTTTGTCTCAGGGAAACACAGTGCCAGCCTTCCTTTCTCTGTCATTTCTCTGCTTGCAAGACTGAGCAGGACAGCTGGCAAATGTCAACACTCCTCCAGGTAAGTGGCAGGTGTTCAAAGATGGTATAGATGCAAGGAATGCTGGTCTTCACTGAATTTCCACAGAGTGGTGAGTTCTTTCAGGAACAATGTATGGTACGATGGGACAGAAATTGGATATGGTACACACCATAATGGGGAGAATGACAACTAATGCACATCTTTGGTAAGATATAGTGAACAAACTTGCTCAGCCTTGCAGTGAGGATCACTCTGCTAAACCTGCAAAGCTTGCACTTAGCCAAAATAAAACCCATAACGTATCAGTAGAATTCTGGCTTCTACTGCATAAAGGATGCTTATAAATGGAACAGTTCATCACACCTTCTACACTGTTAAGCTACTCAGAACTTTCTATGTTTCAATAAGATCATCTCACAGTCTTCTAAACATCAAGGAGGAAGCCAAACCTGATTACTTTTTCCTCTTGAGGTAATCTATTCATTGTAGCAGTCAGCCTTTCTGTACTGCTTCGAAGGCAAGAATATCCTCGGTTTGATTTGAGCTTACTGATCCTCTATCCATGCTCATAACATTCGCAAAACTCTTATCTTGTGGTCAAACTTTTCAAAAGATGGTTTAAATACCAAACTGCACCTCCTTCAGTCAAGGCTAGGTAGCTACATCTACAACTATGGTCTCACAAACAGCATAACAAAAAAGTAATGAATTTATATAACTCGTGTGCTGCTTTCTTCTTCCCCCGAGTGTGGGATTCTTTAGGTAATCCAGAATTATTGGAACGCAGAATGAAGTTTAGAGATGTCTTCGAAGTGTGCAATGAGCAGTCATTCCAATCAGCGCTGTCATCTTTTCCACAATGTTGATCAAATTTGCAATTTAGGAAAACATCTGCATGCATGTTCAATAAAGATTCAATAAATGAATCTTTCCTTGTGGTACTTAGGTTTGTCTTCCATGTCATGAGGTTATGCTTTGTGGCTCTGACGTGGCAATCTCCAATGAAGCAGATGTTGCCCAGGTCTGGCTACTATACAGGAGTACCAATGGAATGCACCTACCAGTTTGCTCTTCTTAGAAAAATTGTTCCGCAGTCTCTTACTCAGCTTAGAAATACCATCTGCAGCGTCTGTAATGTTGTATTGATTTCAGTATCACCAAACAGATTGCTAGTGATTGTAGAGCCTAGATATGTGAAGCTATTGAACAACCTTCAGTGTCACATTATCAATGCTGATAGATGCCGCAATGGCAACATGCTGGGCTACTCATTTGTCTTCCTGATGGTCATGGTCAGGCAGATGTGAGTGAGTCTGTCCATTTGCAGCTGCAGGTTTTCCACAGTGTGAAATGTTATCCCAGAATCAGTAGCAGAGAGGAACTAGCTAGTATGGACTCAGGTGACCATGGCTGCACATCTTTCTCTGAGATCATATGTAAACAGCCACCCTCTGCGGAGAAACTGAACGCATATGACAGCAGCAAAGGCAGCAATGTGCTAAGCAATGTCAGTACCAAGACACAACTTTGTTTGATGCAACTGCAGATGTCAGAGTGTTCTGATCTTGTCCCATCATAGCTGAACGTATCCAACACATTGACATGGTCAGAGGAGGTCCCATTGACAGCTTCATCAAACAGCCAATTTTCTTCAGCAGCTTAAATAGACCACCTATGCTTACCTGGTTAAAGGTTTTGAAGAGATCGGTGAAGGGAATATGGAGTGACATTCTTTGATCACAGCATTTCCCTTGTTGCACAGAAACTCAGAAGATCATATTGATGGTGGCATTTTTACCCTTTCCATACCTATGATTCTAACAGTAATAAACTCAAGAAGGTTCAAGCAGCCTTCAAAACTGTGACCATGAGGAAATCGCTTTCCCACTAAAGCTACCCAGTAGGTTTCCCTATGATTAGATTAGATTAGATTAGATTACATTACAGTGTGGAAACAGGCCCTTCGGCCCAACAAGTCCACACTGACCCGCCGAAGCGTAAACCACCCATGCCCCTACATTTACCCCTTACCTAACACTATGGGCAATTTAGTATGGCCAATTCACCTGACCCTGCACATCTTTGGACTGTGGGAGGAAACCGGAGCACCCGGGGGAAACCCACGCAGACACGGGGAGAATGTGCAAACTCCACACAGTCAGTCGCCTGAAGCGGGAATTGAACCCGGGTCTCTGGCGCTGTGAGGCAGCAGTGCTAACCACTGTGCCACCGTGCCACCCATAAATGTTCCATTCCACACCCCCGCTTTGGATTACAAAATCAGAATCCCTACAGTGTGGAAACAGGCCCTTCAGCCCAATAAATCCACACCGACCCTCCAAAGAATAACCCATCCAGACCCATTCCCCTAACCTATTACTCTACATTTACCCCTGACTAATGCACCTAACATACACATTCCTGAACACTATGGGCAATTTAGCATGGCTAATTCACCGAACCTACACATCTTTGGATTGGGGGAGAAAACCAGAGCACCTGGATGAAACCCATGCAGACACGGGCAGAATGTGCAAACTCCACACAGACAGTCGCCTGAGGATGGAATTGAACCTGGGTCCCTGGCACTGTGAGGCAACACCATGCCACACAAAAACTCTGCTTATAAAACTTTGTCTATAATCATGCTATAGCTATGTGGATGTTCGAGGAAGCACTACCCATAATCTCCAGAACTCCTGACAGCATCCCAGCTGTAACACTGAAGACCTATCCTCCAGGACAAGCTGTATCACAGCCAAGCTGTTCCAATATAGTTACAACGCTGGAAGATTGCCCGGTCACAGCTTATCCACCAAATGCAAAGCAAATTCAATCCAACCAATTACTGTTTGATCAATATACTCTCACAGCTTCAAGCAACACCAATAACTGCTCAGTGACGTTCTGTTTCATCACAACACTCAACTGCAGAAATACCTTGCTACATGTATAGACAAAAGAGCTGAATCCAGCAGTGTGGTGATAGGAGATAAGTCTTCAAGGCAGCATCTGATTAAATATGTTGATAGGGATTGAGGAAAAGCTGTCAAGTGGTTAGAGTCATGTCTGAGACAAAGAAAGATGGTTGTGGTCAGCACCAGGACTCTAGACCCAAGTAATCCCAAAAATAAAAGTCAGGATCTTATTTATTGATAACATGAGTTTCTTGAGGTTTGGTGAGCTGCAGAAACACGAATAATATCACAAACATTTAAGAGAGTTGGGGGCCATTACCAAAGAGAAGGTCCAAGAAAACTGCAAGGTCTGAAAGTGGACCAGATGGGCTACACCCTGGAGTTCTGAAGGAGATAGCTGAAGAGATAGTGGAGCCTTTAGTAGTGATCTTTCTTGTATCAATGGAGTCAGAGAGGGTCCCAGAGGGCTGGAAAATTGCTAATGTAACCATCCTGTTTAAGAAGGGAGTAAGGCAAAAAACTGGAAATTATAGGTTGATTAGCCTGACCTCAATGGTGGGTAAGATCCTGGAATCCATTGTGATGGATGAGATTTATAAATACTGGAAAGCATATGGTAAAATAGGACAAAGTCAGCATGGTTTCATCAAGGGAAGGTCATGCCTGACAAATCTGTTAGAATTCTTTGAGGAAATAACAAGCAGGTTAGACCAAGGAGAGCCAATGGATGTTAGCTATCTGGACTTCCAGAAGCCCTTTGATAAGGTGCCACACAGGAGGCTTCTAAGTAAGATAAGGGCTCATAGTGTTCAAAGCAAGGTACTAGCATGGATAGAAGACTGGCTGACTGGCTGACTGGCAGAGGGCAGAGAGTGGGGATAGAAGGGTCCTTCTCAGAGTGGAAGTCAGTGACTTGTGATGTTCTACAAGGGTCAGTGTTGCGACCACAACTTTTCAGTTTATACATTAATGATCTGGATGAAGGAACTGAGGACATTCTGGCTAAGTTTGCAGATGATACAAAGATAGGTGAAGAGACAGATTGTATTGAGGAGGTGAGAAGGCTGCAGAAAGATTAAATTGGACAGGTTAGGAGAGTGGGCAAGGAAATGGCAGATATAGAAAATTGTGGGAAAGTGTGAAATCATGCACTTTGGTAAGAAGAATAGAGGCAGGGACTATTTTCTAAAAGGGAAAAAAATTCAGAAATTTGGATTTGAAAGGGACTGGGAGCCCTAGTCCACGATTCTCTTATGGTAAACTTACAGGTTGAGTTGGTAATTAGGAAGGCATATACAATGTTATAATTCATCTTGAGAGGACTAGAATATAAAAACAGGGATGTACTTCTGAGGCTTTATAAGGCTCTGATCAGACCACGTTTAGAGTATTGTGAGCAATTTTGGACCCCATACCTCAGGAGGGATATATTGGCGCTGGAGCAGATCCAGAAGAGGTTCACGAGAATGATCCCAGAAATGAAAGGCTTAACATATGAAGAATGTTTGAGGACTCTGGGACTCTACCCAATCAAATTTAGAAGGATGTTGGGAGATCTGATTGAAACCTACAGAATATTAAATGGCTTGGACAGAGTGGACTTTGGGAAGATGTTTCCACTGGCATGAGAGATGAGAACCTGAGAGCACGTCTTTAGAATGGAGATAAGGAAAAACTTCTTTAGCTAGAGAGTGGTGAATCTGTTGCCACAGAGGGCTGTGGAGGCCAGGTCATTGAGTATATCTAAGACAGAGATAGATAGGTTCTTGATTGCCAAGGGGGTCAAAGGTTTGATTAGATTAGATCCCCTACAGCGTGAAAACAGGCCCTTCAGCCCAACAAGTCCACATTGACCCTCCGAAGAGTAACCCACCCAGACCCATTTCGCTCTGACTAATGCACCTAACACTGTGGCAGGAAACCGGAGCACCCGGAGGAAACCCACGCAGACACGGGGAGAATGTGCAAACTCCACACAGACAGTCACTTGAGGTTGGATTGAACCTGGGACCCTGGTGCTTTGAGGCAGCAGTGCTAACCAATGAGCCACCGTGCCACCACTGACAAATGGATGATCCCTTATTCTGAGATTAATATCCTCTGGGGAATTTACGTCTCCGTATCTAACCTTCAAGCCCCCTAAGAATCGCATGAATTTCGGTAGGGTGCTGCAACTTTAAACGGTCTTTCTACATTTAATTAATATTCATCTCTTCTATTCTTCCTTCTGTGTATAACCTCACATTTCCCACATTATATTCCATCGTCAAATTTTTGCCCACTCAGATAACCTGTTTACTTCCCTCTGTAGACTCTGTGTCTCCTCATCACCTGCCTTCCCACTTATTTTTGTGTTATTCACATGGTTATAGTTTATTCACCTCTGTCATCAGTCATTAATATATTTTGTAAATAATTGTGACCCCAGAACTGATCCCTGTGGCAGTCTATCTTCTACTAGTTAGCCAGTGTTCTACCCATGCTAATATAGTTCAAATACCATGGGTTCTTATCTTATTAAACAGCCTAATGTATGGTACCTTATTGAACATGTTTTGGAAATTCAAATGTATTACATCTATGCATTCCCCTTTATCTATCCTGTTTGTTACCTCCTCAAAGAACTGTAATAAATTTGTCAAGTATGATTTTGACTTCATGAACCTTTGATTAAAGTATTTATTTCTGAATGCTCTGCTATTTCATCCTTTATAATAGACTGTAACAGATGTTAGGTTAATTGGCCTATAGTTACCTGTTTTGTTCCGTCATCTGTCCATGTCCTTTTTGGATAAGGTTGCTACGTTGGCAGCTTTGCAACCTTCTGGACTTCACCAGAATCAAAGGATTCTTAGACGACTACTATCAGTGCATTGAATATATATGCAGTTGCTTCCTTTAAAATCCTACGATGGAACTTACTGGCCCTCAGCCCTATTAGTTTCGCTAGGATTTTTTACTTTATTTGCTGCATTTATTTCCTTCCTTGCCATTAGCCCCTTGATTACTGAGTATTTTTGGAGTGTTAGTGTCCTCTACCATTTCCCAGCTTCTCATTATTTCCCCAATCTTGTTCTCAAAAGGGCTTATCTTCATTCCCTCTCCTTTCTATATATTTAAAGAAGGTCTTTCCATCTTTATTTTTGTTATTTACTAGTCTGACCTCATAGTTTATTTTCTCCCTCATTATTGTTTTTGGGTCATCATTTGTAGGCTATTAAAACTTTCCCAATCTTTTGATTTACCATGAATTGTTGTCACATTGTATGGCTTTTTGTTTCAGTTTGACATTGTCCTTAATTTCCTTGGTCAGCCATGGTTGATTTATTCCCTTTCCAGAATGCTTCTTCCTCTCTGGGATTTCTCTTTGCTGTGATCTTTGAACTGTCGTCCTAAACGTCTGTCATTGTTCCTCAACTGTGCTTCCTGCTAAACTCCTTTCCCAGTCTCACCAACTCTGCCCTTGTTCCATTATTTATGTTTTGCACGCATGTTTAGTTATTCCTGACCCAAGCTTCTCACTTTTAAACTGAATGCCAAATTCTTCCATGTTACGGTCACTCTTCCTTAGGGGATCTTTTACTCTGATATCATTTATTAAGCCTGCTCATTATACATTACCAGATCCAAAATAGCCCGATCCTTAGTTTGATCCATAACATATAGTACTAGGAAACTATCCTAAATACACTATCCTGAATATTCCTAGCACCAAAAATACATGGCCAGGCCTTTTACCACCGATTTAAATTTCTCTGTTTTATGATTATGCATGGAATGACACCCTTCCCCCCCCCCTCTACATTTAGGTGCATGCTTTATGGTACTACATGCAAGGTAGTTTGCAGCATTTGTACACTAACAACAGTAGACTCGACGGATACCTATCCATTTGTGCATCCTACATTGCTTGGGATTTGACGGGAGATACAAATTTGAAAAACCACTTTCGGTCTTGTTCACTTAATCTGTTTTTTTTTTAAAAACGTCCTTCAAAACTGCTGGGTCCAGCTGCGCTTGAAATGACAGTGGCTTACCTGAAATGTTTAAATGCCCTCGACCCGAGAATGTGAGACCGGATTGAAGGCTCAATGAGCACATCAAAGTCCTTACCCACTTGGGAAGAGGATCAGAGGAAATTCAGAGAGAAGAAATCTATTTTGAGATAATGCTTGGAATTATTCATCATTTTATACTTCATTAACACAATGCACACTGCTTGATGATTACCTCTTTCTAAATCACTGTGGACTGTAGATGAGAACAAATTTAACATGTCACTTTAAGTAGTCAGGTACTAAACAGTTACTAAACACTCTGGTAAATAGCTGCTGACGAGGAGCTTTCCTCCAAATCATAATCTTTCTGGGTAGAAGTCTCATTGGACAATGTTTTCCTTGTTATTTCTGTTCAGGAGAGCAGTGTTGCTGGTTAGGTCAACACTTACTGCCTTTCCCTGGGCGCCCTATGAAGATGACAGGAAGACTACCTTCTTGAACCATTGTTGTAATGGTTTGATAAACTGCAAAGACATTTCACGGATAGTAAAGAGGTAATGCTCCCTCTGAGATGTGCATATCTGTGACCCTGCACTATTCAGGAATGCTGGGCAGGTGTTCCCTTTAAGATTCACAAATTGTGCAATCATATGGCAATTTTAAAAAAAAGTGTACAGAGCAGGGGACAGGCCCCACAAAGCAGAGGGAAATTGGAAGAAATTAAATGTCAACTATGTAGAGGTGAAATTGGGTAAAGATATTAAGTTTACTTCCCTAAAATGACATTTCAGAATTGCTTTACAATTACAATGATTTAACAGCTGTTTAACTGCTTCTACTGATAACAGCTCTTAATTCCAGATTGTTTTCGAAAGCTACGTTCAAATTCCAAAACCGAGAGTTGGATTTGAACTCTTAATCTTTGTATTATTCACACAGTAAATGAATCACAACAATACTGTACCCATGAGATTAAGATGTGGCTGAACTAGTTGTGAAACTTTGTTTAAGGCACTCTGATATCATCTCAGAACATTATAAACAAATCCAACATAACTGAGGCTAAACTTTTACTGTCTTTTACTGGTTAGGAGGTGTCCAATGCCCAAGACTCCGACTCTATGAGGAAAATCATACACCAAAGCTTTCATTAAGCATAAATTTGTAAAGCCAATTTGCATCAAAAGTATACCATATGTTTGATGAACTGGAGGGTAAGACTTCCCACCCAAGTCAGAATTGGTGCAAGTTGTCTAATTTAATATTCACACTAACTACCACTGCCTTACCTGATATAACCCAACTTTGGCTTGGAATTCCCAAGATAAATAATCAATAAGATAATCAAGTCTTCAATATTCACAATAGTTACTTTTTATAAATACACATTAAACCAATTTTAGAAGCAGAATTTATGGATGTAACCTGGAAATCGATGTCAGATTGAAAGAACTTAAGAGACTGATTTGAGAGAAATGTGAAAACCCCAAATACTAGATTTGCAGGAGGAATAATTCATCTTGGCTCACAGGACAAAACAAGCAGCCAATATATGTATTTGCACCGCTGTCCAAGCGGAATTTTCATCCAATGTGTTTTAACAGAATCTGTATCAATGAATTATAAAAATATACTATTTTCTCCATTCGTGAAAATTGTAAATGTCAGTCTTGAAGTCACTTTTAAGTCATTTAACGTGAAAAGGTCATGATTACAAAAATCCTATTCATTTTTTAAAAACCAATAGATTTCCTGCTGTTGTTTTAATATCAATGTATGGTCAAATATCCTGAGAGGGACATAGTTATGGCATTTGGATTGCAACATAACAAAACTTCAGTTTATGTTACATATAAAAATTTCATAATATCAGATACATCAAAAAATTACATGAGCCAAAATAACCATGAGGCACTTTTTAATATTTAATGAAAATTGAGAGACATTTACCTCCATGATAGAACTAATTTAACCAAACAAAAACTAAACGTACAGAATTGAAATTCTCATGAGCTGTGAACCTTGACAGCAATTTACATCACATCCATCTGTATAATTAAGTTTTGTCTCTGCTGTGTTTTAAAAAGACAGGCATTGAGCTTCCTGTTGTGTTGGAAACATGACTGCATGACGTTATATAGGACACAGAAAAATTCTTCTTTTCCAACTAGAACAGGAATGGCTAGGGTGACATCAATGTCAATAACCTAACCAACACCTCGTGTATCTCGAACTTTTTTTGAAGGAATCTTGCCAAACTGAGCAATGTAACATAGTATGTCATAGATGTAACATTTTAAGCAACTTGTATTTACTCTTTTATCGTCTGCTATGCTTGCCATGAATATCCATTCAATATACCATGCACCGGATACCTCTATAAGAGCTGACATCAGCATGGTAGCTGGCACTGCTGCCTCACAGCACCAGGGACCTGAGTTTAATTCAACCTTGGGTGACCCTCTGTGTGAAGTTGCATATTCTCTCAAGGTTTTCCACTTGGTGCTTAGTCCAAAGATGTGTAGGTTGGGTGGATTGACCATGCTGAATTGCCCTGTCGTATCCATGGATGTGTAGACTAGGTGAATTAGATGTGATTAAATGCAGGGTGATGGAGTAGGTCTGGGTGGATGCTCTTGGGAGGGTTGATGCAGACTTGATGAGCCAAATGACCTCTACCTGCACTGCACGGATTGTGTTGTAACTCGGACCTTTGGAGAGGTTCAGGGCAAAATAAATGCTCCGTTTAACAAAACTGCCTGATGCATGTAATGTGATAATTCTCCCTCTAGACTGCACGCTGACATTTCAGCATCACCAGACAGTGAAACATCTGCCAGCACTGAATTCTAAGAAGGGAGCCGATAACAAAAGTAAAAGTGCACCAGCAGGGAGAATCTTTATATAATAAACCACATGGTGCATCCTGAAAATTGTGTGGAGATAAGCCACTCTGGATCAGCCAGGAAGAATCATGGAGCAGTGATTCACTAATATCGAAGATGTATTAATTGCTGTTCTCATGAGTTCATTGGCCACAGTGTAACAATGTGCGGCAGCAGGAACGTGTCTGAAATGAGGACAGAAAATGATGCTAACTTTTGGAATGCTAAAATATCCGAGTTCTCCTTCTAGCCCCTTCTGATCGTGTAGTTAATGATCACTACATAATAGAATGTCATATGCAGTTTGAGAGAGCGCAACTCTGATCTCAAACCAATGTCCTCAGCTTAAATAAGGACAATTACTGAGGTGTGTTGAAAGAGTTTTCTAAAGTGGACTTGGAAAATAGACTAAGAGAAAAGTCAGGGAATGGACAGTGACTGGATATTTCGTCGTGTTCAGTGAAAATTTATTTAGGTTAAAAAGAAGGGTGAACCACCATGCTTAACAAAGACAGTCACAGAATGTATCCAATCAAAATCTAAGGTAAACAAAGTGGCAGAAACTGGTGGCAGGCAGAGGATTGGGAATATTTTAGTAACCAGCAGCGATGAATAAAAACTAATGAAGTGGAAGAACATGAATCAAAGAAGTAAATTGACAAGGAATATAAAAACAAACAACAAGAGTTTTTATGCATACATTAAAAAAGAGAGAGAGAGCACCAAGGATGCCGGGGTTTGATCCTAGCCTTGTCTGACTGTCTGTGTGGAGTATGCATGTTCTCCCAGCGTGATTTTCTGCTGGGTGCTCCGTTTCCTCCCACAGTCCAAAGGTATATAGGCTAGGATTAGCCATGGTAAATGCTGGGTCACAGGGGAGGGTGGGGATTTGAGTTTGGGTCCGGGTGTGGGTGGGATGCAGACTCGATGGGCCAAATAGTCTCTTTCTGCACATCAGGGATTCCGTGCTGAAGGCTAGTCCAAGCAAGCAGTGAACTACAACTATCAGGGACCCACTCAGACTTTTGTGTAAGAATGAGCACCATCTAAATTTTTCAGAGAAGGTGAGAATTGGATTTGGTGCAGAAATTAGCTGATTTGGGACTTATGAGACAGGAGAATTGACGTTTCGGGCATAAGCTCTTCTTCAGGAATGAGGAGGGTGTGCCAAGCAGGCTAAGATAAAAGGTAGGGAGGAGGGACTTGGGGGAGGGGCGTTGGGAATGCGATAGGTGGAAGGAGGTTAAGGTGAGGGTGATAGGCCGGAGAGGGGGTGGGGGCGGAGAGGCTGGGAAGAAGATTGCAGGTCAAGAAGGCGGTGCTGAGTCCGAGGATTGGGACTGAGATAAGGTGGGGGGAGGGGAAATGAGGAAGCTGGAGAAATCTGCATTCATCCCTTGTGGCTGGAGGGTTCCTAGGCGGAAGATAAGGCGCTCTTCCTCCAGGCGTCATGTTGCCAAGGACCTGCATATCCTTGGCGGAGTGGGAGGGGGAGTTAAAGCGTTCAGCCACAGGGCGGTTGGGTTGGTTGGTGCGGGTGTCCCAGAGGTGTTCTCTGAAATGTTCCGCAAGTAGGCGGCCTGTCTGCCCAATGTATAGGAGGCCACATCGGGTGCAGCGGATGCAATAAATGATGTGTATGGAGGTGCAGGTGAATTTGTGATGGATATGGAAGGATCCCTTGGGGCCTTGGAAGGAAATGAGGGGAGAGGTGTGGGCGCAAGTTTTGCATTTCTTGCGGTTGCAGGGGAAGGTGCTGGGAGTGGAGGTTGGGTTGGTAGGGGGTGTGGACCTGACGAGGGAGTCGTGGAGGGATGGTCTTTCCGGAACGCTGATAGGGGAGGGGAGGGAAATATATCCTTGGTGGTGGGGTCCGTTTGGAGGTGGCGGAAATGACGAAGGATGATCCGATGTATCTGGAGGTTGGTGGGGTGGTAGGTGAGGACCAGTGGGGTTCTGTCCTGGTGGCGATTGGAGGGCGGGTTCAAGGGCAGAGAACCGGGAAGTGAAGGAGATGCGGTGGAGAGCATTGTCAACCACGTCTGAGGGGAAATTGTGGTCTTTGAAGAAGGAGGCCATCTGGGTTGTTCGGTATTGGAATTGGTCCTCCTGGGAGCAGATGCGGCGGAGGCGAAGGAATTAGGAATATGGGATGGCGTTTTTACAGGGGGCAAGGTGGGAGGAGGTGCAATCTAGGTAGCTGTGGGAGTCGGTCGGTTTATAGTAAATGTCTTTGTTGAGTCGGTCGCCCGAGATAGAAATGGAGAGATCTAGGAGGACCAACTCCAATACCGAACTGCTCCCAGGAGGTACAATTCCAATACCAAACTGCTCCCAGGAGGACCAATTCCAATACCGAACCATCCCATATTCCCAATTCCTATGAAGAGTGATTGGGGTCGCTGGGCCTGTCTTCATTAGAAGAATGGGAGGGGATCATACTGAAACATATACAGTTCTGACATTGAGGATGGACTGAACATAGGGATGATGTTTCCCTCCAGAGCAAGGAGTCATGGTGTCACAATATGTGAAGGCCATTTTGAACTGAGATGAAGAGGACGGTCTTCACTGAAAGATTAATGAACCTGTGGAATTCGCCACCAAAACGAAAATGGCAGTGGAGTCCAATTCAGTGGATATGTTTAAGAAATATATAAATAAATGGATTTCCAGAGGCTAAAGGTGTCAAGGGGTATTGGGAGAGAGTGAGATAGAGAATCAGCTGTTATCATGTTGAATGATGGTGAATGAAGAAGCAGAAAAGCCTACTCTTGCTCCTAAATCAATGTTTCTGAAATAATAGGTCATGAAATAAAGAGTACAGTAGCAAAGTGAGTAGAAAATTGCTTGAGCAATAGGAAGCAGAGAATCTAATATCTAATATCTAAAAATTGTGGTTAATGGGTATTTTTTGGGCGTTTCCCAGCAGTTGGAATTGACACCCTTGCTTTTCCTAACACGTGTGGGTCTAGACTTTAGTGTACAGGAGACAATTTAAAGTTTGTGGACAACATCGAACTTGGAAGAACTGTTAACTATGAGCAGAAACTTCAAAAAGACATTGACAAGTTGGTGGAATGGGGCAGGTATGTGGCTGAAGTTCAATGAAGAGGAATATGAAGTGATACATTTTCGTGCAAAAAACATTGAGAGACAGGATAAAATACAAGATATTATTCTAAAGGTTGTGCAGGAGTAGAGAAACCTGCGTATATAAGTATACAAGTTTATCAAAGGCGGCAGGACAGGTCGATGAGCTGTTAAGAAAGCCTACAGTATTCTAGGCTTCACTAGTAGGGAATGCAGAGTGGTTATGCTCAACATTTATGGTACTCAGGTTAGACATCAGCCAGAGCACTCTGTCCAGAACTGACTGCTCCACTACAGGTAAAGTATGAAAGGACTGGAGAGGGAGAGAGCAAGAGAGACAGAGACAGAGCAAAGAAGTGCATGACAAAAAAATGTTTCCAGGAATAGTTATGAGGATAAATTGGAGAAGCTGAGACTGTTATCCTTGGAGAGGAAAAGGCTGAGAGGAGATTGACAGAGTTTATCAAAATCATGAGGAGTCTGGACAAAGTGGATAAGGAGTAACTGTTGTTGCTTGTAAAAGGAAAGAGTATCAAAGGGTACACTGTAACAGCATTTTGGAGAAGGAACATTTGCTTTGGAAAGTGTTGCAGAAGTAGGTAGAATTGATGTATTCAAGAGGTCATTAGATGATTCTTTAAATCCAAAAAACATGCCGGGTTATGTGGAAAAGACAGGAGATTAGCACAAGGTTAAAATGCCTGGAGAGTTGGTGCAGAAATGATGGGCCAAATGACCCCTTTCTGTACTGTAACAATTCTATGATTCTTTGTTATCCTAACCTAATATCTCCACTACTCGGTGGAGTCTGGACCCGATCAGCCGTTATAAAATGATATCCATTTGCATTAATAGGGTACCTTTAACATAGAAAAACAGCCCAAGTCGCTCGCTCTTGAACTGAACACAGAGTTAAAGTTTCGGCTTTAGCTGAGAATTCAGAACAAATTGCACCTGTTCTGGCAAGTATTTTCTCCTCTAGTACACCAGGTTCCATTCAGCCATTCTAAATTGCCAGAAGCAATACCTGCCACGAACAGTGCTTCCAAAGCTTTGCTTTTAAAAATATTCCATGATGTATTGAATAATGGTAACATTTGAGTAATACAGTTGAAAGTGAGTTTATCACAAAAATGAATATTAAAATTACATTGCCAGTCCACCGCCTGTGAAAAAATCAATTTAAAATGTCTGAGCTTGGGTTGTAGACACCTCAGCAAGCAGTGATGGGAGTATCAGCCCTGATTTTTTTAAATTCACTCTTGATATGTGAGGAAAGCCAGCTGGCCAATATTTATTGCCAGTCCTTGGTTGACGTCCCTTCAGATGATGATGGTGAGCTGCTTTCTTGAATCGCTGTCGTCCATGTGCAGTAGGTTGACCCACAATGTCCTGAGGGAAAGATTTCCAGGATTTTGACTCAGCATCACTGAAGGAATAGTGGTATATTGCCAAGTCAGGACAGTGAGTGACTTGCAGGTGGTGGTGTTCCATATGTCTGCTGTCCTTGTTCTTTGCGAAGGAAGTGGTCATGGGTTTGAAAGGTGTTGAATCAGGATCTTTAACGATTTCTGCAGTGTATCTTGTAGATGCACGGCTGCTACTGAGCGTTGGTGGTGGAGGGAGTGGATGTTTGTGGATGTGGTACCAATCAAGGGGGCTACTTTGTCCTGGGAGGTGTCAAACTTGGAATGTTGTTGGAGCTGCATCCACCCAGGCAAGTGACAGTTTTCCATCACATTTCTGTAGATGGTGGACAAGCTTTGGGCAATGGTAACTCCTCTCTAGATACTTTGGTTGCTGAAAGCCAATCCAGGTTCTCTTTGATAGTGACACTGCAATACTGCCTGCTGATCTGTGTAACTGAGGCCACCCCTGCATGGTTATAGGTGTACCTGAGTGAGGGAGACTCAGAGACCCAGATGGCAACATCTGTATCTGTCTTGTACACAGGAGCAAGAAAGACAGCAGGCTGTTTCCAGGCACAGGGGCAACTCCCCGGAAAAGTTAACATAAGTGATTGGATGGATGGATTGGCACCTGTTTCACTGGGTGATGGCTAAACATCTTGCCAGTCAATGTATGAGGACTCAAGCATTTATTTTTGTGCTTTAGTTGTTGATAGTGATCAGATGTGGAATTAAATATATGTATATGGATGGTGTATAAAGGAGAGAGACCCTAAGTGTCTGAGTTGGCAGGGGGTATAGAGTACTAACAGGTACAGGAAAATAAGGGTTTCTGATGAAAGAGAACATCTTGTTTTGGTGCCTTGACCTCAAGTGAGATGTCCTTTGATCAGAAGCATGAATCTCTCAGCCAAGCTCATCACTGGCCAATGAGCTTTACCTTCATTGTTAGCAGCTGTTGAGATCTCTCATGCTCATCCTCTTCTTCTGAGGATGTGGCTCAGTGTCCATCTCTGGCTCCAGTGCTGCTCTTCTCTGGAGTTGTAGGTTGTGTGAAGAGAAAATGATGGATGATATCCTCAAGAGTGTGCATTGTAGTGCACCCTATATATATAACAAGGACCTGGGACCCACTTGTAGCCTCACGGTTGCAATGAAATATGCCAACAGTTCATGTGTTGGGGTTGCATTCACAGGGCATGTGTGTTTCACTCAACTGCTGCTCAATTCCCTTTTGAAATCGTTCATCATCTCCCATTTCACCATGCTTAAAGACGGTCAGCTCCAGGTCATAATGCCTCACTCTGTACAAAGGGTTTCTTCACATTGCCCCAGCCACAGCATTAAATATCAATCTCCTCGACTTTACACCAGCTAATGGGAACTTTCCTTTGCCTATCTTCGCCAATCCTGTTATTGTCCTGTACACATGCTTCTAATCTCCCCTCTCTTTCTGCCAAAATGCCTCTGCTCACTTTTCTGTATTAAATGTCATCTGCCTCTTGCCTGCCCCGACAAACCTAATTCAGAAATCACTGTCCAGATTAGAATTCAAGACTGGGTTCTTCTGGTCTGTGATGTGAGACTATAACTCAGCAGGCTATTGAGTCAGATCACTTGCCTTATTAAATATTGTTTAGACAAGTCGTGTTTTACATCAGATTTTCTTTAACAAGTAATTGTTGACAGTGTTCTTTTATCTGGATGCATATATAAACTCTAATCATGTGTGGAGCTAACAGGAACATGGGGGCATGAATTAGGTCCATTCAGCCCCTCCAGCTTCTTCTGCCATTTAATTAGGTTGTGGTGTGTTTGAAAGGAACACACTCTGTTTCAGGCAAAACATTGTCAGGCAGAGAAGACTGCACAGGAATACTAAATAATCCCCATCATGCTTTTTTTAAAAACTGATTTTAAACGATCAGAATACAGAGTAATCCTGAAGCTTTCAACACTCGTATTCAGCTTGAGACAGGATTTGTCTTCATTATAGATTGCAATTAGAATCCTACTGCAACTGAATCCTTCATTTATCAACACAACCAAAACAATCACCTCAGAACATCTTAAATGCATTAAAATCTGAAACAAGTATCTCAGTCTGGTATTGCAACCAAGTCTCACAATTGATACTGAACATTGAAAAAGTGCCCAGATCTCAATTTTCGTTGTTCATTGGAAAACTCAATGAACACTTCAACATATGTGCAGTTTTTAAATGTTGCGTGAGGGCACGATCATCAATGGGGAGGATAGGACAGCAGACTTTACCCTCAGTGGTGATTCATACTGATGTCGAAATGTCTTAAAATAATCCATATTTTAATCTTGATTTTTTTAAAACATTAGTAAGTGGAGGAATTTCTCCACAGAAAGAAGACATAAACCTACAGGGTCAGTAATTTAGCTAAAGAACTGTCAAACAGAATATTGTAAAAGTATTAAAACATTATGTCTTCTGCTATTACAATAAAGCAGTAAGAAACTTTTAGAGAGATACATATGCTGAAATGTTGCTGCTTCACCCTCACCATGCTGCTATGTCTTTTAAATTCTCAGTTTCTGAATGCAATATGAACATAAATAACATGGGAAGAAAAAAGACAAGAGAAAAATTCAGAATGCAAAGGTAAAGATAGCAAAGTGTTGATGGAACAGGAAAGGTTATGGAAGGTGATAATGAAATACCTGGCAAAAAGTAGGGGTGTGTAAATTTTGTTTTATAACAATGTACTGGGCATCAGCAACAATCAGAGTCAAAAGGAAAATAGCATTAACGGGGATAATTGAAACAACCACAGATAGGGCAAAATGAAATATTGCAGATTATATTACACTTAAAACCAGTGAAAAGAGAAGGGTATGTAGATGTGGTCAGAGAATGGGAATTTTGCTGCGAGTAAACCTCGTCCTGACTCCTCAAAACCTGTCCATCATCTGCAAGGTACAAGTCAGGACTGTGATGGAATGTTCTGCACTTGTTTGGAACATAGGAGCATGCAAATTAGAAGCAGGAGAGGGCCAGTTGACCATTTGAGATTGCTCCATTCAATAAAGTCATGATGATCTGGCTATGCTTTCAACTCCAATTTCCCATCTTCCCACTTAATCCTTGACTCCCTTGTCTATCAAAGATTGATCTAATCCAGCCTTGAATAAATTACATAATACAGTCTCTACCAACAACCCTATGAAAGAAAATAAATCTTGTCTCCATCTTAAAAAGGAGACTTTGCTCGTAAGAAATTCCATGAGCAACATCAACAGGTAAAGGTCCAGCCTGTTCAATAATTCTTAAGCGAAAACCCTTCATCCCAGGAATGGGCTGAGTAAACCATTTGGAGAGCTGGATTGAATGGTGGCACTATTTGATGAATATTTCATCAGAACTGTTTTTAATATAACGCCACTCCAGAAACCCTTCAGCATCAGCTTCAGTGTGTTTACCACCCAACTTAATTCTGGATCTGATTCCTGAACTTGAATTAACAAAAAAGTGACAAACACTTCTTTTGAAGTAGATGAAACTCTATCATCTGCTTGTGGTATCATTGTGAGCTCTGACCCTGGACTTTGTTTAGCCATTGCTCTGGTCACCACACTGGGAAAAATACCCAGATCCTGTTCCTGTAATTGTTCAGCCTCAATGAACAGGGTGATGCGAGACAATAATTTTAAAAATCCCTTCTTCAAATGGAGAATCCAAATCGATGACTAACTATAGAAGAATACAGCAGTTATTCAATCTTGCTGGAGAAGGATTGGGATAGCACAATGGCTCTGTGGTTAGCACTGCTGCCTCATAGCATGGTTCAATTCCAGCCTCGGGAACTTGTCTGTGTGGAGTTTGCACATTCTCCCCGTGTCTGCGTGGGTCTTCTCTGGGTGCTCTGGTTTCCTCCCACAATCCAAAGATGTGCTGGTTAGGTGAATTGACCATGCTAAATTGCCCATAGTGTTAGGTGCATTAGTCTGGGGTAAGTATTGGGTAGGGGAATGGGTCTGGGTGGGTTACTCTTCGGAGGGTCATTGTGGACTTGTTGGACTGAAGGGTCAGTTTCCATACTGTAAGGAATCTAACCTAATGAACTGATTTAGGTGAACCTATATCTTTCACTCTTACTAAATCATTCTCCAAAAGTAAATAAACACCATCCACATGGAATTTCTTAACTAGCCTGACCACCACTAGTCCCAAGAAGTCACATTCCAAATGAACTCTAATTCCACTGCACCTACCCCCCCCCCACCCCCCCACCCCACTTCGCTTTCATTAAACTTAGAAGGGAAACTCAAATCCTTCTCCAGCAAGATTGAATAACTGCTGTAGCCTTCTATATAGTTAGTCATCGATTTGGATTCTCTATTTGAAGAAGGGATTTTTAAAAAATTGTTTCTCATCTACCCTGTACTTCGACAGTCACAGCTCTATTCCAAAGGTGGAATGCCTGACAAGGTCAGTTATTGAGACACAAGGGGTACCTTCTCACCAGGGCTGATAACTCAATGATGCAATCCCTGACCAAGGCCAAGCATCAATCATGTAGTCCATTCTTCCACGAGGGCCGATGAGCTTCTGATGCTTGGATTGGTTGGGAGGAGGTGGGGCGGGACCTCAGCGTACAGTCCAGATGCCGTGCACTGCATAAGAGATGGACTCTGAACAGCTGGGAGAGAAGCAGCAGTTTTTGAGGAGCAAGATGAGAACAGTGAGCAGGAGGAATATCCCCTTTTGCACAATAGAAAGTGATGCAGTGTTCAATGCAACAATCCAGCTGGGACTTTGAGGAGAGCAGGGTTAAGTGACATTTGCTGACTGCAGATTCGATGTTCCCCCAAAGGGTGAGCAGACCCCATTTTGCCCCAGAATCAAATGCAACTTTGTTTCCTGTTGTTTAATAAGTGCTAA
Organism: Chiloscyllium plagiosum; assembly: GCF_037043375.1. NCBI lineage: Eukaryota > Metazoa > Chordata > Chondrichthyes > Orectolobiformes > Hemiscylliidae > Chiloscyllium > Chiloscyllium plagiosum. Next base: position 75,543,922 of record NW_028270152.1, on the reverse strand, counting down.
TGTTAACAATAGTTTGAAACCTTCACAGCATCTATGGCAACATGTTGTGTCATGATGGGTGTCAGGGGAGGAATAGCACTTCTTCATTCAGAGTTCAAATGTTATATGCATTATAGAACGATAGCTGCTGTGGTGGACTACAGCAAGCCCCCTCAAAATATATTAAGACAATGTAGACCCTAAGTGTGAGGCACTGCATTCCAGATATAATTTAATTGGTCAAATGAAGAGAAAGTGAGGACTGCAGGTGCTGGAGATCAGAGTCGAGAGTGGGGTGCTGGAAAGCACAGCAGGTCAGGCAGCATCCGAGGAGCAGAAGAATCAGCATTTTGGGCATAAGCCCTTCATCAGGGATGAGGTTTGTGGGTCAGGGAGAGCTGAGAGATAATTAGGAGAGGGTTGGGGATGGGGTGATGGTAGCTGGGAATGTGATAAGGAGACCAAGGTGGGGGGAGAAGGTGATAGGTCGGACAGGAAGGTGGAATGGATAGGTGGGAAAGATAAATGGGCAGGTCAGGAGGGCATTGCCAAGTTGGAGGCTTGGGACTGGGATAAGGTGTGAGGGGGAAAGGGAAATGAGGGAACTGGTGAAATCCACGTTAATCCTGTGTGGTTGCAAGGTCCCAAGGTGGAAGATGAAGCGTTCTTCCTCCAGGCATCGGGTGGTTAGAGTTTAGCGATGGAGGAGGCCCAAGACCTGCATGTCCTTGACTGAGTGGGAGGAGGAGTTGAAGTGTTCATCCATGGGGTGGTGGAGTTGGTTGGTGCAGTGTCCCAGAGATGCTTTCTGAGACAATTCACAATTCAGCATCCTGTCTCCACGATGTACAGGAAACCACATCGGGTGCAACTAATACAGTTGATGACATTTGTGGAAGTACAGGTAAATTTCTGTCGGATGTGGAAGGATCCTTTGGGACCTTGGGTGGAGGTCAGGGGGCACATGTGGGCCAGGTTTTGCACTTCTTGCGGGGGGTGGGGGGGGAGCCTGAATCTGACAAGGGAGTCGCAGAAGGAATCGTCTCTCCAAAACGCAGGTAAGGGTGGGGGAGGGAAATATATTCCTAGTGATGGGGTCTGTTTGTAGGTGGCGGAAGTGGCAGAAGATAATGTGATGTATATGGAGGTTGGTGGGGTGTAAGGGAGGGGAAATTGCGGTCTTTGAAAAAGGAGGCCATCTGGGAAGTTTTATGGTGGAATTGGTCCTCCTGGGAGCAGATGCAGCTGAGGCAGAGGAATTGGGAACAAGGGATGGCTCTATTACAGGAGGCAGGGTGGGAGGAGGTGTAGTCCAGGTAGCTGTAGGAGTCAGTGGGTTTGACATAGATGTCCGTGGTTAGTTGGTCGCCGAAGATGCAGATGGAATGCCCCAGAAGGGGAGGGAGGTGACTGTGGCAGTCAGGTTTGTGAATCTTGGTTGGGAGGTAGAATTGGGTGGTGCGGGGTTTGCAAATGATGAGGTTGGAGACTGTGGACGGGAGATCCCCTGAGGTGGTGAGGTTGTGGATGGTCTGTGAGATGATGGTTTCGTGATGGAAAGATGCTTCATTCCCGATGAAGGGCTTTTGCCTGAAACATTGATTTTCCTACTCCTCAGACGCTGCCTGACCTGCTGTGTTTTTCCAGCACCACTCTAATCTAGACTCTGACTTCCAGCATCTGCAGTCCTCACTTTTGCCAGCTTAGAGTGGAGGGAGGGAGTGGAGGGCTGCATGTTGTAAGGGTGAGGGGGAGGGTGGTGGACCAACTGAGGTGATCTATGTCATGGTGGCAGTTGGAAATGAAGAATTCAAAGGCAGGTAAGAGACCAACACAGGGTGTCCAGGTGGATGGGATGTGTTGCAGTATAACAGGGAGGGAGGGGAGTATTTGATTCTGTTGGTTACTTTCCTGATGCAATAGGAAGTATGGATGTAGTCAATAGACAAAAGGCTGGTTTGTGTGATGGACGGGGCTTTGTTCACAACTCTAGTTTTTTTTTGGTTTTGGAAAGAGCAGTTGCCAAACCAAGTATGATGCATCCAAATTAGATGTTTTCTTTGGCGTATCTATAAAAATGGGTAAGAGTCTTTGTGGACCTACCAGTTTTCCTCAGCTACAGGAGGAAGTAGAGACATGTCGTGCTTCCTTGACAATCGTGGCAATGTGGGTGGACCTGGAGAGATTATTGGTGATTGTCAAATTCCTGGGAGTGACTCACTTGAACACCTCCACCTCAGCACCATTGGTGCAGACAGGGATACGCCCTCCACTTGGCTTCCTGAAGTCAGTGGCCAGCTCCTTTGCTTTGCTGACATTGGAAAGATTGTTGTCTTTTGCCATGCCATTTCTTTCTTTCTTTCCTGTATTCCATCTCGTCAAGCCATAGTATAGTGTAACAGCAATGACAGTGTTTACAGTCATTTTAAACACTGTACATTCTTAATGTCAATTGCACCACTAGCGCAGGGGCAAAGTATAGGTGCTTAATTTCTTAACAGAGCAGGGTGAGAAAAGTGGAGAGAGCGTTCAACCACATTTCTCAGAGGAGGAACATGCACTGCAAGTGGGCGGCACGGTGGCACAGCAGTTAGCACTGCTGCCTCACAGCGCCAGAGACCCGGGTTCAATTCCCGACTCAGGCGACTGACTGTGTGGAGTTTGCACATTCTCCCCGTGTCTGCGTGGGTTTCCTCCGGGTGCTCTGGTTTCCTCCCACAGTCCAAAGATGTGCAGGTCAGGTGAATTGGCCATGCTAAATTGCCCGTAGTGTTAGGTAAAGGGGTAAATGTAGGGGAATGGGTGGGTTGCGCTTCGGCGAGTCGGTGTGGACTTGTTGGGCCGAAGGGTCTGTTTCCCCACTGTGAAGTAATCTAATCTAATCTAATCTAATTGTTTGAGATCTGACCGACAACAGTACTGTCAGCAAACTTGTCAATGGAGTTGGTGTGAAAATTGGCCACACAATCTATGTGTATGAGTACAGCAGGAGGTGAGTGCACAATCTTGCAGGGCACTGGTGTTGAGGATTATCATGGAGAAGGTGTTGTTGCCTATCCCCTACCTGACTGCAGTCTTTTGGTCAGAAAGACAAGAATACAGTTAAAGCAGGGAGCAGAGACTTAGGCCCTGGAATTTGGAGAGGAGTTTGTTTGGGATTCTGGTGTTGAAGGTGGAGCTATTGTCAATAAGTAGGAGCCTGATGTAGTCCTGATGTAGCCTGCTGTCCAGATGTTTCAGTGATGAGTGTAGGGCCAGGGAGACTGTCTGCCATGAACCTGGGAGGCAAATTACAAGGAATCAAGGCACTCTGGGAGGCTGGAGTTGTGAGCTATGACCAACCTCTCACAACACTCCATAATTATGATGAAGTTAAAAGTCACACAACATCAGATTATACTCCAACGGACTTATTTGGAAGCATTAGCTTCTGGGCCACTGCTCCTTCATCGAGTAGATGTGGAACTGGATGATAAGACACAGAATTTATAGCAAAATATTACAGTGTCATGCAACTAAAATAATATGTTTCAGCAGTCAGGGACATTCGGCCTCTGATCTTCAGGTCACCATCCTTCAAGGTGGACTTCAGGATACGCAACAACACAGAGTGGCCGAGCAGAGGCTGATAGCTGAGTTTGGTACTCATGAGGATGGCGTCAACTGGGACCTTGGGTTCATGTCACCCTACAGGTGACCCCACTACACTATACACTCTCTCTCATACACAGACACGCACTCTTACATACTCATACACTAACGCAGATCCTCTCTGAACATACACACGCTCTCTCTCATACACGTACACATACACCCTCCACTCTCACACCCACGCACACACCCTATCATAGGCTTATACTCCATCACACACACACAACCAAACATGCACACATGCAAACACACACTCTCTCATGTGCACTCACACTCACATGCTCACACCCACATGCATGCACTCTCTTTTTCTTTCTCTCTCATGCACGCACACATATAAGTCTATGGAGTGAATTTGTATTTGCAGAATTATATTTGCAGATACATTCTATTTTGCTCAAAAAGCACACAATCTGCAGGCAGTCAATCCTGCAATATTTTATAAATTCCTACTTTGGAAATAGAACCAGTCTGACTCAAGACTGGGATACAGACAGGCTCTAACCTCACACCTTTAACGCATTGTCTGGGCTGAGATGTCACCTTTTTTTATATAAAACCTCGAGTTATCTCGAGAATGTGACTTCAAAGAGGTTCTGGGATTTACATATTAATGAACCGAAACCTGCGACCCATCCTAAAAGATGAAAGATTTAACAGCCATCTAGGGTTGTTCAATATATCATTTCAGTTACATGACACTGTAATCTTTTGCTATAAATTCTGTGTCTTATAATCCTGCTCCACAGGTACCTGATGAAGGAGCAGCACTCCTCAAGTTAGTATTTCTAAATAAACCTGTTGGACTATAACCTAGTGTTGTGTGATCCACCCCAGTCTAACACTGGCATCTCCACATCATAATTATGATGTCAGAGCCACCAGGTAGTGGTCATTGAGGCACACTGCATGATTTTTCTTTGGCACTGGGATGAGGCAGGTGAGGGCTTCATATTGTAGTAAGGAGAGGTTGGGGATGTCTGCAAATACTCCCACAAGCTGGTCCTGACTTTGAGCAGACTGCCCAGCGCTTGTCTCAACCTCAAAAAATACGGGACAAAGTACACCTCTTAAAGGAGAAGATAAAAAGCAAAGTGTTACAGTACTACAGTCATAATGAAAATTCATCAGGTGATGGATGGGCGAAATGGCCAATCACTTTTCTTTTTCCCTTCTCTGTCTGTCATTGTGTCCAATGATAGTTTGGCGTCTAGGAGGAGGCTGCCTCACAGTGGAGTCTATTGACCTTGTTTGGATGGATGACACCTGGAGGCTTTGATTGGAGAGCCCAGAGATGCTGACAATTTTCTTTATGGACACAGGCACACTCTCCTCAGCTTCCAGAGGATTGGGGAAACTGCAGGCAGGATGGAGGGGAAAGACCCGATACATCTGAGGGGCTTGTGTGGGACTCCTCTCATGTCTGAGTGTCTGCTTGCATTACCCTGTCTCCTCAAGAGAAAGGGGCACCTGGATTGAGGTCGTTGTCCCTGTGACTTGCTGTTGATGCTCAGCACCAATTGCTAAAGCAATGGAGGGCAGGTCTGTGAGCATCTGTGGTGATCATTGAACGTTCTTCTGGAACTTGCTCTCCCTGGCAGCGGTCCATGGAGAGCCAAATGCATGTTGTGGAGCTAGTGTGGCACTGAACAAGTCAATAGATGCCTCCAACCTTCAATCCAGTTTATCAAGTATCTCCAACCAACCTTTCTGCAGTCATGGCGACAGTCAGTGCATTTGGTTTCAATGCTGACAGCATGGGTTTTCTCCTGTCTGGGTTGAGCAGGCACCTGGTCTCTGGCGATCCTGGGTGCCAGCAATGTCTTCCTTAACCGAATGTGGAAATGTGTCAGTGATGTGCTCAGCAGAGCGTGCTGCTGAATCTTATACAGATCCTGCCAAGGGGTCAGCTAGTGTAGTCTCTGCTGAGGACAATAGCATGAGAAAAATTGCCAGAGCTGACAGCAGGAAATATGGCAAAAATTCAGCCCCGTATTGTTGATTCCATGTAAATGTATGAATACCTCAAACAGAGCCATTGTACACAACGTTCTAATGAGAAACAGCAATAGGAATAATACCAGTCCTGTGTAGTTTAATGAAGTTGAAAAAAAAATTGCTTATGGACTGCATTTAGTCCATCATCACTTTAAGAAATTAAGAAATCTCTCCTGAATCAACTACAGTTTAATGCCTTTTTTGTATTAAAACCTTTAACCCTGACTTTTACTTAACCTGCTCAATGAATGTGGAGCATCCAGAAGGTTAAATTAGTGGTGATTAATTCTGTCTGTGCCATATTGGGGCTGACTGCTATTTTAATTCCACGGTTTTGGGAGACGTGTGAAATGTGAATGCCTCATACATATTAAAAAGTCAGCATTTGTAGGCAGAAACATGGTGCCTCCTACACCAGGTAAAGCTGTCTCAGAGTGGTTTCAGGGTAAGAAGAAGCATTGCTAGGTAGAATTCTGTAGCCACTGAACAGCCTTAGTGAGTGAGGACAACTTAAGGACGCAATGATTTTCTTCCTCTTCCAACTTACTCCCCTGCAAAGTTTCCCCAAAATACTGCATGACTAAGAAAATCAAATTCAGAACAACTTTGACATTATATATGAAGAAATATAAGCCAATCATAATATAGGCCTGTTAAAACCAGACAAGAATATTATACATGTAAACAATGAAATGGGAAAATTATTTTTGTCAGTTTTCCAAATGAATCAAAGACAGTTATTAATGCAAGGTAACGTATGCATGAAAACACTTGAAAAAAAACTGGTAGATCCCTGATGATGGCTTTCACCTTAGAGTTTTAAAGGAAGTGGCTGAGGAAATTGCAGATCCTTCAGCCATTATCTTCCAAAACAAAGAACTATGGATGCTTCAAATTTTAAACAAAAACAAATTGCTGGAGAAACTCAGCAGGTCTGGTAACATCTGGGGAGAGAAGCCACAAAGTTAACATTTCTGCTCCAGTGACCCGCCTTCCGAAAATGATAGGAGCTCGGAATACAGGAGGCATGTATACATATTGCCTTCTTGAAAGTCCATGGGGTGTAAATATATTAGGAAGTGAAGTCCAGGATTTTGACCCAGCGACACTAAAGGAATGTTTTCAAGTCAGGATGGTGTGAGGCTTAGATGGAACTTGCAGATGGTAGTGTTCCATGTACCTGCTGCTCCTATTTTACGAGAGGGAAGGAAGGTGTCACTTAAAGGAGCACTTGTGAATATTCACTGTCCATCTTGTAGATGGTACACTGCTACTACTGAGTGTCAGTGGTGGAAAAACTGAATGCTTGCGGATACAGTGCCAATCAAGCTGGCTGCTTTGTTCTTCAAAGCTTCAAATATAGTCAGAGCTGCACCCGTCCAGGCAAGTGGGGAGTATTTCATCTCACTCCTGACTTTTGCCTTGTAGATGGTAGAAAGGCTTTTGAAATATTGTGAGCAGTATCCAAGAAAGGATTTGCTATTCTTGGGCTGGAGGAGAGCTCCAGAGAACATTTGCAAGAATGAATCTAGATTTCATTCATGAGGAGCACTGGAGGACTGTGGGACTGTACTCGATGGAGTTTAGAAGGATAAGCAGCATTAGTGAGTTTTGAGAACATCAGTAGCTCAGTTTGAGGTTCTGGATGTAGGTTTGCTCGCTGAGCTGGGACTTTCGCTTTCAGACATTTCGTCACCATACTAGGTAACATCTTCAGTAAACCTCTGGATGCAGGAACAGAAAATGACATCACCAACCCAAGGAAACCCAAAACATAAATAGAAAGCAGGCTACACCCACCAGTGCTTCGTCTGGAGGCTCACTGAACATGTTACCTAGTATGGTGACGAAGCATCTGAAAATGAGCTTTCCAGCTCAGCGAGCTAACCTCCATCCAGGATAAGCAGGATCTCATTAAAATGTACAGAATACTGATGGGTCTGATGGACTGGACATGAAGAAAAGAGAGTTTCCACTGGGAGGAGAGACTAGGTTTCGAGTGCGCAGCCTCAGCATGAAGGGATGACTCTTTAGAACTGAGGAGGATTTTCTTCACCCAGAGGATGGTGAATCAGTGGAACTCATTGTGAAGAGGGCTGTGAAGGCCAAGTCAATGAGTGCAGGTAAGACAGGGATAGATAGATGCTTGGTTAGTAAGGGGTTCAAGTTCTTGCTTGAGGTTTCCAACTGTGAGAGAACTCCACCCACTGCTGCCTCACTTTACATGGATCAAATAAGCTTTTTAAACTGATATTATTCTTCACTATTGCCCACCTTGTATATATTTGATAACTTCTGCTAAGTTTTGCTCAGCTCCCTCATTTCTTTTATCTACAGTAAGATCTTAAAAATCTCTCTCTGGGCTCTTCCCCAATACTGCCCTTGCTGCTCCATGTTCCACCTCCTGCTTCTCTCAAGTCCCTGAAATCCCTTTATCATTGACGAGTTTTCTCCATGTTTCAAACCTTCAAACCAGGCTTCCTCCCCTGCCGCACAGTATCGAAATGACACTTAGCAAAGTCTCAAACAGTACATCCCAACTGCCTGTGACAAAGGTAAATGATCCCATCTCAGCCCTTCTGATCTGTCTGCGGATATTGACATGGATTACCACGATATCATCCTCCAAACCATTACCACTGTCATCCAGTTGGCGAGGGGGGGGATGTGTGAGAGGGAGAGAGTATCTGCTTCAACTGGTTCCATTCATAGAAATTTAAAATTAGATCTAAACAATTGCCTGAAATGGCTTGTGTTCCTGCTCCCACAATGTTACCCCTGGTTTCCCCCACTGTATCCTATCCATTGCACTGTATAACCTCCAGCTGTTTGCTGTCTTTAGCTCTTCAAAGAATAAGACACATAATAGCCTTACCAGACTCAAAACATTAACTGTTTCTCTTTCCACAGACGCTGCTGGATTGCTGAGTTTATAGGGGGGGTTTATTTAACACAACTTTTACTTCACAACTCCAGCATTTGTAGAGGAGGAAGAGAATTAGCCTGATGAAGGGTTTATGCCTGAAACGTCGACTCTCCTGCTCCTCGGATGCTGCCTGACCGGCTGTGCTTTTCCAGTGCCACACGTTTTGACTCTGATCTCCAGCACCTGCAGTCCTCACTTTCTCCTGCTAAAGAGAATTCCCTAGTTAACTCCTTCCATCTACATACAATTAAACAGTTCACGTATGATTCATTTATGAATATCTTGGTGAGAGGAGATTGAGCAGCTTGGAATAGTTCTTACTGGAGTTTGAAGCGTGAGAGATGACTTTATTGAAAGACAAGACTCTTAGACGATTTGACAGCGTAAATACTGAGGGGTTGTTTTCCATTGGAGATGCTAGGAACAGAGTTTTGACACAGATTAGGAGGGACTTATTTTCTCCAGAGATAGAGAATCTGTGGAATTCTTTACTGCAGAGTGCTTTTGAGACTGGGTCATTAAGTACACTCAGGGCTCAGATCGATACGTTTTTAATCAGTAAGGGTATCAAGGAAAACAAAAATCAAATATCTGGGGAAATTCACCAGATCTGGCAGCTTCTGTGGAAAGAAAGCGCAGTTAACGTCAAGTCTGATGACCCTTCTTCAGATTTGTTCCAACAGTTCCAGTCAGGTGGTTCAGATCTAACTAGTGAGTTTCTCAGTGAATCATGGGCTTCAATGCTGAAATACCACCTTGCCAGAAGCTGTTGGCATGAGGTCAGCAGACGCTGCGTGAAAGATCAGCCCTGGTCTTTAGGGGATCCAATGGCAAAACAGTAGGCTGTTTTCTTTTGGGTCTCATAACAACATGGAAAATAGATGCAGGAGTAGGCCATTCGGCCCTTCAAGCCTGCACCACCATTCAATAGCTGCTCATGCAATCTCAGTATCCCATTCCAACCCTCTCCCCATACCCCTTGATCCCTTCAGCTGCAAGAGCCATGTCCAGCTACCTCTTGAATGTATCTAATGAATTGGCTCCAACAGCTTCTGGTGAGAGAGAAATCCTTCCTCATCTCAGTCCTGAATAGTTTACCCATTATTCTTAAACTGTGACCCCTAGTTCTGGACTTCCTCATCAAGAGAAGGGGGTTGGTGGGGGCAGAGTCAGAGGCAAGGATTATGTGCGTAGTTTGCGTAGCAAATTGGACGAAATAAAGTCCCTCCACCAATCCAATAGGCAGGATTGCCTGGTTTCCTAGTCACTGTATTTCACGTTTGCTCAGAAGTCAAGTAATCAGGGAAGTGTCAAGTTGAGTTCCTTCAGTGGTAACTCATTAACCACTTGAGGGCCTGAATTGGGGGAGGAGATGGTGGGATAGTGGTAATATCACTGCACTAGAAATCCAGATTCAGGCAATACTCTGGGGATGCATTCAAATCTCACCACCAAAACTAATGCAATTTGAATTCAATCTGGATTAGTCCGAGTAATGGTTCCTGTTAAACGCAAAAACCTCACTTAATAATGCCTTAAATGTAACTATCGTCAATGCTATAAAAGCATATATGATTCACTAATACCCTTGAGAAAAGAAAATCTGCCATGCTTACTTAGTCGGGCCTACATGTGACTCCAGACCCACAGCAACATGGTTCACAGAAATGACCAACCGAGACATTTAATTCAAGGGCAGCTAGGGATGGGCACGAATGTTCCTTATAACTCCAGGGATCGAAGATTGCTCCTTGGAGATTACTACCATTGTCTCAATATGTAAATATCTTGCACATGCCTTATTAAAATAATCTAAGCTTTTGTTTGTTTTCCCACAAAAGTGAAAAATTAAATCATTTTACAGAAAAGAAAACCTCATGGTGTAAGTGGTAACATACTGAAGATTGGCTGGCTCATAGGAAACAGAGAATAGGGTCTTTTTCAGGCTAGCAGGATATTGTAAACAATGTGCCACAGGGGCCAACTCTTTACAATTTATTTAAATGATTTGGATGCAGAGACTAAAGGTAGCTAAATTTATTGATGACCCAAAGATAGATAGGAAAATGAGTTATGACAAGGAAATAAAGAGCCTAAAAAGTGAGAGTAGATAGGTTGAGTGGGCAAAAGATCTGGCCGATGGAGTGTAATGAGGGAAAGTGTGAAATTATTTATTCTTTCTGCCAAAATGGACAAACAGCATATTATTGAAAATAGTGAGAGGTTGCAGATCAGGGATGCAGAGAGATCTGGGTATCTTAGTGCATGAATTGCAGAAGGTTAATATGCAGATCCAGCAAGTAATCGGGAAAACTCAATGTAATGTCTTATTGTGAGGGGAATGGAATACAAGAGAACAGAGGTTATGCTTTAGTCATACAGGGCATTGAGGTGATCACACCTGGAGTGATGTGTACAGTACCAGTCACCATACTTACAGAATGATGTTAATGTATTGGAAGCGGTTCAGAGATGTTTTACTAGACCACTCAGGCAGAAAAGTATTGTCTGACCAATAGGAAGATTAGGAAGGGTGGACGGGCAGTGCCACAGTCTTGAGTGGCCATTCCTGTCTCAGACAGATATACCTTGTTGGATACTGTTGGGGGTTGGCCTCTTGGGGGAAGCAACAGTAGCTATCTTTGTGGTACCACAGTTGGCTGTGCTGACCAGCAGGGTAGGAAAAGCCTGGCAGAGTTTTAATGACAGGGGATTTAATTGTAAGGGGATTTGTGGCAGCAAACAAGACTGTCAAATGGTGTGTTATCTCCCTGGTGCCAGGGTCAAGGATGTCTCAGAGCTGCTGCAGAGTATTCTGAAGGGTTGGGCGAACAGCCAGCAATCATGGTACACGTTCGTAGCAATGACCTGGGTAAGAAAAGAGCCAATGTTGCAATAGATTAGAATTATGTTTGTAGATTAAAGAAGAACTCTACTAAGGTTGTTATCTCCAGATTAGTTCCAGTGCCACGGGTTACTGAATAAAAATAGGAAGATAGGTCTAATAAACGTTGCTGAAAGGATGGTGTACGAGGGAGGGTTTTAGAGTTTTGAATCAATGGGGCAGTTTCTAGGGGAGGTGGGACCTGTACAACCTGGATGTGTGACACCTGAACCATACAGTCCATATCCCTCTATTCTCTGCCTGTTTGTGTACTGGTCAGTTTGCCGGGAGATGACAGATTGGAAAGTGGATTTAAGATCAGCTATAATTGTTTTGTTGATACTGGGAAGGATGATCTGTAGCTATAGTCTGATATTGACCAGCTGATAAATGGTAGATGGAATTTAATCCTGATAAGTATGACGTGATGCATCTTTTGAATAGCAGAGATGTCTTGAAACAGAGGGATTACACAAAGTTCCAGAAAAATTACCTCTACATGGGCTTGAGTGCTTAATGTATGTATGGTTTAGCTTCTACAAGTGCATTTTGATTATGGCATTCAACTATTAGTCCCCAAACTGCTGTAAAGAATAGAACCCCTACAGTGTGGAATAAAGCCATTTGGCCCAACAAGTCCACACCCAGACCTGTTCCCCTACCCAATTACTTTAGGTTTTCCCTGACTAATGCACCTAACTCACACATCCCTGAACACTATGGGCAATTTAGCGTGGCCATTTCACCTAACCTCCACATCTTTGGATTGTGGGAGGAAACCAGAGCACCCGGAGAGAATGTGCAAACTCAACATAGACAGTCACCTGAGGCTGGAATTGAACCCAGGTCCCTGGCGCTGTGAGGTAACAGTGCTACCCATTAAGCCACTGTACTGCCATTAATGCGAGGAAAATTCAGTTCTAACGTGACCCCAATCTCCAACAGATGGACTTTTATTTCAGGGTATTCCTATTGCCTCATTATTCCTTATGATTTGCTTTTTGTTGAGACAATTATATACAGTGAGCAGCCTGCGGTGGTGAGAGGGGTGGGGTTCAAAAAGAGAAATTAAAGCTGGATCACGTTAAGAATAAACCACCTGTTTTTTCATATTTTTCATTGGGAGCCAAGAGACCTCTGCTAAAAGTGAATTTGTGGTGCATTGAACCGTGTTATAATGGATTTCCATGCTGCTTCAATTCGCCAAAACACAACTGAAGATACCAACAGCTGATGTTTTTGTCTTGTGGATATTTAATTATAATACTTCCAGGTTTGAAGCCTTAAAACAGAACAGACATGCTTGATGACTTAATTCCATAGATAGAGAAGCATTTATATTTGCAGTGGGTATACCAGATTAAAACATACAAGTTGAATAGCAATAACAGGAGCCAAGGGAATGCATTGCCAATCCATTGGGATGTATTTCATTGTATTGTAGCTTATTATAAATTATTCAAATTTAGTTTGGAAATTTATGCATTAATAAAGCATTTGAAAAAAGGTTTTGCATGCTTGTACACTGAATGTTCAAGTCGAGTTGCCATGGATACACCAGAGCTTATGGTTGAAAGTGCACATTGAGCATCTTTATAGAATGTCTTCTGGGGTCAGGAAATTGGTCAATGAGCCCCTTGCAATGAACACGGTCTCACTGTCAGTGCTGTTTACTTTGCTCTCCTGTTATTTTATCTTGGTAATTCTGTTTCCTCTCCCACTTTTTCCCCTGTGATGGAATGAATGAATTGCAGAATCCATAGTGGGTAGTGGGACTGGGGGTGGGAAACAGCTGGCAGGCTAGAGAAGGGGGGAGTTGGATCCAGGACCTGGCAATAGACAAGTACAAGATTGTTACAGTCTACTTTGTTCACTTTATATATTAATGATCTGGATGAAGGGACTGGGGGCATTCTGGCAAAGTTTGCCGATGATACGAAGTTAGGTGGACAGGCAGGTCGTACTGAGGAGGTGGGGAGGCTGCAGAAAGATTCAGACAGTTTAGGAGAGTGGTCCAGGAAATGGCTGATGAAATTCAAGGTGAGCAAATGCAAAGTCTTGCACTTTGGAAAAAAGAATACAGGCAAGGACTATTTTCTAAACGGTGAGAAAATTCATAAAACCGAAGTACAAAGGGATCTCGGAGTGCTAGTACAGGATTCCTGAAAGGTTGACTTGCAGGTTTGAGCCCATGATTAAGAAAGCAAATGTAGTGTTGTCATTCATCTCAAGAGGGTTGGAACATAAAAGCAGCGATGTGCTTCTGAGACTTTATAAAGTTGTAGTTAAGCCCCATTTAGAATACTGTGTCCAATTTTGGGCCCCACACCTCAGGAAGGACATACTGACACTGGAGCATGTCCAGCAGAGATTCACATGGATGATCCCTGGAATGGTGGGCCTAACATACGATGAATGGCTGAGGATCCTGGGATTGTATTCATTAGAGTTTAGAAGGCAAGATCTAATAGAAATTTACAAGATAATTCATGGCTTAGAAAGGGTGGATGCTGGGAATTTGTGTCCGTTAGGCGAGTAGACTAGGACCCGTGGGCACAGCCTTCGAATTAGAGGGGGTCAAAGAACAAAGAACAAAGAAAATTTACAGCCCAGGAACAGGCCCTTCAGCTCTCCAAGGCCGAGCCAATCCAAATCTACTGTCTAAACCTGTCGCCCAATTCTGTATCCCTCTGTATCCCTCTGCTCCCCATCTACTCATGCATCCATCCAGACACATCTTAAATGAATCTACCATGCCTGCCAGACACCCACCATCCTCTGTGTGAAGTACTTGCCACGTCTATCCCCCTTAAACTGTTCACTTCTCATCTTGAAAGTGTGATCTCTTGTTATTCAATCCCCTACCCTGGGAAAAAGCTTATCTCTATCTACCCGGTCTATACCCTTCATAATTTTGTAAACCTCAATCAGGTCCCCCCTCAATCTCCTTTTCTCTAATGAAAATAAACCTAACCTACTCAACCTCTCTTCATAGCTAGCACCTTCCATACCAGGCAACATCCTCGTAAACCTTCTCCAAAGCATCCATATCCTTTTGGTAATGTGGCGACCAGAACTGTACACAATATTCTAAATGTGGCTGAACCAATGTCTTGTGCAATTTTAACATGACCTGCCAGCTCTTACACTCAATACCCCGACCAATGAAGGCAAGCATACCATATGCCTTCTTGACCACTCTATCCACCTGTGCAGCAACCTTCATGGTACAATGGACCTGCACTCCCAGATCTTTCTGCCCATCAACTTTTCCCAAGGCTCTTCCGTTCATTGTATAATTCGCTCTAGAATTAGACTTGCCTATGAATGATTTAGCACCAGGTTCCCCATGAACAGGATGTGTGATTAAAGGAGAAGGCGGCGCCCATGCTCCAGACCAGAATTGAATGGCTCTACGCACCGACCGGAGTCGGTAATCCTAGGCCAACCAGTGATCCGCGGTGCTAGGGTATCATTACATATAGAACAGAAATGAGGAGACATTTCTTCAGCAGGAGAGTGGTGGGCCTGTGGAATTCAAAGCCACGGAGTGCAGTGGAGGCCGTGATGTTAAATGTCTTCAAGGCAGATATTGATAAATTCTTGATCTCGCAAGAAATTAGGAGCTATGGGGAGAGTGCAGGTAAGTGGAGTTGAAATGCCCATCAGCCATGATTGAATGGCGGAGTGGTCTCGATGGGCCAAATGGCCTTACTTCCACTCCTATGTCTTATGGTCTTATGGTCTTACCATGGTTTCTGTTAATTGAAATACTGACCAGACTTGACCACACAGTGGTCAATCACTGAAGGTTAGATCTTAAACAATGGATCTACATCATGGAATCCTTACAGTACAAAAGCAGCCGTTTGGGCCATTGAGTCCACGTTGCGACTCCAATGGCCTCCCAATCAGACCCACCCTCCAACTCTGCATTTCCTATGGCTAACCCACCTAAGCTGGACATCTCCCTGGACTCTATGGGGAATTTAACATGGCCAATCCACCCAACCTGTACACCTTTGAACTGCAGGAGGAAACCAGGGCACCTGGAGAAAACCCATGCAGGCATGGAAAGAATGAGCAAACTCCACAGAGACACCTGAGGGTGGTGTCGAACATGAGTCCCTGGAAGAGAGGCAGCAGTGCTAACCAATGAACCACTGTGCCAACCTAAAGATGGGTCATTAGCACAGCTCAGATGGTTCTGGAGAGCTATGCCATTGAGTTTTTAACCTGTGGAGCCTGGGTTGATTGGACACTATTTTGGATGACAATCGGCAATGTAATCTTTGAAGAGAGGAAAGCAAACATGGAGATGGAATCCTACCTAAGGATTGTCACATTCAACTTTGTATATGAATTATTAGTTCCCTTTGGACAAAATAGTTTGCTGTTATCAAGCCTCTGCTTACTCTCAGTGAAATGTTAATCAAGTTAGACAGTGCATTGCAGAATCCTACTCTAGATTTTTCTTTTAAACACAACCTGTTCAGAGATGTTATTGTACAACCATTTTCCAAGATGCTATTCCATTTTCCTCCTCCAAAAATCAACTTCAGTCCAGAATAAAAGGAATCAAATGTTAAAGTGATCCAGACTACGCTTGATCTGAGTCCAAGGGCCTGTCTCATTATTAATAATAGAGGATTGACCATTGAAACTTAAAGCATCACATGTCTTCCATAAGACAGTTTGTTATATGTTAGTAACAGGTACAACCAACTAGTTAGGCATCATCCTAACCATCAGGAGCGAGAGATAGCATGGCTGTCTCCATAGAGATTATGCTACATTACTTGATTCGCCGTCCAAAGACTGAAATACAAGATAACTCCTTCAGAACTGTTATCTTTTACAAAGAAGGTTAGTCTTGAAGGACTGTGGCTGAATAGGTGACACATACAGTGCATTGCCTAGTAAATGTCAAATCCAGCTTTGTTGAATCTACCATTTAATGTGCTATTTATAATATCTTGACTAATATTGATTTGTTTGTTGACTAGTATAATTGTAAAAGTAAAAAGTTGAGAGAAAATCTGTCCATGGGTAATTTCAGCTTAATTTGTTGGTCTCTATTGGGATCATTCTCAAGAATGGAGAAAAAGTTCTTTTATGAGGATTCATACAATAATTAATATTGCTTTCTGAATCAATGATTGAGCCAATTCTGCATGAAAACTGAAAAGTGAATTGTGTTTGATTTAAGATTTTCTACTCAATATTAGATACGTTAATTTTTCCTAAAAGACTAAGATCTGCAAAATGTAACTTAACATTGGCAAATAGTCTGAATGTACACTTGTTCAATATCAGTAAGTGCATTTCTTGGTTTGGAAGAGAACAGATTTTCCAGTTAGCTCAGGTTGCATTGCATTAATTAATACTTAAAACATTTCTTGTAACAGATTGCACACTCAACAGTAGGGATCAACAACACTGGCTTGAGGTCATTAATGCACCAGTTTGTCATACTTAGACAACAGTTGGAGTTTTCACATGTTTTAATTCAGCAGAGTTGCCTTTCTACATTTCTGCAGTAAAATTACAGATAATCTTCCCATCAACCTTTTGTAGACCTTGTCTCTAATCTATTTTCTCTGCAGGTACACTAAATGCTATTGTTTAAAGGAGCAATTTAATTCATAGTGAGGACGATAAATCATTCCCAGTGTCAACAGTCATCTGTAAATTCAGTGGGAGAGAAAGTGGGGAGATAAGCTAAGTGAGTGAAATGAAAGTTGGCTGTGGACTTAGCCACAGGGAAAGATGCAGTGGTCAAATATAGGAGATTTGGGAGAATCAGAACATATTATTGGTAATTACCATTACGTATAGCACCTCCTCGCTGGAAGTAGTCTGGGACAAATGCATAAGATTTTACCTGTTACTATACAATAACAATGCTACAATACTGGCATCGACCCAACAGTATGTCTTAGACACAAAGTAAAACAAATATAACTCCACCAGTTATTCCTCCATCAATCGGTAAGATGATGGAATATATATTGTTGACAGTTATATCAAGCAGCCCTTGCTTAACAACAATGATGCTCAGTTTGGGTTTCTCAGGGCCACTGAGCTGGTCTAATTGTAGATTTAGTCCCAACATGAACAGAAGAATAGAACTCCTGAGGTGATGAGAGATTGGCTTCAATATTAACATTCCATTTGACAGTGGCATTGAGGGCCCTAGCTAAAGTCAGTGGGAATCGGGGGGGTCTCACCATTGGTTCGAGTCATACCTTTCATAGGAAGATGGTTGGGGTTGTTGGAGGTCAATGCCCACAGTCCTAGGACATCTCTGCAGGTGTTCCTCAGTGAGATGTCTCGGCCAAACCACCTTCAGCTGCTTCAAACACACTTCCTATATCGTGAGGTGAGAGTGGGGAATGTTTGCCAATGATTGCACAATGTTCAGTCCCATTCATACGCAGATACTCCAGCAGCCCATGTCCAAAGGCAGCAGGACTTGGACAACATCCATGGTCAAAATCTTGGAAGTACTTCCCTAACATTGTGCGTGTTGACTAGAGCAGTTCATAAAATGTCTCACTTTAAAGAGTGCTAAATTCTGGTTTGGACAGTGACATCTACACCCATGAAAAGTAGAGAAAGAAAAACCCCTAGATACTGACAAAATCTCAGCAGATCAGAAAATAAAAAAATCTGTGGGGGCTGGGGAGAAAATAGAAATCCATAGGGCAGTTAATCTAAAGTCTGGCATTGGGAGAATTCCCATTCGTTACTAAAGGAGACAATGGCAAGAAATTCAGTTTAATCTGTTGGAACCATTACAGTTGGGAGAAGGGGTAAGTTTTAGATCTATTAGAATTTGTTAAGAATTCCCCAAGTAACATGAATAAAGATAAACCAGTAGATATATATTTGGATTCACAAGATGCACTCTATAAGGTGCCATGTAAAAGCTTACTGCATAGTAGGAGTTCTTGACAGAGTGATCTATTGGCATAGAGGGTTGGTTAACCATTGGGAAAAAGTAGGGAATAATAGGTCATTTTTGAGTTGAAAAGCTAACTAGCAGAGTGCTGCAGAGGGGTTAGTGTGGGATCATAAATATTTAAAATATTAATGACTTGGGTGACTATATTGTAGCCAATTTAATATTGGCAGATGAATTACGATGTGGGAAAATGTGAGAGTTGTTCACTTTGGGTGGGAAGAATAGAAGAACAATATTATTTCTCAGTACTAGCCAAAATGTTCCAGTACAACTGCAAGATTGTCAGATGTCTCTAGAAAGTTTCCCAGGTATACCTTCACAGAAAAGAGGACAAATCCAACTTGGCCGAGTAACTGTTCCATCAGTCTGTGGAAATGGTAGTCAATACTGCAATGGTGCATCAGCAGCAGAACACAGTCAGCTCCATAGAATCCAGGCACTAAAATGTCGATAGAATGTTATTTGGTATGCCAAGAGAGTCTGGTAATACCCATTGAAAGGTCCCAGGTATTATTTCCACGTAGATATCTACCTGACAAGTCTTTTCCCTGGGGTGGGGTGGTCCAGAACTACAGGGCATGGGTTTAGGGTGAAAGGTGAAAGATATAAAAGAGACCTAAGTGGCAACCTTTTCACTCAGAGGGTGGTACATGTATGGAATGAGCTGCCAGAAGAAGTGGTGGAGGCTGGTACAATTGCAACACTTAAAAGGCATCTGGATGGGTATATGAATAGGAAGGGTTTAGAGGGATATGGGCTGGATGCTAGCAGGTGGGACGAGATTGGTTTGGGATATCTGGTTGTCCTGGACTAGTTGGACTAGGGTTTGTTTCCATGCTGTACATTTCTATGATTCAATGACTCTATAGTTCAACCTTAAAAATACTCAGTTTCCACTGCTCTCTGGGAAAGAGAATTCTGTCGACTCAAAAAACTTCTGTTCATCTTAAATGGGAGGCCTTTTTGTTTGAACAGTGTCCCTTAGTTCTCGTCTGTTCCACCCTCAATCTTCAACCTGTTAAGTTCTGTCAAACTTGCATTTCAATAAAATCACGAGATCCAAACTTCAGAAGACCGACAATGAATATAGGCCCAACCTGTACAATCTTTCCTTCTAAGATAACTTTCCATCCCAGGAATCAATGAAGCGAACCTTTTCTGAAATACTTCAAATGTAATCCTGTGAGGTTTTCTCCCCGCCCAGTGAGGAGATCAAAGTGCTCCAGATGTGGTCTCAGCATTTCCCTGCACAACTGCAGTAAAGTGTCCCTATTCTTAAATTCCGTTTCCCTTGAAATAAATGCAAGCGCTTTGCCTTCCTAATCACTTGCTATTACTTGCAAACAGCTTGTGATTCATGTTTCAGAATACAAGAACCCCTCTATCAGTTCAGCAATCTCTCCATCAAAATATGATGTTTTTCTATTTATTCTTCAAGGAGTTCATATTTTCTCACACTATCCTCCACCTGCCAATTTTCAGCCTGCTTACTTAACCAGTCCATGCTCCTTTGCAGACTATCTCCAATTAAAAATAAACCATTTTCCTTCCTTCATCAGAAAATTTACAAACATATCTTCTGAGCCCAGTATTAATCCCTGTGGCACACCTTGTTAAGGAAAATACAAATCACTTATTGTTTTCCAATTATTAATCAATAGCCTGCCTGGGCCAAACAAAGGAGGAGACTTTAAGCCGTGCCTGTTATGAAAAATCTCAAAGGAAGGTAGGACCCATCAGAAATTAATTCAACTCAGTGTCAAGGAATCATATCGGTTTGCTTTTAACAAGGACAATCGCCAGAATACCAGTCTAAATTGATTACTATATACTTAGCTTCAACATTGTGCCACCCCTTTATTTTTAATACAGGAAATCAAGGCATTTTTGAAGTCTGGTCACTATTGTATTGTTGGAAACACAATCACCAATTTACAAATTGAGAGAAAATGACCAGATAATATGTGTTAGTGTTATTTAAAGGATGAATGCTGACAGATACTGGAGTGAATGGCTCAGTCCTTTAAACTGTTCCAGTTAGACTGCAGATCTTAAAGGTGGACCGTGCCTTTTAAAACCAAGCTGCTCTGGATCACTGAATACTGAAAATAACTCATGAAGTGAAAGTGACGGGACACTGAACAAGAGGGTAAGGAGAGGTCTCCAATATTTCCAGATGCACACCAGAGACAATAGCATCCATGTTTCTAAAGGAGGTCCAAGACACCCCTCATGCCAACACCTGAAAGGACTAAGCACTGACACTAAAAGTAGTTTGTATCTCCAGATGCACAAATCCCTGATTTACCAAACCAGCAAGCTCAACAGTACACCCACTCTCAACCCCTCTACTCAATAGCACTTAGGGCTCTTGCTAACATTTAGATATGCCATTTCACCCACACACATCCATCACTGATGTCAGCCTCACCCACCTCCAGCTATTCAGCGAGAGCAGGCATATCACAAAATCACCAACCGTGTGCTGCTGGGCCTCACAGGAAAGACAGAGGTGTGGACATAGCAATAATGTCATTGGACAAATAATACAGAACTCCAAGTTAATGTTCACGTGGGAGAAATGAGCTTTGCTTCAAATTTCACCATAGCGGATGAGGGAAATGGTGAAATTGGAATTCAACAAAACTTGGAATCAAAAGTTCACCTCATGGCAGCCATTGTTGACTATGATAAAAAAGTTCAATGAGTTCACCCAGGGCATTAGAGAAGCAAATCTGACACCCTTATCTGGGTGTGGCCTACACGTTACTCTAAACCCACCCATAGAAACAATCCACTCGGTTAGGCTGCTATTATACAATCAAGCTACAATAAAGCAGTATATTTCCAGCCAAGTGTCATGCCCCAAATAATCCAAGGTGCTGGGGTGTGAGACCTTTATACCCTCAGGTCATGTGCTATGCTGTAGTGATGAGCAAAAGTGCACTGTCATCCTTCCCATGAGGGATACCACTATAGCATAAGCCTGTGCTTTGTCTTCTTCCTCATGTGACAGAGCAAGCCTCCAAATCATCAGTAACTAACTAACCACAGCACTCAAAAACAATCTGGCTAACAGAAATGATGGTCCTTGAAAATTTGCAATGATCAAGACTTCCTGAACAGCACTTCGCAAACTTGCAACCTCAAAAAATAGCAGAGTGAAGGCAATACATGAATGTACACATCAGCTCTGAGGACACATATCATCACTTCTTTGTTGCCGCTGAGTCAAAATCCTGGAAATCCTGAAATCTGCATTGGTGACCCTGCGCCACATGAAAATCAATGGCTCAATACAATAGCCCATCACCACCTTTTCAAAGGCAACGAGGCGTCAGCAATAAATACTGGCCTTACTAAAGGACTTCCTTTTCTCAAGAAACAGTTCGGAAGGTTCAATAGTGTTGCTAGTGCAGAAAACAGGGTGAAGGCAATTAAAAGAGGTTGCAATAACAATACCAACCTATAGTTTGAATTTATATAGTTTTCGTGAAATAGAATAATCCAAGATGCTTCTCAGAATCAGTATCAAACAAAATTTGATCCCAAACTACAAGAAACCATACAAGTACAGGTGATAAAGAGCTTGTTCAAAGAAATAGGCTTTTAAGGAGCATCTAAAATCAAGAAAGAGAGACAGAGAGGATTAGGAAGGGAATTCCAGAGCATGGGACTTTGGCTGTTGGACATCAGTGAACAATAGTGGAGTGAATAAAGTTGGGAGGGCATGAAAGAGGCCAAAATTGGAGGGATGCAACTATCTTAGAGGGTTGAGGGCTGGAGGAGTTTGCAGAGCGAGAGAGGGGTGAAGTCATGGAGTAATTTGAAACCAATGGTTAGAATTTGAAAATCAAGCCTTTGTTTATCCAGGAATCAGAGCAGGTGAGTGGCCACACAGGTAATGGGTGAACAAGACTTGGTTTGATTGAAGACACAATACGTTTTAGATGCTTCCAGTCCACAGACGAAAGAATGTGGATGACCGACCAAGAATGGGTGGGAACAGTCCAGTTCAGTGGTGCAAATGGGATATGCAACAATGCAGAGTGGCCAAGCAGACACTGATAACCATGTTTGGTACCCATGAGTAAGACCTCAACCAAGATCTTGGGTTCATGTCACAGTACAAGTGACCCCACTACACTAAACACACACACATACACATACACACACACATACACTTTTACATACTCACACACTCATGCAGACTCTTTCTCATACACATGCTCATCTCATATACATACACACGCTTATCTCATATACACACAAACATATTCACCCCCCCCACACTCACACCCACGCACACACCCTCTGACAGACTTATATTCCATCACACTCACAAACACTTTACCAAGTATGCACACACACAAACACACACTCTCTCATGCGCACTCTCACACACACACTCACATGCACACACTCACACACACACACTCTCTCTCTCAAGCACGCCCACTCACATATAAGCTCATGGGGTGAATTTGCATTTGCAGAATTATATTTGCAGATACAGTCTATTTTGCTCAAGAAATGCACAATCTGCAGCCAGTCAATCCATGTAATATTTGAAAAAAATTCCTACTTTGGAAATAGAACCAGTCTGACCCAAGATTAGGATACCGACAGACTCTAACCTCATGCCTTTAATGCAATGTCTGAGCTGAGATGACTCCTTTTTTTTAAACCTTAAGTTATCTGAAGAATGTGACTTAAAAGAAGTTCTGGGATTTACATACTAATGAACTGAAACCTGTGACCCATTCTGAAAAATGAAAGACTTAACAGCAATCTAGGTTTGTTCAATATATCATTTCAGCTGCATGACACTGTAAATATTTTGCTATAAATTCTGTGTCTTACAGTCCTGCTCCACAACCACCTGATGAAGGAGCAGCACTCCAAAAGCTAGTGCTTCCAAATAAACCTATTGGACTTTAATCTGGTGCTGTGTCTTTTTTTAAGTAAGGCAAAAGAATCATGAATGGGCAGGGTCAAGCTCATACAGATCCGAAAACAATTATCGTTTTGTTTTACTGGCTGCGAGAGCAAAGCTTGAGTTCTCTGCTGCTAGAGTGAAGGCTTAGACAGACAGGCTTCTTCTTAAAAATCAAAAGGAGCGTATTGTTTCTTTCAGTGTTTCTTTCTACTGGACTAGAGAGAAACAGTACGTGAGAATAATAACTGAGTTGCTGGATTTGTCTTTGTCAAGAGTGTGTTTACGGGGTGCTGCCTATATTGGAACGGTTGATAATTAGTGGTTGAACAATACATTATCTTTTGAGGTATTTTGCTTCAGCAGCGGGAGCAGTGCGAGCGAGGACCAGGGGGCTGCTAGGAAGGCAAATTTCTCTCTAAAATTGACTTACCTCGAGAGTCAGCGGCCTTCACTTTGCAGCAGCGGTGAGAGCGAGGAGCTGAGTGGAAGCAGTCGAATTGTACTCTGGGAAGGTGAGTGACCTAATACATTTGGGCAGGGGTTAAACCCTAGATGCTACACGTGTAGTGTCTCCCACCCAATCTCCTCCTCTAACCAGAAAAAAGTCTATGTTGTCTTGATAAGATAAGGTTTCCTATTTCTTTTTTATCGCGTGATTGGGAAAATTATTTTTTTTTCTTCTTTTCTCATTTATCTGGTATTTGATATTATAGTTGGATTAGGTTAAATTTATGAGTTAAAATGGCAGGAAATCTCAGATCCATGTTCTGCTCGTTTTGCTCAACGTGGGAGCTCAGGGACACAGCTGATGTCCCTGACTCCTTCACGTACAGGAAGTGTGTCCAGCTGCAGCTCTTGTTGGACCGAATGACAGCTCTGGAGCTGTGGATGGACTCACTTTGGAGCATACGCGATGCTGAGGAGGTCGTGGATAGCACATTTAGTGAATTGGTCACACCACAGATTAAGGTTGCTGAGGGAGAAAGGGAATGTGTGACCAAAAGGCGCAGAAAAAGCAGGAAGGCAATACAGGTGTCCTCTGCGGTCATCTCCCTTCAAAACAGGTATACCGTGTGGGTACTGTTGGAGTAGATGGCTCACCAGCAGAAGGCAGCAGTAGCCAGGTTCATGGCACCATGGCTAGCTCTGCTATACAGAAGGGCGGGAAAAAGAGTGAAGGGGCTATAGTCATAGGGGATTCAATTGTAGGGGGAGTAGATAGACGGTTCTGTTGTTGAAAACAACTCTCCTGAATGGTATGTTGCCTCCCAGGTGCATAGGTCAGAGATGTCTCAGATCGGCTGCAGCAATGTTGGCACCAATGATATAGGTTAAAAATGGAATAAGGCCCTACAAACAGAATTTAGGAGTTAGGAGCCAAGTTAAAAAGTAGGACCTCAGATGTACTAATCTCAGGATTGCTACCAGTGCCACGTGCTAGAACATAGAACATAGAACATAGATCATTACAGTGCAGTACAGGCCTTCAGCCCTCGATATTGCACCGACCTGTGAAACCAACCTAACCTACATTATTCCATTATCATCCATATGCTTATCCAATGACCATGTAAATGCCCTTAAAGCTGGCGAGTCCTCGATTGTTGCAGCCAGGGCATTCCATGTCCTTAGTACTCTCTAAGTAAAGAACCTACCTCTGACATCTGTCCTATAGCTATCACCCCTCAATTTAAAGCTATGTCCTCTTGTGCTAACCATCACCATCCGAGGACAAAGGCTCTCACTGTCCACCCTATCTAACCCTCTGATTATCTTGTATGCCTCTAAGTCACCTCATAACCTTCTTCGCGCTAACAAAAACAGTCTCAAGTCCCTCAGCCTTTCCTCATAAGACCTTCCATCCATACCAGGCAATATCCTAGTAAATCTCCTTTGCACCCTTTCCAATGTTTCCACATCCTTCCTATAATGTGGCAACCAGAACTGTACACAATACACCAAGTGGGGCTGCACTAGAGTTTTGCATGCTGCCCATATTGCCTCACTGCTCCAGTCCTCCATAGTGTTCTCCTTCAGAATAGCTGTGCTATCCTCTCTGACCAGTAATGCAACTCCTCCACCCCTTTCACCTAGGTGGTCTGATTAGCAAGTTTGCAGATGATACTAAGATTGGTGGAGTAGCAGATAGTGAAGGGGATTGTCAGACAATGCAGCAGAATATAGGTAGATTGGAGAGTTGGGCAGAGAAATGGCAGATGGAATTCAATCCGGGCAAATGGGAGGTGATGCATTTTGGAAGATCCAATTCAAGAGAGAACAATACAGTAAATGGAAAGGTCCTGGGGAAAATAATGTAACCAGAGAGATTTGGGTGTTTAGGTCAATTGTTGCCTGAAGGTGACAACGGAGGTCAATAGCGGTCAAGAAGGGAAATGGCATGCTTTCCTTCATCCGATGGGGTATTGAGTACAAGAGTTGGCAGGCCATGTTACAGTTGTATAGGGCTTTGGTTCGGCCACATTTGGAATACGGTGTACAGTTCTGGTCGCCACATTACCAAAAGGATGTAGATGCTTTGGAGAGGGTACAGAGGAGGTTCACCAGGATCTTGCCTGGTATGGAGGGTGCTAGCTAAGAAGAGAGGTTGAAGAGATTATGATTATTTTCATTGGAAGGATGGAGGCTGACTGGAGATCTGATTGACGGCGACAATGTTATGAGAGGTACAGACAGGATGGATAGCAAGAAGCCTTTTTCCCAGGATGGGGAACTCAGTTACTAGGGGTCACAAGTTCAAGGTGAGAGGGGAAAAGTTTAAGGGAGATATGTGAGGAAAGTTCTTTATACAGAGAGTGGTGGATGCCTGGAATGTGTTGCCAGCAGAGATGGTAGTGGCAGGCATGATAATGTCATTGAAGATGTACCTCGACAGATACATGAATGGGCAGGGAGCAGAGGGATACAGATCCTTAGAAAGTAGGCAACAGGTTTAAATAGAAGATCTGGATTGGTGCAGGCTTGGAGGGCCGAAGGGCCTGCTCCTGTGCTGTAACTTTGTTCTACTTCAATCGAGTAAAGTTGTGCAAATGCTTCATTTTGTATTTTATCTGTGTTATTGGAATAAAGAGTGTTTTATGAAAGCTTAGTGGTGAAATAATCAAATCATATCTGGAACACAGTGCCTTACATTTGCCTTATTTAGCTTCATAATACACTTTGGGATGTCCAAAACATCTCCTACTTGCATGTTGGTTTTAGCGGGAGATGGTTTGAAATTAGTAAATGATTTAACTCACTGACCGCTTCCCAAAGCTATCCACAAGCACAGTACCTCAGAGGGTTTGAAACAAATCCTCTGGAGATGATATACCCACACAGCAAGCACCCTCCATACCAGGCAACATCCTGGTGAATCTCCTCTGCACCTTCTCTGCTGCAGTCATATCTTTCTGATTGTATGGTGACCAGAACTGCACACAGTATTCCATTTGTGGCCTAACCAATGCTTTATGAAGTTGTAACAACTTTCTTGCTCCTATATACTTTGCCCCCTCCTAATCAGGTCACCCCCCAACCTCTGTCCTTTCAATGAAAATAACCTACTCAACCTCTCCTCATAGCTAGCACCCTCCATACCAGGCACCATCCTGGTGAACCTCCTCTGTACCCTCTCCAAAGCATCCACATCCTTTTGGTAATGTGGCGACCAGAACTGTACACCGTATTCCAAATGTGGCCAAACCAACGTCCCATACAACTGTAACATAGCCTGCCAACTCTTTGTATTCAATACACCATTGGATGAAGGAAAGCATGCCGTATGCCTTCTTGACCACTCTATTTTATAAAGTTAGCTTTGTTAAGGGCTTTAGTTGCTGGGGGAAAGCCTTACAGCAATAGAAGATTTTATTTCTCAGTATCTGATGTATCTATTGAGGGAGGAGGAGCTGAAACCTGTTACTGGATAGCCAAGCAGGAATCCAGCATCAGAGGAGACAAGTTCCAAAACCCTAGTGGGGCCATTCCGCAGTCACTTTATCTTTCACCCACCATTCCAAGTCAAAGGATGGTTATTAGGCAACAAGCTTTACCTGTTGGTGGTGTGGCTCATGACTCTGGTCCACGTGCTTAGCAGGCTGACAGTGGGTTGCACATTGTGGAGGAGACAGCCAGTGCTTTCAAGCAATGTTTCTGCTGCTGGACAACTCAAGGAAACTCTACTTACTCAACATTTCAGGAAGAATGCTGTCCAAGCCAATCTGCGCCATCTAAAATACCGTGGTAGTCTCCAGGCTGTGGATGGAAATTTGTGTGAGGCTGTTTCTCATGGGAACATAGGAATATGCTATCCATCTCCTCAGGTTTGTTCCACCATTCAATGAGCTAATAGTTGAGCTGTAACGTAAATCCATAAACCTGCCTATGGCCTGTATCTCTTAATACCTTTGCTTATCAAAAATGTATCCATCTCATCTTAAAATTAACAACTGATCTATCATCCACTGCCAATGGCAGAAGAGAGTTCCAAACCTCCATTACTGTCTTTTGAACAAGTGCTTCCCAACATTTCTCCTAAATGGTCTGACTGTAATCTTTAGACTAAGCCCCTAAAATCCAGCATTCCAACCAGTGAAAATAGTTTTTATTTAATTTTTAAGAATTCATTCATGGGATGAGGGTGTCACTGGTATTGCTCATCTTGCATTGACCAGATGGTTCTGGAGTCACATGTCAGCCAGAACAGGTAGGAATGGGAGTTTCCTTCCCTACAGGACATTAATGAACCAGATGGGTTTTTCTGACAGTCGACAATGGACTCATGGTCATCCTTGGACCCTAAATTCCATCAGCTGTGGCAGGATTCAAGCTCAGGTCCCTAGAGCATTACCTGGATCTTTAGATTAACAGTACAGCAATAATACCATTAGGCCAAATCTACTCTGTCTTTCCCTCTTAATATCTTGAAGACCTCCATTAGATCACCTCTCAACCTTCTAAATTCTAAAGAAATCAAGTCTAATTTGTATAAAGAAGACCAAAGAACTGCAGATGCTGGAAATCTGAAACTAAAACAGACATTGATGGAGAAATTCAGCAAATCTGGCAGCATCTGTGGTGACAAAGTAGAGTTAACATTTCAAATCATGTGATCCTTCTTCAGAACTGATTTGTATCATATCTTCTCATCACTTAACCCCTGAAATCGAGGTATTATTCTTGGAAACCTACACTGTGCTCTCTCCAAGGACAATATATCTTTCCTAACGTGTGGTACCCAGATCTACTCACAGTACTCCAACTGGGGTCAGACCAGGGTTTTGTATAACTGTAGAAAACTTCTCCATCCTTATGCACCCGGCATCGCGATATAAAGGACAGCATTTCATTAACATGTTTGATTATTTTCTGAAGCTGTTCATGGCATTTTAAAGATCTATGCACCTGAACCCCCAAGTTAGAGTGGCTCAGTGGTTAGCACTGCTGCCTCACAGCACCAGGGACCCAGGTTCAATTTCACCTTGGGTGACTGTCTGTGCAAAGCTTGCACATTCACACTGTGTCTGTGAGGGTTTCCTCCAATGTTCCAAAAGATATACAGGTCAGGTGAATTGGCCATGTTAAATTGCACATAATGTTCGGTGCATTAGTCAGAGAAATGAGTCTGGGTGGGTTACTCTTTAGAGGGTTGTTGTGGACTTGTTGGGCTGAACGGCCTGTTTCCACACTGTAGGGAATTTAATTTAATCAGTCTCTTTGGAATTCCATTCTATTTAACTTCATACCATATAGGATGCCGCAAAACTGGTCCCTTTTTTCTAAAAGCTGTTCCTTTTCTCCAGAATACTGTGTCCATGATTTTGTTTTCAGAGGGGTCATAAAACAGTCCAGAGATAAAAAGGCTTACTGAGAGGCCTTTATGTTTGTGCGTGAACAGATGAGACTTTAGGCCAACACTTTCATGTCTTAGAAGTGACCTGTATAATGAAAGGGGAGTGGTCAGTCCTAGAAGCTGGAGTGTTGTGAGGAGTTCAGCTATAGAGCTGTGTGGAAACAGGCTGCTAGACTCTCTCTCCCTTTGCCCTTCTAACTTCAACCTGTGAGCCTTTGTTTCATTTTTGCTCTGTGTTTAAAGGGTTTGTTTATTGGGACTGTTGTGTATATTCGGAACAGCATGATTAAGTCTAGGTTGGATAGACTAAGTTCTGTAGGTGTTCTTTATTCTGTGCTTTGTATTTCATTTTGTGAATAAATTTTTGTCTGTTTTGAAACCTGGTAGCCAACCTAGCTGACTTACTCTGGGTCATTTTCATTGTACATTTAGTGAAACATATACAAAGTTACAGTCTGAGCTGCCTGCTTAAGAATGTGTTGAGTGGTCTGGCCTAGTCCATATCATACTGGAGGCTCTTTGCGGGATTTAAACAGCGAGTGATAGGTAATAGCGTCTTTATTTTGAGTGTTGGTTTGATTGAATAGACAAAGCTTGGGATAGCAATGGCTCTTTCAGTAGCCAAGGTGGACTCGGTGACTTTGGAAGTTTGACAGAAGGTGAATAAGACCAAGCTGCGGGAGTTAGTGGACAAGCTGGTGTTGAAGCAATCTCCTAATGTAAGGAAAGATGAGATGATTTCAGCAGTAACTCAGCATTTAAATTTCCTGAAAACATCACCAGGATCTGTAGAGATGGCAAGAATTCAATTGCAAACAAAGCAATTGAGTTAGAGGCGAGAGAAAAGGAAAGGGTAGCAGAACTGAAACAGTTTGAGTTATGGTTAAAAGCAGGAGAGAAAGAAAAAAATAACAAAGGGTTTTAGCAGAAGAGAAAGAAGAAGAAGAGAGAGTTTGAAGTTCAAAAACTGACAGTTAGAAAGGAAAGTCATCTTAAAAGGATGGAGATGAAGGCTGAAAGCAGGTCTAGTGGGGATGAGCAAACCCATGGTGGGTGAAAATCTGATGAGAAACTGTTTAAGTATGTTCAAGCATTGCCAAAATATGATGAGAAGGATGTGGAAGCCTTTTTCATCTCATTTGAAAAAGTGGCTAAATAGATGCAGTGACCAGTAGCAACGTGGGTTTTGTTAATCCAAACAAAATTCGTAAATAGGGCTAGTGAGGTATTTGCATCCCTATCAGAGGAGGGAGCTGGGGAGTATGACGAGGTGAGAAAAGCCATCTTCAGTGCATATGAGCTTGTACCAGAAGCCTATAGACAACATTTCAGGAATCTAAGGAAGGGGAGAGGAAAGATATAAAAGAGACCTAAGGGGCAACTTTTTCACGCAGAGGGTGGTACGTATTTAGAATGAGCTGCCAGAGGATGTGGTGCAGGCTGGTACAATTGCAACATTTAAGAGGCATTTGGATGGGTAAATGAATAGGAAGGGTTTGGAGGGATATGGGCTGGGTACTGGCAGGTGGGACTAGATTGGGTTGGGATATCTGGTCAGCATGGATGGGTTGGACCGAAGGGTCTGTTTCCGTGCTGTACATCTCTATGACGCTATGACCCTGGTCAAACCTATATTGAATTTGAAAGGATCAAACAAAGTAATTTCGAGAGACGGATACGAGGTTTGAAACAGAGCCAACCTACAATGCTCTTAGAAAGGTAATTATTTTGGCGAATTCAAAAATTCACTGCCTGAACTCATGTGGAACAGCAGAGGGTTAAAATGGCAAGGCTAGCAGCTGAAGTGGCTGATGATTATGAGCTGGTCCATAAAACACCTTTTGGCTTCCAGAATCAATTTCAGTCCGTGAGGGGTAGGAACTGGGACAAAGAAAAATCCTCACGTGGAAAGGGTAAGGTAGACCTTGGTGAAGTTCATAAGGAGAACTTACCACAAGGTAAAAAGGAAACCCTTGAAGGAGATAAAGGAGGTAAAAATCTTCGGTGTTTTCATTGTCACATGAAATCAGTGTTGATGGGCTAGGAGAAAGCCAAAACAGGATAAGCCTGGAAGTTTTGTTGGCATGGTAACAGAAAGCATAGTGGAAACGATAAAGCTTCTCAGAGTGTACAAATTGATCAGAGGTTGATTAAGGAGTAAGTGCCAGATCTGCTTAAAAAATATACCCATAAAGGTAAAGTTTGTTCACATAGGCCAGGAGTAGCAGGCAGAGAGGTTATAATACTAAGGGACACAGGATCCTCTCAGTCTGTAATGCTGAAGGATGAGGAGATATGTACTCCTGAAGGACTATTGCCAGAAAAGGTACTGGTATAAAGAATTCATGGTGAGATAAAAAGCACTCAATTATGTAAAGTAAGGCTAGAGTGTCCAGAAAAGAATGGAGAATTTGTGGTAGGAGTACTGGACAAACCCTTAGCTCCAGGAATAAAATTTGTCCTTGCAAATGATATAACTGATTCACGAGTAGGCGTGCTGCCTACTCTAGTTGAAAAGCCAGTGGAGATGCAGGCTAGTAAAGCACTGCAGGAGTGTTATTTTGGAATCTTCCCTGGTTGTGTAGTAACAAGATCACAGAGTCACAAATTGAAGCAGGAGAGATCAAAAGGTACAGATAAGGAAGTTGAAATAACATTATCAAAGACATTTTTTGCTCAGATGAATAGGACAAAACAGGAACAAATAAGTAAGCATGCAAGTATCTTTGGCTCTGCTAAGCTAATTGAGTTGCAGCAGAAAGATGAGAACTTAAAAGTAGTTGTATCAAAAGGTATATACAGAGGAGACTGAATGCATTCCTGTGTGTTATTACTTAACAAATGGTGTCTTAATGAGGAAATGGAGACCATCACACATTCAAGCAGGTGAGAAATAGGCAGAAATTCATCAGATTGTTTTGTCAGTGGGGTATAGAAAGGAGGTGCTGTGAGTGGTGCATGACCTATCACTTGAAGGTCACTTAGGGGTGAGGAAAACATAGGCTAAAATACAAAGGCTTTTTACTGGCCTGGACTACACAAGGATGGAGTTGAATTTTGCCAGACATGTCATACATGTCAGCTAATTGGAAAACCACAGGCAGTAATAAAACCTGCACTGTTAATACCGATTCCAACATTTGAGGAACCTCGCATTTACATGGTCCCCTATCTCAAACAAAAAGTGGGAATAAGTATTTATTAGCAATAATGGATGTGTTGACTAGATTTCCCCAGGCGGTCCCATTATGCAGTGTCACAGCTAAAAAGATTGTAAAAGGATTACTCAATTATTTTTACTAGATAAGGATTACCAATAGAGATACAATCAGATCAAGGGTCAAACTTCACATCCAAACTATTCAAGGAGGTTATGAATAGCTTGGGAATAAAACAATCCAAATCTACCGCATACCATCCAGAATCACAGACAGCTCTAGAAAGATGGCATCAAACACAAAAGACCATGTCGAGGGCTTATAGTTAGGACCATCCAGATGATTGAGATAAGGGAGTTCCGTTTGTGCTTTTTGCGATCAGAGATGCACCAAATGCAATTTGCTGTACAGGTATGGACAGAAAGATGGGGCCATTATGAAGGATGAACAGGAATAACTGAGTAGTCACGTCAGTAACACACCCCAGATGCAACTTTTCATGTGCTGGAACTTTATCAGGTCTTGAAAAATCAAAAGTGGGAAACATCTTGAGAGCGAATACATGTTTAGATAAAAAATGATAATAAAGTATTCTGATGTTCTCAGTTTTGGGTAATTTCAATTATATGACAGTTAACATCTTTAGTGATGCAAATTTTGGTTATGGAACTTCCAGTGTAGGAGGATTTGTGACGTACTTATAGGAAATGGAAACATATATCTCTTTGCATTGGAGGCAAATAAAGGAAAAGTAGTGAAGAGCACAATAGCTTTAGAAACTTGCTGGTCCTGTTGACAAGTGTTCTATTTGGCTAAGATCAAAGGAAGAATGCTGTGTGTAAAATGGACTGAAAGAACAGTGCCAGTAGAATGTTACAAAGGTGATCAGCTTTTCTGGGATAATGCACTTGGGTTCTTATAATCAGTTTAAAGCAGGTACTGGAGAGGAAAGAAATCTCTAGTCTTAGATCACTCGGTACCAATCATCAGCTGTCAGACTGTTTCACTAAGAGGAATGCCTCCACAGAAAAAGTGTTGCAGACAGGTTATCCCGTTTTCACACTGTAACGTGATCGACGATTTGGGGACACTGTTTCTAAAGTGCAAACTTTTAAAACCTGTGTTGGCTGTAATGTGATTACAGCGCCAATACTTCAATCGCTGTTTCCAAAGCATGATATTTCTGTTACGTGAGCTGGTATACAAACGTGAACATCACATCATAGGAGAACTGCCTGTGCTCATATAAGAATGTCTCACTATGTAATAGTGAGAATCTGAGTTTTTTAATGTATGTATTTATCCTTGCATAATTTTGCTTTCTTAAAAGAAATGCAGTCAGTCAGAGTTAGAAATGCAGGTCCCTTTAATTCTCCAACAGAACAACTCTAGAATTCTTTGTGTGAGAGAGTGATACTGATTGGATTTAATATTAGAGGCTCTTGTGGTGCAGTGGTTCTGTTCCTGCCTTTTGTTCAAGTCTTGCCTGCTCTGGAAGCATATGATAATATGTTTGAGAAGATTTGTAGCTCAGGTTAAAGTTCTGGATATACGTTTGCTTGCTGAGCTGGAAGGTTTGTTTTCAAATGTTTCGTCACCATATGAGGTAACATCATCAATGAGCCTCCAGATGAAGTGCTGGTGGTATGACCTGCTTTCTATTTATGTGTTTGAGTTCCCTTGGGTTGGTAATGTCATTTCCTACGGTGATGTCATTTCCTGTTCTTTTTCTCAGGGGGTGGTAAATGGGATCCAAGTCAATGCGTTTGTTGATAGCGTTCTGATTGGAATGCCATGCTTCTAGGAATTCATGTGCATGTCTCTGTTTGGCTTGTCCTAAGATGGATATGTTGTCCCAGTCGAAGTGGTGTCCTTTCTCATCTGTATGTAAAGATACTAGTGAGAGTGGGTCATGTCTTTTTGTGGCTAGTTGATATTCATGTATCCTGGTGACCAGTTTTCTGCCTGTTTGTCCAATATAGTGTTTGTTATGGTTCTTGCAAGGTATTTTGTAAATGACATGAGTTTTGCTAGTTGTCTGTATTGGGCCTTTCAAGTTTATTAGCTGCTGTTTTAGCGGGTTGGTGGGTTAGAGGGCTACCATGATGCCAAGCAGTCTGGCAGTCATTTTGAAGATGTCTTTGATGTAGGGGAGAGTGGCTAAGGTTTCTGGACATGTTTTGTCTGCTTGGTTGGGTTTGTTGCTGAGAAATCGGCGGACTGTGTTCATTGGCACCCGTTCTTTTCGAATATGCTGTATAGGTGATTTTCCTCTGCTCTTCGCAGTTCCTCTGTGCTGCAGTGTGTGGTGGCTCGTTGAAGTAATTTTCTAATGCAGCTTCGTTTGTGCTGCATTAGAACATTATTTCAATGAACAACCACAAACAGCAGCGCAGAGGAAAATCACCGGTACAGTGTATTCAAAAAGAACGCATGGGTTCAAGACCCACTTGCTTTAGAGATGCGTAATAGCATCTCAGAGCATATTAATTAGAAAATGTCTAATAGGCTCTTATGGTGCAGTAGTAGTGCCCCTGCCTCTGAGGTTAGAAGCCGAGGTTCAAATCCCACCTGCTATTTTCCACAAAAGAGGGAAGCTTCTCAGTTTTGAAATTATTCTGCTCGAGGCTCCCACAGAAATATGGAACCATATTTCGTTTTCGATAATTTTTTTGTAGCATTGAACATTTTGAGGAAAGCAAACCTCCTCCCACTTTTCACAGCAGTCAGCTGCCATATACAGTCATGGAGATGTACAGTATGGAAACAGACCCTTCGGTCCAACCCGTCCATGCCGACTAGATATCCCAACCCAATCTAGTTTTTGAACTTTCCAAACATCGACTGGGACTGCCACAGTGTTAACGATTTAGATGGAGAGGAATTTCTAAAGTGTGTACAAGACAATTTTCTGATTCAGTATGTGGATATACCTACTAGAGAAGGTGCAAAACTTGACCTACTCTTAGGAAATAAGGCAGGGCAGGTGACTGAGGTGTCAGTGGGGGAGCACTTTGGGGCCAGCGACCATAATTCAATTCGTTTTAAAATAGTGATGGAAAAAGATAGACCAGATCTAAAAGTTGAAGTTCTAAATTGGAGAAAGGCCAATTTTGACGGTATTAGGCAAAAACTTTCAAAAGCTGATTGGAGGCAGATGTTCGCAGGAAAAGGAATGGCTGGAAAATGGGAAGCCTTCAGAAATGAGATAACAAGAATCCAGAGAAAGTATATTCCTGTCAGGGTGAAAGAGAAGGCTGGTAGGTATAGGGAATGCTGGATGACTAAAGAAATTGAGGGTTTGGTTAAGAAAAAGAAGGAAGCATATGTCAGGTACAGGC
The DNA here is from genome assembly GCF_037043375.1 of Chiloscyllium plagiosum. Classification (NCBI taxonomy): domain Eukaryota; kingdom Metazoa; phylum Chordata; class Chondrichthyes; order Orectolobiformes; family Hemiscylliidae; genus Chiloscyllium; species Chiloscyllium plagiosum. The sequence goes on along the minus strand of NW_028270152.1, from coordinate 75,508,228 downwards.
AGGATAGATCGGGTGAATCCTTAGAGAATAAAGAAAGTAGGAGTATACCTAAGAGGGAAATTAGGAGGGCAAAATGGGGACATGAGATAGTTTTGGCAAATAGAATTAAGGAGAATCCAAAGGGATTTTACAAATACATTAAGGACAAAAGGGTAACTAGGAAGAGAATAGAGCCCCTCAAAGATCAGCAAGGCGGCCTTTGTGTGGAGCCACAGAAAATGGGGGAGATACTAAATGAATATTTTGCATCAGTATTTACTGTGGAAAAGGATATGGAAGATATAGACTGTAGGGAAATAGATGGTGACATATTGCAAAATGTCCAGATTACAGAGGAGGAAGTGCTGGATGTCTTGAAACGGTTAAAGGTGGATAAATCCCCAGGACCTGATCAGGTGTACCCTCGAACACTGTGGGAAGCTAGAGAAGTGATTGCTGGGCATCTTGCTGAGATATTTGTATCATTGATAGTCACAGGTGAGGTGCCGGAAGACTAGAGGTTGGCTAACTTGGTGCCACTGTTTAAGAAGGGTGGTAAGGACAAGCCAGGGAACTATAGACCGGTGAGCCTGACCTTGGTGGTGGGCAAGTTGTTGGAGGGAATCCTGAGGGACAGGATGTACATGTATTTGGAAAGACAAGGACTGATTCGGGATAGTCAACATGGCTTTGTGAGTGGGAAATCATGTCTCACAAACTTGATTGAGCTTTTTGATGAAGTAACAAAGAAGATTGATGAGGGCAGAGCAGTAGATGTGATCTATATGGACTTCAGTAAGGCTTTTGACAAGGTTCCCCATGGGAGATTGATTAGTAACGTTAGATCTCATGGAATACAGGGAGAACTAGCCGTTTGGATACAGAACTGGCTCAAAGGTAGAAGACAGAGGGTGGTGGTGGAGGGTTGTTTTTCAGACTGGAGGCCTGTGACCAGTGGAGTGCCACAAGGATCAGTGCTGGGTCCTCTACTTTTTGTCATTTACATAAGTGTGGGCGGCACGGTGGCACAGTGGTTAGCACTGCTGCCTCACAGCGCCAGAGACCCAGGTTCAATTCCCGCCTCAGGCGACTGACTGTGTGGAGTTTGCACGTTCTCCCCGTGTCTGCGTGGGTTTCCTCCGGGTGCTCCGGTTTCCTCCCACAGTCCAAAGATGTGCAGGGTCAGGTGAATTGGCCATGCTAAATTGCCCGTAGTGTTAGGTAAGGGGTAAATGTAGGGGTATGGGTGGGTTACGCTTCGGCGGGTCGGTGTGGACTTGTTGGGCCGAAGGGCCTGTTTCCACGCTGTAATGTAATGTAAATGTAATGTAATATAAGTGATTTGGATGCGAGCATAAGAGGTACAGCTAGTAAGTTTGCAGATGACACCAAAATTGGAGGTGTAGTGGACAGCGAAGAGGGTTACCTCAGATTACAACAGGATCTTGACCAGATGGGCCAATGGGCTGAGAAGTGGTAGATGGAGTTTAATTCAGATAAATGGGAGGTGCTGCATTTTGGGAAAGCAAATTTTAGCAGGACTTATACACTTAATGGTAAGGTCCTAGGGAGTGTTGCTGAACAAAGAGACCTTGGAGTGCAGGTTCATAGCTCCTTGAAAGTGGAGTCGCAGGTAGATAGGATAGTGAAGAAGGCATTTGATGTGCTTTCTTTTATTGGTCATTGTATTGAGTACAGGAGTTGGGAGGTCATGTTGCGGCTGTACAGGACATTGGTTAGGCCACTGTTGGAATATTGCGTGCAATTCTGGTCTCCTTCCTATCGGAAAGATGTTGTGAAACTTGAAAGGGTTCAGAAAAGATTTACAAGGATGTTGCCAGAGTTGGAGGATCTGAGCTACAGGGAGAGGCTGAACAGGCTGGGGCTGTTTTCCCTGGAGCGTCGGAGGCTGATTTTGGTGTCATCTGCAAACTTACTAACTGTACCTCTTATGCTCGCATCCAAATCATTTATGCAAATGACAAAAAGTAGAAGACCCAGCACCGATCCTTGTGGCACTCCACTGATCACAGGCCTCCAGTCTGAAAAACAACCCTCCACCACTACCCTCTGAGCCAGTTCTGTATCCAAATGGCTAGTTCTCCCTATATTCCGTGAGGTCTAACCTGGCTAATCAGTCTCCCATGGGGAACCATGTTGTACACCTTACCGAAGTCCATATAGATCACATCTACTGCCCTGCCCTCATCAATCCTCTTTGCTACTTCCTCAAAAAGCTCAATCAAGTTTGTGAGACATGATTTCCCACGCACAAAGCCATATTGACTATCCCTAATCAGTCCTTGCCTTTCCAAATACATGTACATCCTGTCCCTCAGCATTCCCTCCAACAACTTGCCCACCACCGATGTCAGGCCCACTAGTCAATAGTTCCCTGGCTTGTCCTTACCACCCTTCTTAAACAGTGGCACCAAGTTTGCCAACCTCCAGTCTTCCAGCACCTCACCTGTGACTATCGATGATACAAATATCTCAGCAAGAGGCCCAGCAATCACTTTTCTAGCTTCCCACAGAGTTCTCGGCGACACCTGATCAGGTCCTGGGGATTTATCCACCTTTATGCGTTTCAAGACATCCAGCACTTCCTCTTCAAGGACACCTGTGTGTCCTCGATAAGTATGTACCTGTCAGGCAAGGAGGAAGGTGTAGAGCCTGGGAGCCGTGGTTTACAAAGGAAGTGGAATCTCTTGTCAAGAAGAAGGAGAAGGCTTATGTTAGGATGAGATGTGAACGCTCAGTTAGGGCACTTGAGGGTTACAAGGTAGCCAGGAAAGACCCAAAGAGAGAGCTCAGAAGAACCAGGAGGAGATATGAGAAGTTGTTGATGGATGGGATCAGGGTAAACCCTAAGGCTTTCTATAGATATTTAAAGAATAAAAGACTGACGAGAGTAAGGTTAGAGCCAATCATGGATAGTAGTGGGAAGTTGAGCGTGGAGTCAGAGGAGATACGGGAAGCCCTTAATGAATATTTTTCGACAGTATTTCCTCTAGAAAATGACAATGTTGTTGAGGAGAATACTGAGATACAGGCTATTAGACTAGGTGTGATTGAGGATCATAGGGAAGAGGTATTAGAAATCCTGCAAAGTGTGAAAATAGATAAGTCCCCTGGGCCGGATGGGATTTATCCTAGGATCCTCTGGGAAGCCAGGGAGGAGATTGCTGAGCCTTTGGCATTGATCTTTAAATCATCATTGTCTACAAGAATAGTGCCAGAAGACTGGAGGATAGCAAATGTGGTTCCCCTGTTCAAGAAGGGGAGTAGAGACAATCCTGGTAATTATAGACCAGTGAGCCTTACTTCAGTTGTTGGTAAAGTGTTGGAAAAGGTTATAAGAGATAGGATTTATAATCAACTAGAAAAGAATAATTTGATTCGGGATAGTCAGCACGGTTTTGTGAAGGTTAGGACGTGCCTCACAAACCTTATTGAGTTCTTTGAGAAGGTGACCAAACAGGTAGATGAGAGTAAACCGGTTGATGTGGTGTATATGGATTTCAGCAAGGTGTTCAATAAGGCTCCCCACAATAGACTATTGTACAAAATGCGGAAGAATGGGATTGTGGGAGATATAGCAGTTTGGATCAGTAATTGGTTTGCTGAAAGAAGACAGAGGGTGGTGGTTGATGGGAAATGTTCATCCTGGAGGCCAGTTACCAGTGGTGTACTGCAAGGGTCGGTGTTGGGTCCACTGCTGTTCATCATTTTTATAAACGACCTGGATGAGGGCGTAGAAGGGTGGATTAGTAAATTTGCAAATGACACTAAGGTCGGTGGAGTTGTGGATAGTGACGAAGAATGTTGTAGGTTACAGAGAGATATAGATAAGCTGCAGAGCTGGGCTGAGAGGTGGCAAATGGAGTTTAATGCGGACAAGTGTGAGGTGATTCACTTTGGTTGGAGTAACTGAAATGCAAAGTACTGGGCTAATGGTAAGATTCTTGGTAGTGTAGATGAGCAGAGAGATCTCGGTGTCCAGGTACACAGAACCTTGAAAGTTGCCACCCAAGTTGACAGGGTTGTTAAGAAAGCATATACGGTGTTTTAACTTTTATTAATAGAGGGATCGAGTTCCGGAACCATGAAGTTATGCTACAGCTGTAGAAAACTCTGGTGCGGCGGCACTTGGAGTATTGTGTACAGTTCTGGTCACCGCATCATAAGAAGGATGTGAAAGCTTTGGAAAGGGTGCAGAGGAGATTTACTAGGATGTTGACTGGTATGGAGGGAAGGTCTTACAAGGAAAGGCTGAGGCACTTGAGGCTGTTGTTGTTGGAGAGAAGAAGGTTGAGAGATGACTTAATAGAGACATATAAGATAATCAGAGGGTTAGATAGGGTGGACAAGGAGAGTCTTTTTCCAAGTATGGTGACGGCGAGCACAAGGGGGCTTAGCTTTAAATTGAGGGGTGATAGATGTAGGACAGATTTCAGAGGTAGCTTCTTTACTCAGAGAGTAGTAAGGGTATGGAATGCTTTGCCTGCAATAGTAGTAGATTCGCCAACTTTAAGTACATTTAAGTCGTCATTGGACAAGCATGTGGATGTACATGGAATAGTGTAGATTAGATGTGCTTCAGATTGGTATGACAGGTCGGCGCAACATCGAGGGCCGAAGGGCCTGTACTGCGCTGTAATGTTCTATGTTCTAAATGAATTGACCAAATTCAGTCCATTTGAGTTAATTTTTGGGCATGAAGTAAGAGGACCTTTAAAATTGATTAAGGAGAAATGAGTAAGTCAGAATTCAGAAACCACCCATTTGGACGATATGTCAAATTTTAGAGAACAACTAAATAGAGCTGGAGAGTTGGCTCGACAGCATTTAAAAGTATCGCAGCATACAATGAAACAGGAAGCAGACAAGAAATTACAAATTTGCAATTTTGCCATTGGGGATAAGGTATTAGTGTTACTTACGGTATTAGGTGAACCTTTAAAAGCAAGGTTTAATGGACCTTATCAAATCTAGAGGAAATTGAGTGAGATGAACTACTTGATAGGGACTCCAGACAGGAAGAAATCTCACAGTGTGTCATGTGAATATGTTTGAAAGGTATCTTGATAGGGAAGGAAAGCAAGAGGAAAATGTGTTAAAGATTACAGCACAGAAGGAAGAACCAAATTCAGAGGATTCTGAATGGGACATTCTTCAAATCAAATTGGACAATGAGGAAGTTGTCAAAAATTGGGATACATTATTGAGTTACCTTCCACAAGAAAATCGAAATGACTTGAAAGAATTATTACTATCACTTGGGGAGATATGCAGAAATAAACTGGGAAGTACTAATCGAATTGTGCATGATGTAAATATAGGAGATGCTGTTTCAATTAAGCAACATCCTTATAGGCATAATCTCTAAAGTTGGCACAGTTTCAGAAGGAGATAGAACACATGCTCCAAGATGGCATAATCGAAGTGAGTTACAGTGACTGGAGCTCACCTATAATCATGGTGCCAAAGCCAGATGGTACCCAACAGTTATGTGTGGGCTATTGCAAAGTCAATACTGTTATAAAGACTGATGCATTTCCAATTCCGCATTTGGAGGACTGTGTCGAAAAGGTGGGACAAGCAACTTACATTTCTAAGTTGGAATTGCTCAGAGGCTACGAGCAGGTACCTTTGTCAGAAACAGCAAAAGCAATTTCAGCTGTCGTAATACCAAATGGACTACATCAGTTTAAAGTCATGCCATCTGGTATGAAATCTGCTCGGGCCACATTTCAGAGACTAACCAATAAGGTCATTGCCGGATTAGTCAACTGTGTTATTTACATTGATGACCGGGTGATTTTTAGTGAAAGGAACATTTACAGCATTTATCGGACTTGCTCAATCGACTTTGGAAGTCAGGCTTGGTGATAAACCTGGCTAAAAGCGAATTTGCCAAAGCCCAAGTCACCTCCCTGGGCTATGTTATTGGATACGGATACATGGCCCAGTGGATGCAAAAACAAAAGTAATTGGGGAGTTTCCCACACCGTCGACAAAAAGAGCAGTACTATGGTTCCTGGGATTGAATGGATTTTACTGAAAGTTTGTGCCGAAATTTATCAGTGTGACTGCTCCACTCACCGAATTGTTAAAAAAGGGCATGAAGTTTCAGTGGACAGAGGACTGTCAGAAGGTGTTTGACAGCGTGAGTGCTGTCTTAACCACTGCCCCAGTATTGGCCACACCGAATTACACAAAGCTATTCAAGGTGGCTATCGATGTCAATGATGTGGGTGTTGGTGCGGTGCTCCTGCAGGAGGATGATGAGGGAATAGAAAGACCAATAAGGTATTGTTCCAGCAAGTTGGATGTTCATCAACTGAAATATTCAACGTGGCGAAAGAGACTTTGAGCTTGGTGTTGGCATTTCAACATTTCAGTATTTATATTACCAGCAACGCATCTGAGACAATCAAATACACTGATCATAATCCATTGACATTTGTGGAGGGATTTAAGGACAAAAGTGCCAGACTGTTTACACGGAGCTTGATGCTGCAGCCATTCAATTTGAAAATTATGCATGTGGCAGGACGAGAAAATGTGATTGCCAATGTGTTATCGAGACTCGGATGAGATACGGAGGCGTTCAGTAGCGAGTGTGCCATGGCCTGGATTTGAAAGTGTTTGTGTATGTTTGCATGAGTATAGTCAGTGTAGAGTATATGTGTGTTTTAGAGTACTAACCAAGTTTTTTTTGAGGGGTTTTAAAAATGAAGCCATCTTCAGATATTGATGTTTCATTTTTTTTAAAGGGGAGAGGTGTCACAAAGCTGGTCCATTGTTTCTAAAAGCTGTTCCTTTTCTCAAGGATACTGTGTTCTTGGTTTTTTTCCAGAGGGGTCGTAAAACAGTCCAGGCTCCGAAACGAGAGCCTGAGAGAAAACGGCTTCCTGAGAGGCCTTTTTGATTATACGTGAACAGATGAGACTTTAGGCCAAAGCTTTCATGTTTTAGAAGTGACCTGTATAATGAAAGGGGAGCGGTCAATCCTGGAAGTGAAGTCTTGTTTGAGTCTGTTCAGCTGTGGAGCTGTGTGGAAACAGGCTGCTAGACTCTCTCTCCTTCTGTCCTTCTAACATCAACCTGTGAACCTTCGTTTAATTTTTTGCTCTGTGTTTAAAGGATTTATTTATTGGGACTGTTGTGTATATTTGGAGCAGCATAATTAAGTCTAGGTTGGATAGACTGCGTTCTATAGGTGTTCTTTATTCTGTGCTTTGTATTTCTTTCCATAATTCTGTGAATAAATGTTTGTCTGTTTTAAAACCTGGTAGCCAACCTAGCTGACTTACTGTGGGTAATTTTCACTTACTGAAAATGATTGTACACACTGTATACTGTACACTTACCAAAACAAATAGCAAAATTACGGTCTGAGCAGTCTGCTTAAGAATGTTTTGAGTGATCTGGCCTAGTCCATAATAAGGAAGTACCCTGATCTAACCTTTTCCGATCCAAAATGGTAACCTCACACTTGTTTACATTGAACTGCATCTGCCACAGTCTTGCCCACTTACCTAGTCTATCAGCCTCTCCATCTTCTCTGTGTTCTCCACTGACTTCCCGAGAATCAGACACAAAATGGGACGAGGGCTGCAGTGAGAGGAGAAATGTGAGAGGTATTCTTACATGATCTGCAACTTCTCAGTCAAGAGTCAGTGGATGAGTTGGGCTCGGGGGAACGGGGATAGTGGAAGAGGTCATCATTAATCCCTTCAGCCCAACCAGTGGCCAGGGGCTCAATAATACCATGAATAAGATAAATGGTGTCGCTGTTAAGAAATGCTCTTTGAAGCTTCACCTGCTCAGATCACAAAATGTTTTCCTGCATTGCATTCATATTCCTCCCACAAAACTGACAGCAAAACCGGTAATAGCTGCTTTTCTAGTGAACTGGGGGCTCTCGTTCACCCTCATTCACTGCCTTCCCACATCTTACACCAAGCTTTCTGGTGCACAGCCTAGAAACCATGGTCAACACGTACATCCATGCTCAACCCTGTTCGAAATCACTCTCATACCACTTATATGTTTCCTCTAAGGAGTTCAGGTGATTATTAATAGCTACTCACAGCTATGAGTGCCCTGCTGATACATATAGCCAATGAACAGCACAGATAATACCAGCAGCACCATGTATTGTCTGGACCAGAAATGACAATGCATGTTAATTTGAACTGAAATCTCCATGCAAAATATTGAGAGTGAATCAATTTCTCCAGTTATATCTTTCACTATTTCTTTCACTTCCTCATAACCCTTCCATCGTCCCCTCAAACATTCGGTCTTTTCTGTTAGAAATTCCATTTTGGAATTATAATTAAATATAATCTCTTAATCAGACGCTTTAGGTGTGAAATTTATTCACTTAGCTCTCGGGACTAATCTTCACAAATTCATTAGAACTCTTCACTGGAACACATACATGTGGTAATTGCTGTAATAAAATGATTATCAGAATAAACAATGAGGCCTGTTCACACAGAAATTGTGCCTTTTCATTTGTTTCTGTAATTAGTGTGGAGTTAATCAGTAGTCTGGGCACATTTTCAAATGGCGCTTACAGTAAGGTCAGAGGATAATAGTTCTGCAAATGTGTATTTCCGGATGGTCAACATGTAGAAAAATGGCACTATAATATGATAAACTCACTCAGTAATGCTAAATGCTCAATATATGCACATTTGTGTGTTGGAGATAGAGCAGAGACATGGCTACAGCTGACTCAAAAGTGATATCTCACTGACTATTGTGATCGATATTTGATAATGAGCCCAAGAGAGTAATGTACCCTACTGACAGAATGTCTTATTGTTAGGAATGTTAGTCTTATGTTTTCAGTCACGGATGTGTCATTGATTAGATTGGATTCCCTACAGTGTGGAAACAGGCCCTCTGGCCCAACAAGTCCACACTGACCCTCCGAAGCGGAACCCACCCAGACCCATTTCCCTCTGACTAACGTACTGAACACTATGGGCAATTTAGCATGGCCAATTCACCTGACCTGTACATCTTTGGACCATGGGAGGAAACCCATGCAGACACAAGGAGAATGTGCAAACTCCACACAGACAGACGCGTGAGGTTAGACTCGAACCTGGGTCCCTGGCTCTGTGAAGCAGTTGTGCTGACCGCTGAGTCACCGTGCCACCCCAGTGATGGAGGCAGCAAATATTTAAGATGGTGGATGGCTGGCCAATCAAACAGGCTAATGTAGTGTGCAATGTTGGAGAGGTTGTTGTTAACGACATACTAAATATTTTGTGTTTTAAGGCGTTATTTAAGCTTTGCAAGTTACCCGTCAATCTATCTCCCACTAGACTATCATTCAATGACTCAACATGAGACTGGTGTTTGCTAAACTGATCCCAATGTAATGATCCCTTCTGAGGATTTTCTCTTCACATCTCAACCCTCTTGATCCCATGATGTGCCTCTTAAACATCTTGAACCCCCAGTCCTGTAAAACATGTTCTCACTCTCTGTCCAAAATAATCAAACTTCCCTTCTTGACTGCATTCATGTCTGCAAACAGAAAGTTCTGGCAGACATTCAGAAAATCTGGGAGCCTTTGCAGAAGCGAATTAGTGTTACAATTTCAGGCCAATTGCCTTTCACAGAGACATGTCAGTGTCCTTCATTCCTCTCTGTTTCTGAATCAACGGTCATTAGCTTTCTCTATATCTCTCTCCAGAAAGCCATCAGAGCTGGACACTAACCCCTGGCCACCCACAACCTTATGGCTATTTCCATTTCAGTTTAACTGACTCTTGAGTGATGATTCCTTGACCATTATTTAAACCTCTCTGCACAATTGGAACAAAATGCCCCTAATCGCTCTGCCTTATCTAAGTCAATCTTCAAACTTTCAAGCACCTTCTCTTTCTTTTCACACCTCAGCCTCTCACCTATGGTTTAAAATTCATTTCCCACCGGGTCAGTCCCTGAGATCTATTTCTTTCTTCCATCAATCTTTGTACTCAGTAATTCTTCATACGTGTTTATCTGTCTTTATTTCAGCCACGCCTTGCCCTCTCCCTTCTGAATTTCCTGCCCTCCTATTCGAACTAAATTTCTTATTTTATTTAAATTGGCCTTCCTTTCTTTCATTAATCATTTATTCATGGGATGTGGGCATTATGAGGTTGACCACCCCTCGGAGAATGGAAACCAAAACACCCAAAGAGGAGCATCTCACCCTATAATCTGTAAAACGCGTGTGAAAGTGGTGTAACCTGCTTTTCAGCAACTTCTATTGGTTAAATAAAATAAATCCCTTACAGTCACTTCAAACTCAACAAGTAACAATTTGCTTATCTAACTCTAACAGTGAACAAATTAACTAAACTATTAACAAACTGAAAAAAAAACCCTTGTAGCTACTAACTATTCCTGAATACATTAAGTTTCTAATGGTAGACCGTTCCAATATATACAAATCTCACTTATATACAAAAAAAAGAGTTTAGTCTTTCAAAACTTTAGCCAGGTTATGTATCTTCTGGAATGTTCTGTGTCTCCTCCATTGAGTCTTCTATCTGGGACAACTTTTTCCATCGATTCTTCTATTAGGAGCACCTTTGTCCTTGGATTCTTCATTGTTGGTACCGTTATTATTTAGATAGTGCTTTCTTTTATACGTGGATGATTATGAGAGTTAATTTTTGTCTCACGAGCTGAAGGATGTTAGCTCTGCCAATGGCAGTTAGTCTGGGGTCTTTTCCAACTGCCCCCTTCTTTTATACCCTTCATGACATATCAATATTTTTTACATTGGATTGGTCTCATGTTGTCAAAACCATTGGATTTGAATTTTAATAGGTTTTTGTTATCTAAGTGTCTGGTTCAAATTGATTGGTTAAATTCAAAAACCTGTTACCTTGGTAAAAACTGCCACTTGGCCTGCTAATTTTACGGCTTTTTGATACAAATGTTTCAGTTTGGGTTCTCTGTGTCCTTGCAAACTCACTGTGCTGCTCACAGGCATCCATTTTAATCTCCAGGCACAGACAAAACACCATCTTTTAAATGGACCATGCAATGCTTTACCCATCTTACTATTATACAATTTTACACACACCAAATTCTAACTTTCTGCCTCCCTTTCTTCTATTACTCTACCCAACTTCGCAACAATTACTAGAAAGGCCAGCATCACTAACAGTAAGCAACCTTGTTAGAAGCACCTCAGTTCAATACACTAGGAGCACTCTCAGCAGTTCTGCTTGCTATATTATTAAGAAGATGTGGAGACAATGATATAGGTACAAAAACAAATACCGGAACTAAGAGGTGATACCTGTCAGAAAAGACTGAACAGACTGGGACTTCTTTCTATAGTCAGAGAGGTCCACAGCACAGACAAGTCTATGTCAGCCACAACAACCATCTATTCTCATCCTATTTTATGCCTCTCAAAATTTTATTAATCTGAATGATGTCCCCTGTCAATCTTCTCTGCTTCAAGAAAACAATTTCTGTCTGACCAATCTCTTTTTACAATTAAAGCTTCCCAGTCAAGACAACATCCTGGTAAATTTCCTCTGTACCCTCTCCAGTGCAATCACATCCCTGCTGTAATGTTGACTCTAGAATTGCCCTCAACACTCTTGCTGTGCCTTAACTAATGTTTGACACAGTTCCAGCATAATCTCCTAAACTCGAGCCCTTGACTAATAAAGACAAGTAACTCATATGCCTTCTTAACTGCTTTACCCACCCATCCTTAAGAGACATCACACTGAGGTCTTTTCCATCCACAGTGCTTCCCAAAGTGCCAACCAATGAGAGAAACTCAGCAGGTCTGGCAGCAGATGTGGAGAGAGAGTTGAGTTAACGTTTCAGGTCCAGTGACCCTTCTTCAGAACATTACTCTTAACTCTGCTTTCACTCCACAGTTGCCCCCAAACCTGTTGAGCATCTCCAGCAATTTCTGTTTTTGTTTCAGATTTCCAGCATCTGCAGTTCTTAATTTTAACTACCAATTTTCATGCTTACCTTTGCCTTGTCTGTCCTATCCAAGTGCATCACCTCACATTTATCTGGACTGAGTTCCATTTGGCACTGATCAGCCTATCTATATCCTCTAGTAGTCTAAGGCTATCGTCCTCACTATTTACCATCCCGCCAATTTCTACATCATCAGTCACTGATCAAAACTCATACATTCAAGTCTAAATCCTTTCTATAAACCACAAACGTCAAGGGCTGTTTTCTGAGGGTCATCTAATAGAAAGCTTCACAATGATGAAAGGAGTTGTTTGTAAATGAAACCCCAAGACTGAAACTGTGAAGTAATCACTAAAGAATTCAAAGGGAAATGTAAGAATGACATTGTTATCCAGAAAATGATGAAAATGTAGAATTCATTGTCACAGGGAGTAATTGAGGTCAATAATGTAGATGTGATTAAGGAGAAACTAGGTAAGCACAATGAAGAAAGGATTAAAAAGATATGTTGATGGAGTCAGATAGCAGAGATGGGTGGAGACTTGTGTGAAATGCAAATATGTGTAAATGTATGGCCTGTTGGATGGAACAGTCTGTTTTATACTGTAATCACTTTGTAATTAAAACATTTTGTAATTATAGCTCAAAGGGTGCACATTCTAGCATGGCTGGAATACTGTTCCTTAATCCATACGTTACTAGGTTTGATCAGATCGTACTAAATGATATTGTACCTCAACTCATCTTTGGCAAAATCATGTGCGACTCTTCAGTTAACTGCAAGGCAAAAATAACCCACTATTTCATTAAAACTTGCAGCAAGTATTAAGTATTTTCTTTTACTGACAAGCTCAATATCAGAGGTTCAGCTGCCTCTGCTCTGTTCCTCCCCTTTTGCCCACCACCCCCCCCAGAAATACCCCAACCTTATTGGAGTGAGGTAAGTCCAAAGATATGCAGGTAAGGTGAATTGGCCATGCTAAATTGCCCATACTGTCCTGGGATGTGCAGGCTAGATGGATTAGCATCAGGAAATGGAGAGTTACAGGGATAGGTTTGGGGGATGGGTCTGGGTAGGGAGCTCTTTGGATGGTTGGCATGGACTCGATGGGCCGAATGGCCTGCCTCCACATTGTAGGGATAGATTCTATGATTTTATGAAATAATTGATTTAGTTATGAAGTTTTATCTGAGCATGAGAACAAAGAGGTTAGGAGAAATGGACAGGTGCTCTCATTGACCGGATGAGACTAGTGGTGCCCCTCAGAGACCTTTAAGAAGCCTCAACTAAACCCCATATTTATTAATGACTTAGATAATGGAGTAGAAATATGCAGATGGCACAAACGTTAATGGACAAATTGCTGGCAAATAAACTTTATGTTGGAAAATGTACTTTGGACCTAAAAAGATAGACAAGATACTTTCTAAATAGTGGAAAGCTAGAAACCATAGCAGTCCAAGAAAATGTAGCATTCCAGTTACATTCGTAGCCTGGGCAGCTGACAGCCCAGAGGACTCAACATTGAGTTCTCCAATTTCAAATAACCTCCCTTGCCCCCCCCCCAACTTCCTTCCCAGCCCCTCCCCCTTCCTTCCACCCCTCACAGCCACCAACTGGATTCATTCCTCCCATTGACCAACCAGATCGTACCCTCTGCTAGTCTTCACTTATCCCCACCCTCTTTATCTGCAGCTCCCCCTACACCCACCCCAGTCCTGAAGAAGGGTTACACCCGAAACATCAACTTCTCCATCTCCTGATGCTGCCTGGCTTACATAGAACATAGAACATAGAAGAATACAGCGCAGTACAGGCCCTTTGGCCCTCGATGTTGCGCCGATCCAAGCCCACCTAACCTATACTAACCCACTATCCTCCATATACCTATCCAATGCCCGCTTAAATGCCCATAAAGAGGGAGAGTCCACCACTGCTACTGGCAGGGCATTCCATGAACTTACGACTCGCTGAGTGAAGAACCTACCCCTAACTTCAGTCCTATATCTACCCCCCTTAATTTAAAGCTATGCCCCCTTGTAATACCCGACTCCATACGCGGGAAAAGGTTCACACTGTCAACCCTATCTAACCCCCTAATCATCTTGTACACCTCAATCAAGTCACCCCTAAACCTTCTTTTCTCTAATGAAAACAGCCCCAAGTGTCTCAGTCTTTCCTCATACGATCTTCCTTCCATACCAGGCAACATCCTGGTAAACCTCCTCTGCACCTGTTCCAGTGCCTCCACATCCTTCCTATAGTATGGCGACCAAAACTGCACACAATATTCCAGATGCGGCCGCACCAGAGTCTTATACAACTGCATCATGACCTCAGGACTCCGGAACTCAATTCCTCTACCAATAAAAGCCAGTACGCCATATGCCTTCCTCACCGCACTATTTACCTGGGTGGCAACTTTCAGAGATCTGTGTACATGGACACCAAGATCCCTCTGCTCATCCACACTACCAAGTATCCGACCATTAGCCCAGTACCCCATCTTTTTGTTATTCTTCCCAAAGTGAATCACCTCACACTTAGTTACATTGAATTCCATTTGCCACCTTTCTGCCCAGCTCTGCAGCTTCTCTATGTCCTGCTGTAACCTGCCACATCCTTCCTCACTGTCAACAACTCCTCCGACTTTCGTATCATATCAGGCTTGTTGTGTTCTTCCAGCCTCCTGCCTGTTTACATTGATCATCAGAACATCATGGACAAATAGAGTAAGTAAACAGAAAAACTAATGCAATCCTGTTGTTCCACCTAGAGGCCAAGAATACAAGGGGGTAGAGTTATACTTCAGCTATACACAGACTTTGATTGGACTGCACCTGGAGTTCTGACCTTGCAGAGTGTTCCTAATAGATTCACCAGGAACATTACTGAACTTCAAGGATTGGATCAGCAGGAGAGCTTTCTGAGACTTAGAAGACACAAGAACCTTTCAAGATATAAAGGGGGACAGTTGGAATCCAGACCTAGATGTCATAATCTAAAACATCAAGTTGTCCAGAAGTGGAATGAGGAAACATGTCTATACACAAAGACTACTAAGAGTATGGAACTCTCTTCCTCAAGCAACAATTCATGATAGGTTGCTGTAGCTGAGTGTCAATTTCTTGTGGTTCCTGTACAAGGACCTATACGTCTCTCACAGTTCACAGTTTTCCATAATTCAAAAAATGTCCTTTTGTCCTATTTTCCTTTCAAGTGGATAGCTTCAAACTCTCCACACACTATTCCGCTTGCAATGTCCTTAACTACTGAACTCAACCTGCATACAAGATGGTGGCGGCGGCAGAGTAGGCAATGTCCAGACTCCTGTGCTGAAACTTGTCCTCTTTTTTTTTTCTTTTCCTTTGTCCCCCTTCTTCTCTTCTCAGTTTTTATTTTAGCTTTCACTTAAACTTACCTTCTATAGTCAGCTCCACTGTAGGCAGGTGGCTTCAATGGGGTCCTGAGCGGCAGTATCTTCAGAGGCAGCATAGCTACAGAGTCATCTGGCCTGTGAAGCCCTTGTGGCATTTTAATGGTGGCATGGCGTGGGTTGGTGCAGCCCGGAACAAGACTGTAGCAGTGAAGAAGGACAAGTTGCACTCTCTTCAACTTATCTTTCTTTATTATTTTCTTTTAAGTTAATGAGAATGACGCCGATGCTTGGCATTGATATAAACTTGCCACTGTATTTTATACTGAATACACGTGACAATAAATGATACAATTCAGTTCAATTCCTTTATCTCTTTGCAGAGAGCTCTCTGGAGGGCTCGATGGGCCGAACGACTTCTTTACGCACTGTTGGGATTCTATGTTTTGCTTCAGATTTCCAACATCTGCAGTTCTTTGTATCCATTTATTTTACTCTCTGTTTTCTGCCTGTTAACTAATCCTGAGTCTACCTTACCCTGAATTCCATTAATCCTGATTTTTCCTGACAACCTGATGTTGCATCGAATGATTTTTTTGAAGATCCAGAAATGGTTACAAAGGGATGGTAGTACTGATGTAGCGATTTGTAGGTTAATAGACCTCTTCCCAGGCTATTTGTTCAGGTTCCTCCTTAGGTTAAATGAAGGCTGGTAGCTTTATGGCCCAGAGTTACTGAAGTGTATTTGTGCCTGAAGTATAATCTAAAGTATTGTGTGACTGACAATTTTTTCCAGTCATTTTCTATGTTCTATGTTCTGTGTTCTATTTTCAGGCTTGGTACAGGGTAACTTTCTCCCGGAGGGGGATGGGAAGAGTAGTGAGTTGTAACCCCACCCTATTCCTTTACCACCTTCCAGACTAGAAACCGAAAGAACTGCGGACGCTGTAAATCAGAAACAAAAACAGAAATTGTTGGAAAAGCTCAGCAGGTCTGGCAGCACCTGTGAAGAGAAATCAGAGTTAACGTTTCGGGTCCAGTGACCTTTTCTCAGTTCTGTTTTTGTTCGACCTTCTAGACCCTTTCCTTCTCCTAGATCTTTTACCCCTTCCCCACCTATAGGGAATTCTCATGCGTCACCCACACTGATATGGCAGTCTGTCAATGATGTGCTAAACGCTGGTGTGGTTACTAACTGAATTTGCAAATGCTGATGCATGCAATTAATTGGCAGGGGCCATGTTGCACGCCACCTTCTCAAATATGTGCATCTTGCGTCGTTATTGTTTTGCATCTATCGGCGCAAACAAAACTTTTTAAGCCTTCATGACTGTCTGGAAATGAAAAAGAGAAATACAAGTAAGAGTTTTCTTTTACAACATGTTATAATCAGCAAATGTTACATAGAAATGCATGGAACTTCTGAAGGTGAAAGATGAATGGCTTCTAGCAGCAGTTACAAGGGAACTCTGTTGAAAGTGACAGTAATAAATGACCACCAGGAGCAATTAGAATTGTTTTAGGAGACAGAAAGAGTTGAGGGACATGATGAGAAGGCAGGTTGCTGGATTTGATATATAAACAAGAAGCAAGCTCAATTTTTTCTTTAAAACATTCTTAAGCTCTGAACCAAACTCTCGCTGCATCTGCAGGATCAAGTGAATTGCTGTGGTTCAGATAAATGACCTACACTGAAAAATGTAAATGTGTTTTCTTTCTTCTTTCAGATACTGAATGACTTGGGTGTTTCGAGCATTATCTAATTTTTATTTGCTGTACTTTGGCTTGAAATGCAGTAAAATCAAGTCTGACTACACTGTCTATAAAAACAAATGAAATTAAGTAAAAGAAAAAGAGAGACTCATGGTGGGGAGAGGGATTGGGACAGTTATAGCCCCACTCCCATATCACCTTCTAGAACTTTTCTTCTCCTAGATCTTCTACCTGTTGTCCACCTCTAGGGCATACTCTTGCATAGGGATAAAGGGTAGGATTAAAGAGAAACCCGAGGCATTCCATACATACATTAAAAACAAGAGAATAACTAGGGAGTAAGTAGGACCACTCAAGGATAATGGAGAGAACTTATGCTTGGAGGCAGGGGATGTGGGTGAGATCCTAAATGAATACTTTTCATCAGTATTCACCCAGGAGAACAATATGGAGGATAGTAAGATTAGTGTGGAGCATGCTAATATGCTAGGCCATTTTAAGTTCAAGAAAGAAGTGGTGTCCCCAATGGCTCAATGGTATCTATCCCAAGTGAGTCTCACATCAGTGGTTGGGAAGGATATACATGCATTTGGAAAAGCATGACCTAATTAGGGACAATCAGCATGGCTTTGTGTGGGGCAGGTCACATCTTACTAACTTGATTGAAAGTTTCAAGGAAGTGACAAAGGTGGTGAGTGTAGAGCAGTGGATGTTGTCCACGTGGATTTTAGTAAGGCTTTCGACAAAGTCCCTCATGGTAGGCTCATCCAGAAGTTTAAGATGCATGAGATCCATGGCGACCTGGTCATTTGGATTCAAAATTGGCTTGCCCATAGAAGGTGAAGGAGAGTAGCACAAGGGTGTTTTTCAGACTGGAAGTCTGTGACTTGTGGTGTCCCACAGGGACCTCTGCAGTTTGTGATATATATATAAATGACATGGATGAAGATGTAGATGGGTGGGTTAGTAAATTTGCGGACGACATAAAGATAATGCAGAAGGTTGTCAAAGGATACAGTTGGATATAGATCAGTTGCAGATAAGAGAAGAGAAATGGCAGATGAAGTTTAATCCAGGTATGGATGAGGTGCTGAACTTTGGGAGATCAAATGTTACGAGAAAGTATAATGGCAGGATCTTGAACAGCATAATGAACAGAGGGATCTTGGGGTTCAAGTCCATAGCTCCTTGGAAGTGGCTACACAAGTAGATAAAGTGGTAAAGAAGGCATATGGCATGCTTGGCTTTACTGGTCAGGGTATTGAATGTAAGAGTCAGGATGTCATGTTGCAGCTTTATAAAACTTTGGTTCGGCTACACCTAGAGTATTGCGTTCAATTCTGGTCGCCACATTACAGGAAGGATGTGGAGGCTTTTGAAAGGGCGCAGAAGAGGTTTACCAGAATGCTGCCTGGATTAAAGGGCATGAGCTATAAGGAATGCTAGAAAAACTCAGGTTGTTTTCTCTGGAGTAGCAGAGGCTGAGGGGAGACATGATAGAAGTTTATAAAATGATAAGATGCATAGACAGGGTTGACAGAATCTTTTTCCCAGGGTTGAAATGCCTAATACTAAGGGGCATACATTTAAGGTGAGAGGGGAAAGTTCAAAGGAGATGTGAGGGGCAAGTTTTTATACACAGATAGTGGTAGCAGTGTGGGCGGGGGGTGGTGATGGAGGCACATACGATAGGGATGTCTAAGGGACTTTTAGATAAGCACATGAATATGAGAGGAATGGAGGGATATGGACAAAAGGCAGGCAGAAGAGATTAGTTTAATCTGATGACATGTTCAGCACAACATTATTGGGTTGAAGGGCCTGCTCCTGTGCTACGCTGTTCTATGTTCTGTGTTATACATGGCGAAAGTAATGGATGTCTTCATAAATCCAAAGGCTCGTTCCTGAGCATGGTATATTTGGGGCAGCATGGTGGCTCAGTGGTTGGCCTGCTGCCTCACAGCACCAGGGACCTGGGTTCAATTCCAGCCTTGGGTAACTGTCTGTGTGGAGTTTGCACATTCTCCCCGTGTCTGCGTAGGTTTCCTCTGGCTGCTCTGGTTTCCTCCCACAGTCCAAAGATATGGAGGTTTAGGTGAATTGGCCATTGCACATAGTGTTCAGGGATGCCTAGCTTAGGTGCATTAGCCAGGAGCAAATATAGGGTAGGGGAGTGGGTTACTCTTCAGAGAGTTGGTATAACTTGTTGGGCCGTAGGGCCTGTTTCCACACTATAGGGATTCTAATTCTATTTTCATCGGAATGTAATGGGCTCGGGATTCATGAATCTTTCACTCCTGCCTGGTTTTGGTGGCGTGGGAGTCTGAAATCTAAAATGTGCAGATTTGACCATGTATGATCATGACTGAACCTTGTGGATTTGTTTGCACAGTTAGCGTATCTTTTTGGAGACGTAAACTTCCTTTGGTGAAAGTAAGGTGTCCTTTGGAAGAGGTCGGGTGTTCTTTGGGATTGCTAAAAGTAGACAAGCTTGCGTGTAATGAGTGCACAAACTCATCAAGACTGTCAAGCTTTCAAAGAACTGTCAAAGGGACCTGTCAAGAATATTAAAGCATTTAAAATTCAGACCTTTTAATCTTTGAAAAGAAGCTTGGAGAGTTAAAGAGTTATTGCCTTACATTTCAATATGTCAGTTAACATTAGCCTGGGGATTTCTATTTCTGGATTATTGCATCAAGACTGGTTTTACAAGGATCTAATCGGAACATGGGCCCTGGAGTAGGCCATTCAGCCCCTTGTGCCTGCTCCACCATTCAATAAGATTATGGCTAATCTATGGCCCAACTCCACATGCATACTTTGGGACCGTGTCCCTTAATACCTTTGCTAATAAAAAAAAAGTCTATTTCAGATTTAAGTTTAACAATTATATTAGCATTGACTGCCATTTGAGGAAGAGAGTTCCAGATCTCCACTGTTCTTTGTGTGTGGAAGTGCTGTCTTCCATCTCTCCTGAAAGGGCTTTACCCTAATTCTTAGACTATGTCCTCTGGTTCTATAATCTTCAACCAATTTGTCTTTACCTTGACTTTCTCTGTTAATATCCTGAAACCCTTGATTAGGTCACCCCTTAACCTTCTAAATTCTAGAAAATAAAGGCCTCATTTGTCTAATCTTTCCCCAAAACTTAATCCTTGAGGTCCAGGTATCATCATTGTAAACTTGTATTGAACTCCCTCCACGGTTAAAACAATAATCCGAAGGTGTGGTGCCTAATTTGCTCACAGTACTCCAAGTGGGGTCTAACTAGGGCATAACTGCATCCCTGTATTCTAGCCCTTTAACTACGAAGGCCAATATTCCATTAGCCTTCTTCACTACCTTCTGCAGCTGCTCATGATATTTTAAACAGATATGCACTTGTACACCCAAAACTCACTGGAGATCCACTGTATTTGACTTCGTGCTTTCTAAAAAATACCCTGACCAATCCATCTGCCACAGCTTTGCCTGTTCACCTAATCTGTCAATCCCCTGTTCTAATGTTATGCTATCATTAACACTGTCTACAATGCTGCCCAATTTTGAATTGTCAGCAAATTTGGATATTTGATTTTTGATGCCATTATCTAAACTGTTACTGAGTATTGTGATCAACTGATGCTCTAATACAGACCCCAGCAGGACACCACTAACCACATCCTGCCAATTTTGATATTTATCCCTCAACCCAACTCTGTTTTCTGCCACTCAATCAACTACTTTTCCAGGTCAGTAATTGGCCCTCAGTTCTGTGGGCTTCCACCTTAGCTAATAGTCTCTTGTGTGAGACTTCATCAAAGCCTTCAGGAAGTCCGTATTAAACAGTGTCCATTGGCTTACCTCTATCCATTATTATGTCATCTGTTCAAAAATCTCTATGAGGTTTGCCAGGCAAGACTTCATTGGGTGTTCCTTTCAATTCACAGTCTGACAGTGACAATTGGTTTTGTACTTTTTGATTTGGGACCGTTAATTCTGAGGTTTTCTACTTTTTAAAGGAATATTTGGTTTATGGTGCTTTATTGAGATGAAAGAATGTAAACATTATAAGTGTGTTTCTCAGTACAGTCAAGTGTACAATGAACTTACTTTATTTAATGGAATTTTATTTCTCCCCATCTGTGCATGGGTGCTGAGGTCTCCCCATCATGGATAGTAGATAAGTTGGAGCAGTCAGTAAAAGAACAAAAGAGGTGCATGCTTTGACATTAAGTTGTCATTAGGGCTATGAAACACCAGGGCTTGGTGGTGTGGATGGTGTAGGGGGCATTAGTGTGGGCATGGAGGGTATGATTGTTACAGCTGGTATGGATGGGCAAGGAAGGTGATGACTGGAGGTATGCTTTCGGTTACTATTGTGCAAGCTTTTTGACGATCTCACCCCTGCACCCAAGCATCCTCTTTATGCCTTTGTCCACCACCTCCTTGAAAATGGAAAGCTCGAGCAGGCATCTTCAAAGTCGAAAAGTGTGACAATGGAAAAACACAGTAACTCAGGCAGCACCCAAGGGGCAGGAGAGTCAACGTTTCAGGCATAAGCCCTTCATCAGGAATGGAGAAAGTGAGGACTGCAGATGCTGGAGATTAGAGTCGAGAGTGTGGCACTGGAAGAGCACAGTAGGTCAGGTAGCATCCGAGGAGCAGGAATATCGACGTTTCAGACATAAGACCTTCATCAGTAATGTCAGGCATCCTCAAAGGTCTGATTTGTGGAGCCAGGAATTATCCCATCTGACCTGGAAAACAAATCTGGCTAAAGAAGTGCCATTGTCTGGGTTGCTGGCACTCAGATATCAGCTTCAGCCAATACTAGTATCACCTGATCAGATATCTGGACTAGTCATTTACCTCTACCTTCACTAGAATCATACTTGCTACTGAAAGGAGAAAACTAAGAAGACAGATTGCACAGACTCGGTTTGCACAGGAAAGGGATAGAGTACTTGGAGACATGCTGTAAAGACAACAATCTCTCCCTCAATGTTAGCAAAACAAAGGAGCTGGTCATCGACTTCAGGAGGCAGTGTGGAGGACATGTCCCTGTCTATATCAGTGGCGCTGAGATGGAGGTGGTTCAAGTTTCTAGAAATAACTATCGCCAATGATCTATCCTGGTCCATCCACGTTGATGCTACAGTCAAGAAAGCACATCAATACCTCCACTTCCTTAAGAAGGCTAAGGGAATTTAATAGATCCACAATGATTTATTTTTACAGATGCACTTTATTTTTATAAGAAAATTATGAGATTTGATGAGAAAGGTAGAATTAACAGAAAGGATTGATGAGGCTAATGTGGTTGATCTCGAGTATGTGTACTTTCAAAAGGTGTGTGACAAAATATCAAATAATTGGCTTCTTGGAAATAGGTAAGTGTAACAGGATTAATCAAACAGTAGCAGCTGATTGACAAAAAGCAAAGAGTAATAGTGAGTGGTCGATTTTCTGACTGTGGAAGGGCACATAGTGTGCTTCCCTGGGTCAGTATTAGGACTGGCAGCTTTTTTTGATATTTATTAATGACCTGAACTTTGCTAATAAAGGACAGATACTGGAAGTTGGTATGGACCTTAGATATGCAGTGACCAGTGAGGCACTGAGTAAAAGATTTCAAGAGGACAGAGAGAGGATGGTAAATGGGAAGACATGGGCAGATGAAATTTAATGCAGAGAATGATGCAGTGATACATCTTGCAGGAAAAATGTATTGAATTTTAAAATATTGCAAGAATAGAGAATTCAGGAGTGAGTGGTGGATATATGTATGAATGCAAAACTTTGAAGATAATGCAATGGTAAGTTGAGAAGATTAGTAAAACAAAGATATGGTTTTATTGATAGAAAAACAGAACAAATAGCAAAGAAGTTGCGCTCTACCTCCTCAGAACATTGGTTATCCCTCAGCTTGAGAGCTGTTTTCATATCTGGGCACTACACTTTGACAGGGCTGTTAAGGCTTTAGAGATGGTGCTGAAGATACTTATGAGAATGATGCCAGCTATGAGGGATTCTAGTTACAGTGAATGACTGGGAGGGGTTTGGAATAGTCTTCTTAGGGCAAAGAAGGTTAAAAGGAGCAAAAACAGAAATTGCTGGAGAAGCTCAGCGGGTCAGTCCAGTTTAGGAAACCTGGTCAGCACGGACAACTTGGGCCAAAGGGTCTGTTTCCGTGCAGTATGACTCTATGACGCTGTAATTGTCAAAGGCTGGCACTAGTTAAAAGTAGACTACACTATTTAAAGCCAGTCTGAAGTTTAGAACAAATGCTTCTCTGTGGCTTAAACAGGTGCTCCAATCCATTCCGCTACTAAGCCTACCATGGGAAAGACTCAAGTCAGGCACAACACAGGAAAGTAAAGCAAAAAACTGTGTATGCTGGAGATTTGAAGCAAGCAACAGAAAGAAATGTAATTCTGAAGAACGGTTGTCAGACTTGTAATGTTAACTCTGTTCTCTTTTCACAGGTACTGCCAAACCTGTAGAGCTCCTCCAGTGATTTGTTTGCTAACCTAGGAAAGGGCATCTCTGAGATTTTCCATTGCTAATCTGAGGTTCTTAATGAGTGCGGTGCAACAGAGGGGAGATGTGCTCCATCCACAGCAGGGCCTGCAGAGTAGCAACCAATGTCATGAGCCATGCCCGAGAATCTGGATGTAGTGTGGCAAAAGTTTGAATGACCTCACATAAGTAATTAAGCCCTTATATTTGTCTTATCCCACTAATTTCACCAGTAGACTCAATCAACACTCAATTCATCCATCACTTATCCACCAATATCTCAAATAATTAGGACTGTGGACATTCAGTTTCTGGATCAGTGGTGCTGGAAGAGCACAGCAATTCAGGCAGCATCCGAGGACAGGCAAAATCGACGTTTCGGGCAAAAGCCCTCGTCGATTTTGCCTGTCCTCGGATGCTGCCTGAATTGCTGTGCTCTTCCAGCACCACTGATCCAGAATCTGGTTTCCAGCATCTGCAGTCATTGTTTTTACCCTGTGGACATTCAGTGTAGACTCAATGGGCCAAATGGCCTCTTTCCACACTGTAGAGATTCCATGACTCTAATCTTCCATGATCCATATTCATTGTTGCACCTCAGCCTCACTGCTGCAAGCCTCCCACACAGATCTCACAGCTCTCACTCAGTATTACCGAGGTCCTCCACAAGTTGATAGACTCAAATTTCAAACTGTTTAAAATCCATGATCTGTAGGTTGCTTAACAGGACAACAGCAATTTTGAGGCTTACCGTTTCATCATGAGATTCGATCCACTGTATTTGATCTAGTACTCAGCACCAATTGTACTCAGACATTTTTCTCTGAGGTATTAAGAGACTGTCGCAGTCTGGAATATTCACTAGGTAGGTTTTTCTTCGTACGTTCACTCAATTCTGAACTCTAGGAAGTTAATTATGTCTTGTACAACGGAGCATCAGATAACTAATAAGGAATCCATCATATCATGAGTTGAACTATGAAAACCATGTTTGCTTCCTCTTATTTCACAGTAAGATATTCTGGAAGTCTCATTCAAGCCAATTCTACTTGTTCTGCTAAAAAGGCCAATTAAGCTATTTTGGCAACAATAATGGGGGGTAAACATTGACCAGAACAAGTGAAAAGAGAGCTGGCCAATTGCAAAGACTTGGGGCTTCACTGAGACCCACACTGAGATTCTGTCTTATATTCCACCTTCCCACATCCCAATGACACAAAGGCAAAGAAATGTCCAAGAGGTAACGTGGAGAATGTTATCATTGAATGAGTCTAAGAGGTGCGCAATGTGCTTTTCTTCAATAATATTGAAATAGCTCTATTGTCCAGCACAGCAGCAACTGCCAATATTGTCCATCAGATATGGCATCCCATTACCCTTCAATATCTGATCACAGCCCACACATTTTCAGCAGTGAATAGAAATGCAAAGGGATAAAGCTGGAAATGCACAGCAAAGACTGATTAATGTCCAAGTCGCAACTCGCTGTCAGAATCTCTTGCATTATGTTTCCAGAAGAGAACAACTTTGTAATTATCAATCATAGCTCCCTCTGCATCTAAATTATAACGCTCAGCAGTACAGCACTCAAACATTAATAAAACAGAACAGAATGGGAAGATTTTTGTCTTGCGCTTATCAGAATGCAGAAAAAGACTGAAGGAAAGAGACACTGTTTTGTACAGAATGGGAAGATGGTGATGACTGGTTTGGCTATGAAGAGAGTGAATCAATTTCAGTTCATTAAGGATTATATTTTCAGTCATATTATAAGAGCAAAGGAGATGTATTGAAGACCGGCGAGGTGTGTAAGAACCGCACTATCTGAAAGATAGAATTGTAAAAAATGCAGGAATGGCCTCTGAAAAATGCAGGAAAATAGTAGATTATATAATATTTTTGTTACAAGGTTTTGTCTAAAGCTTGGAAATGTCCTTAACTCACTCGAGTTAGTTTCATACTTCAAGGCAATAAGACTGGCTCTCCTTGCATATGCATGACAATAAACTATTGTAGACCTTTTTTTTGACTCCTCTTATCAATTACAAACAAATACTGAAACTCAGCATCTCTAGAGAAAGGAATAGAGTTGACATTTAAAGTCCTCTTGTCAACTTGTCTGATTACAAGCCCGAATTGGCATGGAGATGCAGCAAGAACAGTTAACCATCAAGCTTCACAATGCAGACAGTCAGATTCTGACTCGTGAGAACATTGCCATGGGGAGGCAGCAGAGTTTAACTGCTTCTGTGAACTCGGCCTTTTCTTTGGAAAAAGATACAATCTATATATAAACAAGATCCTGAGTATTTTTGCATGTAGCTTCTAGTGCACATAACTGCATCATACTGAGAGTTTAGTTGATGATCTTAAATTAGTTGCAGTTTAACTCTGAGCACAGTCTGGATTATTTAGCATATGATATCCAATAGTAGCATCATGTCTAATTAATGGTGGATATATTTTTCTGAGGCTTGTGATAACGGCTAATTAACCATGAGTAGCCTGCTGTCCATGGTGAATGGTCAACAGGATATACTGTTTGATATGGTCCAATATTCATTGAGGTGTCTAGCCTACATAGTTGGCATCACATCAGCACTAAAACTCATAGACCACATTGCTCATGTTAGGCAAGGCACAATGTCTCTTTTGGCTTGATGGCAACATGCTGTTGGTGGAGAAACCTACTTACGGATCCACTATCTACAAGTTTTTGAGACACCTTCCCCTTCATGAGTAATTTGAGATAGGTTGAGCATCAAGTTTACATGGTGAACAGATGGCTCGGGCCCTATTCACAAGGTTGCCAATAGAATTCGACCTATAGCATGTAACTATAGAGACTCCAATGAGTATATTGACTGGAGTGTGTAGACTTTTGGTGGATAGTAGTTAAAAATCTATATTCCAACTTCTGATCTAAGCCATGGAGGAAGCTAAATTAATAAATAAATAACTAAGTCGAGAGTGTGGTGCTGGAGAAGCGCAGCGCATCTGAGGAGCAGGAGAATCGACGTTTCAGACGTAAGCCCTTCATCAGGAATGAGGCTTGTGGGCCAGGGGGCTGAGAGATAAATGGGAGGGAGTGGGACTGGGGGGAAAGTAGCTGGGAATGTGATAGGTAGATGAAGGTGGGGGGTATGGTGATAGGTCAGAGAGGAGGGTGGAACAGATAAACGGGAAGGACAATGGACAGGTCAAGAGGTGCCAAATTGGAGACTTGGGACTGGGATGAGGTGAGGGAGGGGAAATTTGGAAACTGGTGAAATCCACATTAATCCCTTGTGGTTACAGTGTCGCAAGGTGGAAGATGTGGTGTTCTTCCTCTCGGCGACGGGTGATTAGGGTTTGACAATGGAGAAGTCGCAGGACCTGCATGTCCTTGGTGGAGTGGGAGGGGGAGTTGAAGTGTTCAGTCATGGGGGGGGGCAGTGGGTTTGGTTGGTGCAGGTGCAGGTGTCCCAGAGATGTTCTCTGAAACGATCTTCAAGTTGGCGTCCTGTCTCCCAGACCACATCAGGTGCAATCGATACAGTGGATGACATTTGTGGAAGCACAGGTAAATTTCTGTCAAATGTGGAAGGATCCTTTGGGGCCTTGAACAGAGGTCAGGGGGCAAGAGTGAGTGCAGGTTTTGCACTTCTTGCGGTAGCAGGGGAAGCTGCCGGGAGTGGGATGTGGGCTGGTGGAGGGCGTGCACCTGACGTGGGAGTCGCAGAGGGAATGGTCTCTCTGAAATGCTCATGGGCTGGGTCTGATAGAGATAGAATTAGAGAGACCATTCCCTCCGCAACGCCCTTGTCAGATCCATGTCCTCCCCCCACTAGCCCACACCCCACTCCCAGCACCTTCCCTTGCCACTGCAAGAGATGTAAAACCTGTGCCCGACCTTTCCCTCACCTCCATCCAAAGCCCCAAAAGGTCCTTCCACATCCTGCAGAGATTTTCCTGCACCTCCAAACAACTGCGTCCGTTGTTGTCGATGTGGTCTCCTTTACATTGGAGAGACAGGACGCCAACTTGCGGAACGTTTCAGAGAACATTTCTGGGACACACGCACTAAACAACCCCACCGCCCTGTGGCTGACCACCTCAACTCCCCCTTTCACTCCGCCAAGGACATGAAAGTCCTGGGCCTCCTCCATTGCCAAACTCTAACTACCTAATGACTTGAGGAAGAACACCCCGTCTTCCGCCATGCTACCCTCCAACTGCACGGCATTAATGTCAATTTCACCAGTTTCCTCATTTCCCCTTCCCCCACCTTATCCCAGATCCAACCCTCCAACTTGGCACCCCCACTTTAACTGTCCTACCTGTCCATCTTCCTTCCCAACTATCCTTTCACCCTCCACTCTAACCTATCACCGTCACCCCCCCCCCCCTTCATCTACCTATTGCCTTTCTCGCTACCGTCCCGCCAATCCCATCACCTCTCATTAATCTCTTAGCCCCCTTGTCCACCCCCTCCCCATATATTCCTGATGAAGAGCTTTTGCTCGAAACGTCAATTCTCCTGCTCCTCGGAGGCTGCCTGACCAGGACTCTGATCTCTAGCATCTGCAGTCCTCACTTTCTCCCAGTCAGAATCTCCTGCCTGCTCTGAGAAAAAGGATTAACAGTTCACTTCTTGTGGTTATACTCAATCAATCGGTACACTCCTCTCATTCTGGGTAAAATGGTTTTCCTTTTCTCAAGTCTGTCTCTTATGTCTGAGTTCTGATGAAAAGTTTCAACTTCCCATCTCCTCTTCATAATGTTTAAGTTATAATGCTGTACAGCACTCATATTTTGAAAATTCTGAATTTAAACTTGGACTATTTTAATAATGACTTTAAAATAAAAACCATGTGTAGAGTTTCCCCCATATTATTTTTCTATTAAGTATAAGCATGAAATAACTATTTATCAGTAAATCGTGAGATAAAAATAGCATAAACTTATGCCAGAGCGTATTTGAGAGAGGCAATGTCATAATTGAACCATACTATATCATTGCTACTACAAGCATTTCATTTAAATCTGTTCCTGTGTTTAACAGCAGAACTCAATCGCCAATGGGAGTTTTGCTTATATTGTAACTCACGGCGTTTCTGTCTCTCTGTGTTCCCCCTCTTCATGTGGTACCTGCAATCCATTTCCACTCACGCAAACTCTGGATCTGTTGCAGGCAGTGTGTAACTCACCCAGAGCATCTTAGAAGAAATTCATTCTCTTCTTCAGGCGGTAAAGGCATCAAGGTAGAGACATCCACCAGCTCCATCTCAGATCCTGAGGTATCTCCAATGCTTGATGGAGAGGCACAGTTGAAACAGCAGTCGAGGAGCTGGGCACGTTTTGCTCCTGCACCATTTGTAAGTTTGCAGCTTTCATATGGTCCGTGTGCTTGTGCAGGACTGTCGCACCTACCCGAACTTTATATGTCACAGGACCTAACCTTGTGTTGACCGTGCCTCTGGTATGGGGAAAATCACCAGTCTCAGAGTCAGAATCAGGGTTCAATGACAGAGTTTATTGTTCAAGGAAATACCGGAGCTCCAGGGAGAGAAAGACACCAACAGCACAGTGGTCAGCTGCGACTCATCTCTCCATCCAGAACACATGTCAAGATACTTTTATACATCTTGTGATATAATAGGTCAGTGATGAGATTATTATCTTTGTAGCATGATTTGTTTATGGCAATCATTGCAGAATCGTTGATAGTTTCGAAACAGTTATTGTCAGTTCCAGCGCAGCCTTTGTTAATTTTAGCACGGTTGTTGTTAGTTTCAATGGAGACATTATCCATTTCATCGTCTGCGTGAAAATTCATTGCTGTAGTAAATGGGCACTAATCGCTGTTTCTGAGAAGGATGATTACTGCAGCCCTGGCTATTAGCACTTTGTATTGAGCCCATATCAAACTATTCGCATTTCTATCAAAGGTGTTGGCTGGACCCAGACACTTCGGCGGGCAGTATACGCTACTTATGTGTATTCTCTCCCCCGCCCGCCTTAAACTAATAAACTAGGTTGTGAGTGTATTGTGCTGGCATTCTGGTGTCCCCAGGCAGTGTCTGTGTTTGCTCTGTTGTGTCTCTCCAGATTGTGATCCAGCGGCCATCTTATGTGTCAAGTGGCCAACAAGTGGTTCAGCGGCCATCTTATGTGTCCGTATGCCTCGTGTCACCCTGCCCCGTGCCATCTCTCATTTCACCTCTTACTCATGTAGGATCATTCTTCTGGCTCCTACATCAAACTTCTTCCCCTGAAGTACTCTGTCTCTCTCATTCAGCAGAGCCCTATGTCCAACATTGGCTTCTCTGATGCCATTTCACCCTCCCTCCCAA
This sequence comes from Chiloscyllium plagiosum, assembly GCF_037043375.1. Lineage (NCBI taxonomy): Eukaryota > Metazoa > Chordata > Chondrichthyes > Orectolobiformes > Hemiscylliidae > Chiloscyllium > Chiloscyllium plagiosum. The sequence continues at coordinate 75,478,344 of NW_028270152.1, read as the reverse complement.
GGTGCAGAAAGGTCAGATTTAACCTAGTGCAGAGTCTTCTCCCCATGAGCAACTCTGCTGGAGCTAGCCCTGTAGTTGCATGAGGACTGATCCTATATCATGGCACAGTGGCCCAGTGGTTAGCACTGTTGCCTCACAGCACCAGGGACCCGGGTTCGATTCCAGCCTCAGAAGACTGTCTGTGTGGAGTTTGCATGTTCTCCCCGTGTCTGCGTGGGTTTCCTCCGGGTGCTCCAGTTTCCTCCCACATTCCAAAGATGTGCAGGTCAGGTGAATTGGCTATGCTAAATTGCCCATAGTGTTAGCTGCATTAGTCAGAAGGAAATGGGTCTGGGTGGGTTACTCTTCAGAGGGTTGGTGTGGACTTGTTGGGCTGAAGGGCCTGTGTCCACACTGTAGGGAATCTAATCTCTAATAGGGGCAGCAAAGTGGCTCAGTGGTTAGCACTGCTGCCTCACAGCACCAGGGTGCCAGGTTTGATTCCAGCCTTGACTGTCTGTGTGGAGTTTGCACATCCTCCCCGTGTCTGCGTGGGTTTCCTCCGGGTGCTCCAGTTTCCTCCCACATTCCAAAGATATGCAGATCAGGTGAATTGGTCATGCTAAATTGCCCATAGTCTGGATTAGTGGTGCTGGAAAAGCACAGCAGTTCAGGCAGCATCTGAGGACCAGTAAAATCGATGTTTCAGGCAAAAGCCCTTCATTTACCAAATTGCCCATAGTGTTAGATGCATTAGCCAGAGGGAAATGGGTCTGGGTGGATTACTCTTCGGAGGGTTGGTGTGGACTTGTTGGGCCGAAGGGCCTGTTTCCAGACTGTAGGGAATCTAATATAATCAAATAGGAACTGGGACAGTTTGGTACCAAGTGAAGCAGCAAGTTGTTTCGTTAATCTTGACTTCAAAGTTTGAAGTGCTCTTTCTGCCAGACCATGGGATGATGGATGGTATGAAGCTCTCCTTATATAACGGAAACCATTTGACTTTCGGAAATACTCAAATTCCCTGCCCATTATCTGTGACCAACACTTGTGAGAGGTCATATATTGCAAAAGATGAGCACCTTTTTTCTATTATCATCCCTGTGTTTGACAATTATCGTTATGCAGGACGAGTCACTTTGAGTAGGCGTTCATTATGACTAAGGACACTGAGTCCATGAAAGGAACTGCGCAGTCAATGTCTAACCAGATCCAGGGTTTACCTTGTCACTCCCATGAATGTGGGAGAGCTGCTGATGGTAATTTTTGACTTTGTTGGCACTGCTCCTCCAATGCAGCTACGTGCTAGTGGGAAGCAGCTCAATGGATCTGCTTTTTTACTTGGCCTCCTTGATGGTATTCCAACACATATTTATACACACTTAGTATGAGATCATGACTGAATTCAGCCTGAAGCTATGGATGGCACTGCCTTATCCTCTTTAAGTAGACCTGACAGGGGCTTGTGGTCAGTTATTATTACAAATTTACTTCTGAAATGGTGGAGCTTCCTGATTCCATATATGATTACCAAACCTTCCTTTCCGATAGAGTCATAGAGTCGTAAAGATGTATGACACGGAAACAGTCCCTTCAGTCCATGCTGACCAGATATCCGAATCTAAATTAGTCCCACCTGCCAGCACCCGTCCTATATCCCTCCAAACCCTTCCTATTCATATACCCATTCAGATGCCTTTTAAGTGTTGCAATTGTACCAGCCTCCACCACTTCCTCTGGCAGCTCATTCCATACACACACCAACACCTACGTGAAAACATTGCCCCTTAGGTCTCTTTTATATTTTTCCCCTCTCACCCTAAATCTATGCCCTCTAGTTCTGGACTCCCTGACCCCAGGGAAAAGACTTTGCCTATTTATCCTATCCATGCCCCTCATCATTTTGTAAACCTCTATAAGGTCACCCCTCAGCCTCCGACGCTCCAGGGAAAACAGCCCCAGCCTGTTCAGCCTCTCCCTGTAGCTCAAATCCTCCAACCCTGGCAACATCCTTGTAAATCTTTTCTGAACTCTTTCAAGTTTCATAACATCTTTCTGATAGGAAGGAGACCAGAATTGCACATAATATTCCAACAGTGGCCTAACCAATGTCCTGTACAGCCGCAAAATGACCTCCCAACCCCTGTACTCAATACTCTGACCAAAAAAGGAAGGCATACCAAACGCTTTCTTCACTTTCAAGGAGCTATGAACCTGTGCTCCAAGGTTTCTTTGTTCAGCAACTCTGGGCATATTTATGCTCTGTGTTAGCCAGAGTCTTGGTTGCATATGGCGATTGGGCATTCCTCTCCATTTAGCCACCTATAAGTTAATTATACCCCAACGCTAATCAGGGAGGCATTACATGTCAAAATCAGATCTCACTTGGAATCATGGAGGATGATAGCTGTTCCTTCAGTTCCCTGAAATCTATGGTTTGGCTACGTGACTATTTCCAGGACTGATCCTTTTTTAAGAGTTGATGCAAAGGTGCCAGCCAGGATGAAGTTCCGGTTATATATGAACTTTCCGTAATAATTGCAGGAGTTAATTGGAGTGATTTGTTTCCAGCAAGTGGAAGGTCTTTAAAAGTAAGATAGCTAGAGTTCAAAGTCTATACTCCTGTGTGGGTGAAGGGCAAGGTTGGCAGGAATAGGGAACCCTGGGTGACAACAGGTATTGAGGCTATGACCAGAAAAAAGAAGGAGGCGTGGCTCAGGCAGCTGGGATCAAGGAAATCTCTGTAGCTGTACACGGAATACAGGAGTTTATTGAAGAAGGAAATCAGCAGGGTGCAAAGGGGGCATAAGATAGCCTTGGCTGAGAAGAGTAGGGTGAATCCAAAAAGGTTCTTTATGTGTATTAAAGGAAAAAGAATGGCTAGAGAGAGAATAGGACTCCTGAAGAACCAAAGTGGGTATGTATGTGTAGAACTGCAGGAGATGGACAAGTTCCTCAATGAATATTTGTCCTCTGTGTTTATTGTGAAGAGAGACATGAAGACTTGGGAACTTGGGGAAGTTAGTGGTCATATCTTGGGGACAGTCCATATCACAGTAAAGGAGGTGTTGGATATATTAGACTGTATGAAGGTGAATAAATCTGCTGGTCCTGACTAGATATTTCCAAGTACATTGCAAGAGGCTGGAGAAGAAATTGCAGGGGCCTTCGCTGATATTTCTGCATCATCGTTAGCCACGGGTGAGGTCCTGGAAGATTGGAGAGTAGCGAATGTTGTGCCCTTGTTCCAGAAGGGCTGCAAAGAAAAGCCTGGGAACAGTAGATCAGAAAACCTAACATCTGCGGTGGGAAAACTACTGGAGAATATTCTGAGAGATAAGATATACACACATTTGGAAAGACAGGGTTTGATTAGAAATAGTCAACATGTTTTTTATGCATCATGCCTCACAAATTTGTTATAGTGCTTTGATGAAGTGACCAGGAAGGTTGACAGGGGCAGGGCGATAGACATAGTCTATATGGATTTCAGTGAGGCCTTTGACAAGGTAGGCTGCTCTGGAAAGTTAGATCGCATGGAATCCAGGGGGAACTGGCAAATTGGATACATAATTGGCTTGATGGTAGGAAGCAGAGTGTAATAGTGGAAGGATGCTTGTCGGACTGGAAGTAAGTATGAAGTCTTGCATTTTGGAAAGTCAAATCAAGGTAGAAGTTTTATGGTGAATGGTAGGGCCTTAAGCAGTTTAGTAAAACAGAGATACCTTGGAGTTCAGATGCATAGCTCTCTGAAAGTGGAGTCACCGATATACAGGACAGTGAAAACGGCTTTTGGCACACTGGCCTTCATCAGTCAGGGCACTGAGTACAGAAGTTGGGAAGTTACGTTGTAGTTGTACAGGATGTTGGTGAAGCTGCATTTGTAGCATTGCGTTCAGTTTTGGTCACCTTGCTATAGGAAGGATGTTATTAAACTGGAAAGAGTGCAGGAGAAATTTACAGGGATGTTGCCAGGACTCAACAAGCAGAGTTATAGGGAGAGGTTGGACCAGCTAAGACTTTTTTCTTTAGAGTGCAGGAGACTGAGGGGGGACCTTATAGAAATGCGTAAGATCATGAGAGACAGGGATAGGGTAAAGGCCTTTTTTCCAGGGTTGGAGATTGAGCACTAGAGGGCATCAGTTTAAGGTTAGAGGGGAAAGAATAAATGGGAAGCTGAGAGGCAACTTTTTTGACACAGTGGGTGGTATGCATTTGGATTGAGCTGCCAGCAGAAGTGGTTGAAGCGGGTACATTAACAACATTTAAAAGGCATTTGGGCAAATACATGGATAGGAAAGGTTTAGAAGAATATGGGCCAAGTGCAGGGAAATGGGCATGTAGATGGACATTTTTGTCAGCGTGGATCAGTTTGGGCCAAAGTGCCTGTTTCCGTGCTGTAGGACTCTGTGACTCTATGACTTTATGACTAATTCACATAAAGACCTAAGCTCCAATTCAGATTTGGGAGCGGGGACACCTTTGCCCTCACTTTATCATTCCATGGGTGTAACCTGGTCTTGTTGATTTTGCAGCCCAGGTAGGTCACTTCAGGTGCCTGGAACACACATTTCTCCCTTCTAAGGTGTACACCCACCTTTGAGAAACATCTGAGGGCTATGTCCAAGTTCTCTCTAAGTGCTCCCTATTTGTCTTCCCTGTCATCTAGATAAGTGGTGAGCTTGGGTAGGCCTTGGTAAGTGTTCTCCACCATCCACTGAAAACATGCACAGGCTGACAATATCTAGAATGGTAGTTTTGTATATTGGTACAAAGCTGAAAATGTGTTGCTGGAAAAGCGCAGCAGGTCAGGCAGCATCCAAGGAACAGGAGAATCGACGTTTCGGGCATAAGCCCTTCTTCAGGAATATTGGTACAAACCCTTGTGAATATTAATTGTAGTGTACATCTAGGAATCCTCATCAAACTGCAATTGCAATTGCACATGGTTCATGTGCAGCGTCACGAAGGACAGCTCCCTACCAGCTTTACATAAGAATCCTCTCTGTGAGGCAATCCAACTGAGAAAAACAATTTACCATTTGTTTAAAATCCCCACAAAGGCAAACCGACCTGTTGGACTTTACACTCAGTATGACCAGTGCTGCAAATTGAACTGGTTTGATGATTCCTTTGCTTTCCATCCTCCGGATTTCTGCCTCCACTTTTGCCAAATGGCACTGAGTGGGCCTTGGAGAATCATGGAAGGTGGCCTTGGTTCCTTTGATAGTCCTTACGCAGTCCTGAAAGATCTCCGAGTATTTAATTAGGACTTCATTCAGGCAGCCATTTTCTAATCGAAAAGTGTTGAGCCAATCTAAGTGAATTTTTCTCAACTAATTTCATCCCATCAAGCTTGGATCTGAGACTTACTACTATCAGTGGTAATGATGCCAGCTGCTCCACATAAGAGACCAGGACTAAAGTTCAGCTGAAAAGGTTCCCGAGTATAAGCTCTCAATCTAGCCAAGGTCTTATGCAACCTTAAGGGTTGAAGTCCAAAGAAAATTTTGTTAAAGACTGGTTTTGAAATCACTGAAACATCTGTGCCTAAAGGTTTAGAGGAATATGGATCAAATGCTGGCAAATGGGACTAGATTAATTTTGGATATCTGGTTGACGTGGTCGAATTGACTGAAGGTCTGTTTCCGTAATATGCATCCCTATGACTCTATGACCTCCGTTAGAACCAGGTGACCATTTAACCCAACGGTTATTTAGATTGGCTCTTATTTGGATATTGCTAAGAAAGTTAACTGTTCCAAAGTAGATGAAGGTGGATATAGGTTTTCTCACGTGTGAGAATTCCGAGAAGCATGGCATTCCAATTGGAACTCTATCAACAAACGCATTGACTTGGACCCCATTTACCAACCCCTGAGAAAAAGAACAGAAATGACATCACCTCAGGAAATGAAATCACCATGGAAAATGACATCACCAACCCAAGGGAACTTCAATGCATAAATAAAAAGAGGATTGTACCACCAGTGCTTCACCGGACGCTCACTGATGCTGTTACCTTTTAGGGGTGATGAAACGTCTGAAAATGAACCTTCCAGCTCAGTGAGCAAACCTACATCCAGATCCTCTACCTGAGATATAAATCTTCTCAAAACCCGGTAAGATGAAGGTGATCTTTCTACGTATGAACTCTCCTGGATACTGGCCTCTGAGTTCTCCTACTCCATTTAGGTTTAGTAAGAAACTTTTTCTGTCTCAAGTGCATATGTTGTCAGCAACTATAAAGGTTTGCCAGCCTGGATCTTGAAGAAAGTTTTAACCACTTGGCCAGAGCTTGGCTTTGGTTTGGGGTTTTGCAGTGGGCTGACTTAGAGTCTCCCTGTTAAGGATATGTCCTGAATGAGATTATGCAATTGCCTTTATTCAAGTGGTGTTCCTCAAGCTCAGTCAGACTGGCAAGAGTGTCCACTTCCATCAGAATACCCTGCAACTCATATGCTCCACTTGCTGCATTTTCCAATGATAAAGCTAGTTGCAGTGCCTGTTTGAATTCCAGTTGGGCTTCAGCTAGTCGGGGCTTTTACATGGCTACATCATTAATCACATTCTCGTTGCCAGTGAAGTAACTCCACAGAGGCCGATATACTGTTACCAAGTTACCCTTTATTTACACTTGGACTGTCCTTGACGCTGATCCAGGTCTTGGAGTGAACAGAACCTCTGACACTCCTGTTTATATTTGTCAACTACAGCTCCCTGATTGGACTAAGTTCACAGCCCCAGTCAGGGAACTCATGTTATATGGGGTCCACTTGGCTAACCTCATTACAATCACTATGTGAGTTCCACAGATTCACCACCCTCTCGATGAAAGTACTCCTCATCTCCATTCTAAAGGGTTGTCCCCTCACTCTGAGGCTGTGCCCTCAGGTCTTTGTCCCTCCCAACAGTGGAAACATCATCTTCATGTGCACTCTATCTAGTAATCCGTAAATTTCAATCAGATCCCTCTTGTCCTTCTAAACTCCATTGAGTACAGACCCAGAGTCCTCAACCGCTCCTCGTATGACAAGCCCTTCAACCCCAGGATCATTCTTGTAAGCCTCCTCTGGATGCCCTCCAAGGTTAGCACATCTTTCCTTAGATTCAGAACCTACAATTATTCACAATATTCCAGATACTCTGTGTTTACAATGCACCACTTGCTGGCGTCATTCATTAAAGATCATACAAACCCAATGAAGAAGGTAACTTGAGTCCCTTCTGCTTTGTGCAGTTGGAGTGGTGTTGTTTCCATAGACTTAAGGCTGCATCAATATCCCTCCTGAGGGTCAGTTTGCTCAGTTGGCTGAATGGCTGATGTGAAATGCCAATGGTATGGCTTCTATTCTGGTCCTGGCTGTGGTGACCATGACAATGCTGCCTTCATGCCCTTGCCCCTTTACCTGAGGCATGGTAATCCTTAGGTTAAACACTCCAACAGTTCTCTCTCTCTCTCTCTCTCTCTCTAACGAGTGTGTGGGAATATGGCAACTTTACCTTCCCTCTTTTTAATATCCTTTATGGAGTCTGCCTTCAATGGCATCGAGATGCTGGGTATTTGTCCTGCACTGTGGAGGTTGGTTTAACTTGCTAGACTGCTCCTGCCCCAAGTCTGCCGTAAATTTCAAACAGTAAGTCTCCTTCACCCTCAGTTAATCCTGTCTCATATACAGAGTACTGATTATAGATCTCCAGTACAAGCTCTCTTTGGAACAGTTAATGGTAGGGCCCTTAACCCTTAACTGGGTAATTTTGTTGAAGAGAGAGACCTGAGAGTGCAGGTACTTAGTTCCTTGAAAGTGGCATCACAGGGTGGTGCCTGCCTTCATTGGCCAGAGCATTGAGTACAGGAGTTGGGATGTCATTTTACCACAATACAGGACATTGGTGAGGCCACTTTTGAAGGACTGTATACAGTTCAGGTCAACCTGCTCTTGAATGAATGTTATTAAATTGGAAAGGATGTGGAAAAGATTCAGAAGGATGTTACCAAGACTGGGGCAGCATGGTGGCTCAGTGGTTAGGAGTGCTGCCTCACAGCACCAGGGACCTGGGTTCAATTCCAGCCTTGGGCGACTGTTGATGTGGAGTTTGCACATTCTCCCTGTGTCTGCATGGATGCTCTGGTTTCCTCCCACCATGGCCAGTTTAGGTGGGAATTGGCCATGGTGTCCAGGGATGTGTAGGCTAACTGGCTTGGCCATGGGAAATGCAGGGTTACAAGAGTGGATCTGGGTGAGGTGTTCTTCAGAGGGTTTATGTAGACTTGAATGACCTACCCTCACACTATAAGGATTCTATGGAGGATTTGAGTATAAGGATAGACTGGGACATTTTTCACTGGAGGTTGAGAAGTAACCTAATAGAAGTTCATAAAATCATGAGGGGCATTGATAAGGTGAATAACAAAGATTCTTTTCCCTAGGGTAGGGGAGGTCAAAACTAGAGGGCATAATTTTAAGGTGAGATGAAAAAGATTTAAAAGGGACCTGAGGGGTAAGATTTTCACACAGAAGGTAGTGTATTTTTAGAATGAACTGGCAGAGCAAGTGGTAGATGCAGCACAGTTACAACATTTAGAACAACAATTGGACAGGTATATATTCCTGATGAAGGGCTTATGCCCGAAACGTCAATTCTCTTGCTCCTTGGATGCTGCCTGCCTGACCAGCTGTGCTCTTCCAGCACCACACTCTTGCCTCTGATCTCCAGCATCTGCAGTCCTCACTTTCTCCCAAGTATATGGATAGAAAAGGTTTAGAGGGATATGGGCCAAATGCAGGCAAATGTGACTAGTTTATTGCAGGAAACCCTGATCAGCATGGACGAGTTAGACCGAAGGGCCTGTTTTTGGGCTGTATGACTCGACAATTTCGGTGGCATGTCACTCTGGATGTTGACATTACTTCATCCATATTAAGAACTGAAATTCTGGTTGTACTATCCTTGCTCTCTCTCAAAGCCTCCAATTCTTAGCTTGGCAAGTCTCTCAGGATGCAATGCAGCTTGAGGATTGAATAAACTGACAAGACCTAAAGAGACCGTTGGGTTTTGGCCTGCCTTCTTCAACATATAACTGTCTAAATCAGCTGTGTGTTCATCTCTGCGCATCAACCTTCAGTGATTTACCACATAGCTATTGGTGGGAGCTTGCTGTGCAAATTGGCTGTCCCACTCCAATCCTTACGACAGTGGCAAAACTTCGATAAGACGGTAATTCACAAAGGGCCTGAGAATGGATGCTACGTAATTGCAGGTTATAGTCTCAAAACAGATCAGAAGATGTTCCAGGAGAAGAAATGGTTAAAAGTCGAATAATTTCTAATCGTATGTTGCAGCCATAGCTATCTCAGATCTGTGTTAAAGCAGTGAATCAGAAGGGAATATTAGGAGACAAGGACACTGAGATATTTTAAAATCAGATTGCTTTGCAGAAGGCTGGTCTATTGTTCTACTTATCGAGCTCGGCTGCATTTCCAGTTAGTCAAAGAAGCACATTGAGCAGCTTAGTGCCATCGGGTCTCCTGGGGCAAGGCTGTACTTTTGGAGATCATTTGTGATTGCGTGAGGGCATTCAGTTTGAGCTCAAATTAAACTTTCCTTTGCAGCTTCCTGCCAATTTACTTCTTCAATGCAGCTGACTTAATAGGAATTTGAAAAAAAATAAAAACCTTAGTTCTGGACTTAATCATTCCAATTCACTTCTGATTGGACTCCCATCTTCCACTCGGTAAACTCTGCTAACCCTGTCCTAATTGGCAGCAAATCCACTTAAAGATGTGTAGATCAGGTGAATTGGTCATGCTAAATTGTCCATAGTGTTAGGTGCATTAGTCAGGGGTAAGTATAGGGTCGGGGAATGGGTTTGTGTGGGTTACTCTTTGGAGGGGTGGTTTGGGCTTGTTGGGCGAAATGGCCTGTTTCCATACTGTAGGGAATCTAATCTAATCTAATAAACCCATTGCACCTTTGCCCTCTGACCTATATGGGCTTCCAGCTGAGAAGTGCATTGATTTTAAAGATGCATGCCCTGACTTTAATGACTCCAACCTGGGCTGCCAAGCAACAAAGCTCCAGAGTTCCGTCTTTAAACCCTTTCTTTGACATCTCTTTGTTCACCGTCCCTAATGATGTTCGATGTCAAACTGTTTGGTAACAATCATGTGAAACACTTGCTCCATTAGAGACACTACGCAAATGTAAATTGTTCTTGCTTTTGGCAATAGGGAACACAGAGGTCAAGGCAAGAGTTCTTGTGTGCTTGGGTGGGTCAGCTTCGAAAGATACAAATCCTATTGGAGACGGTGAGGAGATGATTCCAAAGCAAGGGGTGACAGTATGATCAGATTCCCTATATTATGGAAACAGGCCCTGCAGCCCAACAATTCCACTCCGCCCCTCCGAAGAGCAACCCACCCAGACCCATTCCCCTACATTTACCCAAACACTATGGGCAATTTAGCATGGCCAATTTACCTGACTTGCACGTCTTTGGATTGTAGGAGGAAACCGGAGCACCCGGAGGAAACTCACGCAGATATGGGGAGAATGTGCAAACTCCACACAGTCGCCTGAGGCAGGAATCAAACCCGGGTGCCTGGTGCTGTGAGGCAGCAGTGCTAACTACTGAGCCACCGTGCCACCCCACTGTATGATCGTATGTGAGTGAATGAGGGAGAAAGGAACTGAAGGAGGTGGGGGAATGAAGAGGGGTGGGATAAAACCCAGGTGGGTAAGAAACATTGACACTGACTGGGTGAGCCAAGGGATCCGTTTCTGTTTTGTAGTCTTATAGAAGCAGAAGTACATAAAAAGAAAAATCTACAGGACAGTGGTGAGCACAGATTCATAGAAGTGTAGCAGCTAGTGGAAACATTCCAAACAGTGTAGAATATCTGTGAAGTGGTGTCGAAGCTGTTCATTTAAGTTTAATCAATGTTTATTCAAGGCTGATCACCTGAGAGATCAATGTGAATTGGAAGTATCACTGTTTTGTTGTAAAGACATAAAGAAAGACAGATGGTCCCCACACATTTTACGGTCAATGAAATACTCTTGAGCTGTATTCTCTGTTGTATTTAGGGAATTGTTATGATCCCAGCTGATGCAATGACTGGACAATTCTGATCCCAGGCTGAAATCTGGCTTGATAGATATGTTAAAACATGGTGGTCTCTCACAAATAAAGAAGTTGTAAAGGTTGCAGATTTGGATTTATAAATAAAAGTAAAGCTTCTTAAGGCAAAAAAAATGAAGATAAAATGGAATAAACTAGACTATTTACTTGTAACATAAATTTAAAGATTTTTTAAATGCACTGTAACACACATTGTCACTTATCCTCAAAAGCTTCTTTAAGGATCTCAACAAATGCCTTCACAGTACTCAAAAGCACCCCGCTACGATCTAGCTTTCTCTAGCACTTTGATAGGCTTAATGTAACTGTAACTTCAACTTCCAGTCTGGAAAACATAATAGCCTTTTTCGAGTTCTTGTGTACACCTGAGTTTAAATATTTTCAGCTCCAGGGCATCAGTTTAGGGTGAGAGGGGAAAGATTTAAAAGGGACCTAAGGGGCACCCTAAGAGGGTGGTGTGTGTATGGAATGAGCTGGCAGAGGAAGTGGTGGAGGCTGGTACATTTAAAAGGCATCTGGGTATGTGAATAGAAAGGGTCCAGAGGGATATGGGCCTAGCGCTGGCAAATGGGACTAGATTAATTTAGTATATCTGGTCGTTTCCATGCTGTTCATCTCTATGATTTTATAAATATTCTCTTCAGCGTTTGTATCCAAACACTTCTAGCCTGGGACCATCACTAACTCCTTACTCTAAGATAATCTACTTTTACTGCCTTCTCCCCTTCTCAGACACGTTGCTTTGTGCATCCATCTTCATCCGAGTACTGCTGTAGTACAGAGGAACCTTAATTATCCAGCATTCAATTAACCAGATTTCAGGTGATCTGAACAAGATCGCAAGGTCCTGATGCGTGGCTAACTATGCTCTCCAGCATCGATTATCCAGCGTTCAATTAACCGAACAAAATACTCCCCACCCGTGTTCTTCAGATCATCGAGGTTTCTCTGTACTGCCCCAACCTGAAAAACGAAAAAAAAAACAACTTTTTCCCCCAAGCTATCTGTTTTTCCCTTTAACTTGAAAAAAAGATTCTGGAAAGTTCTGACAGAAGCCTTGGTGCACAGTTGTTTATCTTGCTCAGTTACAAACCCTCCTGTGCAAACAAAAACCTGTTAGTTCTGAAAGCTACCTCCCTCAAGCTATTTCAAAAGAAATCACCATAACTGCAAAAATGCCTGCAAGTTACTCATTAAACTCTTCAGACACAGAAAAATCCAAAAGTCACTATTTCCAAATTCAAAATCCTTATTTAGAATAAAGCATAATAAAAATCTATATAAATCACACAACCTATAAATTACACAATCGGCAGTTTGCAAGCAGCCAGATTCCACATATTGCACTAAAGCCAATTTCCCTAAACTTCTTCAGAATAATATCCTGGGATTTTCTACACCTACCAAATGGCCTCTTCGGGATTCTATGTTGAAGACTTGCAATATCAGGCATCCCTTCTCAAAAATTATCTGAAAAGTTGAATGACAGGTGGTAGGCAATTTAGTAAAAGGTGTTGAAAATTAGGCAGGGATTTGTATACAGGAAATAGAGCAAAGCTAATTACAGGTGGTGCATTGTCCAATGAACACTGATCTAAGATAATTGAAGGTAAGACAATTGGTAAAATAGCCACTGGAGAGATAAGTAGGAACACTTCAATAAAACAATACGACAAATAGAGGCAGCATGGTGGCTCAGTGGTTAGCACTGCTGCCTCACAGCGCCAGGGACCCAGGTTCGATTTCTGCTTTGGGCGATTGTCTGTGTAGAGTTTGCTCATTCTCCCCATGTCTGCGTGGGTTTCCTCCGGGTGCTCTGGTTTCATCCCACAATCCAAAGATGTGCAGGCCAGGTGAATTGGCCATGCTAAATTGCCCATGGCGTTAAGTGCATTAGTCAGGCGTAAATATAGCGTGGGGGAATGGGTCTGGGTGCGTTACTCTTCGGAGGGTTGCTGTGGACTTGTTGGGCCTAAGGGCCTGTTGCCATACTGTAGGGAATGTAATCTAAAACAAGATGCTATGATCTGGAGTTTATAACTTGATACAGATTGAAGGATAATGCCGTAAAAGGAACTGGATAAGTATTTGAAAAGGAAGAATACGTAGGGCCATTGGGAAAGCCCAGGAAGTGGGTTAGCTGTTTAAAGTACTGAAATAGGCACGATGGACTGAATGACACCAAAAGCTGAACAATTGTGCAAACGTATGAAATAGGAACAGAAGTAGACCAATCGGCTGTTTGAGATTGCTGCACAGCTTGAGAAGATCATGGCTGATCTGTTTGTGTTTTGCATTTCGCATTCCTACCTCTACCCCACCCAACCACCACCACTACAAACACCACCCGCCCAGGACCCCCCACTACCCTGCGCCCCCGACCCCATGAAATAACCTTTGATTCCCTTACCAAACAAGACTCTATCCATGCCAGTCTTCAAAGTCTTTTAGGGAAGGAAACTGTCATCTTTACCTGGTCTGGCCAACGTGTGACTCCAGACCCACTGGAATATGTAACTGCCCTCTGGGCAATTAGGGGTGCTTAATAAATGCTGGCCTACCTAGCGACACCCTTATCCTGTGAATGAATAATTTTAAAAACTCAAATTACCTTGCCTCCACTGCCTACGGAGGTAGAGTGTTCCAAAGTGGCACAGACCTCAGAGAGAGAAAAATATTCTCCTCATCTCTGTCTAAAAAGGCAACCCCTAATTTTTAAACAGTGCTCTCTAGTTCACCCACAAAGAGGAACAATCCTTTCTATGCTCACCTTGTCCAGAGCATTCGGGATCTTATCTATCTTATCTACTTCAGTCGAGTCACACCCCCCCCCCACTCTTCTAAACTCCAGTGAAGCAACCAGTCTGTCCAACCCATACACATAAAATAAGCCACTCTCTCCAGGGATCATCCAAATAAATCTCCTCTGAACTGCCTCCAATGCATTTACACCCTTGCTTAAATAAGGAGATCAATTGTGAACACGGTGTTTGAGATGTGTTTCACCAATGCTGTATATAACTGAAGCATACATTCTTACTTCTTTGTTCTCTTCCTGTCATAATTGACCTTTCAAATTACTTGCTGTAACTGTGCACTAAGGTTGTGTGACTCATGGACTAAGTTCACGGAGGCCGGTATCGTGTCACCAAGTTGGAGATAGTGAGGACTGCAAATGCTAGAGAGTCAGAGATGATAAAATGTGTAGCTGCAAAAGCACAACAGGTCAAGCAGCATCAGAGGAGCAGGAGAGTCAACGAGTCGGGCAGGACCCTTCATCCTGTCACCGCGTAACCCTGTATTTACAGGTGGAAACTCCTTGACACTGATCCAGTTTCCTCAGAACCAGCTCTCAGAGTGAACAGAACTGCTGACATTCCTGTTTGTATCTGTCAGCCAGGGTTCGCTGATTGGACCAGGTTAACAGCCCCAATCAGGGAACTCATATTCTATGAGGTCTGTCTGGCTGACCTCGTTACAGTCACTACAACTCATGCACTGCAACTCATACAACTTAAATCCCTCTGCACATCAGAATACTGCATTCCCTCTCGGTTTGGATTTTTCTTTCATTCTGTCAAAGTGAACACATTGACGTTTTTGCCATGGCTCTCGACCTACCTCAAAAACTCAGATACTTACAGTGCAGAAAGAGGACGCTCAGCCAATCGTGTCTGTGACAATCGACAATGATTTGACTTCACACATCCCATTTTCCTGCCCTGGGTGCTACAGTTCTGCAAGTGAATATCTAATGCTGCTTAAATATTATGACGATTTCTGACTCAGCCACTCCTTCAGGCAATAAGTTCCAGATTCCCACTCAGCTCTGAGTGAAAATAAATCTCCTTAGCTCTTACCTTAGCCCCCTACCCCTTCTCTGAAATCGATGTCACCTCGTGTTGAATTCTCTACAAATGGAAGAAGTGTCTTCCTATCCACCCAAAATATGGCCCTCATATCTAAGATGGTTTGTAACCTCTATATGCTCTCTTTACAATGTGCTCTCCTATCTATCTTTATGTCACCCGCAATGTCATCATGTCTTTGCGGTCCTCCATTAAATAATTGATGTAACTTGTAAAAAGTTGAGGGTCCAGCAAAGACCTCTGTGGGAATCTACGTTTCACCTCCTGTCAATCTTTGATAAAGACCCATTTATGAATAATCTCTAGCCGGTCAATCTTCTGTCTGCTCCAGAATGCTACTCCTTACATAGTGTGATTTTATTTTGTGCAATTTTTTTAACATGGCAGCTTGTCAAATGCCTTCTGGAAATCTAAATACTAGTCTGTCCTTTATCCACAATAAGAATTGCAACAAATTGATCAAAACTAATCTTCACTTCACAAAACCATGCTGGCATTTGGTCATAATCTTCATTTTGTTTTTGTCTGAATGCCCGTATCTAACCTCCTCAATAATTGATTCTAACAGCTTCCCCACAAAGGACATTAAGTGATTTGGCCTGTAGTTTTGTTTTCTAACTCCAACCTTTCTCAAATAGTGGAATTATATGTGTGACTTTCCAGTCTCACGGAACCCTGTGATGGTACAAGAAATCTGGGCAAATGGGTTAAGTGGCAGGTTTCTTGGCGCAGTCCTGTAGCCTGAGGAAGTCTGAAGATGATGAAAGGCTCTGTCAGTAACAGTGTCTGAACGATTTACTGTCCTTGGCTCGGTGCCTGGAAAATGACATTCGATCCACACTGTCATAGACTTTGTATTAAAATGACAGCTTCCACAATCCGCACTTGTTTTTGTCGGGACAAACTTCCGATGCCTTAAGAAGTTTTTTTCACTAGCGGTGCATTCAGATTACTGAAAAAGCAATTTCCAGCCTAGGTCTGACCCAGCTAGGGGCTGGGAAAGGGAAGGTAATAATGCACTCACATAGAGACTAGGAAAGGGAAGGCGACCATCTACTCACACAGGGATTAGGAGATGGAAAGTAATGTTGTGCACATGCAGAGAATGGAAAAGAGTGGGGAATGATGTGCTTATTCAGGCCCGGCAAGCCTTAGCAGAATGATAAACGACGTGACAGCCTAAGGAATGAAAAGCAGGTATTTTTACTGAATAGCTGAGCTTGGATATGTTTACATATGAGGGGTTTGATTTTTAATCATTTGTGGCCCACTTAATTATTGTGGCTCATGAATCTGACCACCTTTATTAATTGAATGTTTCTCCTTACGTCTTCTGGCTATTTTGTCAATTACCATCAATCCATGTCCTCCGGCTACTGGTCGGATTAACCGTCGCTCCCTATTCACTCCCTCACCTCTCTAAACATCTCATCACATGAACACAAAGCTGACTGCTATTCCTCTCAAAGGGAGCGAGAAGGGGGAATGCTATATGGTCTGAAAATGTGTTGCTGGAAAAGCGCAGCAGGTCAGGCAGCACCCAAGGAACAGGAGAATCGACGCTTCGGGCATAGGCCCTTCTTCAGGAAGAAGGGCTTATGACCGAAACGTCGATTCTCCTGCTCCTTGGATGCCTGACCTGCTGCGCTTTTCCAGCAACACATTTTCAGCTCTGATCTCCAGCATCTGCAGCCCTCACTTTCTCTCGAATGCTATATGGTCGGTGAGGAGGATCAGATTCCCAAGCACTTGTTATTGTAAACTGTGTTACATATTTATAGGATCCAGTCAATGCTAGAATTTTATCAGAAAGGGCTTGTTGTGAGAATACCAACAGGATTCCAAAGGACATTGATCAGTTTTATTGATAGAAGGCTTTAAGCTATTAAGAGCTTGGCTCAGGCTGGAGATTCATGGCAGGAGCAAATTGGAATCTATTCTCTTTAGCACTGTTCCATTGCAATGTTATTGAGGGCAAAATCAATTAGAGTGCTTCACCTGGTTGCACAGAAGGGCCTCTGAACTGGATCCTGCCGTGTGTTTACAAAAAGTGCTCCTTTTGTTTATCCTGGCCTTACCGGTCCAGTGAAGCAATGTAGGTGAAGTGCGGATTCTTCACAAATGCAGGAATGAAAAAAAAAAATCATTTGTTAAGTTCATCGAAAGTTGGAGGAAACAGGTCATTATTGATTCATTGAATCCCTTTGAAAATGCTTTGTCCCTGCTGAGAACATTACACATCTGGTTGTCCATGAGGGTGCTACGAATCATGTACTGAAACAATGAAGAAAAATAGTGTTGTATTTATATGCAGTTTTTTTTTATTAACTGGCACCAAGAGACCAGGAATGTGTGATGGTTGATCAGATACTCCATTTTATCAAGAGACTCACATAATCAATGTAAAATCACACGGTAAGTAACAGAAACACAATGCAGAGGGTATGCACATCACTGTAATCATTAATTTACAGAATAATTCACTTAAATAATAATGCAACTTTGCCTTAAATAAAACTTACCGCCAGTGAGCCTTCTCACTCACATCCTCAGTTGGACATCAGAGATGGTGGTATTTGAGGAGAAATTGACTCAAAATTGAATCAACCTTTGATATTTCGTGTGGCCGCTCCGTTGAACAACAAATACGTTTACACTAAGGTAAATACATTTTAAAGGAACCTGTAATGATTGGACAGAATGATACGATAAACTTCGCAGTATTTGATGTATGTAATTTTTGTGGTTGATCGAGAGCTGATTCGTAAGGTTCTGGTTAAAACAAAATGAGCTGAGCCACCACGCCATTACTGTCACAGGTACCAAGGTACAGTGAAAAGTATTGTCTTACCTGCTTAACAGGTAGATGGTACAATACAAGAGCATCCGGCTTACAGAACAGAGTGCAGGATACAAAGCTACAGCTGTCGAGAAGGTGTAGAGAGAGATCAACATTAGCATTAAAGAGGTCCATTCAAAAACATAGGTGGAAGTGAGGACTGCAGATGCTGGAGATCAGAGTCAGGATTAGAGTGGTGCTGGAAAAGCACAGCAGGTCAGGCAGCATCCGAGGAGCAGGAGAGTCGATGTTTCGGGCAAAAGCCCTTCATTAGGAATGAGGCCTCCTGCCCAAAACGTCGATTTTCCTGCTCCTCGGATGCTGCCTGACCTGCTGTGCTTCTCCAGCACCACACTAATCTTGACCCCCATTCAAAAATCTGATTACAGCAGAGAAGAAGCTGTTCTTGAACCTGTGCGTACGCGAATACAATATTTTTTTATCTTCCGCACAATGAAAGTGGGTGAAAGGAGTGGGAAGGATCTTTGATTATATTGGTTGCTTTCCCAATGCAACGGGAAGTATAGATAGAGTCAATGAATGGGAGGTTGGTTTGTGTGATGGACCGGGCTGTGTTCACAATTCTCTGTAGTTTCTTTCAGTCTTGAGAAACCACTGTGATACACCCAGATAGGATGCTTTCTATACTGCATCTATAAACAATTATATTCCTTTAATCCTAAAAACTATATCAAACTCTGTTTTAAAGGATGGAGGTCATTCAGTCATATTTGTGGTCAGAGGAAAAATTTATATAGTCCTTTTGCTGCATACAATCAGTACTTTCGAATGCAAGAGGCATGTGTTCCTCACCCCCAAAGCATGGATCCTAAATGAAATAATTCAAACATCAAGTTTTTTTAAGAGTTTGAAAATAAAGGTTGTTTATTCTAACTCACATAGCTAAAATAAACACAAGATTTCACTCACTCACTCTCTCACCCACACAAAATTGAGATACAAATGAAGTTTGTTGTGAGTTTGTAATTCCCTCTGGCCCTTTCGTAGCAGACTTGTCATAGAGTCATTTGATAGTGTCAATGCTTTATGGTTGAAGCAAGGGTTTTGCCAAGCAAAGGATTCCAAGCAGGCTGCGAGATTTTGTTTTAGTCAAACGACAAAGTGGTTGGCTCTCGGATGAACTTGACGTTGGAACAGTTTGGAAAGATCTTTCTCTCTGTCCAGATCTCCCACTTTCAAGACATTACTTTACCTTGGCTGCTTGAATAACTTGCGACTCCTTCAATGTCTTTTTAGTGGAGTTCGGCCTGCTAGCCAGCTGCCCACTGATTTCAAAAGCACACACTACAAAATAAATTCCTCATCATGTGACTTCCACAACTTGAGGTCCTTTTGTTTTTTTGCCCAAGCAAAGAGTGGTCTGCATGTTGATTCCATTTTATGGTGATTTACTCTCTTGAGTTGCACCCAGTCTGCTTTGGATGACATAAACCATCATGATCGACAGAACACTGATTAGATCCGCTCATTTTTGCCTTATACATGTTGGATTTTGATGTTTCCTTTTTTGTCCAGGATGTGACAGTAAGACAGCTAGGACTCTTCAGTTCTTGTGAATTGATCCATCCTTAAACAGAGGGCGGAGTGTGAATTGTCTGGATGCCTATGGATTTTCGGATTTTAAGTAGCTATTCACTGGACATTTGGGACTTGTCTGAAGCTCAAATGCCAAAGATCACATGATTTGCAGTGGTCAATTTAACCAGCTGTCTGTGTCCAGATTTAAAATCCAGGATTGACAGTTCATAACATACTGAGACATGACAATGTATAGGTTCTCTACAGGAGCACCTCAGCTAGTCCCACAGCTCCACCTTTACCCATAGTCCCTGCTGACGTTTATCCAATTCCACACTGAAAGGGAGAATTCAGTCAGCCTCCATTACACACTTGGATTGTGCAATGCAGTTCCTAATCACACGCTGCATGAAAAGGATTTTCCTCAGAATGCCCTTGGTTATTTAAACATTCACTTTAATCTGCAGTCCTCTAGTTCTCAATCTCTTCACCAAATGGGAGCAATTTCATCATATCTGCTCTATCCAGACCCTCATCATTGAAAGAAATCTCATAAGCCTTTCCTTCTCCAAGGAGATCAGTTCAAAATTCTCCAAAACATATTTCTACATCCTGGAAATATTCTTATAAATCTGTATTTCCCTTCTAATCCTTTCAAAAACATGGTATCAGACTTGGACACAATATTCCAGTTGAGTCCAAGTCAGTGTTTTATAAAGGTTCACCATCACCAATTGATTTAGTATTCCATGCCTTTATTGACAAACGTCAGTATCCTCTATGCCTTATTAAGCACTTTCTCAATCTCCCTAGTCAAGATTTCCGCACCCGCATTCCCATACCCCTTGTTCTCTTCTGCTGTATCCTTTATTTACTATTGCCTCTTCTGCTTCCAAACCTAAATCCCTTGTTACTGATATAATATAGGCAAAGCAAGCATCCGTAGAGAGCACTGAGCAATCTAACAGCAACAGCATTTTGAAATGTCTCAAAATAATGAATGGGTTTGGATTTTGGGCAATGGCAATAAAGAAAAGCCTTTTTTTCAGCTATAAAAATCTGAGAGTGTTGTTATATACATGCTATCTTGAAATTCTGAATCATTTCTTAATGTGTTGTCTCAGTCTGTAAGTTCCAGTGATTTATTATATTGCCTGCCTTATCTGTCTTTGTGCCTGTCAGAACATTAGAGAGCGAGAGACAGAGAGAAAAAGACAGGGGGCTGGGGGAAGGTGGCAGAGAGAGAGAGAGAGAAAGAAAGACGGACAGAGTTGGAGAGACAGAGAGGGAGAGACAGAAAGGGACAGAAAATTAGAGAGGGAGAGAGGGACAGACAGAGAGGGACAGACAGAGAGGAGGCCTGTTTATACGACTGTCAATAACATGAACACTCCTTGCGACGAAGCCAGCAGGTACGTTTGGCCACTCAGCTTTGTGTCTCAGGCTGGCTTCCCACAGGAGTCATTGACTACTGACCCAAAGCAATTCCCACACTCTCTGATCACTCAGGAATATTTCAGCAGCTCTGAGTGGGCTTTTACAGAAAAAGAGACAGGGAGAGATCACTCTGCAGGTGTATGGCACGATCCCAGGGCAGCTGGGATGAGGAATCCCTGCCACACTGACTCTCTCTCTCTCTCTCTCCCTCTGTCTGTCTCCCCCACTTTGTCTCTCTCTCTCTCTCTTCCTCTTTACCACTCCCTCTCTGTCTCTCCCTCTCTCTCCGTCTCTTCCTCTCTCTCACTCTCTCTCTCTCTCTGTCTCTGTCTTTTCCAATGGCGGGCTAAAGCTTTCTGAACACTGAGCTGCTGCTGGTCAAATGGGTCCTTATCTGCTGTCTGATCTAAGCCAGCCAAATGACCAGAAGACCTTCTATGACTCAGCAAACTTAAAAATTGTGGATGAAAGGAAACAATTCCTTTCTTATGTCCCGTTCAGACAGTGGCTGTATGTACACATCTGGTTTGCTCATGCATTTTTGGAGGGTCTTACCTTGTCTGGCCAATGTGTGACTCGAGAATTGACCCAGCAAACCATTTGGGGTATAAGGATGACAAAGCATTAAATGAACAAAACATTGGAAGAGTGATTTTGGTGGAGGAGTTGGGGTGGGGAATAGGGGAGGAGGGAGGTGAAGATATTAGTCACCAGACACTTCCCTTTGTCCTGAAGGAGGGGATGATAATGTGGGAAGGTGATGGGGATATGGGAGGGGGAAGGGAAGGTGGTGGGGGAGGGGAAGCTGTTTGGGGACTGGTTGATGGTAGGGGTGGGGCTGATGGTGGAGGAGGGAAAGCTGATGAGGGTAGGGACACACTTGGGGGAGGGGATGGTGGTTTGGGAGGGGTAGTCGTTGGGGAGGGGATGATGGTATGAGAGGGGATGATGGTGTAGGAGGAGATGGTGATGTTGGAGGGGATGATTGTGGGGGAGAGGATGGTGTTGGGGGAGGGGATGGTGGTGGGAGAGTGGATGGTGGTGTGGGAGAGGATGATCGTGTGGGAGAGGATGGTGGTGTGGAGGAGATGGTGATGGGAGAGGGGATGGTGGTGGGGAGGAGATGGTGATGGGAAGGGGATGGTGGTGGGGAGGGGATGGTGATGGGGAGATGGTGGTGGTTGAAGGGATAGTGGTGGGAGAGGGTATGGTGGTGGGGGAGGGGATGGAGATGTGGGCGGGGATGGTGGTAAGGGAGGGGATGGTGATGTGGGAGGGGATGGTGGTGGGGGAGGGGATGGTGGTGGGGGAGGGGTTGGTGGTATGGGAGGGGAAGGTGGTTGGGAGGGGATGATGGTGTGGGAGGGGATGATGCTGTGGGAGGGGATGGTGGTGGGGGAGGAGATGGTTGTGTGGGAGGAGATGGTGGTGGGGAAGGGATGATGGTCATTGAGGGGTTGGTCATAGGCAAGAGGATGGTGGTGGGGAGGGAATAGTGGTGGTTGAGGGGATGGTGATGGTGGGAGGGATTCGTCTGGGAAAGGCCGAGGGGGAGGGGATGGTGGTGGTGGAGGGACTGGTGGTGGGGGAGGGGTAGTTGTAGTGCAGGGGATGATGGTGATTGAAGGGATGGTGGTGAGGGTGGGGATAATGATGGTTGAGGGGATGGTGGTGGGGGAGGGGATGGTGGTGGTTGAAGGGATGCTGGTGTGGGAGGGGATGGTGGTGGGGGAGGGGATGGTGGTGGGGGAGAGGATGGTGGTGGTTGAGGGATGGTGGTGTGGGAGGGGATGTTGATGGGGAGAGGATGGTGGTGGGGGAGGGGATGGTGGTGTGAGAGGGGATGGTGGTGGGGGAGGGGATGGTGGGGAGAGGGATGGTGGTGGGGAGAAGATGGTGGTGGTTGAGGGGATGGTGGTGGGGAGAGGATGGTGGTGGGGGAGGGGATGGTGGTGTGAGAGGGGATGGTGGTGGGGGAGGGGATGGTGGGGAGAGGGATGGTGGTGGGGAGAAGATGGTGGTGGTTGAGGGGATGGTGGTGTCAGAGGGGATGGTGGTGTGAGAGGGGATGGTGATGGGGAGGGGATGGTGCTGAGGGAGGGGATGGTGGTGTGGGAGGGGATGGTGGTGGGGGAGGGAATGGTGCTGGGGGAGGGGATGGTGCTGGGGGAGGGGATGGTGGTGTGGGAGGGGATGGTGCTGGGGGAGGGGATGGTGGTGGGGGAGGGGATGGTAGTGGGGGAGGGGATGGTGCTGGGGGAGGGGATGGTGATGGGGAGGGGATGGTGCCGGGGGAGGGGATGGTGCCGGGGGAGGGGATGGTGCTGGGGGAGGGGATGGTGGTGTGGGAGGGGATGGTGGTGGGGGAGGGGATGGTAGTGGGGAGGGGGATGGTGGTGGGGAGGGGAGGGTGGTGTGGAGGGGATGGTGGTGGGGAGAGGGATGGTGGTGGGGGAGCAAATGGTGGTGGGGAGGGGATGGTGGTGGGAGAGGGGATGGTGGTGGGAGAGGGGATGGTATGGGGAGGGATGGTGGTGGGAGAGGGGATGGTGGTGGGGGAGGGGATGGTGGTGGGGAGGGATGGTGGTGGGAGAGGGGATGGTGGTGGGGGAGGGAATGGTGGTGGGAGGGGTTGGTGGTGGGAGAGGGAATAGTGGTGGGGGAGGGAATGGTGGTGGGGAGGGGGGATGGTGGCGTGGGAGGGGATGGTTGTGGGGGAGGTGATGGTGGTGGGGAGGGGGGTTGGTGGTGTGGGAGGAGATGGTGGTGGGAGAGGTGATGGTGGTGGGGAGGGGGGTTGGTGGTGTGGGAGGAGATGGTGGTGGGGGAGGTGATGGTGGTGGGGAGGGGGATGGTGGTGTGGGAGGAGATGGTGGTGGGGGAGGTGATGGTGGTGGGGAGGGGATGGTGGTGTGGGAGGGGATGGTGGTGGGGAGGGGATTGTGGTGGGAGAGGGAATGGTGGTGGGGGAGGGAATGGTGGTGGTTGAGGGATGGTGGTGTGGGAGGGGATGTTGATGGGGAGAGGATGGTGGTGGGGGAGGGGATGGTGGTGTGAGAGGGGATGGTGGTGGGGGAGGGGATGGTGGGGAGAGGGATGGTGGTGGGGAGAAGATGGTGGTGGTTGAGGGGATGGTGGTGGGGAGAGGATGGTGGTGGGGGAGGGGATGGTGGTGTGAGAGGGGATGGTGGTGGGGGAGGGGATGGTGGGGAGAGGGATGGTGGTGGGGAGAAGATGGTGGTGGTTGAGGGGATGGTGGTGTCAGAGGGGATGGTGGTGTGAGAGGGGATGGTGATGGGGAGGGGATGGTGCTGAGGGAGGGGATGGTGGTGTGGGAGGGGATGGTGGTGGGGGAGGGAATGGTGCTGGGGGAGGGGATGGTGCTGGGGGAGGGGATGGTGGTGTGGGAGGGGATGGTGCTGGGGGAGGGGATGGTGGTGGGGGAGGGGATGGTAGTGGGGGAGGGGATGGTGCTGGGGGAGGGGATGGTGATGGGGAGGGGATGGTGCCGGGGGAGGGGATGGTGCCGGGGGAGGGGATGGTGCTGGGGGAGGGGATGGTGGTGTGGGAGGGGATGGTGGTGGGGGAGGGGATGGTAGTGGGGAGGGGGATGGTGGTGGGGAGGGGAGGGTGGTGTGGAGGGGATGGTGGTGGGGAGAGGGATGGTGGTGGGGGAGCAAATGGTGGTGGGGAGGGGATGGTGGTGGGAGAGGGGATGGTGGTGGGAGAGGGGATGGTATGGGGAGGGATGGTGGTGGGAGAGGGGATGGTGGTGGGGGAGGGGATGGTGGTGGGGAGGGATGGTGGTGGGAGAGGGGATGGTGGTGGGGGAGGGAATGGTGGTGGGAGGGGTTGGTGGTGGGAGAGGGAATAGTGGTGGGGGAGGGAATGGTGGTGGGGAGGGGGGATGGTGGCGTGGGAGGGGATGGTTGTGGGGGAGGTGATGGTGGTGGGGAGGGGGGTTGGTGGTGTGGGAGGAGATGGTGGTGGGAGAGGTGATGGTGGTGGGGAGGGGGGTTGGTGGTGTGGGAGGAGATGGTGGTGGGGGAGGTGATGGTGGTGGGGAGGGGGATGGTGGTGTGGGAGGAGATGGTGGTGGGGGAGGTGATGGTGGTGGGGAGGGGATGGTGGTGTGGGAGGGGATGGTGGTGGGGAGGGGATTGTGGTGGGAGAGGGAATGGTGGTGGGGGAGGGAATGGTAGTGGGGAGGGGGATGGTGGTGGGGAGGGGAGGGTGGTGTGGAGGGGATGGTGGAGGGGAGAGGGATGGCGGTGGGGGAGGGGATGGTGGTGGGGGAGCAAATGGTGGTGGGGAGGTGATGGTGGTGGGAGAGGGGATGGTATGGGGAGGGATGGTGGTGGGAGAGGGGATGGTGGTGGGGGAGGGGATGGTGGTGGGGAGGGATGGTGGTGGGAGAGGGGATGGTGGTGGGGGAGGCAATGGTGATGGGAGGGGTTGGTGGTGTGGGATGGGATGGTGGTGGGGAGGGGTTGGTGGTGGGAGAGGGAATAGTGGTGGGGGAGGAGATGGTGGTGGGGACGGGGGATGGTGGCGTGGGAGGGGATGGTGGTGGGGGAGGTGATGGTGGTGGGGAGGGGGGTTGGTGGTGTGGGAGGAGATGGTGGTGGGGAGGTGATGGTGGTGGGGAGGGGGATGGTGATGGGGGAGGGGATGCTGGTGGGGAAGGGGATGGTGGAGGGAGGGAATGGTGGTGGGGGCGGAGATGGTGGTGGGGGAGGGGATTGTGGTCAGGAGGGGGGATGGTGGTGAGGGAGGGGATGGTGATGGGTGAGGGGATGGTGGGGGGACGAAGATGGTGGTGGTTGAGGGGATTTGGTGGGGTGGGGATGGTGGTGTCTGAGGGGATGGTGGTGTGGGAGGGAATGGTGATGGGGAGGGGATGGTGGTGGGGGAGGGGATGGTGGGGGGGAGGGGATGGTGGTGGGGGAGGGGATGGTGGTCGGGATGGGGGATGCTGGTGGGGAAGGGGATGGTGGAGGGAGGGAATGGTGGTGGGGGCGGAGATGGTGGTGGGGAAGGGAATGGTGGTGTGGGAGGGGATGGTGGTGTGGGAGGGGATGGTGGTGTGGGAGGGGATGGTGGTGGGGAGGGGGATGCTGGTGAGGAGGGGATGGTGGGGTGAGAAGATGGTGGTGGGGAGGGGATGGTGGTGGGGAGGGGGATGCTGGTGAGGAGGGGATGGTGGGGTGAGAAGATGGTGGTGTGGGAGGAGATGGTGGTGGGGAAGGGATGATGATCATTGAGGGGTTGGTCATAGGCAAGAGGATGGTGATAGGGAGGGAATAGTGGTGGTTGAGGGGATGGTGGTGGTGGGTGGGGTAGTTGTAGGGCAGGGGATGATAGTGATTGAAGGGATGGTGGTGAGGGTGGGGATAATGGTGGTTGAGGGGATGATTGTCGGGGAGGGGATGGTGGTGGTTGAAGGGATGCTGGTGTGGGAGGTGATGGTGGTGCGGAAGAGAATGTTGGTGGTTGAGGGGATGGTGGTGGGGGAGGGGATGGTGATGGGGGAGGGGATGGTGGTGGGGGAGGGGATGGTGATGGGGGAGGGGATAGTGGTGGGGGAGGGGATGGTGATGGGGGAGAGGATGGTGGTGGTTGAGTGATGGTGGTGGGAGAGGGGATAGTGGTGTCAGAGGAGATGGTGAGGGGGAGGGGATGGTAGTGGGGGAGGGGATGGTAGTGGGGGAGGGGATGGTGGTGTGGGAGAGGATGGTCGTAGGGGAGGGGATGGTGGTGGGGAGAGGGATGGTGATGGGGAGGGGATGGTGGTGGGGGAGGGGATGGTGATGGGGAGAGGATGGTGGTGGTTGAGGGGATAGTGGTGTCAGAGGGGATGGTGAGGGGGAGGGGATGGTAGTGGGGGAGGGGATGGTAGTGGGGGAGGGGATGGTGGTGTGGGAGAGGATGGTCGTAGGGGAGGGGATGGTGGTGGGGAGAGGGATGGTGATGGGGAGGGGATGGTGGTGGTGGGGAGGGGATGGTGGTGGGGGAGCAAATGGTGGTGGGGAGGGGATGGTGGTGGGAGAGAGGATGGTGGTGGGGAGGGATGGTGGTGGGGAGAGGTTGGTGGTGTGGGATGGGATGGTGGTGGGGAGGGGATGGTGTGGGAGAGGGAATAGTGGTGGGGGAGGGAATGGTGGTGGGGAGGCGGGATGGTGGCGTGGGAGGGGATGGTGGTGGGGGAGGTGATGGTGGTGGGGAGGGGGATGGTGGTGGGGGAGGGGATGCTGGTGGGGAAGGGGATGGTGGAGGGAGGGAATGGTAGTGGGGACGGAGATGGTGGTGGGGGAGGGGATTGTGGTCAGGAGGGGGGATGGTGGTGAGGGAGGGGATGGTGATGTGTGAGGGGATGGTGGGGGGAAGAAGATGGTGGTGGTTGAGGGGATATTGGTGGGGTGGGGATGGTGGTGTCTGAGGGGATGGTGGTGTGGGAGGGAATGGTGATGGGGAGGGGATGGTGGTGGGGGAGGGGATGGTGGTGGGGGAGGGGATGGTGGTGGGGGAGGGGATGGTAGTGGGGAGGGGGATGCTGGTGAGGAGGGGATGGTGGGGTGAGAAGATGGTGGTGTGGGAGGAGATGGTGGTCGGGAAGGGATGATGATCATTGAGGGGTTGGTCATAGGCAAGAGGATGGTGATGGGGAGGGAATATTGGTGGTTGAGGGGATGGTGGTGGTGGGAGGGGTTGGTGCTGGGAAAGGCAGAGGGGGAGGGGATGGTGGTGGTGGAGGGGCTGGTGGTGGGGAGGGGGATGCTGGTGAGGAGGGGATGGTGGGGTGAAAAGATGGTGGTGGGGAGGGGATGGTGGTGGGGAGGGGGATGCTGGTGAGGAGGGGATGGTGGGGTGAGAAGATGGTGGTGTGGGAGGAGATGGTGGTGGGGAAGGGATGATGATCATTGAGGGGTTGGTCATAGGCAAGAGGATGGTGATAGGGAGGGAATAGTGGTGGTTGAAGGGATGGTGGTGGTGGGAGGGGTTGGTGCTGGGAAAGGCAGAGGGGGAGGGGATGGTGGTGGTGGAGGGGCTGGTGGTGGGGGAGGGGTAGTTGTAGGGCAGGGGATGATGGTGATTGAAGGGATGGTGGTGAGGGTGGGGATAATGGTGGTTGAGGGGATGGTGGTGGGGGAGGGGATGGTGGTGGTTGAAGGGATGCTGGTGTGGGAGGTGATGGTGGTGCGGAAGAGAATGTTGGTGGTTGAGGGGATGGTGGTGGGGGAGGGGATGGTGGTGGGGAGGGGATGGTGGTGGGGGAGGGGATGGTGGTGGTGGGAGGGGTTGGTGCTGGGAAAGGCAGAGGGGGAGGGGATGGTGGTGGTGGAGGGGCTGGTGGTGGGGGAGGGGTAGTTGTAGGGCAGGGGATGATGGTGATTGAAGGGATGGTGGTGAGGGTGGGGATAATGGTGGTTGAGGGGATGGTGGTGGGGGAGGGGATGGTGGTGGTTGAAGGGATGCTGGTGTGGGAGGTGATGGTGGTGCGGAAGAGAATGTTGGTGGTTGAGGGGATGGTGGTGGGGGAAGGGATGGTGGTGGGGAGGGGATGGTGGTGGGGGAGGGGATGGTGGTGGGGAGGGGGACGCTGGTGGGAGGGGAATGATGATGTGGGAGGGGATGGTGATAGGGGGGTTGGTGGTAGGGGAGGGGATGGTGGTGGGGAGGGGATGGTTGCGGGGGAGGGGATGTTGGTGGGGAGGGGATGGTGGTGGGGAGGGAGGATGGTGGTGGGGAGGGGATGGTGGTGTGGGAGGGAATGGTGATGGGGAGGGGATGGTGGTGGGGGAGGGGATGGAGGTGGGGGAAGGGATGGTTGTTGGGGAGAGGATGCTGGGGGAGGGGGATGGTGGTGGGGGAGGGGATGCTGTTGGGGGAGGGGATGGTGGATGGGAGGGAATGGTGGTGTGGGAGGAGATGTTGGTGGGGGAGGGGATGGTGGTCGGGAGGGGGGATGGTGGTGGGGGAGGGGATGGTGATGTGGGAGTGGATGGTGATGTGGGAGGGGATGGTGATAGGAAGAGGATGGTGGTGGGGAGCGGAAGGTGGTGGGGGAGGGGATGGTGGTGTGGGAGGGGATGGTGGTGGGGAGTGGGGATGGTGGTGGGGAGGGGATTGTGTTGGGGAGGTGATGGTGGTGTGGGAGGGGATGGTGGTGTCTGAGGGGATGGTGGTGGGGTGGGGATGGTTTTGGAGGAGAGGATTGTGGTGGGGAGGGGGGATGGTGGCATGGGAGGGGATGGTGGTGGGGGAGGTGATGCTGGGGGGGAGGGGGATGGTGATGGGGGAGGGGATGCTGTTGGGTGAGGGGATGGTGGAGGGGAGGGAATGGTGATGTGGGAGGTGATGTTGGTGGGGGAGGGGATGGTGGTCGGGAGGGGGGATGGTGGTGTGGGAGGGGATGGTGGTGGGGGAGGGGCTGGTGATGGGGGAAGGGATGGTGGTGGTGGATGGGATGGTGATATGGGAGGGGATGATAGTGGGGAGGGGGATGGTGGTGTGGGAGGGAATGGTGATGGGGAGGGGATGGTGGTGGGGGAGGGAATGGTGATGGGGAGGGGATGGTGGTGGGGGAGGGGATGGAGGTGGGGGAAGGGATGGTTGTTGGGGAGAGGATGCTGGGGGAGGGGGATGGTGGTGGGGGAGGGGATGCTGTTGGGGGAGGGGATGGTGGTGGGGAGGGAGGATGGTGGTGGGGAGGGGATGGTGGTGTGGGAGGGAATGGTGATGGGGAGGGGATGGTGGTGGGGGAGGGGATGGAGGTGGGGGAAGGGATGGTTGTTGGGGAGAGGATGCTGGGGGAGGGGGATGGTGGTGGGGGAGGGGATGCTGTTGGGGGAGGGGATGGTGGAGGGGAGGGAATGGTGGTGTGGGAGGAGATGTTGGTGGGGGAGGGGATGGTGGTCGGGAGGGGGGATGGTGGTGGGGGAGGGGATGGTGATGTGGGAGTGGATGGTGATGTGGGAGGGGATGGTGATAGGAAGAGGATGGTGGTGGGGAGCGGAAGGTGGTGGGGGAGGGGATGGTGGTGTGGGAGGGGATGGTGGTGGGGAGTGGGGATGGTGGTGGGGAGGGGATTGTGTTGGGGAGGTGATGGTGGTGTGGGAGGGGATGGTGGTGTCTGAGGGGATGGTGGTGGGGTGGGGATGGTTTTGGAGGAGAGGATTGTGGTGGGGAGGGGGGATGGTGGCATGGGAGGGGATGGTGGTGGGGGAGGTGATGCTGGGGGGGAGGGGGATGGTGATGGGGGAGGGGATGCTGTTGGGTGAGGGGATGGTGGAGGAGAGGGAATGGTGATGTGGGAGGTGATGTTGGTGGGGGAGGGGATGGTGGTCGGGAGGGGGGATGGTGGTGTGGGAGGGGATGGTGGTGGGGGAGGGGCTGGTGATGGGGGAAGGGATGGTGGTGGTGGATGGGATGGTGATATGGGAGGGGATGATAGTGGGGAGGGGGATGGTGGTGTGGGAGGGGATAGTGGTGTGGGAGGGGATGGTGGTGGGGAGGGGGGATGGTGGTGGGGGAGAGGATTGTGATGGGGAGGTGATGGTGGTGTGGGAGGGGATGGTGGTTGGGGAGGGGCTGGTGGTGGGGGAAGGGATGGTGGTGGTGGTGGATGGGATGGTGGTGTGGGAGGGGATGGTGGTGGTGGATGGGATGGTGGTGAGGAGGGGAATGTGGTTTGAGAGTGGATGGTGGTGGGGGAGGGGATGGTGGTGTGGGAGGGGATGGTGGTGGGGAGGGGGATGGTGGTGTGGGAGTGGATGGTAGTAAGGGAGGGGGATGGTGGTGGGGGAGGGGATGCTGGTGGGGGAGGGGATGGAGGTGTTGGAGGGGAAGGTAGTGGTGGATGGGATGGTGGTGGTGGTGGATGGGATGGAGGTGTTGGAGGGGAAGGTGGTGGTGGATGGAATGGTGGTGGGGAGGGGGGATGGTGGTTTGAGAGGGGATGGTGGTGTGGGTGGTGATGGTGATGGGGGAGGGATGGTGTTGGGGAGGGGATGGTGGTGGGGAGGGGGGATGGTGATGGGGGAGGCGATGGTGGTGGTGGTGGATGGGATGGAGGTGTTGGAGGGGAAGGTGGTGGTGGATGGGATGGTGGTGGGGAGGGGGGATGGTGGTTTGAGAGGGGATGGTTGTGTGGGTGGTGATGGTGATGGGGGAGGGATGGTGTTGGGGAGGGGATGGTGTTGGGGAGGGGATGGTGGTGTGGGAGGGGATGGTGTTGGGGAGGGGGATGGTGGTGGGGAGGGGGATGGTGATGGGGAGAGGACGGTGGTGGGGGGTTGGTGGTGGGGGAGGGGATGGTGGTGGGGGAGGGGATGGTGGTGTGGGAGTGGATGGTGGTGGGGGAGGGGATGGTGGTCTGGGAGAGGATGGTGTTGAGGAGGGGATGGTGGTGGGGACAGAATGGTGATGTGAGAGGTGATGGTGGTGGGGAGGGGATGGTGTTGGGGAGGGGCTGCTAGTGTGGGAGGGGATGGTGGTGCGGAGGGGGATTGTGGTGGGGGAGAGGATGGTGGTGGGGAAGGGGATGGTGGTGTGGGAGGGGATAGTGGTGAGGAGGGGGATGGTTGTGTGGGAGTGGATGGTGGTGAGGGAGAGGTTGGTGGTGGGGGAGGGGATGGTGGTGTGGGAGTGGATGGTGGTGGGGGAGGGGATGGTGGTCTGGGAGAGGATGGTGTTGAGGAGGGAATGGTGGTGTGGGAGGGGGATGGTGGTGGGGACGGAATGGTGATGTGGGAGGGGATGGTGGGGGGGAGGGGATGGTGTTGGGGAGAGGCTGCTGGTGTGGGAGGGGATGGTGGTGCGGAGGGGGATGGTGGTGTGGGAGTGGATGGGGGTGAGGGAGGGGGATGGTGGTATGGGTGGGGATGGTGATGTGGAAGGGTATGGTGGTGGGGAGGGGACGGTGGTGTGGGAGTGGATGGTGGTGAGGAGGGGGATGGTGGTGGGGGAGGGAATGCTGGTGTGGGAGGGGGATGGTGGTGAGGGAGGGGATGCTGGTGGGGGAGGGGATGTTGGTGGGGAGAGAGATGGTGGTGGGGACGGGATGGTGATGTGGGAGGGGATGGTGGTGAGGAGGGGGATGGTGGTGTGGGAGTGGATGGTGGTGAGGGAGGGGGATGGTGGTATGGGTGGGGATGGTGATGTGGAAGGGTATGGTGGTGGGGAGGGGACGATGGTGTGGGAGTGGATGGTGGTGAGGAGGGGGATGGTGGTGGGGGAGGGAATGCTGGTGTGGGAGTGGATGGTGATGAGGGAGGGGATGCTGGTGGGGGAGGGGATGTTGGTGGGGAGAGAGATGGTGGTGGGGACGGGATGGTGATGTGGGAGGGGATGGTGGTGTGGGAGGGGACGGTGGTGTGGGAGTGGATGGTGGTGGGGAGGGGATGGTGGTGTGGGAGGGGATGGTGGTGCGGAGGGGGATGGTGGTGGGGGAGAGGATGGTGGTGGGGGAGGGGATGGTGGTGTGGGAGGGGATGGTGGTGAGGAGGGGGAAGGTGGTGTGGGAGTGGATGGTGGTGAGGGAGGGGGATGGTGGTATGGGTGGGGATGGTGATGTGGAAGGGGATGGTGGTGGGGAAGGGATGGTGGTGTGGGAGGGGATGGTGTTGGGGAGGGAGATGGTGGTGTGGGAGGGGATGGTGGTGTGGGAGTGGATGGTGGTGGGGGAGGGGATGGTGGTCTGGGAGGGGATGGTGGTGGGGAGGGGATGGTGTTGGGGAGGGGATGCTGGTGTGGGAGTGAATGGTGGTGAGGAGGGGGATGGTGGTGGGGGAGGGGGTGTTGGTACGGCAGGGGATGGTGGTGTGGAAGGGGATGGTGGTGGGGACGGGATGGTGATGTGGGAGGGGATGGTGGTGAGGAGGGGGATGGTGGTGTGGGAGTGGATGGTGGTGAGGGAGGGGGATGGTGGTATGGGTGGGGATGGTGATGTGGAAGGGGATGGTGGTGGGGAGTGGGCGGTGGTGTGGGAGTGGATGGTGGTGAGGGGGGGATGGTGGTGGGGGCGGGGGTGTTGGTACGGCAGGGGATGGTGGTGTGGAAGGGGATGGTGGTGGGGGAGGGAATGCTGGTGGGTGAGGGGATGGTGGTGGTGGTGGGGATAGTGGTGGGGGAGGGGATGGTGGTCTGGGAGGGGATGGTGTTGAGGAGGGGATGGTGGTGTGGAAGGGGATGGTGGTGGGGGAGGGGATGGTGGTCTGGGAGGGGATGGTGTTGAGGAGGGGATGGTGGTGTGGAAGGGGATGGTGGCGGGGGAGGGAATGCTGGTGGGGGAGGGGATGGTGGTGTGGGAGTGGATGGTGGTGTGGGAGGGGATGGTGGTGGGGGAGGGGATGGTGGTGTGGGAGGGGATGGTGGTGGGGGAGGGGATGGTGGTGGGGGAGTGGATAGTGGTGTGGAAGGGGATGGTGGTGGGGGAGGGGATGGTGGTGGGGGAGGGGATGGTGGTGTGGAAGGGGATGGTGGTGTGGGAGTGGATGGTGGTGAGGGTGGGTATACTGGTGGGGGAGGGAATGGTGGTGTGGGAGTGGATGGTGGTGTGGGAGGGGATGGTGGTGGGGGAGGGGATGGTGGTGTGGAAGGGGATGGTGGTGTGGGAGGGGATGGTGGTGGGGGAGTGGATAGTGGTGTGGAAGGGGATGGTGGTGGGGGAGGGGATGGTGGTGGCGGTGGGTATACTGGTGGGGGAGTGGATGGTGGTGTGGGAGGGGATGGTGGTGGGGGAGGGGATGGTGGTGGGGGAGGGGATGGTGGTGTGGAAGGGGATGGTGGTGGGGAGTGGATGGTGGTGGCGGTGGGTATACTGGTGGGGGAGGGAATGGTGGTGTGAATGGGGATGGTGGTGGGGGAGGGAATGCTGGTGGGGGAGGGGATGGTGGTGAGGGAGGGGATGCTGGTGGGGGAGGGGATGGTGGTGTGGAAGGGGATGGTGGTGGGGGAGGGGATGGTGGTGAGGGAGGGGATGGTGGTGGGGGAGGGGATGGTGGTGTGGAAGGGGATGGTGGTGGGGGAGGGGATGGTGGTGAGGGAGGGGATGGTGGTGGGGGAGGGAATGATGGTGTGAATGGGGATGGTGGTGGGGGAGGGAATGATGGTGTGAATGGGGATGGTGGTGGGGGAGGGAATGATGGTGTGAATGGGGATGGTGGTGGGGGAGGGAATGCTGGTGGGGGAGGGGATGGTCGAGTGTTATTCTGGAAGAAACCCCTGAAGGTGGTAAGAGCAAGAGCTGTTCCATTGACAGGGGTTTTAAGTACAAAGTGCCAACCTTTTTTTTGACAGTATTCAGGCCTGCAGAGCTGGGCTGTTAAACCAGTGGTATTGTTAAAAGAAAGTGCACTATGTAAAGGGGTCACATAGCTAACCAAACCTGGTGCTGGCTCCACATCTGCCATTGCTGCTTCGAAGCACTCAATGGCATTTTCTTGGCTGCCTCTCCCATTGCCGTTTTAGGAGATCCTCTCCTAACATGCCCGCACAGACTTCACTCTTCAGTCGGATGTTAGACACACGGAGATGTGTCCCTCTGCCGCTATTTGTACTTTGGATGTAGTGCTGGAAATCTGAAACAAAAACAGATATTGCTGGAGAAACTCAGCAGGTTTAGCAGCATTCGTGGAAAGAAATCGGACTTACCTTTTCGAGTCCAGTGACCCTTCCACGGACAGTTGTGAAGAAGGATCACTCGATCAGAAATGTTAACTGTGTTTCTACTTCATGGAAGACAAACAGGAGGAAGAACGCAGCAAGGCAGGCAGCATCAGGATGTGGAGAAGTTAACGTTTCGGGTATAACCTGTCTTCAGGAATGAAAGTGAGGATTGGGGGAACAAAGATGCTACCAGACCTGCTGAGTTTCTGAAACAAATTGGATGTTACCAGATTGTAGTGATGTATTGAGACTGTCAGAACAGAAAACTTGCATTGTCATTACCTCCATTTCAAATCCATATTGAACAGGAGGTAGCTGCACTGTAGTGTAAATAATGGAAATATAGGAGTAAATACCTGCAGTGTCTGACTGACTTATCACTTCACATATTTAAAGCTTTTGAAGGGGATATTAAGAGATAAATCTAAGCAGGGATCATCTGTTGCAGAAAACAATGGGTATTGATCAGTTTGAGATGAGGTGACAAGGCAGGAGTTTATTAATTAGTCAGTGACAACCAATTCCCTCGCGGTTGAGCAGAAACACAGTGAATTTGGATATACGTGCATGAGGTGTAAAGGAGGAAAGAAATCTCAAGTTTAAAGATACAGCACTGAATAAATAAAGATTGAGAGATTATCTATCTGATGAAGCAAGCCCGTGGAGATGAGTTCGGGAGAGAGTTAAGATGATCAGTGCAATAAATTGGAAAAAACAGAAAGTGCTCAAGAAGCTCAGCAGGGCTGGCAGCATCTGTGGAGAGAGAAACAGAGCTAATGTTGCTTTCTCTGCGTAGATGCTGCCAGACCTGCTGAGTGTCTCCAGAATTTTCTATTTTTGTTTCAGCATCCGCAGTTTTTTTGCTTTATTTTAGTGCAATAAGTTAGACTGATATGAACATTGTTGAGATAGGGACAATTTATACAGTATGTGCAATATGATGATTCAGAAAGGATAGAAGTTCTCCAGGCTGTCAAAGATTTATCTGATAGAGTTTTTCAAAAAGACAGCACTGCTGTCTCAGACTGGCAGCCATAAACTGCCTCCTTCCAATTAGTCTCACACAACCCATAATAATGACTCAGTTTTATTTATCTTTGGCAACATTAATGTATTCACCTACACAGGAGTGCAATTATTTTTCTCACATGGATACTGAGCAATGTTTACTCTGCTTTGAGCATTCCACAATCTATCAGTAATAATAACCTGTCAATATCAAACCAGCTCACATGGAAACCATGTTATATGAACACTTTACTGCCTTTCATTTAATTTTCTCAAACACAACAACACGGAAGTTGATATCCAATTGATCACTGATTTTAAATCAAAGCACTTCTTCGGCAATAATGAAATACAAACAGAAAATGCTGAAAATGCCCAGCAGCTCTGGCAACATCTATGGAGAGAGAAACAGAGACAACCCATGGGGACAAAGGTCTGTCAGATCTGGAACAGGTGAATATTGTAATTTAGTTTGAATCATTCATGGGATGTGGGCATTGCTGGTTGGCTCATTTATTGTCCACCCCCATTTACCCTTGAGAAAGTGATGGTGAGTGGCCTCCTTGAATGCTGCTGTCCACGTGTTCAAGGTTGACCCACAATGCCCTTAAAGAGGGAGTTCCAGAATTTTGACCTAGATACACTGAAGGAATAGTGATATTCTATCTAGGCGTGCACACACACACACACACATATATATACTTAAATTTACATTTATATGCTGGATGTGGAATCAGAGTCATACAGCACAGAAACAGATCCTTTTGTCCCTGCCGAGCAGACATCCCAAACTGACCTGGTTCCACTTGCCAGCACTTGGCCCATATCCTTCTAAACCCTTCCCATTCATGTACCCATTGAGATGCCTTTAAATGGTGTAATCGTATCTACCTCCACTACTTCCTCTGGCAGCTCGTTCCATACATGCACCACCCTCTGCATGAAAAAGTTACCCCGCAGGTCCCTTTTAAATCTTCCCTTCTCACCTTAAACCTATGCCCTCTAGTTTTTTTTGACTCCCCTACCCTGTGAAAAAGACTATGGCTATTCACCTTATCCATGCCCCTCGTGATTTTATAACCCTCCATAAGGTCACCCCTCAGTCTTCTTCACTCCAGGGAAAAATGTCCCCAGCCTATACAGCCTCTCCCTATAACTCAAACTGTCCAGTCCCGGCAACATCCTTGCAATTCTTTTCTACACCCTCTCAAGTTTAACAACATCCTTCCTGTAGAAGGGTGATCAGAATTGTATGCAGTATTCTTAAAGTGGCCTCACCAATGCCCTGTATAGATATAACATGACATCTGAACTCCTATACTCCATGTTCTGACCAATGAAGGAAAGCGTGCCAAATGCCTTCTTCACCACCCTGTCTACTTACGATTCCACTTTCAAGGAACTATGCACCTGTACTCCTAGGTCTCTTTGTTTGGCAACCCTTCCCGGGGTCCTACCATTAATTGTATAAGTCCTGCCCTGGTATGCTTTACCAAAATGCAACACCTCATATTTATATAAATTAAACTCCATCTGCCACTCCTCGGACCATTGGTCCATCTAATAAAGGTCCCATTTTACTCTGACATAATCTTCTTTGCTGTCCACGACACCATCTATTTGATATGCTCTGGCATATCTTGAGTGAATGTGTTGCCACCAACCCATCTTGTTGGGCTTGTTTTGGCTACTGGTACCATGTGGGGAAAGATAGCCACAAGATGTCTTAATAAGAAACTAGGCTCAATCCTCTTACACAGTAATTATAGTATTAATAAGTACTAGATATTTAAGATGATTGTCTCATGAGAAACCAGACTTAAGTATAAGGGCACATTATGACTCAGCTGCAAGCCTAAGTACGACAACTCAGGAATGATTAGGTCATCCCAGGCACGTTCCTTATATCCTGATGGGCAGAGCTTATCGTGTGATGTCAGTCAACCCTTTCAGGTCTCAATGATAGACGTGGGGTCATTGAATAGTTCTCTTACGGAGGTAGATGGATCCTTGCTTGACAGGGTAATCTAGGATGATCGGGGTAGATGGGACTATAAAAATTGAAAGCCAGACTGACCAGCTATGACCTTATTTAATGGCGGAGCAGACTTGAATAGCCACAATAGTCTATGATGCTTCTATTCAGAATTAAAGTAAAAGTAAAGCTGGAGAATTCCAGAGGGAATTAACCTTTTATTAAAATTTCATTCATGGGCTGAAAGCTTCACTGGTGAGGCCAGCATTTAGAGTCAATCTAAATGCCCCATTAAGAGTCAATCACATTGCCGTGGGTCTGGAGTCATATGTAGGCCAGACCAAGTAAGGACGGCTATTTTCTCCCCTAAAGGACATGAGTGAACGAGATGGTTTTATCCCGACAATTGGCCATGGTTTCATGGTCATCATTAGACTCCAGAGTTTTATTGAATTCAAATTCTACCACCTGCAAGAACTCAGAACATTACTGGAGTCTCTGGATTAATAGTCAAGTGATAATACCAATAAGGCCATCACCTCCCCAGTCACCAATGATTAAAGAGAAGCTTTGTCCTGAAAGGTTCTATTATTCAAATATTATCAATGATTATGAGGATTATGTTGAGTTGGAAGTTAAAGAGTGAGAAGACGCAATCTCATATATAGAGCAATTTGTATGTTGAACTGTATACAACAGGGAGTGCTTGAGGAGAATAGGAATTGTACTTTTATGAGGAAGCCCAAGAGATAAAAGGCTGGAAGGTTATATTGATAGAATTAGATAAAGTGGGTTGCCAAGATGTTTGTGTGGAGTAAAATCATCCCGTCCCTCCCCACCCCCAGCACTACTGCACTGAATAGACCGCCTCTACACTATGTAACCCCAGTAATTCTATGTAAATTAACAAAATAGTACAGCCCAAGTAAAAAAAGCGCAAGGCATCAGCACTGACAGACTTCCAAATGAAACAGGAAAGGAACTGACAAATTACATTCAATGAAAATTGATGGCCATCTTAAGGGAATTGGTAAATATGGGAATTGTGCCAGGGATCTGGAGAGAACAATGCAGTGCCAATTTAGAAAAATAAAAGGTAACCCAGGAGAATATAGACATGGAGCTTTACATCAAGAGTTGTGAAAATAGCAAGCACCCTGAAAGAGATAATGGTGAATCATCTAGAGAAATGGATAAACAAATGCACTCTATATGCATTAATGTACCTTTTGTTCTTTGTATAAGTGAGTCATACAGCCATAGACATATATAGCACAGAAAAAGGCCCTTCGGTCCAACTCGTCCATATGGATAGAGGCCGCTGGGTGTTCACTTGAGGCCACATAAAAGGACACAGACATAGGAGTGGAATCAGGTGATATATACCTGTACCTTATTTTCACTACAGTGTGGAAGCAGGCCATTTAGCCCATCAAGTTCACATCAGCCCTCTGAAGAGAATCCCACTCAGACCCACCCATGAGCCTATCCCTGTAACCCTGCATTTCCCATGGCTAATACACCTAACCTGCACATCTTTGGACTGTGGGAGGAAATCAGTACACCCAGAGGAAACCCACACCGATAATGTGCAAACCCCATAAGACAGTCAACCAAGGGTAGAATCAAACCTGGGTCCCTGGTGCTGTGAGGCAACAGTGCTAACCACTGAGCCACTGTGCTGCCCTGATGAGCTGGGTTCTTCCATCATTGAAGAGGGGGATATTGGTGAAGCATCCTTCTCCAGTGACTTGTTTAATTGCCCACCAGCATTCACAACATGATGTGGTGGACTGCAGAGCTAGATCTGATCCGTTGGTTGTGGGATAGCTTAGCTCTGCCTATCACTTGCTGCTTATGCTGTTTGCCATGAAAGTAGTCCTGTTTACTAGCTTCACCAGGTTGACACTTCATTTTCAGGTGTGCCTGGTGCTGCTCCTGACTTGCCCTCCTGCACTCCCCATTGAACCCCTGGCTTGATGGTAATGGTTGAGTGGGGGATATTGCCAGGCCATGAGGTTGCAGATTGTGTTGGAGTACAATTTTGCTGCTGTTGATAGCTCACAGCACCTCATAGATGCCCAGTCTTGAGTTGCTAGATCTGTTTGAAGTCTGTCCCATTTTGCACGCCTGTAGTGCCACACAACATGATGAAGAGTATTCTCAAAGTGAAGGCATGACTTTATCTCCATGAGGTCTGTGCATTGGTCACTCTTACCGATACTGTCATGACTCATCCATCTGCAGCCGGCAGATTGGTAAGGATGAGATCAAGTATGTTTTACTCTCTTGCGTACAATTATCTCTGTGATGTTCAAAGTTCCACAGACAGCTGCTTTCACCATATCCTGGGATCCACGTGCAGTGCCATATGGTGTCACATGCAAACTCTCAACCTTTCTCTCCAGCAGCATCGTAACATGCAAGTTCAGGGCTGCACCACTCTGCAGTTTTAATTCCTTTTCAGGCGTCAAGACCACAAGATGCAACAACTCAGGGATACCCTTAGCCTTCTGGAACCTTCCTCCCTTCCCTTTCCCTCTGGCTCCATCCTCTGGCCTAACCCCATCTCTTGTTGTGTATTCACCATCCCTCCTAACCTTCCACTCTCCGATGCTAATGATTCTGTACTCAGCAAAGTTCTCAGCTTCATCCCTCTGCATCCCCAACTTAATGAGTTTCGGGCATTGACCTGACATTGAACTTTTCTTCCCACATCTTCACCTCCGTGCCCACTTCTTTGGAAAACAGTCCTCTCCCTGTCCCACAGGTCTCTTCACCCAGCTCCAACACTCTCCCTCCACCTGGACCCCTCCCTCTGGCCTTTTACCCGCACTCGATCTGTTCGTTGAGAACTGTCGATGTGACATCGGTTGCCTCGATTTCTCTGCACTCCCTTCACACAATCTAAGCTATCTCCCTCCAGACTGACTGCATTCCGTGTGCATAGATCCAACCCTGACTTTGTTATTAAGTCTGTCGATAGGGGTGGTGTACTGACCTCTATGTTACAGAGGCTGAGCGCCAGCTCTCAGATACCTCCTCCTATCTTCCCCGGACCACGACCCCACAATGGCACATCAGGCCGTTTTATCAACTACAGTCACTGACCTCATTTTATCTGGTGATCTGCCCCCCACTGGCCCCAGGCTGATAGTTCTCCCAACTCCGCACAGTCCGTTTCTACCGCCTTCCGAAAATCCACAAATAGGAGTGTCCAGGCAGTCTCAGATTGCCCCAGCCCCACAGAACACATCTATTCCTTGACTCAGTCTTTTCTGCTCAGTTCAGTCCCTGCCCACGTGATTCCACCAGTTGTGGAATTTCTCCCATATGTATCAATAATATCATCGGTGCTGCTTCCCACTCTCGTCCAGAATTGGAAAAGTTAATCGATTTCGCTTCTGAATTCCACCCGACCCTCACTTTCCCTGGTCTATCTCTGACTCCTCCCTTCCCTTCCTCAACATCTCTGTTTCCATTTCTGGGGATAGACTGGCCACTAATATCCAATGTAAACTCACTGACTCCCACAGCTACCTGGACTATACATCCTTACATCCTGTTTCCTGTAAAGACTCCATTCCGTTCTCCCAGCTTCTCCGCCTATGCCTGATGAGGCCAAGGGAGTCTTCAAAATATCTACCTTGTTCCTCAGCCAAGGATTCCTCAGCACTGTTGTTGACAAGGCCCTCAACCGGGTCCAACCCATCTCCCACACTTCAGCACTCACACCCTCTCTTCCATCCTGCAACAGCAATAGAGTTCCGTACCTACCATCCCATCAGCATCTACATCCAAAAGATCATCAGCCACCATTTCTGCTCACCCCTGGCGAGATACCACCACCCCAGACACTTTTTCCCCTCCCCTGTCTTGTCCGCCCTCTGCAGGAACAGTTCCCTCTGGGACACCCAGGTCCACTCTTCCTTCAATCCCTACACCCACCCACAGCCCCACAGCACTTTCCGCTGCAATCGATGAAGGTGTAATACCTGCTCATTTACTTGCACCCTCCTCAGTATCCAAGGACCCAAACAAAACTTCCTGCTGAAGCAGTACCTGCCTACATTTTTCACAATCTAGCCTACAACATTCGCTACTCACAATGTGATCTCCTCTACATTGGGGAAACAAAGCGTAGACTGGGTGACCGCTTTGCAGAACATCTATGAAGACCCTGAGCTTCCAGTTGTCTTGCCATTTTAACCCACCACCCTTTTGCCTGTCTCAGGTTTGCTGCAGTGCTCCAGTGAAGCTCAGCACAAGCTGGATGAACAACAGTTCATTTTCAGCATGGGGGCCCTGTAGCCCTCCGGACTCAATATCAAGTTCAATAATTTTAGGGCCTGAACTCCCCCCATGTCCTAGTCCCCTACCCCACACACCAGGTCATGTTATCACATAGTCTGCCATTACACATTACCTATTGTTAGTCACTAACAGTCTCCATTAACAGCTATTCACCCTTCTCAGTGCAATCATTATCGACACCTTTGTCTACCCAACGGTTCTTCTCTCTCTTTGGACTCTATCCATACCTATCCCTG
Source organism: Chiloscyllium plagiosum (assembly GCF_037043375.1). NCBI lineage: Eukaryota > Metazoa > Chordata > Chondrichthyes > Orectolobiformes > Hemiscylliidae > Chiloscyllium > Chiloscyllium plagiosum. Next base: position 75,436,337 of record NW_028270152.1, on the reverse strand, counting down.
CTTATCCCCTCCCCCTATCTTGTCTTCTGCATCTGAACCTGACATTTTTCTAGCTACCATCAGTTCTGAGGAAGGGTCACCGTACCTGAAACGTTAACTTGATTTCTCTTCACAGATGCTGCCAGTTCTGCTGAGCTTTTCCAGCAACTTATGTTTTTGAGTACTTTGTCCAGTTTTGGGTGCTATGTTGCAGCTGTATTTTAAATGTTAAGATGCTACTGAAGCTCTCATGATACCTTGAGCTGCAGCACCAGTGAACCCCCACCTTTAATACTAACTTATCGCCGTAGTAACAGAGGTTAAACGCACCACACTCCTGGAGGATGATGAAACTGCTCATCACCATTTCACTGGTCCCTAACGCTTTTAGAAAAGGCGGAATGTCATTCTGCAAGGTAAGACTGTAGTTACGTCCTATCCTAACAGTGACCTTCTGACCCAGAGGTGAAGGTGAGAATTGGGAGAGCCATGAGAAAGTCAGACTCAGCCAAGACTGGACACTCGCCGTTAGAGATTAACTGGCTGTGTGGACTTTAGGTGCATGTTGTAAGGTTTTCTGGAGCACTTGCTCAAGACTTCACCCTGTAGTGATTGTAATGAAGTCAGCTAGTTGGACCTCATAGAATATGAGTTCCCTGATTGAGGCTGTTAATCTGGTCCAATCAGGGAACCCTGGCTGACATACTGACACTGTGGTACCTAATTCAGTATAAGGTAGTGCTTTGGTCAAAGACTCTTCATTTGTAAATAAAGGGTGTCTTGGTGACAGGATACCAGCCTCCGAAGAGTTATTTCATACCCAACACTCTATCAATGTTTAACGGAGAAACCCTTCAGGACTTCACCTGAAGGGTGTCCGCTGTGCTGTTCAACCAGTTTGGAGACCTTTTGGCAGATACCAGGGGAAAGGCAGCAGTTGTTCATGGATTCTTGCTCTTTTCCCCTTGTTCCAGACAGGGAATGGTAACTGATAAGCCCAACAGAAGGAAATGATGGAGAAAGGAGTGTAGGAAACTCTCAGCAGAGTAGTTGCAGGAAGCAGTAGTACTTTCATGTGATCCAAGAGATGTGCATGAGGATGGAGCTTTTAAATCAAGGAAGCCATCAGGAGGTATTTGTACCATTTTGGCTTGAACCAAACTTTTGAACAGGCATAATTAATGAGCAGGGTATCTCTCAACATTTTCTCAAAACAAGCCTGGGCTCTTCTCACTTGGAGAAGATCTAAAGGCTTGAAAAGTGTGGCGCTGGAAAAGCACAGCAGGTCAGGCAGCACCTGAGGAGCAAGAGAATCAACATTTCAGGCATCAGCCCTTCATCAGGAATATGGTGGGGGCGGGGGGGGAGGGGGCTGAGAGATGAATGGAAGGATGCTGAGGGGAAGGTAGCTGGGAAGGTGGTAAATGCAGATGGGGGTGATGGTGATAGGTTGGAGGGGAGGGTCAAGCGGAAGAAGATGGACAGGTGGGACAGTTCAAAAGGGCAGTGCCGAGTTGGAGGGTTGGATGTGGGATGAAATGGGGGAGGGGAGATGAGGAAACTGGTGAAATCGACCTTGGTGCCATGTGGTTGGAAGGTAACAAGGCGAAAGGTGAGGCGTTCTTCCTCCAAGCATCGGGTATGTAAGATTTGGTGGTGGATGAGGCCCAGAACTTGCATGTCCTTGGGGGAGTGGGAGGGGGAGTTAAAGTTGTCGGCCACTGGGTGGTCATTACAGTCTTGATTCAAACATTATCAAAAGAGCTGAATTCCAGAGGTGAGATGAAAGTGACAACCCTTGATATCAAGACCATATTTAGCCAGGTGTGACATCAAGGGGCCCGAGCAAAACTAAAATCAATGGGTATCGGGGGCAAACTCTTCACTGCTTGAAGTTATAGAAAGATGGTTGTGGTCGTTAGAAGTCAGTCATTTCCGCACTGTAAGTAATCTAATCTAATCTAATCTAATCTCAGCTTCAGGGCATCTCTACAGGAGTTCCTCAAGATAGTGTCCTAGGTCCAACCTGCTTCAGCTGCTTCCTCAATGACCTTCCCTCCATTATACATTCAGTAGTGAGGATGTTCACCAATGAGTGCACAATATTCAGCACCATTTGTGACTCCTCAGATACTGAAACATGTTCAAATCTAGACGGTATCCAGACTTGTGTTGACATTCGTTTGACACAAATTCCAAGGAATGACCATCTCCAATAAGAGACAATCTAACTATTACCCCTTGAAATTCAATAGTGTTATCATCACTGGATTCTCCATTGCCAACATCCCAGGAGTTACCATTGACCAGAAACTCAATTGAACTCATCTTATGAACGCAGTGGCTATAAGAATAGGTCAGAGGCTAAGAATAGTGTGGTGAGTAACTTATCTCCTGACTTTCCAAAGTCTGTTTACCATGCACAAGGCACAAGTGAAGCCTAGATTGGTGCAACTCCAAGAACACTTAAGAGACTTGACACCATTCAGGACAAAGCAGCCCGCTTGATTGGCATCACATCCATTCCTGCCTTGTAGGACTAGCAGGTGTACCATCTTCACACTACACTGCAGAAATTCACCAAAGGTCCTTGGACAGCATCTTCCAAATTTTACCTGTTTACTAATTTGTACGAATGCACCATAGAAAGCATCCTATCTGGATACATCACAGCTTGGGACAGCAACCACTCTTCCCAAGACTGCAAGAAAATGAAGAGAACACAGCCCAGTCCATTGTGAAAACCAGCCTTCCATCCATTGACTCCATCTACACTGCCCACTGCCTCGGGAAAGCAGCCAACATCATCAAAAATTCCTTCAGCCCCAGTTATACTCTCTTCTACCCTCTCTCATTAAAAACGTTTGAAAACACATTCCAACAGGTTCAAGAACAGCTTCTTCCCCGCAGACTTATCAGACTTTTGAACAGACCTCTCGTGTTTTAGGGTTGATCTTTGTCTGAAGCTATAATAGTATATTTTGCATTCTGTTCTATTACTTACGTGTACTTATGTAAGGTATGGTTTGCATGGATAGCACTCAAAACGATACTTTTCACTGTATCTTGATGCATGTGATAATAACAATAAATTAAATCAAATTAACTCAAACCCACGTCTATTTCCATCTAGAAGGACAAAGGCAACAGATGCATGGAATCACCAGCACCCGCAAGCTCCCCTCCAAGCCTCAGACAATTCTGACTTGGAAATATATCGCTGTTCCCTCAGTGTCGCTGGGTCAAAATCCTGTAGCTCCTGCCCTAACAGTATTGTGGGTCTACCTACAGCATATGGACTGCACAGTTTAAGAAGGCATTGTGTTTTTGCATACTGTTCCCTGCAAGAACCCCTAGATGGATACCATGCCTGGGGGATTGAAGGCAACCCTGGGTGCCAGGTGTAGTTGGCGGCGGGTTAGATTTCTGGGAGCTTTGACTTGTGTGTCATCACCTGAAGCCAGCTGGGAGTCTGAAGAGACACTGGTGTTCTGGCCTGTTGTAGAAATGACCCTCAGTCTGCGGGGCTAGTGTGTGCTGGCCCCTTTGCTGTTGTCAGGCTGCAGGATCGAAGGAGGAGATGGCAAATGTTGCTGCCACAATGTGTCCTCATTCTCCTCTGAGCTTCAAGTTGACAGGACGTCCCGACGATCTGATCAGCGATCACAGCCAGAATGTGGCGATCGAACACACACAGAGCTCCAACTAATGGTGGCTTGAGTAAAAACAACCTTTCACATGATCAGGAAAGAAATCAGCTGTGAGCTCTCAGTCCCTGTGAGGATTCTTTGTCCTGAAAGGTCTTCTGTTCCTCGATTGCTGCTGGATTCTCGCTTTCCTTTTGCTCCTGAGCTCCAAAGAAAGCAGGAAGTCAACATGTCCTCAGTTGAATCCCAAAGCCCATGAATGAGTGATTAACATATTGATGTCAGTGATCTGTCTCTCTGTCTCTCTCTGAAGGGCAGGGCTCACACACCTCTGATTTGAATTAAATGTAAACATTCACAGGTCAGAGCTGGTGCCCAGACATACTGTCAGTTATGGTGCTTTTAAATTCTCTTTCCCTCGATCACTTAACAGTCCACTACTACCAGCAAAACCTGACTCCTTCTGATTACAAAGCCAAGGATGATGATTTAAGAGGTTTCTCAGCTTGTCTTGCCACTTCAAAGGTGTTAGGAGAAAGTCAGGACTGCAGATGCTGGGGATCAGAGCTTAAAAATGTGTTGCTGGAAAAGCGCAGCAGGTCAGGCAGCATCAAAGGAGAAGGAGAATCGACGTTTTGGGCACAAGCCCTTCTTCAGGAATGAGGAGGGTGTGCCAAGCAGGCTAAGATAAAAGATAGGGAGGAGGGGCGTTGGGAATGCGATAGGTAGAAGGAGGTTAAGGTGAGGGTGATAGGCCAGAGAGGGGGTGGGGGGCGGAGAGGTCGGGAAGAAGATTGCAGGTCAACCAACCAACCCAACAGCCCCGTGGCTGAACACTTTAATTCCCCCTCCCACTCCGCCAAGGACATGCAGGTCCTTGGCCTCCTCCATCGCCAGACCATGGCAACATGATGCCTGGAGGAAGAGTGACTCATCTTTCGCCTAGGAACCCTCCAACCACAAGGGATGAATACAGATTTCTCCAGCTTCCTCATTTCCCCTCCCCCCACCTTTTCTCAGTCCTAACCCTCAGACTCAGCACCGCCTTCTTGACCGGCAATCTTCTTCCCGACCTCTCCGCCCCCACCCCCTCTCCGGCCTATCACCCTCACCTTAACCTCCTTCCACCTATCTCATTCCCAACGCCCCTTCCCCAAGTCCCTCCTCCCTACCTTTTATCTTAGCCTGCTTGGCACACCCTCCTCATTCCTGTAGAAGGGCTTATGCCCGAAACGTCGATTCTCCTTCGCCTTTGATGCTGCCTGACCTGCTGCGCTTTTCCAGCAACACATTTTTAAGCACTTCAAAGATGTGTCTATATATCCCTGAGTCCCTCTGATCCCACAGCCCCTGTAAAATTGTACCGTTTAATTTATATTGTCTCACTTTTAAACTGCAACACCTCACACTGCTCCATGTTAAAGTTCATCTGTCTGTGTCTGTCCTTTCTCAGTATTTGTCTTTGCTTTCCTGAAGTCTGTCACTATCCCTCTCACTGTTAAGTGCATTCCTATGTTTTGTGCTGATCTGCAGATTTTGTAACTGTACACTATACACACACACACACACAGAGGCCCGGATCATTGCTGAAGCACTAAGAGCTGTGAATCTAACACTGATCCCGAGGGAATGTCACTGTCTACTTTTTTCCATTCTGAAAAACAATCATCTAACACTGCACTCTGCGTTCATCTCTTAGGCAGATCCACACTGTGAGTGGCCCTTTCATTCTCCCTACCTTTCAAAATCCCATACATACAACTTCAAATAACTTACTCTCATTCCTCTTCACTGCTTCATCAACAAGCTCAATTCAGTTAGGCAAACATGATTTACATTTAACAAATCAAGCTTGCTGTGATTCATTAACTCTACTTATTCAAGTGAAAATTAGCCCTGTCACCCTTCAATATTACTAAATGTTTTCCCACCACTGATATTAGTTTGCCTGGCCTGTAATGGAGTGGTATAACCCTCTGCTGGCTTTTCATCAGCGGCTGGCACATTTCCGATTCTCCAATCCTCTGGAACGGGTCCGAAGAAAGATCTGAGAAGGATTGGAAGTTAGTGCCTCTGTGAGCTCCATTCTCACCGACCTCAATAATACAAGATGTACCTGCATTTGGTTTAGGTGACTTCTTGACTTTGAATGCTGTCAACCTTTCAGCTGCCTCCTCTTTTAAGTTTCTCCGGTACCAACTATTGCTACTGTACGTTGATGACATCCCAGCAAACACAAATGCAAAGTACTCCGTTAGTACTTTAACCACATTCGCTGACCCAACAAGTAGATTTACTTTTTGATCTTTATTTGGCCCTGCCTTTCTTTGATTATCCTGTTACAAACCCAACCAAAAGGTACTTTTTTTTTGCCATTTTCATTTCTAAGCGTTTAGTTACACAGAGAGCTCTAGAAAGAAATTTCCTTTCTGTGTCCCCGAACACCTGGAAATGTATCTGCTCCTGTACTTAAGCTACCTCTCTTTGAAGGTCTCCCCTTGCTGCTTTACCATTTTACCCTACCAAAATGGATTCCAATCCCTCATGGCCAAACCTTTTAAAACATTAATGCGTTCTCCCAAGTGCAACAGCTTTACCCACCAACCACTTACGAGGACCTTATCAAACTCTGACTGAAAATCCAAACATCCCACATCCAGTGGTTCTGCCATGTGTGTTCTACTCGTTAAATCCTCAAAAACAAAAAGTCCAGTTTATTTGTTAAATATAATTCCAGTTTATTTGTTAAATATGATTTGCCTTTCATAAGCCGATGCTGGCTTTGTCCAATCATTATAATACTTTGCAAGTGTTCTATTATCACATCTTTGATTTTAACAAAAATGCAGGGAAAAGTATTGTATCATGTTGCCTCTCTTTAGTGCCATCTTTAAACAAAGAAAAATAAACCAAAACAGAGAATACAAAGGCAGAAAAATGAAGAAATAAAGAAAATGTATCCAGCTTTACTGTCCTCCTTGTTGGGTGTTCTGTCATGGGCCATGGACCTTGTGGCCAGACACACTGCCACTGAAACAAAACTCGCCCACTCTTCGGTGCCATCTCACCTCCACCGGCACCTTCACCACTATGAGGTCTTGAGTGTCTGGCGCTGAAAAAGCACAGCAGGTCAGGCAGCATCTGAGGAGCAGGAGAGTCGACGTTTCGGGCAAAAGCCCTTCATCAGGAATCAAATTCTCGTCAGTGCAGACACCACTGAAGCGGCCCAAACTGGACTCCACTGCCACCATGAATCTGCATCAGGCCCACCTCACCAATGCAGCCGCTGCTGATGCTGCCAGATCTCAAACAGGGCCTGAATCCACACCCCCACCCCTCCGCTGCCACTTCCTTGAATTCCGGTATGCTTTATACTAGACTCTAGCATTTCCCCACTTCTGATGTTAGGCTAACTGGTCTGTAACTCTCTTTTTAAATAGTAGGGTTACACTTGCCACTCTCAAATCTATAGCAACTGCTCAGAGTCTATAGAATTTTGGAAGGTGAGTACCAATGCATTCGCTATTTCTCGAACCACTTCCTTTAGTACTCTTGGATGTAGATTATCAGGCCCTAGTGATTTGTCTGCCTTTAACCCTATCGTTTTTCCCTAGCATTATTTTGTTCCTCATACTGATTTTCTTTAATTCCTCCCTCACTTGACACTTGGTTATTTGTAAGGATGGAATAAAAGTAAGCATTCAATTCTTCAGCCATCTTTTGTTCCCCATTATTGTTTCCACAGCTTTTGACTCTCTCAGATCTACATTTGCTTTTACTAAACGTTTTCCCTTCACGTATTTATGGAAGATTTTCCCATCCGTTTCGATGTTGCCTGAAATTTGACTCTCTTACTCTAGGAAGGGAAAGACCACAGTGAACAGAGACTGTGTAGAGAATGAGGCTGGGGAAATAATAAAGAGAAATTGAATCAGCAAAGGGTTATGGGGATAGGGCTGGAATGCTCATTTGAGGATCATCGGATTAGCAGATATGATAGGCTGAATGGCCTACTTCCACTCCTGTGCTTTATGGTCTAAGTTATTTGCAGGACTGTCCCTTTGAGCGAGCAGCACTTTTCACGCAAAATGCCAGGCCTGACAAGCTAACTCATAAAGAAGAGCATGGTTGTTATGAATATCCAGATCATAAACAATTTTTTTTCCACCATACAATTACTAAGAATGGGCATTTAAAAACATTTTCTTTTCCTGAATCCAATGGACTAAGTCTGTCTGTCGGTCAGAGTTGTCTGCCCCTTTATATTAAGTGCAGATAAACACTCAGCCTGATTGAAAGAAGTCTCCTTTGTGAATTGCTGCAATTTTTTATGCATTCGTGTGTTAAACCAATGTAACATTAACGCTGTACCCTTTTAGTTAACATTTAGCTGACATTGATGTGTGCATGTCCTTTCAATTAACATGCCTGAGGGTGTGAGTGAACTTTGGTCATTGGTAAATTGGCCATTGGCATCTGTAACCATAAAGGATAGTATGATATCCTTGAGTCTGGCAGTGCCAATTATTGTTCATTAAAGCCTCAACTTGATGATGTGATCCTCTGGCTTCTTTTTGTAGTTCTGTTTAAGGTTCCAGTAGTCGGAGGTCAATGTGTTTTGCATTCGTCCTTCACTATTATTCAGGTATGTTATGTATGTGTGGGAGCTTGGGTCCAGAAAAACTGTCTACCCCAGCGACAAGTTCCCCCTCCCACTCTGCCAAGGACAGGGCCTCCTCCATCGCCAAACCCTCACCACCCACGCCTGGAAGAAGAACGCCTCACCTTCCATCTTGGGTCTCTCCAACGACATGGAATCAATGTGGATTTCACCAGTTTCTCCACTTCCCTTCTGCCCACCTTATCCCAGTCCCAACCTCCCAACTCAGCACCGCCCTCTTGAACTGTCCTATGTGTCCATCTGCCTTCCCACCTACCTGCTCCACCCTCTACTCTAATCTATCACTTTCACCCCCACCTTCATCTACCTATCGTATTCCCAGCTACTTTCCCTCTCATCCCACCCCCCTTCCATTTATCTCGTAGCCCTCTTGGCCCACAAGCCTCATTCCTGATGAAGGGCTCATGCCTGAAACATCGACTCTCCTGCTCCTCAGATGCTGCCTGACTGGCTGTGCCTTTCTAGCACCACACTCTTCGACCTCTTTATTCTGAGACTATACCCTCTGGTCCTAATTTCTCTCATGAAGGGAAGCATCCTCTCAGCATTTATTCTTTCCAGCCCCTTAAGAATCTTGCACGTTTCTATAAGATCACCTCCGATTCTTCTAAACTCCGGTGAGTAGAATCCCAAACAGTTTAGCCTTTGCTCCTAAGACAATTACCCTCGTCCGCCATACCACGGATCATCTTAGAGAACCTTCTCTGAACTGCATTATTTCAATAATGTCATTCCTTAAAAAAAAGGGACCAAAACTGCCCACAGTACTCCAGATGTAGTCTCATCAGCACCTTGTACTGTTTCGGTAACTCCAAAACCTTTCAAATAAGGGCCAATATTCCATTAGCCTTCATTACTTGCTGCATCTGTGTTCTAGCTTTCTGTTTTTCAAGAAAAGTACCCCCAAGTCCAATTCGTGTTACTGCTTTCTGCAGCTTTACTCCATTTAAATAACTTTCTGTTCATTGTTCTCCTTTCCAAAATGAACAAGTTTGCACTTTCCCACATTTTACTCCAGTTGCTAACTTTTTTCCCACTTACTTGTTCTATCAGTTCCGCAACTTGTCTTTCCAACTATTTTATGTTGTCTGCAAATTTAGATACAATATATTTACTTCCTACCTCCAAACCATTAATGTATATTGTAAGCAGTTGTGATTCCAGCACTGATCCCTGTGGAACCCACTGGTCATGGGTCACCAACCTGAGAAAGAACCCCTTCACCCCACTCACTGTTTCCTGCCCATTTCCCAATTCTCTGTCCATGCCAGTGTACTATCTCTGACACCATGAGCTCTTATGTTTTGACTTATTCTTTTGTGAGGTCAAACAAATCTCGAAGTCCAAATATAACTAATCTCCTGGCTCCCCTCTATCTACTCGGGTTGAGACTTCCTTGAGAAATTCTAAAAGATTGGTCAGACATGATTTCCCTTCCACGAAGCCATGCTGACTCTGGTTGAGTAGATTATGATTTTCCACATGTATTGCTATCATTCCTTAATAATTGATTCCAACATTTTTTGAAAAATAAATGTCAGGCCAACTGGCCTGGCGTTACCCACTTTTTGCTTCCTTTTTGAATAACGATGTAACATTGGCAGCTTTCCAGTCCTCTGGTGCTTCTCCAGGATCAAGGATTTTGGAAAATTGCAACCAAAGCATGCAGTAATTTTGTAACTTCTTCTTTAATGATCCTAGGGTCCCCTTGGGGCAAAGGAACTTAACTGACATTAGCCTCATTAGTTTGGCTTATGCTACTTCTCCAGTGATGGTAATGGTACTCAATTTCTCTCCCATATTCTTTAGTATTAATAGGATGTTTGCGGCATCTTCCATCATTAAGACTAATGCAAAATATAATTTTAACTTCTCAGCTATTTTTATGTTCCCTGTAATGATCTTCCAAGATTCATTTGCTAAGGGGTTCATATTCATTTTGACCTCTGTCTTCCCTTTTATCTATTCAAAGAAGCTCTTACTGTCATTTTTTTATCTATTTCTAACTTGTTTGCTCTCATAATTTACTTTCTTTCTTCCTAATCTTTTTGGTCCTCCTTTGTTCAATTCTAAATTTACCCCAATCTATATGTGTGCATAACTGTGTGCATCTGTTATGTGCGTATGTTTGTGTCTACACAAGTACCAACATTTGGGTGTATGTTTGCATTTATCTGTGTGCATATACATATAAATGTGTGTCTGTGTGTGTGTGTGTGTGTGTGTATTGTATATGTAATTACTCAGGAAACCAGACGAGAAAGGAACATTATATATTGTTGAACACCAAAATAGAGTCACTACTCTTAGAGAGAGAATTCTTAAGGCGAGGATTGGAAAAGCATGACCTAATTAAGGACAGTCAGCATGGCTTTGTGCAAGGCAGGTCATGGTTTCCTAACTTGATTGAATTTTTCGAGAAGGTGATGATGAAGGAAGAGCAGTGGAAGTTGTTTCCATGAATTTTAGTAAGGCTTTCAACAAGGTTCCTCATGGTAGGCTTATCCAGGAGATCAAGATGTATGGATTCCACAGTGACTTGGCTGTGCGGATTCAGAATTAGTTTGCTCATAAAAGACAGAGGGTAATGGCGGAGGGTGTTTTTCAGGCTGGAGGTCCATGACTAGTGGTATCCCACAGGGATTCATATTGGACCTCTGCTGTTTGCAATATATATAAATGACTTGGATGATAACGCAGATGTGTGTGTTAGTAAGTCTGTAGATGATGCAAAGATCGGTGGAGTTGTGGATAGTGTAATAAGTTATTAAAGGATACAGCAGGATATAGGTCAGTTGTAGATATGGGCAGAGAAATGGCAGATGAAGTTTAATCCGGATAAGTGTTACGTGCTACATTTTGGAAGATCAAATATTAAGGAAAAATATATAATTATTGGTAGGACTCTGAACAGCATTGATGTACAGAGGGATCTTGGGGTTCAAGTCCATAGCTCCCTGAAAGTGGTCACACAAGTAGATAGGGTGGTAAGTTGAAACTTTATTGCTGGAACAGCACAGCAGGTCAGGCAGCATCCAGGGAACAGGAGATTCGACGTTTCGGGCACAGGCCCTTCTTCAGGAAATGTTCATTCTTCATTTCCTGAAGAAGGGCCTGTGCCCGAAACGTCGAATCTCCTGTTCCCTGGATGCTGCCTGACCTGCTGTGCTGTTCCAGCAATAAAGTTTCAACTTTGATCTCCAGCATCTGCAGACCTCACTTTCTCCAGATAGGGTGGTAAAGAAGGCGTATGGCATGCTTGCCTTTATTGGTCTGGGAATTGAGTACATGAGTCAGGATGTCATGTTGCAGCTTTATAAGACTTCGGTTAGGCCACACTTGGAACATTGTGTTCAATTCTGGTCACCACATTACAGGAAGGATGTGGAGGCTTTGGAGAGGTTGCAGAAGAGGTTTACCAGGATGCTGCCTGAATTAGAGAGTAGGAGCTATAAGGAAAAGCTAGGAAATCTCAGATTGTTTTCTCTGGAATGGTGGAGGGCGAAGTGATACTTGGTAGAAGTCTATAAAATTACGAAATGCGTAGATAAGGTTGATGGTCAGAATCTTTTTCCCAGAGTTTAAATGTCCAGAACTCGAGGGTCCACATTTAATGTTAGAACAGGAAAGTTCAAAGGAGATATGAGGAGTACATTTTTTACACAGAGAGTGTTAGGAGACTGGAACGCACCACCAGGTGGTGGTGGCAGATACAATAGGGGCAGTTAAGGGACTTTTAGATAAGTCCCTCCGGGTGCTCCGGTTTCCTCCCACAGTCCAAAGATGTGCAGGTCAGGTGAATTGGCCATGCTAAATTGCCCGTAGTGTCAGATAAGGGCCTGTTTCCATACTGTAAGTAATCTAATCTAATCTAATCTAATAAACACATGAATATGCAAGGAATGGAGGGATTTGGACAAAAGGCAGACAGAAGAGATTAGTTTAATTTGGCGTAATGTTCGACACAGCATCATGGGTAGAAGGACCCATTTTGTGCTGTACAATTATATATTCTATGTACTCATGGTGCCCACAGGCTAATCCCAGTCTGAGATGAACAGTTCTGCAGACCTATCTCTGGGTCTGCTTCATTAAAGGCTCAGGTGATGAGTTCCTGTTACCAAGGAACCTCATATTCAATGAGCTCTACAGGGAGATTAATTAGTGATTCCCTTTGGGCCTTACAAAGGTTTTCACAGTATATTTGATCGTGTACATGGCCATGTATTTGCAGACAGATACATAGATGCACACAGACAAACACAAACATACATAATAATTTGTATGCGTGCGTGTGTATTTGTTCTGAACATTGTAAACTCTTCATAATGATATATTTTTGGATTATACATGTGAGTTGTTCCATGATGAAATGCTAATTTTGTACATTTTCACTGCCATCATACTGTTAAAAATCTTGCTGAAACAAAATTGACCACTGGAAATCCTGTTTGTTTTCTTGATTGTTTTGTAGTCACTGTTCGTACTAATTGTGGAGTTTTTGTAGTAGTATAATAATCAGCAAATATATCTGCTAGATTTATAACCAAATGTGACTTGTGATGGAAAACCATTTAAAACTTTCATTCGTCAGTTCTTCTGTTTACTGACTGCAGCTTTACACATTTAGTGTTAATATGTTACACTTGTGATCAATCAACATTAATGAATCATTAATAAATTGAAGCTTTGACACCTCAAATAGATTTTGCAGGTTGAATAGCAAATTTAGCAATGAATAGCAACAAAGTGCAACGAAATCCAATAGATGTGATAATTTGATCTGAACTTATGAGCTAGTTGATGACACAGACCAGGATTTAGATTTAGACAGAATCCAGGATAAGAATTCAGTTTCTCTATTTCTGTTTTGATGTTGGGTGAGACTGCAGTCTCCTTGGTCCACTTTTATCTATCTAATAAAAGCTTGAAAATCACCTACGTTATCTTCTCTTGCTTGCTTCGCAACAGTATTGCTGATAATCCTCTTTGTCGGCCCCTTCCTATTTCCTATCTACATGCTACACATCAGCAACAGCTTCAGAAAATATAGCTGATGGCCATTAGATTTCCTCTAACTAAACACCGAGAAAACTAAGGCCATTTGTTTTAGTTTCCACCACAAATTCAGTAGCCCAGTCGCTGATTTCATTCCTCTCCCTAACAACTGTCTGAAGACTAGCCAGAATATCTGTCAACTTACTGTCACATTTGATGACCATAAAGGTGGCATAAGAAGGACTGTCCATTTCCACCTCCATAATATCTCCCAATTCTACCTCCTTTGGCAGCTGAAACCCTTTGTTACCATGAGACTGGGCCATTCCAACACTCTTCCAGCTGGTTTGACCCTCCAGACCTGTGCTGAAAATGTGGTGCTGGAAAAGCGCAGCAGGTCAGGCAGCATCCAAGGAGCAGGAGAATCGACGTTTGGGGCATGAGCCCTTCTTCAGGACCTCCACAGGCCCTCCAGACCTGTGCCCTAACTTGCACCAAGTTCTGTTACCTATCAACCTGAACTCAATGACCTACATTGACTCCAAGTATTAGCAATAGCTTGAGGCGATTATTCTCAAGTCGATGTTCAAATCCCTCCATTGTCTCCTTCCTGTATTTCTCTGTAATTCCTTCCAGATTCGCAACTCTCTGAGATAGCTACAGCCCTCTCCTTCTGTCGAATTAATTATCCCTGCCTTCACTGCTCCACCTCCTGCCTCCTCTAAATTGCTTCTTAAAATCGACTTCTTTACTATTTTTGGGTCGAATATCTCCAAATACGAATCTAGTATCAAATTTTGTTTGATAAAACTCTTGAGAAATGCCTTTGGATGTTTTATTACTTAAGCACAAATTGTTGGTGCTATGAGCTTAGTTTTAACACTCACCAGAAATGGTGACTATTCTTAGTTAACTATTCTTAGCTAAGAAAGCTTTGAGGAGATTTTGAGTTGGGTTGCTTTTCTGGGCAGCTCTTTCTCGTAGCCAGAGCCTTTTGGAAGATTTCTACTTTTAATTGAGCAGTCCTGGGATGTTTGGAGCTTTGATGTGGCAATCATTATAGAGTCATAGAGATGTGCAGCATGGAAATAGACCCTTCGGTCTAACTTATCCATGCCGACCAGATATCTCAACTCAATAAAGTCCGCCTGCCAGTACCCGGCCCATATCTCTCCAAACCCTTTCTCTTCATATACGCATCCAGTTGCCTTTTAAATGCTGTAATTGTACCAGCCTCCACCACTTCCTCTGGCAGCTCATTCCATACACGTACCACCCTCTGCATGAAATACTTGCCCCTTAGGTCCCTTTTATATCTTTCCCCTCTCAACCTAAACCCTCTAGTTCTGGACTCCCCCAACCCAGGGGAAAGACTTTGTCTATTTACCCTATCCATGCCTTTCATGATTTTATAAACCTATATAAGGTCACCCCTCAGCCTCCGATGCTCCAGGGAAAACAGCCCCAGCCTGTTCAGCCTCTCCCTGTAGCTCACATCCTCCAACCCTGGCAACATCCTTGTAAATCTTTTCTGAACCCTTTCAAGTTACACAACATCTTTCCGATAGGAAGGAGACCAGAATTGCACGCAATATTCCAACAGTGGCCTAACCAATGTCTTGTACAGCCACAACATGACCTCCCAACTCATGTACTCAATACTCTGATCAAAAAAGGAAAGCATACCAAACGCCTTCTTCACTATCCTATCTACCTGTGACTCCACTTTCAAGGAGCAATGAACCTGCACTCCAAGGTGTCTTTGTTCAGCAACACTCCTTAGGACCTTACCATTAAGTGTATAAGTCCTGCTAAGAGTTGCTTTCCCAAAATGCAGCATCTCGCATTTATCTGAATTAAACTCCATTTATCTAAATTAATTGAACTGTCTGTAATATCTCTTTCTTACAGTTTGGACAATAGTTTTTTTTTATTGATGCTGCCTATCACTTCAAGCCATATAGTTCTAGTATATATCATGTGGATTTAAACGACATCACTCGCTCTTTATAGATAGCTTTAGCTGTATGTAGATTTCACTTGCCATTGACCACACATGTGGATTGAGAACCAGGCTAATGGAGTCCTGCTAAAATTTGCTCCTCTAAATAGTGCAAATAGTCAATGAATTAGAAAACTAACACTATTTCCAGACCTTTTTTCAACAATGGCACATGGTCATGACAATAACACATGGTGTCAGCAAGGGACTGAGGATCCCAGGATGCTGATAAAGAGAGGAGAGTCAAATGTCAATGGCTAGGCGAGCATACCCACAGCAGTAATCTGAGCAATTAACCATCACAGGACTTCCACAGTAGCTGACTAGAAGGGCACAAAGCCTTACCTTTCCCTGAACCACTGGACCATGTGGAGGAACTTGATCAAGCCTAACAGTGGATGTACAGTTGCTACCACACCACTTTTGTAAAGGCACAACTAGATCACTGCTGGCACTTGGAAAGCAAAGCCTCACTCTCTCAGCGGAGCAGGTAAGGGCTGTTTGGCAGTGGCTGCTTGAAGGCTCGGTGACGTTTGTTTAACGGTTTAAATTTGTAAGATTTTTTTTCAAAAAAGCGTGGAGCAAATCCGGAAGCTGGTGTAGCGCAAGCTTACCTGGGCAGGTTTTTTTTCCCTATAAAAGCGGGCAGGAGAGGAGCTTTAGGGAAGTAGTAACTCCAAAGATTGCAGACAGATGGGTGACAGTCAGAAGGACTGGGAGGAAGTAGCCAGTGCAGGGACCCCCTGCGGCCGTTCCCCTCAAGAACAAGTATACCGTTTTGGATACTTGTGGGGGGGGGATGACTTACCAGGGGTAAGTAATGGGGCTCAGGCCTCTGGCACGGAACCTGTCTCCGTTGCTCAGAAGGGAAGGGTGGAGAAGAGCAGAGCAATAGTTATTGGGGACTGGATAGTTCGGGGCACAGATAGGCGGTTTTATGGGGGCGTGAGAGACTCACGTTTGGTATGTTGCCTCCCAGGTGCAAGAGTACGTGACGTCTCTGATCGTGTTTTCCGGGTCCTTAAGGGGGAGGGGGAGCAGCCCGAAGTCGTGGTCCACATTGGCACCAACGACATAGGTAGGAAGAGGGCTGAGGATGTTAGGCAGGCTTTCAGGGAGCTAGGTTGGAAGCTCAGAGTTAGAACAAACAGAGTTGTTGTCTCTGGTTTGTTACCCGTGCCATGTGATAGAGAGTCGAGGAATAGGGAGAGAGAACAGTTAAATGCGTGGCTACAGGGATGGTGCAGGAGGGAGGGATTCCTGTATCTGGATAACTGGGGTTCTTTCTGGAGAAGGTGGGACCTCTATAAACAGGATGGTCTACACCTGAACCTGAGGGGCACCAGTATCCTTGGGGGGAGGTTTGCTAGTGCTCTTGGGGGGGGTTTAAACTAACTCTGCAGGGGCACGGGAACCTAGACTGTAGCTTTAGGGTGCAGGACCTGGAGTGTAGGGAGGTTAGGAACATGGCATCAATCTCAAAGGAGGGTGCCTGTAAACAGGAAAGTGGCTTGAAGTGTGTATACTTCAATGCAAGAAGTATACGAAATAAGGTAGGTGAACTTGCAGCGTGGGTTGGTACCTGGGATTTCGATGTTGTGGCTATTACGGAGACATGGGTAGAACAGGGACAGGATTGGCTGTTGCAGGTTTCAGGGTTTAAATGTTTTAGTAGGGTCAGAGGTGGGGGTAAAAGAGGGGGAGGTGTGGCATTGCTTTTCAAAGATAGTATTACGGCGGTGGAAAGGACGATGGATGAAGACTCGCCATCTGAGGTAGTTTGGGCTGAGGTTAGGAATAGGAAAGGTGAGATCACCCTGTTAGGAGTTTTCTACAGGCCTTCTTCTACAGAGACGTAGAAGAGAGGATTGCGAGGATGATTCAGAAGAAGAGTGAAAGTAATAGGGTGGTTGTTATGGGGGACTTTAACTTTCCAGATATTGACTGGGAAAGCTATAGCTCGAGTTCGTTAGATGGGTCGGTGTTTGTCCAATTCGTGCAGGAGGGTTTCCTGACACAATATGTAGACAGGCCAACAAGAGGTGAGGCCATACTGGATTTGGTTCTGGGTAACGAACCAGGCCAGGTGTTAGAATTGGAGGTAGGTGAGCACTTTGGGGACAGTGACCACAATTCGGTGACTTTTACTCTAGTGATGGAGAGGGATAAGTATGCACTGCAGGGCAAGAATTATAGCTGGGGGCAGGGAAATTATGATGCGGTGAGGCATGACTTAGGATGCGTGGCTTGGAAAAGTAGGCTTCAAGGGAAGGGCGCAATTGATATGTGGAGCTTGTTCAAGGAGCAACTATTGAGTGTCCTTGATAAATATGTACCTGTCAGGCAGGGAGAAAAGGGTCGTGTGAGGGAGCCGTGGTTTAATAAGGAATTGGAATCCCTTGTTAAAGGGAAGAAGGCGACCTATGTAAAGATGAGGCATGAAGGTTCAATTGGGACGATTGAGAGTTATAAGGTAGCCAGGAAGGATCTGAAGAGAGACCTAAGAGCAGCAAGGAGAGGGCATGAAAAGTCCTTAGTTGGTAGGATTAGGGAAAACCCAAAGGCTTTCTATAGGTATGTCAGGAATAAAAGAATAACTAGGGTAGGAATAGGTCCAGTCAAGGATAGTAGTGGGAAGTTGCGTGTGGAGGCTGAAGAGATTGGGGAGACACTGAATGAATACTTTTCGTCAGTATTCACTCAGGAACAGGACATTGTTGCCGATGTGAATACTGAGTCACAATTAATTAGAATGGACGGCTTTGAGGTATGTAGGGAAGAGGTGTTGGAAATTCTGGAAAGGGTGAAAATAGATAAGTCCCCTGGGCCTGATGGCATTTATCCTAGGATTCTCTGGGAAGCAAGGGAGGAGATTGCAGAGCCATTGGCCTTGATTTTCATGTCCTCATTGTCTACAGGAATAGTGCCAGAAGACTGGAGGATAGCAAATGTGGTTCCCTTGTTCAAGAAGGGGAGTAGGGATAACCCTAGTAACTATAGGCCGATGAGTCTCACTTCTGTTGTGGGCAAAGTCTTAGAATTGTAAGGGATAGGATTTATGAACATCTGGATAGGAATAATGTGATCAAGGATAGTCTGCATGGTTTTGTGAAGGGCAGGTCGTGCCTCACAAACCTTATTGAATTCTTTGAGAAGGTGACTAAGGAGGTGGACGAGGGGAAAGCGGTCGATGTGGTGTATATGGATTTTAGTAAGGCGTTTGATAAGGTTCCCCATGGTAGGCTACTGCAAAAAAACGGAGGTATGGCATTGAGGGTGAGTTGGAGGTTTGGATTAGGAATTAACTGGCTGGAAGAAGACAGAGGGTAGTAGTTGATGGTAAAGGTTCATCTTGGAGTGCAGTTACTAGCGGTGTTCCGCAAGGATCTGTTTTGGGACCATTGCTGTTTGTCATTTTGATAAATGACCTCGAGGAGGGGCTAGAAGGTTGGGTGAGCAAGTTTGCGGATGATATGAAAGTCGGTGGAGTTGTTGACAGTGAGGAAGGATGTGGCAGGTTACAGCGGGATATAGATAAGCTGCAGAGCTGGGCAGAAAGGTGGCAAATGGAGTTCAATGTAGCTAAGTGTGAGGTGATTCACTTTGGTAAGAGTAACAAGAAGATGGGCTACTGGGCTAATGGTCGGATACTTGGTAGTGCGGATGAGCAGAGGGAGCTTGGTGTCCATGTACACAGATCTCTGAAAGTTGCCACCCAGGTAAATAGTGCGGTGAAGAAGGCATATGCCGTACTGGCTTTTATTGGTAGAGGAATTGAGTTCCGGAGTCCTGAGGTCATGTTGCAGTTGTATAAGACTCTGGTGTGGCCGCATCTGGAGTATTTTGTGCAGTTTTGGTCGCCATACTATAGGAAGGATGTGGAGGCACTGGAACAGGTGCAGAGGAGGTTTACCAGGATGTTGCCTGGTATGGTAGGAAGATCGTATGAGGAAAGGCTGAGGCACTTGGGGCTGTTTTCATTGGAGAAAAGAAGGTTTAGGAGTGACTTGATAGAGGTGTACAAGATGATTAGGGGTTTAGATAGGGTTGACCATGAGAACCTTTTTCCACGTATGGAGTCAGCTATTATGAGGGGGCATAGCTTTAAATTAAGGGGTGGTAGGTATAGGACAGATGTTAGGGGTAGATTCTTTACTCAGCGAGTCGTAAGTTCATGGAATGCCCTGCCAGTAGCAGTGGTGGACTCTCCCTCATTATGGGCATTTAAATGGGCATTGGATAGGCATATGGAGGATAGTGGGCTTGGATTGGCGCAACATCGAGGGCCAAAGGGCCTGTACTGCGTTGTATTTTTCCATGTTCTATGTTCTATGTTCTATGAAATGTACCACTTGAAATTGCATCATCTCATCATCACATATAAAATATGAACCTTTCACAATGATACGACTGTGTTGCTGCCTGAAAGATTTCAGTTCAGGGTTCATCATTGAGCTCAGTGGATTACTCTTCTCACTCTTTGTTATCCTTTGTTTTTTCTTGAAAGCTTTGCAGATTTATGTCATCTGAACTTCCTTCAGCGATGATAGGAATCATACCATTTCTGACATTGCTGTATAATTACAAGCTTCCAATGTACAAACAGTGTGAAACAAATCTCTTGTCCTAGTATAGCTAATCTCTGCAGATTCTTTCTTCTCTTTGGGTTCCACTAGGAATCTGGGAAGCCTAATGAAATCATCTACCAGTCCGATGACTGGTTATTCAGTAATTAACATTTCATGGTTCCATGACTGGTGTCTCCTTGAAAAAGTGTGACATAGTTTGCCTCCTGATCTGTTCCCTCTTGAGGATCAAAGTTGAACTCCTTCTGCTATTTGAATAATGTTGAGATAAAGACTTGGAGGTATGCTCAAGAGTGAGAACTGTTGATTGTGAAGCACACATATATTTCTATTCTCTGATACCCTTGCTGTTGAAAATTCTTCATCACATAATCTTTAATCTTGAGAACTATTCTACCTGGACAGCACAGTTTTACTCCTTTCACCTCTACTTCTTTTACCATGGGACACAGTCTGATAATCTAGTGACGCTCACGCCTGTATCAAACTTAAAGTTAATGAAATTTATAAATAAAAGTTTATGAAAATAAAAATTTATGAATGCATTGATTTAAATTTCTTGTCACAACGCATTGGTTGGATCATCATTATCCCCACTGAAAACAATGGCCATCTCTACTAATGCAGATTGCTGTCACTAATTAACATTGTTGTATGAGTAGATGGTTAACTTACTACTGTTCTGTAACTGTGTCCTTTATTATGATCCCAGCTAATGGTACTAATGGACAAGTTAAATCCCAAAATGAACCTAGCTTGATGAATCATATGTTTAATTTTTGCAGCTGCTTAACTTGGAGGGTAGTCACTAAAACAAAATCACAAGAGGCTGCAGATGTTCTTTAACGAGTGAATATAAATTTATCACTCAAAATTACTAATAAACAGAAAAAATAGGCCATATATATTGAAGATACGTAGAGCTATCTTAATACATATATCAAAATAATACAAATATCAAAATAAAGTTTCAACAGTTTCCCAACACAGCATAGCCTCAGCTCCAGAGAAATATCACCCCATTTCAGATTTTTAAATGTTTACTTTAGTGACATTTTCCGGTTTCTTTCCCTTGGACTAAGAGATTTTTTTATAATTCTTTATCAAATTGTTGCTACGAATTCTTCACGATTCTGAAGGCCTAAACTTCCTCAGTTCTAAAAGCTTAAAGATTTATATCAAAATTCTGCTGGATTGGAAGCGACAAAAGAGCAAAAAAAACACTTTGACTGAGCTAACTGAATCTCCTGAGCTGAACTGTAAAAAAATACTGTTTTCTTCAGAACTGAACTCTGAATTTTTCTGAGCTTTCTGCTCTGAAACCAGAACTAAAATGATTACATTTATGTGCTTACTCTGCCTAACATATACCCAACAGTATAAGCATTTTATCCATTAAAGAAGGCAGATTATGACATGAATGACGGTAAATTGAAAGAGGGGAGTGCGCAGTGAGACTTGGGTGTCATTGTGCACCAGTCGCTGAAGGTAAGCATGCAGGTGCAGCTGGCAGTAAGGAAGGCAAATGGTATATTGACCTTCATTGCGAGAGGTTTCCAGTACAGGAGCAGGGATGTGTTGTTGCAGTTATACAGGGCCTTGGTGAGGCCACACCTAGAATATTATGTGCAGTTTTGGTTTCCTTTTCTGAGGAAGGATGTTCTTGCTCTCTCTCGAGTGCAGTGAAGGCTTCCCAGGCTGATTCCGGGGATGGTGGGACTGACGTATGAGGAGAGATTGACTAGGTTAGGATTGTTTTCACTGGAGCTCAGACAAATGAGAGGGGATCTCATAGAGACATACACAATTCTAACAGGACTAGACAGGGTAGATGCAGGGAGGATATTCCCGATGGTGGGTGTGCCCAGAGCCAGGAGTCACGGTGTGAGGATTCGGTGTGGACCATTTAGGATGGAGATAAGAAGACATTTAGAACATAGAACATAGAACAATACAGCGCAGAACAGGCCTTTCGGCCCTTGATGTTGCGCCGACCAATGAACTTTTCTAAGCTACATGCACCAATGAAAATATGCCTTCCCTTTAAAAGACTCAGGCTTATTTTCTATGCGCTCTTGGGACGTAATTGTTATTGACAAGGCCCACCCTGTTTGTCTTTGAGAAGAGGCTTTAAGTAGAGCAGACTGGCTTGAATTCATGCTAGCCTCTCACGACTTTGTCTTCCCTACATCGGTGTGCAAACACTCGACACCACACTGATCACTGGTGGCATGCAGCAAAGGAGCACATATTATGAAATTAATGTACTGCACTGGAACAATAGGCATGAAATAAACTTGCTTTCTTCTCCCAAAGAGTGGTGAGCCTGTGGAATCCATTACCACAGGAAGTTGTTGATGCCAAAACATTGAATGTATTCAAAGTTTGGGAGAAGGTTTATAGCTCGGGTGCTCGTTGTTGTGGTTCTGTTCACCGAGCTGGGAAATTGTGTTGCAGACGTTTCGTCCCCTGTCTAGGTGACATCCTCAGTGCTTGGGAGCCTCCTGTGAAGCGCTTCTGTGACGATTCCTCCGGCATTTATAGTGGTTTGAATCTGCCGCTTCCGGTTGTCAGTTCCAGCTGTCCGTTGCAATGGCCGGTATATTGGGTCCAGGTCGATGTGCTTATTGATTGAATCTGTGGATGAGTGCCATGCCTCTAGGAATTCCCTGGCTGTTCTCTGTTTGGCTTGTCCTATAATAGGAGAAAGTGAGGACTGCAGATGCTGGAGATCAGTGCTGAAAATGTGTTGCTGGAAAAGCGCAGCAGGACAGGCAGCATCCGAGGAGCAGGAGAATTGACGTTTCGGACATGAGCCCTTCTTCAGGAATGAGGAAAGTGTGCCAAGCAGGCTAAGATAAAAGGTGGGGAGGAGGGACTTGGGGGAGGGGCGTTGGAAATGCGAAAGGTGGAAGGAGGTTAAGCTGAGGGTGATAGGCCGGAGTGGGGGTGGGGGGAGAGAGGTCAGGAAGAAGATTGCAGGTTAGGAAGGTGGTGCTGAGTTCGAGGGTTGGGACTGAGACAAGGTGGGGGGAGGGGAAATGAGGAAGCTGGAGAAATCTGAGTTCATCCCTTGTGGTTGGAGGGTTCCTAGGCAGAAGATGAGGTGCTCTTCCTCCAGCCATCGCGTTGCTATGGTCTGGCGATGGAGGAGTCCAAGGATAGGATAAACAACACACTGAGGAACCTACAAAAAAACGGACAGATAACCAGGTCTGACCTACAGAGAATGAAACCTGAAAGCAACAACACCCCCAGATTCTATGGACTACCTAAAGTGCACAAACCAGACATCCCACTCAGACCCATAGTATCACTACCAGGGACACCATCACACAAACTGGCTAAAGAACTACAGCAGAAACTGAAACACCTGATCACCGGATCCAGACAATCTATACAGTCAACAGAGGAATTCTTGGACATCATCAGAAATATACACATAGACAAGGAAGAAACTATGGTCTCATTCGATGTAATGGCACTGTTCACCTCTATCAACAAAACCCTAGCCAGAGGAACAATAGCCAACCTGCTGGACATACAGAACAGACAACAAGACGGGGAACCTATCAACAAAGACGGCATACTCAAACTACTGGACCTGTGCCTCACAACACACTTCACATTCAACAACCAAATATATGAACAAATCAACAGCACACCCATGGGCTCACCCATCTCTGGACTCATAGCAGAAGCGGTAATGCAAAGGTTAGAACAAACAGTCTTACCGCAAATTCAACCCAAACTCTGGGTCAGATATGTAGATGATACCTTTGTAATCATTAAAAACACAGAAATAGAGAACACACCGGATCATCAACGCCACACTCACAGGAATCCGATTCACTAGAGAGGATGAAAAAGACAACCAATTCCCATTCCTAGACGTGATGGTACAGAGAACACCGAACGGAGAATTCACCACAAAGGTATACAGGAAAGCCATACACACAGACCAAGTCCTAAACTACGAAAGCAACCGCCCCAATACACACAAAAGAAGTTGCATCAAGACACTGTTCAAAAGGGCCACAACACATTGCAGTACACCAGAACGGCAAAAAGAGGAAGAAGAACACCTATACAATGTATTCGCCAATAACGGATACCCCCGCAATTTCATCAACAGATGCCTAAGGGAAAGACAACGGAATGAGGACATACCACAACCCAAAGGACTAGCCACACTACCATACATCAAAAACATTTCTGAACTGACAGCCAGACTACTGCGACCACTAGGACTCATAACAGCACACAAACCATCAGCCACTCTCAGACAACAACTCACCAGGACGAAGGACCCGATACCCAGCATGAGCAAAACCAATGTAGTGTACAAAATCCCATGCAAGGACTGCACAAAACATTACATAGGACAAACAGGAAGACAGCTAATGGTCCGCATCCATGAACACCAACTAGCCATGAAACGACATGACCAGCTATCCTTAGTAGCCACACACGTGGATGACAAGCAACATGGGTTCGACTGGGACAACAATACTATTCTAGGACAAGCCAAACAGAAAACAGCCAGGGAATTCCTAGAGGCATGGCACTCATCCACAGATTCAATCAACAAGCACATCGACCTGGACCCAATATACCGGCCACTACAGCGGACAGCTGGAACTGACAACCGGAAGCAGCAGATTCAAACCACTACAAATGCCAGAGGAAACATCACAGAAGAGCTTCACAGGAGGCTCCCAAGCACTGAGGATGTCACCTAGACAGGGGACGAAATGTCTGCAACACAAGTTCCCAGCTCGGCGAACAGAACCACAACATTGAATGTATTCAAGAGGCAGCTAGATATAACACCTGGAGTGAATGGGATCAAAGGTTATGGGGAGAAAGAAGGATTAAGCTATTGAGTTAGATGATCAGCCATGATCATGATGAATGGTGGAGCAGGCTCAAAGGGCTGAATGGCCTCCTCCCGCTCCTACCTTCTATCGTTCTATGTACGTTTAGCATCAGAGAGGTTCTTCCAGGCACTTCACTGTAGTCACATGCTTTCTTAGAAACAATGTGCTTCGGTTGATGTTTCAATTTGACTTCTGGACCTTTTTTTAAAAAAAGGAACACAGAACTGAACCATATCCAACTGCCTATACTGAACTCAAAACTAAAAATAATATAAATACTGTATGCCTTTTAACTCATATCTACCACCGCAGATTTGCTTTACAATGTAATGATTGTGAAGTTTTCTAAGGTCCACAGTATTGATACTACTGGCACTTGTGAGTTTAAGGGTTTTAGACCTTATAAATTGGATGCATTCTGTTGTTCTCCTGTGTTAAGATTATCCTCCTCCCTGAACGACTCTGTGACTCTTCCTATCTCTGCTTCCAACATTCCCTCAGAATAGCTTTCTCCAAAGTCAAACAGTAGTTCCAATAACAATTTTGTCTTTCATTAATTCTGATTGCAAAGATCCAAAGATCCATTTCTTCACTAACCTGAGGAGACTCATGAAACTTTCTACAGATTTTTCCAAAGCCTGAACTGTTTGATTACATTTTGCTCTTTCAAGAATTTTATTTGTTCTCAGATTCAAATAAAATCCAAAAGTTGATCAACCTTTACTTAGAGTGCCTCTGTCTTCTTTTGTGTGTTAATGAGCCATAACATAATTAACTATGGTCCCAATTGAATATGAAAGTACGGTTACTTGTTCAGCTTCTTCTTTGGAAATAATTCAGAGCCTTAAGAACTGTTTTCTCCAAGATGTCCAATTCCATGCTTGATTTGGTCCATCTCTGAAATTAAATTTTCCCAGCAATGTTATTTTTGCCTAAGGTGTTGTTTATTCTTCTTGTTTTAAAACTTTTCATCTCTGCAGAATCGCAATGCTGTTTTATTCTCTCTGAATGAAAATTTGTTAAATTTGCTATTTTGCAGTGCTGATTTATTTTCCTTCTCTAAAAACTTTTAACTGTGGAGTATAGCAATGCTGCTTTTCTATGCTTTTGTGGCTAAAATTATAAACGTTTTCTAGTTTGTTTAACAGCTTCCCCTAAATGATTCACATTGTCCATAACACTGCTAATAGCACCTTATGATCTTGACAGTGATTTTGATTATAGATTTCCTGCCTCAAATTGCAGCCTCAATAATCTCCTTAATTTCTTCTTCTTGTGTGACCCCAACAAGCCTCTGTATTGGTCCTTTGCCATTTTAATTCTGGCTTCATAAAATTCCTGGTGCTGTGACATTGGATTAGAATATTTCTATGGCCTATGATTTCCCTTAGTGCAGCTGTGTTTCATGGTTTGTGTCTGCTTTGGCAGTAATGCTGTCTCTCAGCTTTAAGCATTTTAAAAAGATTTTTGCCTTCTGAGCCTCTAAGTGTACCATTCACTTTTTAGAGTTCTCTCCTGGCCCTCCCCCCCCAGGAATTTTTGTTTGATTCGTGCAGTCTCCAATGGCTGTTGGCTCTCTGTGTCTGACCCTCCAATCAAAAGTTAATCAGCACTAGAAGCAATCATTAGCTGCTATGGAAGCTTCACGTAGCTTTGAGCTCACACTTATTTCTGTGCATCTCAAACCAGGTCTGAAATGCTATTTGCCTTGACTGTACGTTCTTCCTTGTGCACTTTTGGGTTTGTCTGCTGGAGGCCGTCTGCCGGAGTCATTCTTAAAGCTGTCTCTGACAATGTCTTCTGGTTTTGTTGAAATTTGCTCTGTAGAAATAAATGAAATTGCAATCTGGACAGCTGCAGGCCATATCATAGTGGTGCACTTACATCAAATCCCCAGAAAACTAACACAGCCACAATGCCATTTCATTGTGCCATGCCAACCAATGGCCAATGTAGTTGTCGCATCATTGTGCCATGCCAACCATTGGCCACATTCAGTTGAGTTGACAACAGCCACCATCGTCCTTTTCTTTTAGACGCACTATAGTGAAGGATGCAAAACATGAGGCCATCTACATGAGAAGGGGCTGTTATTTCAAACAAGCTAGTGTTTGTTGTGTGATAGCAATCAGGTATGTTGATAAGACAAATACTTTGATGAAGACTAGGAGGAGACCTAGGTTAACAGTCCAGTCCTCCTCAAGATTCTAAAATGTCCTGTTTTTCCTCACCCACGTTCCAGTGACATAATTGGATTGGGTTGAGATTAGTGCAGGTTTCAGCATTAACCCTTTCCTAGCCATTATACAACAAGCACCTCAGGAATGGCAGAGGTAGCAGACAGGGAACAGATCAGTGTTTTGCTCGACAGAATTGACAGCATTCTGATTTGGCTTGGGATTGATTTGGAAAATGTCAGAAATCAGAAAGATGCCAAAGCTGTTGATTCTCACTGAAACAGATCCTTCAGTCCAACTCATCCATACCAACCAGGATTCCTAAACTGAATTTGTCCCATTTGCCAGCAATTGGCCCATATCCCTCTAAACCTTTCCTATTTGTACACCTGACTTTTAGACATTGCAACTGTACTCACCTCTACTACTTCCTCTGGCAATTTGTTCCATATACACACCACCGTCTGTGTGAAAATGGTGCCCCTCAAGTCTCTTTTAAATCTTTCCTCTCTCATCTCAAACCCATGTCCTCTAGCTTTGGACTCCCCTATCATAGGGAAAAGAATCTGGCTATTCATCTTATCTCTTGATTTTATAAAGCTCTATAAGATCACCCATCAACCTCTGACGCTCCAGGGGAATAATGGGCAGCACGGTGGCACAGTGGTTAGCACTGCTACCTCACAGCGCGAGAGACCGGGGTTCAATTCCCACTTCAGACAACTGTCTGTGTGGAGTTTGCACATTCTCCCCGTGTCTGCGTGAGTTTCTTCCACGTGCTCCAGTTTCCTCCCACAGTCCAAGTATGTGCAGGTTAGGTGAATTGGCCATACTAAATTGCCCATAGTGTTAGGTGAAGGGGTAAATGTAGGGGAATGGGTCTGGGTGGGTTGCTCTTTGGAGGGTCGGTGTGGACTTGTTGGGCTGAAGGGCCTGTTTCCACACTTTAAGTAATGTAATCTAATCAAGTCCCAATCTATCCAGCCTCTCCTTATAACTCCCACCCTCCAGTCTTGGTAACATCCTTGGACCTTTTGCGTCCTACTTTAATCTTGCTATTGTGGATATATTCTGTCTACAGAGCTATTGTTGTTCTAACTTGTGATTACTTCAAATCAAACTACACCAAACAAGCTATTCTGTTTCAACAAAAAACTACTTTTGGCCATTTTGTGTTGCTTTCAGCCAAGGGCAGCCCTTCAGCCATTTTGTGTTGCTTTCAGCCAAGGACAGCTCCAATACAGCCAAAATGGCTGCCAACTCCCTCCCTACCAATCCAACCACGACTTGTACACGTCTTCTGTGGCCCAATACCACCAGAACCATCCCAATAAACAACCTTCCCATAGAAAGGGTCTGGAGATTAGAACCACCAATCTATTCCCATGGCTTTATGTATTGCTAAGTCATGTAGCTCGGCTTCTCAAACCCTGCAGTTGGGAATGTTGAGCACCTTTTGAGGATCAAGAGGTTTAATCAAAAAGCTTTAAACAGCTGGTGAGTATCTAATCTTTTTACCTGATACTTCTCCCTGCTTGGCCAACATTTACGCTATTCAGCACTCGCAAATGTTGAGGACATTTTAAGGAGAGCTTGGAGTCAGTATTAGAGCAGCTATTCATTGGGATACACCCACAGCAAAATGCCTTCCTACTTGTGTCTCCACACAGTAGTTTATGTCGCTTCCATCACGATACACATTGACAGTCTGAACACACACCTCTGAAGGCAGCTCAGAATTGTGCAGCTCACCAGAGCTAGTCCCATTCTCTTGACCTTTTATTTTCGAAGGTCTCTAATTTTGGGTTGTTAAGGAGGTTAATGATCTTTATCCTATGTACCTTTTCAAGGACTCTGTGCTGGTGGTTTGTAATGTCTTTCCGTTATTTTTGCTCCTGCCTCTTTACGTTTGAAGATTACAGTGCTATTTCAGGCATAGTTTCAGGCCTATTCAAGTGAGCAATTTTCTCCAAGGTAATTATTGTGGATTTTTCTCCAGTTTAACAAGAGAGGGCTAATTTCAGATTCCTGTTTCATTAGTTGGGGGGGGTAAGGTGGAATCAGGGCACAAATGATTAACTAAGGTCCAGGCTCATGTCCCACCTTCTCCAGATTAGAGAATATTAACTGACCAATTTTACACTGTGACAACTTGAGTTTGAATCATTGGATGAATAATTACTTCCCTTACTTCCCTCCTAGGCCCCAAGGGATCCTTCCATATCCGCCACAAATTCACCTGCGCCTCCACACACATCATTTACTGCATCCGCTGCACCCGATGTGGTCTCCTCTATATTGGGGAGACAGGCTGCCTACTTGCGGAACGTTTCAGAGAACACCTCTGGGACACCCGGACCAACCAACCCAACCACCCCATGGCTCAACACATCAACTCCCCCTCCCACTCCACCAAGGACATGTAGGTCCTTGGACTCCTCCATCGCCAGACCATAGCAACACAACGGCTGGAGGAAGAGCGCCTCATCTTCCGCCTAGGAACCCTCCAACCACAAGGGATGAACTCAGATTTCTTCAGTTTCCTCATTTCCCCTCCCCCCACCTTGTCTCAGTCCCAACCCTCGAACTCAGCACCACCTTCCTAACCTGCAATCTTTTTCCTGACCTCTCTGCCCCCACCCCCACTCCGGCCTATCACCCTCAGCTTAACCTCTTTCCACCTATCGCATTTCCAACACCCCTCCCCCAAGTCCCTCCTCCCTACCTTTTACCTTAGCCTGCTGGACACACTTTCCTCATTCCTGAAGATGGGCTCATGCCCGAAACGTCGCTTCTCCTGCTCCTTGGATGCTGCCTGACCTGCTGCGCTTTTCCAGCAACACATTTTCAGCTCTGATCTCCAGCATCTGCAGTCCTCACTTTCTTCATTAATAATTACTGCCAGAGTTATAACCCCACAATGAACCCCAACCAATCTAGTATGAACTGACTGAGAAAAAAATGACAATTGTAGATTTAGTTGGGTCCCCAGGTCTGACAACTCCAGGGCAGCTGATGGCCCAAACATATTATTGCTGGGCTGTTAATCTGGGGACCCAGATTCGAATCTCATCATGGCAGATGGTGGAGTTGGAATTCATTAAAAATAATATCTAGAATTATTGGGCGGCACGGTGGCACAGTGGTTAGCACTGCTGCCTCACAGTGCCTGAGACCTGGGTTCAATTCCCGCCTCAGGCGACTGACTCTGTGGAGTTTGCACGTTCTCCCCGTGTCTGCGTGGGTTTCCTCCGGGTGCTCCGGTTTCCTCCCACAGTCCAAAGATGTGCAGGTCAGGTGAATTGGCCATGCTAAATTGCCCGTAGTGTTAGGTAAGGGGTAAATGTAGGGGTATGGGTGGGTTGCACTTCGGCGGGTCGGTGTGGACTCGTTGGGCCGAAGGGCCTGTTTCCACACTGTAATGTAATCTAATTAAGAGTCTAACGATGTATATTGTCAATTGTCAAACCATCTGATTCTCTAATGCCCTTTAGGGAAAGGAATCTACCTGGTCTGGTTTACATTTGATTCCAGATCCAATGCTGTTGCCTCTTACCTGCCCAGTGGGCAATAATGCACCTAACACTATGGGAAATTTAGCATGGCCAATTCACCTGACCTACACATCTTTGGACTGTGGGAGGAAACCCACGCAGTACACGTGGAGAATGTGCAAACTCCACACAAACAGTTGCCCAAGGCTGGAATTGAACCTGGGACCCTGGCGCTGTGAGGCAGCAGTGCTAACCACTATGCCGCCTCAGTTGTTGAATATATGAGTGACAGCATGCACAAAAATGAAAGAACCTGCATTTGTATTGCAACTTTCACATCCTCAGGGCATACCAAAGGACTGGGAAGCCTCAAGAGTACTGCTATCATGTGAGAAACATAGCTGTTGATTTGCACAAAGCATAACCCCACAATCTACAATGACACAATGGTAAACTCGCCTACTTTTCACAGAATCCCTACAGTGTGGAAACAGGCCATTCAGCTCAACAAGTCCACACTGACCCTCCAAAGAGTATCCCACCCAGACCCATTCCCCCTACCCTATTACTCTACATTTACCCCTGACTAATGCACCTAGCCTACACATCCCTGAACACTATAGGCAATTTGGCATGGCCAATTCACCTGACCTGCACAGCTTTGGAGGAAACCGGAGCACTCGAAGGAAACCCACGCAGACATGGGGAGGATGTGCAAACTCCACACAGACAGTCGCTTGAGGCTGCAATCGAACCCGGGTCCCTGGTGCTGTGAGGCAGCAGTGCTAACCATTGAGCTACGGTACTGCCCATATTTCGAGTTGGAGGAGTAGACATTGGATGGTGCACTGAGGGAGAGATAGAGTCACAGACTCACACCACATGATCCAATTCGTTCTTCTGCAATATAATGCTACTGTACCTTTCAGCCCCTCTCGGACAGAGGGTTGGATGGGGTGGGTGTCAGTTTAACAGTACTTCCGAAAGTAGGGTCATGAGCTACAGTTTTGGTTTTGTCGAATCTAAAGCAGTAATGGCTGCAGTAGAGTTACCCCTCCTCCTCTATCAGGCCCTCACCCTCTCAGCTCCCACTGACGGCTGGTGACAACTTTCAACGCTTGAAATGGAGTCACAAGTGAAAAAAAGTTTGGGGAAGCACTGAGCTAACATCTTGTCGGAATGACAAATGGTTATGAAGGGCATGGCGAGGGTAACAACTACACCTTTACTTGAAGGGTCAGTAACAGAGGACATAATGTTAAGGTGAAATGCAAGGAGGTTTAGAGGGGATTTGAGGAAAATGTTTTCCACCCAGAGAATGTGGAGTCTGGAATGCTCTGCCTGGTAAGGTAGTTAGGCAAGAAACCTCACAGCCTTCAAAAAATACTTGAATGAGCACTTGAAACATTCATGGCTATGAGCCAAGTGCAGGAATGTGGGACTAGTGTAGGTTTTGTAAGTGCAGACCTTGCAATGTATGATTCTATGATAGAACCTCTGTCTATCCCCCATCAGAACAAACGCTGCAGCTTTATATCTGGACTTCAATCCACAATCCTCTGACTCCAGCATGAGGGAAATAATACTGAGCAATTACCAACATGTTCCTGGGAATGGAAGGTTTAAGTTACAAGGAGACGTTGGATAGACTGGGACCTACTTCCAGTGGAGCGCAGGATGTTTAGGGGTGACCTCATAGACATTTACAAAATCACGAGGGGCATAGATAAGGTGAATAGCAAAGGTCTTTTCCCTTGGGTGGGGGATTTCAAAACTAAGGGGGCACACTTTCAAAGCGAGTGGAGAAAGGTTTCAAAGGGACCTGAGGGGGCAACATTTTCACACAGAGGGTGGTTCATATGTGGAATGAACTGCCAGAGGACGTGGTAATTGCAGGGCCAGCTACAACATGTAAAAGACATTTGGATAGATACATGATTAGGAAGAGTTTAGAGGGATTTGGACCAAATGTGATTAGTTTAGTTTGGAAAGCCTGGTCAATGTGGATGAGTTGGACCAAAGGATCTGCTTCCATGCTGTATGACTTTATGACTCTATATTATAACAAACTCCGAAAATGAAACAAGGAACTGATTAACTCGGTTTAAATGCCAACTCCTGCTGTGTCTGTTGTGATTATTGTGCAAACAGATATCAATGTCTTACCAAGTACAAGCTCTCAGTGTTATCCCAGGCGTTGCTGGGTGCACTACTGTATATATTAGCTTCACCAGAGATATTACATTGGAGTCAGACCTTCCCAAAGTGGGTTCAGTGGTGTCACGTGATGAGGTTTTGGAGGCACAGGCTCAGAGACAGTAATGTCCACCACAGAGCTCCACCTTCCACCTCCTGTTCTCCCCTGCTCCCCTCCCCTCACTCTCATGATCCTCAGCAAGGGGCAAGGACAGCGCTTAAGCTTTGGAATGGAGTTTCCTTGCTCTGTCATGTTTCCGTAACATGGTAGCGGACTGCACCAAGAAATATCATTTCACAATTAATATTATGAATCCGGTAAGTCTTTGCACTCAAAATGTTAAAATGTTAATCCTGTTTTCTCTCCAAAGCCAAAGCTAGACATGCTGAGTTTCTCCAGCACTTTCTGTTTTTAATATCAGATCTCCAGCATTTTACTGCATCTGCATTGAAATTGCACCCTTTTTGTTCCTTAGCTCCTGCCAAATGGACATTCTTCTTGCTACCTTTGGGAAATCCCTCTTTCTCCAGCACTAATCAATATTTGCCCTAATCAATACCGTCACCCATCCCTCTTTCTTTATCTTCCTATTTTTCCCAGAAATATTTCAGTCTCACTTGCCATCCTTCCCTGAAACATATTATTTTTCCACTTGGCAATCCGCTACTGAGAACACATCAATAATATTTACCACATGTTGTGCATTCACACAGATACACAGGAACCCTGACTTCACCTTTAGATTCTCTGAGGCAAAATGGAGACAGTCAACCGGCTCATGGTTTCTCTGCAGTGACTGCTGCTAAACAGTAAATATGTTGGAATCATTGCAGCTTGAATACAAGTTCTACTGGGCTCACCACAGCTCTGGTGGTTAGCAACCATTCTGTTGTCCTGTTTACTAAACACAGAATATGTGTGCAGCAAACTGTGTTTTAACTGGCATCTTATAAACAGTCACGCAGTCTGCATTTGATCTCCCTGGCTGAGGAGACAGCGTGGCGAGTGGTCAATAAGGAACTAACTTCAAAGTAAGTTACACGGGAGTCATTGCTGGTTATTTGGGGCCTTGGCCGATGAGGACAGAGGAGATCCAAGGGCAGCTGTCACACCTCCTGTGCTTGCAAGGGAATGCCATGGGAAGAGCATAAGCTGTTGGTGGCAATTGAGTGGCAAACAGGATGTTTTAAAAGAAATGGTCCCTTTGGAATGTTATAAGTGGGGAAATTGGAAAGTGTAATGGGAAGTTGGATCACACTAGAGGCCATATCAAATGCGGTTTGAGGAAGACGTAAAATATTGCTTCCATTTTTATTTCAAACTGTTTCCTAATTTCATTCCTGAAGGGTCTGCCTCTAAGTTTTAGACATTGCCCCGGGCCCAGACTCTCTAAGAGCAGAAATGCTTATATATCTGTCTATTCTTTAAAGCTTTTGATATGATGAACTCATCTTTGTTATGTTGAGTCCTGGTAGAATTTCTGAATGCATGCTGAAGTCGTGACAATGGTCCCACAGAGTCTCCCAATGTGAGTTAAATGCCCTCTTCCAATTCAATGCAGCTGATCTGAATCAGTGAAAGGTGAGGAACAGTGCTCAAGATCCTGGAGATATTTTTAATCACCTTGTTCAGAGATGTTATGACATTTGCAATGGGGTGAGGGAGCAGGTGGAACTTGAACCCAAACGCACTGTCTCAGTGGTAGGGACACGGGCACTGCTCCACAATATCTTTCTCATAATCCTCAATATTGTTAAGCATGGGTTTTTGAGAAGAATTAGATATTTGGGCCTGTAGTTGATGAAACCCTACAATTTATCTTTCCACAATAATTGTACAGTTTCCCTGGCCAGAACCCATCCGTTCAGGCAAATGTTGACCTTCATGGTGACAGAATTTCAGTACAGGAGTAGAGATATTTTGTTGTAATTATACAGGGCCTTGGTGAGACCTCACCTGGAATATTGTGTGAAGTTTGGTCTCTTATTTGTCAAAGGATGTTCTGGCTATGGAGGGAGTACAATGAAGGTTTACCAGACTGATTACTGGGATGGCAGGCCTGATATATGTCGAGATATTAGATCAGTTAGTCCAATGTTCACTTGGGTTTAGAAGAATAAGACCGGATCTCATAGAAACCTATAAAATTCCAACAGGACTAAAAAGGATAAACACAGGAAAGATGTTCCGAATGACTGGGGAGTCCAGAACTAGGGGATGGGATTCTGATTCCTTAGGATTTTGGTTAGGCCATTTCAGACCGAGATGAGGAGATGACTCACCCAGAGTCTGTTGAATTTTCTGTTATAGAAAGCTGTTGAGTCCGAAGCATTGAAATGATTTCAAAACAGAGTTAAGCATCATTCTTAGGAATAAAGGGATCGGGAATTGAATTGAATTGAACTTATTGTCACGTGTACTAAGGCACAGTAAAAAGCTTTGTCTTGCGGGCAGGTCACAGAGTTAAGTAGCAAAAATAAGAGGGGGAACAGGGTACCGCGTTGGATGGTCAATCATGATCATACAGAATGGTGGAGCAGACTCGAAAGGCTGAATGGTCTATTCGCCATGTTTTAAACCCTTTCCTGGTGCAGTAGAGCAGGGATTAAAGTTAGCAAGTTAATATCTTCTAAATGACCAGTTCAGAGGTGTTTGATACATCTTTGGAGCAGGCTGGACTTGAACCTGGGTTAAGCCACTGTCAGAGGTAGGGACATTACCACTTCACCAAAGGACCCTGTCCCCAACTCTTGAGTTTTTTTCCCCTTATCAATCTGTTATTAAACATCTCTGGCGCAGGTGGGGCTTGAACCCAGAGCGCTTGGCTCAGAGGTAGAGACACTATCCAGGCATCTCAGAAGCTTTTCCTAGAATCCCTGGGGAAAACAAAACAGTGCTTCTACTCCTGTTCAGCTACTTGCTGTTAGCAGAGGTTGTTAACATTAATATTCCACGCAGTCTCTTTAATGAGCACTAGTGAGCGATTTAAATCTCAACCATCCCCAGAATAATCCTCTGGGCTCCACCCTTAAGCTAGATTCCTTGCTCTAGACTGGGATTAAAACATGGCACCACTTGAGACCCTATCTTCAAGTTAGGGCAATGTTTCCTTGTACGTATTTCCTGCTTTTCCAGTTTCCAGGGCCATTTATTTTTCCAAACTCTATCCGGGTATCTAACAGCAAGACAGGTCCCCAAGTGCTGGGAACTGGCCAACTGCATTGTGAGATTGATTGAAAAAAGGAGCAGTGATAAGATTCAGGACAATAGGCAGAATCAGGCTTCATTTAGGTCACTTATTTCCAAAGCATGATCTGCAATAGAAAAAGAGAAAACGCCAGGGAATAAGCAAAAGAACTAAGAAAGGCTGAGAGTGGATTGCTGAAATGAGGTGGCACATTCACTAGATACTCTGCGAGATCAGGTCATTTTGACAGAAGCACAGAGAGCTGGAGAATTCATCAGGAAACACAATCCACACACACACGCACACACACAAAAAATCAATTCACACAGCTTCAGGAGAAATTTATCAAAGTAATGTCATTTATGTATTTAGAAAACAGAGACAACTCTGCAGCCTTTGTTAAAAAAATGTTTATTGGATTTTTATAAGATGCTATATCAGTAACAAAGGCTCAGAGGCAGCCACAAAGCATGAACATGGAGGAACAGGAAACCCAGGTAAAATATAACCGCTAGCTGCAGCCAGAAACTGTTATAAGGAAATTACACAGCCATGTATCATTGCAATGTGCCTCTAGGACATATCTCTTAACATTCTCTCTATTAAACTGCAGCAGAGTTATTAACAAAATGTTTTGCTACCTCATCCCCCAGCTGAATCACAGCAGCTTCTCAATTCACCACCATTACCCAGTGTCACCAGCACATCCTCCTTGCTATCTTTCATTCTTACATTCTGCACTCATCAGTTCTTCCTCTGTATATTCGAACCAAGACACAAAGGGACATTCTCTATCTTTGCATTAATATGCTTTTCAGCCCCTTATGTTCACGGTTGATTTTGTATTTTATTTCCTGCCACCTGCCCTTTTTATTGGCTCTGTATGTGCTACGTTGCCAGACAACAAACTATTGATCTCAGTTTTGCAGTTTCCCTTAGACGGCCAATACCTGCAGAACTCTACAGGGAGAGTTCCAGATTTCCGCTCCATTTTGTCAGAAGCTGAGGGGATCTTCAGCTGTATCTGATCGCTGTGAATGATCTGGCCCGTGAGACAGTCCAGTAACCCCTTGCCATACAGCTGCTGAATTCTGACTTCAAGTTTTCAATCCTTTCATTGTGGAAAGAGCATGTTCAAACATGCAGTCAGCCAACACCAATAAGGGACTGATCTTACTTTGATCCTGAGAAGCATATTCAATCCACACCTGTTTTTACTCGTCGCATCTGTACGTTTTCAGATCACATGCTCTTCAATAATGTACAGTGGTAGTTATGCAATAAGCTAAAACATTCTCTTGTTTAAGGCTAAAGCTTTGCTCCTGGTTATTTCACACTGGAACACATTGAAAAATGAAAAGGGGGGCTAAACAAAAAACAAAAAAGTTCTGTTCATGGACTATTCGGCTGACCTCCTGGTGTGGTTGTGACAAACTGCACCTGCAGTTGGAGGGAAACACTGCAGGCAAGACCGCTTCACTAAGTGAATAACATCTCAAATTTTTATAGCACAAGTGTAGCAAAGCACAGTAATTATATGAAGACAGTTTAAGAATAGAGTCATAGAGTCATACTGCACAGAAAGGGACTCTTCGGTCAATGCCGGCCAGGTTTCCTAAGCTGAATTAGTCCCATTTGCCTATGTTTGGCCCGTATCCCTCTTACCCTTTCCTATCCATGTCAAGAGTGTGGCGCTGGAAAAAGCACAGCAGGGACAGGCAGAATCTGAGGAGCAGGAGAATCAACGTTTCGAGCAAAAGCCTTTCATCAGGATGCTGCCTGACCTGCTGTGCTTTTCTAGCACCACAATCGTGCCGGTAATCTCCAGCATCTGCAGTCCTCACTTTCATCTTTCCTATCCATGTACCTATCCAAATATCTTTTAAATAAGAATCTTTCTCTCTTTATGGACAGCACGCCACACAAGTGAATATCAAGTGGCACCTTAGGGCTACATCATGGGCACAGACATCCAAGGAAGCTGGGCTTTGCAATCTAGCCAGATATATCTTGAGGAACTAGCAAACCTTCGCTCATCTCCTCACCAAGGAACTGCCTGAGAGTTTAACTCCCTGCAGAGGTCTGTGGATGAACAATGCAAAATGCCTTACACTAACCAGTTCAAATCAAAGTGTAATTAATTTATTAGCGCGCAATTAGATTACCATCAAACTGCTGCATGAGCACACAAAGTGGTTCTTGCTAAATCATCGAGAAAAAAGGGCCAGTATACAAGTTATGTAATCAATATTGTTAATTGATTACAAATCACCAGCTACCATTAAGGCTCTCAGACAGACACTCCATAGACAAACAGCAAGTCATTACTGGGCAGAATTATTTAACTGAGCAAGCAACAAGTGTTGTACAAGCAAATTTGCAACTATAAATCAGGACCAATGCATCTCAGTATTAACTACAGTGGTGACCAGAAGCTGAGGATATAAATTACTTTAAGAGTAATTTCTCAAAAAGTTGATAAGTGTTATATCGTGAGTATCTTAAATATTTCAAGCTCACAGGTCTAATTGACCACACTTACATAACCTCACGATTGGTTATGATAATGTCAGTCTTCTTTTTAGTCTTCAGTTCGTGACGTGCTAGTTCACTGGACATCTGTTCAGCAGAATTAATCACTTCCTCCTGACTCTGCAGTATCACACCAGTTTTGCTAAGGCTGGTTTACTTTCAGGGGTCACGGATATACCTCCTGATGGCAGAGGTGGGGCAAGCTACAGTCAGCTCCTGAGCTTTTAAAGGGAGCGCTGAAGAGATCACGGCTGAGTAAGCAAGCAGGAGCTGACCCCTTGCATAGACGTCATCAACCCAACAAAACTGAACAAATTCCAAATCTATTGCTTTACTTTCTTGCTTTTTACTTAGAAATCCAGAATGGCGCCAGAGAGTGGAGACTCTTTGCACTTTTCACTGTATTCTGGTACACGTGACAATAAATCTAATCTAATCTATCAACTGATTCTCCTTGCACCCAAGGGACACTTCCTGGGTTCGCTTTCCTTACATCTTTTCAATGCTCAAGAGCTGGCGCTCTTTAAATGAAATGGGTTATGTTGCAACACTCATCGAGACTAACTGAGGGAATCCCCAACTGAAACAAACCAATGAGCAAGATTTCACATGCTCAAATTTGCACTGTAACAGTTGACAAATCAACATAATTCAAACATTAACAGACAAAATACGCTTCCAACAGAAAGGTAAATTTCAATTTAAAGAGTTGACTTGGATCGCCCAAAATTCAGGAATTTCGCCATGTGGAGTTGAATCCTCCGAAGGTGTTCGCCAACTCTGTTCAACGTTTCCGGACATGACTGAGATCAGAAAGGTACAGTTGGATGAAGCAAACACGGAGAATGCTGGAGAAACCCAGCAGCAGCTGTGAAGGGAGAATCAGAGTTAACCTTTCAGGTCCAGCATGTCTCTTGTTCAGAGGATATTGGTGAACCCTCTCTCCCTTTGCTCAGTCAGTCTGACTCAACAGCAACCCAACACGCAGCTTCTTGTCCATTTCCTTTTGCTTTCGATAACCCTCATTCCCATAGCAGCTTGAGGCGCAGATGCATTTCTCAGAAATGATTTCAAACTTGGAATTTCTTTTCCAAGAACTGAGGTTAACTCTGGGTTCACAAGAAGCAAAATAGTGAGTTGCTGTAGCATGCACGATCCATCACAATTGCACATCCATCCTTTCCTTGAATAACCTTCAAAAGCAGCTCTTACATATGTTAGGTTCTTTTTAGCAGAGAAAGTTCTGGGATTAAAATTGTCTCTGCTTAACATGTGGAAAATTAGGAAATATCCTTGTTTCAATGACTGCAAACTAAAATAATCAAATTTACTGAATGATTCCCCCCCCATTGAAAAACATTTTCAACAAACTTGTTGTAACTTTTACTTTACTACAAATCAGCACTAATGAGAATTAAACAATATTTAATAGACAAATGATGCTTCAACTATAAAGATATAGGTCACTTTAAAGTGTTGATATGACAACTCTTTGCACTTTGCACAGCTACAAGTGTTGATCTCAGCCCTGCATAATGTGGCAGTATGGTTTGATTTAATTATTATTGTCACACGTATCGATATACAGTGAAAAATATTGTTTTGCATGCAATCCAGACAAACCATACCTTATATACCTTGCTGAAAATGTGTTGCTGGAAAAGCGCAGCAGGTTCAGGATTCCAGAAGAAGGGCTCATGCCCGAAACGTCGATTCTCCTGCTCCTTGGATGCTGCCTGACCTGCTGCGCTTTTCCAGCAGCACATTTTCATGCTCTGATCTCCAGCATCTGCAGTCCTCACTTTCTCCTTACATACCTTGCGTCAGGGTAACAGAACAGAATGAGGAGAAAGTGAGGACTGCGGATGCTGGAGACTAGGAGAAAGTACATTCCTGAAGAAGGGTTTATACCCAAAACGTCAATTCTCCTGCTCCTTGGATGCTGCCTGACCTGCTGCTTTTTTCCAGCAACACATTTTTCAGTAACAGAACAGAATGCAGAATATAGTGTTGCAGCGACAAAGAAGATGCAGAGAAAGATCAATTCTAATATGTGACACATCCGTTAATAAGTCTGCTAACAGCAGGGAAGAAGCTGTTCTTGAATCTGTCGGTATGGAAGAGGGTGGAAGAGACTATAAACGAGGTGAGAGTACTCAGCAAAACTATATACCAGTGAAAAGGAAGAACTGTAGGAAAAGGGATAATCTGTCATGGATATCTAAGGAAAAAGGGAGGATATCAAATTAAAAGAAAACGCATACAAAATGGCAAAGACCAGTGGGAAACTAGAAGATTGGGAAAAACTTCAAGGTCAACAGTTAGCTACAAAGAAATCTATAAAGAAAAATGAGATAGATTATGAGAATAAACTAGCTCAGAATATAAAGACAGATAGCAACTGTTTCTATAAATATCGAAAGTGAAAAAGAGTGCCTAAGGTAAGCATGGGTCCTTTACAGGATGAGAAGGGGGGATTTAGTAATGGGATATGATGAAATGGCTGAGGCATTGCACAGGTATTTTGTATCAGTCTTCACAATGCAGGACATGAATAACATGCCAGATACTGACGAGGCGAGAAAGATAGGTGAGGACCTGGAAACAATCATTATCATGAAAGAGGTCGTGTTGTGCAAGCTAATGGAACTAAAGGTAGATAAATCTCCTGGCTCTGATAGAATGCATCCCAGGGTGCTAAAAGAGATTGCAGGGGAAATAACAAACGCACATGTGGAAAGTTTCCAAAATTCGCTGAGCTCTGAAGTGGGCGACACGGTGGCTCAGTGGTTAGCACTGCTGCCTCACAGTACCAGGGTCCCAGATTCAATTCCAGCCTCGGGCGACTGTCTGTGTGGAGTTTGCACATTCTCCCAGTGTCTGCGTGAGTTTTCTCCGGGTGCTCTGGTTTCCTCCCACAGTCCAAATACATGCAGGTCAGGTGGATTGGCCATGCTAAATTGCCCATAGCATTAGGTGCATTAGTCAGAGGGAAATGGGTCTGGGTGGTTTACTCTTCTGAGGGTTAGAGTGGACTGGTTGGGCCGAAGGGCCTATTTCCATGCTGTAGGGAAACTAATCTAATCTGGGTCAGTTCCAGCAGATTGGAAAAAGTCAAATGTGACGCCACTGTTTAAAAAAGAGGTAAACAAAACATAGGGAATTTTCGGCCAGTTTGCTTACCTTCTGCAGTGGGAAAAGTGCTTAAATCTACTACCAAGAAAGATATAGCAAAATATCTAGATAGAAATTGTCCTGTTGGGCAGAAGCAGCTTGGAAGGTAGGTCATGCTTAACTAATCTACGGAAACTCTATGAAGACATTACAAGCAAGGTGAACAACAGGGACCCAGTAGATGTGGTGTACCTAGATTTCCAAAAGGTTTTTGACAAGATGCCGCACAAGAGGCTGCAGCATAAGGTAAAAATGCATGGTGTTATGGGTAATGTATTAGCATGGATAGAGGATTGGTTAACTAACAGGAAACAAAGAGTGGGAACAAATTAGTGCTTTTCTGGTTTGCGATCAGTGACTTGTGGTGTGCCTCAGGGGTCAGTGTTGGGACCGCAATTATTCACAATTTACATCGATGGTTTGGAATTGGGGACCACGTGTAACGTGTCAAAGTCTGCAGCTGACACTAAGCTGAAAGGCAGAGCAGAGTGGCAGAGAACTGTGAAAGTTTGTAGAGGGACGTAGGTAGTTTAAGTGAATGGGCAAAGGTCTGTCAGATGGAGTACAATGTTAATAAATGTGAAGTCATCCATTTTGGTAGGAATAACAGTAAAAAGGGCTATTACTTGAACGGTAATAAGTTGCAGCATGCTGCTGTGCAGAGGGACCTGGGTGTCCTTGTGCATGAATCACAGACGTTTGGTCTGCAGGTGTAACAGATAATTAAAAAAGGAAAATGGAATTTTGTCCTTCATTGCTAAAGGGATTGAGTTTAAAAACAGAGAGGTTACATTGAAGCTGTATAGGGCGCTGGTGAGGCTACACCTAGAGTATGGCATGCAGTTTTGGTCTCCTTACTTGAGAAAGGATGGCCTAGCACTGGAGGGGGTGCAGAGGAGGCTCATTAGGTTGATTCTGGGGCTGAGAGGGTTGGCTCACAAGAACAGACTGAGTAGACTGGGATTATATTCATTGGAATTTAGAAGAATGTGGTGTTATCTTACAGAAACATGTAAAATTATGAAGGAAATAGATAAGATAGAGGTAGAGAGGATGTTTCCACTGATGGGTAAAACGAGGACAAGAGGGCATAGCCTCATAGGAACTTCTTCACCTAAAGGGTTGTGAATCTATGGAATTCCCTGCCCAGCGAAGTAGTTGAGGTTTCCTCAGTAAATGTTTTTAAAGCTAAGATCAATACTGTTTTGAACAGTAAAGGAATTAAGGGTTATGGTGAACAGGCGGGTAAGTGAAGCTGAGGCCATGAAAAGGTCAGCCATGATCTTATTGAACGATGGAGCAGGCTCAAAGGGCCTACTCCTCCTGCTAGTTCTTATGTTCTTCTGTTCTCATGAGAGTGTCTTTGATGATGTTGGCTGCTTTCCTGAGGCAGAGGGAAATATAGA
The DNA here is from genome assembly GCF_037043375.1 of Chiloscyllium plagiosum. NCBI lineage: Eukaryota > Metazoa > Chordata > Chondrichthyes > Orectolobiformes > Hemiscylliidae > Chiloscyllium > Chiloscyllium plagiosum. The sequence goes on along the minus strand of NW_028270152.1, from coordinate 75,393,397 downwards.
CGGAGTCAATGGATGGAAGACTGGTTTCACAATGGACTGGGCTGTGTTTATAACCCTCTGTAAGTTCATGTGGTCTTAGGCAGAGCAGTTTCCATACCAAACTGCGATGCATCTGGATAGGATGTTTTCTATTGCACATGTATAAAAATTGGTGTGGACATGCCAAATTTCCTTAACCTCCTGAGGAAGTAGAGATGTTAGTGTGTGTTTTCTTGACTGTAGCATCGACATGGCTAGAGCAGGATAGGTTGTTGGTGATATTTACTCCAAGGAACTTGAAACTCTCAATCACGTCCACATCAGCACCCTTGATGTAGACAGGAACATGTCCTTCACTCCACTTCCTGAAGTCGATGACCAGTTGCTTTGATTTTTGGTGCCATTAAGGAAGGGACTGCTGTCTTTACACCATGCCACAAGCTATCTATGTCCTTCCTGTTCTCTGTCTCGTCATTATTTAAGATCTGACACACTACAGTGCTGTCATCAGCAAACTTGTAAATGGATTTAGAGCAGTAGGAGCTGCACAGTTCTATAATCAACTGTTCTTTATTCACACAGGGTAGGTCAGGGTCCTATCTGACAACAGTTTTCATCTTAGAGTTTCACAGGTATGAGTAGAAACAGCAGAAAACACCTCTATGAACCCTCTGTACTTTAGGTTATGACAGCCATGATGGTGTAGATTTACAGAGGTCTTGTCGATCTCAGTAACGAATAACACCCCCTTTCAAGGTTGGGCCACAGAAGGTATATCATCAGAATTTGCAATTGGTCCTTTGCTGTTTCAAAACCATTACAGATTCCGCAAACATTTTAAAGAAATCAGACATTTTCCTCACTGCACTGAAGTCAATTGAAGTCAATGCATGTTTTAATCTGAATTCACCCATGGAGAAAAATACTCTCTGATTCTAAGTAGCCCATGTGTCAGAATAGCTGCATGCCCATCTTCGCCACCCACCTTTGTGCTAGCCATTTCAACAAGCGAGTACTGGACTACTTCAATCTTCAAATGCATTTTATCCTCTATTAAATCCTCCATCCGAATGTAAACCTTTCTTTTAAGAAAACGGCTCATGGACATAGTGGTTGGTGTGAGCTGTTTATGACTCACTAAGTGCTTTTTTTCCCTGGATGCCAGCCCTGGATGATGCCTTTACGATATAATTGCTTAAAAGCCTCTATCAACTGTTGACTTTGCCAGCAGACAATTCAATAATTGAACTCTCGCTGTTTCAGCTCACTGTTACCATGAGCTTTGCTGTGTATTTCAGAGTAATGTCGGAACAGGAGGATGTCATACACCTCCTGCAGCTGGTTCTGTCATTCAAGTTGATCATTGGTTGACCTATATTCCAAATTCAACGTCTTGTCTTTGTTCTGTAAACCTCAATGCCATGGCACAACAGAAAGTAATCAATATCAGCTTTGAGATTTACAATTCACTTCAAGCTTTCTGGGGGAGTGTCTTCCCAATATTCCTGGCGCTTTATGAGGAGAATTTCCTTCCAAAATGACTGAACTCTGACTTTAATGGATTGCACTCTTACTCTTAGACTGCCCCCAAACCTCAAAGGAAATAATTTCCCTCTATCCTTTCAAGTCATTTAAGAAGAGCAGAAGATATAGGCCATTTGGCCCATTGACTTTGCTTTGTCATTTGATCATGGTTGATATGTTTCTCGACCACATTCTCTGGCTTCTCCCCATAAAGCTTGATCCCCTTACTGATCTCTGGACTATCTATCTCTGTCTTAAGTACACTCAATAACTTGGCCTCCACAACCCTCTGCAGCAATCAGTTCCACAAATCCATCACTTTCTGGCAGAAGAAATTCCTCCTCATCTCTGTTAACCCCCTGAGGCTGGATCCTAGTAGTGGAAACATCTTCTCCATGTCCATTCCACTCAGACCTCTGAATATTCTGTAACTTTCAGTCAGATCCCTCTACCATGCTTCTGAACTGCATCAGGTACAGAGTCAGGGGGAGGAATGGTTGTTGGATGTTCCGGGGTTTAGATGTCTCAAAAGGAATAGGGAGGGAGGAAAAGAGGTAGGAGGTGACATTGCTAATCAGGGATAGTATCACAGCTGCAGAAAGGGAGGTCATTGTGAAGGGTTTGTCTTCTGAGTCAGTATTAGTGGAAGTCAGAAACAGGAAAGGAGCAGTCACTTTATTGAGAGTTTTCTTTAGACGCCCCCCAACCCCACCAATAGCAACAGAGACACGGGGGAGCAGATTGTGAGGCAGATTTTGGAAAGATGCAGAGGTAACAGGGTTGTTGTCATGGATGGCTTCAACTTCATAATATTGATTGGAACATCTCAGTGCAGATAGTTTGGATGGAGCTAATTTTGTCAGGTGTGTCCAAGAAGAATTCTTGATTCAATATGTAAATAGACTGACTAGAGGGGAAGCCATATTGGATTTGGTGCTTAGCAACAAACCAGGTCAAGTGTCAGATCTCTCATGGGAGAGCATTTCAGTGATAGTGATCACAACTCCCTGACCTTTACTATAGTCATGGAGAGGGATAGGAGCAGATGGTATGGGAAAGTATTGCAATGCTATTCAGCAGGAACTGTGGAACATTTATTGGGAAAGCAGATATTATCAGGGAAATGCACAGCAGAAATTAGGTTGTTTAAGGAGCACTTGCTGCGAGTGCTGGACAGGTTTGTCCCACTGAGGCAAGGAAGGGATGCAAGGGTAAAGGAACCTTGGATGATAAGAGATGTGGAACATCTAGTCAAAAGGAAGAAAGAAACTTACTTAAGGCTGAGGAAGCAAGGATCATACGGGGCTCTAGAGGGATACAATGTAGCCAGGAAGGAACCAAAGAATGGATTTAGGAGCGTTAGAAAGGGGCATGAAAAAGCTTTGGCAGGTGGGATTAAGGAAAGCCCTAAGGCATTCTACACTTATGTGAGGATCAAGAGGATGATGACTGAGGGTAGGGGTGATCAGGGATAGTGGAGGGAACCTGTGCCTGGAGTCAGAGGAGGTAGGGGAGATCCTCAATGAATACATTGCTTCAGTATTCACTACTGAGACGGACCTTGTCTTTTGTGAGGACAGCATGAAACAGGCTAAGATGCTCAAACAGGTTAAGAAGGAGGATGTGCTGAAAATTTTGAAAAACATTAGGATAGATAAGTCCCCTGGTCCAGACGGGATATATCCAAGGTTATTACGAAGTGAGGGAAGAGATTGTTGTGCCTTTGTATCTTCGTATCCTCACTGTCCACTGGAATAGTACCAGATGTTTGGAGGGTGACAAATGTTATTCCCTTGTTCAAGAAAGGGAATAGGGATAATCCTGGGAGTTACAGAAAAGTCAGTCTAATGTCAGTGTTAGACAAATTATTGAGGAGCATTCTGAGAGACAGGATTTATGATTATTTGGAAAAGCATAGCTTGATTAGAGATAGTTAGCATGGCTTTGTGAGGGGCAGATCATGCCTCACAAGCCTTATTGAACACTTTGAGGATATGACAAAACACATTGATGAAGGTCGAGCAGTGGATGTGATGTATACTGATTTTAGCAAGGCGTTTGATAAGGTTCCCCTTGGTAGACTCATTCAGAAAGTAAGGAGGCATGGGCAACAGGGAAATCTGTCAGTCTGGATACAAAATTGGCTGGCCCATAGAAGACAGAAGTTGGTAGTAGATGAACAGTATTCAACCTGGAGCTCGGTGGATGAGGAAGTGGAAGGGTGAGTTAGTAAGTTTGCCGATGACATGAGGGTTGGTGGAGTTATGGAAAGTGTGGAGGGCTGTTGCAGGTTGCAACGAGACATTGACAGATTGCAGAACTGGGCTGATAAGTGGTAGATAGAGTTCTCAGAACATAGAACATAGAAAAGTACAGCACAGAACAGGCCCTTTGGCCCATGATGTTGTGCCGAGTATTAATCCTAATGTAAAATAAAATAACTTAACCTATGCACCCCTTAATTCACTGCTATCCATGTGCATGTCCAGCAGTCGCTTAAATGTCCCAAAAGACTCTGCTTCCACCACCACAGCCGGCAATGCATTCCATGCATTCACAACTCTCTGCATAAAGAACCTACCTCTGACATCTCCTCTATATCTTCCTCCTAATATCTTCAAACTATGACCCCGCGCCCTAGTCAGTGTTGCTCTGGGGAAAAGTCTCTGTTTATTGACTGTATCCATGCCTCTCATTACTTTGTACACTTTGATCAGGTTACCTCTCATCCTCCTTCTCTCCAGAGAGAAAATTCCGAGCTTAGTCAACCTCTCTTCTTAAGGCAAGCCCTCCAGTCCAGACAGCATCCTGGTAAACCTTCTTTGCACCGTCTCCAAAGACTCTGTATCTTTCCTATTGTAGAGCGACCAGAACTGGACACAATATTCCAAGTGTGGTCTCACCAGGGACTTGTAGAGCTGTAGCAAAACCTCACAGCTCTTAAACTTGATCTCCCTGTTAATGAAAGCCAAAATACCATATGTTTTCTTAACAACCCTATCCACTTGGGTGGCAACTTTGAGGGATCTATGTACTTGAACACCAAGATCCCTCTGTTCCTCCACTCTGCCAAGAATCCTGTCTTTAATCCTATATTCAGCATTCAAGTTCGGCTTTCCAAAATGCATCACTTCGCATTTATTCAGGTTGAACTCCGCCTGCCATTCCTCAGCCCAGCTCTGTATCCTGTCTCTGTCGTGCTGCAGCCTGCAATAGCCCTCAATACTATCAATGACACATCCAACCTTTGTGTCATCTGCAAATTTACTAACCCACCCCTCAACCACCTCATCCAAGTCATTTATAAAAATTACAAAGAGCAGAGGCCCAAGAACAGACCCCTGCGGGACACCACTCAGCACTGACCTCCAGGCAGAATACCTTCCATCTACAACCACTCTCTACCTTCTGTTAGCCAACCAATTCTGAATCCAGATAACCAAGTCTCCCTGTATCCTATACCTCCTAACTTTATGAATAAGCCTATCATTATCAAGGCATTTGTCAAATGCCTTGCTGAAGTCCAAATACACCACATCCACTGCTCAACCTTCATCGACCTGTCTTGTCACCTCCTCAAAGAATTCAATAAGATTAGTTAGGCATGGTCTGCCCCTCACAAAGCCATGCTGACTGTCTTTAATCACGCTCTGCTTTTCCAAATAATCATAAATCCTATTCCTCAGAATTCATTCCAAAACTTTGCTGACCACAGATGTAAGACTGACTGGTCTGTAGTTGCCAGGGATTTCCCTATTACCCTTCTTGAAAGAAGGAACAACATTTGCCTCCTTCCAATCCTCCGGTATGACTCCCGTGGAGAGTGAGGAAGCAAAATTCTTCGCCAGCGGCTTAGCAGCCTCCTTTCTCGCTTCCCAGAGCAGCCTAGGATAAATCTAGTCTTGCACTGGGGTCTTATCAATTTTAATGTTTGCCAAAATTTCCAGCACATCAACTTCATCAATCTTGATCTGTTCCAGCCTGTATCCCAGCTCCTCAAAGTTCTCATTCACAACAAGGTACTTTCCTTAGTGAAAACCTGGAAAAGTGGGAAGTCATTCACTTGGAAGATCGAACTTGAATGCAGAATACAGGGTTAAAGGCAGGATTCTTGGCCGTGTGGAGGAACAGAAGGATCTTGGGGTAAATGTCCATAGATCCCTCAAAGTTGCCACCCACGTTTGTAGGGTTGTCAAAAAGGCAGATGGGGTGTTGGCTTTCATTAGCAGGGGGATTGAGCGTAAGCCGTGAGGTTATGCTGTAGCTCTATAGAGCCCTGGTTAGACCACACTTGGAATGTTGTGTTCAGTTCTGGTCGCCTCATTATAGGAAGGATGCAGAAGCTTTAGAGAGGGTGCAGAGGAGATTTACCAAGATGCTGCCTGGACTGAAGGGCATGTCTTATGAAGAAAGGTTGAGGGCTTTTCTCATTGGAGTGAAGAAGGATGAGAGGTGACTTGATAAAAATGTACAAATGATGAGAGGCATAGATAGAGTGAATAGCCAGAAACTTTTTCCAGGGCAGAAATGGCTATCACAAGGGGGCATACTTTTAAAGTGATTGGAGGAAGGTTTAGGGGGGATGTCAGAGGTAGGTTCTTCACACAGAGAGTGGTGGGTGCATGGAATGCCCTGCCAGCGGTGGTAGCAGAGTCAGATACATTAGGGATATTTAAATGACTCTTTGATAGGCACATGGATAACAATAGAATGAAGAGTATGTAGGTTAGTCTGATCTTAGAGTAAGATAAAAGGCCAGCACAACATCGAGGGCTGAAGGGCCTGTACTGTGCTGTACTGTTCTATGTTTTAAGTTCTAAGTACAGACCCAGAGTCCTCATGTGATATATCCTTCATTCCTGGGATCATTCTTGTAAACCTCCTCTGAACCATCTCCAACACCAGCACATCCTTCCTTAGATATGGGGCCGAAAACTGCTCACAACATTCCAAATGCAGTCTGACCAGATCCTTATGCAGCCTCAGCAGTACATCCCTGCTCTCGTATTCTACCCCTCCTAAAGTGAATGCTAACATTGCATTTGCCTTCCTAATTCTCAACTGAACCCGTATGTTAACATTAAGTGAATCCTGAACTAGCATTCCTAAGTCCCTTTGTGCTTCTGATATCCAAAGCCTTTCCCCTTTTACATAATAGACTATGCTCCTATTCGTTCTATCAAAGTGCATGACCCCACATTTTCCCACATTGTATTCCATCAACCACTTCTTTGCCCACTCTCTTAACCTGTCCAATTCCTTCTGCAACATCCCCCCTTCCTCAAACTACCTGTCCCTCCGCCTATGTTTGTGTCATCTCCAGACTGAGCAACAATACCCTCAATTCCTTCATCCAGATCATTAATATATAACATGAATAGTCATGGTCCCAACACTGACTCCTGCAGAACTCCACTAGTGACCTCGGCCAACCTGACAAAGACCCTTTCATCCCCATTCTCTGCCTTCTGCCAGTCAGCCCAATGCTCTATCCATGACAGTACCTTGCCCCTAACACCATGGGGTCTTATCTTGTTTAGTAGCCTCCTGTATGGTGCCTTGTAAAAGGCCTTCTGGAAATCCAAACAGATCACATTTTCTGTCTCTTTTGTGTAATTTGCTTGTTACCTCCTCGAAGAATTCTAACAGATTCGTCAGGCATGTCCTCCTCTTGACAAAGCTATGCTGACTCACCTCTATTTTCCCATGCACTACCAAGTACTCTGCAATCTCATCCTTAATAATGGATTCTAAAATCTTACTAATGACCGAAGTCAGGCTAACGGCCTATAGTTTTCTGTCTTCTCTCTCCCTCCCTTGTTAAATAGGGATATTACATTCGCCATTGTCGAGTTCTCTGGGACCCTCCCTGACTCCAGTAAAATCTGACAGGTAATCTGATCAAAGTGTCCAAGATATTAGTGACCAATTATAAATCCTGGGCAAAAGTGAGAGAGGAAGAGGGTCAAAGCATGACCTTTGACCTTTGCCTTTGTGCTGATGAGAAGTCTTGAGATATCTAACAGCAATTAATAATCAAATTTGTCTCATGATTAAGATACGGTAACTATTAATTATTAATAACTCTAAGGAATCAAGGTTGTTAATAACTATTAATAGCCAATTCCCTTAAGTGGTGAAGACATTTAGTAGATTGCACTGCAGTTATACAGGGCACTTGTGAGACCAGATCTGGAGAGCTGTGAACAGTAGTGATCTCCCTATTTAGGGTCTCATTGAATGGAATGATGCCAGCCTGATTGACTGGCAAAGGCTGACCTTCCTTCTTCACATGCCAGGCAAGATCGCCATTTGCTGACTTACTTTTGGAACAAATAGATGGCCAGAAATCACCCACCTCCATGTTTTGGGCCTTTTCACTATTGGCATTTTCCTGATGATTTTGGTTTGCCTCATGCCATGTGCTTTCACGGCATCATAGAACATCTTCATAGAATCCCTACAGTGTGGAAACAGGCCCTTTGGCCTAACGAGTCACATCGACCCTTCGAAGGGTTATCCACCCAGTCCCCTTACCCTATTACTCTACAGATACCCCCGACTAATGCACCTAACCTATACATCCCTGAACACTACGGGCAATTTAGCGTGGCCAATTCAACTAACCTGCACATCTTTGGACTGTGGGAGGAAACAAGCAAAAGTGAAAGTGACCGACAGCAAGCGTTACATGCTGTGTCCTGCCAGCTCTGCACTGTGGTTGAGTAGGCTCTAAGCTACTGGATTTAGAAGGAGCTTGTGATGCGGTGGTAGTGTCCCTACCTTTGGGCCAGAAGGCACAGGTTCGGTCCCACCTGGCCCAGACGGGCATCATAACAAGCCCAGACAGGTTGAACGAGAATGTCTACAATGTCCTTTTACACTGTGTTTCTCCTTTTGCAGAACAAAAACAAAGTAAAAAATGCACAAACTCTCAATTGCAGTTATAGTTTACCCAACATAAATGATCAATAATGAAGCTTATTATTCATGAACAAAACTGTGAGTTAATTCAAGTCGGCATCTCAGTCTCTAAGCATTCTGTTTCATCCATAGCCTCGAACACAATCAGGCCTTTTCATGGTACGTGTGCGAGTTATTGTTGGCAGTTTGACTGGCACTGCTTGTTCTTGGGGCGATGGTCCTGATCTGGGAATGCCATTCTCGGAGTGAGTAGGCAAAAGTGAGGACTGCAGATGCTGGAAACCAGAGTCTAGATTACAGTGGTGCTGGGAAAGCACAGCAGGTCAGGCAGCATCCGAGGAGCAGGAAAATCGAGCAAAAGCAACCTTGAAGAAGTTCTCCCCCTCTCTCCACAAGAATTCCTGATGAAGGGCTTTTGCCCAAAACGTCGATTTTCCTGTTCCTCAGATGCAGCCTGACCTGCTGTGCTTTTCTAGCATCACTCTAATCTATACTCGGAGTGAGTGCTTGACCATGAAACCACAGAGTGCTGTGAACACAGCCCAGTCCATCATACAACCAGCCTCTTATCCATTAACTCTGTCTACACTTTCCTTTCCCTCAGGAAAGTAGCCAACATGAACAAGATCCCTCCTGCCCAGTTATGCTCTCTTCTGTTGGATAGAAGGTACAAAAGTCTGAAAACACATATCAACAGATTCAAGAACAGCTTCTTCCATGCTGTTGTCAGACTTTTGAATGGACCTCTCATATATTAGAGTTGATCTTTCTCTGAACCTTCTCTGTGGCTGTAACACTATATTCTGCATTCTGTTCTATTAATTTGATGTACTTATGTAAGGTACCATTTGTCTAGATAGTACGCAACACAATACTTTTCACTGCATCGTGGTAAATGTGACAAAAATAAATCAAATCAGATTGAAGTAAGATGCTTATCTTTCAGATCCAATGTCTCTGCTGGATTGATGGATTCCCAATATATTGAGCTATTGGTCCTCATTGTTTAATTTACCTGAAAGCTGTTTCTTCGTAATACTACTGTACGTCCTCAGCAGTGAGCTTGCATAAAGGTTCATTCTCTGAGGACAAATTCGGCTCGAAGTTTACTTGGTAGTTCTCCAATCCAACAAGTCATTGCGTCACTGTTTGGTAGCTGCGTCTTTCCTACAGCTCTCAGCTTGTTGGGATTGGTGAGTGCATGACCTAAAGACTCCACTACAAGTATATCCAACTGCATTCTTTTCTTATTGCCCTTTTCTTTGTCTCCCTTGTCATGTTTTATCTTCTGCTATTCTGTCACGGCTGGGTTTGAGTTGGTTTCACACCTTCACATTCTTTGAGATGTAATTCACCAGCAAGACATCTAAGACCCAAAGAAACGTATTTTTAAACTATTGGGAATGGTTTAATGAAATGTCTCAAGTTTCTTCTGTGTTTGTGTTTAGGGTTACCATTTACTTCAGCTGAGATAAGCAGATTTTGCTTAATATCTATTCTCTGGAACTATTCATTCTTTCCATTGTATAGAAGTCCACAATGACCCTCCGAAGAGTAATCCACCCAGACCCATTCCCCTACCCTATATTTACCCCTGACTAATGTACCTAACCTACACATCCCTGAACACAATGAAGTAATTAGCATGGCCAATTCACCTATCTGCGCATTTTTGGACTGTGGGAGGAAACCCATGTAGACACAGGGAGAATGTGTAAACTCCATACTGACAGTCACCTGAGGTTGGAATCGAACTCAAGTCTCTGGCGCTGTGAGGCAGCAGTGCTAACCATTGAGCCACCATGCCACCCCCATTGTAATGGGTTCTCAGCTTCATTTGCTCTCTTGGGGTCAGTATCATTTCATTGTATGACTTCAACTTTACCTCTGTTTGGGTCATTAGTTTCAGCAACTTTTGTGCAGGTCATTGAAGCTCATGATGTTGCATAATCTGACTCTTCACATTCACTTGATGCTGTCCTCCTGTAGTCATTATTGTCACAAACCATTTCTCACCTTTTAGGTCTGACAATGACAACTTACTGCATGATATATAGTGATTCATCCAAATCATCATCTGACCTTTCTCTCTGGTAGCCATTTTGCTTCCTCCTAGCTAAATTGTTTTTCCTACTCTGGATGTGCCTCTTTTTTTGCAATATGATGTTTTCTGCTATATTTATATCCTTTACTCTGGCTCTGATCTTCCTGTTGGCTCTTCTGCAGATATTTGTACTTTTTTCCATTATGTTGCTCTTTTTAGGCTTGGATTGATTCTTAGCTTAATGCAAAGCCTTGCCCATCTCTCAATCATACTCTTTAGCTGACAATTGACAACCTCAGAGTTTCTGGAAGTGTTCATAGCTTTCTTGAAAGTAGATTTGTCCTCCAATAGCAGACATGCTCTCACAGCATGATCTTTATGCTTAAGACAATTCTACCTTTGATGAAATCATCTGCTACTTATCTAAGGTCACAGGTATGTTTCCATGCCGTCACATATGAACAATATCGACCCTCTCTCACTGAGCTCTATTTTTGACTCCTATCATTTGTAAATGATATTAGTTAAGGTTCAAAATGAATGATGAAAGCTTTGACTATTTCTCCAGTCACTTCTCAGTGAGATCGAGGGAAAAATATAACGTGTAGCACTTTGACCCCAGCACCAATAGGAGTTAGTCAGACAATTGTTACCCATATTGTTTTACTCGGGCTGTTTTATTTAATTCTGTAGCTATTCTATCATTTTGACAATGAGTCTGGAAGAAATTCCAATTCTATCCATATCATCTTCCATTTCCTCAGCCCTGGGGACTCGAACATTCACAGCATTCTGAATGCACCCAGTAACTCAAAGCTACAGATTGCTCTTCTAATTCTTTCTTGTTGTTTCCCATGGTAGCTGGCTCTCTTAGCAGCTTTGAACATGGACACAATTCCAGCAAGTTACTCTTTACACCATGGCTCATGGGATATAATTTAATAACTTCTCAATCTGAAATGAAAAAAAAAATTATAGCCGAGGTCAAATCACTTTGGGAAGTAACAAGTGTGTAATGTCCTTTTAAACAGTCAAATCGCATTCTACTCCGACTCTCTGTCACTCTCTCACCTCCCCGCTGTTTCCTCTCTCCCTCTCTATGGCTCTCTCTATCCCACCCCATCTCTTTGTGTTGCTCTCACCTTTGCTCTGTCTCTTTCTCTCTTTGCCACTGAATATCTCTATTTGCTTTCTGTCTTTATCTTTCTCATAATCTTTTTTCATCTATCTTTCTTTCTCTTTCTCTCTTTCTCTGTCTCCTGTTCTCTCTGTATGATGTCCTCTTTGTGCCTTTCTTCCTCTCTTTCTTTCTGTCTCTCTGCGTCTTTTGCTCTCACAGTTTCCCTCTTTCTCTTTATATCTTCCTGGCTCTCTCCCCTCTCTGTCTTCTCTCTTTCTCTCTCTCTCTCTCTCTCTGTCTCTCCCTCTCTCTCCTTCACATGTGTCTCTCTGCCTGTCTCTCTCTCTCTCTGGCTCTGACACTTGCTCTTACACAATTTCCTTCTCTCTCTCACTCTCTGTCTTTTTGCTGTCTCTGTCTTTCTCGGAATCTCACTGCCTCTCTCTTGCTGCCTCTCTTGTTCAGTGTTTCTTGCTCTAACAATTTTTTCTCTTTCTTTTGAGTTTGTCACACACACTGTCTCTCCCTCTCTCTCAGATGTGTGCACTCTCTCTCTCTCTTTTACTATTTCTCAGTCTATTTCTCTCACACTGTTTCATCTGTATCTCTCTGTGTCTATCTCACACATTGTCTTTCTCTTCTCCGTATCTCACTGTCTCTCCCAGCCTCTCTCTTTCTGGGCCTCTTGCTCTCATGCACATTGTTTCTGTTTCTTTCTGTGCCTCTGTCACACACACTCTCTCTCTCTCACACACATGCACTGTCTCTGACTGTGTCTCAGTCTATTGCTCTCACAGTGTTCCCCTTTCCCTCTCTCTGTCTCTCTCATGTACAGTCTCTCTCTTTCTCTCTTATCTGTCTCTCTCTGTCCCAAACTCAATGACCATTTGCTTGGATAAACCTGACTGATTACAATTGGAACCACGATCAGATATCACCCTCATTCAGACAAATAAACACACCTAGCCCGTGTCACTCAGGGTTACCGAACCCTGCCTTGGAATCCACAGGAATTAGTCTACCTGAAAGCACTCTGAGGTCACAGAGAGTTCCAAAACAAATAGCAAGTCAAATGTATCTCGTTAGTCATGAATTGGAGGTGCTGGTGTTGGACTGGGGTGAACAAAGCTAAAAATCACACAACACCAGGTTATAGTCCAACAGGTTTATTTGGAAGCATCAGGTGGTTGTGCAGCGCTCTGAAAGCTAATGCTTCCAAATAAACTTGTTAGGCTATAACCTGGCGTTTGTGTGATCTTTAACTTTATCTCATTAGTATTGTTAATTTGTGGAAACATTGCCACTCTGATTAAAATGCCCAGTCAGTGCACACATCATATCCTCGTCTCATTCCCCCCTTCTTCAACTTGTGACTTTTACACATCCCTGATTTCCTTTGTCCCACCATTGATGGCTGTGCCATCAGGCTGACAGGCAATTCCCTCCCAGACCACTGTATCACTCTACCTCTCCATTTGACTTTAGGATTCTCTACATCACTCGCTGTCTCCATGTTGTTTGGACTGGTGTTAATTTTTGGACTAATTATTCCCTGTAAAGTGTCTTGGGTTGTTAAGTGTGTTTGGGAATGTTGGTATAATTGGTGTTGCCTTCTCTGCAACATTTGACTGATGAGCTGATGACGCCACTTATGACACAATCATGTCGTCAGTATGGTTTCACCTTACAATTGAAACCAAATGGAACTGGTGTGCGCCTTCTGACAAAAGGATTATGTCTGTCGACCTTAATGATGGAGAGTGAGTCGAAGTGGGAATCTTGTCCATATTTGCAATGTTAGCAACTCGGTTGAGAAGAATTAGGATTCAGAAGAATGAGAAAGAGATCTGATCGAGGTATATAAGTTGCTAAGATGCACTAGGAGAAAGTGAGGACTGCAGATGCTGGAGATCCGAGTCAAAAAGTATGGTGCTGGAAAAGCACAGCTGGTCAGGCAGCATCCAAGGAGCTGGAGAGTCGACGTTTCGGGCATAAGCTTCATTCCTGATGAAGGGCTTATGCTCAAAATGTTGACTCTCCTGCCCCTCGGACGCTACCTGACTGGCTGTGCTTTTTCAGTGCCACACTTTTTGATGTTGGTAAGATGGACGTTGAACAGGTGCTCCCCCACCCCCTGTGGGACAGTCTCAACCAAGAGGTCAGAGATGTCGAGTGAGAGGGGTTGGGTTCAAAACTGAGATAAGGAGGAACAACTTCTCTGAGAGGGTTGTGAATCTGTGGAGCACACTGCCCCAGAGCACAGTGGAGGCTAAATCAATCAACAGATTCAAGAAATAAATGTACATGTTTCCGATGAAATGCAGGATAAAGGGCGATGGGGAGGAGGCAGGAGAGTGGAAATGAGACCAGGATAAATCAGCCATGCTCATGTTAAATGGTGGACCGGACTGAACAGGATGAATTGCCTCTTGCTCCTAATTCCTATGTAATTAACTCCTGATCAGTGGGATGAGTGGAGAATTCTTGTTCCAGGGAGCTGTGTTGCTGACTGCCTTTGTTTACTGAATAGGAGTGCACTTAAACACAATGTCAATCTGCTGGATGTCGAAATGGATTTGTTTCCTGTTAATTCTTAATTCTTAAGTACAGTTCATAAATCACAAGTAAAATCAATTTTCATTACATTGGAATGGATCTGCAGTTCTCCGCTGCACTATGCACTAAATAGGTCACGGGAAATAAAAACTGCTGAGTGACCCCATTTTCAAAATAGGAAGTTCTCCCAGATTTGGGCTGAATTTCCAGCTAGCAAAGGCCAGGCTGCCAGGAGTTTTGGGTAAGTGTCTAGGAGGGATTCATGGGGCAGAGGGTAGCATGGTGAGGGTGTGCAGGGGCAAGTGGTGCTGTTTCCTTCCTCTGAGAGCCACCAGGAGTTCTGTGCTCTGAAAAGCTCTTGCTGATAGACCTGTCTCTGCCGAAACCCACCACAGCCTCCTGACTCCAGATTACCGTTAATCCCATTGATACAATACGACTGCCTACCCACCAGTTAAAATCAAATGTCTAGTCAGGAAAGCCTGACCAATCTCATTGCTAAATGTTCTAGTCTTGGTGATACCCTTGGCAGTATCCTTCATGACCTCTGCAGGTTGATCACATCTTTCTTGTAATGTGATCTTCCAAACTAAAAAATCACACCAGGTTTTGGGAATAAAGTCATAAAGTCCTACAGCACAGAGACAAGAACTTTGGCCCAAACTGGTCCATGCTGACCAAAATGTCTGTCCATGCTAACCCCATTTCCCTGCACTTGCCCATGTCCTTCTAATCCTTGTCCAAATGTCTTTTAAAATTGTAACCTAGGTTTGTTCAATACATCGCATCAATTGTATGACAAAATGATCTTTTACTATGAATTCCGTATCCTAAGATCCTGCCCCACTAGTGACCTGACAAAGGAACAGCTCTCCGAAAAGCTAGTGCTTACAAATAAACCTGTTGGACTATTGCCTGGTGTTGTGTGATTTTTAACTTTGTCCACCCCAGTCAAAAACTGGCACCTCCACATCATCTTCAAACCTATCCACAGTCTTTTAGTTGTGGTCTGACAAGGGTTTTATATATTGCTGATTTTTCTTTGCTGTAGTTTTATTCAGTCATCAGTTTTGAATTGAGAAATGACTTGTTGACTTTGGGAAAGCCTGTGTTAAACGGCAAAGAACAGACCAATCAAGCTTTGTTCGATTGTGAGGCCAGCACTGGAGACTAATTGCAGACTGATTCTTGATTAAAAAGGTTCCGACAGACATAGCAACCCCCAGGAAGAGCACTGTATTTAAACAGGAAGCAGAAGTTGACTATTAACAAGGTCATTCACTTTGTACCTAAACTGTTTAAAACCAGGCAATTTAAACAGTGAAAAGAGAGGGACGGTGACAAAGGCTTGGGGTTCATCTGCAAATATCTTTAAAGTAGCAATAATGAGGTGTCGAAAATAATCAGACAGTCTAATAGAATGCTGACCTTTATACCTTGAGTCTGAGAATATAACAGGACAGAACACATCCCCCAGATGCACAAAGCTGCGAAACTGCGGCTGTGGGCATTGCATGGAAGGATGTAGGAGGGAGGGCATGTAGATTTATCAGAGACCTGTTTCCCTCGGGTTAAGTCCCTTAAGGTGATTACATACAATGTGGGATACATTTCCTGGAATTAGGAAGGTTAAGAAGTGAAATTTTTGAGAAGCTTGTCATGAGCCTGTATCACGTATCACAAGGCAGTATTGCTCCTATTGTGTCGCTTTCTAATTCAGAGAGTACACCGGGACATCGATGTGGGACTGGAGTCCCCTGTAGGCCAGTCTGGGTAAGGACAGCAACTGTTCAAAGCTGATCATCTTGAAAGCTGTAAGAAGCCCTGCTGAAAGGCTAGAAAGATATGGGGCAGCAGGCTGGGTGGGAAACATCAGACTGTGGAGAAATCTGCTCATCTGCAATTGGTGTGGGTCAATGTGGATGGGCACGTGACAGGACCAATGAGATTTGGATGAGGCTGGTGAACATCAAAGTGGGAGCACATCTCACACACGACACTCAGTGTGGCCACGGTCAATATACACTGTGTCAACAGTCCAACAGTGCAGCTAGTTATCTGTCTTCACTGCAAATACTAAGCATATGAACTAACCTGCTCACTAGACAATCATACAGCGAGGCCCACATAATTTCCACCTTCATGGTGATGCTAGGATGAAAGAAATTGCCAACAGAGTATAGTCACCATCTCACACGATCAATTTACATTCTACGCAGAGATGCAGGGAGGTAAACTCCAGTGATAAGGAGCTCTGAGGAACACAGCTCCCAGGTCATCTGAACTGCTCCTTGCCCCACATTCTGCTCCTATCATACGCCCTGTTAGCAACTATTCACATACCATATCCCAAAACGGATTTCTTTGGCAATGAATCTGTCATGTCCCTAAATACTCCCTTCAGTAAAAGACTGCACTCAATTTGATTCATATATTAAGAACATAGGGCCCAGAGAATGTGACAGGAAAATGGCACCACTAAACTCATTTCATTTTTAAATGGAAATTTCACTTGATTTAGTAATCAACCGCGGTGTTTTGCAAAGGTTGCTTGGTTGCTATAGCGACTGTTGTCATGTATTAATAACTCCCTCTAGCGTAGCATACTTTGCGTGTATCCTGACCCAATGCACTTCCTGAAAAACTCTGCTTCTGATGGAGAGAAAGTCAACAGGCTGCGATTTTATCAAGCAACGGTCGCTCATCCCATCAATTAAAACGTTGGTACCAAGTCATGGCTGCTGATACAATGCCTACAATCATATCACGTTTATTCTGCAGCATCAGGATTTATTGAAGCAGAGCCCACAGCCTGTATGCACTGTCAGGGTCTCCAGGGCATCGGTCTGCAGGGAGAGAGATGATGTGCTATGTTACGTTGCATTGCTGTTTGGTCATTGACCTTAGTGTCCTGGGGCCTTGGGAAACTAACGGAGATCACTGTGCGTTTGCAGTAACACTGACCCAGTTTTCCCGGGCCGGGTCAGCTGCTTTCAGCTCCCATGAGTCCCTTGACAGGCTGTCCACATTCTGCCTCCATTTGCAATCGTCAGAGTGTGACAGGGTCTGACTTGGAAGGTTTTGCTGGGTTTTCGACTGGAGGTCAGGGATTATGCCTCAATGGGGGATGTGTGGAGGGATATTTGCACACAGTTCAGATCTGCAATGAGGCAGTGCATGCAACAAGAACTATATCACACACAGACTCAGTGTGAACTGTCAAGGAGCAGATGTACCAGACCATGACCATTTCCAACAAGTCACATTCCATCCTGACTTTGGAAATATAACATCAGTGAAGGGTCAGGTACTGACTAACTAACAGCGCTGTAAGTGTCTTTACAACACATGGACAGTACGCCAGCAACTCTTTCAACAGGTTTTTGTTAGTTCATGGAATGTAAGTTTTGTTTTAGTCATTCACAGAATAAGGGCATCACAGGCTAGGCCAGCATTTATTGCCAGTCTCTAATTGCCCAGAGGACAATGAAGAGGCAGCCACATTGCTGTGGGTCTGGAGTCACATGTAGGCCAGGCCAGGTAAGGATGGCAGTTTGTTTCCATAAAGGACATTAGTGAACCAGATGGATTTCTCCAACAATTGACAAAGGACGCGCAATTGTCTTTGCAGCCCAAAGCTGAGAGTGTCAAGGATTGCAAGTACAGAGAAGTGGTCACATCACAGGCAAAGACTCCACAGGCAGCAAAGGGAATGGATGACCACCAGGCAGGGTAAGAGGACTAGGCAGGCAATGCAGGAACCCCCATCTGTAAACATTCCACTGAAAAAACATATCTACCGCCTTGGATACTGTTGAGGGGAAAGGCCTATCAGAGGAAAGAAAGGACAGGCAAATTCATTGTACCATAGTTGGCTCTGCTGTATGGGTGAGGTGGAATAAGTGTGGGAATGCTATAGTATTAGGGGATTCAATTATAAGGGAATGGGTAATCATTTCTGTGGCCACAAATGAAATTCCAAGATAGAGTCATAAGGATGGAAACAGACCCTTTGGTCCAACTCATCCAGGCTGACCAAGTTTCCCAAACTAAACTAGTCCCATTTACTTTCATTTGGCCCATATCCCTCTAAACCTTTTCTATCTACTTACCTGTCTAAATGTCTTTGAAATGTTGCAACTTCCCTGCATCCACCACTGCCTCCAGCAGTTCATTCCACACACGAACCACCCTCTGTGTGAAAAAAAATGCCCCTCAGGTTCCCTTGCAGATTTTTCTCCTCTCACCTCAAAGATATGCCCCCTAGTTTTGCACTTGATATTGATCTTATCTCTGGCCCTCGTGATTTTATAGACATCTATAAGGTCACCCCTCAACCTCCTATCCTCTAGTGAAAAAAGTCCCAGCTTATCCAGCCTCTCCTTATAACTCAAACCCTCCAGTAAAACTTTTCTGCACCCTCTGCAATGTAATAATATCCTTCTGACACCAGAGCGACCAGAACTGTACACAGTATTCCAAAAGCAGCCTTACCAACATCCTGTACAACCATGACATGATGTCCCAACTCCTATACTCAATGGTCTGAGCAGTGAGGGATGAATGCCTTCTTATTAAACAGCTGCTTACCTGTGACACAACTTTCGAAGAGTACCTAGGCCTTTGTTCAACAACACTCCCCAGGGCCCAACCATTAACTCCTGCCCTTGTTCAGTTTGCTAAAATATAACATCTCACATTTATCTAAATTTAAACCACTTCTTCGAATTCCTCATAATATGTTGCCTCCTGGGAGCTAAGGTCAAGAACGGTTACAGTACATGGGTGGGGAGGGTGAACAGCAAGTTGTCATGGTATACACTAGTACCAATGTTGTGGTTAAAAAATGGATGAGGTCCTAAAAGCAGAATATAGGGTGTTAGGAAGGAAGTTAAAAATTAGGACCTCAAAGGTAGTGATCTCAGGATCACTTGCAGTGCTGTGTTAGTCAGAGTAGAAATATCAGATTAGTATGTGGCTAGAGAGATAGTGTAGGATTTCAGATTGTTGGGGGACTGGGACACGTTTGGTGGGAATTGGGGTCAGTACAAGTTAGATTACTCCTGAGCTGGACCAGAATTGATGTCCTAGGGGGAACGTTTACTAGTGTGGTTAAGAAGAGTTTAAACTAAAAGCAGAGGGGGATGGAAACTTATTCAGGGAGTCAGAGGGGAGGGAAACAAGGGCAAAAACGAAATACGGAAGGGAAAATAAGAAAGGTGACAGGCAGAGAATTAAAGGGCAAGAATCAGGCAGGACCGCTGTGTAAAATAATGTGAATGGGACAAAGACTCTTGTTATCATTCTTTTGTGGGATGTGGGGGTCACTGGCTGGGCCAGCATTTATTGCCTGTCCCTTGTTGTCCTTGAGAAGGTGGGGGTGAGCTGCTTTCTTGAACAGCTGCAGTTCACCTGCTGTGGGTTGACCCACAATCTCATGATGGAGGGAATTCTAGGATTTTGACCCAGCCATAGTGAAGGAATGACGATATATTTCCAAGTCAAGATAGTGAGTGGGTTGGAGGGGAACTTGAAGGTGGTGATGTTCCTATATATCTGCTGCTCCAGTCCTTCTAGGTGGAAGTGATCGTGGGTTTGGAAGGTGCTGTCTGGGGATCTTTGGTGAATTTCTGCAGTGCATCTTGTAGATGGTACACTCTGCTGCTAATGAGTGTCGGTGGTGGAGGAAATGGATGCTTGTGGATGTATTGCGAATCAAGTGGGCTGCTTTGTTCTTGATGGTGTCAAGATTCTTGAGTATTATTGGGGCTGCACTCATCCAGGCAGGTGGGGAGTACTCCATCACACTCCTGACTTGGTCTGTTGCAGATGTGGACAAAAGGTGATTTACCCTCCACAGTATTCTTAGTCTCTGACCTGCTCTTGTAGCAACTATGTTTATGTGGTGAGTCCAGTTGAGTTTCTAGTCAATGATAAACCCCAAGATGTTGATCGTGGGGGATTCAGTGATGGTAACACCATTGAATGTCAAGGTGTGGTGGTTAGGTTATCTCTTTGATGGTCATTGCCTGACATTTCTGATGCACAAATGTTACTTGCCACTTTTCAATGCAAACTACATATTGTCTGGGTCCAGGGTCAAGAATGACTTCAATCAGCTTGACACTGGACCTGGCATTTGTGTGGTGCAAATGTTACTGGTCTGAAGCATAGATTCCCTACAGTGTGGAAAGATGCCATTTAGCCCAACAAGTCCACATCGACCCTCGAAGAGTAACCCACTCAGACCCATTCCCCTACCCTATTACTCTACATTTACCTCTGACTAATGCACCTAACCCACATCCCTGAACACTACGGGTAATTTAGCATGGCCAATTCACCTAACCCGCTCATCTTTGGACTGTGGGAGGAAACTGGGGCACCCAGAGGAAACCCACACAGACATGGGAAGAATGTACAAACTCAACACAGTCGCCCGAGGCTGAAATCGAATCCAGGTCCCTGGTGCTGTGAGGCAGCAGTGCTAAGCACTGAGCCACTGTGCCGCCCTAAATTGTGATCTTCCTTATTGCTGAGCAGATGCTGCCTGAAAGCCCTGTTGATTACACCTTCCTACACTTTATTGATGATCGAGAGTAGACTGATGGAGTGGTAATTGACTAAGTTGGATTTGTCCTGCTTTTTATGTACCTAGGCAGTTTCCTATATTGTCAGGTAGATGTCAGTGTTGTAACTGTACTGGAACAGCTTGGCTAGGGGACCGGCAAATTCTGGATCTTAAGTCTTTAGTACTATTGATGGAATGTTATCAGGGCCCATAGCCTTTGCAGTGTTCAGTGTTTACAACCATTTTGTGATATCAGGAGGAGTGAATCACATGGCCGAAGACTGTTATCTGTGATGCTGGGGACCACTGGAGGAGACCAAGGTGGATCATCCACTCAGCACTTCCAGCTGAAGATTGCTGTGAAAGCTTTAACCTTATCTTTTATTCTGATGCTCATCCATCATTGAGGATAGGGATATTTGTGGAGCCTGCTCCTCCAGTGAGTTGTTTAATCATCTACCACCAATTGCCATTGGATGTGGCCGGACTGCAGAGCTTACATTTCATCTGTTGATTGTGGGATCACTCAGCTCTGTCTATCATTTGCTGCTAATGTTTTACTAGATTAGTGTAGAAACAGGCCCTTGGGCCCAACAAGTCCACACCGACCCTCCGAAGAGCAACCCATTCCCCTACACCTAACACTACTGGCAATTTAGCATGGCCATGTCACCTAACCTGCACATTTTTGGACTGTGGGAGGAAACCGGAGCACCCGGAGGAAACCCACGCAGACACGGGGAGAATGTGCAAACTCCACACAGACAGTCGCACGAGGTGGGATTTGAACCCGGGTCTCTGGCGCTGTGAGGCAGCAGTGCTAACCACCGTACCACCGTGCCGCCCGTGTTGTTTGGCATGCAAGTAATCCTGTTTGGTGGCTTCACCAAGTTGAACCTCATTTTCAGGTGTGCCTGTCGCTGCACTTGACATGCCCTCCTGCACTCTCCATTGAACCAGGGTTGATCCGTTGTCTTGATGGTAATGGTTTAGTGGGGGGTATGCCAGGCCATGAGGTTACAGATTGTGCTGGAGTACAATTCTGCTGCTGTTGATGGCCCACTGTGTCTCATGGATGCCCAGCCTTGAGTCGCTAGATCTGTTCAAAGTCTGTCCTATTTAGCACTGCGATAGTGCCACACAACACAATGGAGGTTATTCTCAATGTGAAGGTGGGACTTGGTCTCCACAAGGACTCTTACTGATACTATCATGAACAGAAGCATCTGCAGGTGGCAGATTTTTAAGGATAAGGTCAAGTATGTTTTCCCTGTTGTTGGTTCCCTCATCACCTGCCGCAGAGCCAGTCCAGCAGTTATGTCCTTTAGGACCCAAATAGCTCGATGAATAGTATTGCTGCCAAGTCACGCTTGGTGGTGAACATTGGAATCCCCCACCCAGAGTACATTTTGTGCCCTTGCTACCCTCAGTTTTCCTCTAAGTGTTGTGCAAATTGGAGGAGTACGGAATCATAACTGAGGGAGAACAGAATATGTGAACCAGAAGGAAACTTCCTTGCCTCTGTTTAACCTGAAGCCAAAAGACTTCAAGGGGTTCGGGGTCAATGTTGAGGACTTACAGGGCAGCTCCCTCCTGGCTGTATATCATTGTGCCGCCACTTCTGCAGGGTCCGTCCTGCCGGTAGGACTGGACATATCCAAGGATGGTGATGGTGGTATCTGGTACATTTTCTGGAAGGTTCCTTGAGTACAACAATGTCAGGCTGTTGCTTGAGTAGTCAATGAGACAGTTCTCCCAATTTTTGGCACTAGCACTAATAAGGAGGATTTTGCAAGGTCTGTTTCTGCCGTTGTACTTTCCAGCGGCCAGATCAATGCCAAGGGATCCATCCAGGTTTCATTTCTTTGAGAGTTTGGAGCAACTGGTACAACTGAATGACTTGCCACGCCATTTCAGAGAGCAATTGGGAGTCAAACCACATTGTTGTGGGTCTGATCTTTTTTGTTTTGAATTCAAATTCCACCATCTGTCATGGCGGTATTCAAATCCGGGTCCCCAGAACATTAGCTGAGTTTCTGGATTAATATCCTTGCGATAATGCCACTAAGCCATCACCTTCCCTCAAAAAGAGAAGCCTTAAACCATTATGACTTAATGCATGGAACATTAGCGATAAAATGGATGAATTAATCAGGCAAACAGGTGTTGTGGTAGGTTATTTTATGAAATAATCTCAGGAGCCTCGAGATACAGGTCAATGATCATTTATTAAGTCAAGAGAAGATCCTGAGCTGGTACTCTAATTCAATGAGGATTTATCAGCTATTTATCCATTGGAAATCACCAAGACAGTACATTGCTCGAATTCTGAAACAGTCTATTTTCGAAAACAGCCTTGGTTTTTCACACATTCTAAAAGTGGCAAAGTGCCTGTTACCTCTGGTCTCACCGCTTTCTACCTTCCTAGGTGCCATTCTATTCCTCTCTGAACGCATTCCTTGATTCCATCCTAGACTAAACCCCGAAGCTTTGTCTTTCTCAAAGTGGAACAGGATTATCCTCACATCCCATTTCCAAATAAGATCTCAGGGTTAAAGCTGGTTCAGCCATATTCCACTTCCACAGAAACGCTGTCTGACTGCTGCATCAGCATCTGAGTATTTATGCAGTTTGACTAGTTTTCCTTTTTTAACCAGACTACTTTCTTGAACAAGAATAAATAAAAATGAATTTTAAATGATTTATGTGATTATTGGTTCTGAAGTTGACTAAAATTCGCGACCTCATTGTAATCCCAGTCGGAACTGCATGTGACTTTGGCAGGTTAATTTATGTCATACCCAAAATTACACACGGGTATGATATTGTCAGGATTACAGTGAGGTGGCTGCAGGGTGACCAGGGATCAGAACTGACTGTCATTTTTAGGAAGGAGAGACAAAAGGAAAAGGAGATTGGAAAGCATTGCTGTTTAAAGAGGACATTAATACAATAATGAGGAAGTGGAATCTGATACAAGAGAACGGAGAAACACTGAGGGGCAGAAAATGATAATGGGGTTTGTATAAAGACACTCAAACTGTGGGCGTAATGTTGGAGAAGGCATTAAACAGGAAATTAGAGATACAAAGCATTAAAGGTACAGCTGTAATTAATTGACTCTAATCTGCATAACTATCGGGCAAATCATATCATTAACGATACCTTAGAGGAGGAATTCCTGGAGTGAGTACAGAATTGTTTTTTTTGGACCAATAGGCTGAGGAACTAACGAGAGAACCAGCCATCCTAAACTGGATATTGTGTAATGAGAAAGGAACAATTGCCAATCTAACTGTGTGAGGGCCGTTAGAGAAGAGTAATCGTAATGCAATAGAGTCCTTAAGATGGTGAGTGACGTGGTTGGTTCTGATAGTAGGCTCCTGAATCTAATTAAGGGAAACGACAATGGTATGAGGAGTGAGTTAGCTATGATAAGTTCAGGAATATTAATTAAAGGAGTGTGGTACAGACTTGATGGGCTAAAGGGCCTATTCTGTCATGCATGATTCTCTTTGACTCTGTTTGACAATAGTTAGGCAATGACAGCATTTAAAGAGTGCATGCAGGAACTGCAACAATTGCTCTTTCCTGTCTGGCACAAAAGTAAAATGAGGAAGTGGCCCAACCATGGCTAAAAAAGGAAATTAGGGATAGCATTAGGTCCATGGGCGGGACATAAAAAAATGACCAACCAGAGAATTGGGAGCTGTTCAAATTTCAGCAAAATGGGAAAGAGGGATTAATTAAGAGGAGAAAAATAGAGTAAGAGAATAAACTTGTGGGGAATAGACAAACTCGCTGTAAAAGCTTCTGTAGGTATGTGAAGAGATCAGGATTAATTATGACAAATGTAGGTCCCTTCCAATCAGAAACGGGGAAGTTATCATGGGGAACTGATGGCTGACCAATTAAATAGACACACTGTTTCTGGCTTCACAAAACAGGAATAATATCCCAAAAAACAATGGAGAATACTGGCTCTGGAAATATTGAATGCATTGATTAGATTTTAGATTAGATTACTTCGATTAGATTACTTACAGTGTGGAAACAGGCCCTTCGGCCCAAGCGCAACCCATCCATTCCCATTCTCCATTTACCCCTTCGCCTAACACTATGGGCAATTTAGCATGGCCATTGGTGGTTATTTTTCAAGCAGCAATAAGACTGCATGATCTGTCATGATCATAGTAAATGGCAGAGTAGGCTTGAGGCCTGAACAGCCAGCTCCTGCTCCTATTTTCTATGTTTCTATCTTTCCTGAGATAGGGAGACCAGAACCGCACACATTACTCTCGGTACAGTCTAACCATGCTCCTGTACAATTAAGACTGCAATAGGTGGATGGAGGTGGGTGAAAAGGTGATAGGTCAGAGAGGAGGGTGGAGTGGATAGGTGGGAAGGAAGATGGACAGGTGGGACAGGTTATGAGGACGGTGCTGAGCTGGAAGATTGGAACTGGGGGTAAGGTGGGGGCAGGGGAAATGAGGAAACTGTTGAAGTCCACATTAATGCCATGGGGTTGAAGTGTTCCAAGGCAGAAGATGAGACGTTCTTCCTCCAGACGTCGGGTGGTGAGGGAGTGGCGATGTCGGAGGCCCTCTGCATGTCCTCGGCAGAGTGGAAGGGGAAGTTGAAATGTTCGGCCACGGGCTGGTGGAGTTGATTGGTGTGGGTGTCCTGGAGGTGTTCTCTGAAGCGCTCTGCGAGAAAGCGTCCGGTCTCCCCAATGCAGAAGAGACCGCATCGAGGACAACAGTTACAATAAATGACGTGGGTGGAAGTGAAAGGCTCCTTTGGGGCCTTGGATGGAGGTGAGGGAAATGTTTTCATCAAAGACGTTGGACTGCAGGACCGAAGTCTTAAAATTCTATCCAAAAAATCAAGAATAAAATGATGACTTCTTTTTCTTTACAAAAAAAATCCATTTTGCATGGTTGTGGGACCAAAGGTACATTCCCACATGTGGAGGCCCTGCTGGAAAAGGTTCTGTGTATAACTGCATAGCTCAGAGGTCGAATAGGTATTTCCTTGAGGATAGCTGCTAGATGAACATGGGCAGCACGGTAGCACAGCAGTTAGCACTGCGGCCTCACAGCGCCATAGACCCGGGTTCAATTCCAGCCTCAGACGACTCTCTTTGTGGAGTTTGCACATTCTCCCTGTGTCTGCGTCGGTTTCCTCCCACAATCCAAAAATGTGCAGGTCAGGTGAATTGGCCATGCTAAATTGCCCCTAGTGTTAGGTGAAGGGGTAACTGCAGGGGAATGGATCTGGGTGGGTTGCGCTTTGGTGGGCCGGTGTGGAGTTGTTGGGCCGAAGGGCCTGTTTCCACACTGTAACATAATCTAATCTAAAATAAACACACTATTGTTAGCTATGTCAAAATCTGTAGGGTGAATTGAGGGAGATTTCCCAACATAGTGATCCAACAGGATGATGGTAACAAGTTGGTATAGTTGGAAAACTGTTGGAAGGATTCAGAATTTCAAGGTATGGACTGGTGGCTACCCTTCCAGAAGGATGTGGATGCTTTGGAGAGGGTGCAGAGAAGGTTTACCAGCAAGGTTTGTGAAGGTTTGTAGCTCAGGTTGAGGTTTAGGGTGTAGGTTTGCTCGCTGAGCTGTAGGTTTGATATCCAGACGTTTCATTACCTGGCTAGGTAACATCATCAGTGGCGACCTCCAAGTGAAGCGACACTGTTGTCTCCTGCTTTCTATTTATATGTTTGTCCTAGATGGGGTTCCTGGGGTTTGTGGTGATGTCATTTCCTGTTTGTTTTCTGAGGTGTTGATAATGGTATCTAGATCTATGTGCTTGTTTATGGCATTGTGATTGGAGTGCCAGGCCTCTAGGAATTCTCTGGCATGTCTTTGCTTAGCCTGTCCCAGGATAGATGTGTTGTCCCAGTCGAAATGGTGGTTTTTTTCATCCATGTGTTGGGCTACAAGGGACAGAGGGTCTCGACTGGGACAACACATCTATCCTGGGACAGGCTAAGCAAAGACATGCTAGAGAATTCCTAGAGGCCTGGCACTCCAACCACAACGCCATAAACAAACACATAGATCTAGATGCCATCCATCAACCCCTCAGAAAACAAACAGGAAATGACATCACCACAAACCCCAGGAACCCCATCCAGAAGAAAGATATAAATAGAAAGCAGGAGACAACAGCTTCGCTTCACTTGGAGGTCGCCACTGATGATGTTACCTAGCCAGGTAATGAAACCTACCTGGATATCAAACCTACAGCTCAGCAAGCAAACCTACACCCTAAGGCTTACCAGGTCTGGAGGGTTTTAGGCACGAGAAGAGATTGGATAAATTCGGATTGTTTTCACTGCAACGACAGAGGCCGAGGGGCGAACTGATGAAAGTCTACAAAATTGTGAGGGGCATAGACAGGGTGGATAGTCAGAGACTTTTTCCCAGTGGGCAAAAGTCAACTACAACAGGGCACAAGTTCAAGGTAAGAGGAAGAAAGTTTCGGGGAGAGGCGCGGGGAAAATTTTTCACACAGAGGGTGACGGGTGCCTGGAACACACTGCCATTGGAGGTGGTGGAAGCAGGCACGTTAGCAACGTTTAATGCATATCTTGATAGACGCATGAACAGAAGGTGAACAGAGGGATAGAAACTACACCAGGGCAATAAGTAGCCAGTTTAAATAAGGCTTAGGAATTGGCGCAGGCTCGGTGGGCCTTTGCTCTTGGGAGCAGAGAAATGTTCAATAACTTTGGAGAGCAATGTGACACTGGAGTTCTTACGTTCTGAAATGATCTTTGCCAGAAGGCAGTTAGAATACCGATATCTAACTGACAACGGCAAAACTCACCCAAGCTTCCAGTCTGGCGCTGACACTAATTGACAGAAAGTAGCAAGGACAGGACTGGATTTTAGACAATGAAGGACAAAATAACTTGCCATGATATTCCATCAAGGGCTGTGTTGACTGGAGTAGTATCGCTGGCCTGGGGGTTAGTGGAGAGGGTGGGGTCACTGGTGAGATTACATTCACTGAGCGTAGAGCTGTACGTAGCTTGGGAGTGAACTGAAAACTACTTGTGCTGGAAAATCTTCCCCACAATGGAAGGGATTGGAGATTTTAATGGGGAGGAGGGGGGCGGGGGACGAGAGAGAGATGTCAGGCTTTCTTTAGTGGAAAGTGGTGGAGCTTGGCAAATTGCTGTGTGGCCCTGAGCTATGTGTGTACTCTACAGACACCGCCAAGCAGAATATGACTTCTGTGGCCAGGATTAGTGTCACAGCTAACACCCGGATCTGTCAATCTCCAGCTTACAACCTCTCCTGAATGAGAAGGAACACTTCAAACTACAGGAGCTGATGCTGCCTCTGGCCTTGGCCCACCCACACCTCGGCGTTGATGGCAGAAACTTGTATCTACCCTTTTATCACAGCCATCTTCACTCTCCCCTCACTGGAATAATTCCATGCTTTTTTTTAGATTCCCTACAGTGTGGAAATAGGCCCTTCGGCCCAACAAGTCCCACCGCCTCCAAAGAGTATCCCATCCAGACTCACTCCCTTATCCTATTACTCTACATTTACCCCTGACTAATGCGCCTAACCTACACATCCCTGAACACGATGGGCAATTTAGCATGGCCAATTCACCTGACCTGCACATCTTTGGACTGTGGGAGGAAACCGGAGCACCAAGAGGAAACCGACGCAGACATGGAGAGAAAGTGCAAACTACACACAGACAGTCACCCGAGGCCAGAATTGAACCCAGTTCTCTGGCGCTGTGAGGTAGCGGTGCCAACCAACGAGCCACTGTGTCACGCCTATGATCAATTTGTTCATTCACTCTGCAGTCTGATCCACACAGGCGAGCACATATCTTGGACCCACTGACTGGAGCTTCCCAATACTGTATACTGGATCCCCAGAACTGATAGCCCCCACAGTTCACACTATCCTGTCCCTGACAATTGACCAACTCGAATCAGCCTAAGCCCCATTGCCTCACAGTATCTGCAGCCTGGCCTCCAGCCCAGCATCTCTGATCCAAACTCCCTCGAGTGGCACACATTTAATTCTAGACATGGTCCCTGAATTAACCAAGGTCTTCGCTAACTCCTATATGCTACTGTTGCAGCCTGCCCTGTCATCTCTGCCTAATTGCATTTGTTTATTTGACCGGCTAACTAGTCGCTGATCTGGAACATTGAAGAAACAGCACATTACAGTCTCCTGTCTTAGAGTCCAAATGAAAGCACCCACCAGACACTGGAAGTCAAACAAAAAGGAAAAAAAGACAAGCTCCCACCACCAAACCCTCTTTGCACTGAAGTGCCATTTGCTGCAAACTGCTGAAAATAGCACTTGGTTCATAAAGCAGTACGTGTAGCAAGAAATCATTTTTACTTTTATGAGGAACTTATGACTCACACCAAAGTTATACTTGTTCAAGCAACTACTGATTGACAGTCATTGACACTGACAGGCGTTTTATGTTAACAAGAAATTATAGTCAGATTATAGCTTCTTTTATCACTTTTAAAATTCTAAATCAAATTTGAAATGGTGATCTAAATTACAGCTTGTACATATGTACCAGGTTCCTGAATTTAACTGTCATTTTATGAAAAACACTGCTCCCCAATTACTCAGTGCTTCACTAAATCAGCTGTTATGAATTATTTGTCTCAGAATATCTGAACAGAAAGACAGTTAATGCCACAAGATTGACATCTATGATATGAAAGCCTCTCATGATATAAAGGCACTGCAATAGTCTAATTAACATTCAGTCTCAATGCAGTGGGAAGGATCATGCTCCAAAATATACAAATACATATCAGGGATCTTCATGAATGTATATCAGCTATAAACTTTGCAAATTATCTAAATGTATAACATTAAGTTACTGGGATTGATTTCATTATTTTGTCAGGGATTCATACTTTCAGTGCTTTGCCTTGATTCTGTGTAATCATACATCTTGTAAATAAATTACACTATTGAGTTTAACCTGTACTATATGATCTGATAGCATGGTGTTTCTAACTGGATTGGCATAACCTGTGTTAGTCCTCAGCAGAGGCCTCATCTTCATCCCCCTACACTCCTGGATTAACGAATTCAACACGCGGCGGGACATTGAGCATTTCTTCTGCAGCCTTCGCCTCCGCGCCTACTTCTTCAACCAGGACTCCTGCCCACCCTCTGACGACCCCTTCTCCCGCCTGCAACACACCCCATCCACCTGGACACCCGGTGCTGGCCTCTTACCTGCCCTCAATCACTTCATAGCCAACTGCCGCCACGACATTGACCACCTCAACCTGTCCACCCCTCTCACCCACTCCAACCTCTCACCCTCGCAACATGCAGCCCTCCACTCCCTCCGCTCCAACCCCAACCTCACCATCAAACCGGCAGACAAGGGACGTGCGGTGGTAGTTTGCTGAGGCTAAACGCCAGCTCGCGGGCACCTTCTCCTACTGCCCCCTTGACCATGACCCCACCTCCCACCACCAAACCATCATCTCCCAGACCATCCATAACCTCATCACCTCGGGGGATCTCCCATCCACCGGCTCCAACCTCATAGTCCCACAACCCCGCACCACCCGTTTCTACCTCCTGCCCAAAATCCACAAACCTGACTGCCCCGGCCGACCCATTGTCTCAGCCTGCTCCTGCCCCACCGAACTCATCTCTGCATACCTTGACATGGTCCTGTCCCCCTTAGTCTAAGAACTCCCCACCTACGTTCGGGACACCATCCTCGCCCTCCACCTCCTCCATGATTTTTGCTTCCCCGGCCCCCAACGCCTTATCTTCACCATGGACATCCAGTTCCTATACACCTCCATCCCCCATCACGAAGGCCTCAAAGCCCTCCGCGTCTTCCTTTCCCGCCAAACCAACCAGTACCCTTCCACTGATACCCTCCTTCGACTGACTAAACTGGTCCTCACTCTGAACAACTTCTCTTTCCAATCCTCCCACTTACTCCAAACCAAAGGAGTAGCCATGGGCACCTGCATGGGCCCCAGCTATGCCTGCATCTTCGTAGGATATGTGGAACAGTCCATCTTCCGCAGCTACACTGGCACCACCCCCCATCTTTTCCTCCGTTACATCGATGACTGTATCGGCACTATCTCGTGCTCCCACAAGGAGGTTGAACACTTCATCCACTTTACTAACACCTTCCAGCCCGACCTCAAATTTACCTGGACCGTCTCAGACTCCTCCCTCCCCTTCCTAGACCTCTCCATTTCTATCTCGGATGGCCGACTCAACACGGACGTTTACAATAAACCGTGTGACTCCCACAGCTACTTAGATTACACCTCCTCCCACCTTGCCCCCTGTAAAAACGCCATCCCATATTCCCAATTCCTTCGCCTTCGCCACATCTGCTCCCAGGAGGACCAATTCCAATACCGAACAACCCAGATGGCCTCCTTCTTCAAAGACCATAATTTCCCCTCAGACGTGGTTGACGATGCTCTCCACCACATCTCCTTCACTTCCCGCTCCTCCGCCCTTGAACTCCGCCCCTCCAATCGCCACCAGGACAGAACCCCACTGGTCCTCACCTACCACCCCACCAACCTCCAGATACATCGTATCATCCTTCGTCATTTCCGACCACCTCCAAACTGACCCCACCACCAAGATATATTTCCCTCCCCACCCCTATCAGCGTTCCGAAAAGACCACTCCCTCCGTGACTCCCTTGTCAGGTCCACACCCCCCACCAACCCAACCCCCACTCCCGGCACCTTCCCCTGCAACCGCAAGAAATGCAAAACTTGCGCCCACACCGCCCCCTCCCCCCTCACTTCCCTCTAAGGCCACAAGGGATCCTTCCATATCCATCAGAAATTCACCTGCACCTCCACACACATCATTTACTGCATCCGCTGCACCCGATGTGGCCTCCTCTATATTGGGGAGACAGGCCGCCTACTTGCGGAACGTTTCAGAGAACACCTCTGGGACACCCGGACCAACCAACCCAACCGCCCCGTGGCTGAACACTTTAACTCCCCCTCCCACTCCGCCAAGGACATGCAGGTCCTTGGTCTCCTCCATCGCCAGACCATGGCAACACGACGCCTGGAGGAAGAGTGCCTCATCTTCTGCCTAGGAACCCTCCAACCACAGGGGATGAATACAGATTTCTCCAGCTTTCTCATTTCCCCTTCCCCAACCTTTTCTCAGTCCCAACCCTCAGACTCAGCACCGCCTTCTTGACCTGCAATCTTCTTCCTGACCTGTCCGCCCCCACCCCCTCTCTGGCCTATCACCCTCACCTTAACCTCCTTCCACCTATCGTATTCCCAACGCCCCTCCCCCAAGTCCCTCCTCCCTACCTTTTATCTTAGCCTGCTTGGCACAGCCTCCTCATTCCTGAAGAAGGGTTTATGCCCAAAACATCGATTCTCCTGTTCCTTTGATGCTGCCTGACCTGCTGCGCTTTTCCAGCAATACATTTTTAAGCTTATAACCCGTGCAACCTTCAATATGGTTATTGTGTAAAGGTGTTACTTTTAACTGGCTAGTCCCTATTTCTTCGAATGTATCAGGGTGTAGGTTTCTGATTGCAGAAGACGCAGTTTTGCTTTCCAAGCCTGCAGTGGGCACCGCTCCCAAAAAGAGATGGCTGTAATTGCAGATTGGATCAATTGCTATGTAGAATAGCATCATTGGTTGAATTGGAAATGTTCACAGTGAACCGTCTCAGAGTCATTCCCTAGAGAAAAAAGAGAGAAAATGTCACAAAAGAAGGAAGCTGTACAGTACAGTGGCGGACATGTTCTGCAACATTAAAGCTGTCAGCTCTAACTGTTCCTGGCTTTGCGATAAAGATGACAATTACATGAAACGGCAGTTTGTGAGTTGGGCTGGTTGCCACCGTAACTGTCAGCAAGTGAACTGCAAATAACCAGCACACGGATGTTCGGTGACAGCCCATGAACTAATACCAAGGAATCACAAAAACACCAGCTACTGCATCCAGATCAACGAAAATGGCTTCTCACTGACTGTAATGTGCAGACTGGACGTGTGTATGACACACCCTCATTATCCTTGCCAGGCAGATAGCACGCAGTCTGAGGTGGAGCAGTCGACGTTTCGGGCTGTGACCTTCCATCCAGTCCTGATGAAAGGTCACGACTTGAAACGTCAACTTCCCCACCTCCCGATGCTGCCTGGCTCGCTGTGTTCTTCCAGCCTCCTGCTTGTCCACTTTGGATTCCAGCATCTGCAGTTTGTTTTGTCTCTAAGCATGCAATCTGAGGTTTACAAACCCACATTTTGATTGATTATGGATGATTTTGAGTCACCCTGATGATCCATTCTAAAATAACTCACTAGATTTTAACATGCTAATTCTAATACGTGCAAAAATATATATACTCAGACTCTCCTTGACAGATTTCATCCATATTATTTGATCAGGTATTCATACCTATTATTGCTTCGTTTTGACTGTGTATAATCATATATCTTGTAAATAAATTAGAGTACGGAGTTTAACCTCTACTTGCAATGCTTCAATCACCATTGAGAAAAGTCTTAATAAACAGAAAAAGTTTATTATACAATACTTGATAGCTATTTATGGTACATCCGAGATATTTGATATAGTGAGACTATTAAATTCAACTTCAGAGTTTGCACGACTGTTAGTTCCATTAACTCAGCACTAAATCAATATTCAAACATATACACAGCTCCTCCAAGTCATAGTTACTTCTATACAGTTGGTGGAGCTTATCTTGTGATGTCAGTTAATCCTTTCAGATACTGACTGGCTTTTATAACAATGTGCTGGAAAATGTACCTATCTCTGAGTCTGCGACCTGGTAAGCAAGGAATGTGTTTATTATATGGTCGAACAGGATAATTATTGGCTTGTAAAAAAACAGGAGAGATTCCCACTCAACTATGGGATAGAGAGGACCAAGAACCTCAACATTGCTTTGCATCACTCCATACTACAACATCAATGGAAAACATGCATTGCCACGGCACCCCAGGTGAGGGTGAGGTGGGCGGCTGATGTCATAGGGTTCAATTCCCCTGGTCCTGGGTGGATTCCTGACCTGCCCCTTTGTCCTTCTCTTAGTGGAGGTGATGGCACTGCCATCAGGCAGAGAACCTCAGAAGCAGAATGGGGCATTACCAGATTTACAAAGAGAGTTGGTACCTTACACACTATCAATGCTCACCCAGCAGGCACTGCCATTCAGCTCAGTTCAATCAGCCCCTGGCCGCTATTCCAGTGGGAAACGATCTGAGGCTGTGGCGTGTGATACAGGGTCAGTGGTGTCAAGCAAATGGGCATTTGAACTTATTTCTGAAATGACTTGGAAAGCAGCAGAACTACAAGAATCCTGACTACTGCAATTTGTGCCCCTTATTTTTGGCCAGGGAGAATTCGATGACATCCTTGAACCATTTCCTCTGCCCTTCTGTCGTCCAGTTACAGTGATGAAGCTTAGAGCATTGCGAGAG
Source organism: Chiloscyllium plagiosum (assembly GCF_037043375.1). Classification (NCBI taxonomy): domain Eukaryota; kingdom Metazoa; phylum Chordata; class Chondrichthyes; order Orectolobiformes; family Hemiscylliidae; genus Chiloscyllium; species Chiloscyllium plagiosum. The sequence continues at coordinate 75,359,165 of NW_028270152.1, read as the reverse complement.
CCTTGTGTCAGGCATGTGGATGATCTGGCTCTACTCGGTGCAACTGATCGAACACAACCAGTGTCTCAATACTGGGGATGTTGGCCTGAGGAAGGACACTGAAACCTGGGCATCTATCCTGCCAGGAGCTCTGCAGGATGTTGTGGAGGCGCTGATGATATTTCCCTATTGACTTGCTGAACATCGTGCATGTCTCCACTACATACAGGAGGCAGGGAATACTGCTGTGCAGTAGGCCATGAGCTGGTTTGAGGTCTTGGTCATCAAACATTCAGCTCTTCAGATGGACAAAGGCTGGCACTGATATAGCGGACAGGATGGTGAATTTCTACATCAATGTCAGTCCTGTCAAAGGCTAAGAATTTCTTGCACACACTCTCCAACTCACACATATTCACACTCACACACACTCTCTCACACACACATATACTCACACTCACACTCACACACAAATACACACACACTTTTATACTCACTCACACACTCTCTCACACTCTCACACACACACACTCTTACACTCACACTCACACACACTCTCTCACACACACACACTCACACTCTCGCACACACACACACTCACACTCTCGCACACACACACATATTTTCCAATATCATGCCACATGTGTCATCTATTCTTGAAATTTCAGGTGATTTATTGAAAGTTCACTGAGTTGTTTGTCTCCAGAGCTTTCTTTTCACTGCCTGCCTGGCCCCACTGCCCTAATGACTGGATTATTGAGAGCAGTTGTAACATTCGCTGGCAACTAGACAGAAATCTCCTGGAGAAAGCTTGCCATTTCCAATCCTTCACTCATTGAACTGATATTGACACAAGATTGATATATTCCTTTGTCTTAAACACAGGGTGTTATTTCAATTTTCCCATTCACTGTTCAATATTTGCAACTCCATTTTTTATACTCCCATGTTTTACGTTCAATCCATTACACACGTTCTCTTTGCAATTATTCTTCATGAGACCTGGATGAGCATTACCATCCAATACAGTATTGTCATAATATTTTTAAAACAGAAAACAAACATTCACATTTGTTCCCCGCCATTAACCCATTTCACTGTCTGCTCTTTATTTTCCCTTGTCAAAATATCCATCATGTTATCATTTAAATATTATGCCAAATTCAGACAGCAGTCCTGTTTGACTCACAGCTTTTGTCAATGTTCAATTTCATTTCCCACCCAAAGAAATGTTCATTCTCAATACTCAGGTACCGCCTAGATAGCTTTTCACAAGCTTCTTTTGAAGAAAATGTTATCACAGGTCGTCCTGTTATAGCACATCAATGCGAATTCGCTGCAACACGATCAACAAACTAGAGACTCTGCTTCTACAGCGCAAATTTTTAAGATGTGTGTTGGCTGTAACCATGATTACAGAACCAACACTTCAAGCACTGTTTCTAAAGTTTGATTTTTTTTTACTATGTGGGGTTACACAAGAACGCAACCGTCGTGTTATAGGAAAACTGGCTGTATTCCCTTCAAGGTCGGTAAATCTTTTCTTCAGGAGAACTCGAAAATGCTACCAATTTATTTTATAAATTCCTCTCTCTGAAATGATGATACTCAGGCATGGTGTTCCTATTTTATAGACATGGGTGTTTGGGACAGTTTGCCATACGGCCCTCATTTACTTTCTTGGTCACCCCTTCAAAATATTCAATCAAGTTCATGAGACACGATTTCCCCCACACGAACCCATGCTGACTATACCAAGTGAGTCCTTGTCTCTCCAAATGGCTGTCAGTCTTCTCTTTCAGAATCCCCTCTGACATGTTCAGCTCTCCAGTCTGTAATACTCAGGCATTTCCCTGCAGCCTTTCTTAAATAATGGCACGACATTAGCCACCTTCCATTCTTCAAGCCCTTCACCCGGACTGTCGATGATACAAATATCTCTGCTAGGGGCCCTGCAATTTCCTCCCTAACCTCCCACAAAGTCCTAGGATGCACTTCATCAGATCCTGGGGATTTATGCACTTTTAGACTTCCAACACCTTCCCTTCAATAATGTGAAGGCACTTTTCAAGACATCACTATTTATTTCCCCACGTTCTCTAGCATCCATTTATTTAGGATCTCACCCATCACTTGTGGCTCTAAACATAGATGACCTTGCTGATCTTTAAGATGCCCTATTCTCTCCTGAGTTATTCTTTTGCCCTTGGTGTACTTGTAGAATCTCTTTAGTTCCTCCTTTATGTTATCTGCCAATGCCATCTCATGTCCCCTTTTAGCTCTCCAGATTTCTCTCTTAAGGGTACTCCAACACCCTCAGGCTGCCTATATACTGTATATCATATGCATCCTTCCTTTTCAAGACAATCAATAACTCTCGTCATCCAGTGTTCCCTAGTTCTGCCAGCCTTACCCTTCACTCTAACAAGAACATGTTGGCTCTAAACCTTCATTAACTCACTTTTGAAAGTCTCCCACTTACCAGATGTCCCTTTTGCCTCCCCCAGTAAACATTTGAAAGCCCCTGTGTAAGACTGCCACCTGCCAGAAAGTGTTCTGCCATCCTTATCTGGTCTGGTCTTGTATGAGATTCCAGAGTAATGACTGAAATTGGCTGAGCAACTCACGGGCAATTAGGGAAGGGCATCAGACATGGATTTTGCCAATATCCTATGAAAGGGTGAATTAATTTGAAGGGAGTTTCATTTGGCAACTAAGATGGCGCCAGAGAATGGCAACTTTGTGCACTATTCACTGTATTCATTTATTCCTATCCTTGAGAACATGTGACAATAAGATCCAATTCAGGCTGAATTTTTCCAATGGGTGGTGACAAAGGGGGATTCCAGAGACATCCAATCATGGAATCCCTACAGTGTGGAAACAGGCTATTTGGCCCAACAAGTCCACACTGTTCTGCCGAAGAGTAACCCAACCAGACCCATTCCCCTACCTTATTATTCTACATTTACCCCTGACTAATGCACCTAACCTACACACCCCCTGAATACTATGGACAATTTAGCATGGCTCATTTGCCTTAACCTGCACATATTTGGACTGTAGGAGGAAACCCATGCAGACACAGGAAGAATTTTCAAACTCAACACAGATAGTCACCCAAGGCTGGAATCGAACCCAGGACCCTAGCACTATGCGGCAGCAGTGCTAACCACTAAGCCACCAGGCCACTCCAAGGAGTCATGTCATCATTGGCCTCTTCCAAACTCTATGTCTCCCATGATCAACACTGCAACACTCAAAAGTCCATTCTCATCAGGAAATGCAGCATTTGAGACTGAACTGCACCCGTGCCAAAATGAGTTTGCAATTTTTGAAAAAGAAATGTTTCCGACCCGAGTTTTTCTGCTCCAACCAGAGTGATTAAATAAGTAAAATAACTTTACATCTCTCGGAATTACAATTCACACAATTCAACGTTTCAATTTTAATTTAAACTGCTCAGAACAACCCTAGATTTATTCTGAACTCGAGAATAGTGAAAGTGAAAAGTTCAGGTTGAATTTTGAGCAGAAACCCTGGCGCACAAAAGTTCAGAGCTTCAAATCTGAATTTTATCTTTTCACAGCGCAAACTCTTTGTTGTCTTTCACAGTTGCACAAATAAATTTTAGTCTGCGTAAAGTAGTGTCCTCAAGTAGAAGTATCATTTGGTCTTCTTATCCCAAATAAGGTTGCAAATTCTTAAATCTGAAAATCTGAGGGAAACCAACAGTTACATCCAAACGTTCTTATTATAACATAAAAATAGCTATAACAGGATAAAGTTAAAACTCACACAACACCAGGTTATAGTCCAACAGGTTTATTTGGAAGCACTAGTTTTCAGAGCGCTACCTCTTCATCAGGTGGTTGAAAGCCAGTGCTTCCAAATACACCTGTTGAACACTAACCTGGTGTTATGTGAGTTTTAACTTTGTACACCCCAGTCCAATACTATCATCTCCACATCAGGATAGCAATTCAAAATGCCCTTATTTTTGCTATTCACAGGTTTTTAGCTAAAGCAAAACTCTGAATTTCAATTGATTCAAAACTGAAACACTAACAATTTTCTGATTAAAATTGGTGTCAAGGCTGTCAGGCACAGTATAAAAGCAAAAGGAAAAAGAATATAATGTGGTCAAAGTTAGTGGGTAGTCAACTAAAGAAAAGCAAAACGGAGAGAGGTGGTGAAATTTGCTAGCAATATGTAAGAACACTACAAGAGGTTTTATAGAGATCTAAAAGGTAAGAGAGAGAGGCAAGAGTGGACATTGGACAGCTAGAAAATGAGGTTGGGGAAGTAGCAATGGGGAACAAAGAAATGGTGGAGGAACTGAAAAGGTACTTTGCATCAGTTTCACCGTGTAAGATACCAGCCACATACCAGAACTTCAAGAGAGGCGGTGGGCAGAGGTGAGCCATCACTAAGGAGAAGGTGCAGGGACAGCTGAAAGTCTGAAGGGGGATAAAACACCCAGATCAGATGGACAACACCTCAGCGTTCTGAAGGAGTAGCCGAAGAGATTGTAATGGCAATCATTCAGGAGTCATTGTAGTCAGGGAGGGACCCAAAGGACTGGAAAATGGATAACATAGCACTCCTGTTTAAGAAGAGGAGTGAAGCAGAATACTACAGGCCAGTTTTCGAGTTCATTATTAAAGATGGGATTGTGGAGTACTTGGAAGGGCATGATAAAATAGGGCTAAGCCAGTACAGCTTCGTCAAGGAGAGGTCATGCCTGACAAATCTGTTAGAATTCTTTGAGGAGGTGATGAGCAAGTTAGAAAAGGAGATCCAGTGGACATGATCTATTTAGAGTTCGAGAAGACTTTTGACAAGGTGCCACGCAGGTGGCTACTAAATGAGCTAAGAGCCCATGGTGTTAATGGCAAGGATAGAAGGTCAGCTGACTTGGCAGAAAGCTGACAGTGGGGTTAAAGGGGGTCTTCTTCAGAATGCAGCTGGTGATGAGTGGAGTTCCGCAAGGGTCAGGATCAGTATTGGGACCACAATTATTCACGTCATATATTAACGATTTGGACAAAGGAACTGAAGTCAATGTTGCTATGTTTGAAGATGACATAAAAATAGGTGGAGGGACTGGTAATGTTGAAAAGTGTGGTGCTGGAAAAACGCAGCAGGCCAGGCAGCATCCGAGGAGCAACTAGGAGAAAGTGAGGACTGCAGATGCTGGAGACCAGAGTTGAAAAGTGTGGTGCTGGAAAAGTAATTTTGAGGAGGTGGGGAGGCTACAGAAGGATTTGGATAGGCTAGAAGAGTAGGTAGATGGAACATAATGTGGGAAGGTGTGAGGTTATGCATGTTGGTAGGAAGAATAGAAATGTGGACTATTTTCAAAATGGGGAAAAGGCTTCCGAAATCTGGGAGTCCTAATTCAGGAATCTTTTATGGAGGGTCAGTTGGCAGTTGGGAAAGCAAATGCACTCATTTCATGAGGCCAAGAATAGAAGAGCAGGGATGTACTGCTGAGGCTGTATAAGGCTCTGGTCAGTCTGCATTTGGAACATTGAGAGCTCTTTTGGGCCTTGTATCTAAGGAAGGTTTTACTGGTGTTGGACAAGGTCCAGAGGAGGTTTAGATTAGATTAGATTCCCTGCAGTATAGGAAAAGCTCTTCCACCCAACAAGTCCACACCAACCCTCCAAACAGTAACCCATCCAGACACATTCCCCTACCCTATATTAACTGCTGACTAATGCACCTAACACTACGGGCAATTTAGCATGAGCAATTCACCTGACCTGCACATCTTTGGATTGTGGGAGCATACCGGAGCACCCGGAGGTAGCCCACATAGACACGGGGAGAATGTGCAAACTCCACACAGACAGTTGCCCAAGACAGGAATCAAACCCAGATCCCTGGTGCTGTAAGGTAGCAATGCTAACCACTGAGACATCGTGCCATCCCATTACACGAATGATCTTAGGGATGAAAGGCCTATCATAGGAGGAGCGGTTGAGGGCTCTGGGTCTGTACTCTATGGAGTTAAGATGGAGGGGGGATCTGATTGAAACTTACAGAATGCAAAGAAGCCCCTATCGAGTGGACTTGAAGGAAATGTTTCCATTAGTAGGAGAGATTAGGGTCAGCCTCAGAATGAAGGGACAATACTTAAGAGCTGAGATGAGAAGAAATTTCTTCAGCCAGAGGCTGGCGAATCTGTGGAACTCACTGATACAGAGGGCTGTGGAGACTAAGTCATTGACTGGTATTTAAGACAGACAAGTAAGTTCTTGGCTGGTAAGGGGATCAAGGGTTAGGAGAGAAGGCAGGAGAATGAGTTTGAGAAAAATATCATTCATGATTGAATGGCAGAGCAAACCCAATGGGCCGAATGGCCTTATTCTGTTCCTCTGTCTTGGCAGTTTGATGATCTTACTGTTACGACTGAGACTGAAGGGAACGCCATTGCTCTGGTTCCACTACTCCATGAGTTTGAGAAGTTTCAGAGATGACAAATGAAATAATTTATCTGGATTAGGACTTAAACAACTGGATCTAGTCACCAGTTTTCTTAATAAACTCAGTTTTAGATTTATGATCAAAACAAAACTTTATCAAGAGAAGATATCACAACTGGTTAACATACATAGAAGGCAATATATAAGTATAAATGTTTATTACTCCAAATATCCCCAAAACACACATATACATTCACAAACTCTCTATCTCACACACACGCACAGACACATTGACTCACACTCAAGCACACTCTCTCTTCCAAATACTCCCACAGACTCAAACACGTACTCTCACATATTCTCATATTATCACACACACACACACACTGGGTGGATGGTTCACTCCTACTCCAGTGTTGCTCAGCGTTACTGATGATAGTATTCAGCCAATTCAATTAACTCTATATGATATCAAGAAATGGTTAGAGGCATTGGATACTGCAAAGGTTCTGGGGCCTGACAACATTCCAGCAATAGGACTGAGGACTTGTGCTCCAGAACTTGCCACTATCCTAGCCAAGCTGTTCCAGGAGTCACTACATTGGCATCTACCTGACAATGTAGAAAATTGCCCAGGTACTTCCTGTACAGAAAAACAGGGCAAATCCAACTCGGCAAATTGCCACCCATCAGTCTACCCTTGATCATCATTAAAGAGATAGAGTTTAATTTAGATAAATGTGAGGTGCTGCATTTTGGGAAGGCAAATCAGGGCAGAACTTATGCACTTATTGGTAAGGTCCTGGGGAGTATTGCTGAGAGCTAGGAGTGCAGCAGATTCATAGCTCCTTGAAAGTATAGTCGCAGGTCGATAGGATAGTGAAGATGGCGTTCGGTATGCTTTCCTTTATTGGTCAGAGCATTGAGTATCGGAGTTGAGAGGTCATGTTGTGGCTAGTTAGACCACTGTTGGAATACTCTGTCCAGTTCTGGTCTCCTTGCTATAGGAAGGATATTGTGAAATGTGAAAGTGTTTAGAGAGGATTTACAAGGATGTTGCCAGGGTTGGAGGGTTTGAGCTATAGGGAGGAGCTGAATAGGCTGGGGCTGTTTTCCCTGGGGTGTCAGAGGCTGAGGGGTGACCTTATAGAGATTTTATAATATCATGAGGGGCATGGATAGGGTAAATAGAGAAGGTCTTTTCCCTGGGGTGGGGCAGTCCAAAACTCGAGGGCATAGCTTTAGGGTGAGAGGGGAAAGATTTAAAAGGCAACTAAGGGGCAGCTTTTTCATGCAGAGGGTGGTGTGTGTATGAAATGGAGCTGCCAGAGGAAGTGGTGGAAGCTGGTACAATTACAAATTTAAAAGGCATCTGGATGGGTACATGAATAGGAAGGATTTCGAGGGATATGGGCCAAATGCTGGCAAATGGGACTTTATTCAGGATATATGATCGGCATGGATGAGTTGGACTGAAGGGTGTGTTTCTATGGTATATATCTCTATGACCCTAATTGGAAAGTGTCATAACAGTGCTATCAAATAGCAGTTGCTCAGCAATAACCTGCTTCAGTGACATGCAGTTTGGGTTCTGTCAGGGCCACTCAATTCCTGACCTTGTTCCAGCCTTAGTTCAAACATGGACAGAGGTGAGGGTGACTGCCCTTGACATCAAGGCTGCATTTGAGTGAGTGTGCCATCAACGAGCCCAGAAAAACCAGAATCAATGGGAGTCAAGAGGCAAACTCTCTACTGGTTAGAATCATACCTGGCACTGGACCTGGACAATATCAAGTTTGCTCTGAAAAGTGGCAAGTAACATCTGTGCCATACAAATGTCAGGCAATGACCATCTAAGAGACAACCACCACGTCTTGACATTCAATGGTGTTACCATCACTGAATCCCCCACGATCAACATCATGAGGGGTTACCATTAACTAGAAACTCAGCTGGACTCACCGTCTAAACGCAGTGGCTACAAGAGCAGATCAAAGGCTAGGAGTACTGCAGTGAGCGAGTAACTCACCTCTGGATAAGATGAAATTTCTACATTGTGTCACTTTGCTGTAGTCTGGCGGATTTAATAAATAGAAAAGCTACGCATTGCCAGCAATGCCTGACAGTAATCATTGTACTGTGATACAGAATAACAGATGAATGGAAGTCAGCTGAATCAGTTAAATCCTCAGAGATTCTTGGATTCTTGGTTCAGGCTGAATTTCAATTTCACGGCCATCCATTCACATTCCAGCCTCGAACTTTAACACCCTCGTAGACGTTGGCTCTAATCAGGGTTTAATAAGAACTCAGAGACACAGAGAGCGGATGCTGAAACTGAAATGGGGGCCTCCTGGGAGACGAGGAGCTCAGAAGCAACCTCTTCATTTGTGGAGATGATTACTTCTTAGCTTTAACTGATGGTTATATTCGAATAAAGTGGAGTTTTCTCATAATCGATGTGGCCTGGTGGGGGTGGGGATATTTGCCTCAAAGACAGCTTGAGAAGACCCTTGACTGCTCAGCTCCCGGATGATAAGCAATCCAATCATTTTGCGCTTGCATATTCAGACAGTCATTTAGAAGCCTGTCATTTCGTTGGCAGTGATATTTCAGAGAGCACTGGAGTTTCACTCGCTTTCCTACACCTGAAGTCATGCAAATAAACTTAAATCAGGGTAATTAAGAGCATGTGAAACCAGAGCTGGTTGAAGTGAAGTGGCTAGTTAGTGCAATGAATATGTCAATGGAGACATAGCTGCAGGCATAGAAGGGGATATTCTTGAATATACAGGAAAGATACATTCTAACGAAAATGAAAAACTCTAAAGGGAGGACCACCATCCGTAATGTGCCAAAATGTTAAAGCAAGTATCAAACTAAAAAAGAGAATAGCACAAACTGGGATTGGGGGGAGGGGGAGATCAGAAAATTGGACAGGAAATAAGAAGAGCAAACAACGACTAAATCATTATTAAGTGGTGAAAAATTAATGTATGAGAGAAAGCTAATTAGAAATATAAAAACAGATGGTAAGACTTTCAAGATTTTTCTGTAACAAAGAGTTAAAGCAATGAGTGTTTGAGCCCAAACAATTGAGAATGGAAAAGGAGATGGCAGATGAATTAATCTACTATTTTTGTCAATCTTCATTACACAACATCACAAAATAGCAGGAAATCAGAAAATTTAAGAGAGGGAGGCACTCAGGAAAAATTACAATGACCAGGGAGTGGTGCGGAGTAAATTGTTGGAGCTCCAGACTCAGCTCCTGCTCGGCTTTATTTGGAAAGTCGTGGCAAGTGAGATAGCTGATTTTAATTTTCCAAAATTCCTAAGATTCAGGGAATGATCCACCAGATTGCAAAATAGCAAATGTAACTCCTTTATTCAGAAAGGAAAAACCACAACAAGTTGGGTAACATCTGTCAGGGAGAAAACATTGGAAAGCATTATTAAAAATGTACACTACAGCACTTTGAAAAGGTTAACAACATTGGGCTGAGCCAACTTTTGTTTTTGAAAGAGAGATCATGCTTGACCCTCCTGGTTAAAGAAGCCCACTTGATTGGCAGCACATCCACAAGTGTCCATTCTCTCCCACTGACAGTCAGTGGTAGCAGTGTGGACTATCGACAAGATGTACTGCAGAAATTCACCAAAGATCCTCAGCCAGTATCTTCCAAACCCATGACCACTTACATCTTGTAGAACAAAGGCATCAGGTACCTGCAAGTTGCCCACCAACCCCCTCACCATCCTGACTTGGAAATGAATCGCTGTTCTTGGTAAAAATCCTGGAAATCCATTCTAATGAGTCTACTACCAGCACGTGGACTTCAATGGTTTAAGAAGGCAGCTCGCCAGCACATTCTCAAGGGCAACTAGGGACAGGAACTAAATGCTGGCCAGCCAGTAATTCCCACACAATTGCAGTTTTCAGGGAACGTAGTATGTCAAATGAATGAAGGGGAACCGGTCGATGAATTACACTTAGATTTCCAGAAGACTTTTCAAACTATAACTTCCATAAGGTGCCACTCAGGTCCTGACCTCAATGGCCTCAGTTCAAAGAAGGGCAAAAGAACACAATTACAGTGGGGAGGTGAGAGTGACAACCCTTCACATCAAGGTTTCAATCAACTGAGAGTGCTCTCAATCTAAAATAAACCAAAGAACTGAGAATGCTTAAAAATGTGTTGCTGGAAAAGCGCAGCAGGTCAGGCAGCATCAAAGGAGCAGGAGAATCGACGTTTCGGGCATAAGCCCTTCTTCAGGAATCCCTGAAGAAGGGCTTATGCCCAAAACGTCGATTCTCCTGTTCCTTTGATGCTGCCTGACCTGCTGCGCTTTTCCAGCAACATATTTTTAAGCTCTGATCTCCAGCATCTGCAGTCCTCACTTTCTCCAAAGAACTGAGGATGCCAGAGTTTGAAAACAAGTGCAGAAACTGCTGGAAAAAACTCAGCAGCTCTGGCAACATCTGTGGACAGAGGAACAGAGTTCATGTTCCAAGTCCAGTGACTCTTCATCGGAAATTCTGAAGAAGGGTCACTGGATTGAACCAACAGCAAAGAACATTACAGCACAGAAACAGGCCCTTTGGCCCTCCAAGCCTGTACCGATCCAGATCCTTTACCTAAACCTATCGCCTATTTTCTAAGGATCTGCATCCCTTTGCTCCCTGCCCATTCATGTATCTGACTGGATACATCTCAAATGATGCCATCATTCCCACCTCTACCACCTCCACTTGCAATGCGGTCCAGGCACCCACCACACTCTACTTAAAGAACCTTCCACGCATATCTCCCCTAAACCTCCCCTCTCACTTTGAACTCGTGACTCCTCGTAATTGAGTCTGCAACCCTGGGAAAAAGTTTCTTGCTATCCACCCTGTCTATACCCCTCATGATTTTGTAGGCCTCAGTCAGGTCCCCCCAACCTCCTTCTTTCCAATGAAAATAATCCTAATCTACTCAACCTCTCCTCATAGCTAGCACCCTCCATACCAGATAACATCCTGATGAACCTCCTCTACACCCCTCTCCAAAGCATTCACATCCTTTTGGTAATGTGGCGAGCAGAACTGTACACAGAATTCCAAAGTCCCATACAACTGCAACATGACCTGCCAACTCTTATACTCAATACCCCCTCCGATGCAGGAAAGCATGTCTTATGCCTTCTTGACTGCTCTACTGACCTGCGTTGCCACCTTTAGGGAACAATGGACCTAAACACCCAGATCTTTCTGTGTACATTATTTTCCCCAGGTCTTTTCCATTTACTGTATACTTCGCTTTTGAATTGGATCTTCCAAAATGCATCAACTTGTATTTGTCCGGATTGAACTCCATCTGCCATTTCTCTGCCCAACTCTCCAATCTATCTATATTCTACTGTATCGTCTGACAGTCCCCTTCACTATCTGCTACTCCACCAATCTGCGTGTCATCTGTGAACTTGCTAATCAGACGACCTACACCTTTCTCCAAATCATTTATGTATATCACAAACAACAGTGGTCCCAGCACGGATCCCTGTGGGACACCACTGGTCACAGGGCTCTATTTTGAGAAGCTCCCTTCCACTAACACTCTCTGTCTGCTGTTTTCCAACCAGCTCTCTATGAATCTACCTAGAACACCCTGGAGCCCATGCAACTTCACTTTCTTCATCAGCCTACCATGGGGAACCTTATCAAACACCTTATTAAAGTCCATGTATATGACATCTACATCCTATCCCTCATCAATCATCTTTGTCACCTCTGTAAAGAATTCTATTAGGTTTGTAGCACATGACCTTCCCTGCACAAAACCATGCTGCCTATCACTGATAAGCCCATTTTCTTCCAAATGGGTATATATATATATATCCTATCCCTCAGTATCTTCTCCAGTAGCTTCTCTACCACTGATGTCAAGCTCAAAGGTCTGAAATTATCTGGATTATCCCTGCTACCCTTCTTAAACAAGGGGACAACATTAGCAATTCTCCAGTCCTCTGGGACCTCCCCCGTGCTCTAGGATGCTGCAAAGATATCTGTTAAAGCCCCAACTATTTCCTCTCTCACTTCCCTCAGTAACCTGGGATAGATTGTAAGAAGGCCTATGGTGTATTAGCGTTCATTAGCAGAGGGATTGAATTCAAGAGTCGTGAAGTGATGTTGCAACTGTACAGGACTTTGGTTAGGCCACATTTGGAGTACTGTGTGCAGTTCTGGTCGCCTCACTTTAGGAAAGATGTGGAAGCTTTGGAGAGGGTGCAGAGAAGATTTACCAGGATGTTGCCTGGAATGGAGAATAGGTCGTACGAGGATAGGTTGAGAGTGCTAGGCCTTTTCTCGTTGGAACGGCGAAGGATGAGGGGTGACTTGATAGAGGTTTATAAGATGATCAGAGGAATAGATAGAGTAGACAGACAGAAACTTTTTCCCCGGGTACAACAGAGTGTTACAAGGGGACATAAATTTAAGGTGAAGGGTGGAAGGTATAGGGGAGATGTCAGGGGTGGGTTCTTTACCCAGAGAGTGGTGGGGGCATGGAATGCGCTGCCTGTGGGAGTGGTAGAGTCAGAATCTTGGGTGACCTTTAAGCGGCAATTGGATAGGTACATGGATGGGTGCTTAAGGTAGGACAAATGTTCGGCACAACATCATGGGCCGAAGGGCCTGTTCTGTGCTGTATTGTTCTATAGATCCCATCCGGAACTGAGGACTTGTCCACCTTAATGCCTTTTAGAATACACAACATTTCCTCCCTCCTTCTGCCAAATTGACCCAGAGTAATCAAACGTCTATCCCTAATCCCAACATCCGTAATGTCCTTCTCCTTGGTGAATACCGATACAAAGTACTCATTAAGAATCTCAACCATTTTTTCTGACTTCACGCATATCTTCCCTCCTTTGTCCTTGAGAGGGCCAACCCTTTCCCTAGTTACCCTTTTGCTCCTTATTTATGAATGAAAGGCTTTGAGGTTTTCCTTAACCCTGCTCGCTAAGGATACCTCATGACCCCTGTTAGTCCTCTTAGTTCCTCATTTCAGATTGGTCCTACATTCCCGATATTCTTCCAAAGCTTCATCTGTCTTCAGTCGCCTTGACCTTATCTATGCATCCTTTTTCCTCTTAGTCTCACAATTTCACCTGTCATCCATTGTTCCCTAAGCTTGCCATTTCTATCCCTCATTTTCACAGGAACATAACTCTCCTAAACTCAATCAACCTCTCCTTAAATGCCTCCCACATATCGGATGTAGATTTCCCTTCAAACAGCTGCTCCTAATCTACATTCCACGGCTCCTACCGAATTTTGGTATAGTTTAGCACTCTTCCTTTAGGACCATTCTCGTCTTTGTCCATGAGTATTCTAAAACTTACGGAATTGTGATTACTATTCCGAAAGTAATCCCCCATTGAAACTTCAACCACCTGGCCGGGCTTATTCCCCAACATCATGGCCCCTTCCCAAGTTGGACTACTCATATACTACTCTAGAAAACCCTCCTGGATGCTCCTTACAAATTCTGCTCCATCCAGACCTCTAATACTAAGTGGGGAAATTAAAATCTCCTATCACCACCACCCTGTTGCTCCTACATCTTTCTGTGATCTCTCTACATATCTGTATCTCTATCTCACATTCACTGTTAGAAGGCCTGGAATAGAATCCCAACATTGTTATCGTACCTTCCTATTTCTGCGCTCTGCCCATATTGCCTCACTGCTCAAATCCTCCATCATGCCCTCTTTCAGCATAGCTGTGATATCTTCTTTGACCAGTAATGCAACTCCTCCATCCCTTTTACCCCTCTCCCTCTCTATCCGGCCTGAAGCATCGATATCCTGGGATATTGAAAACGTTAAGTCTGCTTTCTTAACACAGATGCAGCAAGAACTGCAAAATTCTCTGTGAATTTCTGTTTTTGTGATATCAACCTACACTGGGCACATCCAACACAGAGCCATATCGTACACTGGGCACATCCCACACTGAGCCACATCCAACACTGGGCACATCCCACACTGCGCCACATCCAACACTCGACACATCCCACACTGAGCCACATCCAACACTGGGCACATCCCACACTGAGCCACATCCAACACTGGGCACGTCCCACACTGAGCCTCATCCAACACTGGGCACATCCCACACTGAGCCACATCCAACACTCGACACATCCCACACTGAGCCACATCCAACACTGGGCATATCCCACACTGCGCCACATCCAACATTGGGCACATCCCACACTGAGCCACATCCAACACTGGGCATATCCCACACTGCGCCACATCCAACACTGGGCACGTCCCACACTGAGCCTCATCCAACACTGGGCATATCCCACACTGCGCCACATCCAACACTGGGCACATCCCACACTGAGTCACATCCAACATTGGGCATATCCCACACTGCGCCACATCCAACACTGGGCACATCCCACACCGGGCCATATCCCACACTGGGCACATCCCACACTGAGTCACATCCAACACTGGGCACATCCCACACCGGGCCATATCCCACACTGGGCACATCCCACACTGAGTCACATCCAACACTGGGCACATCCCACACCGGGCCATATCCCACACTGGGAATAGCCCACACTGTGCCACATCCTACACCCGGCCATATCCTACACTGGGAATATCCCACACTGGGCACATCCCACATTCAACCACATCCCATACAGGGTACATCCCACACTTAGCACATCCTACACTCAGCCACATCGCATACTGAGCCATATCCCACACTGGGATTATCTCACACTGGGCCACATCCTACACTGAGCCATACCCCAGCCTGGGAATATCCCACACTGGGAATATCCCATACTCTGGCACATCAGACACTGGGCCACATCCCACTCTGGACCACTTCCAACATTGTGGAGCCTTCTACACAGGGCCACATTCTACACTGACCCACATCTGACACTGAGCCACATCCCACACTCGGCCTCAACTCACAGTAGGCCACATCCCACTGTAGGCCAAATCCCATACTCGCATACATCCCACTCTGAGTCACTCACAATGCTGGGCCACAAACTACTCTGGGTCACATTTAACACTGGGCAATATCAAACACTCTGCCACATCTCACACTGGGCCATCTCTTACATTGGGCCACATCTTACACAGGGCCACATCCCACACTGGACCACATCCTACACTGGGCTACATCCCACACTGGACCACATCCTACACTGGGCTACATTCCACACTGGACTACATACCACACTGGGCCACATCCCACACTGGGCTACAACCCACACTGGACCATATTCTACACTGGGCTATATCCAACACTGGGCAACATCCTACACTGGGCTACATTCCACACTGGACTACATACCACACTGTGCCACATCCCACACTTGGCCGCAACTTATAACTGGGCCACATCCTGCACTGAGCTACATCACACACTGTCCTCACACCCCTCACTGCCCCACATCCCACACTACCCCAGATCACACACTGCCCCAGATCACACACTGCCCCAGATCACACACTGCCCCAGATCACACACTGCCCTACATCACACACTGCCCTACATCACACACTGCCCTACATCACACACTGCCCCATATCTCACACTGTCCCCACATCACACACTGTCCCCACAGCCCACACTGCCGCATATCCCACATTACCCCACACCACACACTGTCCGCACATCCCACACTGTCCCCACAACCCACACTGTCCTCACATCCCACACTATCCCCACACCAAACACTGTCCGCACATCCCACACTGCCCCACATCCCACAGTGCCCCACATCTCACACTGCTCACATCACACACTGTACCCACATCCCACACTGTCCCTATATCCGACACTGTCCCCACACCCCACACTGTCCCACATCTCACACTGTCCCCACATCCCACACTGTCCCCACATCCCACACTGTCCCCACATCCCACATAGTCCCCTCATCCCACATAGTCCCCTCATCCCACATAGTCCCCTCATCCCACACTGCCCCACATCCAACACTGTCCCAACACCAAACACTGTCCGCACATCCCACACTGCCCCACAACCCACACTGCCCCACAGCTCACACCACCCCAAATCCCACACTGCCCCACATCACACACTGCCCCATATCACACACTGCCCCATATCACACACTGCCCACATCCCACACTGTCCACAGATCCCACACTAGCCCGACACCCCTCACTGCCCCACATCCCATACCGCCCCACATCATACACTGTCCTCACATCCCACACTGTCCCCACACCCCACACTGCCCCACATCACACACTGTCCCACATCACACACTGCCCCATATCATACACTGCCCCACACCCCACACTGCCCCACATCCCACACTGCCCCACATCCCACACTGCCCCACATCTCACACTGTCCCGACACCCCACATTGCCCCACATCCCAAACTGCCACACCCACACTGCCCCACACCGCCCCACACTCCACACTGGCCCCACATCCCACTCTGCCCCACATCTCACACTGACCCACATCCCACAATACCCCACATCCCATACCACCCCACATCCCACACTGTCCACCACACTCCACACTGTCCCCACACCCCACACTGTCCCCACATCCCACACTGCCCCCACATCCCACACTGCCCCCACATCCCACACTGCCCCCACATCCCACACTGCCCCACAACCCACACTGCCCCCATCGCACACTGCCCCACATCACATACTGCCCACACCCCACACTGCCCCACACCTCACACTGTCCCACACCCCACACTGTCCCACATCCCACACTGTCCGCACACCCCACACTGTCCCCACATCCCACACTGTCCCCACATCCCACACTGACACAAATCCGACACTGTCCCCACATCCCACATTGCCCCACATTCCACACTGTCCCCACACCCCACACTGTCCACACACCCCACACTGTCCACACACCCCACACTGTCCCACATCCCACACTGCCCAACATCCCACACTGCCCCACATCACACACTGTCCCCACATCCCACACTGTCCCCAAATCACACACTGTCCCCACATCCCACACTGTCCCCACATCCCACACTGTCCTCACACCCCACACTGTCCCCAAACCACACAGTATCCCCACATCCCACACTGTCCCCAAATCACACAGTATCCCCACATCCCACACTGCCCCACATCCCACACTGTCCCCACACCCAACACTGTCCCCACATCACACACTGTCCCCACATCCCACACTGCCCCCACATCCCACACTGCCCCACAACCCACACTGCCCCCATCGCACACTGCCCCACATCACATACTGCCCACACCTCACACTGCCCCACACCTCACACTGTCCCACACCCCACACTGTCCCACATCCCACACTGTCCGCACACCCCACACTGTCCGCACACCCCACACTGTCCCCACATCCCACACTGTCCCCACATCCCACACTGTCCCCACATCCCACATTGCCCCACATTCCACACTGTCCCCACACCCCACACTGTCCACACACCCCACACTGTCCACACACCCCACACTGTCCCACATCCCACACTGCCCAACATCCCACACTGCCCCACATCACACACTGTCCCCACATCCCACACTGTCCCCAAATCACACACTGTCCCCACATCCCACACTGTCCCCACATCCCACACTGTCCTCACACCCCACACTGTCCCCAAACCACACAGTATCCCCACATCCCACACTGTCCCCAAATCACACAGTATCCCCACATCCCACACTGCCCCACATCCCACACTGTCCCCACACCCAACACTGTCCCCACATCACACACTGCCCCACACCCCACACTGCCAAACATCTCACAATGCCCCACATCACACACTACCCCACATCACACATTGCCCCATATCACACACGGTCCCACATCTCCCACTGTCCCCACATCCCACACTACCCCCACACCCGTCACTGTCCCCACATCCCACACTGCCCCACATCTCACACTGCCCCACATCACACATGGTCCCACATCCCCCACTACCCCCACACACCACACTGCCCCACATCTCACACTGCCCCACATCCCACAGCACCCCACATCTCACACTGCCCCACATCACACACTTCCCCACATCACACACTATCCCCACATCCCACATTGCCCCACACCCCACACTGCCCCACACCTCACACTGTCCCACATCCCACACTGTCCCCATACCACACACTGTCCCCATACCACACACTGTCCCCATACCACACACTGTCCCCAAATCACACACTATCCCCACAACCCACATTGCCCCACATCCCACACTATCCCCACATCCCACACTGTCCCCACACCCCCACTGTCCCCACATCACACACGGTCCCACATCCCCCACTACCCCCACACACCACACTGCCCCACATCTCACACTGCCCCACATCCCACAGCACCCCACATCTCACACTGCCCCACATCACACACTTCCCCACATCACACACTATCCCCACATCCCACATTGCCCCACATCCCACACTGCCCCACATCACACACTGCCCCACATCACACAATGCCCCCACACCCCACACTGCCCCACACCTCACACTGTCCCACATCCCACACTGTCCCCATACCACACACTGTCCCCATACCACACACTGTCCCCACATCCCACACTGTCCCCAAATCACACACTATCCCCACAACCCACATTGCCCCACATCCCACACTATCCCCACATCCCACACTGTCCCCACACCCCCACTGTCCCCACATCACACACTGCCCACCTCACATACTGCCCCAAATCACACATGGTCCTACATTCACCACCGTTTCCACAGCCCACACTACCCCCGCACTCCATACTGCCCCACACCCCACACTGCCCCACATCCCACACTGCCCCACATCTCACACTGGCCCACATCCCACACTGCCCCACACCCCACACTGCCCCACACCCCACACTGCCCCACACCCCACACTGGCCCACATCTCACACTGGCCCACATCTCACACTGGCCCACATCTCACACTGCCCCACATCACACACTGCCCCACATCACACACTGCCCCACATCCCACACTGTCCCACACCTCACACTGTCCCACACCTCACACTGTCCCACACCCCATACTGTCAACACATCACACACTGCCCCACATCACACACTTCCCCACATCACACACTATCCCCACATCCCACATTGCCCCACATCCCACATTGCCCCACATCCCACACTGCCCCACATCCCACACTGCCCCACATCACACAATGCCCCCACACCCCACACTGCCCCACACCTCACACTGTCCCACATCCCACACTGTCCCATACCCCACACTGTCCCCATACCACACACTGTCCCCATACCACACACTGTCCCCACATCCCACACTGTCCCCAAATCACACACTATCCCCACAACCCACATTGCCCCACATCCCACACTATCCCCACATCCCACACTGTCCCCACACCCCCACTGTCCCCACATCACACACTGCCCACCTCACATACTGCCCCAAATCACACATGGTCCTACATTCACCACCGTCCCCACAGCCCACACTACCCCAGCACTCCACACTGCCCCACACCCCACACTGCCCCACATCCCACACTGCCCCACATCTCACAATGCCCCCATACCACACACTGTCCCCATACCACACACTGTCCCCATACCACACACTGTCCCCAAATCACACACTGTCCCCAAATCACACACTATCCCCACATCCCACATTGCCCCACACCCCACACTGGCCCACATCTCACACTGGCCCACATCTCACACTGCCCCACATCACACACTGCCCCACATCACACACTGCCCCACATCCCACACTGCCCCACATCCCACACTGTCCCACACCTCACACTGTCCCACACCTCACACTGTCCCACACCCCATACTGTCAACACATCACACACTGCCCCACATCTCACACTGCCCCACATCCCACACTGCCCCACATCCCACACTGTCCCACACCTCACACTGTCCCACACCCATACTGTCAACACATCACACACTGCCCCACATCTCACACTGCACCATATCGCACACTGCACCATATCCCACATGGTCCCCACACCCCACCCTGCCACACATCCCACACTGCCCCTCATCCCACACTGCCCCACACCCCACCCTGCCCCACATTCCACACTGCCCCTCATCCCACACTGCCCCTCATCCCACACTGCCCCACATCCCACACTGCCCCACATCCCACACTGTCCCCATACCCCACACTGTCCCCACATCCCACACTGTCCGCACACCCCACACTGTCCCCAAACCACACAGTATCCCCACATCCCACACTGTCCCCAAATCACACAGTATCCCCACATTCCACACTGCCCCACATCCCACACTGCCCCACAACCCACACTGCCACACATCTCACACTGCCCCACATCTCACACTGCCCCACATCCCACAGCACCCCACATCTCACACTGCCCCACATCACAGACTGTCCCACATCACAGACTGCCCCATACCCCAGACTGCCCCACATCCCACACTGCCCCACATCCCACACTGTCACCACATCACAAACTGCCCCACATCTCACACTGCACCATATCCCACATGGTCCCCACACCCCACACCACACACTCCCCACATCCCACACTGCCCCATATCACACACTGCCCCACATCCCACACTGTCCCTCATCACACACTGTCCCCACATCACACACTGTCCACACACCCCACACAGTCCACACACCCCACACAGTCCACACACCCCACACAGTCCACACACCCCACACAGTCCACACACCCCACACAGTCCACACATTCCACACAGTCCACACATCCCACATTGGCCCACATCCCACACTGCCCAACATCCCACACTGCCAAGCATCCCACACTGTCCCCTCATCCCACACTGTCCCTACATCTCACACTGTCCCCACACCCCACTCTGACCCCACATCCCACACTGTCCTCACATCCCACACTGTTCCCACATCCCACACTGTCCCCACATTCCACACTGTCCCCACATTCCACACTGTCCCCACATTCCACACTGTTCCCAAATCACACACTATCCCCACATCCCACACTGCCCCACAACCCACACTGCCACACATCTCACTATGCCCCACATCACACACTACCCCACATCACACATTGCCCCATATCACACACGGTCCCACATCTCCCACTGTCCCCACATCCCACACTACCCCCACACCCGTCACTGTCCCCACATCCCACACTGCCCCACATCTCACACTGCCCCACATCCCACAGCACCCCACATCACACACGGTCCCACATCCCCACTGTCCCCACATCCCACACTACTCCCACACCCCTCACTGCCCCACATCCCACACTGCCCCACATCTCACACTGCCCCACATCCCACAGCACCCCACATCTCACACTGCCCCACATCACAGACTGTCCAACATCACAGACTGTCCAACATCACAGACTGTCCCCACATCCCACACTGTCCCACATTACACACTTCCCCACACCACATACTTTCCCCACATCCCACACTATCCCCAAATCACACACTATCCCCACATCCCACATTGCCCCACAACCCACACTATCCCCACATCGCACACTGTCACACATCACACACTGTCACACATCACACAATGCCCCCACACCCCACACTGCCCCACACCTCACACTGCCCCACACCTCACACTGTCCCATATCCCACACTGTCCCCATACCACACACTGTCCCCACATCCCACACTATCCCCAAATCACACACTATCCCCACAACCCACATTGCCCCACATCCCACACTATCCCCACATCCCACACTGTCCCCACACCCCCACTGTCCCCACATCACACACTGCCCACCTCACATACTGCCCCAAATCACACATGGTCCTACATTCACCACCGTCCCCACAGCCCACACTACCCCCGCACTCCATACTGCCCCACACCCCACACTGCCCCACACCCCACACTGCCCCACATCCCACACTGCCCCACATCTCACACTGGCCCACATCCCACACTGCCCCACATCTCACACTGGCCCACATCCCACACTGCCCCACATCCCACACTGCCCCGCATCTCACAGTGCCCCACATCTCACAGTGCCCCACATCTCACAGTGTCCCACACCCCACACTGCCCCACACCCCACACTGCCCCACACCCCACACTGCCCCACATCCCACACTGGCCCACATCCCACACTGCCCCGCATCTCACAGTGCCCCACATCTCACAGTGCCCCACATCTCACAGTGTCCCACACCACACACTGTCCCAAACCTCACACTGCCAAAAACCCCACACTGCCCCACATCCCACACTGCCCCACACCACACACTGTCGCACACCTCACACTGTCCCACACCCCATACTGTCACCACATCACACACTGCCCCACATCTCACACTGCACCATATCGCACACTGCACCATATCCCACATGGTCCCCACACCCCACCCTGCCCCACATCCCACACTGCCCCACATCCCACACTGTCCCCACATCCCACACTGTCCCCACATTCCACACTGCCCAACATCACACACTGCCCAACATCACACACTGCCAAACCTCCCACACTGTCCCCACACCCCACACCCCACACTGTCCCCACACCCCACACCCCACACTGTCCCCACATCCCACACTGCCCCACATCCCACACTGCCCCACATCCCACACTGCCCAATATCCCACACTGCCAAACATCCCACACTGCCAAACATCCCACACTGCCAAACATCCCATACTGCCAAACATCCCACACTGCCAAACATCCCACACTGTCCCCACATCGTCCCCACATCCCACATTGTCCCACACCCCACACTGCATAACACCCCACACTGTCCCCACATCTCAAACTGCCCCACACCCCACAATGCCCCACATCACACACTGTCCCCACATCCCACACTGTCCCACATCCCACACTGACCCCACATCCCACACTGACCCCACATCCCACACTGACCCCACATCACACATTGTCCCCACACCCCACGCCCCACACTGTCCCCACATCCCACACTGCCCCACATCCTACACTGCCAAACATCCTACACTGCCAAACATCCCACACTGTCACCACACCCCACACTGGCCCCACATCGTCCCCACATCCCACATTGTCCCACACCCCACACTGAATAACACCCCACACTGTCCCGACATCTCACACTGCCCCACATCAAACACTGTCCCCACCCCCCACACTGTCCCCAAACCCCACACTGTCACTACACCACACACTGTACCCACATCCCATACTGTCCCCACATCCCACACTGTCCCCACATCTCACACTGTCCACACATCCCACATGGTCCCCACACACCACACTGCCCTACATCCCACACTGTCCCCACATCTCACACTGCCCCACATCCCACACTGTCCCCACCCCCCAAACTGTCCCCAAACCCCACACTGTCCCCACATCCCATACTGTCCCCACACCCCACACTGTCCCCACACCACACACTGTCCCCACATCTCATACTGTCCACACATCCCACACTGTCCTCACACCGCACACTATCCCAGCATCCCACACTGTCCCCACACCACACACTGTCCCCACACCACACACTGTCCCCAAACCCCACACTGTCCCCACATCCCACACTGTCCCCACATCCCACACTGTCCCCACACCCCACACTGTACCCACATCCCACACTGTACCCACATCCCACACTGTCCCCACATCCCACACTGTCCCCACGTCCTACACTGTCCCCACGTCCTACACTGCCAAAAATACCACACTGTCCCCACATCCCACACTGGCCCCACATCGTCCCCACATCCCACATTGTCCCACACCCCACAATGCCCCACACCCCACACTGTCCCCACACCCCACACTGTCCCCACATCCCACACTGCCCCACATCTCACACTGTCGCCACATCTCACACTACCCCACGTCTCACACTGCCCCACGTCTCACACTGCCCCACGTCTCACACTGCCCCACGTCTCACACTGTCCCACATCCCACTCTGCCCCACATCTCACACTGCCACACATCCCACACTGCCACACATCCCACACTGCCACACATCTCACACTGCCCCTTATCACACACTGCCCCTTATCACACACTGCCCCACACCTCACACTGTCCAACATCCCACACTCTCCCACATACCACACTGTCGCCAAATCACACATTATCCCCACATCCTACACTGTTCCCACATCCCACACTGTCCCCACACCCCACACTGTCCCACACCCCACACTGTCCCCACACCCCACACTGTCCCCACATCCCACACTGTCCCCACATCCCACACTGTCCCCACGTCCTACACTGCCAAATATCCCACACTGGCCC
This sequence comes from Chiloscyllium plagiosum, assembly GCF_037043375.1. Lineage (NCBI taxonomy): Eukaryota > Metazoa > Chordata > Chondrichthyes > Orectolobiformes > Hemiscylliidae > Chiloscyllium > Chiloscyllium plagiosum. The sequence continues at coordinate 75,334,432 of NW_028270152.1, read as the reverse complement.
CACATCGTCCCCACATCCCACATAGTCCCACACCACACACTGCATAACACCCCACACTGTCCCCACACCCCACACTGTCCCCACACCCCACAATGCCCCACACCCCACACTGTCCCCACACCCCACACTGTCCCCACATCCCACACTGCCCCACATCTCACACTGTCGCCACATCTCACACTGCCCCACACCCACATGGTCCCCACACACCACACTGCCCGACATCTCACACTGCCCCACATCCCACACTGTCCCTAAACCCCACACTGTCCCCACATCCCACACTGTCCCCACACCCCACACTGTCCCCACACCGCACACTGTCCCCACACCGCACACTGTCCCCAAACCGCACACTGTCCCCACACCACACACTGTCCCCACATCTCACACTGTCCACACATCCCACAATGCGCCACTCCCCACACTGTCCCACATCCCACACACTGTCCCACATCACACACTGTCCCCACACCCCACACTGCCCATCACACACTGTCCCACATCACACACTGTCCCACATCACACAGTGCGCCACACTGCCCCACATCCCACACTGCCCCACATCCCACACTGTCCCCACACCCAACACTATCCCCACATCCCACACTGTCCCTACACCGCACACTGTCCCCACACCCCACACTGTCCCCACACCCCACACTGTCCCCACACCACACACTGTCCCCACACCACACACTGTCCCCACATCTCACACTGTCCACACATCCCACAATGCACCACACCTCACACTGCCCCACATCCCACAATGCACCACTCCCCACACTGTCCCACATCCCACACCGTCCCCACATCACACACTGCCCCACACCCCACACTGCCCCACATCACACATTGGCCCCACATCACACATTGTCGCCACATCACACATTGTCGCCACATCACACATTGTCCCCACATCACACACTGCGCCACACTGCCACACATCCCACACCACCCCACACTGCCCCACACCCCACACTGTCCCACATCCCACACCGTCCCCACATCCCACACCGTCCCCACATCCTACACTGCCCCACATCCCATACTGCCCCACATCACACACTGTCCCTCATCACACATTGTCCCCACACCCCACACTGCCCCACATCCCACACTGCCCCACACCCCACACTGCCCCACACCCCACACTGCCCCACATCGCACACTGGCCCACATCCCACAATGGCCCACACCCCACACTGCCCCACATCCCACAATGCACCACACCTCACACTGCCCCACATCCTTAGCTGCTGCTCGCACTCACTTTGAGTGCGAGCAGCAGCTAAGGTAAGACAGTTTGTTTTAAAATTACTCAATGGTAGCGGGCAGCGTTGTTTTTTTCTCTCTTTACAGAAAGAGCGGGAGCAGCAGAGGGAAGTGACGAAGACCGGAGGGGCAGCCGGGAAGGAAAGCAGTGAGTATAAATACTCACCCTTCGACGCCAACGGTCACTTTGAGTGCGAGCAGCAGCTAAGGTAAGACAGTTTGTTTTAAAATTACTTACCGGTAGCGGGCAGCGGTGTTTTTTTCTCTCTTTACAGAAAGAGCGGGAGCAGCAGGGGGAAGTGACGAAGACCGGAGGGGCAGCCGGGTAGGTTTTTTTTTCCCTTTAAAAGCGCGCAGGAGAAGAACCTGAGGCACTACAGAGGTAGTGTCTCCCACCCGCCCTCCTCCTCTAACCTAAATAATAAGACCCGTTGTGGTAAGTAGGTAAGTGCTGCATTTTGCTTGTTGTATTCTTTAGACCCAGTTTTTTTTTATAAAAGGTTACTTTCAGAGGGATGGCAGTGAAGGCAGTGCAATGTTCCTCTTGCAACATGTTTGAGGTGAGGGATGCCATGGACGTCCCTGCTGATAACACTTGCAGGAAGTGCACCCATCTCCAGCTCCTCCAAGACCGTGTTAGGGAAGTGGAGCTGGAGTTGGATGAACTTAGGATCATTCGGGAGGCAGAGGGGGTCATAGATCGGAGCTTTAGGGAAGTAGTAACTCCAAAGATGGCAGATAGATGGGTGACAGTGAGGGGGACTGGGAGGAAGCAGCCAGTGCAGAGACCCCCTGCGGCCGTTCCCCTCAAGAACAAGTATACCGTTTTGGATACTTGTGGGGGGAACGACTTACCAGGGGCAAGTAACGGGGCTCAGGCCTCTGGCACGGTGCCTGTCCCCGTTACTCAGAAGGGAAGGGTGGAGAAGAGCAGAGCAATAGTAATTGGGGACTCGATAGTTCGGGGCACAGATAGGAGGTTTTGTGGGAACGACAGAGACTCACGTTTGGTATGTTGCCTCCCAGGTGCAAGGGTACGTGATGTCTCTGATCGTGTTTTCCGGGTCCTTAAGGGGGAGGGAGAGCAGCCCGAAGTCGTGGTCCACATTGGCACCAATGACATAGGTAGGAGGAGCGCTGAGGATGTTAGGCAGGCTTTCAGGGAGCTAGGTTGGAAGCTCAGAGTTAGAACGAACAGAGTTGTTGTCTCTGGTTTGTTACCCGTGCCACGTGATAGAGAGTCGAGAAATAGGGAGAGAGAACAGTTAAATGCGTGGCTACAGGGATGGTGCAGGAGGGAGGGATTCCTGTATTTGGATAACTGGGGTTCTTTCTGGGGAAGGTGGGACCTCTATAAACAGGATGGTCTACACCTGAACCTGAGGGGCACCAGTATCCTTGGTGGGAGGTTTGCTAGTGCTCTTGGGGGGGGTTTAAACTAACTCTGCAGGGGCATGGGAACCCAGACTGTAGCTTTAGGGTGCAGGACCTGGAGTGTAGGGAGGTTAGGAACATGGCATCAATCTCAAAGGAGGGTGCCTGTAAACAGGAAAGTGGTTTGAAGTGTGTATACTTCAATGCAAGAAGTATACGAAATAAGGTAGGTGAACTTGCAGCGTGGGTTGGTACCTGGGACTTCGATGTTGTGGCTATTACGGAGACATGGGTAGAACAGGGACAGGATTGGCTGTTGCAGGTTCCAGGGTTTAAATGTTTTAGTAGGGTCAGAGGTGTGGGTAAAAGAGGGGGAGGTGTGGCATTGCTCGTCAAAGATAGTATTACAGCGGTGGAAAGGACGATGGATGAAGACTCGCCATCTGAGGTAGTTTGGGCTGAGGTTAGGAATAGGAAAGGTGAGCTCACCCCACATCTCACACTGCCACACACCCCACACTGCCACACACCCCACACTGCCACACACCCCACACTGCCACACACTTCACACTGCCACACACTTCACACTGCCCAACACACTTCACACTGCCCAACACACCACTCTGCCCCACATCTCACACTGCTCCACATCTCACACTGCCCCACATCTCACACTGCCCCACATCTCACACTGCCCCACATCCCACACAGCCCCACATCCCACAATGCACACTCCCCACACTGTCCCACAACCCACACTGTCCCACAACCCACACTGTCCCACAACCCACACTGCCCCACGCCCCACACTGCCCAACATCCCACACTGCCACACACTCCACACTGCCCCACATCCCACACTGCCCCACATTTCACACAGCCCCACATCTCACACTGTCCCATATCGCACACTGTCCTCACATCACACACTGCCCAACATCACACACTGCCACACATCTCACACTGTCCCAAACCCCACACTGTCCCCACATCCCACACTGTCCTCACATCACACACTGCCCAACATCACACACTGCCACACATCACACACTGCCACACATCACACACTGCCACACATCTCACACTGCCACACATCTCACACTGTCCCAAACCCCACACTGTCCCACATCGCACACTGTCCCACATCGCACAGTGCCCAACATCACACACTGCCCCACCCTGTCCCACATCCCACCCTGCCCCACATCTCACACTGCCCCACATCTCACACTGCCCCACATCTCACACTGCCCCACATCTCACACTGCCACACACCCCACACTGCCCCACATCCCACACTGCCCCACATCCCACACTGCCCCACATCCCACACAGCCCCACATCCCACACAGCCCCACATCTCATACTGCCCCACATCCCACACTGCCCCACACCCCACACTGCCCCACACCCCACACTGCCCCACACCCCACACAGCCCCACATCTCACACAGCCCCACATCTCACACAGCTCCACATCCCACACTACTCCACACCCCACACTGCCCCACATCTCATACTGCCCCACATCCCACACTGCCCCACACCCCACACTGCCCCACATCCCACACTGGCCCCCACATCCCACACTGGCCCCCACATCCCACACTGCCCCACATCCCACAATGGCCCACACCCCACACTGCCCCACATCGCACCACACCTCACACTGCCCCACATCCTTAGCTGCTGCTCGCACTCACTTTGAGTGCGAGCAGCAGCTAAGGTAAGACAGTTTGTTTTAAAATTACTTACTGCCACACACTTCACACTGCCCAACACACCACACTGCCCCACACACCACACTGCCCCACATCCCACACTGCCCCACATCCCACACTGCCCCACATCCCACACTGCCCCACATCCCACACAGCCCCACATCCCAGACAGCCCCACATCCCACAATGCACACTCCCCACACTGTCCCACAACCCACACTGTCCCACAACCCACACTGTCCGACACTGTCCCACAACCCACACTGTCCCACAACCCACACTGTCCCACAACCCACACTGCCCCACATCCCACACTGCCCCACATCCCACACTGCCCCACATCCCACACAGCCCCACATCTCACACTGTCCCAAACCCCACACTGTCCCCACATCCCACACTGTCCCATATCGCACACTGTCCTCACATCACACACTGCCACACATCTCACACTGTCCCAAACCCCACACTGTCCCCACATCCCACCCTGCCCCACATCCCACCCTGTCCCACATCCCACCCTGTCCCACATCCCACCCTGTTCCACATCCCACCCTGTTCCACATCCCACCCTGTTCCACATCGCACACTGTCCCACATCGCACAGTGCCCAACATCACACACTGCCCCACCCTGTCCCACATCCCACCGTGCCACACATCCCACCCTGCCACAAATCCCACACTGCCACACATCCCACACTGCCACACATCTCACACTGCCCCACATCTCACACTGCCCCACATCTCACACTGCCCCACATCTCACACTGTCCCAAACCCCACACTGCCCCACACCCCACACTGCCACACACCCCACACTGTCACACACCCCACACTGCCACACACCGCCACACACCCCACACAGCCCCACATCCCACAATGCACCACTCCCCACTCTGCCCCACAACCCACACTGCCCCACATCCCACACTGCCCCACATCCCACACTGCCCAATATCCCACACTGCCCAACATCCCACACTGCCCAACATCCCACACTGCCCAACACTCCACACTGCCCCACATCTCACACTGTCCCAAACCCCACACTGTCCCCACATCCCACACTGTCCCATATCGCACACTGTCCTCACATCACACACTGTCCTCACATCACACACTGCCCCACATCCCACACTGCCTCACACTGCCCCACACTGCCCCACATCTCACACTGCCCCACATCTCACACTGCCCCACACTCCACACTGCCCAACACTCCACACTGCCCAACACTCCACACTGCCCAACACTCCACACTGCCCAACACTCCACACTGCCCCACATCCCACACTGCCCCACATCCCACACTGCCCACATCCCCACATCCCACACTGCCCCATATCCCACAATGCACCACACCCCACACTGTCCCACACCCCACACTGCCAAACCCGACACTTTCCCCCATCCCACACTGCCCACATCCCCAGACCCACACCCTACACAGCCCCACATCCCACACTGCCCCATACTGCACTGTACCCCACAGCTCACAATGGGAGCTTTCCACACTTGACACATCCCACATTGGCCAATATCCCACAATGGGGTCATGTTTTTGATATTTTCGAATCAGCCAGTTGTGACATATTACAATACACCTGTGGAGCAGGGAAGACGTATACTGGGGGCATGGATTCATGCTCTAAACCTGGCCTTATCTGACTCTGGGCCACCTCCTCAACTACGTCACATCCTAGACACTGACATAGTGGGCTGAATGGCCTCTACCTGTGCTAGATCACAGTATGATTCTGTAAGTTAAAGCTTTTTATCACAGGGCTCTTTTACACAGGAATGCCTTGTGTTGTATGCTCTGTGTTATGCACTCTATAATATCTGTCTCTTGTTATGTATCCCATTATCCATGTTCTGTGAGGGATGCTCTTTGATATATATCTTGTGATATCTGATATCATGAGTCAGTGCTCCATTTGGCATGTATCCCCTCCTCTCCCACTGATGCTACATATGCTACATTTTCTCCACTGTGTTAAGGACTGGAGAGATTGTCGGTTTGGGTCTGGTTCATTGGGCCTTGGGAATCTTGCTGCTTATTCTGACTCTTTATAAGCTTCTCTGTCTCTCTCCATTTCTCTCCTTTTAAAGTACAGGCTGCCTCTGAGACTAACTTGCCCATTGGAGAGTCTCCATTTGCCATCTGGAGTTAGATCTTTCCAATTATTATCCTGTGAAATGCATTGCATTTTCTGCAACTTTATATCTTGTTGTTATTGACAGTTATCCAGTAATAAAGTGTCTGTGACAGGTCAGCACAGCATTTGGTTTGGCCATAACCTCCTGAGAGCCACGTTGCTTGTTACTATTAACTGTAACAGAGTCACACAATTAGGTGGTGTCAAAGTAACACATTAACAAAGAGGAATGATATTAGCCAAGGATTTGAGGCACTGACATTGGTTGCAGGAAGGGCACTGAAGTGATACAGTTACATCCCTGGACTGAATAATTCAGTGAAGCAACTCCAGAATATTCCAGGCAACATCCTGGTGAATCTCCTCTGCAGTCCCTCCAGTGCAATCACATCCTTCCTATAGTGTGGTGACCAGCACTGCACACAGTTTTCCAGCTGTGGCCTAACTACAGCTCTGTACGGCTCCAACATAACTTCCTGTTCTTATAATCTACACCTCAACTGATAAAGACAAGTATCCCAGATGCCTTCTTAACTACTAGCTCTGCCACCTTCAGGGGTCTGTGGACAAACACCGCAAGCTCCTTCTGTTCCTCTGAGTTTTCTAGTCCTGCCATGCATTGAGTACTCCCTTTTTTTACATTTGCTCCTCCTCCCCCTTTTACAACAGCATGAAGTTCTGAAGTTCTCCAGTTATAGTCATAGAGTCATAGAGATGTACAGCATGGAAACAGACCCTTCGGCCCAACCCATCCAGGCCAACCAGAAATCCCAACCCAATCTAGTCCCACCTGCCAGCACCCAGTCCATATCCCTCCAAACCCTTCCTATTCATATACCCATCCAAATGCCTCTTAGATATTGCAATTGTACCAGCCTCCACCACATCCTCTGGCAGCTCATTCCATGCACGTACACCCTCTGCATGAAAAAGTTGCCCCTTGGGTCTCTTTTATATTTTTCCCCTCTCACCCCAAACCTATGCCCTCTAGTTCTGGACTCCCTGACCCCAGGGAAAAGACTTTGCCTATTTACCCTATCCATGCCCCTCATAATTTTGTAAACCTCTATATGGCCACCCCTCAGCCTCCTATGCTCCAGGCAAAACAGCCCCAGCCTGTTCAGCCTCTCCATGTAGCTCTAATCCTCCACTTCGCAACATCCTTGTAAGTCTTTTCTGAACCCTTTCAAGTTTCATAACATCTTTCCCATAGGAAGGAGACCAGAATTGCATGCAATATTCCAACAGTGGCCTAACCAATGTCTTGTACAGCCACAAAATGATCTCCCAACTCCTGTACTCAATACTCTGACCAATAAAGGAAAGCATACCAAACGCCTTCTTCACTATCCTATCTACCTGCGACTCCACTTTCAAGGAGCTATGAACCTGCACTCCAAGGTCTCTTTGTTCAGCAACACTCCCTAGGACCTTACCATTAAGTGTATAAGTCCTGCTAAGATTTGCTTTCCCAAAGTGCAGCACCTCGCATTTACCTGAATTAAACTCCATCTGACACTTCTCAGCCCATTGGCCCATCTGGTGAAGATCCTGTTGTAATCTGAGGTAGCCCTCTTCGCTGTCCACTACACCGAAGAGGCTATATCAGAATCGAAACATCAACTTTGTTTCCCTCTCCAAGGTTCCTTTATTTTTCATTCTCTCATCGCCGGCTGGAGCAGCATTTCTAGCCCATCCCTAATTGCCCAGAGAGCAGTTGAAATTCATTGACATTGCTGTGGGCCTGGAGTCACATGTAGGCCAGACCAGGTAAGGACAGCAGTTTCCTTCCCTGAATGACATTAGTGACTCAGATGGGCTTTTTAAACCACAAAATCAATAACAATTGCCATGAGGCTAGCTTTTCATTTCAAATTTTCCTGATAGGACTCAAATTTCACCATCGGGCATGGTGGGATATGAACCTGGGTTCCCCATGACATTAACCCGGGGTCCTGGGTAATTAGGCCTGTAGCATTATCACCACACCGCTGCCTCCCTCATGATGCATTGCTGCTTTTGTCCAGCATTTTTGATTCTGATTTCAAATCTGCAGCATCCTTCACTTCAGACAGCCAGGGAAATCTAGAGCTGAGTGCTTTCTGCTGCTCACTGGGAGATTGTCTGAAATTTACTCCTTGGCAAGTTAAACTGTCACCAGATTGTGAATGTGAGCTGCAGGGTATCCAAACCAATCAGATGTGGAAAATCTGGCTGCAATGATCCTCTGAATGGACAATAATGGACTCACTGCTGCTTTGACCGGCGATCAAGTCAGAGCTATGAACAGGCTGTCCCTTTCTGGTGATGTTAGTGAGTGCTAAAATGACCTTTTTTATGGTGAGGGCCTCCCATGTTGACAGGGCTCCTGGGAAAGCCAGATATGGCAACTACACCACTTTCAAACCATCAGATCACAACATCTCATCTGAAACCCCTGTGTCCGGAGACGTAAGCATCATACCACGGCAAATCTACCGTGCGTCAATTCTTTACGTGAATAGGCCGCACTCTCGTCTTGCTTTACACTCCTGTGGGGCCACTGCGGGAGAAGCAGAGAGTAGGTCTGGTCAGAGAAAACAAAAAAACGTTCCATTTCCAATGTTCAACTCGCCCACATCAATCAAGAATTTGGAGCGCGAGTGTTTAAAATTAAGACAAGGAAAACATAGGTTTCTGGAGAAATTCCGCAGGTTGAGCAGCATCTGCGGAGAGAGAGCACAGAGTTAACGCTTTGGGTCCAGCGACCCTACTTCAAATCACAGAAGTAACTTCACAACTTTTTTATTTTAACATTACAATATTTGGCTGCCCCTTATCTCCCTGATGAACTGGATGACGTTTTTAATTGATGTGGCTTGGGTAGAGTTTGAGTTATTTACGACCAGTCACTGTTGCGATGAGTTTTGAGGTCTATTTGAATTCATATTGCATCCTCAGTTTTCAGAATTCAACACCTCTCTGGTTTGACCCTGAGTCCCAACAAAGAACCAAGTTTCGATCTCCCCCATTTCTTCTTTCTGTTGCTTCCTGACCTCCAAACATCATTTCAAGTGCAAAGCGCAGAGCACAGAGATTTCAATGTAGATGCACATTTAACAAACATCAAAACAAATGCCAGTCAGGCAGGCACTCCAGCTGAGATATTTTCGAATCCTCCTTCAGATAATCATCATTCAGAGAAGTGGCACATGGAACTTATCTCTGGAAAGTGTGAGGTGATACACTTTGGAAGGAGTAATCTGATTAGGAAGTGTTCGATTAATGACACGACACTCAGAAATCCTGTCCATAGTGTTTGTCCATAGATCTCCAAAGGCAGAAGGGTCTGTTAGTTGGATAGTGAAAAAGCCATATGGGACACTTGCCTTTCTCAATCAAAGCAGAGATTTCAAAAACATGTTGGGAGTTATATTGAAGTTTGGTGAGATCAGAGCTAGAGTACTGTGTGCAGTTCTGGTCACCCACATTATAGAAATTACGTGATTGCGCTGAAGGGGGTGCAGATGAGGTTCACCAAGATGCTGCCTGGGGATGGAAAGTTTAAGTGATGAGGAAAGATTGGATAGGCTTAGGTTGTTTTCATTGGAACAGAGAAGACTGAGGGAGTGATTTGATTGAGAGGTATGGAAGATGATGAGGGACATGGTCAGAGTGGCTAAGGAGCAGCTGTTCCCCTAAGTTGAAAGGTCAGTTGAAGAGTACTGTTCTACACTGATCAGAGATGTTAGCACATACCTCTAGACCAGATAGGACCTGAGGGGAAGGGGGTGATGAGTGGAAACTTCTAGATTTTTCTGCTGATCATGTAAATAAACTCTTTATGATATCATGTGTTGAGATCCTCACTCTAATTTAAGGTGATGACTAAACCCCTCTCACCTGGGTGGGGAAATGGGGGTGGGGGTGGGGGGGGTTGGGGGGGGGGGGGGAGAGGGGTTGTAGTCCATGGAATGGAGGATTTTCTCTCTATCTACCAAGAAATTCTTTGCTCAGCTCAATTATATCGTCTCTTAATCTGCCATTCTCAAGAGAGGATGAGCTGCGTCTATGCGGCCTGCCCTGGTAATTGAACATTTCGAGCCCTATTTGAGCTGAAACCATTCACTGCTGTCATGACTCACCAGGGATGGAGTGCTCTAAATTAAACCCCATTGTTCCCCGAGTCATCACACTTGATACAACCATCAAGTTTATTAAATTTTACCTGACTTTCTCATACAGGTTAAACAAAGATATGTACCAGTTTTGTTTTATTAACAAGAATTCACGATTTATGATAATCACACTGTCCTTGTAATGGCAAAACGTGGGCCAGATGAATTGTTAATCTGTAACTGTATAAATTAAACAAGGACAGGAAAAAGAAGTAGGATTTTTCATTTGTGTAACTTAAACGTTCCCCGTTTCAAAACTCATTCCACCCAGCTACCCCACACACTAATAAACGCACAAGAATACACTGACACACAGACACGGATACCCACACACAGACACAAACATGTACACACAGTCGCACACACATGTACAGATATACACACACAGACACATGTACACACACACATGGATATACAGAGAGGCAGACACACAAGTACACACACACATACATGCAGACACACAGACAAACACAGTCTCACAAACACAGACATGCACAACACAGATACACATCGACACAGACACATTTGCAGACACAGAAACATACATACACACAAAAACACAAACACTGACACACACACATACATGCACACACACAGGCACACAGACACATGCATACACACAGATATACAGACACACACGCATGCATATGCACATACATACACATGTGCACTCATACACAGTCACCTACATGCTTACACACACAGACACACAAACACATGCACACACAGAAACACACATGTATACACAGATGCACTCAGAAGCACGTATGCACAGAAAGACACGCGCACACATGGACACATGCATAAACAGACACACACACACACACAAAGACACAGACACACGTGCGCACACAGATATACACAGACACGCGCACACATACATGCACATACACACAGACTATGTACACACACATACATGCACACATACACCCACAGAGTCACACATACACACAGAATTAGACACAAATATTCCTAGTCCTTTTCCTTTCTTTGATAATATTGAAATATTATTGCACAGTGATGATCAGTCTTTAGTTGATTGGTTGGACCTGGGTCTTTTTCCTGTGAACTTTAATATTCTTCCCTTCAGCGGCTTTGAATGTAGTTTCTCCCCATGATGTTAACAGACGGATGAGGAGGGCGATTGTTCAGAGCAAGGGACAGAGAGAGAGAGAGAGAGAGCTTCGCTCTTCTTCTGTATTATTCCACTCCTCCCTACCCACCCGGGGTCCGTGTTAAATGGCAGCTAGTCCACCCAGAGGGTTTGCCAATTGAAAAGCCAATCAGAAGACTGTCTCTGGGTAGAATTGCCCTGGGTGTGCACGCACGCATGCACACACAGCCAATTTGTCTGTAATTCATCGTCCCATGATTTCAATGAGGTCACGTTATATTTACAACTTACAATCTGCTCCAGGAGCTTGCCTTTGAAACAGCACGCATCATCTTACACAGTTTCCTTGGTTTAAAGCAACACCTTTTTCCAATTTTAGTCCACAGTCCAAACCGAAATCGAAGTAGGTTTTACATTACATTAGGGAACAATGGGCCTTATTAGTACATTGTGCATAAAGGTAAGGCTACAGAACAGCAAGCTCTGAACTAAACAAGTTAACAGGCTACGAGCACATGACTGGATTATGGGATCATCGACAGAGCTGTCAAACAATGCAGCAGCTTCAACAGCAGTACAATCTCAACATGGTGAACCTCCTGCATCCTGGTGCTGCCCTAAGCAGATTCCCAAGGTTATCTAGCTATGCCCCCTTCCCAGTGAGATACCACCAGCTGGCCCCCCTCCCATGCTCTCACACCATCCAGACACACCAGGCATTCACAAGTTAAAGGGGCAATCTGCCCCATAGCCAGGCATGTGTATACCACTCAGTTTCATGGAGGTCATCACCGTGAAACAAATGCTGGCTGCCCCCAGGCAGGAAGCTGTTCTTGGATGTTAAGAATGTCGAGTCATATGTCACTTGTATTTACATTAGATTTTCATTTACAATAAAATCAACCAAGCTCAGCTTAACTGGATCCGAACATTTTAAATACCGAAGGGGTTCTTACACATCACATTGTCTGTGAGTTCAGTGTCATTGCAATTGATTCATGATAAGTAAAGTTATTTGCTTACTCTGGACAATTGTTTAAATTGAGAAAGGTCACTGCCTATTTATCATAGCCACAGGCGTACTTGTACAGATCCCAGTCAGCTCCGGGATTGTGATACCTTTATACAGTCTTTCCAAGGGTGGTGGTACTGGGGTCACAGCTCCAGCAACCTGGGTTCAATCCCAGCCTTGGGCGATTGCCTGTGTGAAGTTTGCGCCTTCTCATTGGTTGACCTGCCTTGGTGAGACTGCATCTAGAGTTCTATTTGCAGTTTCAGTTTCTTCATACAGTACTGAAACGGACCCTTCAGTCCAACTCTTCTATGCTGACCTGGTTTGCAACATAAACTCGTCCCATCTACTTACATTTGGCCCATATCCCTCTAAACCTTTCCCTATTCATGTACCTACCCAAATGTTTTGGAAGTGTTGTAACTGTACCTGCACTGACAACCTCCTTTGCAGCTCATTCCAAATCGCAACCAAGTTTTTTTGAAAAAGTTGTCCCCTTCTCCTGTCACCTTAAAAAATATGACCTCTAGTTTTGGACTCCACAACTCTAGGGAAAAGACCTTTGCTATTCACCCTATCTATGCCCCTCAGGATTTTATAAACCTCTCAAAGATCAGCCCTCAACCTCCTATGCTCCAGAGGAAAACATTCCCAGTCTATCCAGTCTCTCCATATAACCCATCCCTTCTAACCTATCGTTAACTGTATAAATCCTGCCCTGGTTTGCCTTACGAAAATGCATCACCTCACATTTATCTACATTAAATTCCATCTGCCATTCCTCAGCCCACTGGCCCAATTGATCGAAATCCCTTTGTAATTTTAGATAACCTACTTCACTGTCTACTATATCACCAATTTTGGTGTCATCCGCAAACTTACTAACCAGGCTTCCTATATTCTCATCAAAGTCATTTGTAGAAATGACAAACAACAGAGGACCCAGTACTGATCTATCAGAGGAAGGATGTTCTGACTATAGAGAGAGTGTAATAAAGGTTTGCCAGACTCATTCCTGGGATGGCAGGACTGATGTATAAAGAGAGACTGGATTGGTTAAGACTATATTCACTGGAGTTTAGAAGAATGAGGAGATGAGTCTCATAGAAATACAAAAGGTTCTAACAGGACCAGACAGAGTAAACACAGGAAGGATGTTCCTAATGACGAGGGAGTCCAGAATCAGTGGTCACTGTCTAAGGGTATGGGGTCAACCATTTTGGACTGAGACGAGGAGAAATGTCTTCACTCAGAGAGTGGTGAACCTGTAGAATTCTCTGCCTCAGAGAGTGGCTGAGATCAAAGCATTGAATATTTTCGAAGAGTTAGATATGGTTCTTAAGGCTAAAGGGATCAGAGGATATGGGGATAAAGCAGGAATAGTGTAATGAGTGGGACAATCGGCCATGATCATATTGAACAACAACGGAGCAAACTCCTATTTTCTAGGTGTCGATGAAATGGGGAGACTGTGGTGGTCGTGATAATGTCATTTGATCAGCAATCTGGGGTGCATGGTCTGCGGAAAATGTTCAAATCCTGTCACGGTATTTAATTCTAATTCAACAATCAAGATAGAATTAGGGCGGCACGGTGGCACAGTGGTTAGCACTGCTGCCTCACAGCGCCAGGGACCCGAGTTCAATTCCCACCTCAGGCGACTGACTGTGTGGAGTTTGCACATTCTCCCTGTGTCTGTGTGGGTTCCCTCCGGGTGCTCCGGTTTCCTCCCACAGTCCAAAAATGTGCAGGTCAGGTGAATTGGCCATGCTAAAATGCCCGTAGTGTTAGGTGTATTAGTCAGGGTTAAATGTAGGGGGATGGGTTTGGGTGGGTTGCTGTTCGGAGGGTCGGTGCGGACTTGTTGGGCCGAAGGGCCTGTTTCCACACTGGAGGGAATCTAGGCTCAGTGATAGGGACGTGAAACTATCATTGATTATTGCCCTTTAGTGGGGCGACCCAGTCTGACTAACATGTGACTCCAGACCCACCGCAATGTGGTTGACTCTTAACTGTCCTGGCTGAGCCACTCAGTTCAAGAGCAATACGGCACTAGCCCTAAATACCTATTTTGCTCGCATCCCATAAAATAGGATGCTCACATCCCAGGAACAGGACCAAAATGAGCCGCAAGTTTGATGGATAGATGTTTGAATTTTCTTTTTTTTCGACAAGGGAGTAACCTCTATTCCGTTTCAATGCAATTGCAAAGTTGCAACTGTAATGTCTTGAGACAGCATCCCTGTTACTTGATCCCAGCAATGGTTACTACAGAACTGGAGCCATATGTGTGTTTGGCAGACAGCGAGAGAGAATGACAAAGGTGAAATGGTGTTTAAACAAGGAAGGAAGCTTTTCTCCACATTAGGTGCTCCAGTAGATTGCTGCCTTGGAACTGGGTTCATAGACATTGCTCATGGGCCCAGGTGTCTGTCTAAAATGTCACGGGGCTGTGAAGAGGAAATTGCCTGGATTTGAGAGCCCGGGGGTGAAGAACCCAGCTTGCTCACTTCAGCCCTTGCTTCTCGGTTCCAAGGTGCGTTTGTGGTAGATACAGAACAAGTTCAATTCTGGAAAACCAAGTCTCAGAAGGAGTACAATGATGGGCTTCATGTCACATCGGATGTTTGATCCTGTCACACAGCTTTGCAAGCACAGCAGCAAGCATCAGCCAGTCTTTTCTGTATGTTAGCATCGTATTGTACTCATCCAGGCTTCATATTGCCTTATTACTAGAAGGTTGGTTCTGATATGGGATGCACTTGTACACGAACAGGCTTGTAGTAATGCAGTCTCCAGGTTAATGGTATCAAAGTTGCAATCTTTGCCCCTGCTGCGTTGAGAGGTCCTCCCGTCCTCCTCCAGGTTTTGGTGTGGTACCACCTTTTGTCAGCTTCAGTCGGCTCAGGCACAACCAAATATTTCTGTCCTCCACCCCAAAACCATTTGAAGTTTGAAGCCAGCTCCATTCACAATGAGGTCCTTTCACGCCCCAGAAAGGTTCAACTGGCTCCTTTACGGCTCTCTTTGTTAGGTTTTGAGTCCACACGGATACAGAATCTCATGGCTTTCGAGGTTTTCTAATGTGGTCCGCAAACCACAGGAGTGACAAATTTCACAAAATGCTTTTTATTTTGTCAGTCCAGAATGTTCTAGAGACTTGAGATGACTCTGAGGTGATGCAAAAATTGGAAGAGTTCAGGGGCTATCTTCGAGTCCTGTTTCGAACGAAGGCAGTTCCAGAATGTTCTACACTGAATACAATCCTAATTTAAAGTAAGGAATGTGATATGCCTTTGCTAGGCAGAACATGAACACAGCTCCCATAGCTCCCCCTCCCCAAGTACCTCCTTCCTAATTTCATCTCACTAATTACATCCCAAGCAACTCCCTACCATCCCAACTCCCTGTCACACACTCCACTCTGCTAGTACCTCTTCACAAAAATACCCTCTTACTTCCCCCTCCCCAGGCACTCAAAGACCCCACTCCCTCCCAGGAATAGAACATAGGACATAGATCAATACAGTACAGGCCCTTCGGCCCTCGATGT
Source organism: Chiloscyllium plagiosum (assembly GCF_037043375.1). NCBI lineage: Eukaryota > Metazoa > Chordata > Chondrichthyes > Orectolobiformes > Hemiscylliidae > Chiloscyllium > Chiloscyllium plagiosum. Next base: position 75,318,065 of record NW_028270152.1, on the reverse strand, counting down.
TGTGCCAGCCTTCAATCCTATTCTAAGATCAGACTAATCTACATACTCATTGTACTAACTTTCATGTGCCTATCCAAGAGTCGCTTAAATGACTCTACTGTCTGGATCTATCTGGCTCTACTACCACTGCTGGCAGTGCATTCCACACACCCACCACTCTCTGAGTAAAGAACCAATCTCTGACATTTTCCCTAAACCTTCCTCCAATTACCTTAAAATTATGCCCCCTTGTGATAGACATTTCTGCCATGGAAAAAGGTCTCTGGCTATCCACTCTATCTATGCCTCTCGACTTCTTGTACACCTCTATCAAGTCACCTCTCATCCTCTTCGCTCTAATGAGAAAAGCCCTAACTCCCTCAGCCTTTCTTCATAAGACATGCCTTCCAGTCCAGGCAGCATCCTGGTAAATCTCCTCTGTACCCTCTCTGAAGCTTCCACATCCTTCCTGTAATGAGGTGACCAGAACTGAACACAGTATTCCAAGTGTGGTCTAACCAGGGCTTTATAGAGCTACAGCATAACCTTGCGACTCTTAAACTCAATCCCCCTGCTAATGAAAGCCAACAGACCACATGCCTTCTTAACAACGCTATCACCCTCGGTGGCAACTTTGTTCCTCCACACTGCCAAGAATCCTGCCTTTAACCCTACAACCTGCATTCAAATTTGATCTTCCAAAGTGCATGACTTCCCATTTTTCCAGGTTGAACTCCACCTGCCACTTATCGGCCCAGTTCTGCATCCTGTCAATGCCTCATTACAACCTACCCTCCACACTACCCACCACTCCACCAATCTTTGTGTCACTGGCAAAGTTACTAACTGACCCTTCCACTTCTTCATCCAAGTCATTTATAAAAAAATCACAAAGAGCAGAGGTCCCAGAACCAATCCCAGTGGGACACCCATGGTCACCGAGCTCCAGGCGGAATACTCTCCATCTACTACCACCCTTTGTCTTTTATGGGCCAGCCAATTCTGTATCCAGAGAGCCAAATTTCCCTGCATCCCATGCCTCCTTACTTTCTGAATGAGCCTACCATGGGGAACTTTATTGAAGGGCTTTGCTAAAATCCATGTACACCACATTCACTGCTCTACCTTCATCAATGTGTTTTGTCACATTCTCAAAGAATTCAATAAAGTTTGTGAGGCATGACCTGCCCCTCTCAAAACCCTGCTGACTATCGCTAATCAAACTATGGTTTTCCAAGTAATCATAAATCCTGCCTCTTAGAATCTTCTCCAATCCTTTGCACACCACATACATAGGACTGACTGGTCTGTAATTCCCAGGATTATCCCTATTCACTTTCTTGAACTAGAGAATAACATTTGCCAACCTCCAATCATCTGGAACTACTCCAGTGGACAGTGAGAAGGCAAATATCATCGCCAAAGGTGCAGCAATCTCTTCTCTTGCTTGCCGTAGTAACCTTGGGTATATCCTGTCTGGCCCAGGGGATTTATCTATCTTAATATTTTTTCAAAATTTTCAGCACATCTTCCTTCTTAACATCAATCTGTTTGAGTATATCAGTCTTTTTCATGCTGTCCTCAGAGGGACCTCAAAGTCCCTCTCACTAGTGAATACTGAAGCAAAGTATTCAATAAGGACCTTCCCGACCTCCTCCGATTTCAGACACAAGTTCCCTCCACTATCCCTGATCAGCCCTACCCTCACTCTGGCCATCCTCTTGGTCCTCACATAAGTGTAGAATGCCTTAGGGTTTTCCTTAATCCTACCCACTAAAGCTTTCTCATACTGCCTTCTAGCTCTTCCTAAGTCCATTCTTCAGTTCCTTCCTGGCTACCTTGTAACCCTCTAAAGCACTGTCTGATCCTTGCCTCCTCGACCTTAAGCAAGTTTCCTTCTTCTTCTCGACTAAATGTTCCACATCCCTTGTCACCCACGGTTCTTTCACTCTACCATCCCTTCCTTGCCTCAGTGGGACTAACCTGTCCAGCACAATCAGCTGGTGCTCCCTAAACAACCTCCACATTTCTGTTGTCATTAGTTGTTTCAGGTTAAGGTCCATGTAAAGAGAATAGGAACACCAAACATTTGGAGTTGTGTATTTGTCAGAGGAATTCACTCATTGCTGATGGAAACATTGAATGGAGTAAATGTACTGGCTTTTATTTGCTGTGTAATTTATCATTGACCACCAGAGAATCTTTGTTTCATGTTTTTTGAAAATTGATTCTCAGGATGTGAATGTTGCTGGCTCTCATTCTCCATCCCTTTGAGATGGTGACAAACTGTCTTTCTGAAGCCCTGCAGTCACTATCATGTTAACACTTTAAACAATAACTTTCAGTTATATAAAACCGCTCACCCTGTCATTTCACACACATATTCCCATACTGACATATAATTACACACTCACACTCACTCATGCACACACTCAAATAGACACATGGTCTCACACACACACATACAAACTCTCACACTCAGACACATACACACACTCACACACATACTCAGATATGCACACTCACACACACTTGAACACAGCCAAACACGCTCTCAAACAGACACACGCACACTCTCTTTCACTCACAGGCACAAACACGCTCTCACTCACACACATATTCAATCGCACACACATTCACTCTCACACACACTCACTTTCACACATTATCACACTCACACATTCACACCCCCACACAGATCCTCTCACACACACTCACACTCAAACTGACAGCATTACTGCTCTGGCTCATGGTGAAGCCTGTATATATATATATATATATATATATAGATGGAGCCCAGAAATCCAGAAATTCACACCAGACTGGACAAAGTCTGATCACAATCCCAGTTGTCACAGAGAGTGAGCTGAAAGACAGCTCCTAATTGCAGAGTGTTGAACTGATTTGAAGTGATGCTGAGCTTACACAGTGAATGATAAAGTAACAATACAATGACAACTGCACAAAGAAATCCAGCGAGGAATTAATGACGGGGCTGTGTGTGAAACACAGCTAACAGGGTGGATTCAGACTGACAAACACAGACACAACAGAGAGTGCAAACACGGCACTCTCCATCAAACGTCCTCTGACAATTTCAATGACACTCTTGTTCTACTTCTGGAACATTCTATGTTGGTTGCACGACAATGTGATTATTCTGTCATTTTTATTTGAATGTTCAGCACCCACCCAGAAATCAAAAAGCAGATATCGTTCTTCAGGGAAGATCAACTGAAGGAGAGACACAGATGAGAAGACATTACCCCAGGAGCTGCCAGTGAAAGAAAAAAGCAGCGCAATATCCACACAGCGCAATATCCACACAGCTCAGTATCCACACAGCTCAGTATCCACACAGCTCAGTATCCACACAGTTCAGTATCCACACAGCTCAATATCCACACAGTACAATATCCACACAGCTCAATATCCACACAGCTCAATATCCACACAGCTCAATATCCACATAGCTCAATATCCACACAGTACAATATCCACACAGTACAATATCCACACAGTACAATATCCACACAGCACAATATCCACACAGCACAATATCCACACAGCACAATATCCACACAGCTCAGTATCCACACAGCTCAGTATCCACACAGCTCAGTATCCACACAGTTCAGTATCCACACAGCTCAATATCCACACAGTACAATATCCACACAGCTCAATATCCACACAGCTCAATATCCACACAGCTCAATATCCACATAGCTCAATATCCACACAGTACAATATCCACACAGTACAATATCCACACAGTACAATATCCACACAGCACAATATCCACACAGCACAATATCCACACAGCACAATATCCACACAGCACAATATCCACACAGCACAATATCCACACAGCTCAATATTCACACAGCTCAATATTCACACAGCTCAATATTCACACAGCTCAATATCCACACAGCGCAATATCCACAATTTAAAATATTCACACAGCTCAAGATCCACACAGCTCAAGATCCACACAGCTCAAGATCCACACAGCTCAAGATCCACACAGCTCAAGATCCACACAGCTCAATATTCACACAGCTCAATATTCACACAGCTCAATATTCACACAGCTCAATATCCACACAGCTCAATATCCACACAGCTCAATATCCACACAGTACAATATCCACACAGTACAATATCCACACAGTACAATATCCACAAAGCACAATATCCACACAGCTCAATATCCACACAGCTCAATATCCACACAGCTCAATATCCACACAGTACAATATCCACACAGCTCATTATTCACACAGCTCAAGATCCACACAGCTCAATATCCACACAGCTCAATATCCACACAGCTCAATATCCACACAGTACAATATCCACACAGTACAATATCCACACAGTACAATATCCACACAGTACAATATCCACAAAGCACAATATCCACATAGCTCAATATCCACACAGCTCAATATCCACACAGCTCAATATCCACACAGCTCAATATCCACACAGTACAATATCCACACAGCTCATTATCCACACAGTTCAAGATCCACACAGCTCAAGATCCACACAGCTCATTATTCACACAGCTCAAGATCCACACAGCTCAATATCCACACAGCTCAATATCCACACAGCTCAATATCCACACAGTACAATATCCACACAGTACAATATCCACACAGTACAATATCCACACAGCACAATATCCACACAGCACAATATCCACACAGTCCAATATCCACACAGTACAATATCCACACAGTACAATATCCACAAAGCACAATATCCACACAGATCAATATCCACACAGCTCAATATCCACACAGCTCAATATCCACACAGTACAATATCCACACAGCTCAAGATCCACACAGCTCAAGATCAACACAGCTTAAGATCCACACAGCTCAAGATCCACACAGCTCAAGATCCACACAGCTCAAGATCCACACAGCTCAAGATCCACACAGCTCAATATTCACACAGCTCAATATTCACACAGCTCAATATCCACACAGCTCAATATCCACACAGCTCAATATCCACACAGTACAATATCCACACAGTACAATATCCACACAGTACAATATCCACAAAGCACAATATCCACACAGCTCAATATCCACACAGCTCAATATCCACACAGCTCAATATCCACACAGTACAATATCCACACAGCTCATTATTCACACAGCTCAAGATCCACACAGCTCAATATCCACACAGCTCAATATCCACACAGCTCAATATCCACACAGTACAATATCCACACAGTACAATATCCACACAGTACAATATCCACACAGTACAATATCCACAAAGCACAATATCCACATAGCTCAATATCCACACAGCTCAATATCCACACAGCTCAATATCCACACAGCTCAATATCCACACAGTACAATATCCACACAGCTCATTATCCACACAGTTCAAGATCCACACAGCTCAAGATCCACACAGCTCATTATTCACACAGCTCAAGATCCACATAGCTCAATATCCACACAGCTCAATATCCACACAGCTCAATATCCACACAGTACAATATCCACACAGTACAATATCCACACAGTACAATATCCACACAGCACAATATCCACACAGCTCAATATCCACACAGCTCAATATCCACACAGCTCAATATCCACACCGCTCAATATCCACACAGTACAATATCCACACAGCTCATTATTCACACAGCTCAAGATCCACACAGCTCAAGATCCACACAGTACAATATCCACACAGCTCATTATTCACACAGTGCAATATCCACACAGTGCAATATCCACACAGCTCAGTATCCACACAGCTCAGTATCCACACAGCTCAGTATCCACACCGCTCAGTATCCACACCGCTCAGTATCCACACCGCTCAGTATCCACACAGCTCAGTATCCACACAGCTCAGTATCCACACAGCTCAGTATCCACACCGCTCAATATCCACACAGCACAATATCCACACAGCACAATATCCACACAGCACAATATTCACACAGCTCAATATCCACACAGCACAATATCCACACAGTACAATATCCACACAGTACAATATCCACACAGTACAATATCCCCACAGCACAATATCCACACAGCACAATGTCCACACAGCTCAATATTCACACAGCTCAATATTCACACAGCTCAATATTCACACAGCTCAACATCCACACAGCTCAATATCCACACAGCTCAATATCCACACAGCTCAATATCCACACAGTACAATATCCACACAGTACAATATCCACACAGTACAATATCCACACAGTACAATATCCACACAGTACAATATCCACACGGCACAATATCCACACGGCTCAATATTCACACGGCACAATATCCACACGGCACAATATTCACACGGCTCAATATCCACACGGCTCAATATCCACACGGCACAAGATCCACACGGCTCAAGATCCACACGGCTCAAGATCCACACGGCTCAATATTCACACGGCTCAATATCCACACGGCTCAATATCCACACGGCTCAAGATCCACACGGCTCAATATCCACACGGCTCAATATCCACACGGCTCAATATCCACAGGGAACAATATCCACACGGTACAATATCCACACGGTACAATATCCACACAGTACAATATGCACACGGTACAATATCCACACGGCACAAAATCCACACAGTACAAAATCCACACAGTACAAAATCCACACAGCACAAAATCCACACAGTACAAAATCCACACAGTACAAAATCCACACAGTACAATATCCACACAGTACAAAATCCACACAGTACAATATTCACACAGCTCAATATCCACACAGCACAATATCCACACAGTACAATATCCACACAGTACAATATCCACACAGTACAATATCCCCACAGCACAATATCCACACAGCACAATGTCCACACAGCTCAATATTCACACAGCTCAATATGCACACAGCTCAATATTCACACAGCTCAATATTCACACAGCTCAACATCCACACAGCTCAATATCCACACAGTACAATATCCACACAGCTCAATATCCACACAGCTCAATATCCACACAGTACAATATCCACACAGCGCAATATCCACACAGTTCAGTATCCACACGGCACAATATCCACACGGCACAATATTCACATGGCTCAATATCCACACGGCTCAATATCCACACGGCACAAGATCCACACGGCTCAAGATCCACACGGCTCAAGATCCACACGGCTCAATATTCACACGGCTCAATATCCACACGGCTCAATATCCACACGGCTCAAGATCCACATGGCTCAAGATCCACACGGCTCAATATCCACACGGCTCAATATTCACACGGCTCAATATCCACACGGCTCAATATCCACACGGCTCAAGATCCACATGGCTCAAGATCCACACGGCTCAATATCCACACGGCTCAATATCCACACGGCTCAATATCCACACAGCTCAATATTCAAACAGCTCAATATCCACACAGCTCAATATCCACACAGCTCAATATCCACACAGCTCAATATCCACACAGTACAATATCCACACAGTCCAATATCCACACAGTACAATATCCACACAGTACAATATCCACAAAGCACAATATCCACACAGATCAATATCCACACAGCTCAATATCCACACAGCTCAATATCCACACAGTACAATATCCACACAGCTCAAGATCCACACAGCTCAAGATCAACACAGCTCAAGATCCACACAGCTCAAGGTCCACACAGCTCAAGATCCACACAGCTCAAGATCCACACAGCTCAAGATCCACACAGCTCAATATTCACACAGCTCAATATTCACACAGCTCAATATTCACACAGCTCAATATCCACACAGCTCAATATCCACACAGCTCAATATCCACACAGTACAATATCCACACAGTACAATATCCACACAGTACAATATCCACAAAGCACAATATCCACACAGCTCAATATCCACACAGCTCAATATCCACACAGCTCAATATCCACACAGTACAATATCCACACAGGTCATTATTCACACAGCTCAAGATCCACACAGCTCAATATCCACACAGCTCAATATCCACACAGCTCAATATCCACACAGTACAATATCCACACAGTCCAATATCCACACAGTACAATATCCACACAGTACAATATCCACAAAGCACAATATCCACACAGATCAATATCCACACAGCTCAAGATCCACACAGCTCAAGATCAACACAGCTTAAGATCCACACAGCTCAAGATCCACACAGCTCAAGATCCACACAGCTCAAGATCCACACAGCTCATGATCCACACAGCTCAATATTCACACAGCTCAATATTCACACAGCTCAATATTCACACAGCTCAATATCCACACAGCTCAATATCCACACAGCTCAATATCCACACAGTACAATATCCACACAGTACAATATCCACACAGTACAATATCCACAAAGCACAATATCCACACAGCTCAATATCCACACAGCTCAATATCCACACAGCTCAATATCCACACAGTACAATATCCACGCAGCTCATTATTCACACAGCTCAAGATCCACACAGCTCAATATCCACACAGCTCAATATCCACACAGCTCAATATCCACACAGTACAATATCCACACAGTACAATATCCACACAGTACAATATCCACACAGTACAATATCCACAAAGCACAATATCCACATAGCTCAATATCCACACAGCTCAATATCCACACAGCTCAATATCCACACAGCTCAATATCCACACAGTACAATATCCACACAGCTCATTATCCACACAGTTCAAGATCCACACAGCTCAAGATCCACACAGCTCATTATTTACACAGCTCAAGATCCACACAGCTCAATATCCACACAGCTCAATATCCACACAGCTCAATATCCACACAGTACAATATCCACACAGTACAATATCCACACAGTACAATATCCACACAGTACAATATCCACACAGCACAATATCCACACAGCTCAATATCCACACAGCTCAATATCCACACAGCTCAATATCCACACCGCTCAATATCCACACAGTACAATATCCACACAGCTCATTATTCACACAGCTCAAGATCCACACAGCTCAAGATCCACACATGCAATATCCACACAGCTCATTATTCACACAGTGCAATATCCACACAGTGCAATATCCACACAGCTCAGTATCCACACAGCTCAGTATCCACACAGCTCAGTATCCACACCGCTCAGTATCCACACCGCTCAGTATCCACACAGCTCAGTATCCACACAGCTCAGTATCCACACAGCTCAGTATCCACACCGTTCAATATCCACACAGCACAATATCCACACAGCACAATATCCACACAGCACAATATTCTCACAGCTCAATATCCACACAGCACAATATCCACACAGTACAATATCCACACAGTACAATATCCACACAGTACAATATCCCCACAGCACAATATCCACACAGCACAATGTCCACACAGCTCAATATTCACACAGCTCAATATTCACACAGCTCAATATTCACACAGCTCAACATCCACACAGCTCAATATCCACACAGCTCAATATCCACACAGCTCAATATCCACACAGTACAATATCCACACAGTACAATATCCACACAGTACGATATCCACACAGTACGATATCCACACAGTACAATATCCACACGGCACAATATCCACACGGCTCAATATTCACACTGCACAATATCCACACGGCACAATATTCACACGGCTCAATATCCACACAGCTCAATATCCACACGGCACAAGATCCACACGGCTCAAGTTCCACACGGCTCAAGATCCACACGGCTCAATATTCACACGGCTCAATATCCACACGGCTCAATATCCACACGGCTCAAGATCCACACGGCTCAATATCCACACGGCTCAATATCCACACGGCTCAATATCCACACGGCTCAATATCTACAGGGAACAATATCCACACGGTACAATATCCACACGGTACAATATCCACACAGTACAATATGCACACGGTACAATATCCACACGGCACAAAATCCACACAGTACAAAATCCACACAGTACAAAATCCACACAGCACAAAATCCACACAGTACAAAATCCACACAGTACAAAATCCACACAGTACAATATCCACACAGTACAAAATCCACACAGTACAATATTCACACAGCTCAATATCCACACAGCACAATATCCACACAGTACAATATCCACACAGTACAATATCCACACAGTACAATATCCCCACAGCACAATATCCACACAGCACAATGTCCACACAGCTCAATATTCACACAGCTCAATATGAACACAGCTCAATATTCACACAGCTCAATATTCACACAGCTCAACATCCACACAGCTCAGTATCCACACAGTACAATATCCACACAGCTCAATATCCACACAGCTCAATATCCACACAGTACAATATCCACACAGCGCAATATCCACACAGCTCAGTATCCACACGGCACAATATCCACACGGCTCAATATCCACACGGCACAAGATCCACACGGCTCAAGATCCACACGGCTCAATATTCACACGGCTCAATATCCACACGGCTCAATATCCACACGGCTCAAGATCCACATGGCTCAAGATCCACACGGCTCAATATCCAAACGGCTCAATATCCACACGGCTCAATATCCACACGGCTCAATATCCACAGGGAACAATATCCACACGGTACAATATCCACACGGTACAAAATCCACACAGTACAATATGCACACGGTACAATATCCACACGGCACAAAATCCACACAGTACAAAATCCACACAGTACAAAATCCACACAGCACAAATTCCACACAGTACAAAATCCACACAGTACAAAATCCACACAGTACAATATCCACACAGTACAAAATCCACACAGTACAATATCCACACAGTACAAAATCCACACAGTACAATATCCACACAGTACAAAATCCACACAGTACAAAATCCACACAGTACAAAATCCACTCAGTACAAAATCCACACAGTACAAAATCCACACAGTACAATATCCACACAGCACAAAATCCAAACAGTACAAAATCCACACAGTACAAAATCCACACAGTACAAAATCCACACAGTACAATATCCACACAGTCCAATATCCACACAGCGCAATATCCACACTGCGCAATATCCACACGGCTCAATATCCACACAGCGCAAGATCCACACAGCTCAAGATCCACACAGCTCAATATCCACACAGTACAATATCCACACAGTACAATATCCACACAGTACACTATCCACACAGTACAAAATCCACACAGTACAAGATCCACACAGTACAAAAACCACACAGTACAAAATCCACACAGTACAATATCCACACAGCACAAAATCCAAACAGTACAAAATCCACGCAGTACAATATCCACACAGTACAAAATCCACACAGTACAAAATCCACACAGTACAAAATCCACACAGTACAAAATCCACACAGTACAATATCCACACAGCACAAAATCCAAACAGTACAAAATCCACACAGTACAATATCCACACAGTACAACATCCACACAGTACAATATCCACACAGCTCATTATTCACACAGTGCAATATCCACACAGCGCAATATCCCCACAGCTCAGTATCCACACCGCTCAGTATCCACACAGCTCAGTATCCACAGAGCTCAGTAACCACACAGTACAATATCCACACAGCGCAATATCCACACAGCGCAATATACACACAGCGCAATATCCACACAGCTCAAGATCCACACAGCTCAATATCGACACAGTACAATATCCACATAGTACAATATCCACACAGTACAATATCCACACAGTACAATATCCACACAGTACAATATCCACACAGCACAATATCCACACAGCACAATATCCACACAGCACAATATCCACACAGTACAATATCCACACAGTACAATATCCACACAGTACAAAATCCACACAGCACAATATCCACACAGCTCAATATCCACAAAGCTCAATATCCACACCGCTCGGTATCCACACAGCTCAGTATCCACACAGCTCAGTATCCACACAGCTCAGTATCCACACAGCTCAGTATCCACGCAGCTCAATATCCACACAGCTCAATATCCACACAGCTCAATATCCACACAGCTCAATATCCACACGGCTCAATATCCACACGGTACAATATCCACACGGCACAATATCCACACGGCACAAAATCCACACGGCACAAAATCCACACAGTACAAAATCCACACAGTACAAAATCCACACAGTACAAAATCCACACAGTACAAAATCCACACAGTACAAAATCCACACAGTACAATATTCACACAGTACAATATCCACACAGTACAATATCCACACAGTACAATATCCACACAGCTCAATATCCACACAGCTCAATATTCACACAGCTCAATATTCACACAGCTCAATATCCACACAGTACAATATCCACACAGCTCAATATCCACACCGCTCAGTATCCACACAGCTCAGTATCCACACAGCTCAGTATCCACACAGCTCAGTATCCACACAGTACAATATCCACACAGCTCAATATCCACACAGCTCAATATTCACACAGCTCAATATCCACACAGCACAATATCCACACAGCACAATATCCACACAGCTCAATATCCACACAGCGCAATATCCACACAGCGCAATATCCACACAGCGCAATATCCACACAGCTCAAGATCCACACAGCTCAGTATCCACACAGTACAATATCCACACAGTACAATATCCACACAGTACAATATCGACACAGCACAATATCCACACAGCACAATATCCACACAGTACAATATCCACACAGCACAATATCCACACAGCACAATATCCACACAGCTCAATATCCACACAGCTCAATATCCACACAGCTCAGTATCCACACAGCACAATATCCACACAGCGCAATATCCACACAGCGCAATATCCACACAGCGCAATATCCACACAGCACAATATCCACACAGTACAATATCCACACAGTACAATATCCACACAGTACAATATCCACACAGCACAATATCCACACAGCACAATATCCACACAGCACAATATCCACACAGCACAATATCCACACAGCTCAATATTCACACAGCTCAATATTCACACAGCTAAATATTCACACAGCTCAATATCCACACAGCGCAATATCCACAATTTAAAATATTCACACAGCTCAAGATCCACACAGCTCAAGATCCACACAGCTCAAGATCCACACAGCTCAAGATCCACACAGCTCAATAGTCACACAGCTCAATATTCACACAGCTCAATATTCAAACAGCTCAATATCCACACAGCTCAATATCCACACAGCTCAATATCCACACAGTACAATATCCACACAGTCCAATATCCACACAGTACAATATCCACACAGTACAATATCCACAAAGCACAATATCCACACAGATCAATATCCACACAGCTCAATATCCACACAGCTCAATATCCACACAGTACAATATCCACACAGCTCAAGATCCACACAGCTCAAGATCCACACAGCTCAAGATCCACACAGCTCAAGATCCACACAGCTCAATAGTCACACAGCTCAATATTCACACAGCTCAATATTCAAACAGCTCAATATCCACACAGCACAATATCCACACAGCTCAATATCCACACAGCCCAATATCCACACAGTACAATATCCACACAGTACAATATCCACACAGTACAATATCCACAAAGCACAATATCCACACAGCTCAATATCCACACAGCTCAATATCCACACAGCTCAATATCCACACAGTACAATATCCACACAGCTCATTATTCACACAGCTCAAGATCCACACAGCTCAATATCCACACAGCTCAATATCCACACAGCTCAATATCCACACAGTACAATATCCACACAGTACAATATCCACACAGTACAATATCCACACAGTACAATATCCACAAAGCACAATATCCACACAGCTCAATATCCACACAGCTCAATATCCACACAGCTCAATATCCACACAGCTCAATATCCACACAGTACAATATCCACACAGCTCATTATCCACACAGCTCAAGATCCACACAGCTCAAGATCCACACAGCTCATTATTCACACAGCTCAAGATCCACACAGCTCAATATCCACACAGCTCAATATCCACACAGTACAATATCCACACAGTACAATATCCACACAGCTCATTATTCACACAGTGCAATATCCACACAGTGCAATATCCACACAGCTCAGTATCCACACAGCTCAGTATCCACACAGCTCAGTATCCACACAGCTCAGTATCCACACCGCTCAGTATCCACACAGCTCAGTATCCACACCGCTCAGTATCCACACAGCTCAGTATCCACACAGCTCAGTATCCACACAGCTCAGTATCCACACAGCTCAATATCCATACAGCACAATATCCACACAGCACAATATCCACACAGCACAATATTCACACAGCTCAATATCCACACAGCACAATATCCACACAGTACAATATCCACACAGTACAATATCCACACAGTACAATATCCCCACAGCACAATATCCACACAGCACAATGTCCACACAGCTCAATATTCACACAGCTCAATATTCACACAGCTCAATATTCACACAGCTCAACATCCACACAGCTCAATATCCACACAGTACAATATCCACACAGCTCAATATCCACACAGTACAATATCCACACAGTACAATATCCACACAGTACAATATCCACACAGTACAATATCCACACGGCACAATATCCACACGGCTCAATATTCACACGGCACAATATCCACACGGCACAATATCCACACGGCACAATATTCACACGGCTCAATATCCACACGGCACAAGATCCACACGGCTCAAGATCCACACGGCTCAAGATCCACACGGCTCAATATTCACACGGCTCAATATCCACACGGCTCAATATCCACACGGCTCAAGATCCACACGGCTCAATATCCACACGGCTCAATATCCACACGGCTCAATATCCACAGGGAACAATATCCACACGGTACAATATCCACACGGTACAATATCCACACAGTACAATATGCACACGGTACAATATCCACACGGCACAAAATCCACACAGTACAAAATCAACACAGTACAAAATCCACACAGCACAAAATCCACACAGTACAAAATCCACACAGTACAATATCCACACAGTACAAAATCCACACAGTACAATATTCACACAGCTCAATATCCACACAGCACAATATCCACACAGTACAATATCCACACAGTACAATATCCACACAGTACAATATCCCCACAGCACAATATCCACACAGCACAATGTCCACACAGCTCAATATTCACACAGCTCAATATTCACACAGCTCAATATTCACACAGCTCAATATTCACACAGCTCAACATCCACACAGCTCAATATCCACACAGTACAATATCCACACAGCTCAATATCCACACAGCTCAATATCCACACAGTACAATATCCACACAGCGCAATATCCACACAGCTCAGTATCCACACGGCACAATATCCACACGGCACAATATTCACACGGCTCAATATCCACACGGCTCAATATCCACACGGCACAAGATCCACACGGCTCAAGATCCACACGGCTCAATATTCACACGGCTCAATATCCACACGGCTCAATATCCACACGGCTCAAGATCCACATGGCTCAAGATCCACACGGCTCAATATCCACACGGCTCAATATCCACACGGCTCAATATCCACAGGGAACAATATCCACACGGTACAATATCCACACGGTACAATATCCACACAGTACAATATGCACACGGTACAATATCCACACAGTACAAAATCCACACAGTACAATATCCACACAGTACAAAATCCACACAGTACAATATCCACACAGTACAAAATCCACACAGTACAATATCCACACAGTACAAAATCCACACAGTACAAAATCCACACAGTACAAAATCCACTTAGTACAAAATCCACACAGTACAAAATCCACACAGGACAATATCCACACAGCACAAAATCAAAACAGTACAAAATCCACACAGTACAAAATCCACACAGTACAAAATCCACACAGTACAATATCCACACAGTACAATATCCACACAGTACAATATCCACACAGTACAATATCCACACAGTGCAATATCCACACAGCGCAATATCCACACAGCTCAGTATCCACACCGCTCAGTATCCACACAGCTCAGTATCCACACAGCTCAGTATCCACACAGCTCAGTATCCACACAGCTCAGTATCCACAGAGCTCAGTATCCACACAGTACAATATCCACACAGCGCAATATCCACACTGCGCAATATCCACAGGGCTCAATATCCACACAGCGCAAGATCCACACAGCTCAAGATCCACACAGCTCAATATCCACACAGTACAATATCCACACAGTACAATATCCACACAGTACAATATCCACACAGTGCAATATCCACACAGCGCAATATCCACGCAGCTCAGTATCC
The DNA here is from genome assembly GCF_037043375.1 of Chiloscyllium plagiosum. Taxonomy (NCBI): domain Eukaryota; kingdom Metazoa; phylum Chordata; class Chondrichthyes; order Orectolobiformes; family Hemiscylliidae; genus Chiloscyllium; species Chiloscyllium plagiosum. Next base: position 75,301,660 of record NW_028270152.1, on the reverse strand, counting down.
ACACCGCTCAGTATCCACACAGCTCAGTATCCACACAGCTCAGTATCCACACAGCTCAGTATCCACACAGCTCAGTATCCACAGAGCTCAGTATCCACACAGTACAATATCCACACAGCGCAATATCGACACTGCGCAATATCCACACGGCTCAATATCCACACAGCGCAAGATCCACACAGCTCAAGATCCACACAGCTCAATATCCACACAGTACAATATCCACACAGTACAATATCCACACAGTACAATATCCACACAGTACAAAATCCACACAGTACAAAAACCACACAGTACAAAAACCACACAGTACAAAATCCACACAGTACAATATCCACACAGCACAAAATCCAAACAGTACAAAATCCACACAGTACAATATCCACACAGTACAAAATCCACACAGTACAAAATCCACACAGTACAATATCCACACAGTACAATATCCACAGAGTACAATATCCACACAGTACAATATCCACACAGCTCATTATTCACACAGTGCAATATGCACACAGCGCAATATCCACACAGCTCAGTATCCACACCGCTCAGTATCCACACAGCTCAGTATCCACAGAGCTCAGTAACCACACAGTACAATATCCACACAGCGCAATATCCACACAGCGCAATATCCACACAGCGCAATATCCACACAGCTCAAGATCCACACAGCTCAATATCCACACAGTACAATATCCACACAGTACAAAATCCACACAGTACAAAAACCACACAGCACAATATCCACACAGTACAATATCCACACAGTACAATATCCACACAGTACAAAATCCACACAGCACAATATCCACACAGCTCAATATCCACAAAGCTCAATATCCACACCGCTCGGTATCCACACAGCTCAGTATCCACACAGCTCAGTATCCACACAGCTCAGTATCCACACAGCTCAATATCCACACAGCTCAATATCCACACAGCTCAATATCCACACGGCTCAATATCCACACGGTACAATATCCACACGGCACAATATCCACACGGCACAAAATCCACACGGCACAAAATCCACACAGTACAAAATCCACACAGTACAAAATCCACACAGTACAAAATCCACACAGTACAATATTCACACAGTACAATATCCACACAGTACAATATCCACACAGTACAATATCCACACAGCTCAATATCCACACAGCTCAATATTCACACAGCTCAATATTCACACAGCTCAATATCCACACAGTACAATATCCACACAGCTCAATATCCACACCGCTCAGTATCCACGCAGCTCAGTATCCACACAGCTCAGTATCCACACAGCTCAGTATCCACACAGTACAATATCCACACAGCTCAATATCCACACAGCTCAATATTCACACAGCTCAATATCCACACAGCACAATATCCACACAGCACAATATCCACACAGCTCAATATCCACACAGCGCAATATCCACACAGCGCAATATCCACACAGCGCAATATCCACACAGCTCAAGATCCACACAGCTCAGTATCCACACAGTACAATATCCACACAGTACAATATCCACACAGTACAATATCGACACAGCACAATATCCACACAGCACAATATCCACACTGTACAATATCCACACAGCTCAATATCCACACAGCTCAATATCCACACAGCTCAGTATCCACACAGCGCAATATCCACACAGCGCAATATCCACACAGCGCAATATCCACACAGCGCAATATCCACACAGTACAATATCCACACAGTACAATATCCACACAGTACAATATCCACACAGTACAATATCCACACAGCACAATATCCACACAGCACAATATCCACACAGCACAATATCCACACAGCACAATATCCACACAGCTCAATATTCACACAGCTCAATATTCACACAGCTCAATATTCACACAGCTCAACATCCACACAGCTCAATATCCACACAGTACAATATCCACACAGCTCAATATCCACACAGCTCAATATCCACACAGTACAATATCCACACAGCTCAATATTCACACAGCTCAATATTCACACAGCTCAATATCCACACAGCGCAATATCCACAATTTAAAATATTCACACAGCTCAAGATCCACACAGCTCAAGATCCACACAGCTCAAGATCCACACAGCTCAAGATCCACACAGCTCAATATTCACACAGCTCAATATTCACACAGCTCAATATTCAAACAGCTCAATATCCACACAGCTCAATATCCACACAGCTCAATATCCACACAGCTCAATATCCACACAGTACAATATCCACACAGTCCAATATCCACACAGTACAATATCCACACAGTACAATATCCACAAAGCACAATATCCACACAGATCAATATCCACACAGCTCAATATCCACACAGCTCAATATCCACACAGTACAATATCCACACAGCTCAAGATCCACACAGCTCAAGATCAACACAGCTCAAGATCCACACAGCTCAAGGTCCACACAGCTCAAGATCCACACAGCTCAAGATCCACACAGCTCAAGATCCACACAGCTCAATATTCACACAGCTCAATATTCACACAGCTCAATATTCACACAGCTCAATATCCACACAGCTCAATATCCACACAGCTCAATATCCACACAGTACAATATCCACACAGTACAATATCCACACAGTACAATATCCACAAAGCACAATATCCACACAGCTCAATATCCACACAGCTCAATATCAACACAGCTCAATATCCACACAGTACAATATCCACACAGGTCATTATTCACACAGCTCAAGATCCACACAGCTCAATATCCACACAGCTCAATATCCACACAGCTCAATATCCACACAGTACAATATCCACACAGTACAATATCCACACAGTACAATATCCACACAGTACAATATCCACAAAGCACAATATCCACACAGCTCAATATCCACACAGCTCAATATCCACACAGCTCAATATCCACACAGCTCAATATCCACACAGTACAATATCCACACAGCTCAATATCCACACAGCTCAATATCCACACAGTACAATATCCACACAGTACAATATCCACACAGTACAATATCCACACAGCACAATATCCACACAGCTCAATATCCACACAGCTCAAGATCCACACAGCTCAAGATCCACACAGCTCATTATTCACACAGCTCAAGATCCACACAGCTCAATATCCACACAGCTCAATATCCACACAGCTCAATATCCACACAGTAAATTATCCACACAGTAAATTATCCACACAGTACAATATCCACACAGTACAATATCTACACAGTACAATATCCACACAGCACAATATCCACACAGCTCAATATCCACACAGCTCAATATCCACACAGCTCAATATCCACACAGCTCAATATCCACACCGCTCAATATCCACACAGTACAATATCCACACAGCTCATTATTCACACAGCTCAAGATCCACACAGCTCAAGATCCACACAGTACAATATCCACACAGCTCATTATTCACACAGTGCAATATCCACACAGTGCAATATCCACACAGCTCAGTATCCACACAGCTCAGTATCCACACAGCTCAGTATCCACACAGCTCAGTATCCACACCGCTCAGTATCCACACCGCTCAGTATCCACACCGCTCAGTATCCACACAGCTCAGTATCCACACAGCTCAGTATCCACACAGCTCAATATCCACACAGCACAATATCCACACAGCACAATATCCACACAGCACAATATTCACACAGCTCAATATCCACACAGCACAATATCCACACAGTACAATATCCACACAGTACAATATCCACACAGTACAATATCCCCACAGCACAATATCCACACAGCACAATGTCCACACAGCTCAATATTCACACCGCTCAATATTCACACAGCTCAATATTCACACAGCTCAATATTCACACAGCTCAACATCCACACAGCTCAATATCCACACAGTACAATATCCACACAGCTCCATATCCACACAGTACAATATCCACACAGTACAATATCCACACAGTACAATATTCACACAGTACAATATCCACACGGCACAATATCCACACGGCTCAATATTCACACGGCACAATATCCACACGGCACAATATTCACACGGCTCAATATCACACGGCTCAATATCCACACGGCACAAGATCCACACGGCTCAAGATCCACACGGCTCAAGATCCACACGGCTCAATATTCACACGGCTCAATATCCACACGGCTCAAGATCCACACGGCTCAATATCCACACGGCTCAATATCCACACGGCTCAATATCCACACGGCTCAATATCCACAGGGAACAATATCCACACGGTACAATGTCCACACGGTACAATATCCACACAGTACAATATGCACACGGTACAATATCCACACGGCACAAAATGCACACAGTACAAAATCAACACAGTACAATATCCACACAGTACAAAATCCACACTGTACAATATTCACACAGCTCAATATTCACACAGCACAATATCCACACAGTACAATATCCACACAGTACAATATCCACACAGTACAATATCCCCACAGCACAATATCCACACAGCACAATGTCCACACAGCTCAATATTCACACAGCTCAATATTCACACAGCTCAATATTCACACAGCTCAATATCCACACAGCTCAACATCCACACAGCTCAATATCCACACAGTACAATATCCACACAGCTCAATATCCACACAGCTCAATATCCACACAGTACAATATCCACACAGCGCAATATCCACACAGCTCAGTATCCACACGGCACAATATCCACACGGCACAATATTCACACGGCTCAATATCCACACGGCTCAATATCCACACGGCACAAGATCCACACGGCTCAAGATCCACACGGCTCAAGATCCACACGGCTCAATATTCACACGGCTCAATATCCACACGGCTCAATATCCACACGGCTCAAGATCCACATGGCTCAAGATCCACACGGCTCAATATCCACACGGCTCAATATCCACACGGCTCAATATCCACACGGCTCAATATCCACAGGGAACAATATCCACACGGTACAATATCCACACGGTACAATATCCACACAGTACAATATGCACACGGTACAATATCCACACAGTACAAAATCCACACAGTACAATATCCACACAGTACAAAATCCACACAGTACAATATCCACACAGTACAAAATCCACACAGTACAATATCCACACAGTACAAAATCCACACAGTACAAAATCCACACAGTACAAAATCCACTCAGTACAAAATCCACACAGTACAAAATCCACACAGTACAATATCCACACAGCACAAAATCCAAACAGTACAAAATCCACACAGTACAAAATCCACACAGTACAAAATCCACACAGTACAATATCCACACAGTACAATATCCACACAGTACAATATCCACACAGTACAATATCCACACAGCGCAATATCCACACAGCTCAGTATCCACACCGCTCAGTATCCACACAGCTCAGTATCCACACAGCTCAGTATCCACACAGCTCAGTATCCACAGAGCTCAGTATCCACACAGTACAATATCCACACAGCGCAATATCCACACTGCGCAATATCCACACGGCTCAATATCCACACAGCGCAAGATCCACACAGCTCAAGATCCACACAGCTCAATATCCACACAGTACAATATCCACACAGTACAATATCCACACAGTACAATATCCACACAGTACAAAATCCACACAGTACAAAATCCACACAGTACAAAAACCACACAGTACAAAATCCACACAGTACAATATCCACACAGCACAAAATCCAAACAGTACAAAATCCACACAGTACAATATCCACACAGTACAAAATCCACACAGTACAAAATCCACACAGTACAAAATCCACACAGTACAATATCCACACAGTACAATATCCACACAGTACAATATCCACACAGCTCATTATTCACACAGTGCAATATCCACACAGCGCAATATCCACACACCTCAGTATCCACACCGCTCAGTATCCACACAGCTCAGTATCCACACAGCTCAGTATCCACACAGCTCAGTATCCACACAGCTCAGTATCCACAGAGCTCAGTAACCACACAGTACAACATCCACACAGCGCAATATCCACACAGCGCAATATCCACACAGCTCAAGATCCACACAGCTCAATATCCACACAGTACAATATCCACACAGTACAATATCCACACAGTAAAATATCCACACAGTACAATATCCACACAGTACAATATCCACACAGCACAATATCCACACAGCACAATATCCACACAGTACAATATCCACACAGTACAATATCCACACAGTACAAAATCCACACAGCACAATATCCACACAGCTCAATATCCACAAAGCTCAATATCCACACCGCTCGGTATCCACACAGCTCAGTATCCACACAGCTCAGTATCCACACAGCTCAGTATCCACACAGCTCAGTATCCACACAGCTCAATATCCACACAGCTCAATATCCACACAGCTCAATATCCACACGGCTCAATATCCACACGGCTCAATATCCACACGGTACAATATCCACACGGCACAATATCCACACGGCACAAAATCCACACAGCACAAAATCCACACAGTACAAAATCCACACAGTACAAAATCCACACAGTACAAAATCCACACAGTACAAAATCCACACAGTACAATATTCACACAGTACAATATCCACACAGTACAATATCCACACAGCTCAATATCCACACAGCTCAATATTCACACAGCTCAATATTCACACAGCTCAATATCCACACAGTACAATATCCACACAGCTCAATATCCACACCGCTCAGTATCCACACAGCTCAGTATCCACACAGCTCAGTATCCACACAGTACAATATCCACACAGCTCAATATCCACACAGCTCAATATTCACACAGCTCAATATCCACACAGCACAATATCCACACAGCACAATATCCACACAGCTCAATGTCCACACAGCGCAATATCCACACAGCGCAATATCCACACAGCGCAATATCCACACAGCGCAATATCCACACAGCTCAAGATCCACACAGCTCAATATCCACACAGTACAATATCCACACAGTACAATATCCACACAGTACAATATCCACACAGCACAATATCCACACAGCAAAATATCCACACAGTACAATATCCACACAGCACAATATCCACACAGCACAATATCCACACAGCTCAATATCCACACAGCTCAATATCCACACAGCTCAGTATCCACACAGCGCAATATCCACACAGCGCAATATCCACACAGCGCAATATCCACACAGTACAATATCCACACAGTACAATATCCACACAGTACAATATCCACACAGTACAATATCCACACAGCACAATATCCACACAGTACAATATCCACACAGTCCAATATCCAAACAGTACAATATCCACACAGTACAATATCCACAAAGCACAATATCCACACAGATCAATATCCACACAGCTCAATATCCACACAGCTCAATATCCACACAGTACAATATCCACACAGCTCAAGATCCACACAGCTCAAGATCCACACAGCTCAAGATCCACACAGCTCAAGATCCACACAGCTCAATAGTCACACAGCTCAATATTCACACAGCTCAATATTCAAACAGCTCAATATCCACACAGCACAATATCCACACAGCTCAATATCCACACAGCCCAATATCCACACAGTACAATATCCACACAGTACAATATCCACACAGTACAATATCCACAAAGCACAATATCCACACAGATCAATATCCACACAGCTCAATATCCACACAGCTCAATATCCACACAGTACAATATCCACACAGCTCAAGATCCACACAGCTCAAGATCCACACAGCTCAAGATCCACACAGCTCAAGATCCACACAGCTCAATAGTCACACAGCTCAATATTCACACAGCTCAATATTCACACAGCTCAATATTCAAACAGCTCAATATCCACACAGCTCAATATCCACACAGCTCAATATCCACACAGTACAATATCCACACAGTCCAATATCCACACAGTACAATATCCACACAGTACAATATCCACAAAGCACAATATCCACACAGATCAATATCCACACAGCTCAATATCCACACAGCTCAATATCCACACAGTACAATATCCACACAGCTCAAGATCCACACAGCTCAAGATCCACACAGCTCAAGATCCACACAGCTCAAGATCCACACAGCTCAATAGTCACACAGCTCAATATTCACACAGCTCAATATTCAAACAGCTCAATATCCACACAGCACAATATCCACACAGCTCAATATCCACACAGCCCAATATCCACACAGTACAATATCCACACAGTACAATATCCACACAGTACAATATCCACAAAGCACAATATCCACACAGCTCAATATCCACACAGCTCAATATCCACACAGTACAATATCCACACAGCTCATTATTCACACAGCTCAAGATCCACACAGCTCAATATCCACACAGCTCAATATCCACACAGCTCAATATCCACACAGTACAATATCCACACAGTACAATATCCACACAGTACAATATCCACACAGTACAATATCCACAAAGCACAATATCCACACAGCTCAATATCCACACAGCTCAATACCCACACAGCTCAATATCCACACAGCTCAATATCCACACAGTACAATATCCACACAGCTCATTATCCACACAGCTCAAGATCCACACAGCTCAAGATCCACACAGCTCATTATTCACACAGCTCAAGATCCACACAGCTCAATATCCACACAGCTCAATATCCACACAGTACAATATCCACACAGTACAATATCCACACAGCTCATTATTCACACAGTGCAATATCCACACAGTGCAATATCCACACAGCTCAGTATCCACACAGCTCAGTATCCACACAGCTCAGTATCCACACAGCTCAGTATCCACACCGCTCAGTATCCACACAGCTCAGTATCCACACCGCTCAGTATCCACACAGCTCAGTATCCACACAGCTCAGTATCCACACAGCTCAGTATCCACACAGCTCAATATCCATACAGCACAATATCCACACAGCACAATATCCACACAGCACAATATTCACACAGCTCAATATCCACACAGCACAATATCCACACAGTACAATATCCACACAGTACAATATCCACACAGTACAATATCCCCACAGCACAATATCCACACAGCACAATGTCCACACAGCTCAATATTCACACAGCTCAATATTCACACAGCTCAATATTCACACAGCTCAATATTCACACAGCTCAACATCCACACAGCTCAATATCCACACAGTACAATATCCACACAGCTCAATATCCACACAGTACAATATCCACACAGTACAATATCCACACAGTACAATATCCACACGGCACAATATCCACACGGCTCAATATTCACACGGCACAATATCCACACGGCACAATATCCACACGGCACAATATTCACACGGCTCAATATCCACACGGCACAAGATCCACACGGCTCAAGATCCACACGGCTCAAGATCCACACGGCTCAATATTCACACGGCTCAATATCCACACGGCTCAATATCCACACGGCTCAAGATCCACACGGCTCAATATCCACACGGCTCAATATCCACACGGCTCAATATCCACAGGGAACAATATCCACACGGTACAATATCCACACGGTACAATATCCACACAGTACAATATGCACACGGTACAATATCCACACGGCACAAAATCCACACAGTACAAAATCAACACAGTACAAAATCCACACAGCACAAAATCCACACAGTACAAAATCCACACAGTACAATATCCACACAGTACAAAATCCACACAGTACAATATTCACACAGCTCAATATCCACACAGCACAATATCCACACAGTACAATATCCACACAGTACAATATCCACACAGTACAATATCCCCACAGCACAATATCCACACAGCACATTGTCCACACAGCTCAATATTCACACAGCTCAATATTCACACAGCTCAATATTCACACAGCTCAATATTCACACAGCTCAACATCCACACAGCTCAATATCCACACAGTACAATATCCACACAGCTCAATATCCACACAGCTCAATATCCACACAGTACAATATCCACACAGCGCAATATCCACACAGCTCAGTATCCACACGGCACAATATCCACACGGCACAATATTCACACGGCTCAATATCCACACGGCTCAATATCCACACGGCACAAGATCCACACGGCTCAAGATCCACACGGCTCAATATTCACACGGCTCAATATCCACACGGCTCAATATCCACACGGCTCAAGATCCACATGGCTCAAGATCCACACGGCTCAATATCCACACGGCTCAATATCCACACGGCTCAATATCCACAGGGAACAATATCCACACGGTACAATATCCACACGGTACAATATCCACACAGTACAATATGCACACGGTACAATATCCACACAGTACAAAATCCACACAGTACAATATCCACACAGTACAAAATCCACACAGTACAATATCCACACAGTACAAAATCCACACAGTACAAAATCCACACAGTACAAAATCCACTTAGTACAAAATCCACACAGTACAAAATCCACACAGGACAATATCCACACAGCACAAAATCAAAACAGTACAAAATCCACACAGTACAAAATCCACACAGTACAAAATCCACACAGTACAATATCCACACAGTACAATATCCACACAGTACAATATCCACACAGTACAATATCCACACAGTGCAATATCCACACAGCGCAATATCCACACAGCTCAGTATCCACACCGCTCAGTATCCACACAGCTCAGTATCCACACAGCTCAGTATCCACACAGCTCAGTATCCACACAGCTCAGTATCCACAGAGCTCAGTATCCACACAGTACAATATCCACACAGCGCAATATCCACACTGCGCAATATCCACAGGGCTCAATATCCACACAGCGCAAGATCCACACAGCTCAAGATCCACACAGCTCAATATCCACACAGTACAATATCCACACAGTACAATATCCACACAGTACAATATCCACACAGTGCAATATCCACACAGCGCAATATCCACACAGCTCAGTATCCACACCGCTCAGTATCCACACAGCTCAGTATCCACACAGCTCAGTATCCACACAGCTCAGTATCCACACAGCTCAGTATCCACAGAGCTCAGTATCCACACAGTACAATATCCACACAGCGCAATATCGACACTGCGCAATATCCACACGGCTCAATATCCACACAGCGCAAGATCCACACAGCTCAAGATCCACACAGCTCAATATCCACACAGTACAATATCCACACAGTACAATATCCACACAGTACAATATCCACACAGTACAAAATCCACACAGTACAAAATCCACACAGTACAAAAACCACACAGTACAAAATCCACACAGTACAATATCCACACAGCACAAAATCCAAACAGTACAAAATCCACACAGTACAATATCCACACAGTACAAAATCCACACAGTACAAAATCCACACAGTACAATATCCACACAGTACAATATCCACAGAGTACAATATCCACACAGTACAATATCCACACAGTACAATATCCACACAGTACAATATCCACACAGCTCATTATTCACACAGTGCAATATCCACACAGCGCAATATCCACACACCTCAGTATCCACACCGCTCAGTATCCACACAGCTCAGTATCCACACAGCTCAGTATCCACACAGCTCAGTATCCACACAGCTCAGTATCCACAGAGCTCAGTAACCACACAGTACAATATCCACACAGCGCAATATCCACACAGCGCAATATCCACACAGCTCAAGATCCACACAGCTCAATATCCACACAGTACAATATCCACACAGTACAATATCCACACAGTAAAATATCCACACAGTACAATATCCACACAGTACAATATCCACACAGCACAATATCCACACAGCACAATATCCACACAGTACAATATCCACACAGTACAATATCCACACAGTACAAAATCCACACAGCACAATATCCACACAGCTCAATATCCACAAAGCTCAATATCCACACCGCTCGGTATCCACACAGCTCAGTATCCACACAGCTCAGTATCCACACAGCTCAGTATCCACACAGCTCAGTATCCACACAGCTCAATATCCACACAGCTCAATATCCACACAGCTCAATATCCACACGGCTCAATATCCACACGGCTCAATATCCACACGGTACAATATCCACACGGCACAATATCCACACGGCACAAAATCCACACAGCACAAAATCCACACAGTACAAAATCCACACAGTACAAAATCCACACAGTACAAAATCCACACAGTACAAAATCCACACAGTACAATATTCACACAGTACAATATCCACACAGTACAATATCCACACAGCTCAATATCCACACAGCTCAATATTCACACAGCTCAATATTCACACAGCTCAATATCCACACAGTACAATATCCACACAGCTCAATATCCACACCGCTCAGTATCCACACAGCTCAGTATCCACACAGCTCAGTATCCACACAGTACAATATCCACACAGCTCAATATCCACACAGCTCAATATTCACACAGCTCAATATCCACACAGCACAATATCCACACAGCACAATATCCACACAGCTCAATGTCCACACAGCGCAATATCCACACAGCGCAATATCCACACAGCGCAATATCCACACAGCGCAATATCCACACAGCTCAAGATCCACACAGCTCAATATCCACACAGTACAATATCCACACAGTACAATATCCACACAGTACAATATCCACACAGCACAATATCCACACAGCAAAATATCCACACAGTACAATATCCACACAGCACAATATCCACACAGCACAATATCCACACAGCTCAATATCCACACAGCTCAATATCCACACAGCTCAGTATCCACACAGCGCAATATCCACACAGCGCAATATCCACACAGCGCAATATCCACACAGTACAATATCCACACAGTACAATATCCACACAGTACAATATCCACACAGTACAATATCCACACAGCACAATATCCACACAGTACAATATCCACACAGTCCAATATCCACACAGTACAATATCCACACAGTACAATATCCACAAAGCACAATATCCACACAGATCAATATCCACACAGCTCAATATCCACACAGCTCAATATCCACACAGTACAATATCCACACAGCTCAAGATCCACACAGCTCAAGATCCACACAGCTCAAGATCCACACAGCTCAAGATCCACACAGCTCAATAGTCACACAGCTCAATATTCACACAGCTCAATATTCAAACAGCTCAATATCCACACAGCACAATATCCACACAGCTCAATATCCACACAGCCCAATATCCACACAGTACAATATCCACACAGTACAATATCCACACAGTACAATATCCACAAAGCACAATATCCACACAGATCAATATCCACACAGCTCAATATCCACACAGCTCAATATCCACACAGTACAATATCCACACAGCTCAAGATCCACACAGCTCAAGATCCACACAGCTCAAGATCCACACAGCTCAATAGTCACACAGCTCAATATTCACACAGCTCAATATTCACACAGCTCAATATTCAAACAGCTCAATATCCACACAGCTCAATATCCACACAGCTCAATATCCACACAGTACAATATCCACACAGTCCAATATCCACACAGTACAATATCCACACAGTACAATATCCACAAAGCACAATATCCACACAGATCAATATCCACACAGCTCAATATCCACACAGCTCAATATCCACACAGTACAATATCCACACAGCTCAAGATCCACACAGCTCAAGATCCACACAGCTCAAGATCCACACAGCTCAAGATCCACACAGCTCAATAGTCACACAGCTCAATATTCACACAGCTCAATATTCAAACAGCTCAATATCCACACAGCACAATATCCACACAGCTCAATATCCACACAGCCCAATATCCACACAGTACAATATCCACACAGTACAATATCCACACAGTACAATATCCACAAAGCACAATATCCACACAGCTCAATATCCACACAGCTCAATATCCACACAGCTCAATATCCACACAGTACAATATCCACACAGCTCATTATTCACACAGCTCAAGATCCACACAGCTCAATATCCACACAGCTCAATATCCACACAGCTCAATATCCACACAGTACAATATCCACACAGTACAATATCCACACAGTACAATATCCACACAGTACAATATCCACAAAGCACAATATCCACACAGCTCAATATCCACACAGCTCAATATCCACACAGCTCAATATCCACACAGCTCAATATCCACACAGTACAATATCCACACAGCTCATTATCCACACAGCTCAAGATCCACACAGCTCAAGATCCACACAGCTCATTATTCACACAGCTCAAGATCCACACAGCTCAATATCCACACAGCTCAATATCCACACAGTACAATATCCACACAGTACAATATCCACACAGCTCATTATTCACACAGTGCAATATCCACACAGTGCAATATCCACACAGCTCAGTATCCACACAGCTCAGTATCCACACAGCTCAGTATCCACACAGCTCAGTATCCACACCGCTCAGTATCCACACAGCTCAGTATCCACACCGCTCAGTATCCACACAGCTCAGTATCCACACAGCTCAGTATCCACACAGCTCAGTATCCACACAGCTCAATATCCACACAGCACAATATCCACACAGTACAATATCCACACAGTACAATATCCACACAGTACAATATCCCCACAGCACAATATCCACACAGCACAATGTCCACACAGCTCAATATTCACACAGCTCAATATTCACACAGCTCAATATTCACACAGCTCAATATTCACACAGCTCAACATCCACACAGCTCAATATCCACACAGTACAATATCCACACAGCTCAATATCCACACAGTACAATATCCACACAGTACAATATCCACACAGTACAATATCCACACAGTACAATATCCACACGGCACAATATCCACACGGCTCAATATTCACACGGCACAATATCCACACGGCACAATATCCACACGGCACAATATTCACACGGCTCAATATCCACACGGCACAAGATCCACACGGCTCAAGATCCACACGGCTCAAGATCCACACGGCTCAATATTCACACGGCTCAATATCCACACGGCTCAATATCCACACGGCTCAAGATCCACACGGCTCAATATCCACACGGCTCAATATCCACACGGCTCAATATCCACAGGGAACAATATCCACACGGTACAATATCCACACGGTACAATATCCACACAGTACAATATGCACACGGTACAATATCCACACGGCACAAAATCCACACAGTACAAAATCAACACAGTACAAAATCCACACAGCACAAAATCCACACAGTACAAAATCCACACAGTACAATATCCACACAGTACAAAATCCACACAGTACAATATTCACACAGCTCAATATCCACACAGCACAATATCCACACAGTACAATATCCACACAGTACAATATCCACACAGTACAATATCCCCACAGCACAATATCCACACAGCACAATGTCCACACAGCTCAATATTCACACAGCTCAATATTCACACAGCTCAATATTCACACAGCTCAATATTCACACAGCTCAACATCCACACAGCTCAATATCCACACAGTACAATATCCACACAGCTCAATATCCACACAGCTCAATATCCACACAGTACAATATCCACACAGCGCAATATCCACACAGCTCAGTATCCACACGGCACAATATCCACACGGCACAATATTCACACGGCTCAATATCCACACGGCTCAATATCCACACGGCACAAGATCCACACGGCTCAAGATCCACACGGCTCAATATTCACACGGCTCAATATCCACACGGCTCAATATCCACACGGCTCAAGATCCACATGGCTCAAGATCCACACGGCTCAATATCCACACGGCTCAATATCCACACGGCTCAATATCCACAGGGAACAATATCCACACGGTACAATATCCACACGGTACAATATCCACACAGTACAATATGCACACGGTACAATATCCACACGGTACAAAATCCACACAGTACAATATCCACACAGTACAAAATCCACACAGTACAATATCCACACAGTACAAAATCCACACAGTACAAAATCCACACAGTACAAAATCCACTTAGTACAAAATCCACACAGTACAAAATCCACACAGGACAATATCCACACAGCACAAAATCAAAACAGTACAAAATCCACACAGTACAAAATCCACACAGTACAAAATCCACACAGTACAATATCCACACAGTACAATATCCACACAGTACAATATCCACACAGTACAATATCCACACAGTGCAATATCCACACAGCGCAATATCCACACAGCTCAGTATCCACACCGCTCAGTATCCACACAGCTCAGTATCCACACAGCTCAGTATCCACACAGCTCAGTATCCACACAGCTCAGTATCCACAGAGCTCAGTATCCACACAGTACAATATCCACACAGCGCAATATCCACACTGCGCAATATCCACAGGGCTCAATATCCACACAGCGCAAGATCCACACAGCTCAAGATCCACACAGCTCAATATCCACACAGTACAATATCCACACAGTACAATATCCACACAGTACAATATCCACACAGTGCAATATCCACACAGCGCAATATCCACACAGCTCAGTATCCACACCGCTCAGTATCCACACAGCTCAGTATCCACACAGCTCAGTATCCACACAGCTCAGTATCCACACAGCTCAGTATCCACAGAGCTCAGTATCCACACAGTACAATATCCACACAGCGCAATATCGACACTGCGCAATATCCACACGGCTCAATATCCACACAGCGCAAGATCCACACAGCTCAAGATCCACACAGCTCAATATCCACACAGTACAATATCCACACAGTACAATATCCACACAGTACAATATCCACACAGTACAAAATCCACACAGTACAAAATCCACACAGTACAAAAACCACACAGTACAAAATCCACACAGTACAATATCCACACAGCACAAAATCCAAACAGTACAAAATCCACACAGTACAATATCCACACAGTACAAAATCCACACAGTACAAAATCCACACAGTACAATATCCACACAGTAAAATATCCACAGAGTACAATATCCACACAGTACAATATCCACACAGCTCATTATTCACACAGTGCAATATCCACACAGCGCAATATCCACACAGCTCAGTATCCACACCGCTCAGTATCCACACAGCTCAGTATCCACAGAGCTCAGTAACCACACAGTACAATATCCACACAGCGCAATATCCACACAGCGCAATATCCACACAGCGCAATATCCACACAGCTCAAGATCCACACAGCTCAATATCCACACAGTACAATATCCACACAGTACAAAATCCACACAGTACAAAAACCACACAGCACAATATCCACACAGTACAATATCCACACAGTACAA
This sequence comes from Chiloscyllium plagiosum, assembly GCF_037043375.1. Lineage (NCBI taxonomy): Eukaryota > Metazoa > Chordata > Chondrichthyes > Orectolobiformes > Hemiscylliidae > Chiloscyllium > Chiloscyllium plagiosum. The sequence continues at coordinate 75,284,242 of NW_028270152.1, read as the reverse complement.
TATCCACACAGTACAAAATCCACACAGCACAATATCCACACAGCTCAATATCCACAAAGCTCAATATCCACACCGCTCGGTATCCACACAGCTCAGTATCCACACAGCTCAGTATCCACACAGCTCAATATCCACACAGCTCAATATCCACACAGCTCAATATCCACACGGCTCAATATCCACACGGTACAATATCCACACGGCACAATATCCACACGGCACAAAATCCACACGGCACAAAATCCACACAGTACAAAATCCACACAGTACAAAATCCACACAGTACAAAATCCACACAGTACAAAATCCACACAGTACAATATTCACACAGTACAATATCCACACAGTACAAAATCCACACAGTACAAAATCCACACAGTACAATATTCACACAGTACAATATCCACACAGTACAATATCCACACAGTACAATATCCACACAGCTCAATATCCACACAGCTCAATATTCACACAGCTCAATATTCACACAGCTCAATATCCACACAGTACAATATCCACACAGCTCAATATCCACACCGCTCAGTATCCACACAGCTCAGTATCCACACAGCTCAGTATCCACACAGCTCAGTATCCACACAGTACAATATCCACACAGCTCAATATCCACACAGCTCAATATTCACACAGCTCAATATCCACACAGCACAATATCCACACAGCACAATATCCACACAGCTCAATATCCACACAGCGCAATATCCACACAGCGCAATATCCACACAGCGCAATATCCACACAGCTCAAGATCCACACAGCTCAGTATCCACACAGTACAATATCCACACAGTACAATATCCACACAGTACAATATCGACACAGCACAATATCCACACAGCACAATATCCACACTGTACAATATCCACACAGCTCAATATCCACACAGCTCAATATCCACACAGCTCAGTATCCACACAGCGCAATATCCACACAGCGCAATATCCACACAGCGCAATATCCACACAGCGCAATATCCACACAGTACAATATCCACACAGTACAATATCCACACAGTACAATATCCACACAGTACAATATCCACACAGCACAATATCCACACAGCACAATATCCACACAGCACAATATCCACACAGCACAATATCCACACAGCTCAATATTCACACAGCTCAATATTCACACAGCTCAACATCCACACAGCTCAATATCCACACAGTACAATATCCACACAGCTCAATATCCACACAGCTCAATATCCACACAGTACAATATCCACACAGCTCAATATTCACACAGCTCAATATTCACACAGCTCAATATCCACACAGCGCAATATCCACAATTTAAAATATTCACACAGCTCAAGATCCACACAGCTCAAGATCCACACAGCTCAAGATCCACACAGCTCAAGATCCACACAGCTCAATATTCACACAGCTCAATATTCACACAGCTCAATATTCAAACAGCTCAATATCCACACAGCTCAATATCCACACAGCTCAATATCCACACAGCTCAATATCCACACAGTACAATATCCACACAGTCCAATATCCACACAGTACAATATCCACACAGTACAATATCCACAAAGCACAATATCCACACAGATCAATATCCACACAGCTCAATATCCACACAGCTCAATATCCACACAGTACAATATCCACACAGCTCAAGATCCACACAGCTCAAGATCAACACAGCTCAAGATCCACACAGCTCAAGGTCCACACAGCTCAAGATCCACACAGCTCAAGATCCACACAGCTCAAGATCCACACAGCTCAATATTCACACAGCTCAATATTCACACAGCTCAATATTCACACAGCTCAATATCCACACAGCTCAATATCCACACAGCTCAATATCCACACAGTACAATATCCACACAGTACAATATCCACACAGTACAATATCCACAAAGCACAATATCCACACAGCTCAATATCCACACAGCTCAATATCCACACAGCTCAATATCCACACAGTACAATATCCACACAGGTCATTATTCACACAGCTCAAGATCCACACAGCTCAATATCCACACAGCTCAATATCCACACAGCTCAATATCCACACAGTACAATATCCACACAGTACAATATCCACACAGTACAATATCCACACAGTACAATATCCACAAAGCACAATATCCACACAGCTCAATATCCACACAGCTCAATATCCACACAGTACAATATCCACACAGTACAATATCCACACAGTACAATATCCACACAGCACAATATCCACACAGCTCAATATCCACACAGCTCAAGATCCACACAGCTCAAGATCCACACAGTACAATATCCACACAGCTCAAGATCCACACAGCTCAATATCCACACAGCTCAATATCCACACAGCTCAATATCCACACAGTACAATATCCACACAGTACAATATCTACACAGTACAATATCCACACAGCACAATATCCACACAGCTCAATATCCACACAGCTCAATATCCACACAGCTCAATATCCACACAGCTCAATATCCACACCGCTCAATATCCACACAGTACAATATCCACACAGCTCATTATTCACACAGCTCAAGATCCACACAGCTCAAGATCCACACAGTACAATATCCACACAGCTCATTATTCACACAGTGCAATATCCACACAGTGCAATATCCACACAGCTCAGTATCCACACAGCTCAGTATCCACACAGCTCAGTATCCACACAGCTCAGTATCCACACCGCTCAGTATCCACACCGCTCAGTATCCACACCGCTCAGTATCCACACAGCTCAGTATCCACACAGCTCAGTATCCACACAGCTCAATATCCACACAGCACAATATCCACACAGCACAATATCCACACAGCACAATATTCACACAGCTCAATATCCACACAGCACAATATCCACACAGTACAATATCCACACAGTACAATATCCACACAGTACAATATCCCCACAGCACAATATCCACACAGCACAATGTCCACACAGCTCAATATTCACACCGCTCAATATTCACACAGCTCAATATTCACACAGCTCAATATTCACACAGCTCAACATCCACACAGCTCAATATCCACACAGTACAATATCCACACAGCTCCATATCCACACAGTACAATATCCACACAGTACAATATCCACACAGTACAATATCCACACAGTACAATATCCACACGGCACAATATCCACACGGCTCAATATTCACACGGCACAATATCCACACGGCACAATATTCACACGGCTCAATATCACACGGCTCAATATCCACACGGCACAAGATCCACACGGCTCAAGATCCACACGGCTCAAGATCCACACGGCTCAATATTCACACGGCTCAATATCCACACGGCTCAAGATCCACACGGCTCAATATCCACACGGCTCAATATCCACACGGCTCAATATCCACACGGCTCAATATCCACAGGGAACAATATCCACACGGTACAATATCCACACGGTACAATATCCACACAGTACAATATGCACACGGTACAATATACACACGGCACAAAATGCACACAGTACAAAATCAACACAGTACAATATCCACACAGTACAAAATCCACACAGTACAATATTCACACAGCTCAATATTCACACAGCACAATATCCACACAGTACAATATCCACACAGTACAATATCCACACAGTACAATATCCCCACAGCACAATATCCACACAGCACAATGTCCACACAGCTCAATATTCACACAGCTCAATATTCACACAGCTCAATATTCACACAGCTCAATATCCACACAGCTCAACATCCACACAGCTCAATATCCACACAGTACAATATCCACACAGCTCAATATCCACACAGCTCAATATCCACACAGTACAATATCCACACAGCGCAATATCCACACAGCTCAGTATCCACACGGCACAATATCCACACGGCACAATATTCACACGGCTCAATATCCACACGGCTCAATATCCACACGGCACAAGATCCACACGACTCAAGATCCACACGGCTCAAGATCCACACGGCTCAATATTCACACGGCTCAATATCCACACGGCTCAATATCCACACGGCTCAAGATCCACATGGCTCAAGATCCACACGGCTCAATATCCACACGGCTCAATATCCACACGGCTCAATATCCACACGGCTCAATATCCACAGGGAACAATATCCACACGGTACAATATCCACACGGTACAATATCCACACAGTACAATATGCACACGGTACAATATCCACACAGTACAAAATCCACACAGTACAATATCCACACAGTACAAAATCCACACAGTACAATATCCACACAGTACAAAATCCACACAGTACAATATCCACACAGTACAAAATCCACACAGTACAAAATCCACACAGTACAAAATCCACTCAGTACAAAATCCACACAGTACAAAATCCACACAGTACAATATCCACACAGCACAAAATCCAAACAGTACAAAATCCACACAGTACAAAATCCACACAGTACAAAATCCACACAGTACAATATCCACACAGTACAATATCCACACAGTACAATATCCACACAGTACAATATCCACACAGCGCAATATCCACACAGCTCAGTATCCACACCGCTCAGTATCCACACAGCTCAGTATCCACACAGCTCAGTATCCACACAGCTCAGTATCCACAGAGCTCAGTATCCACACAGTACAATATCCACACAGCGCAATATCCACACTGCGCAATATCCACACGGCTCAATATCCACACAGCGCAAGATCCACACAGCTCAAGATCCACACAGCTCAATATCCACACAGTACAATATCCACACAGTACAATATCCACACAGTACAATATCCACACAGTACAAAATCCACACAGTACAAAATCCACACAGTACAAAAACCACACAGTACAAAATCCACACAGTACAATATCCACACAGCACAAAATCCAAACAGTACAAAATCCACACAGTACAATATCCACACAGTACAAAATCCACACAGTACAAAATCCACACAGTACAAAATCCACACAGTACAATATCCACACAGTACAATATCCACACAGTACAATATCCACACAGCTCATTATTCACACAGTGCAATATCCACACAGCGCAATATCCACACACCTCAGTATCCACACCGCTCAGTATCCACACAGCTCAGTATCCACACAGCTCAGTATCCACACAGCTCAGTATCCACACAGCTCAGTATCCACAGAGCTCAGTAACCACACAGTACAATATCCACACAGCGCAATATCCACACAGAGCAATATCCACACAGCTCAAGATCCACACAGCTCAATATCCACACAGTACAATATCCACACAGTACAATATCCACACAGTACAATATCCACACAGTACAATATCCACACAGTACAATATCCACACAGCACAATATCCACACAGCACAATATCCACACAGTACAATATCCACACAGTACAATATCCAAACAGTACAAAATCCACACAGCACAATATCCACACAGCTCAATATCCACAAAGCTCAATATCCACACCGCTCGGTATCCACACAGCTCAGTATCCACACAGCTCAGTATCCACACAGCTCAGTATCCACACAGCTCAGTATCCACACAGCTCAATATCCACACAGCTCAATATCCACACAGCTCAATATCCACACGGCTCAATATCCACACGGCTCAATATCCACACGGTACAATATCCACACGGCACAATATCCACACGGCACAAAATCCACACAGCACAAAATCCACACAGTACAAAATCCACACAGTACAAAATCCACACAGTACAAAATCCACACAGTACAAAATCCACACAGTACAATATTCACACAGTACAATATCCACACAGTACAATATCCACACAGCTCAATATCCACACAGCTCAATATTCACACAGCTCAATATTCACACAGCTCAATATCCACACAGTACAATATCCACACAGCTCAATATCCACACCGCTCAGTATCCACACAGCTCAGTATCCACACAGCTCAGTATCCACACAGTACAATATCCACACAGCTCAATATCCACACAGCTCAATATTCACACAGCTCAATATCCACACAGCACAATATCCACACAGCACAATATCCACACAGCTCAATGTCCACACAGCGCAATATCCACACAGCGCAATATCCACACAACGCAATATCCACACAGCGCAATATCCACACAGCTCAAGATCCACACAGCTCAATATCCACACAGTACAATATCCACACAGTACAATATCCACACAGTACAATATCCACACAGCACAATATCCACACAGCAAAATATCCACACAGTACAATATCCACACAGCACAATATCCACACAGCACAATATCCACACAGCTCAATATCCACACAGCTCAATATCCACACAGCTCAGTATCCACACAGCGCAATATCCACACAGCGCAATATCCACACAGCGCAATATCCACACAGTACAATATCCACACAGTACAATATCCACACAGTACAATATCCACACAGTACAATATCCACACAGCACAATATCCACACAGCACAATATACACACAGCACAATATCCACACAGCACAATATCCACACAGCTCAATATCCACACAGCTCCATATCCACACAGTACAATATCCACACAGTACAATATCCACACAGTACAATATCCACACAGTACAATATCCACACAGCACAATATCCACACAGCTCAATATCCACACAGCTCAATATCCACACAGCTCAGTATCCACACAGCTCAGTATCCACACAGCTCAGTATCCACACAGTACAATATCCACACAGCTCAATATCCACACAGCACAATATCCACACAGCACAATATCCACACAGCTCAATATCCACACAGCTCAATATCCACACAGTACCATATCCACACAGTACAATATCCACACAGCACAATATCCACACAGTACAATATCCACACAGCACAATATCCACACAGCACAATATCCCCATAGCGCAATAACCACACAGCGCAATATCCACACAGCTCAATATCCACACAGTACAAAATCCACACAGCACAATATCCACACAGCTCAATATCCACAAAGCTCAATATCCACACCGCTCGGTATCCACACAGCTCAGTATCCACACAGCTCAGTATCCACACAGCTCAGTATCCACACAGCTCAATATCCACACAGCTCAATATCCACACAGCTCAATATCCACACGGCTCAATATCCACACGGTACAATATCCACACGGCACAATATCCACACGGCACAAAATCCACACGGCACAAAATCCACACAGTACAAAATCCACACAGTACAAAATCCACACAGTACAAAATCCACACAGTACAATATTCACACAGTACAATATCCACACAGTACAATATCCACACAGTACAATATCCACACAGCTCAATATCCACACAGCTCAATATTCACACAGCTCAATATTCACACAGCTCAATATCCACACAGTACAATATCCACACAGCTCAATATCCACACCGCTCAGTATCCACACAGCTCAGTATCCACACAGCTCAGTATCCACACAGCTCAGTATCCACACAGTACAATATCCACACAGCTCAATATCCACACAGCTCAATATTCACACAGCTCAATATCCACACAGCACAATATCCACACAGCACAATATCCACACAGCTCAATATCCACACAGCGCAATATCCACACAGCGCAATATCCACACAGCGCAATATCCACACAGCTCAAGATCCACACAGCTCAGTATCCACACAGTACAATATCCACACAGTACAATATCCACACAGTACAATATCGACACAGCACAATATCCACACAGCACAATATCCACACTGTACAATATCCACACAGCTCAATATCCACACAGCTCAATATCCACACAGCTCAGTATCCACACAGCGCAATATCCACACAGCGCAATATCCACACAGCGCAATATCCACACAGTACAATATCCACACAGTACAATATCCACACAGTACAATATCCACACAGTACAATATCCACACAGCACAATATCCACACAGCACAATATCCACACAGCACAATATCCACACAGCACAATATCCACACAGCTCAATATTCACACAGCTCAATATTCACACAGCTCAATATTCACACAGCTCAACATCCACACAGCTCAATATCCACACAGTACAATATCCACACAGCTCAATATCCACACAGCTCAATATCCACACAGTACAATATCCACACACCTCAATATTCACACAGCTCAATATTCACACAGCTCAATATCCACACAGCGCAATATCCACAATTTAAAATATTCACACAGCTCAAGATCCACACAGCTCAAGATCCACACAGCTCAAGATCCACACAGCTCAAGATCCACACAGCTCAATATTCACACAGCTCAATATTCACACAGCTCAATATTCAAACAGCTCAATATCCACACAGCTCAATATCCACACAGCTCAATATCCACACAGCTCAATATCCACACAGTACAATATCCACACAGTCCAATATCCACACAGTACAATATCCACACAGTACAATATCCACAAAGCACAATATCCACACAGATCAATATCCACACAGCTCAATATCCACACAGCTCAATATCCACACAGTACAATATCCACACAGCTCAAGATCCACACAGCTCAAGATCAACACAGCTCAAGATCCACACAGCTCAAGGTCCACACAGCTCAAGATCCACACAGCTCAAGATCCACACAGCTCAAGATCCACACAGCTCAATATTCACACAGCTCAATATTCACACAGCTCAATATTCACACAGCTCAATATCCACACAGCTCAATATCCACACAGCTCAATATCCACACAGTACAATATCCACACAGTACAATATCCACACAGTACAATATCCACAAAGCACAATATCCACACAGCTCAATATCCACACAGCTCAATATCCACACAGCTCAATATCCACACAGTACAATATCCACACAGGTCATTATTCACACAGCTCAAGATCCACACAGCTCAATATCCACACAGCTCAATATCCACACAGCTCAATATCCACACAGTACAATATCCACACAGTACAATATCCACACAGTACAATATCCACACAGTACAATATCCACAAAGCACAATATCCACACAGCTCAATATCCACACAGCTCAATATCCACACAGCTCAATATCCACACAGTACAATATCCACACAGCTCAATATCCACACAGCTCAATATCCACACAGTACAATATCCACACAGTACAATATCCACACAGTACAATATCCACACAGCACAATATCCACACAGCTCAATATCCACACAGCTCAAGATCCACACAGCTCAAGATCCACACAGCTCATTATTCACACAGCTCAAGATCCACACAGCTCAATATCCACACAGCTCAATATCCACACAGCTCAATATCCACACAGTAAATTATCCACACAGTACAATATCCACACAGTACAATATCTACACAGTACAATATCCACACAGCACAATATCCACACAGCTCAATATCCACACAGCTCAATATCCACACAGCTCAATATCCACACAGCTCAATATCCACACCGCTCAATATCCACACAGTACAATATCCACACAGCTCATTATTCACACAGCTCAAGATCCACACAGCTCAAGATCCACACAGTACAATATCCACACAGCTCATTATTCACACAGTGCAATATCCACACAGTGCAATATCCACACAGCTCAGTATCCACACAGCTCAGTATCCACACAGCTCAGTATCCACACAGCTCAGTATCCACACCGCTCAGTATCCACACCGCTCAGTATCCACACCGCTCAGTATCCACACAGCTCAGTATCCACACAGCTCAGTATCCACACAGCTCAATATCCACACAGCACAATATCCACACAGCACAATATCCACACAGCACAATATTCACACAGCTCAATATCCACACAGCACAATATCCACACAGTACAATATCCACACAGTACAATATCCACACAGTACAATATCCCCACAGCACAATATCCACACAGCACAATGTCCACATAGCTCAATATTCACACCGCTCAATATTCACACAGCTCAATATTCACACAGCTCAATATTCACACAGCTCAACATCCACACAGCTCAATATCCACACAGTACAATATCCACACAGCTCCATATCCACACAGTACAATATCCACACAGTACAATATCCACACAGTACAATATCCACACAGTACAATATCCACACGGCACAATATCCACACGGCTCAATATTCACACGGCACAATATCCACACGGCACAATATTCACACGGCTCAATATCACACGGCTCAATATCCACACGGCACAAGATCCACACGGCTCAAGATCCACACGGCTCAAGATCCACACGGCTCAATATTCACACGGCTCAATATCCACACGGCTCAAGATCCACACGGCTCAAGATCCACACGGCTCAATATCCACACGGCTCAATATCCACACGGCTCAATATCCACACGGCTCAATATCCACAGGGAACAATATCCACACGGTACAATATCCACACGGTACAATATCCACACAGTACAATATGCACACGGTACAATATCCACACGGCACAAAATGCACACAGTACAAAATCAACACAGTACAATATCCACACAGTACAAAATCCACACAGTACAATATTCACACAGCTCAATATTCACACAGCACAATATCCACACAGTACAATATCCACACAGTACAATATCCACACAGTACAATATCCCCACAGCACAATATCCACACAGCACAATGTCCACACAGCTCAATATTCACACAGCTCAATATTCACACAGCTCAATATTCACACAGCTCAATATCCACACAGCTCAACATCCACACAGCTCAATATCCACACAGTACAATATCCACACAGCTCAATATCCACACAGCTCAATATCCACACAGTACAATATCCACACAGCGCAATATCCACACAGCTCAGTATCCACACGGCACAATATCCACACGGCACAATATTCACACGGCTCAATATCCACACGGCTCAATATCCACACGGCACAAGATCCACACGGCTCAAGATCCACACGGCTCAAGATCCACACGGCTCAATATTCACACGGCTCAATATCCACACGGCTCAATATCCACACGGCTCAAGATCCACATGGCTCAAGATCCACACGGCTCAATATCCACACGGCTCAATATCCACAGGGAACAATATCCACACGGTACAATATCCACACGGTACAATATCCACACAGTACAATATGCACACGGTACAATATCCACACAGTACAAAATCCACACAGTACAATATCCACACAGTACAAAATCCACACAGTACAATATCCACACAGTACAAAATCCACACAGTACAATATCCACACAGTACAAAATCCACACAGTACAAAATCCACACAGTACAAAATCCACTCAGTACAAAATCCACACAGTACAAAATCCACACAGTACAATATCCACACAGCACAAAATCCAAACAGTACAAAATCCACACAGTACAAAATCCACACAGTACAAAATCCACACAGTACAATATCCACACAGTACAATATCCACACAGTACAATATCCACACAGTACAATATCCACACAGCGCAATATCCACACAGCTCAGTATCCACACCGCTCAGTATCCACACAGCTCAGTATCCACACAGCTCAGTATCCACACAGCTCAGTATCCACAGAGCTCAGTATCCACACAGTACAATATCCACACAGCGCAATATCCACACTGCGCAATATCCACACGGCTCAATATCCACACAGCGCAAGATCCACACAGCTCAAGATCCACACAGCTCAATATCCACACAGTACAATATCCACACAGTACAATATCCACACAGTACAATATCCACACAGTACAAAATCCACACAGTACAAAATCCACACAGTACAAAAACCACACAGTACAAAATCCACACAGTACAATATCCACACAGCACAAAATCCAAACAGTACAAAATCCACACAGTACAATATCCACACAGTACAAAATCCACACAGTACAAAATCCACACAGTACAAAATCCACACAGTACAATATCCACACAGTACAATATCCACACAGTACAATATCCACACAGCTCATTATTCACACAGTGCAATATCCACACAGCGCAATATCCACACACCTCAGTATCCACACCGCTCAGTATCCACACAGCTCAGTATCCACACAGCTCAGTATCCACACAGCTCAGTATCCACACAGCTCAGTATCCACAGAGCTCAGTAACCACACAGTACAATATCCACACAGCGCAATATCCACACAGCGCAATATCCACACAGCTCAAGATCCACACAGCTCAATATCCACACAGTACAATATCCACACAGTACAATATCCACACAGTACAATATCCACACAGTACAATATCCACACAGTACAATATCCACACAGCACAATATCCACACAGCACAATATCCACACAGTACAATATCCACACAGTACAATATCCACACAGTACAAAATCCACACAGCACAATATCCACACAGCTCAATATCCACAAAGCTCAATATCCACACCGCTCGGTATCCACACAGCTCAGTATCCACACAGCTCAGTATCCACACAGCTCAGTATCCACACAGCTCAGTATCCACACAGCTCAATATCCACACAGCTCAATATCCACACGGCTCAATATCCACACGGCTCAATATCCACACGGCTCAATATCCACACGGTACAATATCCACACGGCACAATATCCACACGGCACAAAATCCACACAGCACAAAATCCACACAGTACAAAATCCACACAGTACAAAATCCACACAGTACAAAATCCACACAGTACAAAATCCACACAGTACAATATTCACACAGTACAATATCCACACAGTACAATATCCACACAGCTCAATATCCACACAGCTCAATATTCACACAGCTCAATATTCACACAGCTCAATATCCACACAGTACAATATCCACACAGCTCAATATCCACACCGCTCAGTATCCACACAGCTCAGTATCCACACAGCTCAGTATCCACACAGTACAATATCCACACAGCTCAATATCCACACAGCTCAATATTCACACAGCTCAATATCCACACAGCACAATATCCACACAGCACAATATCCACACAGCTCAATGTCCACACAGCGCAATATCCACACAGCGCAATATCCACACAGCGCAATATCCACACAGCGCAATATCCACACAGCTCAAGATCCACACAGCTCAATATCCACACAGTACAATATCCACACAGTACAATATCCACACAGTACAATATCCACACAGCACAATATCCACACAGCAAAATATCCACACAGTACAATATCCACACAGCACAATATCCACACAGCACAATATCCACACAGCTCAATATCCACACAGCTCAATATCCACACAGCTCAGTATCCACACAGCGCAATATCCACACAGCGCAATATCCACACAGCGCAATATCCACACAGTACAATATCCACACAGTACAATATCCACACAGTACAATATCCACACAGTACAATATCCACACAGCACAATATCCACACAGCACAATATCCACACAGCACAATATCCACACAGCACAATATCCACACAGCTCAATATCCACACAGCTCCATATCCACACAGTACAATATCCACACAGTACAATATCCACACAGTACAATATCCACACAGTACAATATCCACACAGCACAATATCCACACAGCTCAATATCCACACAGCTCAATATCCACACAGCTCAGTATCCACACAGCTCAGTATCCACACAGCTCAGTATCCACACAGTACAATATCCACACAGCTCAATATCCACACAGCACAATATCCACACAGCACAATATCCACACAGCTCAATATCCACACAGCTCAATATCCACACAGTACCATATCCACACAGTACAATATCCACACAGCACAATATCCACACAGTACAATATCCACACAGCACAATATCCACACAGCACAATATCCCCATAGCGCAATATCCACACAGCGCAATATCCACACAGCTCAATATCCACACAGCTCAATATCCACACAGCTCAATATCCACACAGCTCAATATCCACACAGCTCAATATTCACACAGTACAATATCCACACAGCTCATTATTCACACAGTACAATATCCACACAGTACAATATCCACACAGTACAATATCCACACAGTACAATATCCACACAACGCAATATCCACACAGCACAATATCCACACAGCGCAATATCCACACAGCGCAATATCCACAATTGAAAATATCCACACAGCTCAGTGTCCACACAGCTCAGTATCCACACAGCTCAGTATCCACACAGCTCAATATCCACACAGCTCAATATCCACACAGCTCAGTATCCACACAGCTCAGGATCCACACAGCTCAAGATCCACACAGCTCAAGATCCACACAGCTCAATATTCACACAGCTCAATATCCACACAGCTCAATATCCACACAGTACAATATCCACACAGTACAATATCCACACAGTACAATATCCACACAGCGCAATATCCACACAGCGCAATATCCACACAGCGCAATATCCACACAGCGCAATATCCACAATTTAAAATATCCACACAGCTCAGTATCCACACAGCTCAGTATCCACACAGCTCAGTATCCACACAGCTCAAGATCCACACAGCTCAAGATCCACACAGCTCAAGATCCACACAGCTCAATATCCACACAGCGCAATATCCACACAGCACAATATCCACACAGCGCAATATCCACAATTTAAAATATTCACACAGCTCAATATCCACACAGCTCAATATCCACGCAGCTCAGTATCCACGCAGCTCAGTATCCACGCAGCTCAGTTTCCACGCAGCTCATTATGCACGCAGCTCAGTATGCACGCAGCTCAGTATGCACGCAGCTCAGTATGCACGCAGCTCAAGATCCACGCAGCTCAAGATCCACGCAGCTCAAGATCCACGCAGCTCAATATCCACGCAGCTCAATATCCACACAGCTCAATATCCACACAGCTCAGTATTCACACAGCTCAGTATTCACACAGCTCAGTATTCACACAGCTCAGTATTCACACAGCTCAGTATTCACACAGCTCAATATCCACACAGCTCAATATTCACACAGTACAAGGCAAATGTCATTGGGATTCGATGTAAAGCAACAAGTAATTCTCCTGACTGCTTGTGAAGCTGCAGCTTTTGCAGTTATTGGAAGCCTGATGTTTCCTCAGGACCAGGTACTAAAACCTTTCAAAACTTGACATTTTAGTTAAGGAATATTATGACCCCAAGCATCCTTTAATTCTGAGACACTATCGGATTTACTCAGCAGATCAAGAGCCAGGGGAATCTATGTCCGGGTTTTTGATAAAGTTAACGTGATTGTCTGAGGGAAATTACTTTTCTTTAACCCTTAATGAGATGCTGCGAGACCATTTGGTATGTGGGATTAATTATGTGACTTACCACCTGAAGCTTAAATGGACTCCAAACCGGCAGTACTACTGGCTCTGTCATTAGAGAATGCAGCAAGGAGAGCATACGAGTTATAGAATATTCTTTACCAGGCTGACTAAACTGGGGGTACACTGCTTGAGTGAAGGAAATTGCGTAGAGTCAGTCAGGACATAACCTGAACAGAGGGACCCGAGGTCAGCACACAGCAAAAGCCAGCCTCTGCCAAACTGTTGATGTTTTCTTCAAGATCTGAGCTTACAAAATATCAGGAAGCAATTCCATGATTGCTGTCATTATGTGGACTTGAGACAGCAAAAGTGTCCTACAAGGTCTGAATTGAGTAAATAACTCGTAGAGTGCACACCCTGGAAAGTCCACCTACATCTGGTTTGGAATGTTAAATTGCTTAGCAACATCCAAATCAGAACCACTCAAAATAAACGTCTGGTTAAATGGTCACCCGATTATAACAGGGGTTAATATCGGCACAGCTGTATCAGTGATTGTAGAACCAGCCTTTAACAAAATTTACTCTGGACTCCAACCCTGACGTTTGCACAAGACCCTGGTTAGACTGAAGCCTATACCGGAGAACTTCCACAGATTAAGGATACAGCTTTGGCTCCGGTTTCATATGAGATGTTGCTGGTTCAGCTCTCACTGATTGTAGTAAATGGCTTGGGCCCAAGCCTGACGGGGTGAAGTTGGTTGCGAAAGATTCACCTTGATCGGCTCAACATTTTTTGATGCCTGAGTGGAGTCTTAATTAAATGCTGAGATGTTTTTCAGGAAGGTCTAGGGACCATCAAACGAGACAAGGCCACCTTTTGCAATGTCGACCGGGAAAGAATTCCACAGTTCTGCAAGGCCTGCCCAGTGCCATTTGCCTTACGGGCAAAAGTAGAGGCGGAAATCAGGAGGCTGGAAAACGAAGGAATCATCAAACCCTGTCCAGTTTGCGAAGTGACCAGTGCCGGTCATACCGATTGTGATTTGACGTTTCGGGCCAGAGCCCTTCATCCTGATGGTTTGGTTCACCTTTGTGGGGATTTTAAACAAGTGGTAAACAACTTCTTGAGGCTGGATAAATACACAATCCCTCACATAGAAAGTTTATACACAAAGGTGGTGGAGGTATTGTCCTTGATGGAGCTGGACATGAGCCATGTGCACCTAAAATTTGCAGTTCGGTGAGGATCCCCAGAGGTATACCATAATTAATACTCATAAGGGTTTGTTCCAATGTCCAAGACTGCCATTTGGGGTATTATCAGCCTGCGCCATTTTTCAAAGTCTACCACAGGTGGCCATTTCTGATGATGTGCTCATAACATGGGAACACCAATAATGAGCTCTTAGAGAAATTGGACATAGGCCTTAGACATTTCTCCAAAGTGAGTGTACACCTGAGAAGGGACAAATTGCTCCAGCCACCATACATGACCTAGTTGGGCTACAGAGTCGACCAGGACAGGTTACACCCGTTAGAAGATAAAGTGAGGGCAATCAAAGGTGATCAGGCTCCGACGTCTGCACCAAAGTTTAGGATTTTCCTTGGATTAATGAGTTATAATGGAAAGTTCATAAGTAACCTGGCCTCCATCCTAGTTTCCTTACACCTACTATTGAAAATGGGTCAGCCTTGGAAATGGTTCATAGCCAAGACAGAGCCTTTAGGGGTGTGAGGAAGCAGCTATCATCAACAAAGGTGTTGGCACATTATAATCCCAACCGAGATCTTGTGCTGACATGCAATGTCTCCCTGAACAGTATCAGGGATAGTGCTGGCTGACAGATGGCTTGATGGGGAGGAATGCCTGACAGCCATATGCTTCCTGGGCTTCTGCTGATACAGCATGCATAAGCACTGAGATAGAGAAGGAAGGTTTGGTGGTCATCTTTGATGCGAGAAAGTTCCCCCAATACCTTGTATAGATGTTAATTTGTCTTAGTAACAGACCACAAACCCTGCAAGGGCTAATCGAAGAGGACCACACTGTGCTACCCATACCTACAGGTCAAGCCTCATTTAGCAACAGAGAATTCATGTATTTCTGATGGTCAAATGGCATTCAGCATATCAGAACATATTCTATCCATTGGAGGAAAGACCAGTCCTAAGTTTGAAAGTAAGCTTAAAGAAATAACATACAGCCTCACTCGATACCAAACTGTCCCAGCTGCTGTTTGAATATAGGACCACCTCTTGTGCAACTGCAGGGCTAGCTCCAGCAGAGTTGCTAATGGGGAGAAGACTCCACACCCCCCCAGGTCAAATCTGATCTTCCTGGACCTGTGGGTCAGGGTCAAACAGCAGCAGGAACACCAATGTCCGACACAGGACTCCTTTAAGTGAGAGACACAGTTTACGTCAAGGGACAACATTTGGTGCCAAACCCATGGGAATGGCCCTGCGTGGTCTGTGCAAGGACATGGCCTGTGGTCTATGTCGGTGAAGGGATCCTGAACAAGCATGTGCACCACGTAAAAGCTGCAAATGTGGCAAGAGCAAACACGCCCAGACCCTCATAACAGCTGGAAAGTTGTCGGAACACATAGGCTCTCCCAATCCGTCTCGTATTGAAGAAACCTTGGAGCCAGAGATGGATAATGTGTAGCTGAGTGGCACAGTGGCTCAGTGGTTAGCACTGCTGCCTCACAGTGCCAGGAATACAAATTCGATTCCAGCCTCAAGTGACTCTCTGTGCAGAATTTGCACATTCTCCCCGTGTCTGCGTGGGTGTCCTCCGGGTGCTCCAGTTTCCTCTCACAATCCAAAGATTTGCGGGTCGGGTGGATTGGCCGTGCTAATATTGCCCATAGTGTCCAGGAATATGCAGACTAGGTGGATTAGCCACGGGAAATGCAGGATCGACATGGGATGCTGTTCAGAGTGTTGGTACAAACTCGATGGACTGAATGACCTGCTTCCCCTGGGTGGGGGATTCTACAATCCTGGTGTCTCAGCCTTGACACCTTTACCATCTGAAGAAAATGACGAGTTTCTTCTGAGACGTTCCAGGTGCAAGAGATGGACACACTGCCAGTGTCTGAGGCTGAGTCAGAGGAACTGGACATGTGTGAAAATTCCACAGGAGAAGCTACAAGAAAAAGAACAAGCCTATGTCCCTGGACTTGAGCAATGAAGGTAAGCGTGCCAAATGCCTCCTTCACCACCCTGTCTACCTGTGACAGCACTTTCAAGGAACTAGGCACCTGAACGGCTCAGTCTCTCCGTTCAACAACTGCGACAGACTCTCACAGAGTGCAGTGAATCTGTCGATCTCTTTACAGCAGAGGGCTATGGAGGCAGGCTCATTCAGTAAATTTAAAGTCAAGCCAGACAGATTTTTTAATCAGTAGGAGAATTGGGATGTGGGGTAAAAAAGTGTAGTTGAGGATTATTAGATCAGCCAGGATGTCATTGTGTTGCAATGACTTATTTCTGTTCTTATATCTTTTGGTACAGCACTGTCAGCCTAGATTATCTGTGCAAATCTCTCAGTCGCTGAGTCTCAGTCTGCAGACTTCTGTTTCCTGCCTTGCCCTCTGAGTCAGGGCCACACAGAGTCAAAGTTATATTTTTGCTGTGATGGATTGTTTCTATTTGAATGACTATGGCTGTCCGTATCTTGTGTTTAAATTCCAAAAGCATTATCGCTGTCCCCCAAACACTGTCACCTTGAGTGAGCGCCTTCAGCAGGAGTTTGTACTCAGTCTACTGAGGACAGTGAACCCTTCTGTTCTCTTTTGTGACGTTGTTGCGGCTCAGACTGTTAGCTGGAGCCTCAGACACTTAGATAGAACTGATTTGGGGCGTTAGTTTTGAAAAGTAATGACCTCACGTTAGCAACAGAAAGACAACAGTACTCTTCAGGATTGGCACTGCCTGAGCGTGCCATACTGCTAGATTAAACCATCAGGTTGGCTGCCAATGATTCACTGCTAAATACCTGGGCTGGAAGTTGCTTGCCTTCATTGCTGAAACCATTCAGTACTGGAGTTGGGATGTCATGTTGCGGCTGCAGAAGACATTGGTGAGGCCACCTTACGAGTACTGTGTACAGTTCCGGCCACCCTGCTAGAGAAAGGACGTTGTTAAACTAGAAAGAATGCAAAAAAGATTGACAAGGATATCAACGAGACCGAAGGGTTTGATTTATGAGGAGAGGCTGGATAGGCTGGGACTTGTTTTGCTCTGGAGTGTAGGAGGCTGAGGGGCGATCTAAGAGAGGTTTTAAAATCACGAGGGGCATAGATAGGGTGAATAGCAAAGGTCTTTTCTCTAGTTTGTGGCAGTTCAAAAGTACAGGGCATAGGTTTAAGGTGAGAGGAGAAAGATTTAAAAGGGAACTGAGGGATGGTGCATGTATGGAACAAGCTGCCAAAGGAAGTGGTAGTTGTGGGTACATTTACAACGGTTAAAAAGACAGGTACAGGGATAGGAAAGGTTTAGAGAGATATGGGCCAAACGCAGGCAATTGTGACGAGTTTAGTTTCGGAAACTTGGTCAACATGGACAGTTGGTGCAAAAGCTGTGCTATATGACTCTTTGCATCTATGACTCTATGGCTCTAGCTGTTTGCAAGGGCTGGACCTCCACTGAAAGACTGGGTTCTGTCCCCAGACGCTACCTGAAGAGACTACCATAGAGATTGACCAGAATGAGGAAGCTTTACTCTGTTGAGAGACTACTGTTTTTCCTCTTGGGCCAGCTGGGAAGGCGCAGGGGAGGTTTGACAGAGGTGCTCTCTATTCTTGGGGAAGATGTTAATCTGAAAGAATCAGAGGGGAGGGGATGTGAACGTTATTTTTAAAACAGCAAATTGCTCTGATGTTTCCACAAATAGGGCCTGGGAGAACAGCCTCAGAGTGAAGGGCCGACTGAGATGAGCAGGAAAACAGTTTCCTCATTTCCCCTTCCCCCACCTCATCCTAGTTTCTAACCTCCAGTAACTCGACCTGTCCGGACTTGTCCAACCTGCCCAGCTCCTTTTCCACCTATCCACTCCACCCTCTCTTCCCTGACCTATCACCTTCATCTCCTTCCCCACCTACCTATTGTACTCTATGCTACTCTCTCCCCACCCCCACCCTCCTCTAGCTTATCTCTCCATGCTTCAGGCTCTCTGCCTTTATTCCTGATGAAGGGCTTTTGCCCGAAACGTCGATTTTGCCTGTCCTCGGATGCTGCCTGAATTGCTGTGCTCTTCCAGCACCACTAATCCAGAATCTGGTTTCCAGCATCTGCAGTCATTGTTTTTACCTCAGGAATTGCTTTAGCCAGAGGCTGGTGAATCTGTAGAACTCATTGCTGTGGTGGGCTAAGGAGGCCAAGTCATTGTGTGTATTTAAGACTGAAATAGATGGGTTCTTGATTTGTATGGGGGGGTCAAGTGTTAGGGGGAGAAGGCAGGAGAATGAGATTGAGAAACCCATCAGCCACCATTGAACAGTGGAGCAGACTCGATGTGCCGAATGGCCTGATTCTGATCCTTATGGCCTGGAATTGCTGTTTTAGATTCCAGAGGGAATCTGGTGGAAGATTCAGCGTGATGCTGGATGAGGTTCACAGATGGACAAGTATGGTAGGTTGGGTTCACACCTCACGCTGTTTCACAGAAGCCCCATCTCGATACTGGGCCCCTCATTCAGGCACCATGTGCTTTTGAAACCGCACCCAGGACCAAGCCCCCACTTCCTGCAACCCCTCCATCCCATTTGGGGCTGGGATCTGAGACCTTCATAGGCGCCTAGCATTTGGTCACTTCACTCCTTCAGTTGGCAGTAGGGTTGGCACCCTCCCACCCACTCAACAAATGGCCCACCCTACCCCTGTCACCAACCCTGTCATGAGAAGTGGGTTCAATTCCACCCCCTGAAGGAGTAGGGAAAGCAGCTTCAACAGTAACTTCATAGATTGTGGGAAAGGAGCAAGATAGTGGGACTAAGGAGACTACTCTTCCAGAGGATATGATGGACCAGATAGCCATATTCCATCTCAAATGTGAATTCAGGCAGCACGGTCATGCCATCAGAGGCAAAACTAATTGATACGGTTCACTAATGAACAGTCAGAGTTCCCATAGTCTGCCCCTTACCCAGCTGATCGGCTGTTGAAGCCCTCACTTGAACCTTTGCTCATTTATCCCAGTGCACCAATGGCGTGGTCTTGCATGCCATACCCTCTGTCAACCCAAGGCCATCCAAAACACAGCTGACCATGTCTTAACCTCCACGCTCCAGAACCACCCCCCTGCCCCACTTCTGTGTGTTCACATTGGATCCTGTTCAGACAAGTGCCTCCACTTTAAAACTCTCCACTCTGTTTCTCTTCCTTTAAGATGCTCCTTTAAACTGACCTCTTTGGCCAAGCTCTCTGTAACCCCAGCTAATGTCTCCTACTTTGGCACCTTGTCAAACCTTGATGGATAATTCTCCATGGGGTGCCTTGGGACTTGTCCCTATGTAAAGGCGTTAGCTGAATGAAGTTACTGTGAGGTTGTTGCTGTTTTGGTTTTTGCCCAAGATTGACCAATGCTCCACTGAGATGTAACAACAGCACCCCCTTGTGGTCTGTATCAGATATCCTCCACTTTTGATTTCATCGATCCCCTGGGCAGTGGGGCCAGTGAGGCTTCTTGTGTGAAATTGTTAAGCTCTTTTATTTCCCAGTTGTGAACGGATTCACTCGACGCAATCTATATGCTGTTGGTTTCTGTAATGGTATCAAATTCAGATCACGAATTCATCGAGAGCACTTCTCCCCCACCCACTGTTTGTAGGCAGCAATGGCCACCTCCAGCCCTCCACCCCACCATCCACTCTGTCTCATCCTAGAGCCACCCCATTGAAGGAGGTAATAAATCCCTGCAAAACTGTGGGACGGAGTCCAGTGTAGGGGGATGAAGGAAGAAGGAAGAATTTATACTGACCCAACTTCTGTCAAGGTCAAAAGCACCCTCAACGTTGGAAAACTTTGGAAGGGTAACTCTTGTTTGGGAAATGCAACAGCCAATTTGTGCACAGCAAGATGCCACAATCGGTGATCCAGTCCTCGAGGTGTCTTTGCTGGCCAAGTGCTTGGGGTCATCCATCCATCCACATTCTAAGGTACAGGAACAGAAGTAGCTCATTCAGCCCATCATATCTGCTCTGCCATTAAATGATATCATGGCTGGTCTGACCATTCACAACCCTGTGGGGTGGCACAGTAGCTTGTACTGGTGCCCCTTAGCACCAAGGACCCAGGTTCGATTCCAGCCTCGGGCAACTGTCTGTGTGGAGTTTGCACATTCTCCCCGTGTCCGCATGGGTTTCCTCCAGGTGCTGCGGTTTCCTCTCACAATCCAAAAATGTGCAGGTTAGGTGAATTGGCCATGCTAAACTACCCATAATGATCAGAGATGTCTAGGTTGGGTGCGTTAGTCAAGGGTAAATATAGGGTAGGGGAATGGGTCTGGGTGGGTTACTCTTCGGAGGGTCAGTGTGGACTTGTTGGACCGAAGGGCCTGTTTCCACACTGTAGGGATTTTATTCTATTCCACTTTCCTGCGTTTTCTCCCATAACCCGTGATTCTCTTAACTGATTGAGAATCAGTCTCATGCTTGAATGTACTTAACAACCCAGCCTCGGGGGAAGGAATTCAACAGATTCACTACCCTTGGGAGAAGAAATCCCTCCTTGTCTCTGCCTTAATCTGGGATGATGCTGTCTGCTACTAGATTCTCCCAAAATGGGGAGCAAATTTTCCACTTCAACCCTGCCAAGCCCCTCAAGAATCTTGTATATTTTAACAAAGTCAACTCTCATTCTTCTCAACTCTATCGAGTACAGGCCCAATCTCTCACACAAAAATCGCTCCACAGCCAGGATCAGCCCAGTGAACTTCCAATGCCAATTTGTCTTTCCTTAAATATAGGAACAGAAACCGCTCACTGTATTCCAGCTGCATGTCTGACTAGTGCCCTGTATAGTTTTAGTAAGGACCTCCCTGCTTTTATATTCCATTCCCTTTGAAATAAAGGTCAGTTTTCCATTTGGCTTCCCTACTGAATTGAATGTGAGCTTTTTGGGATTCATGGATGAGCAGTCCTGAAATCCTCTGCCTGATGCCAAAGAGACCAGAGGGTAAATACTGTGTGGGGGCGGGGGGTGGGCAACTTTGGGCTTGGCTCCCCCAGACAGGAAGACACACATCAAAGATCAAACACATTTCACAACACAATCTATTTATTCGACTGAAGGACCACTTTTAAGGTTTTTTTTCCCTTATTCCATTCAAATTTTTCCATCTCCTGTAGTGGGAATGCAAACCCATAGCCTTCCAGAACATTCTCTTTACCAGCGCAGTGACATTAATACTACGCCACCACCTCTCCTGAATTGTGCTTCATATTGTGGGGTGTTTTAAACTTTGAAGGTGTTACAGAAATACAAGTTGTTGCTGTTATCATTCTAATCGCAATCGCTCACAGGAGAGAACATAAGAGCTAAGGGCAGGAAAAGGCCACTCAGCCCCTCGGCCATTCAACATAGGTCATGGCTGATCCCATCTTGTCATCAACTCTACATTCCTGCCTGCTCCCCAAAACCCTTCAACCTTCCAGTAATTAAAAAGATGTTTATCTCCTCCTCAAGTTTATTTAGTCTGCCATCGCCTGCTGTACTCTGGGGTAGTGAGGTTCACGACCCTTTGAGAGAGGTAGTTCCTCTCTCTCGATCTGTCCTGTTTTTAATCTATCACCTTTATTCATCTCTAAGATCTCTTGTTCCAGATTGCCTCACAACAAGAAGCATCCTCTCTACGACTGCTTTGTCAATCCCCTTTAACATCTTATAACACTTCAATTAGATCTTCTTTTTGAGGTATTATAAGATGCTAAAAGGGATTGACATAGTAGACATCAATCGTCTGGATCTCACAGAAGCATGGTGAGTGAATGAAGAGAGAGAGAGAGGTAGAATAGAGATAGAGAGAGAGAGAGAAAGAGAGAGAGAGAGAGAGAATGAGAGAAAAGAGGGGGGGGGAAGACAAGTGAAACACAGAGGTCAAGAAGCCACTTAGGGTGGCACGGTGGCTCAGTGGTTAGCACTGCTGCCTCAGGGACCCAAGTTCAATTCCACCCTCAGGTGTGGCGTTTGTGCGTTCTCCCCGTGTCTGCTCCAGTTTCCTCCCTCAGTCCAAAGATCTGCAGGTTAAGGTAGACTGGCTATGCTAAATTGCTCATAGTGTTCAGGGATATGCAGGCTAGGCGATTTGCCTAGGGTTTACGGGGATTGGGGGATGGGTTTTGGTGCAGTGTTCATGTCCAGTGTGTGGTGCTGGGAAGTCAATGTTTCGGGCAAAGGCCCTTCATCCGGATGCTGCCTGGACCTGCTGTGTTTTGCCAGCACCACACTCTCGACTTTTGTCTTGGTGAGGTGTGTCAACACCATTACTATGCACTGAATGACCTTCTTCCACACTGTAGGGATTCTGAGATTCTATGGATGAGTTTATAAGAGAAAGGTGTCCTGGAGTCAGTTAGATTGGCAGTCTGCACCCAGTGAAGCAATTTTATACATAACCAGTTTGAAAAGATTCCTCTGAGTTATGAGATTGGCTGCCAGTTAGTAATCACAGTCTGTGCTGTGGCTGATGGAAATGTAGCATTGTTAATGTAACAATATTTGTACAGAGAATTAATTAAACTCAGCCTTTGTCCAAAAACCCGCCATATTGAAGATCTTGTTCAAAAGCTCGGGATAAATTCTGTGCGAAAAGTGGTTCATTATCTCCCAATCTTAGTGCAGAGGAGTCGAGTGAACCTGTTAACTGCTGATCTTAATCTCATGCAAATGGGTCATGTTTCTCATTTAATTTTCATACATCTCAGTATTCGCAATGAATGAGCTCCTGTTCACGGTGAGCAGACTGTTCCTTTCCAGCCTCTTTCAATTGTCCTCTTAGAATTATGCTACCCCCTCCCTCTGTCACAGGCACCACACCCTAGTGACTGCAGTAGAATCCGGCACACATATCACACAGAACAAGGAATGGAAATGCTTCACAATTTTACCCATTATTTTAGACACCCAGGTGCCTCCCAAGCCCCTCCCAGCCAATTAAATACCTCCAAACCTCAATTCATTTGATGCTATAAGTAAGCCATTGACCCAATTTGCACAGAGGAAGCTCCCCCAAATGGCATCACCCATAGAGACCACATAATTGGTTTTAGTGGTATTGTGTGAGATTGAAGATGTTGACTGGGGAGAATTCCCCAATTGTTCCTCAAGAGTTTTTCACATTCACCTGAGAGGTCAGATAGGGTCTTGGTTATGTACTTATAGACACATACTTATATCATGTACATATCCAAATGTTTTCTTAAATGTTGCAACTGTATCTGCATCCACCACTTCCTCTGGTAGCTCATTCCACACATGAAACACTCTCTGTGCCAAAAGGTTGCCCTTCATGTCCTTTCTTAAACAAGCCAGAAGCTCCCGCAACCCCTGAGTGTGGGGACACTGGACCGATGGCTTTGATTCTCTTCTTTATCTCCAGCCACAGGAATTGCCGAGCTGTGTGAGACAGCAGAACGTGTCAGGAAAAATTGGAACACACATTAGTCCTGCACAAGCTACTTTCCATCAATGCACCTTTTACATTAATGTGTGAAGGATAATTTGCAATATGATAAAGTGGTTTGGATTTTCAGTCGAGGTAGAGATACAATTAGGTGTTCTAACCATGTTTTATGTCGATGGTCAGACCCAGACCTATCGAGTCATAGAGACATACAGCATGGAAATAGACCCTTCAATCCAACATGTTCCCAAACTAAATTAGTCTCACTTGCCTGCATTTGGTCCATATCCTTCCAAACCTTTCCTGTACATGATCTTATCCCAAAATCTTCTAAATGTTATAACTATATCTGCATCCACCCTCTGAATGTTCATTCGTCACATGAACCACCCTCTCTGTGAAAAAGTTGCCCCTCAGGTCCCTTGTAGATCTTTCTCCTCTCCCCTTAAAAATATGCCCCCCCCCCTTAATTTTGAACTCCCCCACCCTAGGGAAAGGACCCTTGCAATGCACCCTATCTATGTCCCTCATGATTTTATAAATCTCTTACAAGGTCACCTTTCAACCTTCTACACTCCAGGGAAAAATATCCCAGCCTATTCCAGCCTCTCTTCATAACTCAAGCCCTCCATTCCCGGCAATGTCCTTGTAAATCTTTCCTGAACCCTCACCAACTTAATAACAGCCTTCCTGTAACAGGGCAACACAGTACTCCAAAGATGCCCCTCTACAACCTCAACATTTCTTGCTGGTTGGTCAGTGGGGAGTTGCAAGTGTTTGTTGTTTAGTTACCTAGAGGTGAAATGGAGGTCAAGATAGCCATCCAGTTCCGCCTGAACCTGATCATCTACCTAAGCACTAAACTGGTTCAACTATGACTTTCAATACAGCTCCAGGATGTATTCCTTCATGCAAACAGCCCTGAAACAGTCAGTACAGACACCAACGCTCCAAACATGTTTTAAACACACTAGCTGCCGAGGTAAGTGATGTAGTTATAAGACCACAGAAATAGGCCCCCCGGCCCACCTTATCTGTACGGGTCACCAAACATCTATATATCCTAATCCCATTCTCCTGCCTTTGGCCCATAGTCTTGCGGGCGCTGGTGTATATGTGTAAAGATACTGTATGGTGTTAGGGAACAGAGAAGTGAGAAATGGCAGAGTCAGCTAACAAGGCCTGACATGAGCTAATGGCAGGATAATGGGTGAGATGGGGCAGGAAGAATGGGTGTGGGGGTATTCAGGTCCACCTGCGGGCTTTCTGGTGAGGTCAGGTCAGAGGTCTACTCATATTGGTTGAGAGGGTAGTCAGGTTCTGGGACTATGGGAGAGAGCATTTGAGTGGGAGAGCATTCAGGTGGGAGGGGGATTCAGGTGAGGGGCTGATAAGAGAGAATCAATGGTCAGATGTGGAGTTACTGAAATTTGAAAACATCTTATCTTTTCCTGAGTCCAACTTTAACTCAGATTTAGAGACATTCACTCAGAACCTCGGAAACAGGGAAATACCATCAGAAGTTGCAATTTTCCAGGCATTGATTTAATTGTTAAGACTAACAATACAAATCAGTCATACATCCAGTTTCTGAAGATCTTGAGATAGAAACATCACTCACGTGATATGTGTATGTGTGTGTCGGTGTCTGTGTGTATTTGTGTGTGTGTATATTTGTGTGCGTTTGTGTGTGCGTGTGTGTGTAAGTGTGTGTGTGTATTTGTATATTTGTGTGTGTGTGTGTGTATTTGTGTTTGTATGTGTGTGTATTTGTGTATGTGTGTGTTTGTGTTTGTGTGTGCATTTGTTGATACTTGTGTATGCAAGTGTACTTCTATGTGACAGTGCATTTTTGAATGAAAATGTACACATATTTGAGTGTGCATGTGTGCCTTTGTGTTTCTGCATGTGTATTTTCATTTGCATACATTTATATCTGGTGATGGAGTTGTTTAATTATGTATATGTGTGTATGTTGGTAGTATTTGAGTGTGTATATGTATGCATATGTATATTTGCAAATGCATATTTTATATATGTGTGTATGTATACATTTATGTACACATTTGTGTGGATATATATTTGAGTATGTATATGTGCATGTACATTTGATGCCAGTCCACCCTATCTAACTCTCTGATTGTCTTATATGTCTCAATTAAATCACCTCTCCGCCTTCTTCTCTCTAACAAAAACAGCCTCAAGTCCCTCAACCTGTCCTCATAAGACCTTAATTCCATACCAGGCAACATCCTGGTAAATCTCTTCTGAACCCTTTCCAAAGCTTCCACGTCCTTCCTATAATGCGGTGACCAGAACTGTGTGCAATACTCCAAGTGTGGCTGCACCAGAGTTTTGTATAGCTGCAACATGACCTCATGGCTCCAAAACTCATTCCGGTGGTAAAAACAGTGACTGCAGATGCTGGAAACCAGATTCTGGATTAGTGGTGCTGGAAGAGCACAGCAGTTCAGGCAGCATCCAAAGAACTTCAAAATCGACGTTTCAGGCAAAAGGGCTTTTGCCCGAAACGTCGATTTCGAAGTTCTTTGGATGCTGCCTGAACTGCTGTGCTCTTCCAGCACCACTAATCCAAAATCCAAAACTCAATCCCTCTATCAATAAAAGCAAACACACCGTATGCCTTCTTAACAACCCTACCAACCTGGGTGGCAGCTTTCAGGGATCTGTTTGTCTGTATATTTGTGTGCATATATATTTGTGTATATTTTTGTGCGTGTACATTTGTATGTTTATATATGTATATGCGCATACACCTATATGTATGTGTGTTTTGCATTCGTGTACGTATTTGTGTGAATGCATTTGTGTATGTACATTCATGTGCATATATATCTGTGTATGTATATGTACATATACGTGTGTGTGTATTTGTGTGTGTATGTGTATGCACATTTGTGTTGTGTGTGTGTGTACATTTGTGTGCATATATATTTGTGTATGTATATGTTTGTGTACATTTGTGTGTATATATGTGCATACATTTGTGTGTGTACTCGTTTGTGTGTATTTGAATGTATATAATTATCCGTGCTTATATTTGTTTGCGTGTGTGTTCATGGACTGAGTCAGTGAGGAAACGAGGTGTGTCTTTTTTTTAATGTCTTTATCTATCTTTGTAAGAAAATTAAAATCTTCCCAAGAAGTTTTACTGAGAGAAGCTCAGATTGCTGGCTGTGAAGAACAGCAACGCGATACATTATAATGGATAGTCACTGACAAACAAGCCTGGAGCCAGCTGAAATGCCCGTATTTTTGCTGTTGTTTCTCAGATGCACTCAAACACATTTAGGAAGAGTCAGTCAGCCTTAACAGCTCTCCATCACCAGTTGACTGCTGATTATATCCATGGAGCCAGGGGCTCAGAGACAGTTGTATCAATTCCATCCATCAGTTCACTAATATGCCTCCTGCACACATCCCTACCTGTCTCCCCCTTATTCAGTATAATCTCCGTGTGTGCCCTTATCACACGTGTGTGCTTCCTTGTACTGTCATATAAACAGGATGGCTGCTGCCGAAAAAACATTCCCTCAGTAATCTGACTGAAACAGCTTGGTGCAATCTCTCTCTCTCTCTCTCTCTCTCCACCAACCCCCCACTCCCCCCAATTCTCTCTCTCTCTCTTCCCATACCTGAGAAACACTCACGAGGAGAGGGAAGCAGGCAGACAGAAGCTGGAGTAAGGTGAGAGTGACAGAAACTAGGGAGAGGGAGCAAGAAAAATAGAAAGACACAAAAACACAGGGAATGGAGATTTCGAAATGCAAACAGGGAGGAGGGAGAGAAAGGGAGATATTGCAGCAGAGAGGGACAGCAGGGGAGGACAAACCTATTTGAATCCAGTATGGACCCAGTTTGAGATTTACTGGCTGATACGAGCAAATGGTGGTTTTGACCAAGTTAGATCTGGGTTTGTACTGGAGTTGACCTCGGTACACACCACTCGATTGGTCAGAGAGCTGGCCAGAGCAGATTCTTGATTGTTCAGAACAAACTCAGAGTGTCTCCACAGACACACTTTGGTGTGAGCTTGGATATAAAATCCTCAGAAGCATTCAGGTTTACAATCTCATTTGACCTTTTTATTATTTTTAGATGGACCCTGCACAATAATCAAACTCCCCACCCTCACAACTAACCCCCGACTCTGCACCCTCAGCCCCCCACCCTCACTAACCCTGACTGCAAACCATCACCATGATCATATTGAATGGTGGTGCAGGCTCGAAGGGCAGAATGGCCTACTCCTGCACATATTGTCTATTGTCTTATCACAATTCCCCCTCAATCCCCAACCTTCTCCCTATAACTCCCAACCCTCACCCCTCACTCCCCAACCTCACAACTATCCCCACCCTCACAACTCCCCCTCACTCCTCACCATCGCAACTTTCCCCCACCCTCACAACTCCCCTTCAGACCCCACCCTCACAACACGCTCACAACTCCCCCTTCCTCCCCACTGTCACAATTATCCCCCACCCTCACAACTACCCACCTCCCACCCTCAAGCCCCCCATTCCCACTCTCACAACTCCCCAGTCTCAATCCCCTCATTCCACAGCCTTTTACCCCTTTCATTCTCCACCCTCACAACTACCCTGCAACCTCACAAATCCCCCACTTCTCACCCTCATAACTCTCACCTGACTGCCCACTTTCACAACTCTCCCTCATTCTTCACCCTCAACCCCCCACTCCCACTTTCACAACCCCTCCAACTCCCTACTCTCAATCCCCTCACTCCCCAGCCTTACCCCCTTCATTCTCCACCCTCACAACTTCATCCCAGTCCCTACCCCTCACCCCTCCACTCCCCATCCTCACAACTTTGCGCCATCCCCCACTCCCCACCTTAATAGCTCCTACCCAAACACCCCTGAGGATCCACCGTCCACCAGCTCCCCACCCTCAGGGAAGTGAGAGACAAAAACTGGGGAGAATTTCTTGTGGAAAATTGGAGTTACTAAGAGCATGGAAGTCTCTGCTGACCCATTCTCAACCCAGTCCATCGTGAGGAAACATCACAGTAGCAATGAGTTTTTCTCCCTTAAATCCTTCTCTTCTTCTGGATGTTTTGAGGTCACCTCACAACAAAACATTAAGACAAACATTCAATAACAGTTCAGGCAAATGCAACATTATCAAACAGTGCTTAAGTGATTGAATCTCCAAGAGATTTGCCCAACTGGAAAAACTGGTAACTTTTTAAAGGAAATTCAAATTCCCAGTCATTTATTGAAGCCATTGTGCAACAGGTTTCCACATTTCCCAGAGAAAGTCAGATTGTGAGAAATGTCACCAAACAAAACAAGCACTCACAATTTAATTCTGCCAGGCACTTATATTTTAAACCATCCTCCTGCACAGAACTCTCCATGTACAACATTTCATTTCAACCATAAATGATTTGTATACCATGGTTTTGTGATTCATTTCTCAGGGAACTAAATAAGTGCATGCCACAGCTCCTAGGAATTCACTCCGATTCATCTTCACTTCCCAAGCTGGCACTTAGACTACCAAATGTTTGCCTGTGTCAATCACTTCCACTAGGCCAATCTGCCCATTTTCTATTCCTTATGACTGAGATTTTTTGTTTATTCCAGGCTTATTCCATTTGTACTGCCTCCATAGTAACTCCAAATTAGAACCACCCTCAGTTCCTGCTGGGTTCTCGGGTCCCAATTCTAGCTTTGTACAGAAACTGCTTTCTTTGTGAGTGGGTGGGAAGTGTGAGTGTCTGTGTGGGTGTGTTTTTGGTGTATATCTGTGTCTGTGTGCAATGGGTGAGTGTGTGCATGTGGATATATAGTTGGGGGATATGGGTGTGAGTGTATGTGAGGGAGATGTGGGTATGTAGGTGTGTGTGTGCATGAATACCTGAATGTGTGTGTCTGTGAATGTATGTGCATGTATATGGGAGAGTTTGGGTGTGTGAGAGTGTATGTGTGGGAGTATCTGTGAGAATGCATGTGTCTGTGAATGTGTGTGAGACAGTATGAATGTGTGTGTGTGCATGTGCATGCGAGTGAGAATGTGTGCAAGTGTGTCTGCGACTGTGAACGTGTGTGTGTGTGTATGTCACACTCACATCACACTGCCCCCACACTCACATCCTAATCCCCTCAAACCCACATCTGCATTGCCATTTACTTACATCCTAATCTCCACACACACATTTCAACCTGCTCCAATTCACATCCGGGCAAGTGGGGAGTGTTCTATTACTCTTCTGACTTGTACCTTGTCGATGTTGGACAGGCTGTGGGGAGCTGAATTACTCACCACAGGATTCCCAGCCTGTGATCTGTCTTTGTAGCTGTGTGTTTATGGTGAGTCCAGTTCAGTTTCTGATCAATAGTAATCCAAAGCATGTTGTTAGCGAGAGATTCTGTGCTGGTAACACTATTGAATGTGCAGTAATTAGATTGTGTCTTGTTAGTCATTACTTGGCATTTGTGTGGCATGAGTGTTACTTGCCACTTGTTAGCCCAAACTTAAGTATTGTCCAGATCTTGTTGCATTTGGTCATGAACCACTTCAGTATCTGAGGAGTCACGGATGATGCTGAATACTGTGCAAATGTTAAGAGAACATCCCCCACTTCTGACCTTATGATGGAGGGATGATGGGGTAGAATGCCACCAATCCAAATTTCCCACAATGTAAAGACAGCAGCATTGGAAGCAGTCCAGGTGAAAGCTTAGCTTTGCAAAATGATATTGAGAGCTATAGTTTCAGTTGCTAACACCCTTGTAGTTTTAGGATATAATTTAAACAATATGCTCCTGATATCATGTGCATGTGCCTGAAGATATCAAGGTCTCAGACTCTATTTTCCTGAGACCACTTGCAGTATGACATAGCTACAACTTAGCAGTGATAGAGGGGTCAATATATGGCAGTGCCTTTGACTCCTAACACATGGAGAGAGCAGGAGTTGTCATAAACCTATCCTGAAACTTTCAGGACTGCATTACCCACAAACATCAAAGAACTGCAGATGCTGGAGATCTGAAACAAAATTGGAAATTGCAGGAAAAACTCAGTAGGTCTGGCAACATCTGTGGAGAGAAATTGCAGAGTAAATATTTCGGGTCCAACGACCTTTCTTCAGATCTGAGAGAGGGAGGGAGAGTGATGGAGAGAGAGAGAGAGAGAGAGAGAGAGGAGTGAGATGGAGAGGGAGTGAGAGGGTGTGGAGTGAGAGGGAGGGAAGCGAGAGAGGGGGAGAACAGATCAGAATTTTCTACTGAAAAAAAAATTGTTGATAATTTTGCAATTCAAATCTCAGATGTATAAATTGTGTATGAGCTGAAATGATGCGAATACAGGTCACAAACATCAATGATTTCATTTAATCATGCAAAAGACTCAGGGGGAAAATGGTTTCTACGTACCCTCTGATGTACACACTCAGAGATACACACACACAAAGTGAGCTATAGAAAGACAGAGAGCAATGTGTGCCTGCTGAAAAAAAATATGAACAGCTATTGAAAGACTCAACCACATGGTCAGGGCCAATGTAAGAGAATCAGAATGTACAAATATATTCTCAGAAGGAAAAGCTAGAGCAATATTTTCATTACACAACAGTAGATTTATGATAAAACAGTGCCATCTAGTGGGTGTTATATAATGGACAGCCTGACATTGGCACTCTCCACCCCCTGACGACATTAGTTTGTGGACTTGGCTACCAGGAAAGCCTAGCTCATATTTTCAATGTTTTCAAAAATATCTTGTAGTATTCAGAGATATGGGAAAACCTTATTTTTAAGTGGTAGGCAAGTGATGTGGATCTAATGTAAATAAGCCCAAGTTAGTTCCAATTCCAGTAAAGGGGATATCTGCTGACTCCCTCAAGACATTCTGTCCTCAAATGCAAGACTCGCAGATGCAATCCTCATGCCTGGGCCGTAGTGACACAACTCCACCCCCACTTACAATGCGCTCATTTGGGTGTTTATTACTAACAGAGCTTTTGAGAAAGCATGCAAGCATGTATTCACCCACGTGTGCAATGTAAACTTTTCCAGGGTGTCAGGAAACTCAGCTTTTAGACAATGGGACATATTTATTGAAAGGCTGGCCCATGTTAGGTCAATGTAGAAGGAACATGGGAACAGGAATAGGCCATTCAGTCCCTCAAGGCTACCCCGCCATTTAATAGCCCCAGCTACTGATCCATTTCGATGCTTGTTCTCCCCCACTGCATATCCAACTACATGACTGGCAGTCAGAAATATGTTAATCTCCAGTTTAAGCATGATCAGTAACTGAGTTCCCCTATCTTCTGACATAGGGTTTCTGAAATAAAGAGTCACAACCTTCTGAGTAAAACACTTGATAGACCCTAAGGGATGTGAAGTGTCCTTCTTCAGATTAAAGGAGGAGTTTTAAACGAGGGATACTTAAACTAAAGTTGTGAAGTAATCCTAGGGACAGTCACATTGCCATCGAGCGATCGAAGCTTAGGTCGATTCAATAGCTTCAATTTATCTGGGTGTTTCCTGAGAACCTTTTCAACTTGCAACTTTGATTTTGTGTTTGTAATGGCTCACTGAGTCATGATAGTTAAAATAAGTTACAGGAAGGCCTGCAGTTTAGCAAAGAAAATGCTAACTTCGTCACACACCTACCGGAATGCAGGTGAAGCTTAATATCAGGGCAACAAGGTGCCACAGTGGTTAACACTGCTGCCTCAGGGACCTGGATTTGATTCCTGTGGAGTTTGCTCATTCTTCCCGTGTCTACTTGGGCTTCCTCCCACAAACCTAAGATGTGCAGGTTAGGTGAATTAGCTGTGCTAAATTGCCCATAGTGTTAGGTGCATTAGTTAGGTGTAAATATAGGGTAGGGGAATGGGTCTGGGTGGGTGGGTTACTCTTCGGAAGGTCAATGTGGACTTGCTGGGCCGAAGGGCCTGTTGTCATACTGTAGGGAATCTAATCTAATCATTCTGGATTTTGTGAAGGGAACAGAAATTGGTAACATTTTGTTCCAGCTTACTGCTCGTGGAGAAAGATCTGCAAAGGTCCTCACAGAACCTTGTCGCAAAACAAAACAGCAAACAGATTGGCTTGAAACAATTGTGAAAGTAGCAAGAACAAAGGATGGAGATGTGCACAACCAACAGATGGTAAATCAACATTTTGCCATTAGGAATGCCTGGAATTGAGGAAATTTAGATTCCACAGGAGTGTGGAGGGGGAACCAGTTGGAAGTAAATACCTATCAATATTGCAATTTCTAAGAAAACAACATCTCGGGGAGTGGCAAGTAACAGGTAAAAATGAGTGCATTCTTTTCATAGCGATGACCTATGTTAAGACTGTCCATCTTGCTTATCTCTTTAAATACAAGGAAGTTCATGTTTTGCTGGAAAATACAGAGGCTTGAGACTCTGGTTACTGTATTATTGGCTGCTTGGAATTTATTGGCTAAATATAATTGGTCACAAATCATAACACCCTACAAATCATCTAACAGTCAGAATTTACTCCTAGACAATATAATGACAGGAATCTATTCCTAGACTGTTAACAGCAGGAATCTACTCCAAGAGCATTAATAGTAGGAATCTACTCCAGATATAATAGCAGGGATCTACTCATGGCTATTAATTGTAGCAATCTACTCCCAGATGTTAATGGTAGGAATCCACTCCTGTTAACACAAGGAATCTACCCTTGGACATTTAACTACAGGAATCTACTCCCAGACCGTTAACAATAGGGTAAAAACAAGGACTGCAAATGCTGGAAACCAGATTCTAGATTAGAGTGGTGCTGGAATAGGGGTCTACTCAGATTTCTGTATCTGCTCATGAATTTTATTGACGTGCAACTGAACCACAATTATCCCTCCACTGTCTCTAACTTCTCACCAATTTCCTGTTCTGTCCGTTTTAATCTCAACGTGGACGAGCCTGCAGATGCCTCCACCAAAATCCCATTCCGCCCATTCACACAATCGCCTCAAATCATGTCGTTCTGAGTTTTTCCTGCCATCCTCATGACTAAGGCCTGCCCCCCATTGTTGTGTCACGGTAGACAGGTCACTTTCTCTCCCATCACCAGGGTTGTTAATAAATATGGTGAAAACCTACTGCTCCGACGTCCAGAGAGTAACAGAATCCCCTCCTATCGAGGTGGGAACCTACTTATTACCCTTCCTCTGTATTTCCTCAAATTCAGCCACTTACCTACCAGGGTCAATAGCGTAACATCACTTTTAACTTCACCTGTAAATAACATCCATAGACATTTCCCTAACCTCAGCTTCAGTTCAGCTTTTAGCAAAATCAGAGTCATCCCAATTACTGACGGGGTGAAATGAAAAGGGGGGGCAGGAGGATCATGTGGAGCACTGTGACTAGTATGGACCAGTTGGGCTGAATGGCCTATTTCTGCAAGCGTTGTAATAAACAGAAAGCAATAAAGAAAGCAGTATACCGGGAAAACATATCATTGTTTTCGAGCAAGCTTTATTTCGCAAGAACAAAATCATATTTAAATCAGATTAAATTCCTAATACTTCCGGGAACAGCATTCCCCTCCCTTACATATTCCCCAACATCATGCTGTGGTCTCGACAATCAGTGCCCTGCTATCTTGGCAGTTATCCTTGAGAAGGAGATGTGAGCTACCTTCTTGAACCACTGCAGTCCATGTCCACAGTATCCTCAAGGAGGGAATTCCAGGATTTTGACCTAGCGACACTGAAGGAGCAGTGATATATTTTCATGTCCAGATGGTTGGAGGGGAACTTGCAGAGGGTGGAGCTCCCTGGATCTGCTCCCATTGTCCTTCTAGATGGAAGCAGTCATGGGTTTGGCTGTCTCAGGATCTTTGGTGAATTTCTGCAGTGTACCTTGTAGATAGCACACACTGCTGCTACTGAGCGTCGGCGGTGGAGGGAGCGGATGTTTGTGAATGCAGTGTCAATCAAGCAGGCTGCTTTGTCCTGAGCGGTATCAAGCTTCAGTGGTGTTGGAGCTGCACCCATCCAGGCAAGTGGGGAGTGTTCCATCACACTCCTGACTTGTACCTTGTAGATGGTGAACAAGCTTTGAGGAGTCAGGAGGGGAGTTACCCACTGTAGGATCCCTGGTCTCTTGCTGCTCATTAGCAACAGCATTTGTATCAGCTTGCCCATTCTTTGGGATGCAACTCTCTCCTGAATGAGAGCAGGGGAGAGGAACATTTGTACTGGCCATAACCCCTGCCAGGAACACAGCTACACTTAATCAGACCATACCATGAGACCTGCACAGTTGAACAGTCTACCTATGCTCAGTGCCTGACACAGGAAGACTTGTGTTGAGGTACTAAACTGTGTCACAGCAATGGAAGGACGAAAAGACGACAGGGCGAGGTGGAACGGCAATTGTCTTTTATGAAGCTCCAATGGGTGAGTCAAATATAATTTAAAAAAGCTAGAAATCTTTTCCAAGTAAAGGCCAGTCCATTGAAAAGTGTAAGAAGATTAAGACAATCAACATATTATGCGGCGCCATCGCCTTGAGAACGCTGACGGCGATCTACTGAGAGCCTGAGTGATCATCCAAACATTCAGTAAAGTGAGGTAAACCAGTGTGGATTCCAAAGCTGCTGTTAGGAGGAGCTAGAATTCAGGATGGGAATGGGGGCAGCAGTTGGTGGGGGGGGCAGGGGGAATTGGGACAGTGGGTTTCGGGGGGGGGGGGGGGGGGCACGCTTCCTTCCCCAGTCGCTCAGGCATCAGCCTGCATCGGAGGCAGGCTGGCGAGGGCACCCAGCAGCCCGGTATAAATGGTGATGCCAGCCAGGAAGACGTTCTCGTTGAGGAACTCGTTGTGGTCGTGCAGCAGGATCGGGGTCCGGTTCATCGGCGAGAATCCAATCGCCGGGAATCCCATCTGTAAAGGGTGGGATGGTGGGGGCAATCAGGACTGACTGGGAACAGCACCCATAAACACCAACCCTCCCACTTCACCATAAACCCCAGCAAAAAGCTCCCCCCCCCACCCCGACATCACACCACCCTCCCTCTCCACATCACAGCCTCTCCCCCAACCACAACCTCTTCCCCCAACATCCCCACTCCCCTCCCCAGGATACATACCCCACACCCTCAACAAGACAAAGAACAAAGAAAATTTACAGCCCAGGACTAGGCCCTGTGGCCCTCCAAGCCTGTGCCTATCCAAATCCACTGTCTAAAGCTATTGCCCAATTCCTAAGGATCTGTATCCCTCTGCTCCTCACCTACTCATGCACCTTAAATGAATCTACTGTGCCTGCCTCTACTACCTGTGCTGGCAACGCGTTCCAGACACCCACCACCCTCTGTGTAAAGTATTTCCCGCGTGTATCCCCCTTAAACTTTCACCTCTCACCTTGTGCTACCCCCAAATCCTGAGCTGCATCCCAAGATATCACCCCGCCCTCAGTGACAGACCTCTGCCTTGCAACATTCCCAAACACCCACAGCGCTCCCACCGTCTGGCTCAGCTCCCGGGAACTTGGATGGGATTGTCTGAAATACTCACAGCACGAATGTAT
Organism: Chiloscyllium plagiosum; assembly: GCF_037043375.1. Classification (NCBI taxonomy): domain Eukaryota; kingdom Metazoa; phylum Chordata; class Chondrichthyes; order Orectolobiformes; family Hemiscylliidae; genus Chiloscyllium; species Chiloscyllium plagiosum. The sequence continues at coordinate 75,245,770 of NW_028270152.1, read as the reverse complement.
CGACTGTCTGTGGCAGCTGGGAAGATCTCACATTGCAGGGTCATGTCCCTGAAACAGTAAGACAGGGTTGTAGGACTGCAGCAAAAATCGCAGTGAGACAGCATGCATTGCCCCACAGTAACACACAGCAGTCAGTGTGCAGTGAAGTCCCACCACTGGTCTCCAGTTTGACGAACCGAGTTAGTTTTACTTACAGCTTCTGGCATGTGCTACTGAAAGCTTTCCACCAGGGGTCAGACTTGTCGATAGATGTCACTGACTGGTCCATGCCTTTCTGCGAGCCAAAACATACCAACATAAAAATATAGCAAATAGCAACAGGGGTAGACCATTCCAGCTCTTCAAGCTTGCTCTGCCATTCAATGGCTAATCATCCAACTCAGTCCCCATTCCCAGTTTATTCCTGTATCCTTTGATCCCACTACCCTAAGAACAATGAATATATTGGTTTCGGCCTCAGCCACCAAGAATTCCATAGGCCTGGGTTACATTTCCCCACCTCAGCCTAAAACCCTGTTTCCTTTGACTGTGAGCCCTGAATTTGAAGGACATCATTCTTGTGTTTAGCCTGTGTAGCCATGTCTGAATTTTGTCAGTTTCTGATATTCCCCCTCCCCCCGCACCCCCTCATACTTCTCAAGTTCGGTGAATATAGTCCCAGCTGAACCATATGTCAGCCCTACGTTCCCAGGAATCAGACCGGTAAAGCTTTGTTGCCTCCCTCCATCGCCAGAACATCCTTCCTCAGATCAGGACACTAAAACTGCGCAGAGTACTCCAGCACTGGTCTCACCAAGCTCCTGTACAAGGCATCCCTCCTTCTGCACTCCAATCCTCTCACTATGAAAACAAATATATCATTGCTGCCTTCACCCAACCAGGGCGCCCTGGCAAACACAGGAAATCTGACCCCAGCTTCATGATTCCAGGGGCAGCTCCACCGGTGACCTCCCAACGGCCTGATACCGACAAAATACCGGAGCCTCCAGGCATCAGGCAAGATCTGCCCCTGACAGAACCAGATCCCACACAGGGAGAGTCCAGTCCACGAGGGGAGAGTCCACACGGGGAGAATCCTGCCCACACGTGACTGATAATAAATTCAGACTATCTGCACACACCACCTGGTTAGGACCATGAGAAACAGGAACCGGGGTAGGCCATACAGCCTCTACTCCATTCAATAGTATCAAGGGCGATCCTGCCGTCCACCGTCCTGCCCTTCCCACAAAGCCTGGATTCCCCAACTGATACAGAACCCGAGTCAGCCTTAAATATACACAAGGACTCTGCCCCCACCAGCTCTCTGTGGCAAGGAGTTCCAAAGATGCATAAGCCTCTGAGAGAAGAAATTCCTCCTCATCTCAGTCTGAAATTGGTGCCTCGTTATTCAGAGACTATGCCCTCTGGTCTAGACTCTCTCATCAGGGGAACCATCCTCTCAGCATTTGGCCTGTCACACCCTTTAAGAAGCTGAGATGGTTATTAAGTACAATAAAAGGCACTGGAGAGAAATGTGTGGAGCAGATTAAACCACAGTTATTGTCATCACCTGGTGAAATTCGTACACAACTCCATCGCCAGCATCCTGACACCACGTCTTAATTTGCTCTTCAAAGGCCTGTAACAAGACAGAAAGACACCACGGCCTCTCAGTACTGCCATTCGGGTCACACATCCTTCACCTACACAGGCAACAGGAATTACACCTGTTGATTATCACACATTTAACAGAACGAATCGGCCCAACCCTCTTCACAGCCGCAGTTTAAAACAAAGTATGACGCAGAGCCACACAGGGTCAGATGACCAAATCCGTGGTCGGTTTTCTGGAGCAAGGCGAAGGACGAACTTGAGGCAGCGTGGCTATGGGAAGGAATTCCAGAATTTGGAACTGAGTATCAACAGCATGCTACCCGCTGGTAGCACGGCCACAACTGGGAAACACAAGAGGCCAGAATTCAGGCTGTGAGCATCAATGATAGGGGGATACTGGGCTGTTGGAGACTGGTTCAGATATTCACTCCAGGGATGTGGGCATCACTGGCTAGCAGCACTTACTAGTTGTCCCGAGATGTCCTTGAGAAGGTGGTGAGCTGCCTTCTTGAACACCTGCTGTGGGTAGACCTACAATGCCATTAGGGAGGGAATTCCAAGATTCTTACCCAGCAATACTGAATATTTCTGATGTCTAGATGCTGAGTGGTTTGGAGGGGCTGTGGGGTGGTGTGCCCATGTACCTGCTGCCTCTATCCTTCTAAATGGAAGTGTTCATAAGTTTGGAAGGTACTGTCTAAGGATCTTTGGTGAATTTCTGCAGTGCATCTTGTAGATGGCACACACTGCTGCTACTAGGCATTGGTGGTGGAAGGAGTGGATGTGGTGCCAATCAGGTGGGCTGCTTTGTCCTGGGTGGTGTCAAACCTCTTGCGTGTTGTTGGAGCTGCACTCATCCAGGCAGGTGGGGAGTATTCTTGGTCAAGCATTGGACAGTCAGGAGGTGAGTTATTCACTGCAGTATTCCTAGCCTCCAAGCTGTTCTTGTGGCCACTGTGTTTTACTTGGTGAGTCCAGTTGAGCTTCTGGTGAATGGTAAGCCAATCCCCAATTGGGGCATTCAGTGATGGTAATGGTAGCTAGATGACCTCTTATTGGTGATGGGCGTAGCCTGGCATTTGTGTGTTGCGAATGTTACTTGCCACTGGTCAGCCCAGTCTTGGTTAGGTCTTATTGTATTTGGACACGGACTGTGAATGGTGCTGAATATTGGGAAATCATCAGCGAACATACTCATTATGTTGGAGGGAAGGAGGGATAGAGCAGCTGGAAATGGTTGGGCCTAGGACACTACCCTGAGGAACTCCTACAGAGATGCCTTGGAGCTGAGATGACTGACCACAGCTTCCAATGTGCCAGGTATGACTCCAATCATCAGAGAGTTCTCTCATATCCCATTGATTCCCAGTTTTGCTCGGGCACTTTGATACCACACCCAGTCAAATGAGGCCATAATGTCAAGGGATGTCACTCTCACTTCACCTCTGAAATTCAGCTCTTTGTCCATATTTGAACTAAGGCTGTAATAAGATCAGGAGCTGAGTGGTCCTGGCAAAACAGGTTATTATCGAATAAATGCTGCTCGATAGCCCTGTTGATGACACCTTTCATCAGTTCACTGATAATTCAGAGTAGACCGATTGGGTTGGATTGGTCCTGGTTTTTATCAGTAGGACATACTTGGGCAATTTTCCACATTGTCAGGTAGATGCCAGTGTTGTAGCTGTACTGGAACAGCTTGGCTAGGGGAGCAACAAATTCTGGAGCACAAGTCTTCAGTACTGTTGCCAGAATCTTGTCAGCGCCCATAGCCTTTGCAGTATCCAGTGACTCCACCAGTTCCTTGATATCACATAGAGAGAACTGAATTGGCTGAAGGCCAGTATCTGTGATTCTGGGGACCACTGGAGGAGGCCACGATGGATATCCACACAGCACTTCTGGCTGAAGATTGCTGGGAATGCTTCAGCCTTATCTTTTGCACTGATGTGCTGGGCTCCTCCATCATTGAGGATGGCGATATTTGTGGAGCCTCCTCCTCCAGCATGGTGCTTAATTGTCCACCACCATTCATGACTGGACGGGGCAGGACTGCAGAGCTCATTGTGGGTTCGCTTAGCTCTGTCTATCACTTGCTGCTTACGTTATTTATCATGCAAGTAGTCCTGTTTGGTAGCTTCACCAGGTTGACACCTCATCTGCAGGTATGCCTGGTGCTGTTCCTGACATGCCCTCCTGCCCACCCCATTGAACCAGAGTTGATTCCCTGGTTTGATGGTAATGGTCGAGTGGGGGATATGCCAGGCCATGAGGTTACGGACTGTGCTGGAGTACAATTTTGCTGCTGTTGATGGCCTTCAGCGCCTCTTGGTTGTCCAGTCTTGAGTTGCTAGATCTTTTCAAAGTCAATACAGTGATAGTGCCACACAACATGACGTAGGGTATTCTCAACGTGAAGGCAGGACTTGTTCTCCACAAGGATTGTGTGGCGGTCACACTTACAGGTACTGTCATGGACAGATCCATCTGCAGCCAGCAGATTGGTAAGGATGAAGTCAAGTATGTTTTTCCCTCTTGTTGACTCCCTCACCACGTGATGCAGGCCAGTCCAGCCTTTCAGACCCAACCAGCTTGATCAGGAGTGCTGCTGCCGAGCCACTCAGAGTACCCTTGGCATCCTCAGTGCTCCCTCCAACTGGTGTTCAACAAGAGGGGGGACAGTACATGGTAATCAGCAGGAGGTTTCCTTGTCCATATTTAACCCAAAGCCATGAGACTTCACAGGGTCAGGAGTCCATGTTGAGGACTGCATACCACTGTGCTGCCACCTCTGCTAGGTCTGTCTTGCCAGGGGGACAGGACATATCCAGGGATGATGATGGTGGTGTCTGGGACATTTTCTCTAGGGTATGATTGCATGTGCGGATGACTATGTCAGGCTGTTGCTTGACGACTCTGTGAGACAGATCTCCCAATGTTGGTACTAACCCCCAGATGTTAGATAGGAGAACTTTGCAGGGGCGGGAAGGCTGTTTCTGCAGTTGTCATTTCCAGGGCCTAGGTCAATGCCTGGTGATCAGTCTGATTTCATATCCTTGAGATTTCATAGCGATTGACACAACTGATTCGCTTGCTAGGCCATTTCAGAGGGCTGTTGACACTCAACCTCATGGTTATGGGTCTGGAATCACATGTAGTCCAAACCAGGTGAGGATGACAAATGTCCTTCCCGAAGGACATAAGTGAACCAGGTGGGTTTTTCCAACAATCAACAATGGACTCGTGGCCATCAGTAGATTCTTAATTCCAGATTTATTTTTTAATTAAATTTAAATTCTACCACCTGCCAAGGCAGGATTTGAATTCGGGTACACCAGAACATTAGCTCATGATAAAACTGCTGGGCTGTCAGCTTCCCCCAGGAAGGGGGAAAGGCAGGGATGAGAACTTTGGAACCGAGATGTTGCTTGACTGGGAGTCAATGGAGATCAGTGAACTCAGGTGTGAGGAGTTTAAATCCTGACAGAATACAGTGCTTCTGCTGATAGGGTCCACAGAGGTTACAGGCCAGAGTGGGTTGCAATAGCCAGCAGTGCATGAACTAAGACAGGACAGTATTGTCGAGGAGTAGTAAAACTAACAAAAATGGAAAAGGAAAAGGGTGGTTTGGATACGGGGGGGGGGGGTTATAAGCTGATCTCAGGGTCAAAAATGACACTGCGTTTGCAGAGGAAAAGGAGCAGACCATGGAAGGATAATACATGGACCCCTCTTTCAATATAAAACACATCTCATTTTCACAAATAACAGCCCCACTTCCCCATGTACCAGGCACCTGTCCCCATGGAGCTGGCCACTCTCCCTGTAGACCAGGCCCCTCTCCCCCCGTATCAGACCTCTCTCTTACTCCCCGTGCACTAGGCACCTCTCCTGATGGACCAGGCCCCTCGCCCTCTCCCCGTGGACCAGGCCCCTTGCCCTCTCCACGTGGACCAGGCCCCTCACCTCATCTCTACTTAAATACAGCAGCAATGAAACAGACTAATACTGGCCAAGTTGATACCTTCAGATCCACAGTTGGGGGAATGCGAATATCGAAGCTCGCCATCATCTCTTCAGGGACAACATTATAGGCAACGCCTCCTTGTAATAAGGTCAGGTTGATGGTGGTAACATCTCCGAGGGTCAAGCACTGACTCAGATCTAACCTAAAACAAGAATCAGGAGCAAGGTTAAAGGTGGGACTGAGTCTTGGTGCTGGCCCTGAACGTTGTAATCCTCAAACCTTTTAATGGATTGCTCTTTGAGGGAGAAGTCTGCTCTATCTTTGTAAGCCAGGGCTGAGTCTATCTCCGTATAAAGCTTGTCTTTCCTAGCCCTAATCTTTTTCTACTCATGATTTTACACATTTAAATCTTTTGTCCAACAAAAGAGGTGGTCCAGTCAGTCTAAATACAATTAATTTTCTTTCAGTTTGTTAACAGCACAGGAACCTTCCTTTAATTATCAAATCCATTACCACCGAGGCCCTCTGCCATATCATTTACACAACAGGAACTCCCCCAAAGTGACCGTACCCAGAGCAGAAGACTGTCCATTCAGCACCAGCCTCTTGGTCAAGCTGTAAAACCTCGTTGGCAATTCACCTCAACTTTGTGTCTCTCTGACTCCGTTCAGCCTTACTCAGATTAACCATCACCTTTATCAATTCTCATACCCAAATGGACTCTAACCGCAGACCCAGAACAGACACTGGGAACACTAAAGGAAGCACTGACATTTAGATGGGCTTTGCACTGTGCCAGAGCAAGTTCAATGCACGCCTGTAAAATGTCACTGGGTGCATTGTGGCTAATACAGGTCAGGCCTGTCTCTCATGAGCGGGATAGAAGTATTCAACTCCTAATCATCCTGACTAAACAGCTGGAGGGGAAAAGTAGGTTAGAAACTCCACAATGACACTTACGAGCCCGTCTATGCGAACACTGTGGTCAAGAAAGCACACCAACGCCTCTACTTCCTCAGGAGGCGAAGGAAGTGCGGCATGTCCACTAGGACTCTTACCAATTTTTGTAGATGCACCATAGAAAGCAACCTATGTGGATGAATCACAGATGGTATGGTAGCTGCTCTGCCCGAGACTGCAAGAAATTGTGAACACAGCCCAGTCCATCTCAAGACCAGCCCTCTACTCATTGACTCTGCCTACAAAAGTTTGAAAACACGAACGAACAGATTCAAGAACAGCTTCTTCCCTGCTGTTATCAGACTTATGAACGGACCTCTCAGATATTTGAATTGATCTGTCTCCGCACCTTGTCTGTAGCTGTAACATTACATCCTGCATGCTGTTCCATTACTCTGATGTACTTATGTAAGGCATGATTTGCCTGGATAGCATGTAAAACAATACTTTTCATTGTATTTCGGTACATGTGACAATAATAAATCAAATCAAATCAAAAACTGTACAAGTGCTTTTGTTCAGACAGTGCAGCAGTTCCAATCAGATTCAAAATGTCTTGTCTTTATAGTACAGAAATAACAAACATGGTATGTTCCTCCACATCAATGGGTCACCGTAATTAACTGAAGCAAAGTGATTCCTAACTTCACTCCCACTGCCTGGTTTAGACTTTTCTAGATTAGATTAGATTCCCTACAGTGTGGAAACAGGCTCTTCGGCCCAACAAGTCCACACCGACCCTCCGAAGAGTAACCCACCCAGACCCAGACCCAGGCTAATGCACCTAACACTGTGGGCAATTTAGCACGGCCAATTCACCTGACCTGCACATCTTTGGACTGTGGGAGGAAACCGGAGCACCCGGAGGAAACTCACGCAGACACGGGGAGAATGTGCAAACTCCACACAGACAGTCACCCAAGGCTGGAATCGAACCTGGGACCCTGGTGCTGTGAGGCAGCAGTGCTAACCACTGAGCCACCGTGCCGCCCTTGCTTTGCATCTTTGCTGTTTGAAAATCTTACTCCATGCTTCACTTCTCGCTCCCCACAGCGAGAGCGGGAAGTTTGACAGAGCCCCTTACCAAGCTCCCCGGGATGAGCCACTCGGCAACTGAATGAATCTGAGGCGATGGTCGAGGATCCAAGCTGTGGGAGGACTGGTCTTTATTTACAACCGTTGAAGAAATATCAACATGGGATTTAGTATCTGCCAGAGGCACTGCTCAGCCAAATAATTCCTCACCACTTTGGAGCCAAATCCATAAGCCTAACTCTGTGGTCAGGTGGCCAGCAACAGAAATGGTTACCAAACTGGTTAAGAGCTACAATCAAAGCATGCTGGGAACTTTGGTCAAGCGAGTTTAAACTCTGACCTCCGTTACAGCTACAGCCAGGACACGTTGCGACCTGCAGTTTCCTGTATTGACCCCCAAATAAGGCAAGAGTCATGGTGACGGTCTGCTAGACTCAGGGTAATATTTGTTTCAAACCAAACTTATAGAGTTCGAGTTAAATGTGAATTACGCTAAAGTAAAGTCAGATGAAGAGGTTTAAAGTTGAAGTAAAGTTACATGAAATGAGAAGTAAATGTTGCAATGAATGTATGTTTTATATTAATACCAAGCGAGAAGGTGACCCAGGTATCCTTTTGGGTAATAAATTTCACACAGCAATATCCCACAGAGAGATAAGAGAGGTGAGAGATTACACCATCTCGATGGCATTGACTGACAGCTGATGATTGATCAGATCCTCCACTCCTTCCCAGTAATACTGTCTGAATCCCCCAGTAGACATGGCCTCAGGTTAACAACTCATCTGAAAGGATGGCATCTACAACAGTGCGTACTCCCTCAGCATGAGAGAGCTGCAGTGAATGGTCAGGACAGGAAGCAGTCAGGAAAATGGGGCCTACAAGGTGATCAATTACTGGGGAACAAGATGCAGGATAGAATATAAATCTCACCTCTTCTTCTCCTTCTCTCGAAAGTCCAAGAATGAATTCAGAACTTTACGCTGAAATTTTAAGAAAGGAATCAAAGAATTAATGATGCTGTCAGCTATTTCTGCTCGTCAGATCAGTCCATCATTTTCTGAAGGGCAAGAGATGATTAGAATGTCTCTTACTGGAGATGGGTCATAGCCTGGGCATTTGTGTGGCTCAAATGTTACTTGCCAGTTTTCAGCCCATGCCTGTATTTTGTCCAGGTCTTGTTGCATTTTGACACAGGCTGCTTCAGTGTCTGAGGAGTCGCGAATGTGCTGAACATTGTGCAATCATTGGCGAACATCTTCTGACCTTATGATGGAGGGAAGGTCATTGATGAAGCAGCTGAAGATGATTGGGCCGAGGACACCACCCTGAGGAACTCCTGCAGAGATGTCCTGGCACCGAGATGACTGACCTCCAACAACCACAACCATCTTCTTGTGTGTCAAGTACAACTCCAACCATCAGAGAGTTTGCCCCCTGATGCCCATTGATTCCAGTTTTTGCTGGGGCTCTTTGATGACACACTCAGTCAAATGCAAAGGGGAGACACTGCACAGAAGGATTGTGCGCCTATTTCAGTGTTTTGGACTCAAACTGTGACAGAGCTGGGGATTGGAGTGGGATAGAATTGGAGATGGGCCAGCAGCAGAAATGGCTACCAGACTGATTAACAGCTACAGGCAAAGCATGCTGGGAACTTTGGTCAAGTTTAACCTCTGACCTCAGTTAAAGCTGTGGCCAGGACATGTTGTGTCCTGCAGTTTCCAGTGTTGACCCCTAAATAAGGCAAGTGTCATGGTGGGGGTCTGCTAGAATTGGGGATAGGTAGTATTCACTTCAAGCCACACTTAGGGAGTTAAAATTGGAGTTAAATGCGAAAGTCAAAGTGAAGTCAAATGAAGAGAGTTAAGGGATTTGGAGGGGGACAGAGTGGAGACGGGAGGGGGGGGGGGAATGTCGGGGTTGGATCGGGAGAGAGGTTTGAGATTGGGTGAGAGCTGAGGTTTGGAGGGAGGGGCTGGGGGAAAAGCAGCCTGGGGAGAGGGGCAGGGTTTGGTCACTGAATGTGAACACATACCAGCTTCTCTGCAGCTGTGTTCTCTATGAAGCGGGAGCCATGTCCTGGACAGCCCGGGCAGTGCACGGTGACCCCTACAGAGACACACACACATGGCTTAGCACAGCTTCAGGGACAGTCTTCTCCTGTCCTCCACTATAGGAAGCTACACTCCTAACATGTCAGTCCACAACTCTGCAATCTCAACTTTTCCCAGATTCCAGTGCTATCACCAAACACATCAGGACATGGTTAGCACAGAGGTAGATACAGAGTAAAGCTTTCTCTACACTGTCCCCATCAAACACTCCCAGCACAGGGATAACACAAGGTTAGATACAGAGTAAAGCTCCCTCTACACTGTCCCCATCAAACTCTCCCAGCACAGGGATAACATGAGGTTAGATACAGAGTAAAGCTCCCTCTACGCTGTCCCCATCAAACACTCCCAGCACAGGGATAGCACAGAGGTAGATACAGAGTAAAGCTCCCTCTACACTGTCCCCCATCAAACACTCCCAGGACAGGGTCAGCACAGAGTTAGATACAGAGTAAAGCTCCCTCTATGCTGTCCCCATCAAACACTCCCAGGACAGGGACAGCACAGGGTTAGATAAAGAGTGAAGCAACTTTTACTCCATCCCCATATTGTCACATCACCCACGATTGCGAACTTGGCATCAGGAACCAAAGCTCTGTGTCAGGCCCCATTCCTGGCACTGCCACCCTCTAGGAGTGAAAAGGTACTTACACCACACGCTCCTCTCACCATAGAAGACTGTGAAGGCATCAGTGGGGTTAGCCAAACCTGCGGGCACAACAGCGACCATCAGTAATTGTTATCCAGAGGCGAACATAGGACAATTCATACTTGACCTAAATCTTGCCAGCAGGGCACACTTGTTCCGGAGTGCCCCCCCACCCCCGGGTGAGGCCAGATTTCAACTGGAGGGGAGAGAGAGGTCTCTGCTTCTCATTACTCCCCAGAGGGAGCCCAGGCTGAATGGCCTGATACACCCGAACCTGGAAGATGTTTGCTCAAATCTGGTTCCAGTGGAATGTTAGCATTGGAGGGTAAGTGAGTCGTGTGTCTGTAAAGGAACACTTGTAGGTGCAGTGACTGTCAGAGCATGAGGGAGAGAAGGAGGAGACACGGGGGAATAAGGGAGAGGGGAAAGGGACAGTGAGAAGGAAGAAGGGAGAGGGAGAGTGAGAGACGGGGGGCACAGGGAGAGGGAGGGAGAGCAAACGGGGGTCAGGGAGCAAAGAGGGGAGAGAGAGGGCGGAGTGAACAAATGAGGGGGCACAGGGAGAGGAGGGCACAGGAAGTGTGAGGGAAGGCAAGGGGAATGGGCAAGCAGCGAGGAGAGGAAACAGTAAGGAAGGGGCAACAGGCAAGGAGGGGAGGGGGAGAAGGGGAGTGGGGGAGAAGAAGGGAGAGGGGGGAGAAGAAGGGAGAGGGGGAGAAGAAGGGAGAGAGGGGGAGAAGAAGGGAGAGAGGGGGAGAAGAAGGGAGAGAGGGGGAGAAGAAGGGAGAGAGGGGGAGAAGAAGGGAGAGAGGGGGAGAAGAAGGGAGAGGGGGGAGAAGAAGGGAGAGGGGGGAGAAGAAGGGAGAGGGGGGGAGAAGGGGCAGCACGGGGGTGAGAGGGCGGAGGCGAGAGGGAGGGAAGCTCAACCTCAATGGCCCATGAGCTGATGTTTATGGCTGATCTGTCTGTGCAGGACAGGGAGTGTCATCTGCTCAATGTGAAAGCTCACCTCTCCATGGCCCAGCAAGGACCTGGTGCTGTTCCATGAGGAGCTATTTCATGCTGCAGTCACCCACGGTCACCCTGACACTGGTACAGGGCTCGGTGCATTGGGCGGCCTCATTACAGGCCCCACAGTGAGAAACTCAACAGGGACAATAGAAAGACAAGGCAGAGGTGGGGAGGAGGGCAAGAACGAGAGAGAGAGAGAGAGACAGACAGACAGACACAGAGAGACAGAGAGAGAGAGAGACAGAGAGAGAGAGAGACAGAGAGAGAGAGAGACAGAGAGAGAGAGAGACAGAGACAGAGACAGAGACAGAGACAGAGACAGAGAGAGAGACAGAGAGAGAGACAGAGAGAGAGACAGAGAGAGAGACAGAGAGAGAGACAGAGAGAGAGACAGAGAGAGAGACAGAGAGAGAGACAGAGAGAGAGAAACTGTCCCTACCTTCATCGAGCCCAAAACCGACACGCATCGCCTGGAACTCTTCACAATGGACAAACTTGGCCATCCCGTTCACACCCCCGATTTCTTCATCTACATCAGACACAACGTCCTTAGGCACAGCAATAGGAGCTATTGTGCTCATCCTGACCCAGATCCACTCACACCCTGTCCCCCATCCAAGACTCACTCTCCCCACCATCCCATATGATTAACCACGCTGGCTCAGTGGTTAGTGCTGCTGTCTCCCAGCACCAGGGACCCGGGTTCGATTCCAGCCTCGTGTGACTGTCTGTGTGGAGTTTGCACATTCTCCCTGTGTCTGCGTGGGTTTCCTCCCACAGTCCAAAGATGTACAGGTTAGGTTGAATTGGCCTTGCTAAACTGCCCATTATGCTCAGGGATGTGTAGGTTAGATGCATTAGTCAGGGGTAAATGTAGAATAATAGGGTAGGGGAATGGATTTTGGGGGGGGGGGTAGGGGTTTACTCTTCAGAGGGTCAGTGTGGACTTGGGCCAAATGGCTTATTTCCACACTTGTAGGGATTTTATGATCCCTCCCCTTTCCCTTCCCCAACACACTGTCCTCTCTCCCTCACTCACGCCCACCCTCCCCTTTCCCCAACATGCTCCTGCCACTCCCCCTCCCCTGCCCCCACCCTGCCATTCCCCCCTCTCCCCTCCATCACTGTCCTGATCCAATATCAGGATCAGGATATTGGGCACACTGCCATCAGTAACTAAGCCTTTATAACACTAACTGCCAGTCAGTGTCTACATACAGTTTCTGCACAATGTACATAATCTACACTAAGAGGCTGTGAGCTGGACTGCCACATGGAAAGTGGGTCACAGACAGATTCAACCTGGGGTTTTCAAATGGGAACTTGACAATTAATTGAACAGAAAACAAAGTACTGTGGGACTCTGGGGGGGAAAGGCAAGGTTTCTGGAGTAACCGTGTACCCCAAAGAAAGACATGATGTGCCGAATGGCCTCTGTGCTGGCCCATTCTATGGTTCCGTTATCTCCTCCTGTGTCTAATGACAGGTGCTGGCCTCCAGTGAAGTGGCAGGGAGTTTTACTGCATGAGAAACATGATGCAAAACGCAAGCAGTTATTGAATGGAGAGAACTTGGGAGTTCCTTCAGCAAACTTCCATCGACATACCCCACCTTAAACAACACTTGATGCCCTGAGACCCAAGCACAGCATTCTGACAGCCGAACCAGAGGAACCAGTTGTAATTACATTGTTGTTTGAGAGGTTAAAGTGTGTACAGCTTGTCCGGCCATGTTTCCAATATTCCCAACTGTCACTTCAAACACTGTGACTTCACTGTGACTTCAAACACTGCGGGACCCCTTGTGGTCATAAAGGTGCTATATAAATGCACAGCCACTTGTTTCTGAAGTCCTGCCACGGGATTAAACAGTCAGTCCAGAACGACACCAATAAGGAAATTGCAGAGCGCCTGAGCATTGCACACCTTTGTTAAAAACAATGACTGCAGATGCTGGAAACCAGATTCTGGATTTGTGGTGCTGGAAGAGCACAGCAGTTCAGGCAGCATCCAAGGAGCAGTAAAAGCGACGTTTCGGGCAAAAGCTCTTCCAGCACCACTAATCCATTGCACACCTTTCCCAGGGATACTCTGACCCTTTTATACTCACCAGGAACAAACAACAAATGGATTGTCCGTGGAAATCGCTTCCCTTCTGATTTCAATCTCCGAATTGCTTCGATATACCTGAAAGAGGCAAGAGAGAATTGTTATTAGACTTACAGATAACTCAGGACACGCAGTTGCCAACAGTAAACAGTGCAGGATAACACTCTCCCTCTTATCACGCTCCACTGAAAGAACGATATGGGATGATAAGTTGAATATTAAAAATTAAAATTAAAATCCTGCCAAGATTAACTCATTACTTTTTTTGTGCACAACATACTCTTGCATAATTCTTATTTACTTCATTTTTGTTTTTCAGTCTTGCACCAGCTCCTGAAGGGCAGCAGGCTCAGCCTTGAAGGAACATTTACAACTTGTAAATAGAAGGTGCAGTGTTAGAAAACATGAGGCCCCTTGCACGATCAGGACTGCATAGGGTTAGACAGAGTAAAGCTCCCTCTAGTGTCCCACAAAACACTCTCAGAGTAGATTAAGCATGGGGTTAGATACACAGTAAAGCTCCCTCTACACTGTGTGTATCAGACAGCAAGTTGTTGACACTCTGTTGAGAAACACTGAATTTGGACTGAGCATCTTGCCCAGGACACCACTCACTCCTCTGAGCTACTGAACTTCGGTTTGTGTGTGTGTGTGTGTGTGTGTGTGGGGGGGGGGGGGGGGGGGGGGGGGGGGTTAGTTGACAGCAAGAAGGAGCTGGAGGTCAGGCTGATTTTCCACTCTGAAGGAGAAAGTGAGGACTGCAGATGCTGGAGCGTGTGGTGCTGGAAAAGCACAGCCAGTCAGGCAACATCCGAAGGGCAGGAGAATTACCGTTTTGGGGCATAAGCTCTTCATCAGGAATGAGCTGATGAAGACCTTATTCTCAAAACGTCTATTCACCTGACCCTTGGGCTCTGATTTTACACTCTCCCATCCCCGATGTTATTCATCCCAGCATTAGTCCCCGGATCTCAGCCCTGGCTGAAATAAGCTGATATCACATGGCTAGGCAGATGCATCCCAGGATCCTGCTGGTTTCTTTGGCTCAGCATTCTAGTTGAATGTCAGAGTCCAGATGGACATGGGGAACTAGAGATTGTTACTGCATTTTGGAAAAGCAAATTTAGCAAGACTTATACACCTAATAGTAAGGTCCTAAGGAGCGTTGCTGAACACCGAGACCTTGGAGTGCAGGTTCATAGTTCCCTGAAAGTGGAGTTGCAGGTAGATAGGATAGTGAAGGAGGGGTTTGGTATGCTTGCCTTTATTGGTTAGAGTATTGAGTACAGGAGTTGGGAGGTCATGTCTCCTGATGAAGGGCTTTTGCCCAAAACGTCGATTTCGCTGCTCGTTGAATGCTGCTTGAACTGCTGTGCTCTTCCAGTACCACTGATCCAGAATCTGTACAGGACATTGGTTAGGCCACTGTTGGAATATTGCATGCAATTCTGGTCTCCTTCCTATCGGAAAGACGTTGTGAAACTTGAAAGGGTTCAGAAAAGATTTACAAGGATGTTGCCAGGGTTGGAGGATTTGAGCTATAGGGAGAGGCTGAACAGGCCTGGGCTGTTTTCCCTGCAGCGTCGGACGCTGTGGTGTCCTTATAGAGGTTTATAAAATCATGAGGGGCATGGACAGGGTAAACAGACAAAGTCTTTTCCCTGGGGTCGGGGAGTCCAGAACTAGAGGGCATAGATTTAGGGTGAGAGGGGAAAGATATAAAAGAGACCTACGGGGCAACGTTTTCACGCAGAGGGTGGTACGTGTATGGAATGAGTTGCCAGAGGATGTGGTGGAGGCTGGTACAATGACAACATTTAAGAGGCATTTAGATGGGTAAATGAATAGGAAGCGTTTGGAGGGATATGGGCCGGGTGCTGGAAGGTGGGACTAGATTGGGTTGGGATATTTGGTCGGCATGGATGGGTTGGACCGAAGGGTCTGTTTCTGTGCTGTACATCTCCATGACTCTACTGTGACGATTCTATAGCTTTAGGTGGTGTATTTTGTCCTTTTTGTTTTGGGAGGTTTTAAGACAGAAGCGATGAGGTATCTATTGAAAGCCGATAAGGTATACAGCTTGGGGGAGACCTTAGGCATTTTTTTCTAAGTAGAAACAAGAGAGGCAACCTAAATGGGTGAGGTAATGCCAGGATTTTTAGTTTTATTTTCTCAGTTACGGCTGTTGTTGGGGTCTTGAAGTGGGTTCAGAAGCTGCATTACATCTCTCCTTGCTACTCTGAGCTTTCTCTTTAGATTAGATTCCCTACAGTATGGAAACAGACCCTTCGGCCCAACAAGTCCACTGAACACTCGCATGACCGATCCACCTGACCTGCACATTTTTGGACTGTGGGAGGAAACTGGAGCATCTGCAGGAAACCCACGCAGACACGGGGGGAATGTGCAAATGCCACACAGACAGTCGCCCGAGGCGGGAATTGAACCCGGGTCCCTGGTGCTGTGAGGCAGCAGTGCTAACCACTGAGCCACCGTGCTGATGCTTGGAGAATTGCCTATGAGACAATCTATTTTTCTGAACTTGCCTTTTGCCAAGGGAGTTTTTCTGGGATGTTACTGTATTGGAAAAAAGTTACAAATGACGAGGAAAATAATCTATTATTCTGTTAAGTTTTCCAATGGAGTTCAGTTATTCCAAAGTCTACTTTCTTTTGTCTCATTTAAACTATAGTGTGTGAATAAAGTGTGTTGCTTCAAATCTAATAGTCTGACCAAACGAATTATATCCAGAATGCAAGGCCTGGCACTTGCCCTTAAAATAAGAAAACTCTAAAGGTCTACGCTATCCTCTTTAATATATTTTAAAGGGATTTGGTCTGGTCCGTAACAGCGATACCTTAACTGAGTGATAATTAGATGAGATGATATTATGATCCCCAGATCAATGGGCACCACAGGGGCTGGGGTGGTGAATTAATAAGCCCGCAAAACAACATTTCCCATTGAACATTGCTAATTTAAATTTGAGCGTTTGCTAGTGGTTCCCATTTCCCCCTATGAGCTTGGTACGCTATCACATGTTTTAACTGTTGCCTTAAATGAGTGCATCGGGAATGAGTCATCAGTGCTTTGTGATGAAGGAGCTGAATAGAACTTGGACTGGATAAGAACTGGGGCTGTTTCGAACCAACCTTTATCATGTATCGATATGGGGGAGGGTAGGGGGTAGACTTATACCCCATCAGCAGCTTGTTGAACTCACTGAATGGTGACACACTTCATGTCCTGTGTCCCCCGGCCATAAATATTGCCCTGCTCATCTTTCACAGCTGCAAATGGGTCGTGTTTCCAATGCTCCTGCACACAGAAAAACGGAGTCAGCCCGGTTCCACCATCGACACCTCTTCCCACTACCTCCACGGCCATCCCACCGGACCCTGCTGAGCAGCCTACCTCAAAGACAGGCACCACATCCGTGTGGGAATTCAGGAGAATGGATTTGAGCTTGGGGTCCGTCCCCTCCCAGCTGATGATGACAACAGTCCGACCTGGGTGAACCTGAACAATGAGACAGCATCACACTGAGAAACCTGGTACGCTTTGATTTATTACATCATGTGTACCGAGATACAGTGAAAAGTATTGGATTGCATGCCAACCAGTCAAATCATATCTTACATCAGGGTGTCAGAATAGAATGCATAATATAGCAACAGAGAAGGTACAGAGAAAGATCCATTTTAATATATGAGGGGTCCATTTGTAACTCTGATAACAGCGAGAAGAAGGTGTTCTTGAATCTGTTCGTGTCTTCAAAACCTTTGTATCTCCTGCCCATGGAAGAGAGTATAATTGGGTCTTGGATTATGTTCATCAAGAGTGTGGTGCTGGAAAAGCACAGCAGGTCAGACAGCATCCGAGGAACAGGATTATTGACCTTGGGTTTTGCCGAAACTTTGATTCTCCTGCTCCTTGGATGCTGCCTGACCTGCTGTGCTTTTCCTGTACCACACTCTCGACTCTGATCTCCAGCATCTGCAGTCCTCACTTTCGCCTCTTTGATTATGCTGGCTGATTTCCCGAAGTGTTATGACGTTGAAGGTATGTACTGTGCCTTTAAGAGAGAGTGAATGCTGCTCTGAACTGAGAGCTGACAGGCACCTGTCATGACTAGACAGTAGTCTTAAAGTGTACTGGAAAATTGAAAATATGTAACATTTGGCTGTGAAATGGATGCCTGAGTTGGGTTGCTGTTTTGACAACAATTCGAATTTAACCAGTTCAAATTATACCCCAGGATACAAAAACCCAATCGAGTTTAAATTTATTGTTTTGCTAACATTGAACCAATGAGACAATCCAAAGTTGGGGATAATACAGACAGGCATGTATTATGGGGGGCAGCAGAGCGACGGGGGGGGGGGGGGGGGCAGAGCGACGGGGGGGGGGCAGAGCGACGGGGGGGGGCAGAGCGACGGGGGGGGGGCAGAGCGACGGGGGGGGGCAGAGCGACGGGGGGGGGCAGAGCGACGGGGGGGGGGCAGAGCGACGGGGGGGGGGCAGAGCGACGGGGGGGGGCAGAGCGACGGGGGGGGTGCAGAGCGACGGGGGGGGCAGAGCGACGGGGGGAAGCAGAGCGACGGGGGGGGAGCAGAGCGACGGGGGGGGCAGAGCGACGGGGGGGTAGGCAGAGCGACGGGGGGGTAGAGTGACGAGGGATGGGAGGGACAGTGGAGGAATACGCGTGAGGGGGACTGGGGAGGGGGACGCGGGGGACAGAAGGGGGAACGGGAGTGGACAGGGAGTGGGACGGTGTGATCGGTGGTGTCTGGGGGGAGTGAGAGAGGGGGGTGAGAGGGATCATGTGAGGAAGGGTGAGAAAGGAGAGTTGAGGGGGGAAAGTGGGGGGGGGGAGAAAGAGGGGAAAGGGTAAGACAAAGGAGAATGTTCGACATAAAGGTTAAAAGTCTAAATTGTCAGGGTACCAGGAGCCAATGGCATTCAGTCTGGCCCATGGTGATGGAACTGAAGGATCAGCACGGCCCAGCTGCAGATGATACAGCAGGGAGGTGAGGCCTTGTAGTATTATTGCTCATGTATTCATCCAGAAACACATCAAACACTCTGGTGATCCTGGTTTAAATTCTGCCATGGACGACAGTGGAATTTGAATTCAATAAAGAATCTGGAAAGATCCATCTGCTTCACTCATGTCCTTCAGGGAAGTAAATCTGCCATCTTCACCCCGGCCTGGCCTACAGACCGCAGCAATGGGATCGGCTTTGTGAAATGGCCTAGCAGGCCGCTCAGTTGTATTAATCACAGGTGGACTGCAGCCACTCAAGGCAGTTGCTCACCACCACCTTCTCAGGGGGACAATTGGAGACGGGCAATAAATACTGACCCACCAGTGACACTGACATCCAACGAACAAACAAATATAAAAAAAAAACAGGCAGCAAGGATGAAGATGAATTGAAGTCTGCGGGGGAAGCAGAATGTTGTGGTGAGAGCCACCAAATGTCTGAGGTCATTCTACCTGACAAGGAATTGTGTACGCAAGGTAGCACAGAGGCAAAGACACTGCAAAGTGAGAGGTCAGATGATTATACCATGTTCGTCTCCAGGGTAAAAGCCTCTACCGGTGGGGGGGGGCTGGGGCAAGAACTGGGAGAAAGTGAGGAATGCTGGAGATCTGAGTCAAGTGTGTGGTGCTGGAAAAGCACAGCAGGCCAGGCAGCATCCCTGATGAAGGGCTTATACCCGAAACGTCGATTCTCCTGCTCCTCGGATTCTGCCTGACCTGCTGTGCTTTTCCAGCACCACACTCGCGACTCTTCCAATAACTGGAATTGCAAACGAATGGAGACATTAACTGTTTCTTAAACGTGAATCGAACAGTCACTTGATCAGGCCTCTCGTCACTTGCCGATAAAGGAGCAGAAAGTGAACCTTACTCAAGTAGCAGTGACAGCACCGGGAGGATCAGATTCACATGGAGTCAGATTGACTTGGGGTGAGGGGGTGGGGGGAGATGTCCATTGGAAATGGCCAGCGAGATCCAATTCAGAGATTCCCAATTTCCTTTTCCTCACACCGTCAGACCAGGACTTTAAATACGATTGTGGGTCACAGCGTCTCACTTGCCATGAATAACAGCATGAATGAAGGAATCTTTCCAAAGGTAAGCTCAAAAGGCCCTTTTTCAACCTGCAAACCCCCATCATGCCAAGATCAGGCCCTTTCCCCCACTGGACACTGAACAGAAAAAACCCACTGGACACTGTACTGATACGGCCCTTTCACCCAATGGATAATGTACAAAAACAACAGACCCATTAGCGATAGTTGGGGATGTACGAAAAGACTTGAAAAAAAAACTCACTCCTAACTTTCTGTTACGTTAATAACACCAAGTTTTTTTAAAAATCTATTCACAAGAGGCCAATAAAAGTTTCAATTGTCTTCGAGCCTTTAAATTCCAATACCACAGAGAAACCTGAACTTAACACATATCCGAGGAATATTGCAGTACACTCTGGCTCAGACAACTACGTGCCACCTTCTTTTTGAGTCAAACTCTTTCAACTGTCGGGGCAACACAGTGAACCTACCCTGTTAACCCGAAGCCCCTATCTACTCCCCCACTCTGCATGCTGTCTTACTAAGACATTGCACATATGGACTGAGCTCAATTCAGCAGTAGTACCCAATCTCTCTCACTGTGCAGCGACACTCCCAGAGGAGTCTTTCGAGCTAGTTCTGGACCTTTCAATGGCACCATCTTCTAGATTCGATTCCCTACAGCGTGGAAACAGGCCTTTTAGCCCAACAAGTCCACACCGACCCTCCGAAGAGTAACCCACCCAGACCCATTTCCCTCTGATTGATGCACCTAACACTACCTGCAATTCAGCATGGCCAATTCACCTGACCTGCACATCTTTGGACTGTGGGAGGGAGCCGGAGAACCCGGAGGAAACCCACGCAGACTCGGGGAGAATGTGCAAACTCCACACAGTCGCCCAAGGCTGGAATCGAACCTGGGGCCCTGGTGCTGTGAGGCAGCAGTGCTAACCACTGAGCCACCATGCCGCCCACCCCCTCTTTCTTCCAGATATATGCTCCAAACCCATCTTGCCATCGACACCAGACTGGACAAAGAAACCCTACTGGGAACATCCCAAAAATATCTCTAAACCAAGGGACAGTCACACCTCTGTTTATTCTTACACCTCCCATTTCCTCCCCACCCTGCGCGGGATGAACGAATGGAGTTTTATTTTAACTGTGGCTCTGCACAGAGACCAATCTATAAACGCAATCTCTCACCTCAATCTTCTTCAAGGGTAGGTCCAGCTCCACACTCATCCTCTCCAGAAACTTAATCGCACCATCTGGAAATAAAACGCACTCTCAGTGAATCCTACAATGCCCACAAACAGTCTACGTTTTGAAAACAGCACATTTTCCTGCAAAATGGAGTCATAGAGATGTACAGCACAGAAATAGGCCCTTCGGTCCAACTGGTCCATGCCGACCAGATATCCCAACCCAATCTAGTCCCACCTGCCAGGAATAGTTTAAAATCAGGAGGGTAGAATTACAGCCAGAGTAGAAAGATTGGGGGGGTTGGGGGTATGGTTGTTTTAGATCATGTACCTGCACTGACCTATGACCTATACAGTGACACACACAATGTGAGCAGGATTCCAGTATGTTTCCACAGAGACATTTCCAACAATACAAAACTTAGTACATTGCTATTGTGCATGACCTTGTTTCAGCCTCAGAAAACCGTGTTCAGTTTTGGCTCCTTCACATGGTAGGGGAGACTGAGACTTTGGAAAGATTGCAGAGAAGTCATAGTACAGCAGGGAAACAGGCCTTTCACTCCAACTCATCCATGCCAACCAGGTTTCCTGAACCGAACTAATCTCACTTTGCTGCATTTGGCTCATATCCCTCTAAATCTTTCATATCTATGTACCCATTCAGTTGCCTTTTCAATGTTTTTTTTAATATATTTTTATTAAGAGAAAATAGATTTTTAAATATTACAACAAATACAAAACAATGCAATTCAAAACAGTACAAAAATAGTACAAAACTAAACCCAAATAATAAAAAAAATTCCCCAACCCACCCTCCTATACGAATGTATAAAGATATATAGAGAAGTATAAAATTTAAAAAAAACCTAAACTAGCTATTTAACTAACTAAATAAATACCTAACAACAAACAAACAAACTCAGCCCAGCCAAACAAAACACTCATACATTCACAGTTTCTCCTCCCTGGATATTGGACTCATGAAACACAATCGTTACAGCTATATAAAAGCCCTTGTTAGTGTGGCAGATAAATCTGTGTCCAGGTATTTCAAAAAGGGTTGCCATGTCTTGTAAAAATTCTCAGTTTTGTGGTGTACCATATTTGTGAGAAAATCCAGGGGAATATGCTTCATAACAATCTTCCGCCAACCCGATAAGCCTGGGGAGGTTTCGGATATCCAACCTAGCAAGATATTCTTCCTTGCACAGAATGTAAGAATATTGAAAAGTTTTGCCTTATGCGAGTCTGCAAGAAATACAATGGGTAGGCCCAAAAGGAGCTAAATAGGGTCCTTCTCCACCCCTACACCTAAAATCCTCTCCATGCGCCCACCACAGCGCTCCAATATGTTTGAAGCCTGTCACAAGACCAAAGACAATGGGTAACACTGCCTGTGCAGACCTTGCACTTGGGACATGCTGAAGATACCCCTGGTTTAAATTTTGACAAGCGGTCTGGCGCTAAGTGGACCCTGTGGAGAATCTTCAACTGTAAAGCATGGGTCCTATTGCAAATTGATATCTTCCTTGCATTCTCCCATGCCTCTGATGAAACTTCAACACCCAGCTCTCTTTCCCACATCTTGCAGAGTCGATCAGACTCATCTGAGGTGGCACCCCCCCAGTTGGTGATATAAAGTACTGACAGAGAGTGTACTCTTAGTCTTTAGTACTCCTCTTTCTATGTCAGATTTGTAGGGATCAGTCAAAAGTGTCATTTTTTCTGAATAAAATCCCTAATTTGATAAAAACAAAAAAGAGGTCTCTATTAGGTAACTCGTACTTCCGTAATAACTGATCGAAGGACATCATTACGTCTCCCTCAAATAAATCACCCATGCAAGATACACCCCTAGCTGCCCAACATTTAAATCCTGAATCTATCATACCTGGTTGAAAACTCGGCATACCCACTAAAGGTGTAAACAAAGATGTTTTGCCAATATTACCTTCCCTCTGCCGAATTGCCCTCCATGCTTTAACAATATTGATGACTATTGGCTTATGGCAATATTCCGTAACTGTCCTCACTTTGTCCAAAAACAGCAAACTGGTAAGGGGGCACCTTGCCTGGGAGACTTCGATATCTAGCCATATTGAAAGAGGGTCCCCACAAATCCAATCACTCACGTAGGTCAAAAGTGAGCTTAATTGGTCATTTTTAATGTCCGGAAGGTCTACTCCCCCCAATCTGTGAGGCAACTGCAGTTTGGCTAATTTAATGAGGGGCCATTTACAGTGCCAGACAAAGGAGCTAAACGAACCATTCAGTCTCCTGAGTGTTTGTTTATTGAAAAATCAGGGGGAAGCATCCATATAGGGTATAGCAAGCGAGGGAGAATATTCATCTTAATAAGCGCTATCCGACCCAACCATGAGACTGGAAGTGCCTCCCATCTTTGGAGATCTTGCTTAATTTTTTCAAATAATTGAGTAAAATTGGCTTTGAACAGCCAATCCAGAACTCGAGTAATGAATATGCCCAAATACACGAAACCCCCCCTGTGACCACCTGTGGTGTAAAATTATGTCCCAATACATGTGTGAATCATAATGCAACACATGTATTGGGCCAAGCAGTGGAATGTGGTGAAAGGGTTAAAATTGTGTCCCAATACATGTGTGAATCTAACCGAAAATGGAAGGTGTCGCTTAGTCCCGTGTGAATCTTATTATACACCTTCCCGTGTGAATCTTCTTATCTGTATGTAACCAGAATGGAATGTGTTTTTTAGCCTTGCTCTGCTGTTCACATGAATGTTTATATCTGGAAAAGAGTATATCAGCTGGAAAAGTCTCCAGTTCGGTAGAGTCTGCTCCGGGGTTGCGTTTAACCGCCGAGCGTGGGTTGTTGGCAACCGCTCTACGAGAACTGACGGCTCCCAGTTCCGGTAACACGTAGAGTGAGTATAAACCAGACCCGTTGTAAGTACGAGACCTGGTTGTGGCGACGCTGCGGGGAATAAAACACTTATATTCTAGCAGACTCGCCTCTTGGCTGTTTGTTCTGTGTCAGACTACTTTCCTGCGAGCCTGGTCCTTGACCTTGAGAATTTTTTAAAACACCACCTAAATGGGAATCAATAGTCACTCTCAAGAGCCAACTGTTTCATAAGACCACCCATAGGCATAGCCTCTGATTTAGCAAAATTAATCTTATACCCTGAAAAAGCGCCAAGCGCGTGAATGCAATGTATCAGGCAAAGCACTGAAACTGCTGGATTTGTCAAGAAAATTAGAACATCATCTGCATACAGCGAGATCTTATGTAATTTTGACCCCACTTCTGGAGCTGATATACGGAGATCCCCACGAATGGCCTCTGCCAACGGTCCAATCACCAACGTAAAAAGTAATGGTGAAAGGGGACAGCCTTGCCGGCTGCCCCTAGAAATATTAAAATTGCTTGATCGTACCCCGTTGGTAATGACCGCAGTGAGAGGTACACTGTAGAGAACCTTTACCCATCTTATGAAAACTTCGCCCAGACCAAACCGGTTTAGATTATAGAAAAGATACGGCCACTCAACTCGGTCAAATGCCTTCTCTGCATTTAAAGAAATCACCAATCCCTGTATTGACTGCTGTTGGCATGCTTGAATTACGTTAAGCAGCCTCCTAATGTTATTGGAGGATCTGCGACCCTTTGTGAAGCTCGTCTGATCCTCTTTAATAATAGAGGGTAACACAGTCTCCAGCCTTAACGCGTGGGCCTTAGAGTGGATCTTAAAGTCCACATTTAAGAGCGAGATGGGCCTGTACGGAGCACAGTCTTCCGGATCCTTCCCTTTTTTAAGGATAAGTGAAATATTGGCCTCTCTGAGATGGTGGGAGACGATCATGACTGTATGAATCATTAAACATATTCAGCTTTGGGCCCGACAGTATACTTATAAATTCCTTATAGAATTCACTGGGAAGTCCATCAGGACCGGGCGCCTTTCCACTCTGAAGCTGCCTCACAGCTTCCTACACTCCATGCTCTGATAATGGGGCATTGAGAAAGGACTGTCGTTCGGGAGTCACACCCGGGAGCTTCAGATCTCTAAAAAAATGATTCCATTTTGGCCTGCCCCTCCTCACAATTCTCAGACTGATATAACTTAGAGTAGAATCTCTGGAACGCCACGTTAACCTTTTTAGAATCACGTTAGGTTCCCAGACCCTTTCCTAATCGCTGTAATGGTTTGTAGGGCACTTCTCTTTCTGGCAAGGTATGCTAAGTATTTGCCTGGCTTGTCACCATGCTCGCATAGCCTTTGCTTTGCAAAAGCCAGCTCCTTCTTTGCCGTCTGCGTGAGCATGGAATTTAGTGCAGACCGCAGTGCCATAATCCTCTGTAGTTTGACCAACGAGGGTCTGTCAAAATAGGCCTTCTCGGCTGCCTTCAACCGTGCTTCAAGGAGACGTTGCTGCTCACCCTTCTGCCGCTTCCTACTTGTGGAATATGAAATAACTAGCCCTCTGGCATAAGCTTTGGCAGTTCCCCAGAAAACAGATGAGCTATCAACCGAGCCTATGTTGATGTCTAGGAATGAGCTGAAAATGTGTTGCTGGAAAAGCGCAGCAGGTCAGGCAGCATCCAAGGAACTGGAGAATCGACGTTTCGGGCATAAGCCCTTCTTCAGGAATGCCTGAAATTCCCTAGGGAAATACTCCACAAACTTGCTGTCCATGAGAATAAAGGGGTCCATTCGCCAGTACCTTGAATCCACTGTAGCATCCTAATTTTAACCATGAGCAACACTGGAGCATGATCAGAGATGGCAATATTACCAATCGTACAGGATGCCACCAGATCCAGGGTTACTGCAGGGGTCAGAAAAAAAATCAATCCTTGTGTGACATCTGTGCGGATTGGAGAAAAACGTGAAATCCCTACCTGTAGGGTGGAGACACCTCCAGACGTCCACCAACCCTAATTCCCCACACAGACCCAATAACTGCTTAGTTTGTGCAGAAGGTATCAAGGGACCTTTAGGCAACCTGTCTACTGTGGAGTCCATGAGGCAGTTAAAATCTCCCCCTATAATGATGTGCCGAGACTTGAGACTTATCAGTTTAGAAGAAGCATCAAACAAGAATTTAAGAGGATGAGCTGGGGTACAATAAACATTTAAAATGCCATATTCTTCCCCATTTATCAAGGCTTTAAGAATTACAAACCTCCCGTATGCGTCTTTAACACATTCCAACAATATAAATGAGAGATTTTTCCTTACCAATATAGCCACTCCCCTACTTCTGGTATTAAATGATGAAAAATAAACACTGTCAAAGCCATTCTGCTGTAATTTCAGATGCTCCTTGTCATCCAAATGTGTCTCCTGTAACAAAGCAATATCCATCTTCTCCTTTCTAAGACTCAAGAGTACCTTCTTCCTCTTAATTGGTGAGTGACTTCCCTTGATATTCCAGGTACACCATTTAATCAAATCATTAGCCATAATCTTCTGCAATTACATTTAAACTCCAGAGAGAAGGAACCCGAACCACAAATTGCTGAGTCTAAGTGTTGCATGGTCCACCAAATATAAAAACTACATAAACTAAAACCACTACATTTTACAAACATACAAAGTTATTAAAAATAAAAAACATCAAAAACAAACCAACATATAAAGTGCCAATAGCGCTGAGTAGGGGAACTCACCCCCTGCCCGGAGGAGGCAACTACCCGTCCCAAACTGCCCATAAATAGCCATCTAACCATCTCAACCACCTTCACTTCTCCCAGCTAGAGCCGCATCGCAAGCACAAGCTAAAAAGAATAAACACCCCATAGAATATCAATATGAATAAAAAAACATTATTTTATAAAAAAAAAGGGGAATAAATACCCCAACCATCCTTTGGTATGTCCTAACTTAGAAATTTAAAATGTACATCTTAACCACCGCCAGACATAGTTTGCACCAAATTATTACCAATAGAGGAAAAAAAAGGGGGAAAACAAAGCTCCAACTGGATTTCCTCCATTTTTTTTTTTACAGAATGATAAACACATACCCAAGCAACACTATTTATACATACTACAATTGTTAAAATTAGGTTAGTTTGTCCACAAAGTTTCTTGTCTTCTCCGATGTGTCAAAGAGATGCATGGATCCATCTAAGGTGATCTGAAGCACTGCTGGATATCTCAGGGAGTACTGAATCCCGAGCTCCTTCAGTCTTCTCTTGACACCATCATACGATTTTCGTTTCTGGATCACCACCACTGAAAAGTCTTGCATGATCTTAGACCCCTCGTAAATTAGGGCCTTTGGATCCTTCCCCAGGAGTCTGGAAGCCTCCATGACTTTCTCCTTATCCCGGTAATGATGGAACCACACCAGGAAAGGACAAGGGCGTTGACCCAGACCCGACCTCCGTGCTGCGACCCGGTGAGCCCTCTCTATCTTCAATCCTCTCATGCCAGTCTCCAAGTCAAGGAATTTCGGAAGCCAATCTTCAACAAATTCCGCAGGCCGCACACTTTCCTTACCCTCAGGCAGACCGATGATCCAAATGTTTTTTATCCTGCCCCTGTTTTCAAGATCATCCACTTGGTCATGCAAATTATGAATCTGCGTCTTCAGGGCTTGGATCTCATCCTTGAATGAACTGGCATCAGCTTCCACCACTGTGACCCTGTGCTCCACCTCATCCATCCTCTTCTCCAGGTCTCCCAGCTGCTGCTCATGCTTCTGCAGCATGAGAGAGACTGGAGCCAACTTCTCTTCAATCTGTTTCCCCAACATCTCGCGAGATTTCGAGAGCTGGTTCACCAGGTCCTGAAGAGTAATCGGCTCCGGGGCTGCTGCTGGCTGAGCTGCAGACCCGGCCTCAGATGCTCCTCCTCTCTTTTTAGGCATTTCTGGACAGCTGAAAATACAGGTAAGTCAATTTTTAAATATTTCTTGGGGCTCCACAATCTTTCCAACGCCCCAAGAAATCCTGATGACCTGGGTTGGGTGGGTTAAAGGACCATCCTGCTCCTGCTGTGATGCGAAGCTCTGCAGTGTGATCTTCTCAGATCGCCGCCATTTTAGATCCCCTTTTCAATGTATTCAATACTTATCTCTAACACTTCCTCTGGCAGTTCATTCATTCCACCCTCTGTGTGGAAATTTTGCCCCTCAGATCCCTTTTACGTCTTTCCTCTCCTACTTTAAATGTACACCCTCCAGTTTTGGACTCCCCTACCCTGGGGAAAAAGATCTTGGCTTATCTCAGTCCTTTGTGATTTTATAAACCTCTATAAGGTAACTGCTCAACCTCCAAGGAAAAAAGGCCCAGCCTTTCCTTATAATTCAAACGTTCCAGTCACGGTAATGATCTTGTAAATATTTCTTGCAAGTTTTCCAGTTTGATAACATCCTTCCTGCAGCAGGGCGCCAAATTTGACCTTATCAATGTCTTGTTCAGTCATAACACAATGTCCCAACTCCAGCACTCAGTGCTCTGACCAATGAAGGCAAGCATGCTAAACGCTTTCTTCACCACCCTGTCTACCTGTGACACCACTTTCAAGGTCCCTTAGTACTCTTAGATAACCTTCTTCGCTATCCACTATGCCACTAATTTTGGTGTCATCTGCAAATTTATTAGCCATACCTCCTGTATTCACATCCAAATCGTTTACATAAATAACAAACAACAATAGACCCAGCACTGAACCACTGTGCTGAACAACAACCCTCCATCACCATTTTCCATCTCTGACCTTCAAGCCAAATTTGTATCCAGTTGGCAGCTCTCCCTAGTTCCCAAGTGACCTAACCTTACCAACCAATTAAACACGCAGAACCTTGTCAAACACTTTGCTAAAATTCCCATTGACAACATCTATCGGTCTGCCTTCAACTATTGTTTTGGCCACCTCTTCAAAATAAAACTCAGAAATTTGAGAGAAACAATTTCCCAGGCACAAGGCTATGCTGACTATGCCTAATCAGTCCTTGCCTTTCCAAATTCATGGAGACAACTCTTAAGTAGGGTGAAGAATTGTAAACAGCGAGGGATCAGGTAATGGGTAGCATCAGAGACTTGAGGGAGCTGTAATGTAAAGGATTGATGTAGTTACGTGAATTAGATAGGTAGCATTGCATTAACGATTCAATCTAAGTTCACATGATTGCTCAGGGATGGTACCCCCCACCAGCCAAGCTGACATCCTGACCTGTATGCTGTTAGATTTCTGCAATAGTTACGAACCTCCCTCCACGGTGCAGACTAATTGGCAGCTTAAAACCAGGAGACACGGACCAGATGGTACACACTGTGGTGACTGTATGTCAGCAGTGGTTGGGGAGGCTGATGCAGCAGGCTGGTCTATCTTGGATGGTGTTGAGGTTCTTGAATGTTGTTGGTGCTGTGTTCATCCAGGCACCTCACGACCCTTACCCAAACTGACATCAGCCTCCATTTACAGGTTTGCTGATGACGTAGTGGGTGGATCTTAAACAATGATGAGACGGAGTACAGGAAAGAGATAGAGCATTTAGTGGCATGGCGTAAAGCCAACAGTCTCTCCCTCAATGTCAGCTAAACGAAGGAGCTGATCATCAACATCAGGAAGCAGAGTGGAGACACGGCCCTGTCTGTATCAATTGTGCTGAGGTGGAAGCAGTTGAAAGCTTCATGTTTCTAGGAGTAAATATCACTAACAATCTATCCTAGTCTACCCATGTTGCACTGCGGTCAAGAAAGTACACCAACACCTCTATTTCCTCAGAAGGCTAAGGCTAGGGAGATTTAAACAATCCTTGGATAAGCACATGGTTGATGATAGGATAGTGTAGGGGGACGAGCTGAGAATAGTGCACAAGTCGGTGCAACATTGAGAGCCAAAGGGCTTGTACTGCGCTGTATTGTTCTATGAAAGTCAGCGTATCTACAAAGGCTCTTAGCAATTTTTACAGCTGCACATCGGATGCATCGCAGCACGGTATGCCAACCGCTCTGCCCAAGACTGCAAGAAATTAGAGCGAGTTGTGAATACAGTCCAGTCCATCTCACAAACCAGCCTGCCTCCAACTGACTCCATCACACTTCCTGCTGCCTTGGGAAAGCAGACAACAGAATCAAAACCCTTCCCTACATGGCTGCTGTCTCTTCCTCCGGGAAGAAGATAAAGAAGTTTGAAAACAATATCAACAGATTCAGGAACAGTTTCTTCCCTGCTGTCATCAGACCTTTCATATTCTAGAGATGTGCAGCTTTCTGTGCAGCTTGTCTTTAGCTGTAACACTATATTCTGCACTGTAAGGTATGATTTGTGTGGTTTGCTTGCAATGCAATACTTTTCCCCACATCTCAGTACCTGTGACAATAATAAATCAAATCAAAGTCCCCGCCCACTACCAACAGTTGCTGGCTGTGGGGGGGGGGGGGGGCAGCTGAATAATTGGGCAATTTCTGGCTGACAATCTTTGCTTGGTAAAGGGAAATTACTAGTTATACAAGCAGGGAGGCAAGGCTCAAAGACAAATCAGACACAGTAGATCTAAACAGCTGCTCCCGCTGCCACACACCCCCACCCTCCTGGTGCTGTGCCTGAAGGTCAGCCTTACAGCGGTCTGACCTTGCAGAGATACTGTACCCAAAAGGGCCCACAATCTTCCTCAGCATTATAAAGAGCTGAAAGGTCTAGACTACACGCTTGAAATGGTTTCGGTCTCTAAATTGAGTAAGTGGATTTATTTACAGTTACAGAAATCTGAAGTAAGAGTGCCCAGTTATTCAATTCCCAATCTTCCAAAGGATTACTGTGAAGATGTGTTACAATATCATTGAATGTAAATGCATATCCAACCAAAGGACAAGAATTTGAATCACAGAGGCCCACTCACAAATCTACGTTAAGCAGAGTTTTGAAACAGCTAAGGTAGCTGATGTGTAAGCCCCTTTTGCTGTCTAGCACACTATGTCAAACCAAAGTGAAAACAGTGATGCAGTAAATATGGGAAAACTGTGTTTATTTTTCAACTTGTTCACACCTTACAAACTTGCACCAGAGGCAGTGAAAAACACTGGAAGCTAGCTCTGCAAAAACGTAACCACCTTCTTCTGTTTAGCATGCTGACCAGTCTGTTGATCTTGTTGACCACCCAGCTAGTTCCAATGTCATCCACAAACTCACGATCGTACCCCTGACACTTAAGCTGAAATCGTTACCGGACACCACAAACAACAAGGGAACCAGCACTGAACCTATGAATTCTCAATCAAAACCGGCTTCCAGTCACAGAAACATCCCTCGATCACTGCCCTCCATTTCAGCCAATCCAATGTACCACTCTGCCTTGATCCCATGAGCTCTCATCTTCTTGACCACTCTGTCATGAGGAATCTGAGAGAAATCTTTGCAAAAATCCACGTGGACCACATGAAATGTATTCCTCTCAGCAAAACTTCTGGTTATCCCTTCAAAACAAAACTGGATCAAATTTGTCAAACACAACTTTCCCTTGTTGTTCTAAGCTTCACAGGCATTAGGCATATACCCTTAAGAGACAGTCTACAACACGAGTGTGTCTCAACATGGCATGCGACCTGAGGATATTAAAATCTCAAACTCCATTGTCGCTGCGGCCTCCTGCAACATGAGACACTTATGTTTATAATCAGCTCGCTTCATATTAGCTCAGACAAAACATTGCTGCTGAACTAAAAGCAAAAATGCGAATGCTAGAGATCTGAAACAAAAACAGAAATTGCTGGAAAATTCAGCAGGTCTGATATAATCTGTAAAGAGAAAACAGCGTTGACATTGCAAGCCCAGCAGGACTCTTCATCAGGACCAGTTCTGATGAAAAGTCACAACAGACTCTGCTTTCTCCCCACAGATGCTGCCAGTTCTGCTGAATTTCTCCAGCACTTCCTGTTTCGCTTATGATAAATGTTGCCCCACCAGGTATAAACTGCTGGAGGCAAAATGTGACAGCACAGCTCTATCCACCTTACCGTAGTCTGGCTGAGGATGGACAGTCCGGATCCTCAGGTACTCCCGAAACAAGCGCACAGACGGCTCCTCTTCCTGCTGTCCACCCATCCTGCACACACACCGCGTGGGGATCTTTCACTGTGAGAGAGAGAGAGAGAACAAATTCACGCAAGAATCATTAGCATAGATAGGCAGGCAAACACACGGGCACCCACACTCTCATCCACTTGCTCACACTCTCAGCACAGATGTTACCAGAACTGGGGAGGTTCGAGCTACAGGGAGAAGTAGAATAGGCTGGGGCTGTTTTCCCTCGAGTATTGGAAACAGAGGGGTGACCTGATAAAGGTTTATAAGATCATGCGGGGCATGGATACGGTGAATAGCCAAGGTCTTTTTCTCAGGGATGGGAGTCGAAAATCAGAGAGCACAGGTTTAAGGTGAGAGGAGAAAGATTTAAAGTGACCTAATAGGCAACCTTTTTACACAGAGGGAGGTACATGTAAGAAACGAGCTGCCAGAGAAGTGGTGGACGCTGGTACAATTATGACATTTAAACGATATCTGGATGGGTAAACAAATAGGGAAGGTCTAGAGGGATATGGGCCAAATGCTGTGAGCTGTTTCCGTGCTGTACATCTCTATGACTCGACGACACAGACACACAGAGGGCTGAAATAGAGAATCAGGAGAAAACAGTGACACACAGGAACACATAGCCCCACACAGGACACCAGTCTCTCTCTCTCTCTCCCCCTCATTTCAGTCTCCTCTCTATATTCCAGTCTCTCTCTCTCTCCCTCCCCCCCATTTCAGTCCCCTCTCTATATTCCAGTCTCTCTCTCTCTCTCTCTCTCTCCCCCCCCATTCCAGTCTCTCTATTCCAGTCTCTCTCTCTCTCTCTCTCTCCCCCCTCCTATTCCAGTCTCTCTCTCTCTATCCCCCCCCCATTCCAGTCCCCTCTCTCTATTCCAGTCTCTCTCTCTCTATCCCCCCCCCCATTTCCAGTCCCCTCTCTCTATTCCAGTCTCTCTCTCTCTATCCCCCCCCATTCCAGTCCCCTCTCTCTATTCCAGTCTCTCTCTATCCCCCCCCATTCCAGTCCCCTCTCTCTATTCCAGTCTCTCTCTCTCTATCCCTCCCCATTCCAGTCCCCTCTCTCTATTCCAGTCTCTCTCTCTATCCCCCCCATTCCAGTCCCCTCTCTCTATTCCAGTCTCTCTCTCTCTCTCTCTCTCTCTCTCTCTCTCTCTCTCTCTCTCTATCCCCCCCCCCATTCCAGTCCCCTCTCTCTATTCCAGTCTCTCTCTATCCCCCCCCATTCCAGTCCCCTCTCTCTATTCCAGTCTCTCTCTCTCTCTATCCCCCCCCATTCCAGTCCCCTCTCTCAATTCCAGTCTCTCTCTCTCCCCCCCCCATTCCAGTCCCCTCTCTCTATCCCAGTCTCTCTCTCCCCCCCCCCCATTCCAGTCCCCTCTCTCTATTCCAGTCTCTCCCCCCCCCCCCATTCCAGTCCCCTCTCTCTATTCCAGTCTCTCCCCCCCCCCCATTCCAGTCCCCTCTCTCTATTCCAGTCTCTCTCTCTCGCTCTCCCCCCCCCCCCATTCCAGTCCCCTCTCTCTATTCCAGTCTCTCCACCTCTCTCCCCCCCATTCCAGTCCTCTCTCTATTCCAGTCTCTCTCTCCCCCCCATTCCAGTCCCCTCTCTCTATTCCAGTCTCTCCACCTCTCTCCCCTCCCCCCCCCCATTCCAGTCCCCTCTCTCGATTCCAGTCTCTCTCTCTCTCTCTCCCCCATTCCAGTCCCCTCTCTCTATTCCAGTCTCTCCACCTCTCTCCCCCCCATTCCAGTCCTCTCTCTATTCCAGTCTCTCTCTCCCCCCCATTCCAGTCCCCTCTCTCTATTCCAGTCTCTCCACCTCTCTCCCCTCCCCCCCCCCCCATTCCAGTCCCCTCTCTCTATTCCAGTCTCTCTCTCTCTCTCTCCCCCATTCCAGTCCCCTCTCTCTATTCCAGTCTCTCTCTCACACACACACCCTCATTCCAGTCTCTCTCACTCTCAATATTCCAATCCCCCTTTTTCTCCATTCCTGTCTCTCTCTCTCTCTCTCTCTCTCTCTCTCTCTCTATATATATATATATATATTCAAGTCTCCCTCTTTCTATTCCACTGTCCCTCTCTTTCTAATCTTGTCTCTCTCCTCCCTCCCCCTCTCTCTCACTTACTCTATTCCAGTCACGGTCTCTCTGTCTGTTTCCAGTCCAGTCTCTCTCACACTCACCCTCTCCTCCGGCCTCTCTCGGTTTTGTTTCCGGGATTGAGGCGGATCCGGGGGCGGGGCTTTACAACCAGAGACACAGAGAGAGAATGTGAAAGATAGGGGGGAGATAGAGAGAGAGAGAATGTGAAAGATAGGGGGGAGATAGAGAGAGAGAATGTGAAAGATAGGGGGGAGATAGAGAGAGGGAGAATGTGAAAGATAGGGGGGAGATAGAGAGAGAGAGAGAATGTGAAAGATGGGGAGATAGAGAGAGAGAGAGAGAATGTGAAAGATAGGGGGAGATCGAGAGAGAGAGAATGTGAAAGATAGGGGGGAGATAGAGAGAGAGAATGTGAAAGATAGGGGGGAGATAGAGAGAGAGAGAATGTGAAAGATGGGGAGAGATAGAGAGAGAGAGAGAATGTGAAAGATGGGGAGAGAGAGAGAGAATGTGAAAGATGGGGAGAGATAGAGAGAGAGAGAGAATGTGAAAGATGGGGAGAGAGAGAGAGAATGTGAAAGATGGGGAGAGATAGAGAGAAAGAGAATGTGAAAGATGGGGAGAGATAGAGAGAAAGAGAATGTGAAAGATAGGGAGAGATAGAGAGAAAGAGAATGTGAAAGATAGGGAGAGATAGAGAGAAAGAGAATGTGAAAGATAGGGAGAGATAGAGAGAGAGAATGTGAAAGATAGATAGAGAGAGAGAATATGAAAGATAGGTAGAGAGAGAGAATATGAAAGATAGGTAGAGAGAGAGAGAATGTGAAAGATGGGGAGAGAGAGAGAATGTGAAAGATGGGGAGAGAGAATGTGAAAGATAGGTAGAGAGAGAGAATGTGAAAGATAGGGGGAGATAGAGAGAGAGAGAGACTGAAAGATGGGCGGAGATAGAGAGAGAGAATGTGAAAGATAGGTAGAGAGAGAGAATGTGAAAGATGGGAAGATAGAGAGAGTGTGTGAAAGATAGAGGGAGATAGAGAGAGAGAGAATGAAAGATAGATAGAGAGAGAGAGAGAATGTGAAAGATAGGTAGAGAGAGAGAATGTGAAAGATAGGTAGAGAGAGACTGAAAAATGGGGGGAGATAGAGAGAGAGAATGTGAAAGATAGAGAGAGAATGTGAAAGATAGAGAGAGAGAGAGAATGTGAAAGATGGGAAGATAGAGAGAGAGAGTGTGAAAGATAGAGAGAGAGAGAATGAAAGATAGGTAGAGAGAGAGAGAGAATGTGAAAGATAGGGAGAGAGGATCAGAGAGAGTGTGTGAAAGATAGGAAGAGAGGAACAGAGAGGGAGACACAATGTGAAAGATAGGCGGGGGGACAGAGAGAGAGGGAGAATGTGAAAGATAGGGAGAGAGGAGGGGGGAAACAGAGAGAGAGAATGTGAAAGATGGGGGGAACAGAGAGAGAGAGAATGTGAAAGATAGGGAGGGGGGAACAGAGAGAGTGAGATAATGTGAAAGATATGGGGGAAACAGAGAGAGAGAGAGAATGTGAAAGATAGGGAGAGAGGGGGAACAGAGAGAGAGAAAATGTGAAAGATAGGGAGAGAGACAGGGGAACAGAGAGAGAGAATGTGAAAGATAGGGAGAGAGGAGGGGGGAACAGAGAGAGAATGTGAAGGATAGGGAGAGAGAGGGGGGAACAGAGAGAGAGAGAATGTGAAAGATAGGGAGAGAGGAGGGGGAACAGAGAGAGAGAGAGAATGTGAAAGATGGGGGGGAAACAGAGAGAGAGAATGTGAAAGATAGGGAGAGAGGAGGGAACAGAGAGAGAGAGAATGTGAAAGATAGGGAGAGAGAGGGGGGTGACAGAGAGAGAATGTGAAAGATAGGGAGGGGGGAACAGAGAGAGAGAGAATGTGAAAAATAGAGAGGGGGGAACAGAGAGAGAGAAAGAATGTGAAAAGTAGGGAGAGAGGAGGGGAGAACAGAGAGAGTGAGAGAGAATGTGAAAGATAGGGAAAGAGGAGGGCGGAACAGAGAGAGAGAATGTGAAAGATAGGGAGAGAGGGGGGGGGAACAGAGTGAGAGATGGAGGGGGCAGAGAGAGGATGGACAAAGAGAAAGAGAGAGAGGTGGGGGAAAGAGAATGTGATAGAGAGAGGGGGAGAGGGAGAGAGAATGTGAAAAAGAGAGAGAGGGTAGGGAGAGAGACTGGAACAGACAGAGAGAGGGAGTGGAATACAGAGACTAGAATAGAGAGAGAGAGAGAGAGAGAGACAGGAATGGAGGGACAGTGACTCTAACCCTCTCTCTCTTCCCCCCCCCCCCCCATAGAGAGAGAGGGGGGGGGGGATAATACTCCAATAGGCTATAGGCGCAGGCGTAGGACAGTCAGCCCTTGGATTTGCTCCACAGTTCAATGGGGTCATGGTGATCTGATCATCCTCAGCTCCAGCGTTCTTCCTTTTCCCCACAACTCATTACAAATCTGTCCATCTCAGCCTTGGACATACTGTACAACCTGGCCTCAGCAGCCTTCCATGGAATTCCATGGACTCACGACCCTTTAAGCGAAGAAATTCCTCCTCAGCTCTGTCTTCAATGTTTAACCTTTTGTAGTGAGAGGGTGCCCTCTGCTCTGAGCCTCTCTCCACAGTGGTCACCATTTCTCAGCATCTCCCATGTAAATCCGCCTCAAAATCTTCCTTGTTCCTATAAAGGTCTGCTCTCTTCTTCGAAATTCCAATGAGTACAAGCCTAACCTCTCAGAAGAAAATCCTTCCATACTCAGGGTCAGCCAAGTGAACCTTCTCTGGACTGCCTCCCTTTGATAAGGGTCCAAAGCTGTTCACACTATTCCACTCATGATCTGACCTGTGTCTTGTAGTGTTTTAGCAAAAACCTCCAATTTTTATACCCCATTCCCATTGAAACAAAAGCCAACATTCCATTTCCCTTCCATATTATCCCCTAAGGATATCTTTCCCTCTCCCTAGGGGCTGAGGAGGGGGTATTTTCCCACTTTTTGCCCACTCACCAGTCCTTTAAGGAAGTAACAAGCAGGATGAATGAAAGGGAAGCAATAGATATAATCTATTTGGGTTTTCAAAGGACACTTAGGAAGGTATCTCACATAAGGCCACTTGATAAGATGAGCCCGTGGTATCAGGACTGGTATATTGGGATAGATAGAGGATTGCTAACTAATAGAAGACATAGAGTTGGGATAAAGAGGGCAACCTGTAACTAGTGGAATGCGACAGGGATCAGTGCTGAGGGCACAATTATTATAGATCAATGACTGGAATGAGATGGAAAGGCAAGTGATAAGAATGATTCAGGATCTACAGAGGGACTCAGACAGATCAAGTGAAGGGTGAACATCATTGATGTTAGGACCTAACGTGGAAAACCATGAGGTTATGCATTTTGGTAAGGAGGGTGGAGAAGACAAATACCATCATCCCAATTCCCCCAGGGGTCGAGTAAAGTGCTACCCTCTTAGTGTTCCCAAGTTCTTTTGTCCTGCTCACGAACCAATGCAGCCTCCCTCCAGCCAGGGGGAGGCCCAGTCCTCTCCCTGGGCAGGCTCATTTCCATCCTTTCCAACCCTTGCCAGGCCTCGCCCTCTGGGTAAGGTGGCAAAGACAGTAGGTAGGCTGACATTGCTACCCTGTGGGCCAGCAGCCTAATCAGGAGGAGAGGTGAGCGCGGGCAACGGTTAGATTTCGCCAAGGAGGCATCAGTCTGTGGTCCGACTGGGGAGTTTGGAAAGGAAGAGAGGTATTCTGTAGGTTCTCCTAAAAAGGAATCAGCACAGGAGAGAGTTGGCGAGGGTCCGGGCGAGTAGGGAGGTTGAGGAACTCTGAAGGGTTTGACAATTCAGGACGGGGATGGCGACAAACTGGGGAAATGAAAGAAGAAAACTTGTCATTAGCAAGGAATGAAGATGAGTAAATAATCAGCCCACGAGTGGTTAAATAAAAAAAGAGAACAACCACTTGGAAAGTATTGAGCTGACAGAGCCACAATGGATTGATAAGAGAAGGCCATATCTGACAAGTGTGATCGAACTTTTCAGAGATTAACTCATGACAGGAGCTGCAGTTAAAGTGGCCTGGTCAGTGCCAACAGTACAGCTGCACTTTGTTCTCCCGATCAACCTTTGTTCACTGTGCTGCTAACTGCTCTGAATTGCAAACTCAGCAAACGCAAACTTGAAGCTCAAACAGCTCATAATGTAATTGAACAAAGCCATCTATTCAGGACGGGAGCAGGGAAAATGGGGTTGTCTGCACAAATTCATTCATTACATTAAATTAGGGTTGATCAGGATATCAAATATCTGCTTCCATTATGTCTGTTTACTGGACTATGGATGGTTATGTTACAGTGACACAGAGACAGGAGTGTTTCTGGAAGGTTATATTACAGACAGTGACACAGAGACAGGAGTGTTTCTGGATGGTTATATTACAGACTGTGACACAGAGACAGGAGTGTTTCTGGATGGTTATATTACAGACAGTGACACAGAGACAGGACTGTTTCTGGATCGTTATATTACAAACCGTGATACAGTTTCTGTTTCTGATGGTTATATAACAGACTGTGATACAGAGACAGGAATGTTTCTGGATGACTATATTACGGATTGTAATACAGAGACCAGTACTGTGTCTGCATGGTTGTATTAAAGACTGTGAAACAGAGACAGCACTGTTTCTGGATGGTTATGTTACAGACTGTGATAGAGAGACAGAACTGTTTCTGGATGGTTATATTACACACTGTGATACAGAGACGGAATGTTTCTGGATGGTTATATTACAGACTGTGATACAGAGACAGGACCATTTCTGGATGGTTGTATTACAGACTGTAATACAGAGACAGCACTGTTTCTGGATGGTTATTACAGACTGTGACAGAGGGCAGGACTGTTACTGGAATGTTATATTACAAACTGTGATAGAGAGACAGGACCGTTTCTGGATGGTTATATCACAAACTGTGAAACAGAGACAGGACTGTTTGTGGATGGTTATATTACAGACTGTGATAAGGAGACAGCACTGTTTCTGGAGGAGTATATGATGGACTGTAATACAGAGACCAGGCGTGTTTCTGCACGGTTATATTACAGACTGTGATACAGAGACAGGACTGTTACTGGAATGTTATATTACAAACTGTGAAACAGAGACAGAACCGTTTCTGGATGGTTATATCACAAACTATGATACAGAGACAGGACTGTTTCTGATGGTTATATAACAGACTGTGATACAGAGAGAGCACGGTTTCTGAAGGAGTATATGATGGACTGTAATACAGAGACCAGCCGTGTTTCTGTATGGTTGTATTACAGACTGTGATACAGAGACAGCACTGTTTCTGGATGGTTATATTACAGACTGTGATGAAGAGACCAGACTGTTACTCGAAAGTTATGTTACAGACTGTAATACAGAGACTGCACTGTTTCTGGATGGTTATACTACAGACTGTGAAACAGATACAGCAGTGTTTCTGGGTGGTTATATTTCAGACTGTGATACAGAGAGAGGACTGTTTTTGGATGGTTATATTACAGACTGTGACAGAGAGCAGGACCGTTTCTGGATAGTTATATTACAGACTGTGATACAGAGACAGGACCGTTTCTGGATGGTTATATTACAGACTGTGATACAGAGAGAGGACCGTTTCTGGATGGTTATATTACAGACTGTGATACAGAGAGAGGACCGTTTCTGGATGGTTATATTACAGACTGTGATACAGAGAGAGGACTGTTTTTGGATGGTTATATTACAGACTGTGATACAGAGAGCAGGACCATTTCTGGATAGTTATATTACAGACTGTGATACAGAGACAGGACCGTTTCTGGATGGTTATATTACAGACTGTGATACAGAGAGAGGACTGTTTTTGGATGGTTATATTACAGACTGTGACAGAGAGCAGGACCATTTCTGGATAGTTATATTACAGACTGAGATACAGAGACAGGACCGTTTCTGGATGGTTATATTACAGACTGTGATACAGAGACAGGACCGTTTCTGGATGGTTATATTACAGACTGTGATACAGAGACAGGACCGTTTCTGGATGGTTATATTACAGACTGTGATACAGAGACAGGACCGTTTCTGGATGGTTATATTACAGACTGTGATACAGAGACAGGACCGTTTCTGGATGGTTATATTACAGACTGTGATACAGAGACAGGACCGTTTCTGGATGGTTATATTACAGACTGTGATACAGAGACAGGACCGTTTCTGGATGGTTATATTACAGACTGTGATACAGAGACAGGACCGTTTCTGGATGGTTATATTACAGACTGTGATACAGAGACAGGACCGTTTCTGGATGGTTATATTACAGACTGTGATACAGAGACAGGACCGTTTCTGGATGGTTATATTACAGACTGTGATACAGAGACAGGACCGTTTCTGGATGGTTATATTACAGACTGTGATACAGAGACAGGACCGTTTCTGGATGGTTATATTACAGACTGTGATACAGAGACAGGACCGTTTCTGGATGGTTATATTACAGACTGTGATACAGAGACAGGACCGTTTCTGGATGGTTATATTACCAACTGTATTCCTGATGAAGGGCTTTTGCCTGAAACATCGATTTCTAAGGTCCTTGGATGCTGCCAGCACCACTAATCCAGAATCTGGTTTCCAGCATCTGCAGTCATTGTTTTTACCTCGTTGATTTTAACCCTACTGCGAATCCTCTTGCAAGGATGCCTGCCTTGAAGAAGTTTTCCTCCTCTCTCTACAAGAATCTCAGGGAGTCCCTCTCCCACTGCAACTCCCAGGTCATTTCCTCTGCCCTGAAGCTCTTCAACCATGTTGTGAAACAAATTCGCTACCACAGCCACGTTTGCTTCCTCAGTGCCTGCCTCCGTAACCAACTCATCCCACACGGACTCCGGACCACCTTTAAACCAGCAGAGTTCGGACCCGAACAGGACAAACAGTACAGACTACAGATTCAAAAACACCAGCAACAGTTCTCCTTCAAGATCCTCCGCTCCACGCTTGCAGCAATGCGATGGCACCTAACCTCTCTACAGTCAGCCCTTCCTCAGCTGAGGGCCACACTCTCTCAGAATTGCAAAGGACCCACTCTGTACTATATCCTCAGGAGAATTCATACTCTCAACAAACAGTATTTCAACTCCATCTCAAACATCAAAAACTGTAAGTACAACAAACTTTTATCCACCCACCTCCATAACCAGCGCTCCTCAAACATTCCAGAAGATTCCCCTGGCCTCGGAACCTATTCCGCCATGAGCCATGTGGCTGATGCAGCTGCACCCCCACGCTGATTGATGATGTCACTTCCACCCCCAACATGGCCACTCCCACAACCACTTCCACCCCTCACAATTCTTCATGCATCACACATGACATCACTTCCACCCCTCACATCATCGCTGATGCCACATGCTCAGTGACTTCTGCCACTCCGTTGTCACCACCACTTTCGCCCCCACCAGCGCCACTCACCTGCATTCTGCTGACATGCCCCCACAGACCCCACTGTCACTATCCCCACTCCCCAGAACCCCGAGGGGAACACTACCCCTGCTCATGACTCCAACGCCATTCCCCCCACCATCACACCCACTCCAGTTACAGGTTCCGCCACCACTCCCAGCTCTACACCCACACCAGATCGCAGCTCCCAGCCCTGTCGAGTTTTCATCATCCCCCCAGACCTCCCCCTCACTGAGGATGAACGATCAGTCCTCAGCAAAGGACTCACTTGCATCCCCCTCCATCCACGCATCAATGAATTTAATACATGCCGTGAGGTAAGCTTTATTCCTGATGAAGGGCTTTTGCCCGAAACGTCGAGTTCGAAGCTCCTTGGATGCTGCCTGAACTGCTGTGCTCTTCCAGCACCACTAATCCAGAATCTGGTTTCCAGTGTTTTTACCATATTACAAATTGTGATACAGAAACTGGACTGTTTCTGGAGGTTATGTTACAGACTGTAATACAGAGACAGGACTGTTTCTGGATGGGTATATAACAGACTGTGATACAGAGACAGCACTGTTTCTGGAGGAGTATATGATGGACTTTAATACAGAGACCAGCCTTGTTTCTGTACGGTTGTATTACAGACTGTGATACAAAGACAGCACTGTTTCTGGATGGTTATATGACAGACTGTGATGAAGAGACTAGACTGTTATTCGAAGGTTATGTTACAGACTGTAATACAGAGACTGCACTGTTTCTGGGTGGTTATACTACAGACTGTGAAACAGATACAGCAGTGTTTCTGGGTGGTTATATTTCAGATTGTGATACAGAGACAGGACTGTTTTTGGATGGTTATATTACAGACTGTAATACAGAGACAGGTCCAATTATGGATGGTTATATAACAGACTGTGACAGAGAGCAGGACAGTTTCTGGATGGTTATATTACAGACTGTGATACAGAGACAGGACCGTTTCCGAATGGTTATATTACAGACTGTGATACAGAGACAGGACCGTTTCTGGATGGTTATATTACAGACTGTGATACAGAGACAGGACCGTTTCCGAATGGTTATATTACGAACTGTATTCTTGATGAAGGGCTTTTGCCTGAAACATCAATTTCGCTGCTCCTTGGATGCTGCCTGAACTGCTGTGCTCTTCCAGCACCACTAATCCAGAATCTGGTTTCCAGCATCTGCAGTCATTGTTTTTACCATATTACAACTTGTGATACAGAAACTGGACTGTTTCTGGATGGTTATGTTACAGACTGTAATACAGAGACAGGACTGTTTCTGGATGGTTATATTACACACTGTGATGCAGAGACAGGACTGTTACTCGAAGATTATGTTACAGTCTGTGATACAGAGACAGGACTGTTTCTGGATGGTTATATTACAGACTGTGATACAGAGACAGGACTGTTTCTGGATGATTATATGATGGACTGTAATATAGAGACCAGTCGTGTTTTGCGTGGTTGTATTACAGACTGTGATGCAAAGACAGCACTGTTTCTGGATGGTTATATTACAGAATGTGATACAAAGACAGCACTGTTTCTGGATGCTTATATTACAGACTGTGATACAAAGACAGGATTGTTTCTGGATGGTTATATTACAGAATGTGATACAGAGACAGCACTGTTTCTGGGTGGTTATATTACAGACTGTCATACAGAGACTGGACTGTTTCTGGATGGTTATATTACAGACTTTGATACAGAAACAGCGCTGTTTCTGGATGGTTATATTACACACTGTGATACAGAGAAAGGAATGTTTCTGGATGACTATATTACAGACTGTAATACAGAGACCAGTACTGTGTCTGCACGGTTGTATTACAGACTGCGATACAGGGACAGCACTGTTTCTGGATGGTTATATTACACACTGTGACAGAGAGCACTATCCTATCTACCTGCGACTCCACTTTCAAGGAGCTATGAACCTGCACTCCAAGGTCTCTTTGTTCATCAACATTCCCTAGGACCTTACCATTAAGTGTATAAATCCTGCTAAGATTTGCTTTCCCAAAATGCAGCACCTCGCATTTATCTGAATTAAACTCCATCTGCCACTTCTCAGCCCATTGGCCCATCTGGTCCAGATCCTGTTGTAATCTGAGGTAACCCTCTTCACTGTCCACTACTCCTCCAATTTTGGTGTCATCTGAAAACTTACTAACTGTACCTCTTATGCTCGCATCCAAATCACTTATGTAAATGTCAAAAAGTAGAGGACCCAGCACCGATCCATGTGGCACTCAACTGGTCACAGGCCTCCAGTCTGAAAAACAACCCTCCTCCACCATCCTCTGTCTTCTACCTTTGAGCCAGTTCTGTATCTAAATGGCTAGTTCTCCCTGTATTCCATGTGATCTAACCTTGCTAATCAGTCTCCCATGGGGAACCTTGTCGAACACCTTACTGAAGTCCATATAGATCACATCTACTGCTCTGCCCTCATCAATCTTCTTTGTTACTTCTTCAAAAAACTCAAACAAATGTTTGTGAGACATGATTTCCCAGGCACAAAGCCATGTTGACTATCCCTAATCAGTCCTTGCCTTTCCAAATACATGTAGATCTTGTCCCTCAGGATTCCCTCCAACAACTTGCCCACCACCGAGGTCAGGCTCACCAGTCTATAGTTCCCTGGCTTGTTTTTACCGCCCTTCTTAAACAGTAGCACCACATTTGCCAACCTCCAGTCTTCCGGCACCTCACCTGTGACTATCGATGATACAAATATCTCAGCAAGAGGCCCAGCAATCACTTCTTTAGCTTCCCACAGAGTTCTCGGGTACACCTGATCAGGTCCTGGGGATTTATCCACCTTTAACCATTTCAAGACATCCAGCACTTCCTCCTCTGTAATCTGGATATTTTGCAATATGTCACCATCTATTTCCCTACAGTCTATATCTTCCATATCCTTTCCCACAGTAAATACTGATGCAAAATATTCATTTAGTATCTCCCCCATTTTCTGTGACTCCACACAAAGGCCGCCTTGCTGATCTTTGAGGGGCCCTATTCTCTCCCTAGTTACCCTTTTGTCCTTAATATATTTGTAAAACC
This sequence comes from Chiloscyllium plagiosum, assembly GCF_037043375.1. Taxonomy (NCBI): domain Eukaryota; kingdom Metazoa; phylum Chordata; class Chondrichthyes; order Orectolobiformes; family Hemiscylliidae; genus Chiloscyllium; species Chiloscyllium plagiosum. Next base: position 75,201,256 of record NW_028270152.1, on the reverse strand, counting down.
CTTTTGGATTCTCCTTAATTCTATTTGCCAAAGCTATCTCATGTCCCTGTTTTTCCCTCCTGATTTCCCTCTTAAGTATACTCCTACTTTCTTTATACTCTTCTAAGGATTCACTTGATCTATCCTGTCTATACCTGACATATGCTTCCTTCTTTTTCTTAACCAAACCCTCAATTTCTTTAGTCATCCAGCATTCCCTATACCTACCAGCCTTCTCTTTCACCCTGACAGGAATATACTTTCTCTGGATTCTTGTTATCTCATTTCTGAAGGCTTCCCATTTTCCAGCCGCCCCTTTACCTGCGAACATCTGCCTCCAATCAACTTTTGAAAGTTCTTGCCTAATACCGTCAAAATTGGCCTTTCTCCAATTTAGAACTTCAACTTTTAGATCTGGTCTATCCTTTTCCATCACTATTTTAAAACGAATAGAATTATGGTCGCTGGCCCCAAAGTGCTCCCCCACTGACACCTCAGTCACCTGCCCTGCCTTATTTCCAAAGAGTAGGTCAAGTTTTGCACATTCTCTAGTAGGTACGTCCACATACTGAATCAGAAAATTGTCTTGTACACACTTAAGAAATTCCTGTCCATCTAAACCTTTAACACTACGGCAGTCCCAGTCGATGTTTGGAAAGTTAAAATCCCCTACCATAACTACCCTATTATCTTTACAGGTAGCTGAGATCTCCTTACAAGTTTGTTTCTCAATTTCCCTCTGACTATTGGGGGGTCTATAATACCATCCCAATAAGGTGATCATCCCTTTCTTATTTCTCAGTTCCACCCAAATAACTACCCTGGATGTATTTCTGGGAATATCCTCCCTTAGCACAGCTGTAATGCTATCCCTTATCAAAAATGCCACTCCCCCTCCTCTTTTGCCTCCCTTTCTATCCTTCCTGGAATATTCAGCTGCCAGTCCTGCCTATCCCTGAAGAAGGGCTTATGCCCGAAACGTCAATTCTCCTGTTCCTTGGATGCTGCCTGACCTGCTGCGCTTTTCCAGCAACACATTTTCAGCTCTGATCTCCAGCATCTGCAGCCCTCACTTTCTCTCTGCCTATCCCTGAGCCATGTTTCCGTAATTGCTATGATATCCCAGTCCCATGTTCCTAACCATGTCCTGAGTTCATCTGCCTTCCCTGTTAGGTCCCTTGCATTGAAATAAATGCAGTTTAATTTATTAGTCCTACCTTGTCCCTGCCTGCCCTGACAGTTTGACTCACTTCTGTTCTCAACTGTACCCGTCTCAGATCGATCTCTTTCCTCACTATCTCCCTGGTCAGGGTTTGGAGAGTGATAGTAGCTGGTGAGCCGCGAGCAGCATTGAGGAGGTAGCTGGCAGAGGTGAAGTCAGCAGGGTAGGCCTAGCGACAAAAGATGGTGCCTGAGGAGCAGCAACGTCAACATTGGCTGAGTCCAGCGCAGGCAGGGATGAAGCGATGGTGGAAGGGTATGGACACTCTTTAAGCTATGTCTTTCTTTCATTATTATTCTTAAACTAATCAAAATGGCACCAGATCATTATTGATGGTGGAAGCCTTGCACTGTATTTTACTGTAGTTTTCACTATAAAATACACATAGTTTTTAAAGATGTGGATATACTGTACCTTTAAGAGTGTTAAAAGCTAGCAGAACTACCTGACAGCATCAAGTGTTCTGAACAAGATATAATGTAACATGTGGTTCAGTAGCTAGGGTAGCTGGTTGCCTGGAAATGATAAAACAGAATTAAATTAGGCCAATCAGTTTAAATTATGCCCCCCCAAAAAAGCAAACTCCAATCAAGTTTAAATTTAGCATATTGACAGTCTTAATAGCCAATGACACAATCTGATGCTGTGGGGCTATAAGGCCAGGAAAAATTGGGCGGAGAACTGCCAAGCCATCAGCATCTTCAGACTGCCCGGAGAGTAGCTCTCTTAAAGGTACCTTTATCGATCAGTAACCTGTGAAGCAGAAATCCCTAAGAAGAAGAAAAGAAGACCGAGGAAGAAAAGATTCAATATCCGGCTGTTTTTTGAAAACTTGAATTTTTGGTAAATCTTAATTGGGGGTTTTATTCGACTAGTATTGTAGAAGGGAAGGTAAAAGGTAGGTTAGAGGAAGGAGTTGTAAATAGTTGTTAGTTAATTATTCTTTGTTATACCTTAAGAAATAAAGTTGTTAATATTTTACTTTAAATCGTTCTTGGCCTCTCAAATCTTCACAAATTATTGCATGGGATAAATCTTTTCTATGTTGCTGGTTTAAATTAAGCAGGGGGGGTTACCCCGTCTCGTGACAACATGACAATAAAATCATTCATTCATTCAGTCAGTGAGGCCTTCACCTCCTCTCCCTTAAATCTGGGGTTTGGAAAATTAAGGCAGATTATTAATTGCTGGATATGATTGGACAATATTAAGCATATCGTGTCCTCACTCTCTGCTGATAGAGTTGCTGGTTGGAATCATAGAATTATAATTCAATGCTGGGGACTAACCGGTGTACTCTAAACATTGAACATCAATGCAAAAAGAGGCCATTCAGCACATCGAGTCTGCACCAAGCCTTCGAAGATCATCCCCGTCTGACCCAACCCCTACTGCATCCCTTCACCCCACATGGTTTTTTTTTTACCCTGGCTAACCTGTACGCGACAGGTGAAGAGCTCCCGCTTTCAGTTATGCCACTCTGAATAGCTGCGAGGAAGATGAGAGGGAATCAAATTGTGTGCATGTGTTGTTTCTAACCCTCACCCCCACTCCCAACAAACTGTTGGGTGTTTTCATGCTGTGTAAAATCTGAGATGGCCACGTGTCATTTTGACAGTTGCATGCATCTTTCTCGCTGAAGAACGAGTCACATAACAGAATTCATTATGTCACTGTCCCACAGCCAAACGGGCAAATGAGAGCTGCAAGTAGGGCCAAAAGAGAGGTTATTGCATTTGGCTCCTTATTAAATTGGATATGTATGTGAAAGACAGAAACTCACAGGGAAGCAGGGATGAGGTATTAATTACAGAGATTCTGTAGTCAGCACAGTAACTCAGTGGTTACCACTGCACCCTCGCAGTGCCAGGGACCTGTGTTCTATTCCACCCTTAGGCGTCTGTGTGGAGTTTGCACATTCTCCCCGTGTCAGCGTGGGTTTCCTCCGGGTGCTCTGGTTTCCTCCCACAATCCAAAGATGTGCAGGTTAAGTGGATTTGGCCATGATAATTAAGACATTGTGCTTCCAGTCTCATCATTGAACACGAAGATAATCCATGGCTTCTTCTAAAGCCAAGGAATCACACAGCGCAGAAACAGACCCTTTGCTCCAACTAATCCACGCTAACCAAGCTTCCCAAACTAAACTAGGCCCACTTGCCTGCATTTGGCCCATATCACTCTAAACCTTTCTTATTCATGAATCTATCCAGATGTCTTTTAAATGTCGTAACTGTACCTGCATCTATCACTTACTCTGGCAGTTCACTCCACATATGAAACACTCTCTCTGTTAAAAAGTTGTCCCTCAGCCCCTTTTAAATCTTTCTCCTCTCCCCTTAAAAATGTCACCTGCATTTGAATTTCCCTACCCTAGGAAAAGAGCCTTGCTATTCACTTTATCTATGCTTTTGTGAAGGGTAGGTCGTCGAAAGTGTGGTGATGGAAAAGCACGGCAGGTCAGGCAGCATCCAAGGAGCAGGAGAATCGACGTTTCGGGCATAAGCCTTTCATCAAGATCTCCTGATGAAGGGCTTATGCCCAAAACATTGATTCACCTGCTCCTCAGATGCTGCCTGAACTGTGCTTTTCTAGCACTACACTCTCAACTCTGATGTCCAGCATCTGCAGTCCTCACCTTCTACTGAAGGGTAGGTCATGCCTCACAAACCTTATTGAGTTATTTGCGAAGGTGACCAAACAAGTAGATGAGGGTAATGCCGTTGATGTGGTGTATATGGATTTCAGTAAGGCATTTGATAATGTCCCCCACGGTAGGCCACTGCACAAAATATGGGGACAGGGGGTTGAGGATGATTTAGCGGTTTGGATCAGAAATTGGCTTGCTGCAAGAAAACAGAGGCTTGTGGTTAATGGGAAAGGTTCAGTTACTAGTGTACTGCAAGGGTCTGTTTTGGGTCCACTACTGTTTGTTATTTTTATAAATGATCTGGATGAGGATGTAGAAGGATGGGTTAGTAAATTTGCGGCTGATACTAAGGTCGGCAGAGTTGTTGTTAGTGCCGAAGGATGTTGTAGGTTACAGAGGGACATAGATAAGCCGCAGAGCTGGGCTGGGAAGTGGCAAATGGAGTTTAATGCAGAAAAGTGTGAGGTAATTCACTTTGGAAGGAGTAAGAGGAATAAAGAGTACTAGGCTAATGGTAAGTTCTTGGTAGTGTAGATGAGCAGAGAGATCTCGGTTTCCTTGTACTTAGATCCCTGAAAGTTGCCACCCAGGTTGATAGGGTTGTTAAGAAGGCATATGGTTTGTTAGCTTTTATTGGGAGAGGGATTGAGTTTCGGAGCCACAAGGCCATGCTGCAACTGGACAAAAGTTTGGTGTGGCTACACTTGGAGTATTGCATACAGTTCTGGTCACCGCATTATAGGAAGGATGTGGAAGCTTTGGAAAGGGTTTAGAGAAGATTTACTAGGATGTTGCCTGGAATGGAGGGAAGGTCTTACGAGGAAAGGTTGAGTGGCTTCAGGCTGTTTTCATTAAAGAGAAGAAGGTTGAGATGTGACTTAATTGAGACATATTAGATAATCAGAGGGTTAGATATTGTGGACAGGGAGAGCCTTTTTCCTCGGATGGTGATGGCTAGCACAAGGGGCATAGCTTTAAATTGAGGGGTGATAGATATAGGACAGATGTCAAAGGTAATTTCTTTACTTAGAGAGTAGTAGGGCCGTGGAACACATTGCTTGCAACAGTGGTAGACTCACCAACTTTAAGGGCATTTAACTGGTCATTGGATAAGCATACGGACGAGAATGGAATAGTGTATGTTCGATGGGCTTCAGATTGGTGTCACAGGGCAGTACAACATCGAGGGTCAAAGGGCCTGTACTGTGCTGTAATGTGATATGTTCTATGCCTCTCATGATTTTATTAAACCTCAATAAGAGCACTCCTGAACCTCCTCCATTCCAGTGAAAAAAGTCCTGGCCTAAACAGCCTCTCCTTATAACTCAAACTCTCCACTCCCGGTAACATCATGGTACATCTTTCCTGAACCCTCTCCAATGTAATAATATCCTTCCTCCGGCAGGGCGACTAGAAGTCTACACAGTACTCCACAAGTGGCATCACCAACGTCCCATACAACCTCAAAATGATGTCCCAACCTCTATACCCAAAGAGCTGAGCAATGAAGACAAGCGTACTGCACATGGACAGTTCAAGAAGGCAGCTCAGCACCATCTTCTTGAGGGGCAACTAGGGACAATACTAAATGCTGGCCAGCCAGTGACGCCTCCTTCCCACAAGTGAATACATTATAAAAGAAGATTGAGTCTATTTAAATAATTACTTCTACCACTTCCTTTGCTTCAACGAGACCATGGGGCCAAGCTTTTGTTTATACTCCTATCCACACCTTCCCAAGTTGTAATCTCATATAGACTCATATACTTATACAACACGGAAACAGACCTTTCCTTCCAATTTGTCGGTGCCGACCAGATAGCCCAAACTAATCTAGTCCCACTTGCCAGCATTTGGTCCCTATCCCTCTCAACCCTTCCTACCCATATATTCATCCAGATGCCTTTTAAATGTTGTCATTGTACCCACCTCTATACCTCCTCTGGCAGTTCGTTCCATGCACACACCACCCTGTGCGTGAAAATGTTACCTCTCAGGTACTTTTTAAACCTTTCCCCTCTCACATTAAATTTATGCCATCTAGTTTTGGAGTTCCCTACCCTGGGAAAAAGACCTTATCCACACCCCTCATGATTTTATAAACCTCTATAAGGTCACCCTTCAGTCTCTGACTTTCCAGGGATAAAGTCCCAGCCTATTCCATCTCTCCCTATAGCTCTTACCCTCGTTTCTCTCCCATCTCCTTTTTGGTCTCTTCGATCTCCTCTTGCCCATGAGACCCACTTCATGTTTCCTCAATCACATTCCCACTGAACGGACATTCACCCGCTGTGCCCTCCTGATCCCCATGTCGGCTGCGGTGGCAAACTGATTCCACTCTTCAAGGGTTGTCTCTGTCTTCTTTAAATCAACTGCCATCATCACCCTTCTCCTCGAATACCAAATTGGCTTGACGTTGGAAATACAGGGTGGTGTTGGAGGGTTGTTGTTCAGACTGGAAGCCTGTGGCCCACAGGGTGCCGTAAGGATCAGTGCTGGGTCCACTGCTGTTTGTCATTCATACAAACCATTTGGATGAGAATATGAGATGCATGATTATTAATTTTGTGAACCACATCAAAATTGGTGGTGTAGTGTACGGTGAAGAAGATTATCACAGAGTACAATGGGGCCTTGATCAGATGGGCTAAGAAGCCAAGGAGTAGCAGATGTCATTTAATTTAGATAAATGTGAGGTGTTGCATTTCCCCGTGGAGGGCGTATGCCCGAAACGTCGATTCTCCTGCTCCTTGGATGCTGCCTGACCGGCTATGTTTTTCTAGCACCACATTCTCGACTCTGATCTCCAGTGTGGGATATAGGTAAATTAATGTTTCTTCTGCAGATCTGCAATTCTGCAATTATAATTTCTGATACAAAGTAAATGAACTCACATCAGTGTGTAATTGTTTTAGCCAAGAGCTGAGTCAACAAGAATGGAAACTAAATGGAAGAAATACATAATTGTTTTTGTATTAGCTAAAAATTGTATGCCAGCATGAAACGTGATTGCAAAACAATGGTAGATATTATGGGCAAATAGATAAGTTGGCGGCACGGTGGCACAGTGGTTAGCACTGCTGCCTCACAGCGCCTGAGACCCGGGTTCAATTCCCGCCTCAGGCGACTGACTGTGTGGAGTTTGCACGTTCTCCCCGTGTCTGCGTGGGTTTCCTCCGGGTGCTCCGGTTTCCTCCCACAGTCCAAAAGATGTGCAGGGTCAGGTGAATTGGCCATGCTAAATTGCCCGTAGTGTTAGGTGGGGGGTAATTGTAGGGGTATGGGTGGGTTTCGCTTCGGCGGGTCGGTGTGGACTTGTTGGGCCGAAGGGCCTGTTTCTACACTGTAATGTAATCTAATCTAATCTAATGTAATGTAATGTAATCTAATCTAATCTAATCTAATAAGTGTGTTGTGCGGGGATGAAGTTAGGCCAGATATGCCTGTACAAACATCTGTTTCCCACTTTGTACGGAGACACAGGAACAAACCCTAATTAAAGAGGTCATAAAGATTAGAGTGGTCTCGGGAGAAGCCCAGATGGAAAGAGTAGATAATGATGAAGAAAAAATATGCCTAACAATGACCTGTAGTGGGATGAGGTCAAACGGCCTTATGAGGCCAGAATAAGCATTTTGTCACAGACAAGGCCGGATAAGCAGGAATGGTGGGACCAGTCTTAGGGAAATGGAGGATGTAAACAGGGGGAAAAACGATGAAATAAGAAAAAAATATGTAGGAACCAAATTATATAAATATCGAGAATTTGTTGAACTCGGTGTGTTTTGTCCTCTGCCTTGCCAGGCACTGGACATCACACCCACTTGCAAGTGTAAAAATAAATGACACTATTGATTCAGATCTTGTCTCGGACTGAAATTATTGAAGTGAATGGGCTTTGTTTCTCACATCCAGCAGTCTTCACTTTCTCCAAGTTGCATTTTGGTAACACAGTTAATGGTAGGGCCCTGGGAAGGGTGGTCAAACAGAGAGACCTCAGAGTGCAGGTATGTAGTTCCTTGAAAATGGATTCACGATTATCACGGTGGTGAAGAAAGCGTTTGGTATATTTGCTTTCATCGGACAGAGCATTGAGTATAGGAGCTGTGACATCATGTTACAGCTGTACAACCATTGGTAAGGAAGGATGATATTAAACTGGAAAGGACTCCAAAGAAATTTAAGAAGATGTTACCAAGACTGGAGGATTTGAATTACAAGGAGAGGCTGGATAGCCTGTGACTTTTTTCCCTGGTGTATAGAAAGCTGAGAGGTGACATTGTTTTCTAAAATCATGAGGGTTACAGTTAAGATGAACAGCAAAGATCTTATCCCTAGGCAAGGGGAGTCAAAGACTCCGGGACATATTTTTAAGTTGAGAGGGAACCATTTAAAAGGGACAACTTTTTCACACAGAGGGTGGTGTGTGTATAGAATGAGCTGCCAGAGGAAGTGGTGGAGGCTGGTACATGGATGGGAGAAGTCTAGGGGAATCGGGATCAGAAGCAGGCAAATGGGACTAGCTCAGTTTCGGGAATCTGGTCAGCATGGGTGAGTTGAGCCGAAGGGCCTGTTTCCGTGCTGTATGACTCAATGACTCTAAATAATCCAACCCATCTCAACTCCATGTTCCCCAACCAATTAGGTTTCTGTTTCTATCGCAGTATACGTTCTTTCTAATTTCTTCAACCATTGCACAGACGTCTGAGCTATGAAGGTCTGAAACAAAAACAGTAAGCAAAGTCAATGTTTCGAGTCTGCTGACCCTTCTTCAAAACAGAGTTCTGGACTCAAAATGTTAACCGTGTTTCTGTCTCCACGGCTACTGCCAGACTTGCTGAGTTTCTCCTCATTCTCTGTCTTGTTGTGGTTCTGTTCGCCGAGCTGGGAATTTGTGTTGCAGACGTTTCGTCCCCTGTCTAGGTGACATCCTCAGTGCTTGGGAGCCTCATGTGAAGCGCTCCTGTGATGTTTCCTCCGGCATTTGTAGTTGTTTGAATCTGCCGCTTCCGGTTGTCAGTTCCAGCTGTCCGTTGCAGTGGTTGGTATACAGGGTCCAGGTCGATGTGCCTATTGATTGAATCTATGGATGAGTGCCATGCCTCTAGGAATTCCCTGGCTGTTCTCTGTTTGGCTTGTCCTATAATAGTAGTGTTGTCCCAGTCGAACTCATGTTGCTTGTCATCTGCATGTGTGGCTACTAAGGATAGCTGGTCATGTCGTTTCGTGGCTAGTTGGTGTTCATGGATGCGGATCGTTAGCTGTCTTCCTGTTTGTCCTATATAGTGTTTTGTGCAGTCCTAGGACTAGCCACACTACCATACATCAAGAGCATTTCCGAACTGACAGCCAGACTACTGCGACCACTAGGACTCATAACAGCACACAAACCAACAGCCACTTTCAGACAAAAACTCACCAGAACGAAGGACCCGATACCCAACATGAGCAAAACCAATGTAGTGTACAAAGTCCCATGCAAGGACTGCACAAAACATTACATAGGACAAACAGGAAGACAGCTAACGATCCGCATCCATGAACACCAACTAGCCATGAAACGACATGGCCAGCTCGAGAAAGTGCAATCCCAAAGGTTCTCAGTGGCAAGATAAAGGCACAGCAATGTGAACTCACTGCTACAATGGGAAGAAGGTGATTGTGCCATGACCACTCACCAGAATCTGGCTGCCAACCTGTCAAGATCTCATGAGCCAGATGATAGGGGACATGATGGCTTAGTGGTTCAAACCAGAGATCCAGCTAATGTTCTGAGCACCCAGACTCAAATCCTGTCACAGTAGATGGTGGAATTTGCACTTGGTGAAAATCTGGAAGGACAGCCTGCTGATGACCGTGAAACCATTGCCACTTGTCAGAATAAATCCCTCTGACTCACTAATGTCCTTTAGAAAGGTACTCTACTATCCTTACATGATCTGATTTACTTGTATCTCCAGACCCACAGCAATGTGGTTGACTCTTTCTTTTCTCCCATCCAAGTGCTAACCAGGCCTGAGTCTGCTTAGCTTCCGAGATCAGATGAGATCGGGCGTTTTCAGACTAGTTTGGCCGTAGGCAAGGATTGCTGGCGTGGTTGACTGCCCTCTGAAATGGCCAAGCTCACCACTCAGTTCTAACAACCATTAGAAAGGAGAAAAGGAATGACACCAGACGGACAACCTGGCATCGACATATTCCTGGAATTCCCTCCCTAAGGGCATTGTGGGTCTACGGCATGTGGACTGTTGCAATTCAAGGCATCGTCTCACCACCGTCATCACAAGGGCAACTCGGGATGGGCAATCAATGCTGGCCCACCCCAGTGACACCCACGTCCCACAAGTGAATAACCCTGCCGTCTCAACATGAAATCTGTGTAGGATTTGGTTTCTACCAGGGCTCATTTGAGATGTCCCGTTGGGATGGAGAATTAATGACAGGGTCAGGCTACGTACCTGGGAGTCCCGAGTCCCTGAACCTGCGTATCGCATGCATTGAGTCATAGGACTCCCCTGAGTCAGAAAAGAAATGTCTTTGGCCAACATCATCTGCAACTGAGTAGTTCTTTCAAGGATGTTGTTTGCTCACCCAAATGGGAAAATTATGCTGTCACATGCTTCAAAATCTGTGTCAAATACAGTTGTGTGATAGTCCCATACAATTTGCAATCTGCCTGATAGTGCTCACCAAAGATTGAGTACCCCGTGGCAGGAGTAGTAAATATCACCTTGATAGACCACAAGTCACCTCGGTGCCAAAGCCAAACCGACCACCATAAACATGATCGTATATGGATACGACAGTGTACAGATAACTGTTATTGTAAAGTATAGATGCTTGTGGCATGTGGATGACTGTGGTGCAGATGATTGTGGTGTGCAGATGACTGTATTTGTGTGGATAACTGTAGTGTGTAGATGACCTGAGGAGTGTGGGTGACTGTGGTGTCCAGATGACTGTAGTATGTGAATGACTGTAATTTGCGCTTAACTGTATTGTGTGAATATTTTATTTTTGTTTTGAAATGCATCAAAATATGAAAGAAGGGTTAGTTCTTCCCACACTGCACAATGAAACAGTATAGAAAAAAAGGTGTTCAGTTTGTCTTTCTTGTGTACATTCTTTGTTAGAGCTATGCAACTAGTTGTACTTTCCTGCTGTTCCCCCCAGCTCTATAAGATGTCGGGACTGTACAGGACATTGGTTAGGCCACTTTTGGAATACTGCATTCAGCTCTGGTCTCCTTGATATAGGAAAAATGTTGTTAAACGTGAAAGGGGGCAAAATAGTTTTACACAGATGTTGCCAGGGTTGGAGGGTTTGAGCTATAGGGAGAAGCTGAATAGGCTAGGGTTGTTTTCCCTAGAACATCGGAAGCTGAGGGGTGACCTTATAGAGGTTTGCAAAATCATGACAGGCATGGATAGTGTGAATAGCCATAGTTTTTTTGTTCTCTCAGGGTAGGTGAGTCCAAAATAGAGACCATAGGTTTAGGGTGAGAGGGGAAAGATATAAAAGGGACCTAACAGGCAACCTTGTCACGCAGAGGGTGATGCGTGTATGGAATGAGCTGCCAGAGGAAGTGGTGGAGGCTGGTACAATTGCAACATTTAAAAGGCATCTGGATGGGTTTATGAATAGGAAGGGTTTGGAGGGATATGGGCCAAGTGCTGGCAAATGGGACTGGATTAGTTTAGGATACTTGATCAGCATGGACAGGTTGACCGAAAGGTTTGTTTCTGTGCTGTACATCTTGATGACTCTTCTACTGTTGCCCTTTCAAGTATTTATCCAATTCTATTTTGAACTTTACAATTGAATCTGATTTCACCATCTTTTCAGAAAGCACATTCCAGATCATGAGAGTTTGCTGTGTTTATGTCACTAGTTGTTTGTCAATCCACTTAAATCTGTGCACACGGTTTACTGATCCTCCTGTGAATAAAAGCTTTTATTTACAAATTACCTGACCGTCTAATCCAAAGACCAAAGTACACTCACAGATCTAACTGGCACATGGGCCAATCTTGGAAGCTGTGAAATCTTTTTTTTTAAGACTTAGTGATAGTTGACCCTTCTTATTCTCATGCTGTCACTGTGCCCTCAGTGACAGCAGCAGAGAGCAGCCTAGACGGGCAACGAGTACTCACATGAAACTAAATTCCTTCCCACTGCCCAGTTAGTCCTCTCTTATCCAGGAGCACTGGGGCTATAAACATGTCCTCCAGCTTCTAGTGAAAGTTGGGCTGTGGTAAGTTGCCGAACTCAGAGACCTCAGGGTGCAGCTGCAAAGATTCTTGTAAGTGGAGTCGCAAGTGGACAGGGTGATGAACACAGCGTTTAGTACACTTAGCCTGCATTGGTTAGAACATTGAGTGTAGGAGTTGCGAGGTCATGTTGTGGCTGTACAGGACATTGTTGAGGCCACTTTTAGAATACTGCTTTCAGGGCTGGTCTCCTTGCGATTGGAAAGATGTTGTGAAACTTTAAAGGGTTCAGAAAAGACTTACAAGATTGGAGGTTTCTCAATACTGAGAAGCTGAGTAGACTGGAGTTCTTTTCCCTGGGAGGTGGGGGGGGGAGGTGGTTTGGAGGCTGAGAGGTGACCTTATAGAGGTTTATAAGATCCCTAAGGGCATGCATAAGGTGAATAGTCAAGGACTTTTTCCTAAGGTAGGGGTGTCCAAATCCAGGGAGCACAGGTTTAAGATGAGAGGAGAAAGGTTAAAAAGAGACCTGAGGGGCAGTTTTTTCATGCTGAGGATGGTCCACTTATGGAACGCACTGCCAGAGAAAGTGATGGAGGCTGGTACAATTTAAAATGGCACCTGGATGGTACATGAATAGGAAGGTTTAGAGAGATATGGGCCAAATGCTGGCAAATGGGACTTGATCAGTTTGGGGTATCTGGTCGGCGTGGATGAGTTGGATTGACGGTCTGTTTCCATGCTGTATAACTCTACATAACACTCACTGTGGTGTGTGGGTGACTGTGGTGTATGGGTGACTGTGTGGTGGGTGTGGGTAACTGTGTGGTGGGTGTGGGTGACTGTGTAGTGTGAGGATTACTGTGGTGTGTGGGTGACTGTGTGGTGGGTGTGAGTAACTGTGTGGTGGGTGTGGGTGACTATGGTGTGTGGGTGACTGTGTAGTGTGTGGGTGACTGTAGTGTGTGGGTGACTGTGGTGTGTGGGTGACTGTGGTGTGGGGGGCGTGACTAGTGTGTGGGTGACTGTGTAGTGTGTGGGTGACTGTGGTATGTGGGTGACTGGTGTGTGGGTGACTGTGTAGTGTGTGGGTGACTGTGGTGTGTGGGTGACTGCAGTGTGTGGGTGACTGTGGTGTGTGGATGACTGGTGTGTGGGTGAATGTGGTGTGTGGGTGACTAGTGTGTGAGTGACTGTAGTGTGTGGGTGACTGTCGTGAGTAAGTGACTATAGTGTGTGGGTGACTGTGTAGTGTGTGGGTAACTGTGTAGTGTGTGAGTGACTGTAGTGTGTGGGTGACTGTGGTGGGTGGGTAACTGTGTACTGTATGGGTGACTATGTAGTGTGTGAGTGACTGTGGTGGGTGGGTGTCTGTAGTGTGTAGGTGTCTAGTGTGTTGGTGACTGTAGTGTGTGGGTGACTTAGTGTGTGAGTGACTGTAGTGTGTGGGTGACTGTGTAGTGTGTGTGTGACTGGTGTGTGGGTGACTGTAGTGTGTGGGTGACTGTGGTGTGTGGGTGACTGTGGTGTGTGGGTGACTAGTGTGTGGGTGACTGTGTAGTGTGGGTGACTATGGTGTGTGGGTGACTGTGGTGTGGGGGGCGTGACTAGTGTGTGGGTGACTGTGTAGTGTGTGGGTGACTGTGGTGTGTGGGTGACTGTGTAGTGTGTGGGTGACTGTGGTGTGTGGGTGACTGTAGTGTGTGGGTGACTGTGTAGTGTGTGGGTGACTGTGGTGTGTGGATGACTGGTGTGTGGGTGAATGTGGTGTGTGGGTGACTAGTGTGTGAGTGACTGTAGTGTGTGGGTGACTGTCGTGAGTAAGTGACTATAGTGTGTGGGTGACTGTGTAGTGTGTGGGTAACTGTGTAGTGTGTGAGTGACTGTAGTGTGTGGGTGACTGTGGTGGGTGGGTAACTGTGTACTGTATGGGTGACTGTGTAGTGTGTGAGTGACTGTGGTGGGTGGGTGTCTGTAGTGTGTAGGTGTCTGTAGTGTGTGGGTGACTGTAGTGTGTGGGTGACTTAGTGTGTGGGTGACTGTGTAGTGTGTGTGTGACTGTAGTGTGTGGGTGACCGTGTAGTGTGTGAGTGACTGTAGTGTGTGGGTGACTGTGTAGTGTGTGTGTGACTGTAGACTGTGGGTGACTGTAGTGTGTGGGTGACTGTGTAGTGTGTGGGTGACTGTGTAGTGTGTGTGTGACTGTAGTGTGTGGGTGACTGTGTAGTGTGTGGGTGACTGTGTAGTGTGTGAGTGACTGTAGTGTGTGGGTGACTGTGTAGTGTGTGGGTGACTGTAGTGTGTGGGTGACTCTGTAGTGTGTGGATGACTGTGGTGTGTGGGTGACTGTGTAGTGTGTGGGTGACTGTAGTGTGTGGGTGACTCTGTGGTGTGTGGATGACTGTGGTGTGTGGGTGACTGTGTAGTGTGTGGGTGACTGTGTAGTATGTGGGTGACGTGTGTGGGTGACTGTAGTGTGTGGATGACTGTGGTGTGTGGGTGACTGTGTAGTATGTGGGTGACTGTGTGGTGTGTGGATGACTGGTGTGTGGGTGAATGTGGTGTGTGGGTGACTAGTGTGTGAGTGACTGTAGTGTGTGGGTGACTGTCGTGAGTAAGTGACTATAGTGTGTGGGTGACTGTGTAGTGTGTGGGTAACTGTGTAGTGTGTGAGTGACTGTAGTGTGTGGGTGACTGTGGTGGGTGGGTAACTGTGTACTGTATGGGTGACTGTGTAGTGTGTGAGTGACTGTGGTGGGTGGGTGTCTGTAGTGTGTAGGTGTCTGTAGTGTGTGGGTGACTGTAGTGTGTGGGTGACTTAGTGTGTGAGTGACTGTAGTGTGTGGGTGACTGTGTAGTGTGTGTGTGACTGTAGTGTGTGGGTGACTGTGTAGTGTGTGGGTGACCGTGTAGTGTGTGAGTGACTGTAGTGTGTGGGTGACTGTGTAGTGTGTGTGTGTGACTGTAGTGTGTGGGTGACTGTAGTGTGTGGGTGACTGTGTAGTGTGTGGGTGACTGTGTAGTGTGTGTGTGACTGTAGTGTGTGGGTGACTGTGTAGTGTGTGGGTGACTGTGTAGTGTGTGAGTGACTGTAGTGTGTGGGTGACTGTGTAGTGTGTGGGTGACTGTAGTGTGTGGGTGACTCTGTAGTGTGTGGATGACTGTGGTGTGTGGGTGACTGTGTAGTGTGTGGGTGACTGTGTAGTGTGTGGGTGACTGTGTAGTATGTGGGTGACGTGTGTGGGTGACTGTAGTGTGTGGATGACTGTGGTGTGTGGGTGACTGTGTAGTATGTGGGTGACTGTGTGGTGTGTGGGTGACTGTGTAGTATGTGGGTGACTGTGTAGTGTGTCGGTGACTGTAGTGTGTGGGTGACTGTGTAGTGTGTGGGTGACTGTGTAGTGTGCCGGTGACTGTAGTGTGTGGGTGACTGTGTAGTGTGTCGGTGACTGTAGTGTGTGGGTGACTGTGTAGTGTGTGGGTGACTGTGTAGTGTGTCGGTGACTGTAGTGTGTGGGTGACTGTGTAGTGTGTCGGTGACTGTAGTGTGTGGGTGACTGTGTAGTGTGTGGGAGACTGTGTAGTGTGTCGGTGACTGTAGTGTGTGGGTGACTGTAGTGTGGGGTGACTGTGTAGTGTGTCGGTGACTGTAGTGTGTGAGTGACTGTGGTGTGTGAGTGACTGTAATGTGTGAGTGACTGTGGTGCGTGGGTCTCTGTGTGGTATGCGGGTGTCTTCGTGAGGAGACAGAGTGATTTCCTCAACCTCTACCCTAATGCATACTGAGTGCAGAGTCTGCTTCCTTTGCATTCCTTCTCTGCCATCGCTCTGCCTCTTCACGAAGACGTTGTGACTCAAAGCGCTAAGTAGCGTGATGGACATGTTGTCACTACCTTTGATGTTCTGCCATCCAGACACAGCAGCCAGTCTGTCAGAGTTTGTTTTGCAGCAGCTTTACCTGAAGTCTGCAGAATTAGCTCGGGAACGGTCATGCTTGTTTGATGGCCCTCCCACTGAGGCTGGGCAATGTGGAAGAGGCATTGCTGGTCCATGGGGTGAGATACTATTCAGACACACTAAGACCCATGACTGAAACATGTGACCCTGAATGCTTCCTTTGATATTTAATTCAAATCATTCCCACTTCCTCAATTCAGGGTTCCCTCTGAAACTTGAACATTTGAGTAAAGTTGTCCCCCAACTTGCTGTCACTCTGATTCACCAGCCAAACTGTGCTTTCCTGGGGAGATTTGGGAGGCTGAAGGCCCAGACAGCCTGGATTTGAGCACGCTTGTTGGGATCATTTTCCAAATTGTCTTCATTAAATGTAGCATTGCAGACTGTGTCAGCCATGATTCCATTAACTGTTCTGTCCCTTGGAGATCAAGCAGTTATTGAAAATTCACCAAAGATCTTCAGACAACATCTTCCAGACCCACAAACACTTCCATCAAGAAGAACAAGGGCAGTAAATACATGGGAACACCACCATTGCAAGTTGCCCTGCAAGTTCACCATCCTGACTTGGAAATATATTGGTGTTCCTTCATTGTCGCTGGATCAATATCCTGGAAATACCTCCTAATGGAATTGTGGGTCTACCTACAGTAGGTGGACTGCAGCAGTTCATGGTGGCAGCTTACCACCCCCCCCACCACCACCACCATCACCTTCTCAAGGGGGCAGTTAGGGACAGGAAATAAATGCTAGCCCAGCCAGCGATGTCATGAATAAAGAAAAAGAGGTGGATGGCACAAGGGAGGCTTCGCAATCTGTCGCAAGACTTGGAGATGTTGGTTTTGGACTGAGATGTACAAAATTAAAAATCACACAACACCAGGTTATAGTCCACCAGGTTTAATTGGAAGCACAAGCTTTCAGAGTGCTGCTCCTTCATTAAACCTGTTGGACTATAACCTGGTGTTGTGTGATTTTTAACTTTGTCTCAAGTCTGCCTTTCTGTTTTGTTGTCGAAGTTGCATTTTTAAACTCATCCACTGTCATCGTCCATCACATAAATTGGCATGATCAAGGTCTGCAGCACTCATTTCTGAAACTTCTCCCACAGGGCAGTGTTTCAGTTGGAGCACAATCTCAGCCTCTCTGAGGTAACCTTCCCTTCTCAAGAATCAGTCAGATTATCCCCTGGTACAACACCCATTCCGTTGTACTTTTCACCTGGTTTGTAACTTCAAAAAAAACTTCCCCAGTAATGTGAGTTCCCTGATCTCTGGCCGACTGTGTGGAAACTTGCCACCTCCACAGCTGTACAAAGTCTAAGCAGCAGTCAAATGCCTCAATGCACTTAGTTAACTGGTCACTAATCACAAGTGGTTGCCTCCAATTTTCTGTGATGGTGACAACGGGCAAATCATGTCAATTTGGAGGTGCGTGCAAGGACTTTCTGGTGCTGCCTGACTGCAATTCTATCATCTTCACCTGGAAACGTCAAGCAACACATAGGCTTAACAACCACCTTTCTGTTGGGCCACCACACAGTAATTTGCTCTGAAGCAGTTTCAGCAGAACAACAGCCAACTCTCAGACACAATAAAAAAGAGCAAAGGTCCATCTCCTAATTCAGGAAGAACAAACACCACCGCAGTCTGACCCCTGTAGACTTTCTGAAAGGATTTTTTGAGTCCATTATGTCAGTCAAGTGACTAACTAAAGAGCTGAAATGGATTATGCACATACTGAAGAGCTCCCGAATTCATCGCAGAGTACTGATTGGTCATTTCTTTTACTATTCATTAATGGGATGAGAGTGTCACTGGCTGGGCCAGTATTTATTGTTCATCCCTCATTGGCCAGAGGGCACTTGAGAGTCAACCAAGTTGCTGTGGGTCTGGAGTCACATGCAGGCCAGTCCAGGTAATGATGGCAGTCTCCTTCCCTGACGGACATTAGTGAGTCAGATAGGTTTTTCCCAACAATCAGAATTGGATTTATGGTATTCATTTAGGCTCCTAATTCCAGATTTCTATTGGATTCAAATTCTGTCATCTAGGATTCGAACACAGGTCCCCAGAACTTTACCCGTGTTTCTAGATTAGTAGCCCAATGATGATATCACTAGGCCATTGCCTCCCCATCTAGCTCTGACTACCAGTTACGATGAACTCTGACCCCGGTAAGGTATCCCCAGATCTAATTCCTTCCCCAACTGCTGTGTCAGCGGCATGGTTACTCCGTGAGCAATCCCCTGCCCATGTTCTGTTGGTTCACCATTCTGACATGACATTTTTCTCTCTTTGGAAATCTGCAACAGAAAACAAACAAACACATACACACATGCACACGCACGCGCGCACACGCACACACACTTACCATTTGAGGATCAATAATCATTTTTTGCTATAAAAGAGAAATATGAGTCAGCACAGCATTAATAACATCAACACTTGTATCAGAGCTTATATCCTGTGGGATAGCCAACAATTTCTCAAACTGCAATGAATAAAGCCTTCAATTCTGCAAACTCATTGCAGATTGTGCTGGAGTACAATTCTGCTGGTGTTGATGACCCAGAGCGCCCCATAGATGCCCAACCTTGAGATACTAGATCTGTTCAAAGTCTGTCCCATTCAGTATTCAGTGACACGGCCACACAACATGTGCTGAAAATTTTGAAAAACATGAGGATAGGTAAGTCCCCTGGGCCAGACAGGATATACCCAAGGTTACTATGGGAAGCGAGGGAAGAGCTTGTTGCACCTTTAGCGATGATCTTTGCATCTTCACTGTCCACTGGAATAGTACCAGATGATTGGAGAGTGGCAAATGTTATTCCCTTGTTCAAGAAAGGGAATAGGAAATTATAGAGCAGTCAGTCTTACGTCTGTTCTGAGCAAATTATTGGAGAGTATTCTGAGGGACAGGATTTATAATTACTTGGAAAACCATAGTTTGATTAGGGATAGTCAGCATGGCTTTGTGAGGGACAGGTCATGCCTCACAAGGCTTATTGAATTCTTTGAGGGTATGACAAAACACGTTGATGAAGGTAGAGCAGTGAATGTGGTGCATGTGGATTTTAGCAAATCCCTTCAATAAAGTTCCCCATGGTAGGCTCATTCAGAAAGTAAGGAGGCATGAGATGCAGGGAAATATCTCTATCTGGATACAGAATTGGCTGGCCCATAGAAGACAGAGGGTGGTGGTAGATGGAGAGTATTCAGCCTGGAGCTCGGTGACCAGTAGTGTTCCGCAGGGATCTGTTCTGGGACCTCTGCTCTTTGTGATTTTTATAAATGACCTGGATGAGGAAGTGGAAGGGTGGGTTAGTGAGTTTGCCAATGACATGACGTTTGGTGGAATTGTGGATAGTGTGGAGAGCTGTTGTAGGTTGCAACGGGACATTGACAGGATGCAGGGCTGGGCTGAGAAGTGGCAGATGGAGTTCACCCTGGAAAAGTGTGAAGCGATTCATTTTGGAAGGTCAAATCTGAATGCAAAATACAGGGTTAAAGGCAGGATTCTTGGCAGTGTGGAGGAACAGAGAGATCTTGGGATTCATGTCCATAGATTCCTCAAAGTTGCTACCCAAGTTGACAGGGTTTTTAAGAAGGCGCGGTGGCTCAATGATTAGCACTGTTGCCTCACTGCGCCAGGGACCTGGATTCAATTTCAGCCTCGGGCGACTGTGTGTGTGGAGTTTGCACATTCTTCCCGTGTCCCTGTGGGTTTTCTCCGGGAGCTCCGGTTTCCTCCCACAGTCCAAAGATGTGCAGGTTAGGTGAATTGGCCATGCTAAATTGCCCATAGTGTTCAGGGATGTGCAGGTTGGGTGCATTAGTCAGGGGTAAACGTACAGTAATAGGGTAAGGGAATGAGTCTGGGTGGGATACTCTTCAGAGTCTGGGTTGGACCAAAAGGCCTGTTTCCACACTGTCGAGATTCTATTCTATTCTAAGGCATATGGTGTGTTGGCTTTCATTAGCAGGGGGATTGAGTTTAAGAGCCGCAAGGTTATGCTGCAGCTTTATAGAGCCCTGGTTAGACAACACTTGGAATATTTTGTTCAGTTCTGGTTGCCTCATTATAGGGAGGGTGTGGAAGCTTTAGAGAGGATGCAGAGGAGATTCACCAGGATGCTGCCTGGACCGGAGGGCATGACTTATGAAGAAAGTTTGAGGAAGCTAGGACTTTTCTCATTGGAGTGAAGAAGGATGACAGATGACTTGATAGAGGTGTACAAGATGATGTGGCATAGATAGAGTGAACGGCCAGAGACTTTTTCCCAGAGTGGAAATGGCTATCATGAGGGGGCAAAATTTTCAGGTGATTGGAGGCAGGTTTAGGGAAGGATGTCAGAGGTAGGTTCCTTACTCAGAGAGTGGTGGGTGGGTGAAATGCATTGCCAGTGGTGGTAGTGGAGTCAGATACATTTGGGACATTTAAACAACTCCTAGATAGGCACATGGATGATAGTAAAATGAAGGGTATGTAGGTTAGTTTGATCTTAGAGTAGGATAAAGGTTGGTACAACATTGAGTGCCCAAGGGCCCGTACTACGCTGTACTGTTCTATGTTCTACATTCAAAATTGATGGAGAGCACTCTCAATGTGAAGGCAGGACTTTGTTTCCACAAGGACTGTGTGGTGTTCCCTCTTATTGATACTGACATGGACAGATGCATCTGTAGCAACTGATTGGTCAGGATGAGGTCAATTATGTTTTTCTCTTTTGTTGGTCCCCTCATCACCTTCTGCAGACTCAGTCTCGCAGCTAGGACCCGACCAGCTCACTCAGTAGTGCTGCTGCTATTGTTCACTCTTGGTGGTGAACATTGAAATCCCCCACCAGGGTACATTTTGTGCCATCCTCAGTGGGCGGCACGGTGGCACAGTGGTTAGCACTGCTGCCTCACAGCGCCTGAGACCCGGGTTCAATTCCCGCCTCAGGCGACTGACTGTGTGGAGTTTGCACGTTCTCCCCGTGTCTGCGTGGGTTTCCTCCGGGTGCTCCGGTTTCCTCCCACAGTCCAAAGATGTGCAGGGTCAGGTGAATTGGCCATGCTAAATTGCCCGTAGTGTTAGGTAAGGGGTAAATGTAGGGGTATGGGTGGGTTTCGCTTCGGCGGGTAGGTGTGGACTTGTTGGGCCGAAGGGCCTGTTTCCACACTGTAATGTAATCTAATGTAATCTAATCTTCCTCCAAGTGTTGTTCAACATGGAGGAGTATCGATTCATCAGCTGAGGGAGGACGGTACGTGGTAATCAGCAGGAGGTTTCCTTGCCCATGTTTAATCTGAAACCATGAGACTTCATGGGGTCCAGAGTCAATGTTGAGGACTCCCAGGGCAGCTCCCACTCAACCTCATCCCACGTGCCGCACCTGTGCTGGGTCTGTCCTGTCAGTGGGACAGGACATATCCAGGGATGATGATGGTGGTGGTGGTGGCTGGGACATTGTTTCCAAGGTATGATTCCGTGGTTATGAGTTTTGTCTATAAGGCTGAGTTTGTTGTTTCTGTTGCCAGGTCAGTGTCAGGTGGTCTGTCTGGTTTCATTCCTTTGACCACTCCATGGTTTGATGCAATTTGCCCAGCCGTTTCAGAGGACAGCGCATTGTTGTGGGTCTGGGCCACACGCAAGTCAGACCTGCTGAAAATAGCAGATTTCCTTCCCTCAAAGATGTTAGTGACCCAGATGTGTTTTCCACCCACAACATTTTTGTGGTCATCATTTTAATTCCTGCAACTTTTTCAATTCAAATTGGATTCAAACCCAGGTCCCGAGGACATTATTACTTGTATTGCGAATCCAGCAATGACACCTCAACATTATCACTTTCTCCCAACACCTCTGAATCCATTAGTCACGGTTTGATTGGATAGAAAACCTCAACACATGTTTTATTATTGATTCACGGATGTGGGTGTCACTGGCCAGGCCAGTATTTATTAGGGCTTTTGTCCGAAACATCAATTCTCCTACCCCTCGAATGCTGTCTGACCTGCTGTTCTTTTCCAGCACCACACTCTCGATTCTGATCTCCAGCATCTGCAGACCCCACTTTCTCCTAGGCCAGTATTTATTGCCCATCCCTTATTGGGCTGGGGTAGTTAAGAGTCAACCGCATTGCTGTTGGGACCGACGTGGTTACAGGCCCAAGTACTGTATGTGAGTGCAATTTCTTCTGTATTTGTCAGTCCTACGATGTGTTTGTGAGAGTCGAGTTCCTCCCCCCCACCCCCTGTCAATGTCTGAGGCTCACACAAACTTTCATCAGTCAGGAATACTGAAGTTTAAGGGAGGAGTCATTCTGTACGTAGCATACCTCATCACTGTTCAGGAATTAATTCTGCATCTCAAGGTTGCTGCCCAATGGAAGAGTATCTGGCCTCCGAAAAGCCCTCGTAACTTGTGTGACCAAAGGGCAGAAGAGAGGAGTGTGTCAGGGAAGGGAGCAGTCGTTCCCAAGAGGTTTGGAAAGGGGGTCAGCACCATCACACTTTCACCTCATTAAGCCCATTAGAGGAGGGCCATTCCTTTTAAGGGGAGGTGACGGCCTAATGGTATTATCTAGAGATCCGGGTAATGTTCTGGAGACCTGGGTTCGAATCCCACCATGGCAGATGAATTAAATAAAAATATGTAATTGGGAGTCTTGAGATATCCATTGTTGATTATTGGAGAGAAACCCATCTGGTTCACTGTTGGTCTGGCCTACATATGACTCCAGAGCCACAGCAATGTGGTTGAATCTTAACTGATCTTGGGGCAATTAGGGACAGACAATAAATACTGGCATAACCAATGATGCACACACCCCATGAATGAATTAAAAATAAAACTTTTTTTAAAAAGACGTGACCTAGAGAGGGGCGAGGCCTGGATTCTGCAGGGTAGACCAGGGTGAAGAAAGAGGTGGAGGGGCACTGCCAGGTTTTGTGCTGAAGTTTGTGTCTACCAGTTGCGACTCGAGATGGTCATATCTCGATATGCCCTGAGAGCCAATCCAAGATCGTGTCAAGCCCCCCCAGGATCTTGAACCACACCCTGCCGGTCACCCTGATGGTCACTGTGGCTCTGACCCGTTGATGCAGCTCTGTCCAGGGACCTCAGCAGGAGGTCTCTGCAGATTCTCACAGCCACAGAAAGCTGCAGCGAGGTGTCGCCAATGCCCTGTTGCACAGGGAAAGGAGCAGATGAACTTCCTGATGGGTGTAATGCACTAGAGAATTAGCAGTGCCTCCCTCAGCTACAGGGTGCACCTCCATTGCAATTACTGTACTCGATAAAGTTTAGAAGGTTGAGGAGGGGAATCTGATCTAAATGGTCTGGACGGAATGGACTTTGGGCAGATGTTTCCACTGGCAGGAGAGACAAGGACTCAAGGGCATAGCCTTTGAGTAAAGGGAAGACCTTTTGGAACAGAAATAAGGAGAATCTTCTTCAGCCAGAGAGTGATGAATCTATGGAATTCATTGCCACAGAAAGCAGTGAAGGCCAGGTCATTGAGTATATTTAACACAGAGATAGATAAATTCTTGGTTGTAAAGGGGATCAAGGATTACAGGAACAGAGGTGAGTGTAGTAGACATAACTAAGGAGAAGGTACAAAAATAGAAATTGCTGGGAAAACACAGCAGTTCTAGCAGTATCTGTGGAGAGAATCAGAGATAACATTCTGTGTCCAGTAGCCCTTTTTCAGAGCTAAAGAGAATGTGCTGGGGAAGCTGAAAGATCTGAAGGTGGATAAATCTCCGAGATCAGATGGACTACACCCTGGAGTTCTGAAGGAGATAGCTGAGGAGAATGTAGAGGCATTGGCGGTGTTCTTTCAGGAATCACTGGAGTCAGGGAGGGTCCCAGAGGACTGGACGATGGCTAATGTAACACTCCTGTTTAAGAAGGGAGGGAGGCACATTCCCTTGCATTTTTTTTACAAACATGGTGCACCAAACAACAGACCATTTTTATAAGACATGGCAGCCCTACTTGAGTTATTTGGATATAGATTTGTCAGCTATCTTAACTACGGCATTTGTTTAACCAGGATGGTTAGGTTTGTTGAGCCCTGGGCCCTGGGGGGGGGGTCTCCTGAGTTAATACGGGTATGTATACAATGCTCCGGTTCCACTGTTTGGGAGCTTTGCGCCAAGCATAGCTGTTCTGTATTCCGTGGGGTTTTTTTGGGTTTTTTTGCCTTTCTTTTTTGATCTATTAGTTAATTACTTATTTATTGGTGGTTGCTTTATACAGTGTTAGGGTTTGTTTTGTATTATAGGGTAGGTTAGTAGACAGTAGTTGTAATTTGTGGGCTTTTTCTCTTTATTATACTGATATTTGTTATTGATTTATTTCTCAAGAATTTTATATGTTTATAAAGTTAAACCAAAATTGCTAATAAATATATTTACAAAAACAAAAGAAGGGAGGGAGGCGGAAGTCAGGACACTATAGGCCAGTTAACCAGACCTCGATTGTTGGTAAGATTTTGGAGTCTGTTATTCGGGATGAGATTGCGGATGACTTGGAAGTTCCTTGTAAAATGGGTGGAGTCAGCATGGCTTTGTGCTGGGAAGGTCATGCCTGACAAATGTGTTACAATTCTTTGAGGAGGTAGTGAATAAATTAGAGCAAAGGAGAGCCAGTGGATGTGACCTGTTTGGATTCCAGAAGGCCTTTGACAAGGTGACACATAAGAGGTTGCTAAATAAGCTGAGAGCCCATGGTGTTAGGGGCAAGGTACTGGCATGGACAGAGGACTGGCTAACTGACAGAAGGAAGTGAGTGGGGATGAGGGGGCAGCCAGCGACTAGTTGAGTTCTACAATGCTCAGTGTTGGGATCACAATTATTCACATTGTCCATTAACAATCTGCATGAAGGAACTGAGCACATTGTTGCTAAATTTGCAGATGACACAAAGATAGATGGGCAGGGCAAGTCGTGTTGAGGAAGTGGGGAGACTGCAGAAGGACTTGGCCAGGCTAGGAGAGTGGCCAGAGAAGTGGCAGATGGAATACAATGTGGGAAAGAGTGAATTATGCACCTTGCAGGAAGAATAGAAGCACAGACTATTTTCAAAATGGGGAAAGGCTTTGAAAATCTGAAACAAAAGGACTTAGGAGTCCTAGTTTGAGATTGTCTTAAGGTTAACATGCAGGTTCAGTTGGCAGTAAGGAAGGCAAATGCAATGTTGGCATTCACTTCAAGAGTGCTGGAATACAAGAACTGGAATGTACTGCTGAGGCCGTATAAGGCTCTGGTCAGGCCGCAAGGCCGCATTTAGAACATTGTGAGCAGTTTTGGGCCCCATATCTAAGGAAGGATGCACAGGTGTTGGAAAGGGTCCAGAGGATGTTTATAAGAGTGATCCCGGGAAATGAAGGGCTTGTCATATGAGGAGCTGTTGAGGACATTGGGTCTGTACTCAATGGAGTTTAGAAGGATGAGGGGAATCTGATTGATACTTACAGAAGACTGAGAGACTTGGAAAGAATAGATATGGATAAGATGTTTCCACTACTGGAAGAGACCAGGACCCGAGTGGACAGCCTTAGAGTGAAAGGACAACTTTTTAGAATCGAGATGAGAAATTTCTTCAGAAAAGAGCGTGGTGAATCTGTGGAACTCATTGTCGCAGAGGGCTGTGGAGGCTAAGTTATTGAGTGTATTTAATCAGAGATAGATAGGTTCCTGATTAGCAAGGGGATCAATGTTTACAGGGAGTAGGCAGGAGAATTGGGTTGAGAAATGTATCAGCCATGATCGAATGGTGATGCAGATTTGATGGGCCGAATGCCTAATTCTGTACCTATCTCTTCTGGTCTGATGGAAATCCCTCCAATCCTTGAATGTGCAGTTCATGGACAGGTTGAACCTCAGGTGTAACACTACAATATTCCCCTGCAAGGGTCTTTATGGGCAATCCAAACCAACTTTGGAAAGTCAGATTCCCAACAGAAATGTAATGAAGACAGATTCCCAACTTTTCGGATCCGGCGATCCTTCCTCAGAACACTTGTAAGGAAGGGTCACCGGACGCGAAACATTACCATTGATTTCTCTTCACAGATGCTGCTGGGTCTGCTGAGCTTCTGTTTTTGTTTCTGATTTACAGCAACCACAGTTCTTTCAGTCTTAGTTCCCAACAGATGAGTTTATTGCAGTTTAACTATGGCCACACGAGGGTGCTATTAAATTATCCCCACCTCTGTGAAAAAGTGTTCACGTTCCTCACAATTTGTCCACATTTCCTTTTCTTACTCACTTAAAATCTAACTGAACCACTGCTTTCCTATTCCTATGACGATGGCTCCTTTCATAACTTGGACTTTCAGTTCTTGGGCGACGGACCTTGTCTGGGCCCTGATGCTGTCTAGGCCTATTTATTCCACCTATTTTACTTAGAACATCACAGCGCATACAGGCCCTTCGGCCCTCGATGTTGCGCCGCCCTGTGAAACCAATCTGAAGCCCATCTAACCTACATTACTTCATTCACATCCATATGCCTATCCAATGACCATTTAAATGCCCATAAAGTTGGCGACTCTATTGCCCCAAAACCTTCAACTGTGCACGAACCTGACCTTCCCACTGCCGCAGGATATCTTCATAGAGTCACAGAATTGCAAAGGCACTGAAGGAGGACATTCGGCCCTTTCCCCATATCCTTGCACACCATTTCTATCCAAATAACCATCCAATCCCTCAAATGAACCTGCCTCCAATACATTTCCAGGCAGCGCATTCCACACTCTAGCTAATCCCTGTGTGAGAAAGTCTTTCTCAGATCACACTTGCCTCATTTCCACATCACCTTAAATCTATGTCCTCTTATTCATATCCCTTTTATAAACAGGAACAGTTCTCTTATTTACTTGATCCAGCCTGCTCGTCATTTAAAAAAATCTTTATCAAATTTCCTCTCAGTAATTTTCTCTCCAAGGAGAACACTCCCAGCATCTCCTCATAATTAAAGTTTCTCATTGCTGGAACTATTCTAGTGAATCACTTCTGCACTCTCTCCAATGTATTCACATCTTTCCTATAATGCGGCACTCACAAATATATGCTACTCTCCGGCTGGGGTTCACCAAAGGCCTTGAACAAGTTCAATATCACCTTCTTGCTCTTGTACTCTATCTTCTTATTAGTAAAACCAAAAACACTCTCTATTTTATTAACTGCCGTCCGCAGCAATCCTGCCACCTTCAGTGGTCTGTGCACATATACCCGCCAGCTCTCTCTGTTCCTGCAACCCCTTTTGAATTGTAAGTTTTATTTTATATTATCTTCCACTGTTCTTCCCACCAAATTGCATCAGCTCACATTCCCCTGCATTGAACCTCACCCGCTACTGATCAGTCCACTCCTCCTAATTGTCAATGGCCTTCTGAAGTTCTACACTATCCGTCTCACAGTTTACAATTCTCGGAAGTTTTGTGTCATCTGCAACTTTTGGAAATAGGCCCCTGTACAACAAGATCCAGATCTTGCCCAGTAGCAGTGACTCAGCTTGCTATACCTTTATCATCCGCGATGACTGGCAATTCACCTACCTGTGATCAGAAAAATGTCTCTTGATAATCTAAATATCACATGGAAATTGAAGTGACAGCATCATATCCCCATGGAACTGTCCGTGGGTTTTCAAGCTAAACACTGATGAATAGGAATCTGTGCATTTTGAGATAAGTTGAACACTCACAAAATCTTCCTTAATATTCAAGGTTATGTACACACCCAGGCAGATTCTAATCAGATGATCATGGCAAGGTGGCTCAGTGGTTAGCACTGCTATTTCACAGCACCAGGGGCCTGGTTCGATTCCAGCCTTGGGCGACTGTCTGAGTGGAGTTTGCACATTCTCCCCGTGTCTGCGTCGGTTTCCTCCCACAGTCCAAAGATGTACAGGTTAGGTGAATTGGGCATGTTAACTTGCACGTAGTGTTTAGGGATGTGTAGGTTAGGTGCATTAGTCAGGGGTAAATGTAGAGTAATGAGGTAGGGGAATGGGTCTGGGTGAGATACTCTTTGGAGGATCGGTGTGGACTTGTTGGGCCAAAAGAGCCTGTATCCATGCTGTGTGGATTCTATGGCACTGACATAGAAACGTACAGCACAGAACAGGCCCTTTGGCGCATGATTAGATTACTTACAGCGTGGAACCAGGCTCTTCGGCCCAACAAATCCACACCAACCCTCCGAAGAGCAACCCATCCAGACCCATTCCCCTAACACTACAGGCAATTTAGCATGGCCAATTCACCTAACCTGCACATTTTTGGACTGTGGGAGGAAACCGGAGCACCCGGAGGACACTCACGCAGACACTGGAAGAATGTGCAAACTCCACTCAGACAGTTGCCTGAGGCGGGAATTGAACCCGGGTCCCTGGTGCTGTGAGGCGAGCAGTGCTAACCACCGTGCCGCCCATCTCAGATTTATGATGTTGTGCCATTATTTATCATTTAATAACAACTTTCAAATGGGGCAGAAAAGTGGAGTAGGAAGGATTCCCAATTCAGATGTTAGATAGAAACAGATGTTTTCCCAGTGGATTTGGATCCACGCAGATTTCAGGGCTGGTCACAATCTCAAGCTGCCTTTGAGAACAGATACTGAGCTGAAAATGTGTTGCTGGAAAAGCGCAGCAGGTCAGGCAGCATCCAGGGAACAGGAGAATCGACGTTTCGGGCATAAGCCCTTCTTCAGGGCTTATGCCCGAAACGTCGATTCTCTTGTTCCCTGGATGCTGCCTGGCCTGCTGCACTTTTCCAGCAACACATTTTCAGCTCTGATCTCCAGCATCTGCAGACCTCACTTTCTCCTCCTTTGAGAACAGATAACTGACTTCAGGTTAATTCCTCTCCAAATGAACAGTGTCCCATCAATCTGAGAACAGTGTCCCATCAATGTGCTTTGATTTCTGGAACTGAAAGATTCACTGTCAGCGCGACAGTTTGTGGCTTGACCATTTAGCTTAAACGTTTTTGTGTCTCTTCGATAATTATAACCTTCCTCTTATTATTCACTCAACAGTTTTGTTTCAGTTGTTAAGACAAGTATGTTCTTTTATTTTGCTTATATTAAATTTACTGTTATTTGCTAACTCAATTGCCTGTTCTTTCCCAGATCTCATGTGACCCTTAATCCTGAAACAACTGAATTAAGTGATTTAAAGGTTAATTCATGATTTTGTAGTTAGGCAAGCTCATTTCTAAACAATGTAAACATCCTCTCAAAATGTACAGTATTCCCTGGAATTTAGAAGATTAAGGGATGGGTTTGGTTGAAGTTTTTTGGAAATTAGAGACAGAGAAAAATGTTCTGCAGCTGAGGCAGTCTAGGATGATGAGGGTGTGGGTATAGTCTAAAGATCAGAACCAAATCTTTTCACGAGTAAGCCTCAGAACACTTTTACGCACAGAGAATCAAGTTTTAGACCTTCCTTCTGAATATGGCAATCAATCCTCAATCATTAAAGATTTTTAATCTGAGATTAATAAATTTGAATTATCTAAAGGTAGTAATGTGGAGTGAGGTCAAGTATCAGCCTCTGATGGAACCAGGGGGTGTCAGTGCCCCGCTCCATTTCTACAGGTTTATAAAGGATTGGAACTATTTTGTTGCTTTCCTGTTCTGTATCTCTGTTTATAAAGCTAAGAATCTTGTATGCTTCTCTAATAAACTTCCTGCCCTGCTACTTTTTTGCAGGTATACTCTCAGCTGTTTCTGTTCCTGCGTCACCTGTAAGATTGAACAAGCTATTTTATCTTGCTGTTCCACCTGATTTTTGACAAAATGCAGCACTTCACACTTCTCTGCGTCAAAATTCATTACAGTAGAAAGAGCAGAGTATCTGCAGTTTTGGAGACATGCTGCTTGTGGTGGTAGGGATGGGGGTATTGTCTTGAGCATCTCCACAGTTTTGGATTTGCAACTGCACAGGCGCAATATAGAGGCATGGCCAGCTGGTGGCGCCTGTACTTCAGAAATCAGGATTGACTCTGGACAGGATCAACAGCACCACTGATCCAGAATCTGGTTTCCAGCATTGTTTTTACCACAGGATCAACAGGTCAGCAAGAACACACTTCCATCCCTCATTCCATCCCTCTCTCCATCCGTCTTTCTCTCTCTCTCTCCATCCATCTTTCCCTCTCTCTCTCCATCCATATCTCACTCTCCAACTGTCTATCCCTCTCTCCATCACTCCTTCCTTCAACCTATCTCTCCCTCCTTCAATCTCCCCCTCCTTCTCAAGTCTCACCTTACCCAGATTCGTTCTCACTTACCTCTGCTCCCTTCACTCCCGTTCCCAAATTCCAAGACACCAAACAGTGCACCATTAAAATGTCCCAAAGCATTTTGCAGAGACACAACAGAGTCCCTAACTGAGCGTGTATACAGAGGCGCATTGAATAGTTCTTCAGTGCAACAACAGAAATTGCTGGAAAAAATCTCAGCAAGTCGGGCAGCATCTGTGGGGAGAAAGCAGCGTTAACGTTTCGGGTCCAGTGACCCTTATTTGGTGTGTTGAGTTCCACTGGGTTTGTTAAGGGCTGAGAAGTAGGTGGAGGCATTGCGTGAGACATCAGTTATCATCAATGAGGGCAATAGTGATAAACATCTTCATGGTGTTAGACTAACATTATTCCAGACAATGTAAACACAGAGACCAAACATGTACGAGAACTGGTTTTGAGAAGTTTAAAAGTCGCACCAGACAGATTTGAAAAAGGTATTCAGAATTTTGAGGGCTTTCAGAATGACAGGGACCTCTCACTCAGTGGCAAAAGCAGAGGCAGCGAGAAGATGACTTAAATTCATCAGCAAAGGAAGCTGTGGGAGGGGAAATTGTTTTGCGCTGTGATTATTGGTGATCTGGAATATGCTTCCTGAAAGTGGACTCAATAGTAGCTTTCCAAAGGGAATTTGATGATTGTTTGTGAAGGGATGGTCTATGATTAAAGAATAGGGACTAACGGATCTTTCAATGAGCCTATCAGATGCTCTTTGTGTTGTTGGATGCTCTCTCTCTCTGGTAGAATTTCTCCAGCACTGACAGCAGCCTCAGGACTCAATGCAAAATCAGTCGAAGAATCACTAGTCTCCTTCCTCAAGCCAGTTCCATGGTATTCAGGCAAAAGTCTTGCAAAATCAACTGCGATTTGGATGGCTTAAAAGCATCATGTTACAGCTGTTCGATTCTGATGGCTCTGCAAGAGGAGGGATGTTATTAAACTGGAAAGGGTGCAAAAGAGATTTACAAGGATGTTACCAGGACTGGAAGATTTAAAAGGGACCTGACGGGCAACTTTTTCACACAGAGGGTGGTGCATAAATGGAACAAGCCAGAGGAAGTGGTGGAGGTGGAAACGATTACAATATGTAAAAGACAGTTGGACAAGTACATGAATAGGAGACATTTAGGGGGCATACAGGCTATACCAAACTGTGATGTATTTGGATAGAATGCTTTCTATGGTGCATCTATAAAAATTGGTAAGAGTCATTGTGGACATGCCACATTTCCTTAGCCTCCTGAGGAAGCCGAAGGGTTGGTGTGCTTTCTTGACTGTGGTGTCAATGTGGGTGGACCAGGAGAGATTGTTGGTGATATTTATCGTAGGAACATGAAGCTCTTGACCGCCTCCACCTCAGTACCACTGATATAGACAGAGACTTGTCCTCCACTCCATTGCCTTAGGTCGATGACCACCCTCTTCATTTTGCTGATATTAAGGGAGAGATTGTTGTTTTTACTCATGCCACTAAGCTCTGTATCGCTTTCCTGTACTATGTCTTGTCGTTGCTTGAGATCCAAAGTGCTACAGTGATCTCATCAGCAAATTTGCAAATGGAGTTAGGGCTGAGTTTGGCCACACAGTCGTGAGTGTATAAGGAGTGTAGTAAGATCAAATAGAAAGCTGGAACATGATAAGGGACTGAGTATTATGACTCCCAAGGGAACCACAGGCTAAAATAACCTAATTCACTGAGCAACCCCGAAAATAGAAATTATCAACGTGTGGAGTTTGCACGTTCTCCCTGTGTCTGCGTGGGTTTCCTCCGGGTGCTCTGGTTTCCTCCCACAGTCCAAAGATGTGCAGGTAAGGTAAATTGGCCATGCTAACTTGCCCGTAGTGTTAGGTAAGGGGTAAATGTAGGGGTTTGGGTGGGTTGCACTTCGGCGGGGCGGTGTGGACTTGTTGGACCGAAGGGCCTGTTTCCACACTGTAACGTAATCTAAAAAAAAACAACAATAGTTCACCTTTTGTAACTTTGACACAAATCAGCAGCAATGTGAATTAAACATGAATAAACTGGTGAATAAACCTCATGTAAAAAGATGAATTTCTTTTCCAACAATAGTGCATGTGTTAAATGTGTGTGTGTGTGTTAAAGAGGTAGAGGTTTTGAAGGGGCAGATTTTAAGTTGAATAAATTGCATCAATAGAAATCCTTCCTTTTCACTGGTCCTGTTAAAGTTAATTGAATTGAATTAGTTTTATAGACACAAGTACTGTACTCAAATGAGTGTAGTAAAAGGTTTCCAGTCACCACTTTACCGTGCCATCTTCGGTAAAAGGGTACCTAGGTACAGATACTTAAAATCAAATTCTTAAGAAACAAAAAAAAAGAGAAACTAAAGCAATAAATAGTCAACATTATAGATCATAGGAATAAATCAGAAAAATAAATAAGTAAAAAATTGAAAATAGTCAGTCATTCTGACCCTGTCCTTCTTTTCCAATAAATAATGATTCATCAGTTGTAACTGAAGAGACCTGGTGTTAATGGTTTCTGTCCTGAGTGGCAGTCAGTTTGGCAAGTTGATCATATTGGTGGTCTCATTGGGATTTTATACATATCATGAGGAGCAATTATCAGCCTAGCCTTCCCAGTCAAGGTCGTGATAATCTCCATGGAGTAAAGAGAAACAGGAGTTAATATTGGTCGTATAACTGAGAATCTGAGCTTTGGGGCAAGTTGATGAAACGTGACTGACCGAGTCTTGTCGCTGTGTCGAGTTCCTGTCGGCATTTCAATTCCTGCATGGATAGATGAAGAGGGAAAGCACCAGATCTGCCCCATTGTGTGAAGTTGAACTCCACAGATCCATTTCCCACACTCTCTTCCCCCGTGATTTGTCTGACTATTCAGCTCAACTGGTCTGTCACACACTGAGCTGGGAACAGGAGTCAAACCAGACTTGAAATTTTAACTCTGTTTCCAGACCTGCTGAATTTCTGCAGCACTCACTGTATTTTGTTTGAGATTTGACATCCGTGGAGTTTTGCTTTGATTTGAGTGGTCCATCTCTCAGCTGTTTGAGAACCAGAGAGCTTTACAGCATAGTAAAAGGTCCTTTGGCCCCTTATAGACCCTTCGGTCCAACCCGTCCATGCCGACCAGATATCCCAACCCAATCTAGTCCCACCTGCCAGCACCCAGCCGATATCCCTCCAAATCCTTCCTATTCATATAGCCATCCAAATGCCTCTTAAATGTTGCAATTGTACCAGCCCGCACCACATCCTCTGGCAGCTCATTCCATACACGTACTACCCTCTGTGTGAAAAGGCTGCCCCTAAGTTCTCTTTTATATCTTTCCCCTCTCACCTTAAACCTATGCCCTCTAGTTCTGGACTCCCCCACCCCAGGGAAGAGACTTTGTCTATTTATCCTATCCATGCCCCTCATGATTTTATAAACCTCTATAAGGTCACCCCTCAGACTTTGATGCTTCTGGGAAAACAGCCCCAGTCTGTTCAGCCTCTCCCTATAGCTCAAATCCTCCAACCCTGGCAACATCCTTGTAAATCTTTTATGAACCTTTCAAGTTTCACAACATCTTTCTGATAGGAAGGAGACCAGAACTGCACACAATATTCCAACAGTGGCCTAACCAATGTCCTGTACAGCCGCAACATGACCTCCCAACTCCTGTACTCAGTACTCTGACCAATAAAGGAAAGCATACCAAACGCCTTCTTCACTATCCTACCTACTTGCGACTCCACTTTCAAGTAGCTATGAACCTGCACTCCAAGGTCTCTTTGTTCAACAACACTCCCTAGGACCTTACCATTAAGTGGATAGTCCTGCTAAGATTTGCTTTCCCAAAATGCGGCACCTCACATTTATCTGAATTAAACTCCATCTGCCACTTCTCAGCCCATTGGCCCATCTGGTCCAGATCCTGTTATAATCTGAGGTAACCCTCTTCGCTGTCCACTACACCTCCAATTTTGGTGTCATCTGCAAACTTACTAACTGTACCTCTTATGCTCGCATCCAAATCATTTATGTAAATGACAAAAAGTAGATGGCCCAGCACCGATCCTTGTGGCACTCCACTGGTCACAGGCCTCCAGTCTGAAAAACAACCCTCCACCACCACTCCCGTCTTCTACCTTTGAACCAGTTCTGTATCCAAATGGCTAGTTCTCTCTGTATTCTAACCTTGCTAATCAGTCTCCCATGGGGAACCTTGTCGACTGCCTTACTGAAGTCCATATAAATCACATCTACTGCTCTGCCCTCATCAATCTTCTTTGTTACTTCTTCAGAAAACTCAATCAAGTTTGTGAGACATGATTTCCCATGCACAAAGCCATGTTGACTATCCCGAATCATTCATTTCCTTTCCAAATACATGTATGTCCTGTCCCTCGGGACTCCCTCCAACAACTTGCCCACCACTGAGGTCAGGCTCACCGGTCTATAGTTCCCTGGCTTGTCTTTACCACCCTCCTTATGTCTGCACCTACCACCCAACATCCTGTCTCATCCCATTTGTCAACACTAGGCCAGTATGGACTTGAACCCCAAGATCCCTCTATACATCAACGCTGTTCAGGGTCCTGCCATTAACTGTACACTGCCAAAGTACGGCACCTCACACTTACCCGAATTAAACTCAATCTGCCATTTTTCTGCCCATATCTGCAAATGATCTACATCCCGCTGTATCCTTTGACAACCTTCTACACGATCCACAACTCCATCAATCTTTGTTTCATCTGCAGACTTACCAATCCACCTGACTACATTTTCATCCAACTCCTTTATGTATACCACAAACAGCAGAGGATCCAGTATGGAGCCCTGTGGAACACCACTAGTCACGGATCTCCAGCCTGAGAAACAACCTTCCACCATTACTTTCGACAAGTCAATTCTGAATCCACACAGCCAAGTCATCCATGGATCCCATTTATCTTAGTCTTCAGAATGAGCCTACCATGAGGGAATTTGTCAGAAGTCTTATAAAATCCATGTGGATAACATCTATTGGTCTACCCTCATCAATCACCTTCATTACTTTGTTGAAAAATTCAATCAAGTTGGTAAGACATGATTTGCCCCACACAAAACCATGCTGACTGTCCCTAATACAGCCATGCTTTTCCAAATGCGGGTAAATTCTATCCCTAAGAATTCTCTCCAACAGGTTCCCAACCACTGATGTGAGAATCATTGGTCTAGAGTTTCCTGGATTATCCCTATTTCTCTTCTTGAACAGAGGAACAACATTAGCTACTCACCAGTCGTCCAGTGGCCATGCAAGTAGAGAAGGTGGTGAAGAAGGCGGATGGCACGATTGCCTTCATTTGTCGGGGAATTGAGTACAAGAGTCAGGATGTCGTGTTGCAGCTTCATAAGACTTTGCTTAAGCCACACTTGGTGTATTGTGTTCAGTTCTGGTTACCACATTACAGGAAGGATGTGGAGACATTTGGAGAGGGTGCAGAAGAGGTTTACCAGGATGCTGCCTGGGAGAGGCTCGAAAACCCAAGTTGTTTTGTCTGGAGCGGCAGAGGTTGAGGAGAGACTTGATAGAAGTCGACAAAATTATGAGGTGCATAGATAGGATCAGAATCCTTTTCCCAGAGTCTAAAGCTAGGGGGCATGCATTTAAGTTTAGAGGGGGAAAGTTCAAAAGAGATGTTTGTGTGGTGGTGGAGGCAGATACAATAGGGGCGTTTAAGAGACTTTTAGATAAGCCCATGAATGTGCAAGGAATGGAGGGATATGGACCAAGGACAGGCAGAAGGGATTAGTTTAATGTGGCGTCACGTTTGGCTCAACATTGTGGACCCAAGGCCCTGTTCCTGTGCTGCACAGTTCCATGTTCTAATAGTTTTGTGGTGTTTTCAAGTGCTCATCTAAATAGTTCTCAGACATCTTGAGGGTTCCTGTCTCTATCGCTCTTTCATGCAGTGTGTTTCAGACCCCGCCACTTTCCGGATTAAAATATCTTTTCCTCAAATAGAGTCATATAAGGAGACTTTAGAAGAGCAGAAAAATATAACCCTTACTGCAGCGAAAAAATATCTCACCATTGATAAACTGCAAAGTCTCAAACTTAAAAACTCTTCCTAGTTCAGTTTATAATAACTGAATAAACTGAATTCTTGAAAGACTATGTACCATGGATAGTTTTCGATTATCACATGTTGGAAGTCTGATTATCAATTGGGTTGCTTGAAGCATTTGATTATACGTTAATATGTCTTCCAGGTTACAAACCCGCCTGAGTTAGTTGAATATCTGCAGACATTTTTGTGGTCTCTCTGTTCTCTATTGCCAAATGATTTGTTGCTTAGAGGCAAACATGAAACTTTCATTTCACTCAGTGTTGCAGATACCTCATCAAGGTTGGCAATTTATTAATAAGAATGAAGGTTAATATTAGAATACAAATGCCAGGTCCATAGCAGAGTGTGCTAGTGTGAAAAAGGCATTCGATAAATTGCCACACCAAACATTACTTGGCAAATCCCTCCAAACCTGATAGTTTTCTTAAAACTGTGTCCCCTAGTTATTGACCTCTCTACCCTGAAAGACTCTAACCTATCAATGCTCCTCAGAACTCTGTACACGATAAACCGATCCCCACTCCCAGCGTCGTCTGCTCTAAGCAGACTGAGCTTATCCATTCTCTCTTCATCGCTAACCTCTCCATCCCAGGCAACATCCTGGTGAATCTCCTCTGCACGCTCTCCTATGTAATTGCATCCTTCCTATAGTTCAAAGACTAGAATTGCACACAGTATTGCAGGTGACATTATATACAGCTCCATCATAACCTCTTTGCTCTTGTATTCAGTGCCTTAACGAATGAAGGCAAGTACTATCTAGGCACCTTATCTACCGCACAAAATTCTTTTCGTTCCCTCTCTGCCCTTAACTGCTTCTGCATTCCCTTATCCCTCATGTCATGCTTCAAGACCCCAGTGTTACCAGCTTTAAGCATTCCCTGTGGTTCAGTGTTCCTCTGTGCCATGGTAGCTCAGTGGTTAGCACTGCTTCCTCACAGCGCGAGGGACCTGGGGCTGATTCCAGCCTCGGGCGACTGTGGAGTTTGCACATTCTTCCCGTGACTGTGTGGGTTGCCTCCAGGTATTCCGGTTTCCTGCCATAGTCCAAAGATGTCCAGGTTAAGTGGATTGGCCACGGGAGAATGCAGAGTTATGGGGATAGGGTAGAGGGGATGGGATTCTCTTCAGAGGGTTGGTGCGGACTCGATGGGCCATTCTATGATTCCTCATTCTCACCGTTTTCTAACTAAAGTTATGGAGGAAATCTACCAGTTCCTGTCAAATGACCTGCATTATTCTGCTTCCACCACTAGTCCAGCACTGTCTAGCGTGCATATATCAATAGGAAACAACATGAGGATGGGAACATGATGGTGAATTGAGAAAATAAAGGATGAGGAGACGCATGTTTCAGTGCTGTAATTCTATGACATACACATTCCATGTACCAGTGAAGGTCACTACCACTGAATTTCTTTGCTATCCAACCCTTCCCGGCAGCTCACTTTAACCCATATCCCTCCCTGTACAACAAGAGTGCATCAAACGCACGGTGAGAGGGAGCTGTCCAATTTTGCAAAGTGACACAGGTCTCTGATATAGGATTCTCCTTTGTGGATGGAATGTATGCACCATCCAAAATCGAAGAACTCCCTCAATCGCATGAACAGTAACCCAATACAGAGAAAGTGTGCTTTCAACTGTACAGGATCTGAATGGGTTGAATGACTGGGGTTCAGGAAAGGGTCAATGACTTGTGTCTGGGTCTCTATTCCACAAACACCCGCCACTCTTGTTTGATACATATTGATGAGCGTGATGGCGTCAGCGACGCCGTGTACCGATTGGCGAGCGTGGTGATGTCATGGTGCCTGCAAAAATTGATAAGCGTGATGACATCGGCGGCGGCGTGCGCATATTGATGAGCGGAATGATGTCAGCGGCGGCGTGCGCATATTGATGAGCGGAATGATGTCAGCGGCGGCGTGCGCATATTGATGAGCGTGATGAGGTGGCCGCCCGTCCGCCTGCCGCCATCTTGCTTGTTTGTGTCCGGTTTCCAGGCGGTTGGGAGCGAACCGCTCCGTTACTTGGCGACGGACCGAGCGGCCGAGAGAGTGAGTGAGGCCCGGGGACAGGGGCCGCTGGCCAGCCCAGACAGGTGAGTACAGGACGGGCGGTCTCACTGAGACACCGGGGGACAGGTAGCTCCTGGTGCAGGAGCCGGGCTTCCGTGAGGGCTGGAGGGGAGGGCCGGGCCGAACCGAACCGAAGTGACAGCAGCCGGGGAGCGGGCAGAGGCCGGGCAGCTCGACACCGGATCACCCCGCCATCCCCTCCACCCAACACCAGATCACCCCCCGTCCGGTACCAGATCACCAACTCGCTCCGGCATCGGGATCACTTTGTCAGCCTCCGCCGCAGCCAGATCGCCTCAACGTCTGAGACCAGACCACCATCTCAGTCCCCGACCGCCAGGTCACCTCAGACTCCCCACTCCCACTCCAACAACCTCGATCACCTCAGCCCGGTCACCAGATCAGCTCCCATTAACACCGGCTCTCCTCACCCCAAAACCCCCACTACCCCTGCTCTGACACTTAAGTCCCTACAGACCGTAAGATAAAGGAGCAGAATTAGGCCATTCAGCCCATCGAGCCTGCTCTGCCATTCGATCTGGCTCAAGGGTCCTTGATCCTTTTACTAATTCCCCACAGTTCTCTGTGGTAATGTGTTCCTCTGGCTGGATAACTTCCTCCTCATTGCAGTCCTAAAGAGTTATCCCTCAACTCTGAGGCAGTGCCCCCATGCTGCTGTTAGTCTCTCCTTGTGCAGGCGTCTCAGTATTCTCTAAGTTTCAATTAGATCACCTCCTCAACCTTCTGAACTCCGTTGAGTGCAGACCCAAAGTCCTCAACAGTTTCTTATGTGGCAAGCCCTTTTTTCTTGTGAACTTCCTCTGGACCCCTTCCAACGCCAGAATAAATGTTTCTAAATACAGGGCTCAAAACTGCTCACAACATTCCAGATGCAGTCTGATCATAACCGTACACAGTTCGAGCAGTACAGCTCCGCTATTGTATTCTAGCCCCCTCGAAATATTTACCACATTGCATTTGACAACCTAACTGGCAACTGAACCTGCATCTGAATCTTAAGAGAATACTGAACTATGATTGTCAATTTCCTTTGTGCTTCAAATTTCCACAGCCTTTACCTATTTAGAAAACTGTGTATGCCTCTATTATTCCTACCAGAGTGCATAAACAGTCACTTTACCATGTTGTATTCAATCTGCCACTTCCTTGCCCACTCTCCTAGCCTGTCCAAGTAGTTCTTCAGCTTCCTCAACACTACCTATTCCTCCATATATCCTTGTGTCATCTGGAAGCTTAGCAACAATGCTGTCAGTTCCTTCATCCAGATTTTCAATGTATAACGTGAACGGCTGCAATCCCTACTGTCTGCCAGTCAGCAAATCCTCTATCCATGCCAATAACTTTACCCTGACATTGTGAGCGCATATTTTGTCCAGTTAGAAATCCAAATTGATCACACCCGTGGCTAGCCTCTGATTAATTTGCTCATTAACTCCTCAAAACTTTCTAAAAGATTTATCAGACATAACCTCCCCTTCACAAAGCAGTGCCAATACCACCCTATTTAACCATACATTTCCAAGTACTCTGCAATTTGGTCCTTAATAATGGACTCTAAAATCTTCCCAATGACCAAGGTCAGGCTAACCACCTACAGTATCCTGTTTTCTGTCTCTCTCCCTTCTTAAACAGGGATTTGACATTAGCCACTGTTCTGTCCTCTAAGACCCTCTTTGATATCAATGGTTCCTGAAAGTTAACCACCAATGCCTTGATAACCTCCTCAGCTATCTCCTTAATACCTCTGGAGCATAGTCCTTCCAGTATGGATGATTTATCCACATTCAGACCTTTCAGCTTCCCTGCCAGCACCTTCTCCTTAGTCATAGAGTCAAAGAAATGTACAGCATGGAAACAGATGGCCTCTACCTCTGCCCCCTGACTCCCTTGAAGATCTGGTGTATTGCACAGTCAAAACTGACAGAAAGTAGCTATATAGTTCCTCTGCCATTTCTTTGTTCTGCATTACTACTCTCCATTCTCATTTTCCTGTGGTCCAACGTCCACTCTTGCCTCTTTCTTAGATTTTATATATCTTGCAACCTTTTATACTACGAGCTAGCTTACTCTCGTATTTTATCTTTTCTCCCCTTTTTGCTTTTTTAGCTATCCTCACTGGAATTTGCAGAATTTCCTGTCCCCTGACACCAGACCAGACCACCTACTGGAACCAGATTACTAACTCCCTCCAAAATTCCCCTCACACAAGATCGCCTCCCCAACAGCAAATTTCCGTGTGACGTCTCTTCCACTGGATCACTTCACTCTAACGCCAGATCACCTGCTGAAAAATATCCCCAACACCAAATCACATCCCCAAGAACTACCACCAACACCCATTCACTGACCTGAAAATCACCCTTAACACCAGATTACATCCTTCAGGAATCCACCAGAGCTGCTTACACATCTAGATTTCCCTTAACACATCTCAATCACCCTCCCCAAGCCCCACTCAAACCCCAGATATTCCCTGCCCCCACATCTCTCCCTCTTTCCCATTCTTCTAAATCTCCTGCAGCATTCACCAACTCTTCCACAGACTACACTAACACAGCCCCATCACATCTCCTACAGCCTCATCACACCCCATATTACCCAAACTGTAGACTTGAGCTCCATAGCTAGTCATTAGAGCTGCTTTTGACTGAGTGTGTCATAACTGGGATTAATAGGAAACAGGGAAAGTTTCCTGTCTCAGGAGTCATTCCGAGGAGAAAGGAAGATGGTAGTGGTTGTTGGAGGTCAGTCATATCAGCTCCAAGAACTCGCTGCAATTGTTCCTTCGGATAGTGTTTTCAACCCAACCGTCTTGAGCTGTTTCCTCATCAGAAGGGAAGATGTTTATGATAAGTACACAGTTCTCAATGGGAGTGGCCCCAACTTGCTTGCAGCAAAACCTAAAATATATGCACGCCTGGGCTAATATGTAGCAAGTCAAATTTTCACCACCCCACAATAATGCCAGCAGAAGTTGAGTGGAGATGAATTTTAGGTTGGAACATCCTAAAGAAGAGTGAATCTAACCATTATCTTTACTGAATTCCCTCCTATTTAACTCTCTGGAACAAAGTAGCCCACACAATTAATACTTCATCGACCATTTTTAACCTTCACTTTCTCAACCTGAATAGTGCTTAACATCTACAAGATGCATTGCAGAAATTCACCAAGACTCCTTCACCAGCATCTTCAAACTTGAAACTTGTACCATCCAGCAGGACAAGCCCATGTATAGCACCACCACCCATTCCTTCATTGTTATTGGGTCAAAGTCCTGGAACTCTTTTCCTAGCGGCATTTTAGGTGCCCTTATACCACGTAGACTGCAGCAATTCAATAAAGTGTTCTATCACCACCTTCTCCAGGACAAGTGTGATAAATGGTCACTGGAGCCTGAACCTCATCCTCATCCACAACACCTACTGACATTCAGTCATAGAGATCTACAGCACAGAAAAAGGCCTTTTAGCTCATCATGTTTGTGCCAGTCAAAAGCAAGTGTCTTCTCTATTCTAATCTGACCTTCTTGATACCATTCTTCCCACAACAAGCCAGCTCGTTCCCTCGTTCTCACAACACCCACCCCATGTCGCTTTCCCTCCCACAGCTGTTTTGTATTACTGACTTGTCTGAATAATTGCAGTAACTTTCTATTAAAGAAAGTTTGTGTTAATTCAGATTGTATGAGCTGGAAGAAATGATTCCATAGTATCATGACCGGCTTGTCACAAAAACTCCAGCAAAATAATAATAATGTTAATTACTAGCTTTGCAAGTCTGTCCACATTGCTTTATGATTAGGTTGGGATATCTGGTCAGCATGGAAGAGTTGGACTGAAGGGTCTGTTTCTGTGCTGTACATCTCTATGACTCTATTTGAAGCTGCCGGTGTTGGACTGGGGTGTATAAAGTTAAAAACCACACAACACCAGGTTATAGACCAACAGCTACTGTGGGCGGCACGGTGGCACAGTGGTTAGCACTGCTGCCTCGCAGCGCCAGAGACCCGGGTTCAATTCCCGACTCAGGCGACTGACTGTGTGGAGTTTGCACATTCTCCCCGTGTCTGCGTGGGTTTCCTCCGGGTGCTCCGGTTTCCTCCCACACTCCAAAGATGTGCAAGTCAGGTGAATTGGCCATGCTAAATTGCCCGTAGTGTTAGGTAAAGGGGTAAATGTTGGGGTATGGGTGGGTTACGCTTCGGCGGGTCGGTGTGGACTTGTTGGGCCGAAGGGCCTGTTTCCACACTGTAAGTAATCTAATCTAATCTAAAGTAATCTAAAGAATGACTATGTTCTAAAAGATAAGAGACTTAACAAACAATCCAGGTCTTTTTCAGTATATGATGTCAGTTACATCAAACTGAAAATGTGTTGCTGGAAAAGCGCAGCAAGTCAGGCAGCATCCAAGGAACAGGAGAATTGACGTTTCGGGCAAAAGCCCTTCTTCAGCCATTCCTGAAGAAGGGCTTATGCCCGAAACGTCGATTCTCCTGTTCCTTGGATGCTGCCTGACCTGCTGCGCTTTTCCAGCAACACATTTTCAGCTCTGATCTCCAGCATCTGCAGCCCTCACTTTCTCCTCCAGTTACATCAAACTGTAAACTTTTGCTATAAATTCTGTGTCTTACGATCTTATACTCTACAACCACCTGAAGAAAGAGCAGCGCTCCGAAAGCTATTGCTTCCAAATAAACCTGTTGGACTGTAACCAGGTGTTGTGATTTTTCACATTGCTTTAGTTTGAATTATACCTGTTTATTCAGTCTCCAACCTGATTGTATGTGATGTCGCAGCTCTTTGTGGGTTAAAATTTAGCATCACTCTATGACAACAAAGTTAATTCAATTCAGGTTAATAAAGGCTGAACGAGAATTCATGTACCTGATTAGCGATATTAGATTAGAAATTACAGTCATTTTCCTAGTACCAGTTGTGCTAACCTTCAAGATCAAGTTGTGTGTCTGGGTGACACCCTCTTCACTACCTCAGGATATCCCAATGCATTTCTACCTCACTGATTTCTTTGTATTTCCCAACAGTGACAATATTTATAATGTGTACATAACATGGTCCAACAACCAACAATTAAATAATGCACAAGTAATTTAGTGATATTGGTTGATAAATAAATAAGAAGTACACCGTTCCTGTTTATTGATTAACGATGTGGCAGATTCTGACTTCAGTTTACCTTTTCATACAAAAGACGGCACCTCCAACAAGTAGCTCTGTTTCAGTGCTGCACTGAAGTCTGAAGCTGGATTCTGTGTTGAAATCTGAATAGGTTTGAATAATATAAACTGCAGACTGACAGTGAGGTGATATTGCCATTGCTGAGTGACAGGTCAGAATTAGAAGCAAGCACCTCAACTGATTCATTTTACTACAAATGAAAGGCAACAGATTAACTCCAGGGCCGAGGATGTAACACAACAGGAGAGTGCTGGACTATTCCAGACACTGAGTGGATAAGGAGTAGATGGTCACTGAGAAGTTCCAGTTGTGTTTATTTTAAAGCAATTAAATTTGTAGAGAGGGGGAAGAAAGTGCAATGGATTTAAAAGCTATTTGTATAAGTTACATATGGAGCAATGAGCACAATTTACTAGTTTTCTAATCCCTCTGCAGCTGGTTTTGTCTCTCCAGGTCTTGTCATATGAGGTGACCATTTTGAAAATTTGTGAAATATACTGCAGTTTGGGGACCCTGCCTTGGATTTTTACTTCCTGAAATAACAAAACCACTGAGAACATACACTGATACAGCTCTTGGAGT
The DNA here is from genome assembly GCF_037043375.1 of Chiloscyllium plagiosum. Taxonomy (NCBI): domain Eukaryota; kingdom Metazoa; phylum Chordata; class Chondrichthyes; order Orectolobiformes; family Hemiscylliidae; genus Chiloscyllium; species Chiloscyllium plagiosum. The sequence continues at coordinate 75,156,961 of NW_028270152.1, read as the reverse complement.
CCAAGTGTTTATTCAACAGAAGTAGCAGAATCTTTAATCACACCTGTTTTGGACCTGTTTGTGTGTTTACACCGTCCAGTATGTTGTTCAATATCTGGTCTTGATGTATAACCTTTGACAATGAGTATCAAGTGGTCTTTTTAACTGTGGAGAGACCTCCTGTCCAAAACCAATCGCGTCTGCACCGAGCTTTCCATCCAACCTTGCTTTGTGGCAAAGGTAACTAGATAACAACAGAGATCCTGCCTAATGTTTCACAGCTAAGCCGAGTTGTGCTTTGCTCTGTGTTGCATAGCTGAGATCAAGTTCACTTTCTAAGGCTGAAGAAGCAACAGGACAACTGTTTGCTCCCAGCTAAAAAAAAAATAATGGAAATTTGAGTAATTGTATGTCACCCAGGTGAAGGCAAAATGGTTTGAATTCTGCCCCACTCAGGAAATGCCAAGCAATTCACCAGTGCCATTATTTCTCACAATGCATTACAATTTGTACTGATTTTGTGTCAATGCAACATCATATTAATGTAAAAGTGGCAATGTAGCTAAAGAGGTAAAAGACGTGCATTTTTTATTCATCAGTGGGATGTGGACATTGTTGGCTGGACTAGCATTTATTGCATGTCTCTGGTAGAGCTTGAGGTGGTGAGTTGCCTCCTTGAACCAGTGCAGTGTATGTGCTGTGGATCAACACAATAAGCTGTTAGGAAGGAGTTCCAGGTGAAATGTACTGCACTTCAGCACCTGCCGACGCATCAGTGTTTTAAGTGAAATAAATTGGATTTCTATATGTACTTTTCATCTACCATTTGTTGTTTTCTTTTAAAAACAACTTCATTCTTATTTACTGTCCTTTAAGATCAGCTGTTGACTTCCCTAAAGTTAATTTTGCTCCTGTCTTTCCCACTCTGACTTCACTTGCAGTTGAATTTTTCTGGAGTTTACAATAACAATTTCTTTAGTCAGTTGTTTAATGTGCATTATAGGAGAGATGTACTTACACAACGGAGATTTACTAGAATGTTGCCTGAACTGGATAATTTGAGTTATGAAGAGAGATTGGACAGAGTGGGGTTATTTTCTTTGGAACTGAGGAGATTTGGGGCGGGGGGGGGGCATGTAGTTGAGAAATTTAAGGTCATGAGGGGCATAGATAGGGTAAACAGGAAGAAACCTTTCCCTTGATGAAGGGATCAATGTTGATAAAGTGTGGCGCTGGAAAAAAGCATAGCAGGTCAAGCAGTATCTGAGGAGCAGGGAGTCGACGTTTCGGGCATAACCCTTCCTCACTGATTAGTGACCAGAGCATAAAATGGTTAGAAGCAAAGGTTTAATGGGGATGTGAGGCAAAATATTTTACTCTTTAGTATCATGGGAATCTGGAACTCAATGTTTATAAGGGTGGAAGAGGCTGAAACCCTCATAACATTGAAGAAGTATTTGTGATGCCAAAGGATACAACACTATGGGCCACGTGGTGGAAAATGGGAATAGAATAATTAGGTGGTTATTTTTGATCAGCAGATTCAATAGCCAAATGGCCTTTATCTCTGTTGTTAATCTCTAAATTTATATTTATTTAATGTGACTTGCTGATTCTTCCAGGTACCTTGTGTTTTTTCCCCCTGCAGCTTCACATTCTCAATTGATTCTTTTGTTTTCAGTTCCCTGATAGGTGCTGAAGCCATCTATGCAGTACCACTTGCAGAGAAGTTGCATATACTACTACTTGACATAAATAAACATTTTGTTTAAACAAAAACTTGTTTTAAAAGCTGTAGGATTTTAGGTGGCTGTGGTGCTGAAGATTTCAGATTTAGATTGGACAGTTTGCCAAAGGAAAAGGCTTTTATTTTGCATCTGCAGATGGCAGACCTTATTTGCAGAGATGTTGGAGTAGTATTAATGTATTGAATTAGTAATCTCAGGACCCAAGATAATTTTCTGATGCAAGTGTTCAAATCTCTCTATGGTAACTGGATTTTAAAACTAGTTAATATGTCTAAAATATAAAGTTTATTTCTGTCATTGGTGACATTGACAAATATTGGCAGGTCAGCATAAAAATTCATCTGGTTCACTAATGCACTTTATTATGAAAGAAAATCTACTATACTTACTGGCCTGGCCTACATGTGATCCACAGCAATGTAGTTAACTCTAGTCTGCTGTCTGAAATGACTAGATAAGCCAGATAGTTCAAGTGCAATTTGGGATGGGCACAAAATGCTGACCTTGCCAATGACACCTATACTCAATTCCCTACTAAGCCAACATAGTGAATAGAAGTTAGCCCATGGGCGCACACAAAGTAGAGCTGAGCTGGCACCATTGCAAGGTTCACTGCCCCAGTGTAGGTTGACACATCCCAATTGAACCTTGGTGAGTGTTGGAGCTGATATAATCGACTAAGCAGTCACAATATTTCTGCCATTTGTTTTATGTAAATATTGTTTTTCAATTCACATGATGCTCTGATGAATGTGATCGCATTATTGACTGTTATCCTCAACAGTTCCATGAGGGAGTTGTAATGGAATATTCCTGAAGTGCAGAGGAGCTTCTCACAGTTTATTTGCAATTGGATCTGTGTGTCAACACTGTCATCAATCAGTGGCTGCACAAGATATCGTTTATACAGTGTCACATTGTTGAGCAGTCATGTGTTTGTGATATATCCTTACCACAGCTGCATTTGTCTTACTTGTTCCTTCATCCCCTCCTGTATGGTTTTGAGTTAGTTTGTTTTTCTCCCCTTCCTCAGAGTTTCTCTCCAGTATATGGGCTCGGACCCCTACCAAATAAGATCTGTTGTTCATTGATGCTTTGTCACGCTGGCCTTTTTATATTCCTGACCAAGATAACTGAACATGAAGGTGAAAGGAGTAGAAGGATATGTTTTAAGTAGGGAGCAAAGAAGTGATTGTTGAGCATAAATGGGCATAGATGGGGAGAATGCCTTGCTTCTGAGGTGAAGATTTCTGTGTAAAAGCTATTTTGTTCTGAGGAGCCTGTCTCATCTAAGTGCACTTCAGTCTTTGCCCAATTTCTGCTTGGAGCACTGGTCACTGAATGGAAAGAGGATTAGCTGACTTTCTATTTCACTCCTTTCCTCTTCCCAGTTGCTTACACCTGTTATAGTTCCTGGGGCCCCGTTCCAAACTCCACTATCATCTTGTCAACCAAAGGTAGAGAGGTATTAATAGAAGTTGTACTCTTTTTTTTTTTAAGAAAAAAAGCCCATTGAAATATTTTTGATTCCATTATGCGGTCTTTATTTTTAAGCAGTATCGGTTGCGAGAAGCCCCATGTTACAGCTGTTGGCCGAACGAAAAATGTACCAACGAAGCCAAGCGAAACATGTCAATTCAAAAACACAAATTGTTGGAAAAACTCAGCAGGTCTGGCAGCGCCTGGGGAGAGAAATCAGAGTTTTTGTTGTGAGTCGAATGACCCTTCCCCAGAAAACCTCTTTCAGTTTTTAAAGCATACTAATTGAGTTTCATTCTGTACATAACTGTAAGAGGTTATTGAATTGATTAAAGACTACTTCCTCTGGTTGAGGTTTTCATCTTACAAATGAGCATTATGGATAGTGTGTTTAACCGTGTTTAAGGAGGGCAATATTCAAAACTGGGCCTTATTTATTGTTACTGCATACCATGGTCATACTAGCCTGCATGGTGTAAATTTTTTGCAAGTTAGTTTTATAATGGTTTTTCCACTTACACTTGGTGCTTGTTTTCAAAGTACAAAGAGAACAAAGAAAAATACAGCACAGGAACAGGCCCTTCGGCCCTCCAAGCCAGCATCAATCCAGATCCTCTATCTAAAAATCTGTCGCCTATTTTCCAAGGATCTGTGTCCCTTTGCTCCCTGCCCATTCATGTATCTGTCTAGATACATCTTACATGACGCTATTGTGCCCATCTCTACCACCTCCACTGGTAACAAGTTCCAGGCACCCACCACCCTCTGCGTGCTTTCCACGCATATCTTCCTTGAACCTTTCCTCTCTCACTTTGAACTTGTGACCCTGAGTAATTGAGTCCCCCACTCTGGGGGAAATAGTTTGTTGCTATCCAACCTGTCTATACCTCTCATGATTTTGTAGACCTCAATCAGATCCCCCCAACCTCCATCTTTCTAATGAAAATAATCCTAATCTATTCAACCTGTCTTCATAGCTAGCACCCTCCATACTGACAACATCCTGGTGAACCTCCTCTGCACCCTCTCCAAACCATCCACGTCCTTTTGGTAATGTGCGGACCAGAACTGTACGCAGTATTCCAAATGTACCAGAACCAGAGTCTTATACAACAGTACCATGACCTGCCAACTCTTGTACTCAATACCCCATCTGATGAAGGAAAGCATGCCGTATGCTGCCTTGACTGCTATTGACCTCCATTGCCACCTTCTGGCAACAATGGACCTGAACACCAAGATCTCTCTGGGTACATTATTTTCCCCAGGACTTTTCCATTTACTGTAAGTTCACTCTTGAATTAGATCTTCCAAAATGCATCACCTCCCATTTGCCCGGATTGAACTCCATCTGCCATTTCTTTTCCCGCCCCCCCCCCCCCCCCCAACCCTCCAATCTATATATTCTGCTGTCCCCTTCACTATCTGCTAGTCCACTAATCTTAGTGTCATCTGCAAGCTTGCTAATCAGACCACTTGTACCTTCCTCCAGGTCATTTTTGTATATCGCAAACAACAGTGGTCCCAGCATGGACCCACTGGTCACAGGTCTCCATTTTGAGAAACTCCCTTCCACCACTACTCTCTGTCTCCTGTTGCCCAGCCATTTCTTTATCCATCTAGCTAGTATACCATGGACCCCATGCGACTTCACTTTCTCCATCAGCCTCTCATTGGGAAGTATCTAAATTCCATCTCGTAAAATGAAGCAACTTTCTGTTGGTTTGATTGTTTGTGGACTCATTTTGAGATGTTTTTTGTTTGTTCATGCAAGATGGACAATGGAGGCTGGGTCATACTTTTTTGCCCATCCATAATTATTCTTGGGAAAGTGATAGTGAGCTGTCTTCTGGAACTACTGCAATCTCTGGTAGGTACCTCCACACATGCTGTTAGGGAGTAGTTCCAGGATTTTGTTCCAGTAACACTGAAGAAATAGTAGTACATTTTCATGTCGGGATGGCATCTGACTTGGATGGGACTTGCACGTGATGATGTTTGCATGCACCTGCCTCTTGGTGGCAGAGATTGCAGGTTTGGAAGTGCTGTTGAATGAGTCCTGAGTTAGTTGTTGTGGTGCACACTGTTACTGCTGTGGTTTGGTGTGGTGGTGGAGGGAGTGAATGTTGAAAGTGGTGGCTCAAGTGTGCTGCTTTGTTGTACTTAAGTGTTGTTGGATCTGCACACATCCAGATAGGTGGCATGTACAGATTATCCGAAGGACACCAGCGGGGGGAGTATTTCGTTCAGTTAATCAAATCCTGAATAGTTGAATGTCAGATAACATAGTTTAGCTAAACATCTGGACCTTGCGATCATGCCACATAATCCGATATTCGATCATTGAGATTCCTCTGTGTTCCATCAAACCGCTGACTTGTCCTTTGTAATTGGTTGATAGGGTTCAAGAAGCTTGGAGACCAGTTACTCACCTTGGAGCACTTGCAGCCTGTGAACTGCTCTTGTAGCTACAATATTTGTTCCTGGTTAATGGTAACTCCCAAGATGATAGTAGTAGAGGGTTGAGTGATCGTAATGCCGTTGAGTGATCGTAATGCCATTGAATGTCAATGGGGAGATGGTTCGATTCTCTCGTTGGAAATCTGGTCATTGCCTAGCACTTGTGTGATGCAAATGATACTTTACAGTTGTCAGCCCAAGATTGAATATTATGCAGGTTTGCTGCATTTGTACATGGACTGCTTCAGTATCTGAAGAGTGGCAAATAGTTCTGAACATTGTGCAATCATCAGCCAATGTCCCACTAGTGTCATTAGGATGGCTGCTTTTATTTCTCCTGTGTTATGGCAATGACTACATTTCAAACAGTAAGAGTTTGGAACATGATGAATCATGAAAGGCATAATATAAATGCAAGTTATATGTTCTTTTTAAATGTGTATTTGATCTTAAACCCAGGCTATCAGTTATCAGAATGATTATCTAGAATGCAGTATGGCCCCATGCATGCTTTGATTGCCAAGTGGGCTCATGCATGTGTGTACATGGGCTATGACAGGCTGCAGAAGCATCTTGGGGCGAAGAAGAAACAAGCATAGAAGCAGCCCTGACCTCTGGTTTGACCTCCCAGCTCTGGAAAGTGTGAAGGAGCAGTAGTGGGGAGAAAACACTGGGAGAAGGGAAGGCGATTCAAAATTATGTTTCTTTTGGAGCACTTCAATCTTAGCACTGCATGATCCAAATAAAACACTAAAGGAAAGATAACATTTTTAGGGAGAAGAGGAACCCTTTGTGTTGTGATGCATATTCTGACAATTTTAATTCCCAATGAGAAATGGCAGAGTGATTATTTTGGGCCTACCCAAGTCCTGGATATCTCACAATTTACGGCTGAGACTATTTCCTCAATGTCTGGCAGCGCCATTTTTTTGAGACTGGCTGCTACTTTTAGTCACTTCAGGATGACATTGAGTACCTTTCTGTCCACATATGCAGTTTCCATCAACTTGAGGTGGAGTTTGCAGCACACAGAGCCATTGATATGGTTATGTTGGTGCTGTAGTATGAGACAGTTGGATTAGTATTCCACAATTGAATTGTAGGGCTATGTTCCTCTCACCAAGTTCCATGTTTAAAATTCAGCTTCCAACTTTTGGCAATCGCCTAACAGCAACTGGTTTCATGAGAACCATTGAGGAAAGGGAGAAAGTCAGCAGTTGTAGAAAAGATTTAACATGCAAAGTGCTTAATCTGCAGCAACTGGTTTATCACAGTAATAAAGCCTCTTAGCTAGGTCACCTTTGAGATTTTTCAATCCATGCTGCTGATTCAGTGAACTGCGTTTCCCTGATCTGATTTACTTGTTTGTTTTCACGCATTAGATTAGGGAGAGCGGCTGCTTTGTGATATTAATGATTGATGTGTGTTGTTGTTGTAGGAAAGGAATTCATGCTCGCTCCATGTGCACACTTGTTCTCAGATGCTTGAGAGAAGTGTGTGAGAATTAGTCTGCAATTGACAGATCTTCCAACAGCTTCTCTATCTGGATGAGCAAGATCGAGTGTGGCTATAAGTGAAGGGAAGCTATTTGGAAAAGCATATTAAACAAACAAAATTTCTAGCAAGTCTCAGAGCCTGTTTTGTATATAATTGGTTGGAGTTTGTTTGGACTTAAAGTTTCGGTAGAGATTTTTGACAGCTTATTGGATTTGAATTAGATTTTATTGTCATGTGTACTCAAGTATAGGGATACAGGAGTACAGTGAAAAGTGCACAACATTGCCATTCCCAGAACCATCTTAGATCCAAAGCCATCTAGGTACAAAATCTTAGGTACCAAGTGAAAAAATAAGGAAGTATAGTTAAAAGTTCAACACCGCAGTCCTTAAGTGCTTAGCCATACTGGTTGATTACCAATGCTTGGTGCCACCACAGATGCTGAGACACATTGGGCTGCCAGTTCTCTCCACCGCCACAGTTGCCAAGGGACTGCTATCTCAGCTGCGCTGGGCTCGCTTTCCCTCCCCCGTTCCAGGCTTGCTCTTTCCACAGAGGATAAGTTGATTAAAGTAAGAAATAAAAGTAAAAATGACTAGAGTGGGTGAGCTGCAGGCAGGAGCTGCATCCCACTTAGGCATAGTACTGTTCTCTTTGTGTATGGGTTTTCTGTACACTCATCAGATCTTCTCACACTTAAGCAGACATTGCCCTTATAAATATAATCACTGCTAGTACAGAATTTGGTTTGGAGACACATGAGAACTGTACATTCTTTGATGTCTTGATGTATCTGTTACCAGGTTTCAAAGTTTGAAATCAACACATTTTTCTGCTTTTCCTGGGCCGCATGGTTTATTGCAAGTTGTTATGCAGAGCTACTTGTAATTTTGTTTTCGTGTTTAAAATTTTCAAAAATTACATTATTTTCGATGGAATCAGCTGTTTTGCACACAGCTGGAAATCAAGTTAGTTTTAATTCTAGTACTGAGGTGCACTCAACAGACTGTGGTTTTGAAAGGGATGACTGAAAAAAGAAATAACTTAGGGCATGTTATATCCATGCACAAAAGTGCATAATAATTGATGAAATACCTCTTTAAAATATGGTTATTGCTGGAATATATGATATAGTATTGACCAGGAGAGCTTCCCACTCTTGAAGTAGTGTCATGAGATGTTTTGAATTCACCTGAGTGAGTAGAGAGAATTTGGATAAGCATCTCATCTTGTAGATGGCACTTCCCACAGCACTGCTGCAGCGCTGTGTCAACCCAATTATATGCTTGGAGAGAGTGCAACCAATTTAGCTGATATCTATTAACTGGTAAATGCCTTATGCTAGTATTTTGACAGGACTGACCCTCACCACTTGTAGAAAACACTTAGGGAATTTAAATGTGTAAATTTAGTCATCCAGTTTGATGGATGATCCCTTTTGAGAGAGCATCTGAATCTGGAAACAACTTCCTGTCTCAGGTATAATGGAACTATGTGGTTTAATGAATTATATATCTCCACATTTGGCTTTAAGAGTAATCCTTACTTCTCAAACCCCTCTCGTATCTAAGTCGTCCGTATCTTTTAAAATTGCAAGAATAATGTCAATCACTTGTGATTTTATTTGTCATAAGATCTCTTCCGATAAATCTCGTTGCTGCCAATGTAGTGAATTCAGAATTTTTAAAATGTGAGAGACCACATCTGAAAATTTGGTAGTTAAAATTTCATGCCTGCCTTATGCAATTTCAAGACCTTTGTCACTCCTATGTTCCTTAGTATTATAACTTGAAGATGGAAATATACCACTCTATTCCAGAGAAACAGGAATCACAACACCAATTTTTTTAATACTCGCCATTTGGAGAATGGTCATGAGTTCCTATTTCTTATCTAGTTTCTTATCTTGTCATAAGTTGCCTTCAATTTTGTGGCAGTCGGTTTCAGTTGACTTTCTGAAAACCAGTGTATGCAATATCCATTAACTCTTACAGTATTTTGGTAAAATCACCAAAGTGTATTAGGTCTAACAAGACATTGCCTACTTATCACAGAACCATGCCAATTCCTGGATTAGCTTTCCAAGTACAGAGAAACCTCGAGTATCCAGCATTCGATTATCCGGACAAGATCGCAAGGTCCCGACGCTTGACTAAATTGTGTTATCCGGCATTCGATTATCTGAACAAAACACTCCCCACCCGTGTCGTTCAGGTAATGGAGGTTCCTCGGTATATGCTTATTCAGTCACTAGTGTGATCTCACTTGGAGATAAATTCACTGACCTGTAGCTCTGACATTATTTTGAACAGGCAAGAGGTTTTACAATCATTCAGTAATCTGGCATTTTCTTGAAATTCGGTGCACTGTATAATATTTTCATACCATATTGTGGAAATCCTCTGGTCCTGAGATTTGCTAAGTACTTTTTTTTCCTGTTGCGTTATTAATGCCCGGAAGATCTTTCACTAATCTTCTCACAACCAAAAGCAAAATATTCATTCAACTCTTCAACTCATTGTGCCTTAGTCTGTTAGAGAATACATTATCTATATCAAAAACCTAACAGTATCTGTAAACTTTTTTTCACTATCTACATTTGTTGTTGTTTGTAATCTGACTGTCTGTCTCTTTCTTGTCACTGTTCTTCACTCCTCCATAAAATGTTTTTATTTAATATTGGACCAAAATATTCTAAGGAATTACTTCAAATTTTGTTTTGAAGGGATAGCAACTTGAATTATTATCTAATTATCTTTTGGTGTAGATTCATTATTAATGTGTTAAATTTACCAACTCACACTTGTCCCAATTCTTTCTTCATTGGTTAGGTTTGAGTTATTCCAAATCTTTTGTGCTGAACTCCTCGCCATCTCCCCTTTAAGTTGGATTGTGAGGTTTGCTTTCATCATCACTGATTCGTCAATGTTCGCTTAATGTGCGTGGGTACAATGGACTGAATGGCCTTTTTCTGTCTCGTAGATTCATAGATGAATACATGCAGAAAAGGTCCTTTGGCACATTGGGTCTACACCAACATAACTACCACTAAATGTGTGCCACTCCCAATTTCCTGCACTTGTCCCATATCCTTTAAAGTTATGATATTTGAAATAGTCATACACATATTTTATAAATGTTGTAAGGTTTCCATTATCTTCCTCGGCAGGCATTCCAGATTCCATCACCTGCTGAATGGAAAGGTTTTTTTCCCAAATCCCTTATTAATCTCCTGCCCCTTACCTTAAAACTATCCCCTCTTCGTCATTGATCCCTCAACCAAGGTGAACAGCTGCTCTGTATTCACCCTGACTGTACCCCTTATGATCTTAATCATGTTGCTTCCAGTCTTCTCTGTTCTAGAGAAAACAGTCCAAGCCTTTCTAGTCTCTCCTTACAGCTCATTATCTCTATCCTAGGCAATATCCTGGTGAACCTCCTCAGTACCACCTCTCATACGGTGACCAGAACTGCACACAGTACTCCCATTGTGGCCTGACCAAAGCTCTGTTTAACTCCGATGTTACCTCCTTCCTCTTATACATTATGCCATGACTGATGAAAGCAAGTGTTCCATATGCCTCAAGTATCCTATTTATATTCTCTGCCGACTTCAAGGATCGTGAATAATTACACCAAGATCCCGCTGTTCCTCTAAAATCTCTCAATCTAAGATTTTGTTAGACCATTGACTGTTTCTGTCTCATGTTTTGAATTTTGCTGAAAAATGAGATGCTGCCGAGGTATTTCATTTTGCACTAATCATAACAATTGCAATAATGACAACTTCCAAATGATCACCATATTAGAGGACAAAAGAATGCTAATTGGTTTGCATGTTGACTGAGGCATTGCAGTGGAGAAGACATTGGGAAACTGTTGGCTCCCCAAGCCCCTGCATGATTCAGAGAAGACAGGAAATACTGAAACGACCTTTGTTCGGAAGGTCCCTGCATGTGAATATATATAGCTTCTAGGAAGTCGAACTGAGCCACGTTACAATCTTGGCTGATTATTTTAAATTAGTCACATACATTCATTCAAAGGGACATGTCCTTTGTAAACAAAAGTAACATGTCCAGGTCTTTTTCAATTAAACAAAAGCTCAGGACACCGCTGATTCCTGGCGCATTCTCTATGGCAATGCCTCAACCAATTAGAACCTACTCACCAAACAGCCAGTATCCTTTTTTCTCCTGTTGTATAAATTGGTGTTCCCTTTGAAAATTGGTAATTAGTGTAGAACCAACACATTCATGATTGGGTAACTCTTACAGAACAATCACATAATCATATTTAATAATAGACATTGGGTCTTGGGTTTTGTGAGTACAGGCTTGTTGAGTATAATCTGTACTCTGCCTATTAAAGCAGTGAAAGGATCATGCATTTGATTTAATTGCCATAATATACAGACTGCATACTTTGGATTGCACCAGCACTCAAATGCACAGAGAATATGCCTTGATTATATGATAGGCATAACATGTTTCTGGGTGAAAGTGAGGACTGGAGATTAGAGTCGAGAGTGTGGTGCTGGAGAAGCGCAGCAGGTCAGGCAGCAGCCTCATTTCTGATGAAAGGCTTTTACCCAAAACATCGATTCTCCTGTGCCTCAGATGCAGCCTGACCTGCAGTGCTTTTTCACCACCACACTCTCAGCAACATCTTTCTGGATTGACAACAGAATCCTGTTAATGGAAAATAATACTTGTGTAGCTACTGCATAGTAGCAGCAGCAGAAAATGGCTTGCTTAACCTGTAATTCACATTTTTGAGGCATTTTGCATTTTCAGGGTAATTTACGGGTCTGTTTTAAGTGTGCCAGGAATCTTGTGTGCTGATAGCTACACCATTGGCCAATTTAAGTTAATCGGTTGAGCTTGTAACATGGTTCATTTAGACTTTCTAGAAATGACATGTGTTGGGATCTTTTTGGATGTTTTTCTAATGAGTCTAAGCAGTGTTGAAGTTCTCTACTGCAAAGCAAATGTTTTAATTAAGTATTGCTGCTTCCTTGCTTGTCTTAATTTACTAAAGCAGCTAGTCTTATCTCAATCGCATTCAATAAGTATGTTCTCTTTCTTGCTCGAGCTGCTGTGTTTCTTGAGTCAGATTAAAATCTTCAGATCTCCCAATCTCTCATCTTTTGTTTTTTAGCTCATCCTGATCTCCATCTGATGAGCTACTCTGATCATACCTTGCAATCCATTGCCCTGTCGCTGTCAATGCTTTGCCCCAATGTGGCAGAGCTTAGTGATTTCTCTAGTGATAATCCAAGAGTGGAAAGGCCCATAATTGATTAAATGTCTGATGAAACATCATTGACATGAAAAAAAATCTTATAGGGCATTGGCATTGCTGGCTGGGCTAGCATTTATTGTCTGGCCCTGGTTGTCCTTGAGAAGGTTGTGGTGAGCTGCTGCCTTGAACCGCTGCAGTCCATTTGCCGTAGGTACACCCGCAATACTTTTGGGAGGGAATTCTACAATTTTGACACCGCCACAATGAGAAAGCAGTGACATATTTCCAGCTCAGGCTGGTGAACAGCTTTTTAAAAAACTCATTCATGGGGTAAAGGAATCACTGGTTATGCTGGCATTTATTGCTCAACTGGAATTGAGAGGGCAGTTAATAGTCAACTACATTTCTGTAAGGATGGCAGTTTCTTCCCTAAAGGATATTAGTGAATCATATGAGCCTTTCTGACAATTGACCATGTTTTCATGGTTATCAGATTTTTTTTAAATTCCAGATTTTTATTAAATTCAAATTCCAGCATTTGCCATTGTGGGATTAGAGTCCAGATCCCCAGAACATTACTTTTTTTAGTAGATTAGATTAGATTACTTACAGTGTGGAAACAGGCCCTTCAGCCCAACAAGTCCACACCGCCCCGCCGAAGCGCAACCCACCCATACATTTACCCCTTACCTAACTCTACGGGCAATTTAGCATGGCCAATTCACCTGACCTGCACATCTTTGGACTGTGGGAGGAAACCGGAGCACCCGGAGGAAACCCACGCAGACACGGGGAGAATGTGCAAACTCCACACAGTCAGTCGCCTGAGGCGGGAATTGAACCCGGGTCTCTGGCGCTGTGAGGCAGCAGTGCTAACCACTGTGCCACCGTGCCGCCCATGGTTCTCTGGATTTACAGACCAGCAATAATACTACTCGGCCATCACCTCCCCTTGAAAGGGAGCTCGCTTGTGGTGTTCTCATGTATCTGCTGCTGAGATGGAAGTGGTTGTGTATTTGGAAAGGTGCTGTCTAGGGTCTTTGGTAACTTTCTGCATTGCATCTTGTAGAGACTGCTCCTACTAAGCATCAGTGGTGGAAGGAATGGATGTTTGTGGATGAGGTGCCAATCAAGCGAGCTGTTTTGTCTTGATAGGAGTTAAGCTTCTCGAGTACTGTTGGAGCTCCACTTGTACAAGCAAGTGGGGATGTTCCATCACACTCCTAACTTGTACCTTGTAGGAATTGAGTTACTCACTGCAACGTTCCAAGCCTCTGACTTGCTTTTGCAGCCACTCCATTTATATGGTGAGTCTAGTTGAGTTTCTGTACAACAGTAACCACCATGATATTGTTAGTGGAGGATACAGTAATGGTAACATCATTGAATGTCTAATGGCGATGGTTCGGTTGTGGCTTATTGGAGATGGTCATTGCCCAGCATCTGTGGCTCGAATGTTACTTGCCACTTTTCAGCCCATGCCTGTATTTTGTCCATGTATTGTTGCATTTGGATATGGACTCTGAGGAGGTGCTGAACATGGTGCAATCATCAGCAAACATCCCCACTTCTGATCTTATGATAGAAGAAAGGTCATTGATGAAGCAGGTGAAGATGTTTGGGCCTAGAACATTATCCTGAGGAACTGCTGCAGAGATGACCTGGAGTTGAGATGACTGACCTCCCATAACCACAACCATCTTCCCATGTGCCAGGTATGACGGCAACTGTCGAAGAGTTTTCTCTCCATTCCCATTGATTCCAGTTTCTCTAGTGCTCCTTGATACGACTTTCCGTCAAATGCATTGTTAATGCAAGGCTGTCTTTCTCACCTCACCTCATCTCACCTCTCGAGTTCAGCTCTTTCGACCATTTCTGAACGAAGGCTGTAGTGTGGTCAGGAGCTGAGTGGCCCTGGTGCTTGATAGTACTATTGTTGACATTTTCCTGATGATCAAGAGTAGACTGATGAGGCAGTAATCAGCCGCGTTGGATTTGTCCTGCTTTTTGTGTACAGGATATACCTAGGTAATTTTCCATATTGTCAGGCAGATGCCAGTGTTAACATAGAACATAGAAGAATACAGCGCAGTACAGGCCCTTCGGCCCTCGATGTTCCGCCGATCCAAGCCCACCTAACCTACACTATCCCACTATCCTCCATATGCCTATCCAATGCCCGCTTAAATGCCCATAATGAGGGAGAGTCCACCACTGCTACTGGCAGGGCATTCCATGAACTCACGACTCGCTGAGTAAAGAACCTACCCCTAACATCTGTCCTATACCTACCCCCCCTTAATTTAAAGCTATGCCCCCTTGTAATAGCTGACTCCATACGTGGAAAAAGATTCTCACTGTCGCTGTTCTGGGTGCTGCGATTTCTGAAGCACAGGTCTTCAGTACTTTTGCAAGCTGAGAGATGCTCAGCTTCTGATTTGTCTATATGTACCTAGTCTTTGTTTACAGTGTGGACTATTGGCTTCTTGTACATTGTAGGTCTGTTATTTGAACATTAGATTGTCAGCCAGTCAATGTGAATATTCAACAAATATGATCAAGTGTACAACATTGATAGCTGTTATGGAACTGTCAAGGTAGGAGAATCCAATACCTCTAACTTGATATTTGACACATGGGTTATTCATAATTCATAATATTACGATGGAGACACTCTGAGAAGCGAGTGTATAATTAAAGGGAGCAGGCAAAAGGCCACCTTATGTAACTTTTAACTGATAAAAGACCAGAACTGAGCAATTGAAATTAAACATGGTTTATGTATTGATTAAGATGTTGATGTTCGTGGTTTTGATCATTCTTGTCTGTCTTAGCAGTTTCATTTCCAGCTTTTAAAGCAAGAACCCTGCATTGTACTGGTGGCCCGCAAGTCTTGTGTCAATGGCCTAGTTGTAGATGGATCTTCCTTGCACCTTCTCTCCAATTTCTATGATTATTGGCAGAGCATTGCAAATAACGCCTTCCTGCAATAGAAATTGGATATACAGGAATCCTAACATATCACACTCTGCACCAATATTTTCTAATCGACCTGTTTAAAGATGTTATTACACACCCAGGAGCAGCTGGGACTTGAACCCAGGTCTCCTGGCTCAGAGTTAAGAACTCGACCACAGTGCCACAAGAGCCCTCACTTGGTGTAAGTTTACAGCATGATTAATTGATATTACCATGAGAGGATGCATATTTGATATTTAGAATCTTATCTGACCATGGCATGTTTGATTGGGAGGTAGATCTAAATCCTAGATGTGGGAGTTTTTATTCCAGTTTGAAAGAGTTAAAGTATTGCTGCACATGATTTAATACTATGACCAGGCTTATTAAACAGACTGGGACCAATAAAGAGAAAAAAACAGCATTTGTAGTGTTTTGATTGCCATGCATTATATGGCTCAATATAATCTCTGCAATAGGCAAGAGAAGAATTCTATTTGTACTTTTCCTAATCTCACTGTTTAAGAAGATACAGAATAAAGCTCTATAGCATTTACCAATATTCTACTGAAATCCCAGTGATAAGAGTGTTTCTGGACTTGTGTGCAATTCAAAACAATACTTTCATTATTTTTATAGCAGGGAGATGGGAATGCTTACAGATATTCCAAACATGATGTAACTAGTATAAAAAATATTATGATTCCAATTGATGGTAAAGCTGAACAAATCAGATCAGTGTGTGATCTAGCTTGATAGCCCATAAAGCTCAGTTTTTGCTTTTACAGTCCATCGAGAATATTTGACTTCAGAGCAGAGGCGGAGACAAATGGTTTTTCATAATACTGGGACAATTTCTTTTGCAGAGAAAATAGACAAGCTAATACCTCATTCTAAAACTTCCTGTCCAAATCATGCACCATCCTGATCTGAAAATGTAGCACTGTTCATCACTGTTATTGGTCAACATGCTGACATGTCCATCTTAACAGCACTGTGGCTGTCTCTATAGCACACAGACTGCAGTAGTTCAAGAAAGCGGCTCACAAACAACAGCCCGACACTTAGGGATAGGCAATAAATGCTGGCCTTGCCAGATATGCCCATATCCCATGAATAAATATTAACAACTGGAGGTTTTAAACCTGATATCTTATCTTTACTCTTTTTGAGTTTGCAGATCTGGGTATATCTAACATTTGATCAGTCTCTTCACTTTTTCCATTATTTGTGTGAGGAGCCCCTTTCATTACTGAATTTGACCTTAAGATTCATGTGAAATTTTGCATGAGCTGGATATTTGGTTTACCATTTATAGTTTCTGCAGTTGAGCAGTTTTTCCACAGGTATTGAGCTGAAATTCCCCTGAGTGTGTTACATGACAGTATTGAGAAAAGATGCACTTGACTGGGATATTACAAGTGATCCTACAAGTAATGAGCACTCCATAGAATGACCTCAAACACGTAATTTTCTTTTTCATTACTCATTTTGTGGTCGTCATTGGCTGGCCAGCATTTATTGCCTCTCCTTGTTGCCTTTGAGAAGGTGGGGGTGAGCTGTCTTCTTGAACTGCTCGGTCACCTGCTGTCGGTTGACCCACAATGCCTTTAGGGAGGGCATTCCATGTTTTTTGACCCAGTGACAATGAAGGAATGGTGATATATTTCTAAGTCAGGACAGTAGAATGGCTTGGAGTGGAAGTTGAAGGTGGTGGTGTTCCCATATACCTGCTGCCCTTCTCCTTTAGATGGACTTGGTAGTGGGTTTGGAAGGTGCTGTCTGAGGATCTTTGGTGAATTTCCTTTTATAACAGTGTTATTATTGAAATGGTTTCATTGTCAGACACTGGTAGTTGCCTCATTATTGAAAATCCGATGCAGTTTCTGAAGTGTATTTGACCTCCTAAGCTTGACTGTCCAACAGAATAGGTCTAAAGGCCATCATCTGACAACATCATTATAATGTACTCATCCTACTGTAAAACTCTCCTATTATTCATTCTTGTATAAACCAAACCATAGGTAATTAAGCACAGTTTTTACATATCTCATCTCAAATAGACCCTGATGCACATGAATGTTGTCAGCTATTTAGCTGAATTGGGCATCCCAGTTTAGCCTATTGCATTAACTGATTTATTTTCTTTCTTGCATCCTGGTACTGTGTGAGACTAATTAAGAGACCCCTTTCCACCAATTTGCAATAAGCCAAACTCAGCAAAGTATTGTTGGTAACTTACACTGTTGCTTTAATTCCATACCCTAATTTTAAAGGGTTTCGGGGAATGGATCTCATTGACAAAATAGTAGTCCAAGACTCTGTGCCAGTTCTACACGCAGTTGTGAGATGTTCAGTTTGAATATGGAGTTACAAGTGTTGTAATTTGCCCTCGGTTTTATTTCATTGGAGTGGTTTCCTGTTTCCCCTTGGCTTAAAGGATCAGGCTGGTTGTCTATGTGAGCTTGAAAGTGATCCTGTAATTGCAGCGGTTTGTTATATTTTGCCTTCTTTGAATGGAAAATCCAGCTTAGCCGAAGCATTAATACTGAGCCTCTGAATGAGCCAAAAGCTGGATTTGATATTAATTCTTTTGTACTTGACTGTAAACTACGCAGGACAATGAAAAGCAACGTGAATGGGCTCATCATTACCACTAAGGTAGCCATGGTTATCATAGAACCGCTACAGGGTGGAAACAGGCCCTTCGTCCCAACAAGTCCACACCGACCCTCCGAAGAGTAATCCACCCAGGCCCAGTCCTCCTACCTTCTATTTACCCCTGACTAATGCACTAATCTACACATCCCTGACCACTATGGGCAATTGAGCACAGCCAATTCACCTAAACTGCACATTTTTGGATTGTGGGACAAAACTGGAGCACAGAGGAGGCCAGCACAGACTCTGTGCAAACTCCACATAGACAGTTGCCTAAGACTGGAATCGAACCCAGGTCCCTGGTGCTGTGAGGCAGCAGTGCTAACCATTGAGCCAGATTACGATTGAATGTGACCTGGTTTGCAATGTGGAGAGAGAGGTTGTGCTCCTCGTGTATCCTGAGAAGGTGCCCAAAGTCACTGGAAAAAGATTTCAGACATAGCTTAAAAACAGAATGAAGTAATTTTGCATTTAACAAAATAAAAAAGTCATTTGAAATGAACTTGAAAAATGGCTGAGGAGGAGTGAAAGATTATAGAAGTTATAAGCACAAGGATAAATGAGAACATTCTAAAGTGAGAATGAAGGAAAGATGATGAAGGGCAAAAGGTCATAGGACAAAGGCTGGGTGAAATGGACAAAACATATGACAGATTGAATTCAATGTGGGCAAAGTAAAGGTAATACATTTAGGAAAGAATGAGAAGAGACAATACAAATTAAATGTTGCAATTCTTAAGGAGGGACAACAACAGTGACCTGAGTGTTGATGCTCAAATCTTTGAAGATAGCAGGACATGTTAACGAAGTAGTTTATCAAATTTATAAGATCCTGGACTTTATAAATAGAACAGAGGTTATAAGAGTCAGAAAGAGTCAACAATGTTACTAGTAACTAAAGGGTTTAAAGCCGCAAGGTCCAAATCTAAGGTGACAGAATTGGGTGGAAAAGGGACCGGGGTGACATGGAAGAGAATTTTATTGCAATCTGAGTGATTAGGATTTCAAGCACACTATTTGATGAGATGGTGGCCTCCAAATGGGAATTGATACATTGCAGGGATGTCGGAAAAGAGCGGGCACTTGTGATAGGAGTACTGTCCATGTAACTACTACTTACAAAGTGGATTTTACAAAGTTTGTCTGGACACAGGCTTTCAGGTACCTGCTCGAGTGATCCTGACATTGAAGAGATCAGGCTGAAGGCAAAAGTTAAAGCTATCTCATGCATATGAAGGCCCCAGCAATACACGTTTTCTCTCCAATTGATTGTAGTGTTTGTACCAAAGGTACATGTAGGAACTCTCCAATGCAATGCAAGCAAGTTTTTTTTTGTATATTAAACCACCAGTCCATGTGCTGTTTCTTGCTTCCACTGCATGCTGTTAGTATATGAGTGCCAGCATAATGTAAGAGGAATCGGGCTTAAACCAATATATGTTACTAAAAACCTGAATTTTGCTTTCTGTGCACCAGATGCTTTAACATTTAGAAATTCTTTGGAATGTTTGAGTCTTGATTGAAGCTGCTGAGAAATCTGCATCCACTGATCAACATTAAGAAATCCAGAGATCTTGTGTATAGATGTGCAGAGTGAGAGCTCTGATCAGTCATACATAGATTTTAACATCGGTAACTAATTCAGAATACTGGTAAGCTTCATACTATCTAAGACCACCCAAAACCAAAATATTGGGTTCCATGTTCTGGAACTGAATGAGAATAATCCCAGGTAAAAACAATGACTGCAGATGCCGGAAACTAGATTCTGGAGTAGAGTGGTGCTGGAAAAGCACAGCAGTTCAGGCAGCATCCGAGGAGCAGGAAAATCAACATTTTGAGCAAAAGCCCTTCATCCTTTTCCAGCACCACTCTACTCCAGAATGAGAACAATCCCAGTTAGTTAATTAGTGGGTCAATCTAGGCCCTGTACTGAAGCTGACTGCTTCATGTCTGGGACTATAAATTTGTTGATTTGGATATGAAATATCACGATTGAAACATGTCATTTTGAAACCACATCTCACAAGGCCTCACTCCTCTCCTCTCCTCTCCCCCCCCCTCCCCCCCCCCCCCCCCCCCCCCCCCACACCGAGGTTCATCATTAGCTGCTCATGACACAGCTGCTGACAAGTTAGGTTTGAAATCTCTCAAATTTGTTTTTTTTTTGTTTAATTCCCGGGATGTGGGTGTCATTTGGAACAGCTGCATTTGTAGAGTCATAGAGATGTACAGTACAGAAACAGTCCTTTCAGATTTGTTTCCCTTTTTCTCATCGCCCTGGAGAAGATGATGGTGAAGGGGGCAAAAGCTACCCAGGAATTTCTCAGGAGCAGTTTAGTGACCGGTGTGTGGGTGCATAGTGCACAGGCTACTGAGCACTGTGTGACTGACCATGCACTGAAATCCCAGTGACAGTATTGATTTTGTTTTCTGTCATTATTACTTGTTTTGTTTGAGAGTTTGAAAGGAGCTTAAATTTAAATTTTTTAATATTTTCCCTTAACTCTTGGAATCCATACAGTGTGGGCCCTTCGGCCCAACAAGTCCACACTGACCTCCTGAAGAGTAAACCACCCAGACCCGTTCCCCTACCCTATTATCCTTTTTTACCCCTGACTAATGCACCTAACCTACACATACCAAACATTATGGGCAGTTTAGGACGGCCAATTCACCCAACCTGCGCATCTTTGGATTGTGGGTGGAAATTGGAGCACCTGAAAGAAACTCGCGCAGACACGGGGAGAATGTGCAAACTCCACACACAGTTGCCCGAGGCTAGAATTGAACCCGGGTCCCTGATGCCGTGAGGCAGCAGTGCTAACCACTAAACTGCCCTGCTGCCCAACTATTCTGCATTGGACCAGTAATAATTTTCAGAATGCTGCTATTCTGATAATTTCAGAAAAGTTCTAAAGTTAAATCTAATATTTTGACCCTAGGTAAGAGAAATTCTGACAAACATGTGTTTATGGGGGCCTAACTTCTGGTGTCACTATATCTCACAGTGTCACTATATCAGTACAGTGTCTCCGATAAGAATTCTGGACTGTCCTGAGTTAATTGACCCATGGAATTGTTGGAATGCTTTACCAATCTGCTTAGGCATCGAAGTTGTTGCACTGTCAAAGTATCTGGTCGACATGGATGAGTTGGACCAAAGGGTCTGTTTCTATGCTATGCCTCTCAATGACTCTATTCATGTAGACAAAAGTTTTTCCATAATGTTAATCCCAGCTAAAGGAAACCTAACAACTGACTGTTTATTCTCCATTATGTCCTTGACATATAGTTTATGACATGGTGTGATGCCAATAGCACAGGTTCAATTCCCATACCGACTAAGATCACCTTGAAGGTCCTGCTTTCTGAATGTTTCTTGCCTGAGGTGTGATGACCATCCAGTTGAACACACTCTGTCATTAGAGAGCTGCCTCTAGGACTGGCAATTTTCACTTTTCACTTGATGTAACCATGCATTTCCTTGTATTCTCTGTTGACCACTTGTCTGTTTTTAGTTAGGATAATTTTTTTTAAGATGTCTTTGTTATCACACAATATTGGAAGGCATACCTGAAATTTAATGGAATGAGGAAGTAGGTGATGGATATGTTAATTGGGTGTGAATTGTATAAAAATGTGGAGCTAGTGATCAGTGGTTTTGTAGAGTGTGGTTAACTAACATAAAGCTCTCTTTAAAAATATACATGTCAACTCTGTTTAAATATAGTTGTTTTCTAGTGTTTAACTACTTTGTCAAGTTTTCTTCTGTATGCACTTATTGTCCTCCCGCACACCAGTTTTCGCTAGTTACTATGTGTCAGCATCAATGAGTCTGACCCTATTCTCCCTGATTTCCGAAAGTTTGCTGTTTCCTGCCACCAGCAGTTTTAACAAGGAATCAGTTTTATAATTCAAGCTGACTAGATGTGAGTTGATGTGAATTTCCACCATGATGTTGATATATTCTGCCAATATTGAACAGACAAGCACCTTAGTGACCTGGAACCATTCTTTTGCATGTAGTGGAGTGTGTGGAGGATATTCACTTTCTATAATACAAACTATAACTATTATTTTATGAAATATTTTTTGTATAAAACTGTGTTGCTTTTTGATTAGCACAAGAAAAATTGCACAAGTTGTGATACATGTACAGTGATTTGAACTAGTCGAAGCTCATGGAACGTGTATAACTGGGGTGGGAATGAGATCTGCTGGAGAAGAGGAGAACTGTCACCAAATAGAGTATTTAGGTTTTTGGGTATGAATCTGAACAAGGTTCTTAAAATTTCAGCAGGTCAGATAGGGGTGGGATGAAGGTGAGCAGTCCCGATAGTGCTTTGGCAGTAGAGTTTTTCTTAACTGTATCTGAAAGAATGAGAGCAATGGAATTCTGGTAATTAGTTGCAGGTACTGAAAACATCAGTTTTAGTGTCCGAATGTCAATTGGGGTAAGTTATAGTTCCTTCAAGATTTGGATTAACAATATCATAAACTGAATTGTATGAAATCCAACAGTTTAATAATTTAAATAATTTGACTTCTTATTACAGTTCCTCTTTAGCAAGATAATTTTCCATATGAAATATTGTAGCACTCCATTGTTTTAGAAGAGTGTATCATCTCACTTTCCACAGGAGACTTGCCAGTCATTTTTAAAAATAGACTGCTGTCATCTGTATAAACTGTAGACCTGTTGTATCTGTAGTGCTACTTTTATAAGTATCTTGCATCATCACTTAGTTCACCAGTCACAGTTGACTGCTAGTCATTTATGGATCTTTGATATTCCAGCTCCTGCCAATACAAAGAACATTTGTTTCCATATCTGCAGCAAAAAAAGAAGTTGATTATTCTGGAATGTACTCCAAACTTTGAAACGCACTTCTCAGCTAACGTTTATAATACAGCAATCATTCTGTAGTTGACGTTGATCCTGATTTGACTGATCTGTTGTCCATGTCATTTTTCTTCGTGTTGCTGCTACTTGTCCTAGTTGGCATCTTTTGACCTGGTTTGTGTGTGTGTGTGTGTGTGTGTGTGTGTGTGTGTGTGTGTGTGAGAGAGAGAGATATTGTGGAAAAGCTACACTTCACTATAGAGACTGAGTTTCAGCATTGCATAATGGTAGGAATGCTGAGTCAAACTTGTTGGAGTCTGTGAGCCAACACAAGACCATAGGGAATAGAAAGAGGAATAGGTGATTCAGCCCGTTGGCCTGCTCTGCCATTCAGTAGAATCATGGCTGATCCAACACCCCAAACATCATCTTTCTTGTATTTGCCCCATAACCTTTGATTTCCCCACTGTTCAAGAATCTTATCTATCTTAGCCATAGCCCCCATAAATCTCTGTGGCAAGGAGTTCCATAGACCTTCGACCCTCTGAAAGGAACAATTCCTCCTCGTCTCAGTCTTAAATTGGCACCCCTTTATTCTGATTTTAAGCCACCTGGTCCTAGGCTCTCCCAGTGGAAACTGTCTCTCAGTATTTACCCTGTCAAGCCCCTGAAGAATCCTATATGTTTCAATGAAGTCACCTCTCATTCCAATGAGTAAGAGTCTGAACCTGTTTAATCTTTGTTCATAAGGCAATTCCTTCATACCAGGAATAATCCTAGTGAGTATTCTCTGAACTGCCTCCAATGAAATGATATCTACTTGAATTAACGGGACCAAAACTGCTCTTTGTACTCCAGATGTGGCCTCACTAACACCTTTTAGTAAGGTTTACCTGGACCACATACTCTTACTTTTATGCATACTTCTACTCCAACTGAGAAGAACATTCTAACTGCTGCAGGTGAGGCTATCCTGTGGTCTCTCAATGAATGATAGACTCATTAGTTTTGTGCCCACTTGGAATTGGATAAGGATTGTCCAGTAACATCTCACACTGACTCCTTACAAAAAGGACTTTTGTTAATTTAATAAAAAGAAAGTTGTTGATCAGCCTCCATCCCAGAGGTTGGAAGCTGATGCCAGGGATTGATGGATTTCAAACTGTTTTTCCTTTCTCCCTTTTCTCTTTCAGAAATAAGCATTGACCACCGCTGTTAGAAAGTTTTGAGCTGTTCTTCCCTGACGCTTCTTGGTCCTTGGGCGGCTTGTCCTCTGGTCCATAAATATCACCTCCCAGTGAAGCCAGGCGTATGTGCTGTGCTCTATGTCTCCTCTGAGCTGCGGCCCAGTAACGCGATGTGCCTTTTGGACACCATGGAAGTGGGGAAATATGGTAACAACACAGTTCCAGAGAGTAGCAAAGGAGTACTCTTGGAGCCTTTCATTCACCAAGTTGGCGGACACACCAGCATGATGCGCTATGACGATCACACAGTTTGTAAACCACTCATCAGCCGGGAGCAGCGATTCTATGAGTCGCTTCCACCAGAAATGAAAGAATTTACTCCAGAGTACAAAGGTGAGATGTTTCATGTCATGCAGTTAAAGTTAGTTCTACAGTACCAATCTATCAGATTCTTGTTTAACATCAGTGCAGGAAATTTAAATGCACATCCAAGAAACATTTTCTTTGCTTGATTTGGGATAGTTCAGATTGAGTGAAGGTATTCATTATCTGTTTGAAATAGGAACAGTTGACTGTTTACTGAATCTGCTGAACTCTGCATGTTTCTCCTTTAAATAGTCCTGTATTTAAGTCACGTCACTAAATCATGGTTGTAGAGGTGATAAATTAGTCTGAGCATTGCAGAGGTGGACAAGAATCATGTTTCAAAATAGTACGTCAGCCCTTTCAGTCAAACTTCAGATTTTCAGTATACAAATGTTATATTCACCGAACTCTCAGTTCCAGTTATATTCAATTGTCTATATTAGTACCAAATGTATTGTGATAAGGATGTCCAAACTTTTGATTTTGTGCCTTTTGTTAATTTCCAAGTTGCTGGTAACAGTAGCTCTTAGTGTTCTTGTTCGCGATTTATCCACCAATGAAGCAACCACTCTTCCAAACCTGTAAATTGATCAGCTTCAAACCAATTGACTGACCAGCAGGTATGAAATTGAAGTACAAACTGGATTGAAATACTGGAGCTCCAAGTTGTTCCAGAGCCAAGGTTTGGACCTCCTGCTCGATGCAGCCTTATCCTCTGCTCACCGCACGGTGGCTCTGTGGTTAGCACTGCTGCCTCTCAGTGCCAGGGACCCAAGTTCAATTCCAGCCTCAGGCAACTGTCTGTGTGGAATTTGCACATTCTCCCCACGTCCAAGTGGGTTTCCTCCGGGTGCTCTGGTTTTCTCCCACAGTCTAAAGATGCACAGGTCAGATTAATTGGCCATGCTAAATTGCTCATAGTGTTCAGGGATGTGTAGGCTAGATGCATTAATCAGAGGTATATGTAAAGTAATGGGGAATGGGTTTGGTGGAATGGTCTTCGGAGGGTCAGTGTGGACTTGTTGGGCCGAAGGGCCAGTTTCCACACTGTAGGGATTCTATGATTCACCAGTTTTTTGCACAAAGGCTCTACCCTGCTGTGGGATTTGGTGGGTAAGAACAGAAACACTGACTGAGTGTTGCTCTTCTCCCTGTCCAGTCCCGCTGCAGTAAGAGTTTTGTGCTTCATTGTTGACCCCAGCTGTGATCAGCAAAATCAGTATAAAACTCGTCATTTTCTGATGGACACTGAGCCCCTTTGATATTTACTGAGCTCCTTATGTTCAAAATTGCCATCGCAACCCAAATTCTCAAAAAAAAATCATCTGGACCACTCTTAGAGACTATTGTCAAACCTCTAATTTCCCTTTCTCCTCCAAAGTCCTTGAATGTAAAAACTTGGACAATATATATGTTTTGCCAAAACATTCTCAAGACATTGAGGATATGCCCAAATTTAAAACATGGCTAATTGAACCTAAATTAAAATAAAGAATTGAATCCCAAAGAATTATCAAATTCATGTCTGTATTTCTTCTTTTGAGTCTTGAAATTAAAATATCAACTCCTTTAACCCCTATTCGTGGGTATCAGGCTGAGTGTGTTTAAGAACCTTCACATTGGGAATCATGCCAGTACTTAATATAACTTGATTCTAATGTCATAAATCTTTTTTCAAAGAAATGAGTGCTGGTTGGTCATAAATTTAAAAACTCAAAAAATTACAGAACAACAGGCTACCAACTAGTTCCTACTGAAAACCTGCTTACTATACTGAGAGAACCTTCCTACTCTGGACAAGCATATTTGGTATGCTTTTCAGCAATGGGTTCTCCTACCCTGTTCCTCCTAACCTTGGAATCCTCCTTATGACTTTTTCTTCTTCCTTATCTCCATGTCACTACTTGGAAACATAGGGGTCAGTTCCGCAAGCACATAGACAGCGCTTAGTTCTACGTGTTCACTACCTCTCTTGACCTCACCATAGTTTCTGTGTTGTCAGATTCCTTATCTGGTATTGAGTCTAGGTTGAACTATGATTTTGTCTAGCTAAACCTAAATGCCCTTTATTCATGTCAGGGCCATGATAGGTAGTCATAGAACTTTTGAGTATTGGCACATCAGAGCTGAGCCTCATGCAATCCACAGTTAGCTATGTCACACACATACGTGTAGGTGGGGAGGATGGATAGAATCAAGAATGACTCTTGATTTTCCACACTTTGAGTCTAGTTCTAGTCTTTGTCTTGTCAACCCTTGCAGAAATTAATTATCTTAACATGGCGATTTTTGAATGTATGATCTAGGACTACACTTTATTACATAATCTAAATCTCAGATGCACTTTTTTTAAAACAAGATTCAATCCTGCATAATTTCTGGGCATCAAGGACAAGTTCACCTGCTATTGAGACTGATCAGCTGATTTATTCATAGCAGCATTCAGCAACCTTGATTTCTTGATTATTTGAGACATTAGGTGGCAGAAACTGTAAAACACAATATGCGAGTTAGGATAGCCATGCCAGAATGCTCTACACAAAGCTGCAAATACCATTCTGCAATGTAATATCAGTAGTGCATCCCAAATTAGAAAAGTGGGCATGCTTTGACTAAAGAATGCTAAGAATACATTACACAGCAATTAGTCGACATTGCTATTTGTGGCACTGCCTTTGTTTGCTGGTGCATGTTTAGATCTGCAAGCCTGTGATGTTAGTTTAGTGACAGACCTTCCAGTTCTTTAAAAGCAGTGTGTTGGAGGTTAATTGAACATAGAAACATTCAATGTGAATATTACTGATCTCCTACTTTTCAACACTACTTTTCCACACTGTAGCCATTTCCATTGATATCTTTGAAATTTATCAATATCTTTGAATATATTTAATAATAGCCTCCTCAGCCTTCTGAACTAGAAAATTGCAAATTCACCACTTTGAGTGATAAAATTCCTCCTAACCTACATCCTAAATGAACTACTTTCTAGAACCAGCGTCATCATCTTGGGCCAACCTGATGGAAGCTGTTCCAGGATGTTACCAATTTGGTTATAACTCAAGAGAGAGCCTGTATTTATATAACAAATATAATGTCTTTAAGGCATCCCAAGGAGCTTTGTTACCAATGAATTACTTCAGCAGTGCAGATTTAATCCATGCAAATGATGGAGTTTAGTGACAATAAACGACTTCAAGTGGAAGTAAAACAATGTGTCCCAAGCTGCCGTTGGGTCACGTGAAATACTTAGCTTGGATGATGCATCGAAGGGAGCTGGCCTTTCATCTCTTCTGTTTGAGGTCGAATCCAACCTAAACTGATGCAATGAGGTAGACAGGTTCTTGATAAACAAGGGGATGAGAGGGATATATAGGACTAGGAACAATCCAATAGGAACAAACCTACTCCTACTCCCAATTTGTATGTTCACATGTATTTGCATGAATACTTAACCCACTGGCTGTTAATGTCCCCCTAATATAATTTGGGCGGCACGGTGGCACAGTGGTTAGCACTGCTGCCTCGCAGCGCCAGAGACCCGGGTTCAATTCCCGACTCAGGCGACTGACTGTGTGGAGTTTGCACGTTCTCCCCATGTCTGCGTGGGTTTCCTCCGGGTGCTCCGGTTTCCTCCCACAGTCCAAAGATGTGCAGGTCAGGTGAATCGGCCATGCTAAATTGCCCGTAGTGTTAGGTATAGGGGTAAATGTAGGGGTATGGGTGGGTTGCGCTTCGGCGGGTCGGTGTGGACTTGTTGGGCCGAAGGGCCTGTTTCCATACTGTAATGTAATCTAATCTAATCTAATCAATCAGGTCCTAATGGACACATGGTCATTGATATGAGAGTTAGAAAATTCACTCCTGAGCTTAAGCTTGAGTTATAATAGAATGAGCAATATTATGAATGGTACTACCCAGGAAGAGATGGGAGGGATAGTGTTTGGGTGTATTCATTTATGCTATACCTATAAAAAGAATTTCATATGGCATAGCTTCATCCTGTAATTAACACCTCCAGTTCTGGCCTGTGAGTGTTGGATGAGGTAAGGCAGAACAAACTTCACCCCGCATTTCACTAGTGATGTACTTGGCTTTTTATATTCCCCATCGCTCAAATCCTTCATCTTAATAAGTAGATTTATTTGTAAATATCGTGCTTTATTTGGCAGTATAGGAACAAAAGCATCTACACTCAAGTATATATGTGAATTCTCAGATTGGAGAGATGCATCATGGATGAAATTCTAAGGAAATGCAAATAACTACAAATAATAACTGCATGTGGTCTGCAACAAAGTGGTTGTTGTAAAAACTGAAAGAACTGCGGATGCTGTAAATCAGAAACCAAAACAGCAGTTGCTGGAAAAGCTCAGTAAGTCTGGCAGCATCTGGGAGGAGAATCAGAATTAACATTTTGGGTCCAATGACCCTCCCTCAGAACTGGAGGGGTTCTGAGGAAGGGTCACCTAACTCGAAACATTAACTTTGATTTCTCTTCACAGAAGCTGCTAGACCTACTGAGCTTTTCCAGCAATTTCTGTTTTGGTAAAGTGGTTATTGTGACATTGTCAAAAGCTGAAAATTGTCATTGTCTTAAATTGTACCAAGACTTTGTTTATAAATTTGTGGCAACAATAGCCATTCGGCAGATGGAAAACTGGCATGGTGGCCCACACAATCACCTATCTCTGCTTCCTGATTCTATTAAATAATACAGGATTTTATATTCGGAGTATAAATATGATCCAAGATGCATTGTTACTTAGTTTTTAGCCGGTCCTACCTGTCAATATGTCATGGATCTTTTATAGTGTAAACAGTAGAGTCATAGAGATGTACAGCGTGGAAACAGACGCTTCGGTCCAACCGTCCATGCCAACCAGATAACCCAACCCAATCTAGTCCCACCTGCCAGCACCCGGCCCATATCCCTCCAAACCCTTCCTATTCATAGACCCATCCAAATGCCTCTTGAATGTTGCAATTGTACCAGCCTCCACCACATCCTCTGGCAGCTCATTCCATACCTGTACCACCCTCTGTGTGAAAACGTTGTCCCGTAGGTCTCTATTATATCTTTCCCCTTTCACCCTAAACCTATGCCCTCTAGTTCTGTTTGATTTATGTCATGGAATTCCCCCCAAATTTCAAATCCTGTTAACGTCAATCTATCGATATCGTGCTGGCGATACAAACTGATCTTAGTACCCAGCAAAGCTGAGTTCACCAGAATTGGAGGAGCTCCAAGTACAGATTCCCCTAGACCCTTTGTCCCATCCCAAATTTTAAAGTCCATGAAATTCAAAACTGCAGAAACCATGGAGTAATCATTGAAACTATAAAAACTTTCAGCTTTGTGGGCCAAAGTAGCAGAGTTCATGGTCCTTAGGCCATTGTTTGGGGCAGTAGACTTGTGACTCTTCACAACCTATTAATGTAGATCAGTACCATTTCAGCCATTTTCAATGTTTGCAAAGATCTCATGAGCTGCACATGATGCTAGTGAAAGTTCTTTGTTTGGGTTGCATGTCAGTATTAATCAATACCATCTTATTGAGCATCCCCAGACTATGTCTTGTTGAAAGGGAGTGTGAATGTCCCAAAGCCTCTAGGGTCAGGAACTGTGCCCACCATTCCAAATGAGCTGAGCTCAGCTGAATCTGAATACGCTGTTGTTGTCTGTGTTTGAGTGGAGGCCAACTATTTTGCCATATGATGACAGACAAGCCAAGGATCTGGTGGAACCTTTTGACTTGGCCTACAGATGCTTGAATAGTCAATTCCCAGTCGGGTTAATTTTGGTTTATCTGAGCAGCTAGATGAAGTATTAGGTAACCACTTTCTCAAGCAATATCCCACAGTCGTGGAAGCACAAGTGATTTCTGGCTTAGAAGAGGCTATAAACAGAACTCCTATTTGGACTCTCATATAAATGCTCCCTAATAAAAAGGAATCTTGACTTGGGAAATAAAATCACCAATCCCACAAGGACAGTTAGTAAGTTTGCAGATGACACCAAAATTGGAGGTGTAGTGGACAGCTAAGATACAGCAAATACAGCAGGATCTGGACCAGATGGGCCAATGGGCTGAGAAGTGGCAGATGGAGTTTAATTCAGATAAATGTGAGATGCTGCATTTTGGGAAAGCAAATCTTAGCAGGACTTATACACTTAATGGTAAGGTCCTAGGGAGTGTTGCTGAACAAAGAGACCTTGGAGTGCAGGTTCATAGCTCCTTGAAAGTGGAGTTGCAGGTAGATAGGATAGTGAAGAAGCCATTTGGTATGCTTTTCTTTATTTGTCAGAGTATTGAGTACAGGAGTTGGGAGGTCATGTTGCAGCTGTACAGGACGTTGGTCAGGCCGCTGTTGGAATATTGCATGCAATTCTGGTCTCCTTCCTATCGGAAAGATGTTGTGAAACTTGAAAGGGTTCAGAAAAGATTTACAAAGATGTTGCCAGGGTTGGAGGATCTGAGCTACAGGGAAAGGCTGAACAGGCTGGGGCTGTTTTCCCTGGAGCATTGGAGGCTGAGGGGTGACCTTATAGACGTTTACAAAATTATGAGGGACATGGATAGGATAAATAGACATAGTCTTTTCCCTGGGATTGGGGAGTCCAGAACGAGAGGGCATAGGTTTAGGGTGAGAGGGGAAAGATATAAAAGAGATCTAAGGGGCAACGTTTCCACACAGAGGGTGGTACATGTATGGCATGAGCTGCCAGAGGATGTGGTGGAGGCTGGTACAATTGCAATTTTTAAGAGGCATTTGGATGGGTATATGAATAGGAAGTGTTTGGAGGGATATGAGCCAGGTGCTGGCAGGTGGCAGGTGGGACTAGATTGGGTTGGGATATCTGGTCAGCATGGACGGTTTGGACCGAATGGTCTGTTTCCATGCTGTGCATCTCTATGACTGGAGCATATAATCTAGGTTGACACTTCAGCACAGCACTGAATGAATGCTGTACATTCTGAGGTGACATATTTTGGATAAAGCATTATGTCAATACTCTACAATTAATAAGATTCGTGTTCGAGATTCATTGACGCAGTTCATTTGATGAACAGGAATTCAGACCTAATATCCAGGCCAGTTACCACCCTGGATCAGTACATGGGTCAAGATTGTTGCTGTGTTTTCAGTGTCTTAGTTCTGAACAAAGCCAACAGTCTGTCTCTCACCCCAGCCATTCACCTGGTACAGCCCTCACCTCCATTCACTGCTGTCCAAGAGTTATCGTATTTAAAAGTTATTATGGATAACTGGTTTAGGCATTTATTGCCAGCACTGGATGGACCGCTTAAGACATCTTTGGGTCTTACTATTGTCTGCTAAATTATGCCGAGATCATCCTGGTTCTTGTGTTCCTATGAAGTGTGTTGGGATGGTTCAATACTTATAAGGCTCTAAATATGCACAGTATAAATTGATGTTTAGGGTCTGCTGGCCTGACATCTGATTGCTCCAACTGGCACTTCCAAATATTGTCAGTCTTCTAAAGTTGCCACTTATTACCTTAACCTGTAACTTGCACATTCAGGATCACCAAAGGACTTTTTGGGAGGTGATTGTAAATGTTTAACTCTGTTCTAACCTATAATGACTTCATGATCGATCTAGTATAACTTGACCCACAGTGAGATAATGCAACTAGGAAGACTTAAACACTTTGTAAGCCAGATGTTACAAACTCTAATCAGAACCTAATTTGGTTATTTATTTCTTTGAAAAGGCTTGCACAGGCCATTTTGAAACTATTCCTCAGATAGAAAGTGTCCAGGAAAGCTGACATTTTAAAAGCATTGGAATCAAGATTAAAGTGGCACTGGAAATGCACAACCGGTCAGGCAGCATCCGAGGAGCAGGAAAGTCAGCGTTTCGCACAGGACCCTTTCATCAGGAATTCCTGATGAAGGGCTCCTGCCTGAAATGCCAATTTTCCTGCTCCTCAGATGCTGCCTGACCTGCTGTGCATTTCCAGTGCCACTCTAATCTTGACTCTAATCTCCAGCATCTGGAGTCCTCACTTTCGCCATCTTAAAAGCATTGAGTACCCTGAAAGATTAACTTGATCTGGAATAATGGGTTGCATCCTTTTGAAGTGAGATAACCTGGTAGTTCTCCCTAAAAGATTTTGTATTGTTAGTGTGCTGTCAGGCTCATGCTTGATACACCCACATTTAAACTCGCTTCATAGTTCAGGAGAGTTTCTAACTGCATCCACGCCCTGGGGTGTGTTGCCGAACAAAGAGACCTACGAATGCAGTTGTATAGTTTCTTGAAAGAGGAGTCGCAGGTAGACAGGGTGGTGAAGAAGGCATTTGGCGCACTTGTCTTCATTGGTCAGAGCATTGAGTGTATGGGTCGGGACAGCATGTTCCAGCCTTCCAGGACATTGGTGAGACCACTTCTGTAGGAAGGATGTTTTTAAACTTGAAAGGATGCAGAAAAGATTTACAAGGAAGTTGCCGGGACTGGAGGGAGAGCCTGAATAGGTTGGGGCTTGTTTCCCTAGAGCATCATAGAACACACAATACAATGCAGAACAGGCCCTTCAGCCCTCGATGTTGCACCGACCTGTGAACTAATCTAAGCTCATCCCCCTACACTATCCTATCCTCATCCATATGCTTATCCAAGGATTGTTTAAATCTCCCTAATTTGGCTGAGTAACTACATTGGCAGGCAGAGCATTCAACACCCTTACCATTCTCTGAGTAAAGAACCTGCCTCTGACATATGTCTTAAATCTGTCACCTCTCAATTCGTAATTCTGCCCCCTCATCATCCTAGGAAAAAGACTTTCACTGTCTGCCCTATCTAATCCTCTGATCATCTTGTATGTCGCTACCAAATCCCCTCTTAGACTCCTTCTTTCCAATGAGAACAGACCCACCTTCCCTCCAGACCAGGCAACATCCTGGTAAATCTCCTCTGCACCTTTTCCAAAGGTTCCACATTCTTCCTGTAATGAGGCGACCAGACTATACGCAAGCGTTTTGTATAGTTGCAACATTACATTACGGCTCTAGAACTCAGTCCCTCTACCACCGTATGCCGCCCTAACAACAGCACGATCAACCTGGGTGGCAACTTTTAGGGATCGATGTAATGGACTCAGAGGCTGAGAGGTGACTTAATAGAGCTTTATAAAGTCATGAGTGGCATGGATAGGGTGATTAGCAAAGGTCCTTTTCCTAGGGTGGGTGAAACTAAAGGGCACCTTTTTTAAGGTGAAAGGGAAAAAATTTAAGAAGGATCTGAGGGATAACTTTTTCACGGAGAGGATGAAACGAGCTGCCAGAGAAGTAGCAGTGGCGGGTAAAATTGCAACATTTTAAAAGGCATCTGGATGGTGCATGAATAGGAAGGGTTTAGAGGGGTATGGGCCAAATACTGGCAAATGAGTCTGTCAGATTGGGATGTTGACAGTTGACTGAAAGTTGTCAGAGGCATGATTTAAGAAGTGACTTAAAGAAGGAGAGAGAGAATGGTGATAGGGTTTAAGGAGAGAATTTGAGTGTTTAGCATTGTGACAGCCAAATCCATCAATCGCAGAGCAATAAAAGTCACATATCTGCAAGTGGATCTAGAGGTGGAGGAGCACAGACACCTGGCAGGGTTGCAGGGCTCAGCTCAGCATTTTCAGTTGCTGTAGAAGCTAGGAAAACATAATTGGGCTCAGCAACCCCAAGCTATGGATAGGAATGTATAATTAGGCATGATGTGTTGAATCTCAGTGAAAAATATCAGCATGTGCCATCCTGAATATAGTAATGATTTGGCTCAGCTATGTTGCCCTCGAAGGGACAAAGTAAACAGAAAGAAATGATGAAAGGCTGGGTAGAGGTGCAAAGAATGGGAGGATACTGATTTGGTTTGTAACTACCAGTGCAGAATAGTTGGGCCAAATGCCTGTTTTTATATTACACTAGAAAGAAAATATTTGTTAGGGTTCATTACATTGAAGGTATTGCTTAACTGGGACTGTGGGAGACACACAATGTATATGCGATAGCTAGGCCATCAAATCTTTCTCTTGTCTAGGTGTACACGGATTAAAACTCAATGAAAACAAAAAAAATTACATTCCTATCTCAAAATAGCTGTAATTAATCTCATCACCAGTGATCATGTATAGATGCGCCATAAAAAGCATCCTGTCCGTATACGTCATAGCTTGGTATGGCAACTGCTCTGTGTAAGCCTGCAAGAAATTAGAGTTGTGAATGCAGCCCGATCCATCATGGAAACCAGCCTTCCATCCATTAGCTCTGTATACACTGCCTCAAGAAAGCAACCAAAGTAATCAAAGACCCCTCCCAACCCAGTTATACTCTCTTCCACCCTCTTCATTCGGACAGAAGATATAAAAGTTTGAAAATGCATACCAACAGCTTCTTCCCGCTGTTATGAATGGATTGAAGTTGATCTTTGTCTGCACCTGTAACACTATATTCTGCATTCTGTTCTACTACCCTGATGTATTTATTAAAATGTGATTTGTCTGGTTAGCAGCAAAACGATACTTTTCACTATCTCAGTATGTATGACAATAATAAATCAAATCAAACCAATGATTTGTCTGCAGTAATGCAAACTCAGTGCATATTTTATCATAGTCATAGAGATGTACAGCATGAAATCAGACCCTTCAGTCCAACCTGTCCATGCCAACCAGATATCCTAAGCTAATTTAGCCCCATTTGCCATATCCTTTTAAACCCTTCTGATGAATTTACCCATCCAGTTGCCTTTTTAAGTGTAATTGCACCAGCCTCCAGCACTTCCCCTGGCAACTCATTTTGGCTTTGCTTTTGTCTCCGCATTTCAGATTTGGCTCCAGTGTGTTAATTGTATCATACTTTAGTACATTTTGAGTGGGAGATAGAGAGAATGCCCCCTTTTAATCTCTTGGTATGTTCTGTGATAGCAGAAACTGTGTTGGTGTCTGTGAAAGGAGTTCTATTTTGGTTCGTTTCTTGGAATGGGAGAAGATGCCTGCAGCACCTCGAACACTGGGGGGTGTGGTACAGTGCTAATTGCATTATTGCTTTGTTTATTGCTGTTTGTTGCCATCTGAGCATTCGTTTATGCTGCAGGCTAAAAGCCTTATTCAGCAAGAACTGAAGCTTAACAATTAAACTGATCCCATCTTCTAAAATTAGGGCTTTAAAAGTGCCGATCTGCAGAAAAGATC